>NC_138090.1:34800649-36065103 GCF_964212035.1 Myotis nattereri
AGCTACCCCAGACACAAACAGCAGCCCCAGGCAACACATTGAAGATAAGGAGTGGAAGAAGAACATGGCAGATAATGAACAGCCCAGAGATGACTTGGGGAGTGATAAAGAAGATGGTCCAGAAAGCTGAACGAATTTGTGAAGGGACCAAAACCCCAAGAATGCCTGAAAACGTCTTTCTTGCCATGCTGGCAGTCACCAGCTGAGCGGTAATATTTCCAAGGGCTGATGGGGAAGTCCTTAGGGGTAAAACCCCTTACGTGGACTGATCCCCTGCCTAGTATAGTAAATATATGGGAAAAGTATAATTACACGGGTGTCCACCCCCCCCCCACCCCCAGTTTCCCTTGTATCAAACTACTGCTCCTTTGTGTGTAGAATTAAAGAGAGGTTTTTCTGGCCAGCATCACACCAAAGGAGGGGGAAGGGAAAACCTAAATACAATTACTAACACTGCTTGTTTCTGGGAGAGGCAAAGAGAATTTAACATTACTAAGACCACCCCCCACTAAGCCATTATGTAAAAAGTCTTATGAATGGCACCCACCAGCAGCAAACTTAAGAACAGTTTTTTCTTTTGTGGATGAAGCTCCTAGGGGTCTGCGTATAGTAATAATTAATGGAAATCAGCTGCTGCACTTGCACCAGTAAAATGATATAGTTTAAAATGATAACTTCAATGAAAAATCACCTTGCTGGTGCTTAAAGTAAAAATAACACCACCCTTGATATTTTGGAATTACAGCAGCCATTGTATAATTATTTCAGGCAAACTTTCAAACTAATTCCTTAGATGCCTGGCAGTAATTTAAAGAAAGAATTTACTCCTTTACTTTTGTCTTATAGCATAACCACTATTACCTGTCTCATTCTTGTTCTTATTTGTTTAATTTTAGTCTGCAAATGTGGGATAAAAGTCTTAAAAGAATCTGAGCTCTGCAAGCGGCATATCAACATCTATTAAGAAATTAAAGAGGGGGAAATGCTGAGAACCAAGATCAATAGTAATTAATATAAATGTGAGTAGTTCAGTCAGAAGGCTGAATTGGGCTCTTTGATATTCACAGCGTGAATATTTGCATTTTATTACCTACTGCTGACTCAATGGCCTAAAGCAGTGGTTCTCAACCTGTGGGTCACGACCCCTTTGGCGGTTGAACAACCCTTTCACAGGGGTCGCCTAAGACCATCCTGCATATCAGATATTTACATTACAATTCATAACAGTAGCAGCATTACAGTTATGAAGTAGCAACGAAAATAATTTTATGGTTGGATCCCAACATGAGGAACTGTATTTAAAGGGCCAGAAGGTTGAGAACCACTGGCCTAAATGAAACTTCCCCAACCTGGTAATCTTACTGTTTACTAAACCATCATCTTTGATATGTCTGTTTGCATTCCTAAAAGGCAATTATGTATTCAAGTGAATAAAAGAAGATGGGAACAGAGATTCAGTGGAACTTGGCTACTACATATAAGCTTTCCTGGCTTCCCCCAATAATTTCCAAATTTATATTTCTTGTCTTGTGTATTAATTTGTGCATCAGCCCTTTCTCCAAGCCTTTGAGCCTGAAATCCACATGGGCCATGGCTTTTCACACACCTAAATATATAAAAAGACCTCTGGGGGACTTTAAGGGAGAGATCAACGGCAATATAGTCATAATAGGGGACTTTAACACCCTGCTAACTACACTGGTTAAATCTTCCAGACAAAAAATTAACACGGAAACAGTGGCTCTAAAGAACATATTGGACCTGATTGATTTAATTGAACTTTATAAAACATTTCACCTTAAAACTGCAGAATATTGGCTCGCTGTCTCTTCAGCCTGCGCCGCCGCTGCGCTGCTCTGTCTGCTCCGCTGCCTTCCTGACCGCGCCGCCCGGACGGCCGCCATGGCGAGCGTGGGAAGCTGTACGACATCCTGGGCGTGCTGCCCGGCGCCAGCGAGAACGAGCTGAAGAAGGCGTACAGAAAATTAGCCAAGGAATACCACCCTGATAAGAATCCAAATGCTGGAGACAAATTCAAAGAAATAAGCTTTGCGTATGAAGTGCTATCAAATCCTGAGGAACGCGAGCTATATGAACGCTATGGAGAGCAGGGTCTCCGGGAAGGCAGTGGCGGCGGCGGCGGCATGGATGACATCTCGCACATTTTCGGTGGGGGCCTGTTTGGCTTCATGGGCAATCAGAGTAGAAGTCGAAACGGCAGAAGAAGAGGAGAAGATATGATGCATCCACTCAAAGTGTCTTTAGAAGATCTGTATAATGGCAAGACCACCAAACTACAGCTTAGCAAGAATGTGCTCTGCAGTGCGTGCAATGGCCAAGGTGGAAAGTCAGGGGCTGTTCAGAAGTGCAGAGCCTGCCGGGGTCGCGGCGTCCGCATCATGATCCGGCAGCTGGCCCCGGGGATGGTGCAGCAGGTGCAGTCCGTGTGCTCCGACTGCAACGGATAAGGAGAGGTCATTAACGAGAAGGACCGCTGTAAAAAGTGCGAGGGGAAGAAGGTGATTAAAGAAGTCAAGATCCTCGAAGTCCACGTGGACAAGGGCATGAAGCACGGCCAGAGGATCACGTTCGCGGGGGAGGCAGACCAGGCGCCCGGAGTGGAGCCGGGAGATATCGTTCTTTTGCTGCAAGAGAAGGAACATGAGGTGTTCCAGCGGGACGGCAATGACCTGCACATGATGTACAAGATGGGCCTTGTGAAGGCGCTCTGCGGCTTCCAGTTCACATTCAAGCACCTCGATGCCCGTCAGATCGTGGTGAAGTACCCGCCGGGCAAAGTCATTGAGCCGGGGTGCGTCCGGGTGGTTCGAGGGGAAGGAATGCCGCAGTATCGGAACCCCTTTGAGAAAGGCGACCTGTACATCAAGTTCGACGTGCAGTTCCCTGAAAACAACTGGGTCAGCCCCGACAAGCTCTCCGAACTAGAAGACCTTCTGCCATCCCGACCGGAAGTCCCGAACATCATCGGTGACACAGAGGAGGTGGAGCTTCAAGAATTCGACAGCACCCGGGGCTCGGGAGGCGGTCAGAGGCGCGAGGCCTACAACGACAGTTCCGACGAGGAGAGCAGCAGCCACCACGGCCCTGGCGTGCAGTGTGCCCACCAGTGAGCCGCACGGCGCAGGCGGGTTTCCTCCGCGTGCCCGGTTGGTCTGCAGTGGCCCAGCCAGAGGGTCTGTCGATCCGAATGAACTGATGGATATTTCCTGGTCTATGTGTAACTTTAAAGTCGGTATAGTATCTACAGAGTGTATAATTTAACTAACCACAGAGCTCTGCATCTTCGTCTGACTGGTCTGTACAGAGGAGAGCACTCGAGGAGGCAGGACTGACACGCGTTCCCAGGCCCACCCTGGTCTGTGCGCGGTTTCTATCAGTTCCGCGTAGATTTTTGTCCCATGTTTGCAACTCGAAGTCCACGTTGTAAGTCTGTGTCCAGTGTAAGCTTGTGTTTGGCTGCACCTGCGTCATAAGCTGCTACAACAAGAATAAAGAGTTTCCGAGCCTGAAAACAAAACAAAACAAAACAAAACAAAAAAACACAAAAAAAACAACTGCAGAATATTAATTCTCCTCAAGTGCACATGAATCACTCAAAAAGATAGACCACATCACAAAACACAAAACAAGTCTCCACAAGTTCAAGATTGAAATCATATCAAGCATCTTCTCAGATCACAGTGGAATGAAATTACAAATCAACTACATTAAAAACACCAAAAAACATTCAAACACATGGAGGCTAAATAGCATGTTATTAAACAATGAATGGGTTAACAATGAAGTCAAGAAAGAAATAAAAATCTTCCTGGAACCAAATGAAAATTAACACACAACAACCCAAAATCTCTGGGACACAGCAAAATCAATCTTCAGAATGAAGTTCAGAGCACTACAGGCTTACCTCTAAAAAACAAGAAAAAGTAACAATAAACCAGGCAACCCAACAATTTAAAAAACAAGAAAGAGAACAAGAAAGTGCAGAGTAAGTAGAACGAAGGAAATAATAAAGATTAGCACAGAAATAAACAACATAGAGACTAAAAAAACCAATAAAACATCAATGAAACCAATGGCCAGTTCTTCAAAAGATAAATGAGATTGATGAACTATTAGCCAGACACATCAAGAAACAAAGAGAGAAAACCCAAATAAATAAATCAGAAACCAAAGAAGTAACCACCGACACCACAGAAATACAAAGAATTGTAAGAAAATACTCTGAACAACTATATGTCAACAAACTGGACAATGTGGATGAAATGGACAAATTTCTAGAAAAATACAATCTCCCAAAACGAAATCAGGAAGAATCAAAAAATCTGAGTAGGCCAATAACAACTGATGAAATAAAAGCATAAATTAAAAAACTCCCAGCAAACTAAAGCCCAGGTCTGAATGGCTTCACAGGGAAGTTTTACCAAACATTCAAAGATAGTTTTACCAAACTATCACCTATACTTCTCAAATTATTCCAAAAAATCCAAGAGGAAAGAATACTTCCAAGCTCTTTCTTTGAGGTTAGCATTATCCTAAGTCCAAAACCAGATAAAGACACTACAAAGAAAGATAATTATAAGCCAATATCCCCAATGAACATATTTGCTAAAATCCTCAACAAAATATAAGAAAATCAGATCCAGCAATATATTAAAAAGATCATACACCACGACCAAATGGGATTCATTCCAGAGATGCAAGGCTGGTACAATATTTGCAAATCAATAAATATGATACATCACATAAATAAATAGAAAGACAAAAATCACATGATCATATCAATAGATGCAGAAAAATCCTTCTATAAAATTCAACAACTTTTTTGATAAAACTCTCAGCAAAGTGGGAATAGATGGAGCATATCTCAACGTGATAAAGGCCATATATGACAACCCTACAGTGAACATCATAATCAATGGGAAAACACTAAAACATTATCCCTAAGAACAGGAACAAGGCAGGGATGTCCACTTTCACCACTCTTATTCAACACAGTACAGGAAGTCCTAGCCACAGCAATCAGACAAGAAGCAGAAATAAAAGACATCCAAATTGGAAAGGAGAAAGTAAAACTCTCATTATTCGCAGATGACATTATACTGTAAATATAAAAACCTAAAGACTCCACCAAAAAGCTACTAGATTTACTAAATGAATTCAGAAATGTAGCAGGATGCAAAATTAATACTTAGAAATCCATGGCATTTTTATATACCAATAATGAACTCCCTGAAAGAGAAACTAAGCAAACAATCCCATTTACCACTGCAACAAAAAATTAAGTGCTTAGGTATAAACTCAACCAATGAAGTAAAAGACCTGTATCATTCTCAGAAAACTACAAGATGTTGAAAAAAGAGGTAGAGGAAAATATAAAAAAATGGGAGAATATACCATGTTCTTGGACGGTAGAATTGTCATCATAAAAATGTCCATACTAACCCCCCCCCCCCCCCCACCAAATCCATAGATTCAATGCAATTTCTATTGAAATACCAATGGGATATTTCATAGACCTAGAATAAACTCTCCAAAATTTTTATATGGAATAAAAAAAGACACTGTATAGCTGAAGAAATCTTGAGAAAGAAGAACAAGCTTGGAGGGATCAAAATACAAGATATTAAGTTATACTACAAAGCCACTATACTCAAAACAGCCTGGTACTGACACAGGAAACAGTCATGTAGATCAATGGAATAAAACAGAGAATCCAGAAATAGACCCAAACCATTATGCTCAATTAATAATTGCGAAAATAGATAAGAGCTTACAATGGAGTAAAGACAGTCTCTCTAAATGGTATTGGGAGGAGGAAAAATGTCGGCGGTATAGACGGATGGACGCATCCCATGCCTTGTCCTGGAGCAGATAGGATGAGCAGCTGAAACGAGTAACATCTAGCCCAAATTGGCAGAGGAGATCCAGCTGGGAGACAGTTTGCAGCCGGGAAAGGCAGAGGACTCCTGACAAAAGGTAAAGTCAAAGCTCTGGGAAGGATAATCAGCCAGAACATTGAGCCCTGAGGATCAGAGGGAACCCACACGGCACGGGCTTGAGCCGCTTCCCTAGGGATTGGCGCAGTGGAAAGAAGGTACACAGAACTGCTGGTCAGCAGGGGATTCTAGATCTGGGTCCACAATCAGGAAAGGCTGAAGAGTGCTGGAAGGGATTGAGGAAGATGGTGACTGGCAGGGAGGTAGGGAGGGAGAGAGTGTGAGAGCAGGAGGGAGTGATAGAGGAGTGTGTGGACGTGTGTGGTATGCATGTGTATGAGCTAGGGACAGCTAGATTCTGCAGGTCTCTAAGGGGCTGCTAAACCAGGCAGTCTTAGATGGCGGAGCCCTGCTCCCAGCGCGGACACTCCTGGGCGGCCAGCGCTGGCACAGAGACCATGCCATCTTGAGAAACAGCTGTTTGAGACTAACATCCTGGCCTCAGCACCACCCAGTCTGGTCTCAGACACAAACCAGGACCCTGCAGCCACTGGGGACAGAGACCTGCGATCACAGCTACAGACCCAGGGTCACCAAGAATCCAGACATCCTGGCAAAAGATCTCTGTGAGTAACAGAGCCCATCCCCCTCCCCACAGGCTTGTAGGCAGTGCCATAGTAACTGATAGACCCACTCCTCGCCCAGGCCTCAGTGCTGCTACAGGAGTCTTACCCTGGAAGTGCTCAAACACTAGGAACTTGCTCCCCACAGCATAGGCTGCAGGAGTCTTGGCCTGAAAGTGAGAAAACACTGGGGGCTTGTTCTCCACAGCATGGGCTGCAGGAGTCTTAGCCTGGAAGTGCACAAATGCTGGGGGCTTGTTTCCCGCAGAATGGGCTGCTGAAGTCTTGGCCTGGAAGTGCGCAAACACTGGGGGCTTGTTTCCCTCAGCAGGAGCTCCAGGACCCCGATTCTCCTGGTGGGAGGCAGCACCAGGAACCAGAGACCTGACTGTGTTTCTTATCACCTGTGCCTGGGATCCCTGATTCCCTGTGCATTCACACTAAGAGCCAGTGACTCCAATTCTTGGTGCATGTGCACAGGGACCCTGATTCTCAATGCGAGGCCACGTGAAACAACAGAGACACTGATACTGGATTCTTGGGGAACTCTGACTCCTGGCACATGCTAGGGGACTCTGATTTTCAACACACTCCAGGAGGGGTCTCTGTTCCAGCACGGTGCAGGCGGGGTCCCTGATTCTAAGCATGCACACGAGGCCACATTGAGCGCTGGTAACGCTGACTCTGAGCGAGTCTGGTTTTCACCAACCCACCACAACCACACATCTTAGTGTCAGAGTTCTTCAGTGACACTAGGGTGGTGGAAAGCTCCCACTGAACACAGCCCAGGCCCATGCAACATGCAACATGATGATTGAACTATCTGGAGATAGTCAGAATGGGGAGACTACACAATCCCCAGAGGAAAGACAATGAGGATTCACCAAGAAAGGAAATTAATGAAATTGAAGCATGCAACATGACAGAAAAAGAATTCAGAGGAATAGTTGTACAATTCATTCACCGGATGGATGAGAAAATCAACAACCTATGCAAAAATAAGAAAGAAATTAAAAGTGATATAGCTACAATCAAAAACACCATGGAAGGTTTCAACAGTAGACTAGAAGAAGCAGAGGATCGAATTAGTGAGTTAGAAGATAAAGTAGAGAAACAAGATAAATCTGAACAGCAACTGGAGAAAAAAATTAAAAAGCAGGAGAGCCTAAGGGAGCTTTGGGACAACATGAAACAAAGTAACATACGCATAATAGGGGTGCCAAAAGGACAAGAAGAGCAGCAAGCATTAGAAAACCTATTTGAAGAAATAATGTCAGAAAACTGCCCAGATATGGGGAAGAAAAGAACTCACAGAAGCACAGAGAGTCCCAAGCAAGATGAACCTGAAAAGACCCACACCAAGACACATCATAATTACCATGGCAAATGTTCAGGACAAAGAGAGAATCTTAAAGGCTGCAAGAGAGAAATGGAAAGTTACATACAAGGGAACTCCCAATAGATTAACAAATGATTTCTCAACAGAAAGACATCAGGACAGAAAAGAATGGACAGAAATTTACATAAAGATGCAAAGCAAGGGACTGAATCCAAGAATACTCTATCCAGTTAACGATTTTTCTTTTAGAAACGCCAACACATTGAACTGGAATTATAAATGTAAACAGTATACTCATTATTTCACAGCTGTTTAAACTTGAGTTTTCAGTGTATTTACACTGCCCTTTAGATATTTAGGCTCTATTTACTTGTAATTTAAGTGTTCCGTATACATTTTTAGACAATTTCACGGTCTATTATTGTAAATTATAAGAATAATAACCACATTCACACAGTGTTCTGAGCTCTTTAAGCTTGAGTACTTAAGGGTTTTAGCTAGTTTCCTTTAGAAACGACAAAGCATTGAATCAGAATTATAAATGTAAACAGTATACTCATCATTTCACAGCTGTTTGAATGTGACTTTTCAGTGTATTTCAACTGCCCTTTAGATAATAAGAATGTTTCTGTGTAATACCAGTGTTCCACATACATATCCAGAAAAACATAGGGTCTATCATTGTGAATTATAAGAGCAATAACCACATTCACAGAGTGTTCTGAGCGCTATAAGCTTTAATTTGTAAGGGTCTTAATAACTTTCCTTTAAAAACGCTAACTCACTGAACCGGATTTATAAATGTAAACAGTATACTCATCATTTCAGAGGTTTTGAACATGTTTTCAGGGTATTTACACTGCCCGTTTTATATTAAGGTTCTATTTACTTGTAAGTCAAGTGTTCCATATATATTTATGGACAATTCCATTGACTATTACTGTGAATTCTAGGATTAGTAACAACATTTACAGAGTGTTCTGAGCTCTATTAGGTTGTATTCTTAAGAATTTTATCTAGTTTCTTTAGAAACACCATCAGATTGACCTGAATTAAAACTATAAACAGTATACTCGTCATTTCAGAGCTCTTTGAACATGTTTTCAGTAAATTTACACAGCCCGTTTTATATTAAGGTTCTATTTACTTGTAAGTAAAGTGTTCAATACATATCTCTGGACAATTCCAGTGTCTATTATTGTGAATTCTAAGATTAGTAACCGCATTTACAGAGTGTTCAGAGCTCTATTAGCTTGTATTCTTAAGGATTTTAAGTAGTTTCTTTAGAAACGCAATCGGATTGATGAGAATTAAAACTGTAAAGCGTATACTACTCATTTCTCAGCTGTTTGAACATGTTTTCACTGTATTTACACTGCCCATTTTAAATTAAGGTTCTATTGACTTGTATTTCAAGTTTTTCATATACATTAATGGAAAATTCCATTGTCTATTAATGTGAATTCTAAGAGTAGTATCCTCCTTCAGATAGTGTTCTAAGCTCTATGACCTTGTATTCTTAAGGGTGTTAAGTAGTTTCTTTAGAAACGCCATCGGATTGACTGAACTTAAAAGTGAAGACAGTATACTCTTTATTACTCAGCTGTTTGAACATGTTTTCAGTGTATTTACACTGTCCGTTTTATATTAAGGTTCTATAGACTTGTATTTCAAGAGTTCCATATACATTTATGGACAATTCCATTATCTATTAATGTGAATTCTAAGAATAGTAACCACATTCACATAGTGTTCTAGACTCTATTAACTTGTATACTTAAGGATTTTATGTAGTTTCTTTAGAAACAGCATCGGATTGACTGACATTAAAACTTTAAATAGTATACTCTTCATTTCAAAGCTGTTTGAACGTGTTTTCCTTGTATTTACACTGCCTGTTTTATATTAAGATTCTATTTACTTGTAATTCGAGTGTTCCATATACATCACTGGCCAACTCCAGTGCCAATTATTGTGAATTCTTAGATTAGTAACCATATTTACAGAGTGTTTGATCTCTATTAACCTGTATTCTTAAGGATTTTATGTAGTTTCTTTAAAAATGACATCGAATTGACTGAAATTAAAACTGCTAACAGTATACTCTTCATTTCACAGTGTTTGAACGAGTTTTCAGTGTATTTTTCTTGCACGTTTTCTATTAAGGTTCTATTTACTTGTAATTCAAGTGTTCCACATACATTTCTGGACAATTCCATCATTGATTATTGTGAATTCTAAGATTAGTAACCGCATTTACAGAGTGTTCTGAGGTCTATTAGCTTGTATTCTTAAGGATTTTATGTAGTTTCTTTAAAAACGCCATCTGATTGACTGAAATTAAAACTGTATACAGTATGCTCTTTATTTCACAGCTCTTTGAATGGGTTTTCAGTGTATTTATGTTACCTGTTTTGTATTACGATTTATTTACTTGTAATTCAAGTGTTCCATATACATTTCTCGAGAGATCCATCATCGATTATTGTGAATTCTAAGATTAGTAATCACATTTACAGAGTGTTCTGAGCTCTATTAGCTTGTATTCTTAAAAATTTTATGTAGTTGCTTTAGAAACACCCTCAGATTCACGAGAATTAAAACTGTGAACAGTAAACTCGTCATTTCAGAGCTGTTCGAACATGTTTTCAGTGTATTTACACTACCCGTTTAACATTAGGGTTATATTTACTTGAAATTCAAGTGTTCCACATAAATCACTGGACGATTCCAGTGTCTATTATTGTGAATTCTTAGATTAGTAACCACATTTACTGAGTGTTCTGAGTTCTATTAGCTAGTATTCTTAAAGATTTTTATGTAATTTCTTTTAAAAAAAAGCCATCAGATTGACTGAAATTACAACTGTAAGCAGTTTGCTCTTCATTTCACAGCTGTTTGAACGTGTTTTCAGTGTATTTATGTTGCTGGTTTTGTATAAAGGTTCTATTTAATTGTAATTCAAGTGCTCCATATACATTACTGGACTATTCCAGTGTCTATTATTGTGAATTCTTACATTAGTAACCACATTTACAGAGTGTTGTGAGCTACATTAGCTTGTATTCTTAAGGATTTTATGTAGTTTCTTTAAAAACGCCATCGGAATGACTGAAATTTAAACTGTAAACAGTATACTCTTCATTTCACAGCTGTTTGAATGTTTTTTTTAGTGTATTTACGCTGCCCATTTTATATTAAGGCTCTATTTACTTGTAATTCAAGTGTTCCATATATATTTCTGGACAATTCTATTGTCTATTATTTTGAATTCTAAGATTAGTAACAACAGTTACATGTTTTTCTGAGCTCCATTAGCTTGTATTCTTAAGGATTTTGTCTAGTATCTTTAGAAACACTATCGAATTGACTTGAATTAATACTGTAAACTGTATACTCGTCATTTCAGAGGTTTTTGAACATTTTTTCAGTGTATTTACACTTGCCATTTTATATTAAGGTTCTATTTTCTTGTAAGTCAAGTGTTCCATATACATTCATGGACAATTCATTGTCTATTAATATGAATTCTAAGAGTAGTAACCACATTCACTTGGTGTTCTGAGCTCTATTAAGTTGTATTCTTTTTTAAATATATTTTTCATTAAGATATTACATATGTGTCCTTATCCCCACGTTGTCCCCTCCCCCCCCCCCAGCTCATGCCCTCACCCCCCTGTTGTCCGTGTCCATTGGTTAGGCCTATATGCTTGCATATAAGTCCTTTGGTTGATCTTTCCCCCTTACCCCCACCCTCCCCTACCTTCCTTCCAAGGCCTGATAGTCCAATCAATGCCTCTCCATCTCTGGGTCAGTCCTTGTTCATCAGTTTATGTTGTTCATTATATTCCACAAATGAGTGAGATCATGTGGTGTTTATCCTTCTCTGACTGGCTTGTTTTACTTAGCACAATGCTCTCCAGTTCCATCCATGCTGTGGTAAATGGTAAGAGTTCCTTTGACTTTTTCCTCTTCTTAAAGAATACCTTTCAGCATTTCATATAATGCTGGTTTGGTGGGATGAACTCCTTTAGCTTTTCCTTATCTGTGAAGTTCTTTATTTGACCTTCAATTCTGAATGATAGCTTTGCTGGATAAAGTAATCTTGGTTGTAGGTTCTTGCTGTTCATGACTTTGAATATTTCTTGCCACTCTCTTCTGGCCTGCATGGTTTCTGTTGAGAAATCAGCTGACAGTCGTATGGGTACTCCCTTGTAGGTAACTGACTGTCTTTCTCTTGCTGCTTTTAAGATTCTCTCTTTGTCTTTTGCTCTTGGCATTTTAATTATGATGTGTCTTGGTGTGGTCCTCTTTGGATTCCTTTTGTTTGGGGTTCTCTGCGCTTCCTGGACTTGTAAGTCTATTTCTTTCACCAAGTAGGGGAAATTTTCTGTCATTATTTCTGCAAATAGGTTTTCAATATCTTGCCCTCTCTCTTCTTCTGGTACCCCTATAATTCTGATGTTGGTACGCTTGAAGTTGTCCCAGAGGTTCCTTACACTATCTTCATATTTTTGGATTCTTTTCTTTTTTCTTTTTCGGTTGGGTATTTTTTGTTTCTTCATATTTCAAATCTTTGACTTGATTCTTGGGATCCTCTTGTCTGCTGTTGGATCTCTGTATATTATTCTTTATTTCAGTCCGTGTATGCTTCATTTCTAGTTGGTCTTTTTTCATATCCTCCAGGGTCTCACTAAATTTATTGGCAGTTTCCATAAAATTCTTGAAAAATCTTATAAACGTGGCCTTGAACTCTATATCCAGTCATTTGCTTTCCTCCATTTCTGTCATTTGTGACCTGTTTCTTTGTCTCCGCATTTTTTATGCTTCCCTGTGTTGATAGAGTGGCTTTGTGTGCTAGGTGTCCTGTAGGGCCCAGTGGCTCAGCCTCCCCAGTTACCTGGAGTGGACACTTGCTGGGGTCCAACCCCAGCGGGTCTAGGGGTCCCCAAAGGTGTGGACGAAGTCGGCGAAGAAGGAATGACACAGAGGCAGCGTTCAGGTGATCACCATAGCCGGGTTCTCTTGTCAGTGTCTCCAGCCAAGTTCTGGTCTGGATCTCCAGAGAGGTTCTGCTCTGGATCTCCAGCAAAGTTCTGGTTAGGATATCCAGCCAGGTTCTGTGTCCATGGTCTCTTGCTAGGTTCTCCAGGTTCTCCAGGTTCTCCAGCCAGGTTCTGTAGCCATGTTCCCTCGCTAGGTTCTCCAGCCAGGTTCTGTCCAGGTTCTCCAGCCAGGTTCAGTCACCAGATTCTAGTCAGGTTCTCTTGCCAATTTCTGTAGTCAGGTTCAGTCCAGGATCTTTTGCCATGTTCTCTCCAGCGAAGTTCTTCTGTCTCTAGAGAACATTCTGTGTAGGTTCTGTGCCAATTTCTGTCTCTCCTCTGTCTCCTAAGTTCTGTCTTGTTACATCTGTATTTACACCAGTTGATTCCAATCCTATCAATCTCTATTTCAAAGGTTAGGGCATTTCTTATCTCCATTCCAGGGAGTAAAGATTATGTAGCTTAAGCATGATTGTTTGTAGTTAAAGTGATTAATTACCCACCTGGCACTTAGTTAAGAGGTTTTATTCCCTCCCTAACTTCAGGGGAAAATCCCTACCTGGGGAAACAACCTTTCTCAGAGACCTTGGTTAAAACACATAGTGCCTAGAAGGTGAGCAAACATATTAAGAACAGTATGCCATATATGCCAGGTCCCTTGAAACAGCAAGCATGGACCGGCTCCCGGCAGACACTCTTGGTGCACCCCCTTGTGGGCTTTGTGCACAGTCTTGTTGTAGTTATGCCTTGATTGCTGTTGGTATCACTGGGAGGAGTTGACCTCCAGGCCAATTGGTAGTGAGAATCGGCTGTGTCTGCAGTGGGCTAACTTCTGTGCTGAAGACACCCTTCTGGGGCAAGACTTGCTTCAGTGGGGCTTTGGTGCTCACTGAGTCTGCCCCCTGAGTATGTCCCTTATGGATCTGAGGAGTTGTAATCTGGATGGCCCCACTCTGACCACTGGGTACACTGGCTCTTGTATCTAAGGAGGTGCTAATTTAGCCTCTTCCTGAGGTTACCCAGCAGGAGCTAAGAAGAGAACTGCAGATTTCCCTTCCTTTTTTGGAGTTTGGAGGTGCCCAGATGAGGCCCAACCGTGAAGCAATGCAAGCTGATGTGGGGCCTTGGACCTTCTCTTGGAAGTTCTGGGTCTGTCTGGCCCAGCTGCAGTTTGTTAGGTAATTTTCAGGTTGCAAAGGGCCAGGGCATTCATATGCAAAAGCCTCTGCTGCAGCCTGGGTGGGGCTGGATCTCAGGGAACCAAAGGGCAGAGCAAGCAGCTATGGCGGATCCTCAACCCTGCCCTAAGGGGCCGCGCGCATTTCAGTGTCCCAGTAATTGCTGCAAGCACCTCTGAGGGAAAGCCGCCCTCAAGTTCCGAGTTCTGCCTGCTGCCAGACAGTCCAGTTTTTCTCTGCATGAGTCCTGGGTCCCCAGAGACTTCCCAGAACTGGAGTTCAGAGCAGTTGGGAGCTTGTGACTCCCTCCCAATTCGAAAAGACAGACGCATCCTCAGGTGCCCGCCCCTTGCTGTGTGCATGCGTGCTCGAGCCTCCATACCTCTGCACTTTACTTCCGTACCTCCTCTGAGTCTACGTGTGCTTTTCTTTTTCCTTCTAGTTGTAGAATTTCCACTCAGCCAGCCTTCCTGTAATTCTGAATGATGTCCGTTTTGTCTTTTCCTTGTATTTTTGAAGTTGTTGTGGGAGGCAGCATTTTCCAGTTTTTACCTATGCCGCCATCTTGGTTTCCTCTATTAAGTTGTAATGCCATTGGAATGACTGAAATTAAAACTTTAAACAGTATACTCGTCATTTCTCAACCGTTTGAACGTGTTTACAGTGTATTTACACTGCCTGTTTTATATTAAGTTTCTATTGAGTTGCATTTCAAGTGTTCCATATCCATTTCTGGACAATTACATTGTCTATTAATGGGAATTCTAAGAATAGTAACCCCATTTACAAAGTGTTCTGAGTTTTATTGTATTCTTAAGTATTTTATGTAGTTTCTTTATAAACGCCATCGGATTAACTCAAATTAAAACTGTAAACCGTATACTCATCGTTTCTCAGCTGTTTAAACATGTTTTCAGTGTATTTAGTCTGCCCGTGTTATATTAAGGCTCTATTTACTTGTAATGGAAGTGTTGCATATACATTTCTTGCCAATTACATTGTGTATTATTGTGAAATCTACGAATAGTAACCACATTTACAGAGTGTTCTGAGCTCTATTAGCTTGTATTCTTAAGGATTTTAAGTAGTTTCTTTAGAAACGCCACAGGATTGACTGAAATTAAAACTGTAAACAGTATACTCTTCATTTCAAAGCTGTTTGAACGTGTTTTCCATGAATTTACCCTGTGTTTTACATTAAATTTCTATTTACTTGTAATTCGAGTGTTACTCATACCTCACTGGACAATTCCATTGTCTATTATTGTGAATTCTAAGATTAGTAACCACATTTACAGAATGTTCTGAGGTCTATTAGCTTGTATTACTCAGGATTTTAAGTAGTTTCTTTAGAAACGGCAATCGGATTGACTGAAATTAAAACTGTAAACAGTATACTCGTTATTTCCCAGCTGTTTGAACATGTTTTCAGTGTATTTACCCAGCCTGCTTTATACTAAGGTTCTATTGACTTGTATTTCAAGTGTTCCATATATTTTTATGGACAATTCCATTATCTATTAATGTGAATTCTAATAATATTAACCACATTCACATAGTGTTCTAGGCTCTATTAACTTGTATTTTTAAGGATTTTACATTGCTTCTTTAGAAACGCCATTGGATTTACTGAAATTAAAACTGTAATCAGTATACTCTTCATTTCAAAGCTGTTTGAACGTGTTTTCCATGAATTTACTCTCTGTTTTATATTAAGATTCTATTTACTTGTAATTCGAGTGTTCCATATACATCACTGAACAATTCCAGTGTTTATTATTGTGAATTCTTAGATTCGTAACCACATTTACAGAGTGTTCTGAGCTCTATTAGCTTGTATACTTAAGGATTTTATGTAGTTTCTTTAGAAACGCCATCCAATTGATGGGAATTTAAAATATAAACAATATACTCGTCATTTTAGAGCAGTTTGAACATGTTTTCAGTGTATTTACACTGCCCATTTAATATTAAGGTTCTATTTACTTGTAATTCAAGTGTTCCATATACATCACTGAACAATTCCAGTGTTTATTATTGTGAATTCTTAGATTCGTAACCACATTTACAGAGTGTTCTGAGCTCTAGTAGCTTGTATACTTAAGGATTTTATGGAGTTTCATTATAAACGCCATCAGATTGATGAGAATTGAAAATGTAAACAGTATACTGGTCATTTCAGAGCTGTTTAAACATGTTTTCAGTGTATTTACACTGCCCATTTTATATTAAGGTTCTATTTACTTGTAATTCAAGTGTTCCATATCCATCACTGGCCAATTCCAGTGTTTATTATTGTGAATTCTTAGAAGAGAAACCACATTTACAGAGTGTTCTGAGCTCTATTACCTTGTATTTTTAAGTATTTTAAGGAGGTTCTTTAAAAATGCCATTAGATTGACGGAAATTAAACTGTAAACAGTATACTAGCCATTTCAGAGCTGTTTGAATGTGCTTTCAGTGTATTTAGGTTGTCCGTTTTGAATTACGGTTTGATTTAGTTGTTATTCAACGGTTCCATATACATTTCTGGACAATTCCAATGTCCATTATTGTGAATTCTAAGATTAGTAACCACATTTATAGAGTTTTCTGTGTTAGATTAACTTGAATTCTTAAGGATTTTCAGTAGTTTCTTTAAAAACGCTGTCGGATTGCCTGAAATTAAAACTGTAAACAGTATACTCTTCATTTCAGACCTGTTTGAACGTGTTTTGAGTGCATTTATGTTGCCTGTTTTGTATTAAGGTTCTATTTACTTGTAATTCAAGTGTTCAATATACATTTTTGGACAATTCCAATGTCTAATATTGTGAATTCTTGATTAGTAAGCACATTTACAGAGTGTTCTGAGTTCTATTAACTTGAAATCTTCATTATTTTATGTAGTCTTTTTAAAAACACCATCAGATTGATGGGAATGTAAAATGTAAACAATATACTAGTCATATTAGAGCATTTTGAACGTGTTTTCAGTGTATTTACACTGCCCGTTTTATATTAAGGTTCAATTTGCTTGTAATTCAAGTGTTCCATATACATCACTGGACAATTCCAGTGTTTATTATTGCGAATTCTTAGATTAGTAACCACATTTACAGAGTGTTCTGAGCTCTATTAAGTTGTATTCTTAAGTATTTTAAGTTGTTTTTTTTTAAAACGCCATCAGATTGATTGGAATTGAAAATGTAAACCGTAAACTTGTCATTTCAGAGCTGTTTGAATGTGTTTTCTCAGTGTATTTATGTTGCCCGTTTTGTATTAAGGTTCTATTGACTTGTAATTCAAGTGTTCCATATACATTTCTGGACAATTCCAGTGTCTATTGTTGTGAATTGTAAGATTAGTAACCATATTTCAGAGTGTTCTGAGCTCTATTGTATTCTTAAGGATTTAAAGTAGTTTCTGTAAAAATGCTGTGGGACTAAATGAAATTACAACTGTAAACAGTATACTCTTCATTTTACAGGTTTTTGAATGTTTTTTCACTGTATTTGTGTTGCCCGTTTTGTATCAAGGCTCTATTTTCTTTTTTTTTTTTTTTTGATTTTTTTTTTAATTAAATCTTTATTGTTCAGATTATTACATTTGTTCCTCTTTTTTCCCCCCCATAACTCCCCTCCTCCCAGTTCCCGCCCCACCCTCCGCCCTCACTCCCCACCCACTGTCCTCATCCATAGGTGCACGATTTTTGTCCAGTCTCTTCCCGCATCTCCCACACCCCTTTCCCCCCCAAGAATAGTCAGTCCATTCCCTTTCTATGTCCCTGATTCTATTATAATCAACAGTTCATTCTGTTCATCGGATTATTTATTCACTTTATTCTTAGATTCACTTGTTGATAGATGCATATTTGTTGTTCATAATTTGTATCTTTACCTTTTTCTTCCTCTTCCTCTTCTTAAAGGATACCTTTCAGCATTTCATATAATCCTGGTTTGGTGGTGATGAACTCCTTTAGCTTTTCCTTATCTGTGAAGCTCTTTATCTGACCTTCAATTCTGAATGATAGCTTTGCTGGATAAAGTAATCTTGGTTGTAGGTTCTTGGTGTTCATCACTTTGAATATTTCTTGCCACTCCCTTCTGGCCTGCAAAGTTTCTGTTGAGAAATCAGCTGACAGTCGTATGGGTATTCCCTTGTAGGTAACTGAGTTTCTTTCTCTTGCTGTTTTTAAGATTCTCTCTTTGTCTTTTGCTCTTGGCATTTTAATTATGATGTGTCTTGGTGTGGTCCTCTTTGGATTCCTTTTGTTTGGGGTTCTCCGCGCTTCTTGGACCTGTAAGTCCATTTCTTTCACCAGGTGAGGGAAGTTTTCTGTCATTATTTCTTCAAATAGGTTTTCAATATCTTGCTCTCTCTCATCTTCTGGCACCCCTATAATTCTGATGTTGGTACGCTTGAAGCTGTCCCAGAGGCTCCTTACACTATCCTCGCATTTTTGGATTCTTTTTTCATTTTGCTTTTCCGGTTGGGTGTTTTTTGCTTCCTCGCATTTCAAATCATTGACTTGATTCTTGCGCTCCTCTGTTCTGCTGCTGGGAGTCTGTATAATATTCTTTATTTCAGTCAGTGTATGCTTAATTTCTAGTTGGTTCCCCAATATAACATCGAGGGTCTCATTAGTTTTCTTGTAGATCTCATTAAGTTTATCGGCGGCTTCTAAACAGTTCTTGAGAGACCTTAAAAGTGTGGTTCTGAACTCTAGATCTTCCATTGACAATTTTGTCCTGTTTCTTTGTCTCTGCATTTTGTTATGCTTCCTTGGTGCACCCCCTAGTGGCCTTTGTGTGCAGTCTTGTAGCTAATTCCAGGGAGGGTTTGCCCTCCAGGCCAAGTGGCTATGAGAATCAGCTGTGTCAGCAGTGAGAGAACTTCTGTCCTCTAGGGAGGTGCTAATCTGGCGTTTGCCTGAGGCTATCCGGCAAATGCCTCTGTGCAGGGCTTGGGCGGGGCTGGTCGCACAGGATCAACAGGGTGGGCCAGAGAGAGCAGTTATGGCCGCTCTCAGTCCTGTCCCCAGGGGCTCTGCCTCTCTGAGTCCCAGCACCCGCTGCAAAGCTCGGAGGGAAAGCTGCACTCGCTCTGACCAAAGCCAGGCAGTCCCGCTTCTCCCGTTTGAGTCTGGGTCCCTAAAGACTCGCCCGGATCTGGAGCTCAGAGTCTGCGACTCCCTCCCGATTGAAAACGCCAACCGCGCCCTCCGCCGCCAGCCCGCTCCGCGCGCGCACTCCGCACCTCAGAATTTGACTTCAGCACTGCGCCTCCTCTGAGTGTCCGTGTGCGTTTCTCTTTCCTCCTAGTTGTAGGACTTCCACTCAGCCAGCGTTCCAGTGGTTCTGGGTGATGTCCCTCTGTCTTTTAGTTTCACTTTTGAAGTAGTTGTTCAAAGCAGCAAACTCCGGCGTTAACCTATGCCGCCATCTTGGTTCTCCCCGGCTCTATTTTCTTGTAATTCAAGTGTTCCATATACATTTCTGGACAATTTCTTTGTCTGCTATTGTGATTTCTAAGATTATTAATCACATTTACGGAATCTTCTGAGCTCTATTAGCTTGTATACTTAAGGATTTTATGTAGTTTCTTTAGAAACGCCTTCAGATTAATGGGAATTGAAAATGTAAAGAGTAAACTCGTCATTTCAGAGCTGTTTGAACATGTTAGCAGTGTATTTATACTGCCCGTTTTATATAAAGGTTCTATTTACTTGTAATTCAAGTGTTCCATATACATCACTGGACAAATCCAGTGTTTATTCTTGTGAATTCTTAGATTAGTGACTGAGGCAGGCGTCCCGTGGGGGTGAGGCCGACAGAGTCCTAACGAAGCATGCCCGACTCCGGAGACCAGGTTCAAAACGCAGATCTGAGTTTATTGTATAAGTGCAGCAACATATATAACTTTTTGGACCAATCAGAAGTTTACACCATCCTTAGGGCAACCAATGGTCGGAAAGATCAGGGTACTATGTAGGGGCTCTAGGAGGCTTACTCAGGCGGGCGCTGCCACTTCCTGTTGTGCTGAGGAAGCTTGTATAGGCGGAGTGCGCTCACGTCATTGCATCCGCCACTGCACTGAGATAAATATCCTGAGCTCTTCCCATATCTCCCCCTTCTTTTCTTATTAGCGCCTGCTGGACGTGTATGATCATGGCTTGCTGGGCACTTAGCTTATTAAACATGTTGTATAAACAGCGAAATAATACTATTCCTATGAAGAATCCTACTATCATGACTCCCCAAATGAGGAGGTTGGCTGGGTTTAACCAAGAGGTTAGACGGCTGAGGGCATCATTTAAGAAACTAAACTCAACGGGTTTCACTCGGGTATTATTGCATGAGGTGCTAGGTATATCCACCCTTGTCCCGGGGCAGTCCCATTATCTAGAGTCCACTTAAGGAGGGCTATTGCTCTCAGCCCATACCATCCCGTTCTATGGCAATGAGACTGGTTCTGCTCCGTCACAGGGTAAGCCCACAGAGCAGTCAGACACTTGGACAGTGGGGAATTGTAGGCTGTTGGCACTGATAGGCATGAGCACCCCTGGATGAGGTATGGCTGCCCATACATGTTGTGCTCGCGCCTGAGAGTTCGCTGTTATGATGGCACACATTAATAGGAATAATGTCCCTTCTGATGGATTGCCTTCTGGTGCCATGCGTGCAGCTTTGTCCTGTAGATTCTTGATGTCTCCCCAGGTAATGTTGTGGGCTCATTGATGTCTTGGTCGTCTCTGCCGTCGGGGCTGGCTGTCCTCTATGGTCAGGTCCTCCATTTCCTCTACTGGGGGTGATGGTGGTGGTGGTCTACGGCTCATCACTGGTGGTGCAGGGTTTGATGTTACGGGCAGAAATCTATGCGGGATTTTTCTCACCTTCTGGAAAAACACAAGCAAACCCTCTCCCTTGGGTTAAGAGTGGGTCGGGGCCCTTCCAAGCCCCGGTTAGTGGATCTCTCCACCGGACCAAGGGGAGAGGTTTTGGTATGTCTCTGAGACCTCCCCAATGTTTGAAAATGGGAGGAAGACCATCGGAGGCAAAATGAAAATAATTGAGAGTTAATAAGGCCTGTTGTAATAGTTGTTGGGGCGTGCCTGTATTTCCCCCTTCTTTTTCTTTTTGAATCTGGGTTATTAGTTCTTTGTTTTGTCGTTCTACTATGGCTTGTCCCTGTGGGTTATATGGTATGCCAGTAACGTGCTTGATGTTATGTTTTGTGAGGAATTGCTGAAAAGCCTCGCTAGTGTAGTAGGGGCCATTATCTGTTTTAATTTTCCAGGGGAAGAAAAATGCCCCTTTGAGGGTTGCTACTGCGTGGCGAGTCTTTTTACCTGTGTGAGCCTGAGTATATGTGGCTCCAGAGCAAGTGTCAATGATTCTATGTACATATTTGAGCCTACTGAAGCTTGGAATAAGGGTCACATCTGCTTGCCATAAGGCATTGAGTTGGAGCCCCCAGGGGTTGACCCCTTGTGGATGGAGGGGGCCTAAAGGCAATAGGGGGCCGCAGGTTTTGCATGCCCGTATGAGATGCTTGCAGCTAGAGAGGGTTAAATGAGGAAATAGCTTGTGCATGCTAGCTGCCTCTATCTCTGAATTGTTTTTCCTCTTGTCTTCATGGCTGGAGCATTCCTGATAATTCCTCTCTGTTGCAGGAATCCACATGGTCTTGGAGTTGTTTTCTGAAAATATATAAACGTATTCTCGACCAAAGGTTAATAAAGGAAACTTTACTTGGAGTTCTATTTATTTTTGCTTAAATGAATTTCTTTTGGCTTATTTTGACACCACGTAGGTTTTTCATGGGTGTCTTGCTGTTAGCATTATAAATGAAAAAATTTTTCTTGATGCAAATTAGTTACAGGATATTTTTTCTTACATGGTATTTGTCCACTATCCTCCCTTTTTTATTTTTTAATATTAGGAAGTTTTTGGAAATTTTTTAGTGTAGTCTTGATAACTTTTAATTTTAATTTTTTTGTATAAAAATATGACTGCTTTAGGGTTATAGTATGTTAAGCAATTTATCCATGAAATGAAAATTTTGGTTAATACTTCTTGAGCCACTTTTAATTAATCTGAAAACTTGACTACTATTTTACTGTCAAATTTAATATTTTAATAACAATTTTAGTTTATATTGTAAATATTAATGGAAAGGATTATTTTGCATCCTTTGAGAAGGCCCTGAGCATTCCTGGTGTTAGGCTGGATTTAGATATAGGGTAGCCGCTGTTAGCCAAGTCTCTGTTATCTGGGTGATTTATGGTACTAGCTAGCCCAAGGGTGGGCAAACTTTTTGACTCGAGGGCCACAATGGGTTCTTAAACTGGAACGGAGGGCCGGAACAAAAGCATGGATGGAGTGTTTGTGTGAACTAATATAAATTCAAAGTAAACATCATTACATAAAAGGGTACGGTCTTTTTTTTTTTAGTTTTATTCATTTCAAATGGGCTGGATCTGGCCCGCGGGCTGTAGTTTGCCCACGGCTGAGCTAGCCACTATGAGGCTTCAACCTCAGCATGAACAGAGAGCTCAGGCAACAGTTGTGGGCAATTGGAAGAGGGGCCCCCCTGGCAAAAAGGGGCAAGAGAGGTCAATATAGAATGCTTAAGTGCCTTCCCAGGGGGCCTTCTACACAGTGGAAGGGATTAAATCTTTTCATATTTTTATTAAATTGCTGCCAAACAATTAGTTTGTGAGCTTGTTTGGAAGAAATGTATAATATGCTGTTATAAAATATTAAAATTATTAATGAGCTTCTGTTATTTTAAATTATATCTTAAAATTCTACTGCTGTATTTTAAGAAATATTAAATAAAATAACTTGTTTTGCCCTTTCTTAGAGGCAAAAACTCAAGATATATATTTATTAATATTTATTTGATAAAGCTTTCCATGTGATTTCAAGCACATTAAATTGGCTTTATTAAAAAATCCTTTAAGAACAGAGAATAAACTTTTGAAAACATTTCAGGGCCCATTGACTATCTCAAAGTCACTCCTTGGTTATAGTACTTTTTATAATTATTAAGAGATATCAATTAAATGAAAACTGACAAGATTTCCTTTTTATACTTTAGACACTTAGTTACCACAATTATAATTTTTCCCAATTCAATTTAACTAGAACTTTAAACTCTTAGCTGGCAAGTTAAACATTCAGCATTTCTTTAGATTAATAAGAGTAGGTGCTTCCTTTCCTGTGTAATCTTAAGTATATTGTATTAGTCTAATTTAGTATTGGAAGGGTTAAAGAGAAGAAAACTGGACAGAGATAATTTTGCTTTACTTGCTGGGGGAGGGGGGTGCCTCCTTGAGACTCGCATAACTTAGATAAGCAAAAACCAACAAAGAACTCTCTCTCCCCGTTCTCTTTCTTTCTCTGCATTCCCATTTGGATATTGGGAATATTATTGCAGATCCTGTGGCATTTGCTGCAGCTGTGGGGTTAACATTCACAGGAAAGAGTCCAGGGGCCTCTAGCCCTAAGGACTTCTTTGCTCTATCTCTCTGGCTACACAAGGATTGATATGTCCCCGTCCATGGATTATCATTCGTGTCTCCCACGAAAGGATTACTTGGGGGCCGCTGGGCAGTTAAACTTTTTGTTCGCTCTGCAAGGGGAGCGAGGGAGTGACTCCGGCAGGAAGCCTCCTGGTGAGATTTCCCTGCTTTCACCTCGCTTGTGTTTTTTTCTGTCTTATTTTCAGCCTTCCTTGAGCTTTGAGAAACTACTTTTGGCTTGTTGAAAACAGCCCAGGAATCTGCGGGGGCAGAGGGCTCTGGAGGGGACTAGGGAGGGAAAGGGTCTTCTGTTCCCCCGTCCACACTGCTGGTGGCGGAGAGCCAGGGGTTAAATGCTATTAGGATAGCCCAGAGCTTTTGTAGCTCCCTTTCTGTTACCTTTACTCACCTGCTCTGTAACGAAGCATGGAGTGCCAGAGACTGAGGGGCTCGGGCTGGGGGGGGAAGGTTTCCCATAGTTACAGAGGGGCACTCACCCAATTCAATGCAATGCTTTCTTGCTGGTGTCCCTGCTCAGGGTGCCAGAATGAGGCAGGGAGTCCGGCAGGGGGAGGCCGAAGGAGTCCTAACGAAGCATGCCCGACTCCGGAGACCAGGTTCAAAAACGCAGATCTGAGTTTATTGTATAAGTGCAGCAACATATATAACTTTTTGGACCAATCAGAAGTTTACACCATCCTTAGGGCAACAAATGGTAGGAAAGATCAGGGTCATATGTAGGGGCTCTAGGAGACTTACTCAGGCAGGCGCTACCACTTCCTGGTGTGCTGAGGAAGCTTGTATAGGCGGAGTGCGCTCACGTCATTGCATCCACAACTGCACTGAGATAAATCTCCTGAGCTCTTCCCACAAGTGACCACATTTACAGATTGTTCTGAGCTCTATTAACATGTATTCTTTAGTATTTTAAGTAGTTTCTTTATAAACGCCATCAAATTGATGGAAACTGAAAATATAAACAGTAAACTTGTCATTTCAGAGCTGTTTTAACGTGTTTTCAGTGTATGTATGTTGCCCGTTTTGTATTAAGGTGTATTTACTTGTAATTTAAGTGTTCCATATATATTTCTGGACAATTCTGTTGTCTATTATTGTGAATTGTAAGATTGGTAACCATATTTACAGAGTGTTCTGAGCTCTATTAGCTTGTATTCTTAAGGATTTAAAGTAGTTTGTTTAAAAACGCCGTCAGGATGATGGGAATTGAAAACATAAACAGTAAACTCGTCATTTCAGAGCTGTTTGAACGTGTTTTCAGTGTATTTATGTTGCCCGTTTTGTATTAAGGTTCGAATTACTTTTAATTCCAGTGTTCCATATACATAAGAGAATAATTCCAGTGTTTATTACTGTGAATTCTTAGATTAGTAACCACATTTACAGAGTGTTCTGAGCTCTATTAACTTGTATTCTTAAGAATTTTATGTAATTCTTTTAAAAATGCCATCCGATTGATGGGAATTGAAAATGTAAACAGTAAAGTCGTCATTTCAGAGCTGTTTGAACATGTTTTCATTTTATGTATGTTGTCCGTTTTGTATTAAGGTCTATTTACTTGTAATTCAAGTGTTCCATATACATTTCTGGACAATTCCATTGTCTATTATTGTGTATTGTAAGATTAGTAACCATATTTACAGAGTGTTCTGAGCTCTATTATCTTGTATTCTTAAGGATTTAAAGTAGTTTCTTTAAAAATGCCATCGGATTGATGGGAGTTCAAAATGTAAACAGGAAACTCGTAATTTCAGAACTGTTTGAAGGTATTTTCAGTGTATTTATGTTGCCGTTTTGTATGAAGGTTCTATTTACTTGTAATTCAAGTGTTCCATATACATTTCTGGACAATTCCATTGTCTATTATTGTAAATTGTAAAATTAGTAACCATGTTTACAGAGTGTTCTGAGCTCTATTAGCTTGTATTCTTAAGTATTTTAAGTATTTTTTTTTTTAAAAAAAATGCCATCAGATTGAAGGGAATTTAAAATGTAAACAGGGAACTCGTCATTTCAGAGCTTTTTGATCATATCTTTAAGTATATTTATGTTGCCCATTTTGAAATAAGGTTCTATTTACTTGTAATTCAAGTGTTCCATATGTATTTCTGGCCAATTTCATTGTCTATAATTGTGAATTGTAAGATTAGTAAACATGTTTACAGAGTGTTCTGAGCTCTATTAGCTTGTATTCTTAAGAATTTAAAGTAGTTTCTTTAAAAACGCTATGGGACTGAATGAAATTACAACTGTAAACAGTATACTCTTCATTATACAGGTGATTGAACGTGTTTTCCGTGTATTTATGTTTCCCGTTTTGTATTAAGGCTCTATTTTCTTGTAATTCATGTGTTCCATATACATTTCTGGACAATTTCTTTGTCTCATGTTGTGAATTCTAAGATTAGTAATCCTATTTACAGAGTGTTTTGAGCTCTATTAGCTTCTATAATTAAGGATTTTATGTAGTTTCTTTAGAAACGCCATCGGATTGATGGGAATTAAATATGTTAACAGTAAACTCGTCATTTCAGAACTGCTTGAAGATGTTAGCAGTGCATTTATACTGCCCGTTTTATATGACGGTTCTATTTACTCGTAATTCAAGTGTTCCATATACATCACTGGACAATTCCAGTGTTTATTATTGTGAATTCTTAGAACAATAACCACATTTACAGAGTGTTCTGAGCTCTATTAACTTGTATTCTTAAGTATTTTAAGTAGTTTCTTTACAAACGCCATCAGATTGATGGAAATTGAAAATGTAAACAGTGAACTTGTCATTTCAGAGCTGTTTGAACGTGTTTTCAGTGTATGTATTTTGCCCATTTTGTATTAAGGTCTATTTACTTGTAATTTAAGTGTTCCATATATTTTTCCTGACAATTCTGATGTCTATTTTTGTGAATTTTCAGATTGGTAACCATATTTACAGAGTGTTCTGAGCTCTATTAGCTTGTATTCTTAAGTATTTTAAGTAATTCTATTAAAAATGCCATCAGATTGAAGGGTATTGAAAATGTAAACAGTAAAGTCGTCATTTCATAGCTGTTTGAACGTATTTTCAGTGTATTTATGTTGCCCGTTTTGTATTAAGGTTCGATTTACTTGTAATTCCAGTGTTCCATATACATAACAGACCAATTCCAGTGTTTATTACTGTGAATTCTTAGATTAGTAACCACAGTTACAGAGTGTTCTGAGCTCTATTAACTTGTATTCTTAAGTATTTTATGTAATTCTTTTAAAAATGCCATCAGATTGAAAGGAATTGAAAATGTAAACAGTAACGTCGTCATTTCAGAGCTGTTTGAACATGCTTTCATTTTATGAATGTTGTCCGTTTTGTATTAAGGTCTATTTACTTGTAATTCAAGTGTTCCATTTACATCACAGAACCATTCCAGTGTTTATTACTGTGAATTCTTAGATTAGTAACCACAGTTACATAGTTTTCTGATCTCTATTAACTTGTATTCTTAAGTATTTTAAGAAGTTTCTTTAAAAAAGCCATCAGATTGTTGGGACTTGGAAATGTAAATATTGATATTTTAATGGGCAGCCACGATTGAAGACAGTATGGAGTTTCCTCAAAAAACTAAAAAAGGAACTCCCATTTGATCCTGTGATCCTACTTCTAGGAATATATCCCAAGAAACCAGAAACACCAGTAAGAAAGGATATATGCACCCCTATGTTCATAACAGCACACTTCACCATAGCTAAGATCGGGAAACAGCCTAAGTGCCCATCTGTAGATGAATGGATTAGAAAACTGTGGAACATCTACACGATGGAATACTATGCTGCTGTAAAAAAGAAGGAACTCTTACCATTTGCAAGGGCATGGATGGAACTGGAGAGCATTATGCTAATGAAGTAAGCCAGTCAATGAAGGAAGAATATCACATGATCTCACTCATTTCTGGATAATAAAGACTATTATAAACTTATGAATAAAAATATTTACAGAGGCAGAGCTGCCTGGAACAGACTGTCAAACTACAGCAGGAAGGCCGGGGAGGTTGGGAGGGAAGGAGGGGGGTGGGTAAGAGATCAACCAAAGGACTTGTATGCATGCATATAAGCATAACCAATGGACATAAGACACTGGGGGGTAGGTGAGGCCAGGGGATTGTCAAGGGCGGGGGGTGGGGGGGAAGGAGACATATGTAATATGCTTTGTAATATTTTAAGCAATAAAAAAAGTATTTTCTAACATATTATTTATTTGCTTGAATTCTCCGCTATAGTTTACTGTGTAACCTTAACTCCAACTTTAGAATATGAATCTGTTATTAGTATTTTAAAAAAGGATGAGAAATGCTCTTAGACCTCAACATTCACTATATAGCACTTAACATTAGTAATGATAGCAGCAAGCTTTTAGAAGATGGTGCAGTAAAAATAACTGTGAAAAAATTATATCTATAAGCCAAATACATGCATAATTTCTAATCAACTTAAGATTTAAAGCCATTGTATTTTTAAATTAACTTTTAAAATTATGTAGTTTCTTTAGAAACGCCATTGGATTGATGGGAATTGAAAAAGTTAACAGTAAACTCATCATTTCAGAGCTGTTTGAACATGTTAGCAGTGTATTTATAATGCTTGTTTCATATTAAGGATCTATTTACTTTAATTCAAGTGTTCCATATACATCACTGGACAATGCCAGTGTTTATTACTGTGAATTCTTAGATTAGTAACTACATTTACAGAGTGTTCTGAGCTCTATGAACTTGTATTCTTATGTATTTTAAGTAGTTTCTTTATAAACGCCATCAGATTGATGGAAACTTGTCATTTCAGAGCTGTTTGAACGTGTTTTCAGTGTATTTATGTTGCCCGTTTTGAATTAAGGTCTATTTACATGTAATTTAAGTGTTCCACATATATTTCTGGACAATTCCATGGACAATTATTGTTAATTGTAAGATTGGTAACCACATTTACAGAGTGTTGTGAGCGCTTATTAACTTATATTAACTTATATTCTCAATATATTAACTTATATTCTCAATTATTCTAAGTAGTTTCCTTAAAAATCCCACTTGATTGATGGGAATTGAGAATGGAAACAGTAAATTCCTCATTTCAGAGCTGTTTGAACGTGTTTTCAGTGTATTTATAATGCTCGTTTTATATGAACGTTCTATTTACTTGTAATTCAAGTGTTCCATATACATCACAGAACAATTCCAGTGTTTAACATTGTGAATTCTTAGAACAGTACCCACATTTACAGAGTGCTCTGAGCTCTTTTAACTCATATTACTAAGCATTCTAAGTAGTTTCTTTAAAATCGCGATCAGAAAGATGCGAATTGAAATGTAAACAATAAACTCTCATTTCAGAGCTGTTTGAACTTGTGTTCAGTGTATTTATGTTGCCCGTTTTGTATTAAGGTTCTATTTAGTTGTAATTTAAGTGTTCCACATACATCACAGAACAATTCCAGTGTTTATAAATGTGAATTCTAGGAACAGTAACCACATTTACAGACTGTTCTGATCTCTATTAACTTTTATTCTTTTTTTTTTTTATTAAATCTTTATTGTTCAGATTATTACATTTGTTCCTCTTTTTTCCCCCCCATAACTCCCCTCCTCCCAGTTCCCGCCCCACCCTCCGCCCTCACTCCCCACCAACTGTCCTCATCCATAGGTGCACGATTTTTGTCCAGTCTCTTCCCGCATCTCCCACACCCCTTTCCCCCCCAAGAATAGTCAGTCCATTCCCTTTCTATGTCCCTGATTCTATAATCACCAGTTCATTCTGTTCATCAGATTATTTATTCACTTGATTCTTAGATTCACTTGTTGATAGATGCATATTTGTTGTTCATAATTTGTATCTTTA
Organism: Myotis nattereri; assembly: GCF_964212035.1. Taxonomy (NCBI): domain Eukaryota; kingdom Metazoa; phylum Chordata; class Mammalia; order Chiroptera; family Vespertilionidae; genus Myotis; species Myotis nattereri. The sequence goes on from NC_138090.1 coordinate 34,830,186, forward strand.
CCTTTTTCTTCCTCTTCCTCTTCCTCTTCTTAAAGGATACCTTTCAGCATTTCATATAATCCTGGTTTGGTGGTGATGAACTCCTTTAGCTTTTCCTTTTCTGTGAAGCTCTTTATCTGACCTTCAATTCTGAATGATAGCTTTGCTGGATAAAGTAATCTTGGTTGTAAGTTCTTGGTGTTCATCACTTTGAATATTTCTTGCCACTCCCTTCTGGCCTGCAAAGTTTCTGTTGAGAAATCAGCTGACAGTCGTATGGGTATTCCCTTGTAGGTAACTGAGTTTCTTTCTCTTGCTGTTTTTAAGATTCTCTCTTTATCTTTTGCTCTTGGCATTTTAATTATGATGTGTCTTGGTGTGGTCCTCTTTGGATTCCTTTTGTTTGGGGGTCTCCGCGCTTCTTGGACCTGTAAGTCCATTTCTTTCACCAGGTGAGGGAAGTTTTCTGTCATTATTTCTTCAAATAGGTTTTCAATATCTTGCTCTCTCTCATCTTCTGGCACCCCTATAATTCTGATGTTGGTACGCTTGAAGCTGTCCCAGAGGCTCCTTACACTATCCTCGCATTTTTGGATTCTTTTTTCATTTTGCTTTTCCGGTTGGGTGTTTTTTGCTTCCTCGCATTTCAAATCATTGACTTGATTCTTGCGCTCCTCTGTTTTGCTGTCGGGAGTCTGTATAATATTCTTTATTTCAGTCAGTGTATGCTTAATTTCTAGTTGGTTCCCCAATATAACATCGAGGGTCTCATTAGTTTTCTTGTAGATCTCATTAAGTTTATCGGCGGCTTCTAAACAGTTCTTGAGAGACCTTAAAAGTGTGGTTCTGAACTCTATATCTTCCATTGACAATTTTGTCCTGTTTCTTTGTCTCCGCATTTTGTTATGCTTCCTTGATGCACCCCCTAGTGGTCTTTGTTCGTGGTCTTATAGTTAAATTTTGATTGTTGTAGCTAATTCCAGGGAGGGTTTGACCTCCAGGCCAAGTGGCTATGAGAATCAGCTGTGTCAGCAGTGAGAGAACTTCTGTCCTCTAGGGAGGTGCTAATCTGGCGTTTGCCTGAGGCTATCCGGCAAATGCCTCTGTGCAGGGCTTGGGCGGGGCGGGTCGCACAGGATCAACAGGGTGGGCTGGAGAGAGCAGTTATGGCCGCTCTCAGTCCTGTCCCCAGGGGCTCTGCCTCTCTGAGTCCCAGCAATGGCTGGCTGGGGGACTGTCTAGGGCGGGGGGATAAAATGGACACATATGTAATACCCTTTGTAATACTTTAAGCAATAAAAAAATTTAAAAAAAAAATGTTCTTTGAAATAAACTAAAAATTTAAATCTAAAAAAAAAAAAAAAAAAAAAAAAAAGCTCGGAGAGAAAGCTGCACTCGCTCTGACCGAAGCCAGGCAGACCCGCTTCTCCCGTTTGAGTCTGGGTCCCTAAAGACTCGCCCGGATCTGGAGCTCAGAGTCTGCGACTCCCTCCGGATTGAAAACGCCAACCGCGCCCTCCGCTGCCAGCCTGCTCCGCGCACTCCGCACCTCAGAATTTGACTTCAGCACTGCGCCTCCTCTGAGTGTCCGTATGTGTTTCTCTTTCCTCCTAGTTGTAGGACTTCCACTCAGCCAGCGTTCCAGTGGTTCTGGGTGATGTCCCTCCGTCTTTTAGTTTCACTTTTGAAGTAGTTGTTCAAAGCAGCAAACTCCGGGGTTAACCTATGCCGCCATCTTGGTTCTCTCTCTTTAACTTTTATTCTTAAGGATTTCTGGTAGTTACTTTAAAAACGCATCAGATTGATGGGTATTGAAAATGTAAACAGTAAACTCACCATTTCAGAGCTGTTTGAACGTGTGTTCAGTGTATTTTTGTTGCCCGATTTATATGAACGTTCTATTTCCTTGTAATTCAAGTGTTCCATATTCATCACAGAACAATTCCAGTGTTTAATATTGTGAAATATTAGAACAGTACCCACATTTACAGAGTATTCTGAGCTATATTAACTTATATATTACTAAGTATTCTAAGTAGTTTCTTTAAAATAGCCATCAGAATGATGCGAATTGAAAATGTAAACAATAAACTCGCATTTCAGAGCTGTTTGAACGTGTTTTCATGTATTTGTGTTGTCCGTTGTGTATTAAGGTTCTATTTAGTTGTAATTTAAGTGTTCCATATACATCACAGAACCATTCCAGGGCTTATTATTGTGAGTTCTTAGATCAGTAACCACATTTACAGACTGTAATGATCTCTATTAACTTGTATTATTAAGTATTTCAAGTACTTTCTTTAAAACACCATAAGAATGATGGGAATTGAAAATATAAACAGTAAACTCGCCATTTCAGAGGTGTTTGAACATGTGTTCAGTGTATTTATGTTGCCCGATTTGTATTAAGGTTCTATGTACTTGTAAAACAAGTGTTCCACATACATCACAGAACAATTCTAGTGTTTATTATTGTGAATTCTTAGAACAGTAACCATATTTACAGAGTGTTTTGAGCTCTATTAACTTACATTCCTAAGTATTATAAGCAGTTTCTTTAAAATCGCCACCAGAATGAAAGGTATTGAAAATGTAAACAATAAACTCGCATTTGAGAGCTGTTTGAAAGTGTGCTCAGTGTATTTATGTTGCCCATTTTGTATTAAGGTTCTATTTACTTGTAATTTATGTGTTCCATATACATCACAGAACCATTCCAGGGCTTATTATTGTGAATTCTTAGATCAGTAACCACATTTACAGACTTTTCTGATCTCTAATAACTTGTATTCTTAAGGATTTCAAGTAATTTCTTTAAAAATGCCATCAGATTGATGGGAATTTAAAATGTAAACAGTAAACTCGTCATTTCAGAGCTGTTTGTATGTTTTTTCAATGTATTTATGTTGCCCATTTTGTATTAAGGTTCTATTTACTAGTAATTCAAGTGTACCGTCTACATCACAGAACAATTCCATTGTTTATTATTGTGAATTCTTAGAACAGTAACCACATTTACAGAGTGTTTTGAGCTCTATTAACTTATATTCTTAAGTATTCTATGTAGTTTCTTTAAAAACGCCATCAGAATGATGGGAATTGAAAATGGAAGCAGTAAACTCACCATTTCAAAGCTGTTTGAATGTGTGTTCAGTGTATTTATGCTTCCTGTTTTGTATTAAGTTCTATTTACTTGTAATTCAAGTGTTCCATATAGATCACCGAGTAATTCCAGTGTTTATTATTGTGAATTCTTAGATCAGTAACCACATTTACAGAGTGTTCTGAGCTCTATTAACTTATATTCCTAGGCATTCTAAGTAGTTTCTTTAAAAACGCCATCGGATTGATGGGAATTGAGAATACAAACATTAAATTCCTCATTTCTGAGCTGTTTGAACGTGTCCTCAGTGTATATATAATGCTCGTGTTATATGAACGTTCTATTTACTTGTAATTCTATTGTTCCATAAACATCGCAGAACCATTCCAGAGCTTATTATTGTGAATTCTTAGATCAGTAACCACATTTAGAGACTGTTCTGATCTCTATTAACTTGTATTCTTAAGGATTTCAAGAATTTTCTTTAAAAATGCCATGAGATTGATGGGAATTGAAAATGTAAACAGTTAACGCGCCTTTTCACAGCCGTTTCAACCTGTGTTCAGTGTATTTATGTTGCCCCTTTTGTATTAAGGTTTTATTTACCTTTAATTCTAGTGTTCCATATAGATCACAGAAAAATTCCAGTGTTTATTATTGTGAATTCTTAGATCAGTAACTACATTTACGGAATGTTCTGATCTCTATTAACTTTTATGCTTAAGTATTTCAAGTAGTTTCATTAAAAACGCCATCAGATTCATGGGAATTGAGAATGTAAACTGTAAATTCCTCATTTCAGAGCTGTTTGAACGTGTTTTCAGTGTATTTATAATGCTCTTTTATATGAACGTTCTATTTACTTGTAATTCAAGTGTTCCATATAACTCACAGAACAATTCCACTGTTTAATAATTTGAATTCTTAGAACAGTACCCACATTTGCAGAGTGCTCTGAGCTCTATTAACTAATATTAGTAAGTATTCTAAGTAGTTTCTTTAAAATCGCATTCAGAATGATGGGAATTGAAAATGTAAACAATAAACTCACATTTCAGTGCTGTTTGATCCTGTGTTCAGTGTATTTATGTTGCCCGTTTTGTATTAAGGTTCTATTTAGTTGTAACTTAAGTGTTCCATATACATCACAGAACCATTCCAGGGCTTATTATTGTGAATTCTTAGATCAGTAACCACATTTACAGACTGTTCTCAACTCTATTAACTTGTATTCTTAGGATTTCAAAAAATTTCTTTAAAAATGCTATCAGATTGATGGGAATTGAAAATGTAAACAGTAAACTTGCCATATCAGAGGGGTTTGAATCTGTGTATTTATGTTGCCCGATTTGTATTAAGGTTCTATTTACTTGTAATTCAAGTGTTCCATATACATCACAGAACAATTCCTGTGTTTATTATTGTGAATTCTTAGAACAGTAACCACATTTACAGAGTGATTTGAGCTCTATTATCTAATATTCCCAGTTATTCTAAGTGTTTTCTTTGAAAATGCCATTAGAATGAAGGGAATTGAAAATGTAAACAGTAAACACGCCATTTCAGAGCTGTTTGAACATTTGTGCAGTGTATTTATGTTGCCCGTTTTGTATTAAGGTTATATTTAGTTGTAATTTAAGTGTTCCATATACATCACAAAACCATTCCAGGGCTTATTATTGTGAATTCTTAGATCAGTAACCACATTTACAGAGTGTTCTGATCTCTATTAACTTGTATTCTTAAGTATTTCAAGTAGTTTCTTTAAAAACGCCATCAGATTGACGGGAACTGATAATGCAAACAGTATATTCGCCATTCCAGAGCTGTTTGAACGTGTGTTCAGTGTATTTATGTTTCCCGTTTTGTATTAAGGTTCTATTTACTTGTAATTCAAGTGTTTCATATACATCACATTACAATTCCAGTGTTTATTAATGTGAATTCTTAGAACAGTAACCACATTTACAGACTGTTCTGAACTCTACTAACTTGTATTTTTAAGTATTTTACGAAGTTTCTTTAAAAACTCCATTGCATTGATGGGAATTGAGAACGTAAACTGTAAATTCCTCATTTCAGAGTTGTTTGATCCTGTTTTCAGTGTATTTATAATTCTCGTTTTATATGAACGTTCTATTTACTTGTAATTTAAGTGTTCCATATACCTCACAGAACAATTCCACTGTTTAATAATGTGAATTCTTAGAACAGTACCCACATTTACAGAGTGCTCTCAGCTCTATTAACTTATATTAGTAAGTATTCTAAGTAGTTTCTTTAAAATCGCTATCAGAATGACTGGAACTGGAAATGCAGACGGTAAACTCGCCATTCCAGAGCTGTTTGAACGTGTGTTCAGTGTATTTGTGTTTCCCGTTTTGTATTAAGGTTCCATTTACTTGTAATTCAAGTGTTCCTTATACATCACAGAATAATTCCAGTGTTTATTATTGTGAATTCTTAGAACAGTAACCACATGCACAGACTGTTCTGAGATCTATTAACTTCTATTTTTAAGTATTTTAAGAAGTTTCTCTAAAAACGCGATCGGATTGATGGGAATTGAGAATGTAAACATTAAAATCCTATTTTTGAGCTGTTTGAACGTGTTTTCAGTGTATTTATACTGCTCATTTTATATGAACGATCTATTTACTTGTAATTCAAGTGTTCCATATACAACACAAAACAATTCCAGTGTTTATTATTGTGAATTCTTAGAACAGTATCCACATTTACAGAATGTTCTGAGCTCTATTAACTTGTATTCTTATGTATTCTAAGTCGTTTCTTTAAATACGCCATCAGATTTATCGGAATTGATTTATATAAACAGTAAACTCGCCATTTCAGAGTTGTTTGAACGTGTGTTCAGTGCATTTATGTTGCATGATTTGAATTAAGGATCTATTTACTTGTAATTCAAGTGTTCCATATACATCACAGAACAATTCCAGTGTTTATTATTGTGAATTCTTAGAACAGTAACCACATTTACAGAGTGTTTTGAGCTCTATTAACTTATATTCCCAGGTATTTTAAGTGGTTTCTTTAAAAACGCCATGAGAATTTTGGGAACTGAAAATTTAAACAGAAAACTCGTCATTTCAGAACTGTTTGAACGTGTGTTCAGTGTATTTATGTTGCCCGTTTTGTATTAAGGTTCTATTTACTTGTAATTCAAGCATTCCATAGACATCACAGAACAATTCCAGTGTTTATTAATGTGAATCTTAGAACAGTAACCACATTTACAGAGTGTTCTGCGCTCTATTAACTTATATTCTTAATTATTCTACGTAGTTCCTTTAAAAACCCCATGGGATTGATGGGAATTGAAAAATGTAAACAGTTTACTCGTCATTTCAGAGCTGTTTGTATGTTTTTTCAATGTATTTATGTTGCCGATTTTGTATTAAGTTTCTATTTACTTGTAATTCAAGTGTTCCATATACATCACAGAACAATTCCAGTGTGAATTATTGTGAATTCTTAGAACAGTAACCACATTTACAGAGTGTTCTGAGCTCTATTATCCTGTGTTCTTAAGTCTTTCAAGTAGTTTCTTTAAAAGCACCATCACATTGATGGGCATTGAAAATGTAAAAAGTAAACTCGCCAGTTGAGAGTTGTTCGAACATGTTTTTAGTGTATTTATGTTGCCCGTTTTGTATTATGGTTCTATTTACTTGTAATTCAAGTGTTCTATATACATCACAGAACAATTCCAGTGTTTATTAATGTGAATATTTAGAACAGTAACCACATTTACAGACTGTTCTGATCTCTTTTAACTTGTATTCTTAAGGATTTCTGGTAGTTACTTTAAAAACGGCATCATTTTGATGGGTATTGAAAATGTAAACAGTCATCTCGGCTTTTCGGAGCCTTTTGAACGTGTTCTCAGTGCATTTATGTTGCCTGTTTTGTATTAAGGTTCTATTTACTTGTATTTCAAGTGTTCCATATACATCACAGAACAATTCTATTGTTATTTTTGTGAATTCTTAGAACAGTAATCACATTTACAGAGTGTTCTGAGCTCTATTAACTTATATTCCTGGGTATTCTAAGTAGTTTCTTTAAAAACGCCATCAAATGATGGGAATTCAAAATGTAAACAGTAAACTCGCCATTTCAGAGCTGGTTGAACGTGTGTTCACTGTATTTATGTTGCCTGTTTTGTATTAAGGTTCTATTTACTTGTAATTCAAGTGTTCCATAGACATCACAGAACAATTCCTGTGTTTATTAATGTGAATTCTTAGAACATTAACCACATTTACAGAGTGTTCTGAGCTCTATTAACTTATATTCTCAATTATTCTAAGTAGTTTCTTTAAAATCCCCATTTGATTGATGGGAATTTAAAATGTAAACAGTAAACTCGTCATTTCTGAGCTGTTTGTATGTTTTTTCAATATATTTATGTTGTCCCTTTTGTATTAAGGTTGTATTTACTAGTAATTCAAGTGTACCATATGTTGAATGTTTCCTTCCACGTCCCGCGTGGAGTAGGGTTCGGTATCTGAAAGAGGAGCTGCACAACCAATGAGAGAAATAGACACGAGATAATTTTGCAATATTGGAGGTCCAGGCGGGTAAGTCCAACTCAAGGAGAGGGACTTCCACCCATGCTCAGGCTGCTCCAATCTTTTATTGATCTGGAGTAGCCCTTAGTCAGGCGACCCCCCATTAACAGGCAGACTAGCACATCAGCAAGGATTTACATAATAAGAAATGGGGGACTAGTTTCAACTACCGCTGTCTGGACAAACAGAGGTGGTGGCTAGCTCTGAGCTTTGTTAGGGGTTCAAAGGCACCCAGCCTTCCGGGGTGGGGGGGCGGGTTCGGGGAGTTATCTATCTATTCTTATCAGATAGTGAAGGCAATATACAGTTTCCCACATCTCCCTCTTATTTTTTCTTTAAAAAATAATCAAGTCCCAATTTTAATGTCCAAAAGTTCTGAGTCCATGTTTCAATGTCCAAAAGTTCATGTGTACATGCCAGCAATGCTGGATGCTGGAAAATGCAGGTCCGGTCCTTTCTAGTCTGGTCCTGTGCACCCTGCAGTGACGCACAGCTGCTGACTGCTAGCATGGCAAGGCGTCTTCCACCATCTCCATCTCTGAACTGTATCTTCTGTCTTTGTGGCTGGCTTTCTGTGATCCGTTGTTAGAGGAATCCACATGGTCTTGTAGCTGTTCTCTGAAAGTATACAAACATATTCTCGACCAAAGGTTAAAGGAAAAAAAACCTTACTTGGGGTCTTTTCTTTAAAATGATCTTTCCCTGGATTACCCTGGCATAATGTGTGTTTTTTCTGGGTGTCTCACTATTAGCATTATAAACGAAAAAATTTTTTCTCTAAATGTAATTTAGTTACAGGATCTTATTTCCTTACATGGTATTCTTCCACTATATTTTTCCACTATCCCCCTTTATTTTGATTTAATTAGGAGACTTCTTGGAAATTTTATAATGCAGTCTAGATAGCTTTAAATATTAATTTTTTTGCACGCAAAAATATGAACCTGAACATGCTTTAGGTTCATAGCATGTTTACCATGAAATGAAAATTTTTGTTAGCTCCATAGGTGTCTTTCCATCAGCATCACAAGTGAAAAAATTTAGAGTAATTAAGGCTTGATGCAGCCTACCCACAGGTGATTTCTCCATCATCCCTCCTTTTTGTTTTTCTAATTGAGATTTCAGTCGTTGGTGTTGACGTTCAATAATGGCCTGTCCTTGGAAATTATATGGTATTCCCGTAATGTGCTGAATTTTCCACTTTTTACAAAATTCCTGGAATTGACAGCTTGTATGAGCAGGTCCATTATCAATTTTAATAATCTTTGGAATTCCCATGATGGCAAAAGCAGCTAGGCAATGATTAATAACCTGTTTTGCTGTCTCTCCTGTAGAGACAGTGGCCCATAGGACCTTTGAAAAAGTATCTACAGAGACATGTAAGGCCCCAAGACTTCCAAAAGGAGTATAATGTGTTACATCCATTTGCCAGATATGGTCCCTTAGCAAACCTCTAGGGTTGACTCCTGTGTTAGGCCCTTGAGGTAGATGTAACATGCAACTGGGACATTCCTTGATAATCTGTTTTGCTTTCTGTGGAGAGACTGAGAATTGTTTGGACAACATTTTAGCAGGCTGATGTAAAAGCTGTTGAGACTCTGAAGCCTCTTTTAATAAAGCAACCAATTGATCAGCATGTGCATTTCCCTTAGTTAATGGGCCAGGTAATACACTGTGAGCCCTGATGTGAGTTATATAAAAAGGGTATTTTCTCTGCTGCACAATCTGCTGAACCTGCTTAAATAGTAAGAATAAACTTTGGTCACTAAGCCATTTCAGCCGGGCAGTTTCAATTCTACTTACTAGGCCCGAAGCATAAGAGGAGTCAGAAATTATGTTAACAGGCTGTTGGAAATCTTGCAATGCAGCCTTAATAGCTTCTAACTCAATTCTTTGCACAGAAGTATGACTGGTCAGTATGACTCGGTCAGAATTTATAGTATGATAGGCAGCTTTCCCATTTGATGACCCATCAGTAAAAACAGTTAAAGCTCCAGGAATTGGTTCCTGCCTAGTATTTTTTGGTATAATGATGGAGGTCTTATTTAAAAATTGTAAAAGTTTTTCTTTTAATAGGGACAACTAAGTTCCCCTGAATATGCACTTAACCCAATTTGCCAATTTACGTCAGTTTGAAACAACATTTCTAATTGCTTTCCAGTGAGGGGAAGATAGATGCATTTAGGTTCTTCTCCTCTAAGCTGCCTGCAACGCTTCCTAAGCTGATATATTAATTGAGCCATCAGTTCTATATAAGTAATAGCAGTTTTAGAGGACTGATGGCCTAGGTGGACCCATTCAATACTAGCGGGAGAGTCTTTATTTTGGAAGATGACTCCAGTGGGACTATTTGCAGTATGGTTAATCTGTCCCAATAAAGGCAATTCAGGCTGTACCCGTGCTACTTGAGCTGAGGATATCTCCTGTTCAATTCTTAGCAACTCCTTTCTGGCATCATCTGTTAGTGTTCTGGGTGAGGAAAGGTCAGAGTCACCCCTAAGTATATCAAATAAATTTGTCATTTCTCTCGTAGAGATTTTTAGGTAGGGTCTTAGCCAGTTAATGTCCCCTAATAATTTCTGAAAATCATTTAAAGTTTTAAGACAATCTTTTCTTAGTTCCACCTTTTGTGGCCTAATGCATTGGTTTTCAATTATGGTTCCAAGATATTTAAAAGGTGTTTGTTTTTGTACCTTTTCTGGAGCAATTTTTAAGCCCCATTTAGGGAGCTCCTTCTCTAATTGGAAAAATATTTCTAAAGTCTGCTCTTCCCGTGGACTTGCTAAGAGCAAGTCATCCATGTAATGGATAATGTAACATCGGGAATATCTGTCCCTTAAAGGTTGAACAGCTTGAGTCACATATTTTTGGCACAAGGTAGGGCTATTGGCCATTCCTTGAGGCAAAACTTTCCACTGATATCTTCTCATGGGTTCTATATTATTAATAGATGGCACTGAAAAGGCAAATCTTTCTTTATCTTGAGGTGCCAAGGGAATGGTGAAAAAACAATCCTTAAGATCTACTCCAATGAGAGACCAATTTAAAGGGATTTGTGAAGGCGCTGGGAGTCCAGGTTGCAAAGCTCCCATGGTATGCGTAGTAGCATTAATTGCTCTGAGATCATGTATCAATCGCCATTTCCCTGCCACCTTCTTAGGTATAATAAATATAGGCGTATTCCAGGGGCTATTGGAAGGCTCTATATGACCAGCTTCTATTTGTTCCTGTATCAGTCCATGAATATGACCTAATTTCTCCTTGGTTAATGGCCACTGATCCACCCATACAGGTTTATCATCTTTCCATTGTATAGGATCAGCATGGGGGCGAGGAGACTGAGCAGTGACCACTCCTAAAAAGGTTGATATTCTCGCCTTCCTGGGTTTTTTACACCTTGATCACTCTGATGTCCCATCTGAGTTACAAGCTGCTGACCTTTGCCAGTAATAATACAAGCTTGTAAACCTTCTAAGACATCCCGGCCCCATAATTTGACTGTAATTCCAGAGACAATGTAGGGCTGAAACCATCCTGTCTGTCCTTCCTCATCTTGCCATTTTAAGACTGCAGCACTATGTTGTGTGTTATCAGGAACTCCCACCCCCCTAATTGAGTCCATAGCTTCTACCATGGACCAACTAGGAGGCCAGAATTCTTTGCTGATAACGCTGACATCTGCCCCAGTGTCTACTAGGCCTTTAAACATTTTTCCTTCTATTCTCAAATTAATCATAGGACGAGTTTTGCTAATTTCCTGTATCCAATAGATGTCTGAGCTTTCAAGTCCTTGCATTCCTCTTTCCCTATTTATAGCCTTGCCTTGTTGAGCATAAGGTAGAAGTAGTATTTAAGCAATTCTTATCCTGGAGTAATTTGCATAATATGATTGCATTCCAATATAACTTTAATCTCTCCCACATAATTTGAATCTATGACTCCAGGCAAAACAGTAAATCCTTTCAGAGTGTTTCCACTTCTCCCTAAAATTAATCCTAAAGTTCCTGATGGCACAGGTCCCCAAATTCCTGTAGGAACAGCTTGCCGAGCCATATCAGGGGTCAAAGTGACCGCTATAGTACTGTTAAGATCTAGGCTTGCACTTCCTGGAGTGGCCCAAATCAGAGATTCCACTGTGGGCTTTTCAGGGCAGATCTCCCCTTTTATTGACAAGGCTGGGGGTTGCCCCGTTGGCCGTTTCCCTGCGGTTGGCCATACCCTGTGTCTTGATTTAACAGTTGCCCATTTTTGTGGAATCTCGATTTACAATGGCCGGCTCAATGGTAGCCCTTCTGGCATCTAGGACACAGAGAGGTTGGATCTGTTTTGATAGGCTCACGAGGCGAGATGTTAGCTCCTTTCCCTGGAGCGCCTCCTTGTGTCTTTCTTGGTTGTCTACATTCTTTTCTAAAATGTCCTGTTTCCACAGTTATGACACCTTTTATTTACAGTAGCAGCGGCAGTGAGTAAATTCACTTGAAAAGTGCCTGACCCCACATTCTGACATGCTCGAATCATTTCTGTAATGGTACTACATTTTCTCAGAGGCATCAGGCATTTCTTACAATCATCATTGGCATTTTCATAGGCTAATTGTTGAATTAAAATGTCTCCTGCTGCCTCATGTTGAATCTCTCGTCTCACTGCTCGAGTGAGACGAACCACAAAATCAGAAAATGATTCTTAAGGCCCCTGAAAACATTTACTAAAAACTCCCTCAGAGTCCCCTTTTGCTGGTAAAGTCCACCACGCTTTCCTTCCACAAGCTCTAATTTGCTCATATGCCAGTTGCACATAATCTAACTGGGTTCGCACATCGTTGTATTGTCCCAGTCCTGCTAGCATTTCATAAGTTATTTGAGCATTCAGCCCGCGGTTTATTTGGGCTTGCTCCTGGCATCTCTCCAAGAATACTCCTTTCCATAGTAAATAATCTCCTCCATTGAGAGTTGCACATGCTAGAGAATACCAATCATGAGGGATTAGGAAAGCTTCAGAAATACTATGCATAATTTCTCCTGTAAAAGGAGCTGTTGGCCCATTTGGACTACACTTTCACGTAAGGCCTTTATCATTTTAAAGTCAATTTTTACATGCTGTCTGATTCGGTAGCTGTGGATCAGGTACCTCTATGATAGGGAAAGCAAGCCTTTCTTCTGCCGGTATTTCCCTCAATCCTTCTCTGATGGCTTTTTCCACAGGTGATTCAAATGAAAGAGAATTAAGCATATCAGAATTAGGACGTGCATTCGGAGGTGGAGAGGACCGTGAAGGCCATTCCTCTAACGTGTCTTCCCACTCCTCACTAGGAGGAGCGGAGGGAACCAGTTGAGGAGACTCCTCCTCAGCCTCTGTAAAAGGCTTTGGCAAATGCGATATTATGTTCCCCATGGAAAAAGTTTTTTTGAGATGAGGTTTTTCTTGCTGCTAACCTTTTTTCAAGTTATAACTAACTTTTTTGGCAACCTTTTAAGATCTAATGTACCTTCTTCAAGAAAAGCAAAGGTTATGTTCTATAATAACATGCAAAAACTGTAAAAGATTAACTTCTAAAATTTTAACACTTTAAACATGCAAATCAAAAGCACATAATACAGTTTCTTAGTTTTTTAAAAGCCAAATATACCTTTTTAAAGCCGAATCTACTTTTTTAAAGTCAAATCCTGCCCCATTTGTTAGCCTGGTTAAGAAAACGTTCCCAGTTACTTACAGACCCGGGCTTCTGTAGTTGATCCTGGGCATTGCGTGCGGTAGAATCCCCCTCAACTTTTTTCAGTGAGTTTTCCACACCTTTTCGGTGAAAACTTCCTTTTCTCGCTCCAGCCAACCCTGCACTTCCAGGTTACCCGTCGGGCGCCAGATGTTGAGTGTTTCCTTCCACGTCCCGCGTGGAGTAGGGTTTGGTATCTGAAAGAGGAGCCGTGCAACAAATGAGAGAAATGGACACGAGATAATTTTGCAATATTGGAGGTCCAGGCGGGCAAGTCCAACTCAAGGAGAGGGACTTCCACCCATGCTCAGGCTGCTCCAATCTTTTATTGATCTGGAGTAGCCCTTAGTCAGGCGACCCCCCATTAACAGGCAGACTAGCACATCAGCAAGGATTTACAGAATAAGAAATGGGGGAGTAGTTTCAGCTACCACTGTCTGGACAAACAGAGGAGGCGCCTAGCTCCGAAGTTTGCTAGGGATTCAAAGGCACTCAGCCTTCGGGAGGGGGGGTGTTTCGGGGAGTTATCTATCTATGCTTATCAGATAGTGAAGGCAATAAACGGTGTTCCACACCATATACATCACAGAACAATTCCAGTGTTTATTATTGTGAATTCTTAGAACAGGAGCCACATTTACAGAGTGTTCTCAGATCTTTTAACATATTCAATAGTATTCTAAGTAGTTTCTTTAAAAACGCCATCAGAATGACGGGAATTGAAAATGTAAACAGTAACCTCGTCATTTAAGAGCTGTTTATAAGTTTCTTCAGTGTATTTATGTTGCCCATTTCATACTAAGGTTCTTTTTACTTGTTATTCAAGTGTTCCATATACATCAGAGAATAATTCCAGTGTTTATAATTGTGAATTCTTAGAACAGTAACCACATTGACAGGGAGTTCTGAGATCAATTATCTTATATTTTTAAGTATTCTAAGTACTTTGTTTAAAAACGCCATCAGAATGACGGGAATTTAAAACGTAAACGCTAAACTCGCCATTACAGAGCTGTTTGAACGTATGTTCAGTGTATTTTTGTTCCCCGTTTTGTATTAATGTTCTTTTTACTTGTTATTCAAGTGTTCCATTTACATCACAGAACAATTCCAGTATTTATTATTGTGAATTCTTAGAACAGGAGCCATATTTACAGAGTGTTCTCAGCTCTTTTAACTTATATTCTTAAGTATTCTAAGTAGTTTCTTCAAAAAAGCCATCAGAATGACGGGAATTTGAAATGTAAACAGTAAACTCGCCATTACAGAGTTGTTTGAACGTGTGTTGAGTGTATTTATGTTGCCCGTTTTGTATTAAGGTTATATTTACTTGTAATTCAAGAATTCCATATACCTCACAGAACAATTCCAGGGTTTATTATTGTGAATTCTTAGATCAGTAACCACATTTACAGACTGTTCTGATCTCCATTAACTTGTATTCTTAAGGATTTCCAGAGTTTCTTTAAAAATGCATTCAGATTGATGCGAATTGAAAATGTAAACAGTAAACTCGCCATTTCAGAGTTGTTTGAACGTGTGTTCATTGCATTTATGTTACCCGATTTGTATTAAGGTTCTATTTACTTGTAAATCTAGTGTTCCATATACATCACAGAATATTCCAGTGTTTATTATTGTGAATTCTGAGAACAGTAACCACATTTACAGGGTGTTCTTAGCTCTACTAACTTATATTCCTAGGTATTCTAAGTAGTTTCTTTAAAAACGCCATGAAATGATGGGAATTGAAAATGTAAACAGTAAACTTGCCATTTCAGAGTTGTTTGAGCGTGTGTTCAGTGTATTTATGCTGCCCGTTTTGTATTACGGTTCTATTTACTTGTTATCCAAGTGTTCCATATACATAACAGAACTATTCCAGTGTTTATTATTGTGAATTCTTAGAACAGGACCACATTTACAGAGTGTTCTGAGCTCTATAAATTTGTATTCTTAAGTATTCTAAGTACTTTCTTTAAAAACGCCATCATAATGATGGGAATTTAAAATGTAAAGAGTAAACTTGCCATTAGAGAGCTGTTTGAACGTGTGTTCAGTGTATTTATGTTCCCCGGTTGGTATCAAAGTTCTTTTTACTTGTTATTCAAGTGTTCCATATACATCACAGAACAATTCCAATGTTTATTATTGTGAATTCGTAGAACAATATCCACATTTACAGAGTGTTCTGAGCTCTTTTAACTTATATTCTTTAGTATTCTAAGTAGTTTCTATAAGAACTCCTTAGGTTTGATGGGAATTGAAAATGGAAACAGTAAGCTGGTAATTTCAGAGCTGTTTGAACGTTTTTTCATTGTATTTATATTGCTCGTTTCATATGAACGTTATATTTACTTGTAATTAAAGTGTTCCACATACATCACTGGACAATTCCAGTGTTTATTATTGTAAATTCTTAGATTAGTAAACACATTTACAGAGTGTTCTGAGGTCTATTAACTTGTATTCTTTCTTTTTTTTGTTATTGATTTTTTTTTATTGCTTAAAGTATTACAAAAAGTATTACATATGTCTCCTTTTTTTTTTCCCCCGCCCTTGACAATCCCCTGGCCTCCCCTACCCCCCAGTGTCTTATGTCCATTGGTTATGCTTATATGCATGCATACAAGTCCTTTGATTGATCTCTTACCCACCCCCCTCCTTCCCTCCCAACCTCCCCGGCCTTCCTGCTGTAGTTTGACAGTCTGTTCGAGGCAGCTCTGCCTCTGTATCTATTTTTGTTCATAAGTTTATAATGGTCTTTATTATCCAGAAATGAGTGAGATCATGTGGTATTTTTCCTTCATTGACTGGCTTATTTCACTTAGCATAATGCTCTCCAGTTCCATCCATGCTGTTGCAAATGGTAAGAGTTCCTTCTTTTTTATAGCAGCATAGTATTCCATCGTGTAGCTGTACCACAGTTTTCTAATCCATTCATCTACAGATGGGCACTTAGGCTGTTTCCAGATCTTAGCTATGGTGAATTGTGCTGCTATGAACATAGGGGTGCATATATCCTTTCTGATTGGTGTTTCTGTTTTCCTGGGATATATTCCTAGAAGTGGGATCACAGGGTCAAATGGGAGTTCCATTTTCAGTTTTTTGAGGAAACTCCATACTGTCTTCCATAGTGGCTGCACCAGTCTGCATTCCCACCAGCAGTGCACAAGTGTTCCTTTTTCTCCACATCCTCTCCAGCACTTGTCGTTTGTTGATTTGTTCATGATAGCCATTCTGACAGGTGTGAGATGGTACCTCATTGTTGTTTTGATTTGCATCTCTCGGATGATTAGTGACTTTGAGCATGTTTTCATATGTCTCTTGGCTTTCTGAATGTCCTCTTTTGAAAGGTGTCTATTTAGATCCTTTGCCCATTTTTTGATTGGATTGTTTATCTTCCTTTTGTTAAGTTGTATGAGTTCCCTATAAATTTTGGAGATTAGGCCCTTATCAGATATGGCATTGGCAAATATGTTTCCCCACGCAGTGGGTTTTCTTGTTGTTTTGTTGATGGTTTCTTCTGCTGTGCAGAAGCTTTTTATTTTGATGTAGTCCCATTTGTTCATTTTCTCTTTAGTTTCAAGTGCCCTAGGAGCTGTATCAGTGAAGAAATTGCTTCGGCATATGTCTGAGATTTTGTTGCCTTTGGATTCTTCTAGAATTTTTATGGTTTCCTGTCGTACATTTAAGTCCTTTATCCAGTTTGAGTTTATTTTTGTGTATGGTGTAAGTTGGTGGTCTAGTTTCATTTTCTTGCATATATCTGTCCAATTTTCCCAACACCATTTATTGAAGAGACTATCTTGGCTCCATTGTATGTTCTTGCCTCCTTTGTCAAATATTAATTGAGCATATTGGTTCGGGCCGATTTCTGGGCTATCTATTCTATTCCATTGATCTATATGCCTATTCTTGTGCCAGTACCAGGCAGTTTTGAGAACAGTGGCTTTGTAATACAACTTGATATCTGGTATTGAGATCCCACCTATTTTGGTCTTTTTCAGGATTGCTGTAGCTATTCTGGGTCTTTTTTTATTCCAGATGAATTTTTGGAGAGTTCGTTCTAGATCTCTGAAGTATGCCGTTGGTATTTTAATGGGAAGTGCATTGAATTTATAGATTGCTTTGGCTAGTATGGACATTTTAATGATGTTGATTCTACCAATCCATGAACACGGTATGTTCTTCCATCTGTTTATGTCTTCCTCTATATCTTTTTTCAACGTCCTGTAGTTTTCTGAGTAGAGGTCTTTTACCTCTTTAGTTAAGTTTATTCCTAGGTAGCTTAATTTTTTTGGTGCGATGGTAAACGGGATTGTTTTTATAATCTCTCTTTCTGAAAGTTCACTATTGGTGTATAGAAATGCCTCAGATTTCTTGGGGTTAATTTTGTATCCTGCTACATTGCCAAATTCATGTATTAAGGCTAGTAGCTTTTTGATGGAGTCTCTATGTATAATATCATGTCGTCTGCAAATAAGGACAGTTTTACTTCCTCTTTTCCAATTTGGATGCCTTTTATTTCTTCTTCTTGCCGAATTGCAATGGCTAACACTTCCAGTACTATGTTGAACAGGAGTGGTGAGAGGGGGCATCCCTGTCTTGTTCCTGTTCTTAGGGGAAATGGTGTTAGTTTTTGTCCATTGAGTATGATGTTGGCTGTGGGTTTGTCATATATGGCTTTTATTATGTTGAGGTATGATCCTTCTACTCCCACCTTGCTGAGAGCTTTTATCAAAAATGGGTGTTGAATTTTGTCAAATGCTTTTTCTGCATCAATTGATATGACCATGTGGTTTTTTTCTTTCAATTTGTTTATGTGATGTATCACGTTTATTGATTTGCGGATATTGTACCATCCTTGCATCCCTGGGATAAATCCTACTTGGTCATGGTGTATGATCTTTCTGATGTACTGCCTGATCTGATTTGCTAAGATTTTGTTGAGGATTTTGGCATCTATGTTCATGAGGGATATTGGCCTGTAATTCTCTTTCATTGTGTTGTCTTTACCTGGTTTTGGTATTAGGGTGATGCTGCCTTCATAGAATGAGCTTGGAAGTGTTCCTTCCTCTTGAATTTTTTGTAGTAGTCTGAGGAGGATAGGTTTTAGTTCTTCCTTGAATGTTTGGTAAAACTCCCCTGTGAAGCCGTCTGGTCCTGGGCTTTTGTTTGCTGGAAGTTTTTTGATGACTGCTTCAATTTCTTCCATAGTTATTGGCCTGTTGAGATTTTTAGATTCTTCCTGATTGAGTTTTGGAATGTTGTATTTTTCTAGGAATTTGTCCATTTACTCCAGGTTGTCTAGTTTGTTGGAGTAGAGCTGTCCATAGTATTTTTTAACAATCATTTGTATTGGTGTGGGGTCTGTTGTTATTTCGCCTCTATCGTTTCTGATTTTGTTTATTTGGGTTCTCTCTCTTTGCTTCTTGGTGAGTCTGGCTAGAGGTTTGTCAATCTTGTTTATCCTTTCAAAGAACCAGCTCTTGGTTTCATTGATTTTCTGTATTGTTTTTTTGGTCTCTATGTCATTTATTTCTGCTCTAATCTTCATTATCTCCTTCCTTCTGCTCACTCTGGGGTTTTCTTGTTGCTCTCTTTCTAATTCTTGTTTGTTGAGATAGGCCTGTAGAGCTATAAACTTCCCTCTCAGGACTGCTTTCATTGTGTCCCATAGGTTTTGAATTGTTGTGTTTTCATTGTCATTCGTTTCCAGGATGTTTCAAATTTCTTCTTTGATTTCATTGGTAACCCAATCAATATTTAATAGCATGCTATTCAGCTTCCAGGTGTTTGAGTATTTTTGGTTGTTTTTATTGTAGTTTATTTCTAATATTATGCCATCGTGGTCTGCGAAGACACTTTTTATGATTTCAATCTTCTTGAATTTGGGGATACTTTGCTTGTGACCCAATATATGCTCTATTTTTGAATATGTCTTATGAGCATTTGAGTAGAATGTATATTCCCTGGCTTTGGGGTGAAGTGTTCTGAAGATGTCTATTAAGTCCATCTGATCTAATGAGTCATTTAGGATTGCTGTATCTTTGCTGATTGTTTGTCTAGAGGGCTTATCCAGTGTTGTCAATGGTGTATTAAAGTCCCCTACTATGATTGTATTGTTGTCGATCTCTCCTTTGATATCTTCCAGGAGTTTTTTTTTATGAATTTGGGTGCTCCTGCATTGGGTGCATATATGTTTACCAGAGTTATATCTTCTTGTTGTATTGATCCCTTTAGTATTATGAAGTGGCCTTCCTTATCTCTTGTTATGTCCTTCACTTTGAGGTCTATTTTGTCCGATATAAGTATTGCTATTCCAGCTTTCTTTTCCTTTCCATTTGCCTGAAAGATATTTTTCCATCCTTTCACTTTCAGTCTGTGTGAGTCCCTTCTAATGAGGTGGGTTTCTTGTAGACAGCAGATGTATGGGTCATGTTTTTTTATCCATTCAGCCACTCGATGTCTTTTGTTTGGAGCATTTAGTCCGTTTACGTTTAAAGTTATTATTGAAAGGTACTTGTTTGTAGCCATTTCTTTTTGTGTGTGGCTGTTTTCTTTCTGAGTTTTTATTTCTTCTTTTTATACCAGTCCCTTTAGCATTCCTTGCATTGCTGGCTTGGTGGTGATAAACTCTCATAGCCTTTTTTTGTCTGTGAAGCTTCTTATTTCCCCTTCAAGTTTGAATGATAGCCTTGTTGGATAGAGTATTCTTGGATTCAGTCCTTTGCTTTGCATCACTTTGTAAATTTCTGTCCATTCTTTTCTGGCCTGATGTGTTTCTGTTGAGAAATCATTTGACAATCTAATGGGAGATCCCTTGTATGTAACTTTCCGTCTCTCTCTTGCAGCCTGTAAGATTCTCTCTTTGTCCTGAACATTTGCCATGGTAATTATGATGTGTCTTGGTGTGGGTCTTTTCGTGTTCACCTTGTTTGGGACTCTCTGGGCTTGTGTGACTTTTTTCTTCCCCACCTCCGTGAAGTTTTCTGATATTATTTCTCTAATAGGTTTTCTAATCCTGTTCATCCTTCTGTTGTTCTGGTACCCCTATTATTCGTATGTTGTTTCGTTTCATGTTGTCCCAAAGCTCCCTTAGGCTCTCCTCCTGTCTTTTAATTTTTTTCTCCAATTGCAGTACATTTTGGGTGTGTTTTGCTTCCTTGTCTTCTAATTCACTAATTCGGTCCTCCGCTTCTCCTAGTCTACTGTTGATACTTTCAATGGAGTTTTTCATTGCAGCTATATCACTCTTCATTTCTTCTTGGGTCTTACTTAAGTTGTTGATTTTTTCATCTGTTTCTTCTAGCTTCTTCCATATGTTATCGATTTTTTCATCTGTTTCGTCTTGCTTCTTGCAGAGGTTGTCGATTTTTTCCTCCATCCGGTTTATGCACTCTAGGACCCTTATTCTGAATTCTTTTTCTGTCATGTTGCATGCCTCTGTATTACTTAGCTGCTTTTCTGGAGAGTCCTCTTTCTCTTTCCTTTGGGGGTTTCTTTGTCTACCCATGTTTGATCTCACTGACATATCTAGACGTTGAGTCGTTCAGTGGTGGCTCCCTTGGTGGCAGTGACTCCTTGGTCTGTGGTTGCTCTTCGGGCAGTTGTGGTAGCAGCTGCTCTTCAGTTGGCAGCAGCTCCTCTGGTGGGTGCTGTTCACAGCTGTGGTGGCTCTTCTGGCTGGTGGGGCGAGGTTTCACGTACAGCTGCTGTTCCTCAGCAGAGGGTGTTGGTGCTCAGGAGGTTGCTGTTGCTTGGATCTGCTGCGTTGATTTAAAGGCACAAAATACAACACAACAAGGCACCACATACCAGGCACTATACACAAATATATTCACAATATTAATAACCCCAAATAAAGGTGACCACCTGAATTAAGAGAATTAGGGGATAAGGAAGAAGGAAGAGAAAAAGATAAAAGAGAAAAAAGAAAAGAAAGGTAGGGACCAAAAAAAGGAGTGCAAAAATGAAATTGGGAAAAAGGAGGGGGGAAAATAAAAGCGGGAAAAGAAAAGAAAAGAAAAAAAAAGAAAGAGAAAAAAGAAAAAAAGAAAAAGAAAAAAAAAGAGCGAAAAGAGAGAATGAAGTGGAAGAGGGGAAGAGACTTTTAATATGAGGAGAATACTCCTATAGAACAGCCATTAATCCCAACAGATTCCAGCAACAGCTCCCTGGAGATAAATGCAAGCTAGAAACAACCAATAATATAACGATCAAAATAGAATGGAGAACACTAATCCCAAAATAAAATAAAGAGAAAATAAAATGGCACTTAAAAAAAAAATGGTCAAATGGTAGCAGTAATAATACTGGTTAAAAATAAGAAGGTAGTAATTAAAAGGGTAAAATCAGGTGATGGAAAAAAGAAGAAAAAAAAAGAAAAAAAAGAAGAAAAGAAAAAAAAAGAAAAAAAAGAAAAAAAATTGGTTTCTTAGTTAAAAGGTGAAAAAAGAAAAAAAATTGCAGTAGTGAAGGTCCTTCGGTTCTTCTGTTCTTCAGTGTGGCTCACCTTAGACCTGCCAGGTATTCAGGAGAGTGTTGAGTTTCCCTGCGATACACTGTTCCTCTGTGTTGTAAACCACAGTCCTTATTTTAAAGCAAGCCGCATTTGTTTCCCAGACTGCCTTATTTTGTATTTAGCAAAGAGTCAGTTTGTGGGTCAGCCTCTGGGTGGCAGTGTTCTGGGGTTGGCCTCTGAGGCTATAGGGCCTCTCTGTCCAGTGGAAGTTCACTGCCCAGAGTTGGCTGTGTAATAGTTAGTTACCAGCGCTGCGTTGTTGCTGGGATTGAAAATCCCTCTATAGGCCAGACCCTGTTAACTCCCAGGGACTGATCAGGTTATTTTAATCCTTGATCTCCTACAGGGTGGAATCTGGGTGTGGCTGTGCTCCTTGCCCGGGGGATTGGGGGGAGGAGTCTCACTCTCAGGAGAGAATGGCTGCCCCAGTCTTGGGCTCAGGGGTGTCTCAGCACTCAATTCGCTGCCACCTCTCCCGGTCCCCCTTCTCTCCTCAGTCTCTCCCCAGATTCCACTCCACCGCACACTCTCCCTCTCTTCAGCACAGGTGAGTGTCTGTATCCAAAATATCCCATGAACAGGATTCAGTAAAAACAAACAAACAAACGCCGGCCACGGAAACGGGAAAGGCTTGGTTTCTGTAAGCTTCTTCTCTTACCAGGACTGCATGGTCTGGTCAGCTCTTCAGGCTGCCCCATTTAGGCTCAGTCCTCCGTGATCACAGAACCCAGCTTTCAATTCCCCCAGCGGCACCAGGAATCCCGAGGTTCTCCTTTCCCCCGTCAGGGGCTGTGCCTGTCCCAAGGGACACAGCTGTCTGCCTCGCGAAGTCCCTCCCACTCTCGGCTCAGAGGTCTGGCAAACTTTCCTGCCCAAATCCCTGGTTTTATTTTTACGTTTCCAGGGGAGTTCTGCTCTTCCCGGCTGCAAACTGTCTCACCAGCAGAGCAATTTTGCAAATTCGGGGTGGATGTTACTAGTTTCAGCTGCTCACACCATTTTCTCCCGGACACTACCTGGGACACATCCCCCTATACCGCCGCCAACTTCCTCTTTAAACACGCCATCAGAAAGACTGGAATTGGAAATGTAAACAGTAAACTCGCCATTGCAGAGTTATCTGAACATGTGTTCAGTGTATTTTTGTTCCCCGTTTTGTAATAAGGTTCTTTTTGTTATTCAAGTGTTCCATTTACATCACAGAACAATTACAGTGTTTATTATTGTGAATTCATAGAACAGTAACCACATTTACAGAGTGTTCTGAGCTCTTTTAACTTATATTCTTTAGTATTCTAAGTAGTTTCATTAAAAACGCCATCAGAATGACGGAAATTTGAAATGTAAACAGTAAACTCGCCATTTGAGACCTGTTTGAACCTATGGTCACTGTATTTTTGTTCCCCGTTTTGTAATAAGGTTCTTTTTGTTATTCAAGTGTTCCATATACATCACAGAATAATTCCAGTGTTTATTATTGTGAATTCTTAGAACAGTAACCACATTTACAGAGTGTTCTGAGCTCTTTTAACCTATATTCTTTAGTATTCTAAGGAGTTTCTTTAAAAACGCCATCAGAATGACGGGAATTGGAAATGTAAACAGTAAACTCGCCATTTGAGACCTGTTTGAACCTATGGTCACTGTATTTTTGTTCCCCGTTTTGTAATAAGGTTCTTTTTGTTATTCAAGTGTTCCATATACATCACAGAATAATTCCAGTGTTTATTATTGTGAATTCTTAGAACAGTAACCACATTTACAGAGTGTTCTGAGCTCTTTTAACTCATATTATTTAGTATTGTAAGTAGTTTCTTTAAAAACGCCATCAGAATCATGGGAATTGGAAATGTAAACAGTAAACTCTCCATATGAGAGCTGTTTGAACCTATGTTCAGTGTATATGGGTTCCCTGTTTTGTAATAAGGTTCTTTTTAATTGTTATTCTAGTGTTCCATATACATCACAGGACACTTCCAGTGTATATTATTGTGATATCTTAGAACAGGATCCACAGTTATAGAGTGTTCTGAGCTCTTCTAACTTATATTCTTAAGTATTCTAATCAGTTTCATTAAAACACCATCTGAATGACAGGAATTGAAAACGTAAACAGTAAACTCGACATTTCAGAGCTGTTTATACATTTATTCAGTGTATGTATGTTGCCTGTTTTGTACTAAGGTTCTTTACACTTGTTATTCAAGTGTTCCATATACATCACAGAACAATTTCAGTGTTTATTATTGGGAATTCTTAGAAGAGTAACCGCATTGACAGAGTGTTCTGAGATCATTTATCTTATATTATGAAGTATTCTAAGAACTTTCTTTAAAAACGCCATCAGAATGACGGGAATTGGAAATGTAAACAGTCAACTCGCCATTACGGAGGTGGTTGAACCTGTGTTCAGTGTATTTTTTCCCCGTTTTGTATTAAGGTTCTTTTTACTTGTTATTCAAGTGTTCCATTTACATCACAGAAGAACTCCAGTGTTTATTATTGAGAATTCTTGGAACAGTAACCACATTTACAGATTGCTCTGAGCTCTTTTAACTTATACTCTTTAGTATTCTAAGTAGTTTCATTAAAAACGCCATCAGAATGACAGAAATTTGAAATGTAAACAGTAAACTCGCCATATCAGAACTGTTTGAAACAATGTTCAGTGTATTTTTCATCCCCGTTTTGTAATAACGTTCTTTTTACTTGTTATTCAAGTGTTCCATATACTTCACAGAAAAATTCCAGTGTTTATTATTGTGAATTCTTAGAACAGTAACCACATTTACAGAGAGTTCTGACCTCTTTTAACTCATATTCTTTAGTATTCTAAGGAGTTTCTTTAAAAACGCCATCAGAATCACGGGAATTGGAAATGTAAACAGTAAACTGGCCATTAGAGAACTGTTGGAACATATGTTCAGTGTATTTTTGTTCCCTGTTTTGTATTAAGATTCTTTGTACTTGTTATTCAAGTGTTCCATTTACATCACAGAACCATTCCAGTGTTTATTATTGTGAATTCTTAGAAGAGTAACCACATTTACAGAGTGTTCTTAGATCTTTTAACTTATATTCTTTAGTATTCTAAGTAGTTTCTTTAATAACGCCATCAGAATGACGGGAATTGAAAACGTAAACAGTAAACTCGTCATTTCAGAGCTGTTTATACATTTATTCAGTGTATGTATGTTGCGCGTTTTGTACTAAGGTTCTTTACACTTGTTATTCAAGTGTTCCAGAATACATCACAGAACACGTCCAGTGTTTATTATTGTGAATTTTTAGAACAGTAATCAGATTGACAGAGTGTTCTGAGATCTTTTATCTTATATTCAGAAGTATTCTAAGTACTTTCTTTAAACATGCCATCAGAATGACGGGAATTGGAAAAGTAAACAGTAAACTCGCCATTACAGAGTTATCTGAACGTGTGTTCAGTGTATTTTTGTTCCCCGTTTTGTAATAAGGTTCTTTTTGCTTGTTATTAAAGTGTTCCATTTACATCACAGAACCATTCCAGTGTTTATTATTGTGAATTCTTAGAACAGTAACCACATTTACAGAGTGTTCTGAGCTCTTTTAACTTATATTGTTTAGTATTCTAAGGAGTTTCTTTGAAAACGCCACCAGAATGACGGGGATTGAAAACGTAAACAGTAAACTCCTCATTTCGGAGCTGTATATAAATTTCTTCAGTGTATTTATGTGTCCCCCTTTTGTACTAAGATTTTTTACTTGTTATTCAAGTGTTCCATATATATCACAGAACAAATCCAGTGTTTATTATTGTGAATTCTTACAACAGGAGCCACATTTACAGAGTGTCCTCATCTCTTTTAACTTATATTCTATAGTATTCTAAGTACTTTTTTTAAAAACGCCATCAGAATGGGGAGAATTTTAAATGTAAACAGTAAACTCCCCGTTACAGAGCTGTTTGAACGTCTGTTCAGTTTATTTTTGTTCTGTATTAAGGTTCTTTTTTCTTGTTATTGATGTGTTCCATTTACATCACAGAATAATTCTAGTATTTATTATTTTGAGTCCTTAGAACAGGAGCCACATTTACCGAGTGTTCTGAGCTCTTTTAACTTATATTCTTTAGTATTCTAAGTAGATTCTTTAAAAACGCCATCAGCTCCATCAGAATGACGGGAATTGAAAACGTAAACAGTAAACTCTTTATTTAGGAGCTGTATATAAGTTTCTTCAGTGTATTTATGTTTCCAGTTTTGTACTAAGGTTCTTTTTACTTATTATTCAAGTGCTCCATATACATCAGAGAATAATTCCAGTGTTTATTAATGTGAATTCTTAGAACAGTAACCACATTGCCAGAGTGTTTGGATCAATTATCTTATATTCTTAAGTACTATAAGTACTTTCTTTGTAGACGCCATCAGAGTAATGAGAATTTAAAATGTAAACAGTAAACTTGCCATGAAAGAGCTGTTTGAACGTGTGTTCAGTGCATTTTTGTTCCCCATTTTGTATTAAAGTTCTTTTTACTTGTTATTCAAGTGTTCCATTTACATCACAGAACAATTCCCGTATTTATTATTGTGAATTCGTAGAACAGGAGCCACATTTAAAGAGTGGTCTGCGCTCCTTTAACATATATTCTTAAGTATTCTAAGTAGTTTCTTTAAAAAGGCCATGAGAATGACGGGAATTGAAAACGTAAACAGTAAACTCGTCATTTAAGAGCTGTTTATACATTTCTTCAGTGTTTGTATGTAGCCCGTTTTATACTAAGGTTCTGTTCACTTGTTATTCAAGTGTTCCATTTACATCCCAGAACCATTCCAGTATTTATTATTGTGAGTTCTTAGAACAGGCGCCACAGTACAGAGTGTTCTCAACTCTTTTAACTTATATTCTATAGTGTTCTAAGTAGTTTCTTTAAAAACGCCATCAGAATGACGGTAATTGAAAACGTAAACAGTAAACTCGTCATTTAGGAGCTGTATGTAAGTTTCTTCAATGCATTTATGTTGCCAGTTTTGTACTAAGGTTCTTTTTAGTTGTTATTCAAGTGTTCCATATACATCAGAGAGTAATTCCAGTGTTTATTACTGTGAATTCTAAGAACTCTAACCATATTGACAGAGTGTTCTGAGATCAATTATCTTATATTCTCAAGTATTGTAAATACTTTTTTTAAAAACACCATCAGAATAACGAGAATTTGAAATGTAAACAGTAAACTCGGCGTTACAGAGTTATCTGAACGTCTGTTCAGTGTATTTTTGTTCCCCGTTTTGTATTAAGGTTCTTTTTAGTTGTTATTCAAGTGTTCCATTTACATCACAGAACAATTCCAGTATTTATTATTGTGAGTACTGAGAACAGGAGGCACATTTACGGAGTGTTCTCAGGTCTTTTAACTTATATTCCTAAGTATTCTGAGTAGTTTCCTTAAAAAACGCCTTCAGAATTACGGAAATCGAAAATTTAAACAGTATACTCGCCATAACAGACTTGCTTGAACGTGCTTTCAGGGTATTTTTGTTCCCTGTTTTGTATTAAGGTTCTTTTTACTTGTTATTCAAGTGTTCCATTTACATAACCGAAAAATTCCAGTATTTATTATCGTGAATTCTTAGAACAGGAACCACATTTGCAGTGTTCTGAGCTCTATTAACTTATATTCTTTAGTATTCTTTTAGTTTCTTTAAAAACACCATCAGAATGACAGGAATTGAAAACGTAAACAGTAATCTCGTCACTTAGGAGCTGTATATAAGTTTCTTCAGTGTATTTATGTTGCCAGTTTTGTACTAAGGTTCTTTTGACTTGTTATTCAAGTGTTCCATATACATCAGAGAGTAATTCCAGTGTTTATTACTGTGAATTCTTAGAACAGTAACCACATTGACACAGTGTTCTGAGATCAATTATCTTATATTCTTAAGTATTGTAAGTACTTTCTTCAAAATAGCCATCAGAATGAGGAGAATTTAAAATGTAAACAGTAAACTCAATATTACAGAGCTTTTTGAACGTATGTTCAGTGTATTTTTGATCCCGTTTTGTAATAAGTTTCTTTTTACTTGTTATTCAGGTGTTCCATATACTTCAGAGAATAATTTCAGTGATTATTATTGTGAATTCTTAGAACAGGTGCCACATTTACAGAGTGTTCTAAGCTCTTTTAACTTATATTCTATTGTATTCTAAGTAGTTTCTTTAAAAACGTCATCATAATGACTGGAATTGAAAACGTAAACAGTAAACTCGTCATTTAAGAGCTGTTTATACATTTATTCAGTGTATGTATGTTGCGCGTTTTGTACTAAGGTTCTTTTCACTTGTTATTCAAGTGTTCCATATACATCACAGAACAATTCCAGTGTTTATTATTGTGATTTCTTAGAGCAGTAACTACATTGACAGAGTGTTCTGAGATCAGTTATCTTATATTCTGAAGTATTCTAAGAACTTTTATTAAAAACGCCATCAGAATGACTAGAATTTAAAATGTAAACAGTAATCTGGCCATTACAGAACTGTTTGAACCTATGTTCACTGTATTTTTGTTCCCGGTTTGTAATAAGGTTCTTTTTACTTGTTATTCAAGTGTTCCATTTACATCACAGAGCAATTCCAGTGTTTATTATTGTGAATTTTAGAACAAGAACCACTTAAACAGAGTGTTCTGAGATCTTTTAACTCATATTCTTTAGTATTCTAAGTAGTTTCTTTCAAAACGCTATCAGAATTATGGGAATTGAAAATGTAAACAGTAAACTCGTCATTTCAGAGCTGTTTATATATTTCTTCAGTGTATGTATGTTGCCCGTTTTGTACAAACGTTCTTTTCACTTGTTATTCAAGTGTGCCATATACATCACAGAACAATTCCAGTGTTTATTATTGTGAATTTTTAGAACAGGAGCCACATTTACAGAGTCTTCTCAGGTTTTTTAACTTATATTCTATAGTACTCTAAGTACTTTTTTTTTAAAACGCCAACAGAATGATGGGAATTTAAAATTTAAGCAGTAAACTCGCAATTACAGAGCTGTTTGAACGTATGTTCAGTGTATTTATGTTGCCCGTTTTGTACTAAGCTTCTTTTAACTTGTTATTCAAGTGTTCCATATACATTAGAGAATAATTCCAGAGTTTATTATCGTGAATTCTTAGAAGAGTAACCACATTAACAGAGTGTTCTGAGATCAATTATCTTATATTCTTAAGTATTCTAAGTACTTTCTTTAAAAACGCCATCAGAAGGATAAGAATTTCAAATGTAAACGGTAAACTCGCCATGACAGAGCTGTTTGAACCTATGTTCAGTGTATTTATGTTCTCAGTTTTGTAATAAGGTTCTTTTTACTTGTTATTCAAGTGTTCCATATACATCATAGAACAATTTCAGTGTTTATTATTGTGAATTTTTAGAACAGTAACTACATTGACAGAGTGTTCTGAGATCAATTATCTTATATTCTTAAGTATTCTGAGTACTTCCTTTAAAAACGCCATCAGAATGACGAGAATGTAAAATGTAAACAGTAAACTCGCCCTTACAGAGCTGTTTGAACGTATGTTCCTTGCATTTTTGTTCCCCGTTTTGTACTAACGTTCTTTTTACTTGTTATTCAAGTGTTTCATATACATCAGAAAACAATTCCAGAGTTTATTATTGTGAATTCTTAGAACAGTAACCACATTTACAGAGTGTTCGGAGCTCTTTTAACCTATATTCTTTAGTATTCTAAGGAGTTTCTTTAAAAACGCCATCAGAATGACGGGAATTGGAAATGTAAACAGTAAACTCGCCATTTGAGACCTGTTTGAACCTATGGTCACTGTATTTTTGTTCCCCGTTTTGTAATAAGGTTCTTTTGACTTGTTACTCAAGTGTTCCATTTACATCACAGAAACATACCCGTGTTTATTATTGTGAATTCTTAGAACAGTAACCACATTGACAGAGTGTTCTGAGATCAAATTTCTTATATTCTCTAGGATTCTAAGTACTTTTTTTAAACACGCCACCAGAATGACGGGAATTTTAATTGTAAACAGTAAACTTGCCATTTCAGAGTTATCTGAACATGTGTTCAGTGTATTTTTGTTCCCCGTTTTGTATTAACGTTCTTTTTACTTGTTATTCAAGTGTTCCATTTACATCACAGAACAATTCCAGTGTATATTATTGTGAATTCTTAGAAATGTAACCACATTTACACAGTGTTCTGAGCTCTTTAAACTCATATTCTTTGGTATTCTAAGGAGTTTCTTTAGAAACGCTATCAGAATGACGGGAATAGGAAATGTGAACAGTAAACTCGGCATTTGAGACCTGTTTGAACCTATGTTCACTGTATTTTTTTTCTCCCTTTTGTAATAATGTTCTTTTGACTTGTTACTTAAGTGTTCCATTTACATCACAGAACCATTCCAGTGTTTATTTTTGTGAATTCTTAGAAGAGTAACCACATTTACAGAGTGTTCTTAGATCTTTTAACTTATATTCTTTAGTATTCTAAGTAGTTTCTTTAATAACGCCATCAGAATGACGGGAATTGAAAACGTAAACAGTAAACTCGTCATTTCAGAGCTGTTTATACATTTATTCAGTGTATGTATGTTGCGCGTTTTGTACTAAGGTTCTTTACACTTGTTATTCAAGTGTTCCAGAATACATCACAGAACAAGTCCAGTGTTTATTATTGTGAATTTTTAGAACAGTAATCAGATTGACAGAGTGTTCTGAGATCTTTTATCTTATATTCAGAAGTATTCTAAGTACTTTCTTTAAACATGCCATCAGAATGACGGGAATTGGAAAAGTAAACAGTAAACTCGCCATTACAGAGTTATCTGAACGTGTGTTCAGTGTATTTTTGTTCCCCGTTTTGTAATAAGGTTCTTTTTGATTGTTATTAAAGTGTTCCATTTACATCACAGAACCATTCCAGTGTTTATTATTGTGAATTCTTAGAACAGTAACCACATTTACAGAGTGTTCTGAGCTCTTTTAACTTATATTGTTTAGTATTCTAAGGAGTTTCTTTGAAAACGCCACCAGAATGACGGGGATTGAAAACGTAAACAGTAAACTCCTCATTTCGGAGCTGTATATAAATTTCTTCAGTGTATTTATGTGTCCCCCTTTTGTACTAAGATTTTTTACTTGTTATTCAAGTGTTCCATATATATCACAGAACAAATCCAGTGTTTATTATTGTGAATTCTTACAACAGGAGCCACATTTACAGAGTGTCCTCATCTCTTTTAACTTATATTCTATAGTATTCTAAGTACTTTTTTTAAAAACGCCATCAGAATGGGGAGAATTTTAAATGTAAACAGTAAACTCCCCGTTACAGAGCTGTTTGAACGTCTGTTCAGTTTATTTTTGTTCTGTATTAAGGTTCTTTTTTCTTGTTATTGATGTGTTCCATTTACATCACAGAATAATTCTAGTATTTATTATTTTGAGTCCTTAGAACAGGAGCCACATTTACCGAGTGTTCTGAGCTCTTTTAACTTATATTCTTTAGTATTCTAAGTAGATTCTTTAAAAACGCCATCAGCTCCATCAGAATGACGGGAATTGAAAACGTAAACAGTAAACTCTTTATTTAGGAGCTGTATATAAGTTTCTTCAGTGTATTTATGTTTCCAGTTTTGTACTAAGGTTCTTTTTACTTATTATTCAAGTGCTCCATATACATCAGAGAATAATTCCAGTGTTTATTAATGTGAATTCTTAGAACAGTAACCACATTGCCAGAGTGTTTGGATCAATTATCTTATATTCTTAAGTACTATAAGTACTTTCTTTGTAGACGCCATCAGAGTAATGAGAATTTAAAATGTAAACAGTAAACTTGCCATGAAAGAGCTGTTTGAACGTGTGTTCAGTGCATTTTTGTTCCCCATTTTGTATTAAAGTTCTTTTTACTTGTTATTCAAGTGTTCCATTTACATCACAGAACAATTCCCGTATTTATTATTGTGAATTCGTAGAACAGGAGCCACATTTAAAGAGTGGTCTGCGCTCCTTTAACATATATTCTTAAGTATTCTAAGTAGTTTCTTTAAAAAGGCCATGAGAATGACGGGAATTGAAAACGTAAACAGTAAACTCGTCATTTAAGAGCTGTGTACACATTTCTTCAGTGTTTGTATGTAGCCCGTTTTATACTAAGGTTCTGTTCACTTGTTATTCAAGTGTTCCATTTACATCCCAGAACCATTCCAGTATTTATTATTGTGAGTTCTTAGAACAGGCGCCACAGTACAGAGTGTTCTCAACTCTTTTAACTTATATTCTATAGTGTTCTAAGTAGTTTCTTTAAAAACGCCATCAGAATGACGGTAATTGAAAACGTAAACAGTAAACTCGTCATTTAGGAGCTGTATGTAAGTTTCTTCAATGCATTTATGTTGCCAGTTTTGTACTAAGGTTCTTTTTAGTTGTTATTCAAGTGTTCCATATACATCAGAGAGTAATTCCAGTGTTTATTACTGTGAATTCTAAGAACTCTAACCATATTGACAGAGTGTTCTGAGATCAATTATCTTATATTCTCAAGTATTGTAAATACTTTTTTTAAAAACACCATCAGAATAACGAGAATTTGAAATGTAAACAGTAAACTCGGCGTTACAGAGTTATCTGAACGTCTGTTCAGTGTATTTTTGTGCCCCGTTTTGTATTAAGGTTCTTTTTAGTTGTTATTCAAGTGTTCCATTTACATCACAGAACAATTCCAGTATTTATTATTGTGAGTACTGAGAACAGGAGGCACATTTACGGAGTGTTCTCAGGTCTTTTAACTTATATTCCTAAGTATTCTGAGTAGTTTCCTTAAAAAACGCCTTCAGAATTACGGAAATCGAAAATTTAAACAGTATACTCGCCATAACAGACTTGCTTGAACGTGCTTTCAGGGTATTTTTGTTCCCTGTTTTGTATTAAGGTTCTTTTTACTTGTTATTCAAGTGTTCCATTTATATAACCGAAAAATTCCAGTATTTATTATCGTGAATTCTTAGAACAGGAACCACATTTGCAGTGTTCTGAGCTCTATTAACTTATATTCTTTAGTATTCTTATTAGTTTCTTTAAAAACACCATCAGAATGACAGGAATTGAAAACGTAAACAGTAATCTCGTCACTTAGGAGCTGTATATAAGTTTCTTCAGTGTATTTATGTTGCCAGTTTTGTACTAAGGTTCTTTTGACTTGTTATTCAAGTGTTCCATATACATCAGAGAGTAATTCCAGTGTTTATTACTGTGAATTCTTAGAACAGTAACCACATTGACACAGTGTTCTGAGATCAATTATCTTATATTCTTAAGTATTGTAAGTACTTTCTTCAAAATAGCCATCAGAATGAGGAGAATTTAAAATGTAAACAGTAAACTCAATATTACAGAGCTTTTTGAACGTATGTTCAGTGTATTTTTGATCCCGTTTTGTAATAAGTTTCTTTTTACTTGTTATTCAGGTGTTCCATATACTTCAGAGAATAATTTCAGTGATTATTATTGTGAATTCTTAGAACAGGTGCCACATTTACAGAGTGTTCTAAGCTCTTTTAACTTATATTCTATTGTATTCTAAGTAGTTTCTTTAAAAACGTCATCATAATGACTGGAATTGAAAACGTAAACAGTAAACTCGTCATTTAAGAGCTGTTTATACATTTATTCAGTGTATGTATGTTGCGCGTTTTGTACTAAGGTTCTTTTCACTTGTTATTCAAGTGTTCCATATACATCACAGAACAATTCCAGTGTTTATTATTGTGATTTCTTAGAGCAGTAACTACATTGACAGAGTGTTCTGAGATCAGTTATCTTATATTCTGAAGTATTCTAAGAACTTTTATTAAAAACGCCATCAGAATGACTAGAATTTAAAATGTAAACAGTAATCTGGCCATTACAGAACTGTTTGAACCTATGTTCACTGTATTTTTGTTCCCGGTTTGTAATAAGGTTCTTTTTACTTGTTATTCAAGTGTTCCATTTACATCACAGAACAATTCCAGTGTTTATTATTGTGAATTTTAGAACAAGAACCACTTAAACAGAGTGTTCTGAGATCTTTTAACTCATATTCTTTAGTATTCTAAGTAGTTTCTTTCAAAACGCTATCAGAATTATGGGAATTGAAAATGTAAACAGTAAACTCGTCATTTCAGAGCTGTTTATATATTTCTTCAGTGTATGTATGTTGCCCGTTTTGTACAAACGTTCTTTTCACTTGTTATTCAAGTGTGCCATATACATCACAGAACAATTCCAGTGTTTATTATTGTGAATTTTTAGAACAGGAGCCACATTTACAGAGTCTTCTCAGGTTTTTTAACTTATATTCTATAGTACTCTAAGTACTTTTTTTTTAAAACGCCAACAGAATGATGGGAATTTAAAATTTAAGCAGTAAACTCGCAATTACAGAGCTGTTTGAACGTATGTTCAGTGTATTTATGTTGCCCGTTTTGTACTAAGCTTCTTTTAACTTGTTATTCAAGTGTTCCATATACATTAGAGAATAATTCCAGAGTTTATTATCGTGAATTCTTAGAAGAGTAACCACATTAACAGAGTGTTCTGAGATCAATTATCTTATATTCTTAAGTATTCTAAGTACTTTCTTTAAAAACGCCATCAGAAGGATAAGAATTTCAAATGTAAACGGTAAACTCGCCATGACAGAGCTGTTTGAACCTATGTTCAGTGTATTTATGTTCTCAGTTTTGTAATAAGGTTCTTTTTACTTGTTATTCAAGTGTTCCATATACATCATAGAACAATTTCAGTGTTTATTATTGTGAATTTTTAGAACAGTAACTACATTGACAGAGTGTTCTGAGATCAATTATCTTATATTCTTAAGTATTCTGAGTACTTCCTTTAAAAACGCCATCAGAATGACGAGAATGTAAAATGTAAACAGTAAACTCGCCCTTACAGAGCTGTTTGAACGTATGTTCCTTGCATTTTTGTTCCCCGTTTTGTACTAACGTTCTTTTTACTTGTTATTCAAGTGTTTCATATACATCAGAAAACAATTCCAGAGTTTATTATTGTGAATTTTTAGAACAGTAACCACATTTACAGAGTGTTCGGAGCTCTTTTAACCTATATTCTTTAGTATTCTAAGGAGTTTCTTTAAAAACGCCATCAGAATGACGGGAATTGGAAATGTAAACAGTAAACTCGCCATTTGAGACCTGTTTGAACCTATGGTCACTGTATTTTTGTTCCCCGTTTTGTAATAAGGTTCTTTTGACTTGTTACTCAAGTGTTCCATTTACATCACAGAAACATACCCGTGTTTATTATTGTGAATTCTTAGAACAGTAACCACATTGACAGAGTGTTCTGAGATCAAATTTCTTATATTCTCTAGGATTCTAAGTACTTTTTTTAAACACGCCACCAGAATGACGGGAATTTTAATTGTAAACAGTAAACTTGCCATTTCAGAGTTATCTGAACATGTGTTCAGTGTATTTTTGTTCCCCGTTTTGTATTAACGTTCTTTTTACTTGTTATTCAAGTGTTCCATTTACATCACAGAACAATTCCAGTGTATATTATTGTGAATTCTTAGAAATGTAACCACATTTACACAGTGTTCTGAGCTCTTTAAACTCATATTCTTTGGTATTCTAAGGAGTTTCTTTAGAAACGCTATCAGAATGACGGGAATAGGAAATGTGAACAGTAAACTCGGCATTTGAGACCTGTTTGAACCTATGTTCACTGTATTTTTTTTCTCCCTTTTGTAATAATGTTCTTTTGACTTGTTACTTAAGTGTTCCATTTACATCACAGAACCATTCCAGTGTTTATTTTTGTGAATTCTTAGAAGAGTAACCACATTTACAGAGTGTTCTTAGATCTTTTAACTTATATTCTTTAGTATTCTAAGTAGTTTCTTTAATAACGCCATCAGAATGACGGGAATTGAAAACGTAAACAGTAAACTCGTCATTTCAGACCTGTTTATACATTTATTCAGTGTATGTATGTTGCGCGTTTTGTACTAAGGTTCTTTACACTTGTTATTCAAGTGTTCCAGAATACATCACAGAACAAGTCCAGTGTTTATTATTGTGAATTTTTAGAACAGTAATCAGATTGACAGAGTGTTCTGAGATCTTTTATCTTATATTCAGAAGTATTCTAAGTACTTTCTTTAAACACGCCATCAGAATGACGGGAATTGGAAAAGTAAACAATAAACTCGCCATTACAGAGTTATCTGAACGTGTGTTCAGTGTATTTTTGTTCCCCGTTTTGTAATAAGGTTCTTTTTGCTTGTTATTAAAGTGTTCCATTTACATCACAGAACCATTTCAGTGTTTATTATTGTGAATTCTTAGAACAGTAACCACATTTACAGAGTGTTCTGAGCTCTTTTAACTTATATTGTTTAGTATTCTAAGGAGTTTCTTTGAAAACGCCACCAGAATGACGGGGATTGAAAACGTAAACAGTAAACTCCTCATTTCGGAGCTGTATATAAATTTCTTCAGTGTATTTATGTGTCCCCCTTTTGTACTAAGATTTTTTACTTGTTATTCAAGTGTTCCATATATATCACAGAACAAATCCAGTGTTTATTATTGTGAATTCTTACAATAGGAGCCACATTTACAGAGTGTCCTCATCTCTTTTAACTTATATTCTATAGTATTCTAAGTACTTTTTTTAAAAACGCCATCAGAATGGGGAGAATTTTAAATGTAAACAGTAAACTCCCCGTTACAGAGCTGTTTGAACGTCTGTTCAGTTTATTTTTGTTCTGTATTAAGGTTCTTTTTTCTTGTTATTGATGTGTTCCATTTACATCACAGAATAATTCTAGTATTTATTATTTTGAGTCCTTAGAACAGGAGCCACATTTACCGAGTGTTCTGAGCTCTTTTAACTTATATTCTTTAGTATTCTAAGTAGATTCTTTAAAAACGCCATCAGCTCCATCAGAATGACGGGAATTGAAAACGTAAACAGTAAACTCTTTATTTAGGAGCTGTATATAAGTTTCTTCAGTGTATTTATGTTTCCAGTTTTGTACTAAGGTTCTTTTTACTTATTATTCAAGTGCTCCATATACATCAGAGAATAATTCCAGTGTTTATTAATGTGAATTCTTAGAACAGTAACCACATTGCCAGAGTGTTTGGATCAATTATCTTATATTCTTAAGTACTATAAGTACTTTCTTTGTAGACGCCATCAGAGAAATGAGAATTTAAAATGTAAACAGTAAACTTGCCATGAAAGAGCTGTTTGAACGTGTGTTCAGTGCATTTTTGTTCCCCATTTTGTATTAAAGTTCTTTTTACTTGTTATTCAAGTGTTCCATTTACATCACAGAACAATTCCCGTATTTATTATTGTGAATTCGTAGAACAGGAGCCACATTTAAAGAGTGGTCTGCACTCCTTTAACATATATTCTTAAGTATTCTAAGTAGTTTCTTTAAAAAGGCCATGAGAATGACGGGAATTGAAAACGTAAACAGTAAACTCGTCATTTAAGAGCTGTGTATACATTTCTTCAGTGTTTGTATGTAGCCCGTTTTATACTAAGGTTCTGTTCACTTGTTATTCAAGTGTTCCATTTACATCCCAGAACCATTCCAGTATTTATTATTGTGAGTTCTTAGAACAGGCGCCACAGTACAGAGTGTTCTCAACTCTTTTAACTTATATTCTATAGTGTTCTAAGTAGTTTCTTTAAAAACGCAATCAGAATGACGGTAATTGAAAACATAAACAGTAAACTCACCATTACAGAGTTATCTGAACGTGTGTTCAGTGTATTTTTGTTCCCGGTTTGTAGTAAGGTTCTTTGACTTGTTATTCAAGTGTTCCATTTATATCACAGAAACATTCTAATGTTTATGATTGTGAATTCTTAGAACAGTAACCACATTGACAGAGTGTTCTAGATCAAATTTCTTATATTCTGAAGGATTCTAAGTACTTTCTTTAAACACACCATCAGAATGACGGGAATTGTAATTGTAAACAGTAAACTCGCCATTTCAGAGTTTACTGAACCTGTGTTCAGTGTAACTTTGTTCCCTTTTGTGTAATAATGTTCTTTTGACTTGTTATTCAAGTGTTCCATTTACATCACAGAACAATTCCAGTGTGTATTATTGTGAATTCTTAGAACACTAACAACATTTACACAGTGTTCTGAGTTCTATTAACTCGTATTCTTTGGTATTCTAAGGAGTTTCTTTAAAAACGCCATCAGAATGACGGAAATTGGAAATGTCAACAGTAAACTCGGCATTTTAGACCTGTTTGAACCTATGTTCACGGTACTTTTGTTCCCCACTTTTTAACAAGGTTCTTTTTACTTGTTATTCAAGTGTTCCATTTACATCACAGAACAATTCCAGTGTTTATTATTGTGAACTCTTAGAGCAGTAGCCACATTTAGAGAGTGTTCTGAGCTCTTTTAACTTATATACTTTAGTATTCTAAGGAGTTTCTTTAAAAACGCAATGAGAATGTCAGGAATAGGAAATGTAAACAGTAAACTCGGCATTTGAGACCTGTTTCAACCTATTTTCACTGTATTTTTATTCCCCGGTTTGTAATAAGGTTCTTTTGACTTGTTATTCAAGTGTTCCATTTACATCACAGAAACATTCCAATGTTTATGATTGTTTATTCTTAGAACAGTAACCACATTGACAGAGTGTTCTGAGATCATATTTCTTATATTCTGAAGGATTCTAAGTACTTTCTTTAAACACGCCATCAGAATGACGGGAATTGTAATTGTTAACAGTAAACTCACCATTACAGAGTTATCTGAACGTGTGTTCAGTGTATTTTTGTTCCCCGATGTGTAATAAGGTTCTTTGACTTGTTACTCAAGTGTTCCATTTACATCACAGAAACATTCTAATGTTTATGATTGTGAATTCTTAGAACAGTAACCGCATTTACACAGTGTTCTGAGCTCTTTTAACTCATATTCTTTGGTATTCTAAGGAGTTTCTTTAAAAACGCCATCAGAATGACGGGAATTGGAAATGTAAACAGTAAACTCGGCATTTTAGACCTGTTTGAACCTATGTTCACGGTATTTTTGTTCCCCACGTTTTAATAAGGTTCTTTTTACTTGTTATTCAAGTGTTCCATTTACATCACAGAACCATTCCAGTGTTTATTATTGTGAACTCTTAGAGCAGTAGCCACATTTACAGAGTGTTCTGAGCTCTTTTTTATTATATACATTAGTATTCTAAGGAGTTTCTTTAAAAACGCCATCAGAGTGATGGGAATAGGAAATGTTAACAGTAAATTCGGCATTTGAGACTTGTTTGAACGTATGGTCACTGTATTTTTGTTCCCGGTTTGAAATAAGGTTATTTTGACTTGTTATTCAAGTGTTCCATTTACATCACAGAAACATTCTAATGTTTATGATTGTGAATTCTTAGAACAGTAACCACATTGACAGAGTGTTCTAGTTCAAATTTCTTATATTCTCTAGGATTCTAAGTACTTTCTTCAAACACGCCATCAGAATGACGGGAATTGTAATTGCAAACAATAAACTCGCCATTTCAGAGTTCTCTGAATGTGTCTTCAGTGTATTTTTTTTCTCTGTTGTGTAATAAGGTTCTTTTTACTTGTTATTCTAGTGTTCCATTTACATCACAGAACAATTCCAGTGTTTATTATTGTGAACTCTTAGAATGTTTACCACATTTACAGAGTGTTCTGAGCACTTTTAACTTATATAACTTAGTATTCTAAGGAATTTCTTTAAAAAAGCAATGAGAATGACGGGAATAGGAAATGTAAACAGTAAACTCGCCATTTGAGACCTGTTTCAACCTATGTTCACTGTATTTTTATTCCCCGGTTTGTAATAAGGTTGTTTTGACTTGTTATTCAATTGTTCCATTTACATCACAGAAACATTCCAATGTTTATGATTGTGAATTCTTAGAACTGTAACCACATTGACAGAGTGTTCTGAGATCAAATTTCTTATATTCTGAAGGATTCTAAGTACTTTCTTTAAACACGCCATCAGAATGACGTGAATTGTAATTGTAAACAGTAAACTCACCATTACAGAGTTATCTGAACGTGTGTTCAGTGTATTTTTGTTCCCGGTTTGTAGTAAGGTTCTTTGACTTGTTATTCAAGTGTTCCATTTATATCACAGAAACATTCTAATGTTTATGATTGTGAATTCTTAGAACAGTAACCACATTGACAGAGTGTTCTAGATCAAATTTCTTATATTCTCTAGGATTCTAAGTACTTTCTTTAAACACGCCATCAGAATGACGGGAATTGTAATTGTAAACAGTAAACTCGCCATTTCAGAGTTAACTGAACCTGTGTTCAGTGTAACTTTGTTCCCTTTTGTGTAATAATGTTTTTTTGACTTGTTATTCAAGTGTTCCATTTACATCACAGAACAATTCCAGTGTTTATTATTGTGAACTCTTAGAATGGTTACCACATTTACAGAGTGTTCTGAGCTCTTTTAACTTATATACTTTAGTGTTCTAAGGATTTTCTGTAAAAACGCCATGAGAATGTAGGGAGTAGGAAATGTAAACAGTAAACTCGGCATTTGAGACCTGTTTCAACCTATGTTCACTGTATTTTTATTCCCCGGTTTGTAATAAGGTTCTTTTGACTTGTTATTCAAGTGTTCCATATACATCACAGAAACATTCCAATGTTTATGATTGTTTATTCTTAGAACAGTAACCACATTGAGAGAGTGTTCTGAGATCATATTTCTTATATTCTGAAGGATTCTAAGTACTTTCTTTAAACACGCCATCAGAATGACGGGAATTGTAATTGTAAACAGTAAACTCGCCATTTCAGAGTTTACTGAACCTGTGTTCAGTGTAACTTTGTTCCCTTTTGTGTAATAATGTTCTTTTGACTTGTTATTCAAGTGTTCCATTTACATCACAGAACAATTCCAGTGTGTATTATTGTGAATTCTTAGAACACTAACAACATTTACACAGTGTTCTGAGTTCTATTAACTCGTATTCTTTGGTATTCTAAGGAGTTTCTTTAAAAACGCCATCAGAATGACGGAAATTGGAAATGTCAACAGTAAACTCGGCATTTTAGACCTGTTTGAACCTATGTTCACGGTACTTTTGTTCCCCACTTTTTAATAAGGTTCTTTTTACTTGTTATTCAAGTGTTCCATTTACATCACAGAACAATTCCAGTGTTTATTATTGTGAACTCTTAGAGCAGTAGCCACATTTACAGAGTGTTCTGAGCTCTTTTAACTTATATACTTTAGTATTCTAAGGAGTTTCTTTAAAAACGCAATGAGAATGTCAGGAATAGGAAATGTAAACAGTAAACTCGGCATTTGAGACCTGTTTCAACCTATTTCCACTGTATTTTTATTCCCCGGTTTGTAATAAGGTTCTTTTGACTTGTTATTCAAGTGTTCCATTTACATCACAGAAACATTCCAATGTTTATGATTGTTTATTCTTAGAACAGTAACCACATTGACAGAGTGTTCTGAGATCATATTTCTTATATTCTGAAGGATTCTAAGTACTTTCTTTAAACACGCCATCAGAATGACGGGAATTGTAATTGTTAACAGTAAACTCACCAATACAGAGTTATCTGAACGTGTGTTCAGTGTATTTTTGTTCCCCGATGTGTAATAAGGTTCTTTGACTTGTTACTCAAGTGTTCCATTTACATCACAGAAACATTCTAATGTTTATGATTGTGAATTCTTAGAACAGTAACCGCATTTACACAGTGTTCTGAGCTCTTTTAACTCATATTCTTTGGTATTCTAAGGAGTTTCTTTAAAAACGCCATCAGAATGACGGGAATTGGAAATGTAAACAGTAAACTCGGCATTTTAGACCTGTTTGAACCTATGTTCACGGTATTTTTGTTCCCCACGTTTTAATAAGGTTCTTTTTACTTGTTATTCAAGTGTTCCATTTACATCACAGAACCATTCCAGTGTTTATTATTGTGAACTCTTAGAGCAGTAGCCACATTTACAGAGTGTTCTGAGCTCTTTTTTATTATATACATTAGTATTCTAAGGAGTTTCTTTAAAAACGCCATCAGAGTGATGGGAATAGGAAATGTTAACAGTAAATTCGGCATTTGAGACTTGTTTGAACGTATGGTCACTGTATTTTTGTTCCCGGTTTGAAATAAGGTTATTT
Source organism: Myotis nattereri (assembly GCF_964212035.1). Classification (NCBI taxonomy): domain Eukaryota; kingdom Metazoa; phylum Chordata; class Mammalia; order Chiroptera; family Vespertilionidae; genus Myotis; species Myotis nattereri. Next base: position 34,872,328 of record NC_138090.1, read on the forward strand.
TGACTTGTTATTCAAGTGTTCCATTTACATCACAGAAACATTCTAATGTTTATGATTGTGAATTCTTAGAACAGTAACCACATTGACAGAGTGTTCTAGGTCAAATTTCTTATATTCTCTAGGATTCTAAGTACTTTCTTCAAACACGCCATCAGAATGACGGGAATTGTAATTGCAAACAATAAACTCGCCATTTCAGAGTTCTCTGAATGTGTCTTCAGTGTATTTTTTTTCTCTGTTGTGTAATAAGGTTCTTTTTACTTGTTATTCTAGTGTTCCATTTACATCACAGAACAATTCCAGTGTTTATTATTGTGAACTCTTAGAATGTTTACCACATTTACAGAGTGTTCTGAGCACTTTTAACTTATATAACTTAGTATTCTAAGGAATTTCTTTAAAAAAGCAATGAGAATGACGGGAATAGGAAATGTAAACAGTAAACTCGCCATTTGAGACCTGTTTCAACCTATGTTCACTGTATTTTTATTCCCCGGTTTGTAATAAGGTTGTTTTGACTTGTTATTCAATTGTTCCATTTACATCACAGAAACATTCCAATGTTTATGATTGTGAATTCTTAGAACTGTAACCACATTGACAGAGTGTTCTGAGATCAAATTTCTTATATTCTGAAGGATTCTAAGTACTTTCTTTAAACACGCCATCAGAATGACGTGAATTGTAATTGTAAACAGTAAACTCACCATTACAGAGTTATCTGAACGTGTGTTCAGTGTATTTTTGTTCCCGGTTTGTAGTAAGGTTCTTTGACTTGTTATTCAAGTGTTCCATTTATATCACAGAAACATTCTAATGTTTATGATTGTGAATTCTTAGAACAGTAACCACATTGACAGAGTGTTCTAGATCAAATTTCTTATATTCTCTAGGATTCTAAGTACTTTCTTTAAACACGCCATCAGAATGACGGGAATTGTAATTGTAAACAGTAAACTCGCCATTTCAGAGTTAACTGAACCTGTGTTCAGTGTAACTTTGTTCCCTTTTGTGTAATAATGTTTTTTTGACTTGTTATTCAAGTGTTCCATTTACATCACAGAACAATTCCAGTGTTTATTATTGTGAACTCTTAGAATGGTTACCACATTTACAGAGTGTTCTGAGCTCTTTTAACTTATATACTTTAGTGTTCTAAGGATTTTCTGTAAAAACGCCATGAGAATGTAGGGAGTAGGAAATGTAAACAGTAAACTCGGCATTTGAGACCTGTTTCAACCTATGTTCACTGTATTTTTATTCCCCGGTTTGTAATAAGGTTCTTTTGACTTGTTATTCAAGTGTTCCATATACATCACAGAAACATTCCAATGTTTATGATTGTTTATTCTTAGAACAGTAACCACATTGACAGAGTGTTCTGAGATCATATTTCTTATATTCTGAAGGATTCTAAGTACTTTCTTTAAACACGCCATCAGAATGATGGGAATTGTAATTGTAAACAGTAAACTCGCCATTTCAGAGTTTACTGAACCTGTGTTCAGTGTAACTTTGTTCCCTTTTGTGTAATAATGTTCTTTTGACTTGTTATTCAAGTGTTCCATTTACATCACAGAACAATTCCAGTGTGTATTATTGTGAATTCTTAGAACACTAACAACATTTACACAGTGTTCTGAGTTCTATTAACTCATATTCTTTGGTATTCTAAGGAGTTTCTTTAAAAACGCCATCAGAATGACGGAAATTGGAAATGTCAACAGTAAACTCGGCATTTTAGACCTGTTTGAACCTATGGTCACGGTACTTTTGTTCCCCACTTTTTAATAAGGTTCTTTTTACTTGTTATTCAAGTGTTCCATTTACATCACAGAACAATTCCAGTGTTTATTATTGTGAACTCTTAGAGCAGTAGCCACATTTACAGAGTGTTCTGAGCTCTTTTAACTTATATACTTTAGTATTCTAAGGAGTTTCTTTAAAAACGCAATGAGAATGTCAGGAATAGGAAATGTAAACAGTAAACTCGGCATTTGAGACCTGTTTCAACCTATGTTCACTGTATTTTTATTCCCCGGTTTGTAATAAGGTTCTTTTGACTTGTTATTCAAGTGTTCCATTTACTTCACAGAAACATTCCAATGTTTATGATTGTTTATTCTTAGAACAGTAACCACATTGACAGAGTGTTCTGAGATCATATTTCTTATATTCTGAAGGATTCTAAGTACTTTCTTTAAACACGCCATCAGAATGACGGGAATTGTAATTGTTAACAGTAAACTCACCATTACAGAGTTATCTGAACGTGTGTTCAGTGTATTTTTGTTCCCCGTTGTGTAATAAGGTTCTTTGACTTGTTACTCAAGTGTTCCATTTACATCACAGAAACATTCTAATGTTTATGATTGTGAATTCTTAGAACAGTAACCGCATTTACACAGTGTTCTGAGCTCTTTTAACTCATATTCTTTGGTATTCTAAGGAGTTTCTTTAAAAACGCCATCAGAATGACGGGAATTGGAAATGTAAACAGTAAACTCGGCGTTTGAGACCTGTTTGAACCTATGTTCACGGTATTTTTGTTCCCCACGTTTTAATAAGGTTCTTTTTACTTGTTATTCAAGTGTTCCATTTACATCACAGAACCATTCCAGTGTTTATTATTGTGAACTCTTAGAGCAGTAGCCACATTTACAGAGTGTTCTGAGCTCTTTTTTATTATATACATTAGTATTCTAAGGAGTTTCTTTAAAAACGCCATCAGAGTGATGGGAATAGGAAATGTTAACAGTAAATTCGGCATTTGAGACTTGTTTGAACCTATGGTCACTGTATTTTTGTTCCCGGTTTGAAATAAGGTTATTTTGACTTGTTATTCAAGTGTTCCATTTACATCACAGAAACATTCTAATGTTTATGATTGTGAATTCTTAGAACAGTAACCACATTGACAGAGTGTTCTAGGTCAAATTTCTTATATTCTCTAGGATTCTAAGTACTTTCTTCAAACACGCCATCAGAATGACGGGAATTGTAATTGCAAACAATAAACTCGCCATTTCAGAGTTCTCTGAATGTGTCTTCAGTGTATTTTTTTTCTCTGTTGTGTAATAAGGTTCTTTTTACTTGTTATTCTAGTGTTCCATTTACATCACAGAACAATTCCAGTGTTTATTATTGTGAACTCTTAGAATGTTTACCACATTTACAGAGTGTTCTGAGCACTTTTAACTTATATAACTTAGTATTCTAAGGAATTTCTTTAAAAAAGCAATGAGAATGACGGGAATAGGAAATGTAAACAGTAAACTCGCCATTTGAGACCTGTTTCAACCTATGTTCACTGTATTTTTATTCCCCGGTTTGTAATAAGGTTGTTTTGACTTGTTATTCAATTGTTCCATTTACATCACAGAAACATTCCAATGTTTATGATTGTGAATTCTTAGAACTGTAACCACATTGACAGAGTGTTCTGAGATCAAATTTCTTATATTCTGAAGGATTCTAAGTACTTTCTTTAAACACGCCATCAGAATGACGTGAATTGTAATTGTAAACAGTAAACTCACCATTACAGAGTTATCTGAACGTGTGTTCAGTGTATTTTTGTTCCCGGTTTGTAGTAAGGTTCTTTGACTTGTTATTCAAGTGTTCCATTTATATCACAGAAACATTCTAATGTTTATGATTGTGAATTCTTAGAACAGTAACCACATTGACAGAGTGTTCTAGATCAAATTTCTTATATTCTCTAGGATTCTAAGTACTTTCTTTAAACACGCCATCAGAATGACGGGAATTGTAATTGTAAACAGTAAACTCGCCATTTCAGAGTTAACTGAACCTGTGTTCAGTGTAACTTTGTTCCCTTTTGTGTAATAATGTTTTTTTGACTTGTTATTCAAGTGTTCCATTTACATCACAGAACAATTCCAGTGTTTATTATTGTGAACTCTTAGAATGGTTACCACATTTACAGAGTGTTCTGAGCTCTTTTAACTTATATACTTTAGTGTTCTAAGGATTTTCTGTAAAAACGCCATGAGAATGTAGGGAGTAGGAAATGTAAACAGTAAACTCGGCATTTGAGACCTGTTTCAACCTATGTTCACTGTATTTTTATTCCCCGGTTTGTAATAAGGTTCTTTTGACTTGTTATTCAAGTGTTCCATATACATCACAGAAACATTCCAATGTTTATGATTGTTTATTCTTAGAACAGTAACCACATTGACAGAGTGTTCTGAGATCATATTTCTTATATTCTGAAGGATTCTAAGTACTTTCTTTAAACACGCCATCAGAATGATGGGAATTGTAATTGTAAACAGTAAACTCGCCATTTCAGAGTTTACTGAACCTGTGTTCAGTGTAACTTTGTTCCCTTTTGTGTAATAATGTTCTTTTGACTTGTTATTCAAGTGTTCCATTTACATCACAGAACAATTCCAGTGTGTATTATTGTGAATTCTTAGAACACTAACAACATTTACACAGTGTTCTGAGTTCTATTAACTCATATTCTTTGGTATTCTAAGGAGTTTCTTTAAAAACGCCATCAGAATGACGGAAATTGGAAATGTCAACAGTAAACTCGGCATTTTAGACCTGTTTGAACCTATGGTCACGGTACTTTTGTTCCCCACTTTTTAATAAGGTTCTTTTTACTTGTTATTCAAGTGTTCCATTTACATCACAGAACAATTCCAGTGTTTATTATTGTGAACTCTTAGAGCAGTAGCCACATTTACAGAGTGTTCTGAGCTCTTTTAACTTATATACTTTAGTATTCTAAGGAGTTTCTTTAAAAACGCAATGAGAATGTCAGGAATAGGAAATGTAAACAGTAAACTCGGCATTTGAGACCTGTTTCAACCTATGTTCACTGTATTTTTATTCCCCGGTTTGTAATAAGGTTCTTTTGACTTGTTATTCAAGTGTTCCATTTACTTCACAGAAACATTCCAATGTTTATGATTGTTTATTCTTAGAACAGTAACCACATTGACAGAGTGTTCTGAGATCATATTTCTTATATTCTGAAGGATTCTAAGTACTTTCTTTAAACACGCCATCAGAATGACGGGAATTGTAATTGTTAACAGTAAACTCACCATTACAGAGTTATCTGAACGTGTGTTCAGTGTATTTTTGTTCCCCGTTGTGTAATAAGGTTCTTTGACTTGTTACTCAAGTGTTCCATTTACATCACAGAAACATTCTAATGTTTATGATTGTGAATTCTTAGAACAGTAACCGCATTTACACAGTGTTCTGAGCTCTTTTAACTCATATTCTTTGGTATTCTAAGGAGTTTCTTTAAAAACGCCATCAGAATGACGGGAATTGGAAATGTAAACAGTAAACTCGGCGTTTGAGACCTGTTTGAACCTATGTTCACGGTATTTTTGTTCCCCACGTTTTAATAAGGTTCTTTTTACTTGTTATTCAAGTGTTCCATTTACATCACAGAACCATTCCAGTGTTTATTATTGTGAACTCTTAGAGCAGTAGCCACATTTACAGAGTGTTCTGAGCTCTTTTTTATTATATACATTAGTATTCTAAGGAGTTTCTTTAAAAACGCCATCAGAGTGATGGGAATAGGAAATGTTAACAGTAAATTCGGCATTTGAGACTTGTTTGAACCTATGGTCACTGTATTTTTGTTCCCGGTTTGAAATAAGGTTATTTTGACTTGTTATTCAAGTGTTCCATTTACATCACAGAAACATTCTAATGTTTATGATTGTGAATTCTTAGAACAGTAACCACATTGACAGAGTGTTCTAGGTCAAATTTCTTATATTCTCTAGGATTCTAAGTACTTTCTTCAAACACGCCATCAGAATGACGGGAATTGTAATTGCAAACAATAAACTCGCCATTTCAGAGTTCTCTGAATGTGTCTTCAGTGTATTTTTTTTCTCTGTTGTGTAATAAGGTTCTTTTTACTTGTTATTCTAGTGTTCCATTTACATCACAGAACAATTCCAGTGTTTATTATTGTGAACTCTTAGAATGTTTACCACATTTACAGAGTGTTCTGAGCACTTTTAACTTATATAACTTAGTATTCTAAGGAATTTCTTTAAAAAAGCAATGAGAATGACGGGAATAGGAAATGTAAACAGTAAACTCGCCATTTGAGACCTGTTTCAACCTATGTTCACTGTATTTTTATTCCCCGGTTTGTAATAAGGTTGTTTTGACTTGTTATTCAATTGTTCCATTTACATCACAGAAACATTCCAATGTTTATGATTGTGAATTCTTAGAACTGTAACCACATTGACAGAGTGTTCTGAGATCAAATTTCTTATATTCTGAAGGATTCTAAGTACTTTCTTTAAACACGCCATCAGAATGACGTGAATTGTAATTGTAAACAGTAAACTCACCATTACAGAGTTATCTGAACGTGTGTTCAGTGTATTTTTGTTCCCGGTTTGTAGTAAGGTTCTTTGACTTGTTATTCAAGTGTTCCATTTATATCACAGAAACATTCTAATGTTTATGATTGTGAATTCTTAGAACAGTAACCACATTGACAGAGTGTTCTAGATCAAATTTCTTATATTCTCTAGGATTCTAAGTACTTTCTTTAAACACGCCATCAGAATGACGGGAATTGTAATTGTAAACAGTAAACTCGCCATTTCAGAGTTAACTGAACCTGTGTTCAGTGTAACTTTGTTCCCTTTTGTGTAATAATGTTTTTTTGACTTGTTATTCAAGTGTTCCATTTACATCACAGAACAATTCCAGTGTTTATTATTGTGAACTCTTAGAATGGTTACCACATTTACAGAGTGTTCTGAGCTCTTTTAACTTATATACTTTAGTGTTCTAAGGATTTTCTGTAAAAACGCCATGAGAATGTAGGGAGTAGGAAATGTAAACAGTAAACTCGGCATTTGAGACCTGTTTCAACCTATGTTCACTGTATTTTTATTCCCCGGTTTGTAATAAGGTTCTTTTGACTTGTTATTCAAGTGTTCCATATACATCACAGAAACATTCCAATGTTTATGATTGTTTATTCTTAGAACAGTAACCACATTGACAGAGTGTTCTGAGATCATATTTCTTATATTCTGAAGGATTCTAAGTACTTTCTTTAAACACGCCATCAGAATGATGGGAATTGTAATTGTAAACAGTAAACTCGCCATTTCAGAGTTTACTGAACCTGTGTTCAGTGTAACTTTGTTCCCTTTTGTGTAATAATGTTCTTTTGACTTGTTATTCAAGTGTTCCATTTACATCACAGAACAATTCCAGTGTGTATTATTGTGAATTCTTAGAACACTAACAACATTTACACAGTGTTCTGAGTTCTATTAACTCATATTCTTTGGTATTCTAAGGAGTTTCTTTAAAAACGCCATCAGAATGACGGAAATTGGAAATGTCAACAGTAAACTCGGCATTTTAGACCTGTTTGAACCTATGGTCACGGTACTTTTGTTCCCCACTTTTTAATAAGGTTCTTTTTACTTGTTATTCAAGTGTTCCATTTACATCACAGAACAATTCCAGTGTTTATTATTGTGAACTCTTAGAGCAGTAGCCACATTTACAGAGTGTTCTGAGCTCTTTTAACTTATATACTTTAGTATTCTAAGGAGTTTCTTTAAAAACGCAATGAGAATGTCAGGAATAGGAAATGTAAACAGTAAACTCGGCATTTGAGACCTGTTTCAACCTATGTTCACTGTATTTTTATTCCCCGGTTTGTAATAAGGTTCTTTTGACTTGTTATTCAAGTGTTCCATTTACTTCACAGAAACATTCCAATGTTTATGATTGTTTATTCTTAGAACAGTAACCACATTGACAGAGTGTTCTGAGATCATATTTCTTATATTCTGAAGGATTCTAAGTACTTTCTTTAAACACGCCATCAGAATGACGGGAATTGTAATTGTTAACAGTAAACTCACCATTACAGAGTTATCTGAACGTGTGTTCAGTGTATTTTTGTTCCCCGTTGTGTAATAAGGTTCTTTGACTTGTTACTCAAGTGTTCCATTTACATCACAGAAACATTCTAATGTTTATGATTGTGAATTCTTAGAACAGTAACCGCATTTACACAGTGTTCTGAGCTCTTTTAACTCATATTCTTTGGTATTCTAAGGAGTTTCTTTAAAAACGCCATCAGAATGACGGGAATTGGAAATGTAAACAGTAAACTCGGCGTTTGAGACCTGTTTGAACCTATGTTCACGGTATTTTTGTTCCCCACGTTTTAATAAGGTTCTTTTTACTTGTTATTCAAGTGTTCCATTTACATCACAGAACCATTCCAGTGTTTATTATTGTGAACTCTTAGAGCAGTAGCCACATTTACAGAGTGTTCTGAGCTCTTTTTTATTATATACATTAGTATTCTAAGGAGTTTCTTTAAAAACGCCATCAGAGTGATGGGAATAGGAAATGTTAACAGTAAATTCGGCATTTGAGACTTGTTTGAACCTATGGTCACTGTATTTTTGTTCCCGGTTTGAAATAAGGTTATTTTGACTTGTTATTCAAGTGTTCCATTTACATCACAGAAACATTCTAATGTTTATGATTGTGAATTCTTAGAACAGTAACCACATTGACAGAGTGTTCTAGGTCAAATTTCTTATATTCTCTAGGATTCTAAGTACTTTCTTCAAACACGCCATCAGAATGACGGGAATTGTAATTGCAAACAATAAACTCGCCATTTCAGAGTTCTCTGAATGTGTCTTCAGTGTATTTTTTTTCTCTGTTGTGTAATAAGGTTCTTTTTACTTGTTATTCTAGTGTTCCATTTACATCACAGAACAATTCCAGTGTTTATTATTGTGAACTCTTAGAATGTTTACCACATTTACAGAGTGTTCTGAGCACTTTTAACTTATATAATTTAGTATTCTAAGGAATTTCTTTAAAAACGCAATGAGAATGACGGGAATAGGAAATGTAAACAGTAAACTCGCCATTTGAGACCTGTTTCAACCTATGTTCACTGTATTTTTATTCCCCGGTTTGTAATAAGGTTCTTTTGACTTGTTATTAAAGTGTTCCATTTACATCACAGAAACATTCCAATGTTTATGATTGTTTATTCTTAGAACAGTAACCACATTGACAGAGTGTTCTGAGATCAAATTTCTTATATTCTGAAGGATTCTAAGTACTTTCTTTAAACACGCCATCAGAATGACGGGAATTGTAATTGTAAACAGTAAACTCACCATTACAGAGTTATCTGAACGTGTGTTCAGTGTATTTTTGTTCCCGGTTTGTAGTAAGGTTCATTGACTTGTTATTCAAGTGTTCCATTTATATCACAGAAACATTCTAATGTTTATGATTGTGAATTCTTAGAACAGTAACCACATTGACAGAGTGTTGTAGATCAAATTTCTTATATTCTCTAGGATTCTAAGTACTTTCTTTAAACACGCCATCAGAATGACGGGAATTGTAATTGTAAACAGTAAACTCGCCATTTCAGAGTTAACTGAACCTGTGTTCAGTGTAACTTTGTTCCCTTTTGTGTAATAATGTTTTTTTGACTTGTTATTCAAGTGTTCCATTTACATCACAGAACAATTCCAGTGTTTATTATTGTGAACTCTTAGAATGGTTACCACATTTACAGAGTGTTCTGAGCTCTTTTAACTTATATACTTTAGTATTCTAAGGAGTTTCTTTTAAAACGCCATCAGAATGACGGGAATTGGAAATGTAAACAGTAAACTCGGCATTTTAGACCTGTTTGAACCTATGTTCATGGTATTTTTGTTCCCCACTTTTTAATAAGGTTCTTTTTACTTGTTATTCAAGTGTTCCATTTACATCACAGAACCATTCCAGTGTTTATTATTGTGAACTCTTAGAGCAGTAGCCAAATTTACAGCGTGTTCTGAGCTCTTTTTACTTATATACTTTAGTATTCTAAGGAGTTACTTTAAAAACGCCATCAGAGTGACGGGAGTAGGAAATGTTAACAGTAAACTCCGCATTTGAGACCTGTTTGAACCTATGGTCACGTTATTTTTGTTCCCGGTTTGTAATAAGGTTCTTTTGACTTGTTATTCAAGTGTTCCATTTACATCACAGAAACATTCCAATGTTTATGATTGTGAATTCTTAGAACAGTAACCACATTGACAGAGTGTTTTGAGATCAAATTTCTTATATTCTGAAGGATTCTAAGTACTTTCTTTAAACACGCCATCAGAATGACGAGAATTGTAATTGTAAACAGTAAACTCGCCATTTCAGAGTTATCTGAACGTGTGTTCAGTGTATTTTTGTTCTCCGTTGTGTAATAAGGTTCTTTTTACTTGTTATTCAAGTGTTCCATTTACATCACAGAACAATTCCAGTGTTTATTATTGTGAACTCTTAGAATGGTTACCACATTTACAGAGTGTTCTGAGCTCTTTTAACATATTTACTTTTGTATTCTAAGGAGTTTCTTTAAAAACGCCATGAGAATGACGGGAATAGGAAATGTAAACAGTAAACTCGGAATTTGAGACCTGTTTCAACCTATCTTCACTGTATTTTTATTTCCCGGTTTGTAATAAGGTTCTTTTGACTTGTTATTCAAGTGTTCCATTTACATCACAGAAACATTCTAATGTTTATGATTGTGAATTCTTAGAACAGTAACCACATTGACAGAGTGTTTTGAGATCAAATTTCTTATATTCTGAAGGATTCTAAGTACTTTCTTTAAACACGCCATCAGAATGACGAGAATTGTAATTGTAAACAGTAAACTCACCATTTCAGAGTTATCTGAACGTGTGTTCAGTGTATTTTTGTTCTCCGTTGTGTAATAAGGTTCTTTTGACTTGTTATTCAAGTGTTCCATTTACATCACAGAACAATTCCAGTGTTTATTATTGTGAACTCTTAGAATGGTTACCACATTTACACAGTGTTCTGAGCTCTTTTAACTTATATACTTTTGTATTCTAAGGAGTTTCTTTAAAAACACCATGAGAATGATGGGATTAGGAAATGTAAACAGTAAACTCGGCATTTGAGACCTGTTTCAACCTATCTTCACTGTATTTTTATTTCCCGGTTTGTAATAAGGTTCTTTTGACTTGTTATTCAAGTGTTCCATTTACATCAGAGGAACATTCTAATGTTTATGATTGTGAATTCTTAGAACAGTAACCACATTGACAGAGTGTTCTGAGATCAAATTTCTTATATTCTGAAGGATTCTAAGTACTTTCTTTAAACACGCCTTCAGAATGACGGGAATTGTAATTGTAAAGAGTAAACTCACCATTTCAGAGTAATCTGAACGTGTGTTCAGTGTATTTTTGTTCCCCGTTGTGTAATAAGGTTCTTTTGATTTGTTATTCAAGAGTTCCATTTACATCACAGAACAATTCCAGTGTGTATTATTGTGAATTCTTAGAACAGTAACCGCATTTACACAGTGTTCCGTGTTCTTTTAACTCATATTCTTTGGTATTCTAAGGAGTTTCTTTAAAAACGCCATCAGAATGACGGGAATTGGAAATGTTAACAGTAAACTCGGCATTTGAGACCTGTTTGAACCTATGGTCATTGTATTTTTGTTCCCGGTTTGTAATAAGGTTCTTTTGACTTGTTATTCAAGTGTTCCATTTACATCACAGAAACATTCCAGTGTTTATTATTGAGAACTCTTAGAGCAGTAGGCACATGTACAGAGTATTCTGAGCTCTTTTTACTTATAAACTTTAGTATTCTAAGGAGTTACTTTAAAAACGCCATCAGAGTGACGGGAATAGGAAATGTTAACAGTAAACTTGGCATTTTAGACCTGTTTGAACCTATGTTCACGGTATTTTTGTTCCCCACTTTTTAATAAGGTTCTTTTTACTTGTTATTCAAGTGTTCCATTTACATCACAGAACAATTCCAGTGTTTATTATTGTGAACTCTTAGAGCAGTAGCCACATTTACAGAGTGTTCTGAGCTCTTTTAACTTATATACTTTAGTATTCTAAGGAGTTTCTTTAAAAACGCAATGAGAATGTCAGGAATAGGAAATGTAAACAGTAAACTCGGCATTTGAGACCTGTTTCAACCTATGTTCACTGTATTTTTATTCCCCGGTTTGTAATAAGGTTCTTTTGACTTGTTATTCAAGTGTTCCATTTACTTCACAGAAACATTCCAATGTTTATGATTGTTTATTCTTAGAACAGTAACCACATTGACAGAGTGTTCTGAGATCATATTTCTTATATTCTGAAGGATTCTAAGTACTTTCTTTAAACACGCCATCAGAATGACGGGAATTGTAATTGTTAACAGTAAACTCACCATTACAGAGTTATCTGAACGTGTGTTCAGTGTATTTTTGTTCCCCGTTGTGTAATAAGGTTCTTTGACTTGTTACTCAAGTGTTCCATTTACATCACAGAAACATTCTAATGTTTATGATTGTGAATTCTTAGAACAGTAACCGCATTTACACAGTGTTCTGAGCTCTTTTAACTCATATTCTTTGGTATTCTAAGGAGTTTCTTTAAAAACGCCATCAGAATGACGGGAATTGGAAATGTAAACAGTAAACTCGGCATTTTAGACCTGTTTGAACCTATGTTCACGGTATTTTTGTTCCCCACGTTTTAATAAGGTTCTTTTTACTTGTTATTCAAGTGTTCCATTTACATCACAGAACCATTCCAGTGTTTATTATTGTGAACTCTTAGAGCAGTAGCCACATTTACAGAGTGTTCTGAGCTCTTTTTTATTATATACATTAGTATTCTAAGGAGTTTCTTTAAAAACGCCATCAGAGTGATGGGAATAGGAAATGTTAACAGTAAATTCGGCATTTGAGACTTGTTTGAACCTATGGTCACTGTATTTTTGTTCCCGGTTTGAAATAAGGTTATTTTGACTTGTTATTCAAGTGTTCCATTTACATCACAGAAACATTCTAATGTTTATGATTGTGAATTCTTAGAACAGTAACCACATTGACAGAGTGTTCTAGGTCAAATTTCTTATATTCTCTAGGATTCTAAGTACTTTCTTCAAACACGCCATCACAATGACGGGAATTGTAATTGCAAACAATAAACTCGCCATTTCAGAGTTCTCTGAATGTGTCTTCAGTGTATTTTTTTTCTCTGTTGTGTAATAAGGTTCTTTTTACTTGTTATTCTAGTGTTCCATTTACATCACAGAACAATTCCAGTGTTTATTATTGTGAACTCTTAGAATGTTTACCACATTTACAGAGTGTTCTGAGCACTTTTAACTTATATAATTTAGTATTCTAAGGAATTTCTTTAAAAACGCAATGAGAATGACGGGAATAGGAAATGTAAACAGTAAACTCGCCATTTGAGACCTGTTTCAACCTATGTTGACTGTATTTTTATTCCCCGGTTTGTAATAAGGTTCTTTTGACTTGTTATTAAAGTGTTCCATTTACATCACAGAAACATTCCAATGTTTATGATTGTTTATTCTTAGAACAGTAACCACATTGACAGAGTGTTCTGAGATCAAATTTCTTATATTCTGAAGGATTCTAAGTACTTTCTTTAAACACGCCATCAGAATGACGGGAATTGTAATTGTAAACAGTAAACTCACCATTACAGAGTTATCTGAACGTGTGTTCAGTGTATTTTTGTTCCCGGTTTGTAGTAAGGTTCATTGACTTGTTATTCAAGTGTTCCATTTATATCACAGAAACATTCTAATGTTTATGATTGTGAATTCTTAGAACAGTAACCACATTGACAGAGTGTTGTAGATCAAATTTCTTATATTCTCTAGGATTCTAAGTACTTTCTTTAAACACGCCATCAGAATGACGGGAATTGTAATTGTAAACAGTAAACTCGCCATTTCAGAGTTAACTGAACCTGTGTTCAGTGTAACTTTGTTCCCTTTTGTGTAATAATGTTTTTTTGACTTGTTATTCAAGTGTTCCATTTACATCACAGAACAATTCCAGTGTTTATTATTGTGAACTCTTAGAATGGTTACCACATTTACAGAGTGTTCTGAGCTCTTTTAACTTATATACTTTAGTATTCTAAGGAGTTTCTTTTAAAACGCCATCAGAATGACGGGAATTGGAAATGTAAACAGTAAACTCGGCATTTTAGACCTGTTTGAACCTATGTTCATGGTATTTTTGTTCCCCACTTTTTAATAAGGTTCTTTTTACTTGTTATTCAAGTGTTCCATTTACATCACAGAACCATTCCAGTGTTTATTATTGTGAACTCTTAGAGCAGTAGCCAAATTTACAGCGTGTTCTGAGCTCTTTTTACTTATATACTTTAGTATTCTAAGGAGTTACTTTAAAAACGCCATCAGAGTGACGGGAGTAGGAAATGTTAACAGTAAACTCCGCATTTGAGACCTGTTTGAACCTATGGTCACGTTATTTTTGTTCCCGGTTTGTAATAAGGTTCTTTTGACTTGTTATTCAAGTGTTCCATTTACATCACAGAAACATTCCAATGTTTATGATTGTGAATTCTTAGAACAGTAACCACATTGACAGAGTGTTTTGAGATCAAATTTCTTATATTCTGAAGGATTCTAAGTACTTTCTTTAAACACGCCATCAGAATGACGAGAATTGTAATTGTAAACAGTAAACTCGCCATTTCAGAGTTATCTGAACGTGTGTTCAGTGTATTTTTGTTCTCCGTTGTGTAATAAGGTTCTTTTGACTTGTTATTCAAGTGTTCCATTTACATCACAGAACAATTCCAGTGTTTATTATTGTGAACTCTTAGAATGGTTACCACATTTACAGAGTGTTCTGAGCTCTTTTAACATATTTACTTTTGTATTCTAAGGAGTTTCTTTAAAAACGCCATGAGAATGACGGGAATAGGAAATGTAAACAGTAAACTCGGAATTTGAGACCTGTTTCAACCTATCTTCACTGTATTTTTATTTCCAGGTTTGTAATAAGGTTCTTTTGACTTGTTATTCAAGTGTTCCATTTACATCACAGAAACATTCTAATGTTTATGATTGTGAATTCTTAGAACAGTAACCACATTGACAGAGTGTTTTGAGATCAAATTTCTTATATTCTGAAGGATTCTAAGTACTTTCTTTAAACACGCCATCAGAATGACGAGAATTGTAATTGTAAACAGTAAACTCACCATTTCAGAGTTATCTGAACGTGTGTTCAGTGTATTTTTGTTCTCCGTTGTGTAATAAGGTTCTTTTGACTTGTTATTCAAGTGTTCCATTTACATCACAGAACAATTCCAGTGTTTATTATTGTGAACTCTTAGAATGGTTACCACATTTACACAGTGTTCTGAGCTCTTTTAACTTATATACTTTTGTATTCTAAGGAGTTTCTTTAAAAACACCATGAGAATGATGGGATTAGGAAATGTAAACAGTAAACTCGGCATTTGAGACCTGTTTCAACCTATCTTCACTGTATTTTTATTTCCCGGTTTGTAATAAGGTTCTTTTGACTTGTTATTCAAGTGTTCCATTTACATCAGAGGAACATTCTAATGTTTATGATTGTGAATTCTTAGAACAGTAACCACATTGACAGAGTGTTCTGAGATCAAATTTCTTATATTCTGAAGGATTCTAAGTACTTTCTTTAAACACGCCATCAGAATGACGGGAATTGTAATTGTAAAGAGTAAACTCACCATTTCAGAGTAATCTGAACGTGTGTTCAGTGTATTTTTGTTCCCCGTTGTGTAATAAGGTTCTTTTGATTTGTTATTCAAGAGTTCCATTTACATCACAGAACAATTCCAGTGTGTATTATTGTGAATTCTTAGAACAGTAACCGCATTTACACAGTGTTCCGTGTTCTTTTAACTCATATTCTTTGGTATTCTAAGGAGTTTCTTTAAAAACGCCATCAGAATGACGGGAATTGGAAATGTTAACAGTAAACTCGGCATTTGAGACCTGTTTGAACCTATGGTCATTGTATTTTTGTTCCCGGTTTGTAATAAGGTTCTTTTGACTTGTTATTCAAGTGTTCCATTTACATCACAGAAACATTCCAGTGTTTATTATTGAGAACTCTTAGAGCAGTAGGCACATGTACAGAGTATTCTGAGCTCTTTTTACTTATAAACTTTAGTATTCTAAGGAGTTACTTTAAAAACGCCATCAGAGTGACGGGAATAGGAAATGTTAACAGTAAACTTGGCATTTTAGACCTGTTTGAACCTATGTTCACGGTATTTTTGTTCCCCACTTTTTAATAAGGTTCTTTTTACTTGTTATTCAAGTGTTCCATTTACATCACAGAACCATTCCAGTGTTTATTATTGTGAACTCTTAGAGCAGTAGCCACATTTACAGAGTGTTCTGAGCTCTTTTTTATTATATACATTAGTATTCTAAGGAGTTTCTTTAAAAACGCCATCAGAGTGATGGGAATAGGAAATGTTAACAGTAAACTAGGCATTTGAGACTTGTTTGGACCTATGGTCACTGTATTTTTGTTCCCGGTTTGAAATAAGGTTATTTTGACTTGTTATTCAAGTGCTCCATTTACATCACAGAAACATTCTAATGTTTATGATTGTGAATTCTTAGAACAGTAACCACATTGACAGAGTGTTCTAGATCAAAGTTCTTATATTCTCTAGGATTTTAAGTACTTTCTTTAAACACGCCATCAGAATGACGGGAATTGTAATTGTAAACAGTAAACTCGCGATTTCAGAGTTCTCTGAATGTGTCTTCAGTGTATTTTTGTTCTCTGTTGTGTAATAAGGTTCTTTTTACTTGTTATTCTAGTGTTCCATTTACATCACAGAACAATTCCAGTGTTTATTATTGTGAACTCTTAGAATGTTTACCACATTTACAGAGTGTTCTGAGCTCTTTTAACTTATATACTTTAGTATTCTAAGGAGTTTCTTTAAAAACGCTATCAGAATGACGGGAATAGGAAATGTAAACAGTAAACTCGGCATTTGAGTCCTGTTTCAACCTATGTTCACTGTATTTTTATTCCCCGGTTTGTAATAAGTTTCTTTTGAATTGTTAGTCAAGTGTTCCATTTACATCACAGAAACATTCCAATGTTTATGATTGTGAATTCTTAGAACAGTAACCACATTGACAGAGTGTTCTAGATCAAATTTCTTATATTCTCTAGGATTCTAAGTACTTTCTTTAAACACGCCATCAGAATGACGGGAATTGTAATTGTAAACAGTAAACTCAGCATTACAGAGTTATCTGAACGTGTGTTCAGTGTATTTTTGTTCCCCGTTTTGTAATAAGTTTCTTTTGACTTGTTATTCAAGTGTTCCATTTACATCACAGAACAATTCCAGTGTGTATTATTGTGACTTCTTAGAACACTAACCGCATTTACACAGTGTTCCGTGTTCTTTTAACTCATATTCTTTGGTATTGTAAGGAGTTTCTTTAAAAACGCCATCAGAATGACGGGAATTGGAAATGTTAACAGTAAACTCGGCATTTGAGACCTGTTTGAACCTATGGTCACTGTATTTTTGTTCCCGGTTTGTAATAAGGTTGTGTTGACTTGTTATTCAAGTGTTCCATTTACATCACAGAAACATTCCAGTGTTTATTATTGTGAACTCTTAGAGCAGTAGGCACATTTAGAGAGTATTCTGAGCTCTTTTTACTTATAAACTTTAGTATTCTAAGGAGCTACTTTAAAAACGCCATCAGAGTGACGGGAATAGGAAATGTTAACAGTAAACTCGGCATTTGAGACCTGTTTGAACCTATGGTCACTGTATTTTTGTTCCCGGTTTGTAATAAGGTTCTTTTGAATTGTTATTCAAGTGTTCCATTTACATCACAGAAACATTCCAATGTTTATGATTGTGAATTCTTAGAACAGTAACCACATTGACAGAGTGTTCTGAGATCAAATTTCTTATATTCTGAAGGATTCTAAGTACTTTCTTTAAACACGCCATCAGAATGACGAGAATTGTAATTGTAAAGAGTAAACTCACCATTACAGAGTTATCTGAACGTGTGTTCAGTGTATTTTTGTTCCTGGTTTGTAATAAGGTTCTTTGACTTGTTATTCAAGTGTTCCATTTACATCACAGAAACATTCTAATATTTATGATTGTGAATTCTTACAACAGTAACCACATTGACAGAGTGTTCTAGATCAAATTTCTCATATTCTCTAGGATTCTAAGTACTTTCTTTAAACACGCCATCAGAATGACAGGTATTGTAATTGTAAATAGTAATCTCGCCATTTCAGAGTTATCTGAACGTGTGTTCAGTGTATTTTTGTTCCCCGTTGTGTAATAAGTTTCTTTTGACTTGTTATTCAAGTGTTCCATTTACATCACAGAACAATTCCAGTGTTAATTATTGTGAACTCTTAGAATGGTTACAACATTTACAGAGTGTTCTGAGCTCTTTTAACATATATACTTTAGTATTCTAAGGAGTTTCTTTAAAAACGCTATCAGAATGACGGGAATAGGAAATGTTAACAGTAAACTCGGCATTTGAGTCCTGTTTCAACCTATGTTCACTGTATTTTTATTCCCCGGTTTGTAATAAGTTTCTTTTGACTTGTTATTCAAGTGTTCCATTTACATCACAGAAACATTCCAATGTTTATGATTGTGAATTCTTAGAACAGTAACCACATTGACAGAGTGTTCTAGATCAAATTTCTTATATTCTCTAGGATTCTAAGTACTTTCTTTAAACACGCCATCAGAATGACGGGAATTGTAATTGTAAACAGTAAACTCACCATTTCAGAGTAATCTGAACGTGTGTTCAGTGTATTTTTGTTCCCCGTTGTGCAATAAGGTTCTTTTGACTTGTTATTCAAGTGTTCCATTTACATCACAGAACAATTCCAGTGTGTATTATTGTGAATTCTTAGAACAGTAACCGCATTTACACAGTGTTCTGAGCTCTTTATCTCATATTCTTTGGTATTCTAAGGAGTTTCTTTAAAAACGCCATCAGAATGACGGGAATTGGAAATGTAAACAGTAAACTCGGCATTTTAGACCTGTTTGAACCTATGTTCACGGTATTTTTGTTCCCCACTTTTTAATAAGGTTCTTTTTACTTGTTATTCAAGTGTTCCATTTACATCATAGAACCATTCCAGTGTTTATTATTGTGAACTCTTAGAGCAGTAGCCACATTTACAGAGTGTTCTGAGCTCTTTTTTATTATATACATTAGTATTCTAAGGAGTTTCTTTAAAAACGCCATCAGAGTGATGGGAATAGGAAATGTTAACAGTAAACTCGGCATTTGAGACTTGTTTGAACCTATGGTCACTGTATTTTTGTTCCCGTTTTGAAATAAGGTTATTTTGACTTGTTATTCAAGTGTTCCATTTACATCACAGAAACATTCTAATGTTTATGATTGTGAATTCTTAGAATAGTAACCACATTGACAGAGTGTTCTAGATCAAATTTCTTATATTCTCTTGGATTTTAAGTACTTTCTTCAAACACGCCATCAGAATGACGGGAATTGTAATTGTAAACAGTAAACTCGCGATTTCAGAGTTCTCTGAATGTGTCTTCAGTGTATTTTTGTTCTCTGTTGTGTAATAAGGTTCTTTTTACTTGTTATTCTAGTGTTCCATTTACATCACAGAACAATTCCAGTGTTTATTATTGTGAACTCTTAGAATGTTTACCACATTTACAGAGTGTTCTGAGCTCTTTTAACTTATATAATTTAGTATTCTAAGGAATTTCTTTAAAAACGCAATGAGAATGACGGGAATAGGAAATGTAAACAGTAAACTCGCCATTTGAGACCTGTTTCAACCTATGTTCACTGTATTTTTATTCCCCGGTTTGTAATAAGGTTCTTTTGACTTGTTATTCAAGTGTTCCATTTACATCACAGAAACATTCCAATGTTTATGATTGTGAATTCTTAGAACAGTAACCACATTGACAGAGTGTTTTGAGATCAAATTTCTTATATTCTGAAGGATTCTAAGTACTTTCTTTAAACACGCCATCAGAATGACGAGAATTGTAATTGTAAAGAGTAAACTCACCATTACAGAGTTATCTGAACCTGTGTTCAGTGTATTTTTGTTCCCGGTTTGTAATAAGGTTCTTTGACTTGTTATTCAAGTGTTCCATTTACATCACAGAAACATTCTAATATTTATGATTGTGAATTCTTACAACAGTAACCACATTGACAGAGTGTTCTAGATCAAATTTCTCATATTCTCTAGGATTCTAAGTACTTTCTTTAAACACGCCATCAGAATGACAGGTATTGTAATTGTAATCACTAATCTCGCCATTTCAGAGTTATCTGAACGTGTGTTCAGTGTATTTTTGTTCCCGTTGTGTAATAAGTTTCTTTTGACTTTTTATTCAAGTGTTCCATTTACATCACAGAACAATTCCAGTGTTAATTATTGTGAACTCTTAGAATGGTTACAACATTTACAGAGTGTTCTGAGCTCTTTTAACATATATACTTTAGTATTCTAAGGAGTTTCTTTAAAAACGCTATCAGAATGACGGGAATAGGAAATGTTAACAGTAAACTCGGCATTTTAGACATGTTTGAACCTATGTTCACGGTATTTTTGTTCCCGGTTTGTAATAAGGTTCTTTTTACTTGTTATTCAAGTGTTCCATTTACATCACAGAACCATTCCAGTGTTTATTATTGTGAACTCTTAGAGCAGTAGCCACATTTACAGAGTGTTCTGAGCTCTTTTTTATTATATACATTAGTATTCTAAGGAGTTTCTTTAAAAACGCCATCAGAGTGATGGGAATAGGAAATGTTAACAGTAAACTCGGCATTTGAGACTTGTTTGAACCTATGGTCACTGTATTTTTGTTCCCGGTTTGAAATAAGGTTATTTTGACTTGTTATTCAAGTGCTCCATTTACATCACAGAAACATTCTAATGTTTATGATTGTGAATTCTTAGAACAGTAACCACATTGACAGAGTGTTCTAGATCAAAGTTCTTATATTCTCTAGGATTTTAAGTACTTTCTTTAAACACGCCATCAGAATGACGGGAATTGTAATTGTAAACAGTAAACTCGCGATTTCAGAGTTCTCTGAATGTGTCTTCAGTGTATTTTTGTTCTCTGTTGTGTAATAAGGTTCTTTTTACTTGTTATTCTAGTGTTCCATTTACATCACAGAACAATTCCAGTGTTTATTATTGTGAACTCTTAGAATGTTTACCAATTTACAGAGTGTTCTGAGCTCTTTTAACTTATATAATTTAGTATTCTAAGGAATTTCTTTAAAAACGCAATGAGAATGACGGGAATAGGAAATGTAAACAGTAAACTCGCCATTTGAGACCTGTTTCAACCTATGTTCACTGTATTTTTATTCCCCGGTTTGTAATAAGGTTCTTTTGACTTGTTATTCAAGTGTTCCATTTACATCACAGAAACATTCCAATGTTTATGATTGTTTATTCTTAGAACAGTAACCACATTGACAGAGTGTTCTGAGATCAAATTTCTTATACTCTGAAGGATTCTAAGTACTTTCTTTAAACACGCCATCACAATGACGGGAATTGTAATTGTAAACAGTAAACTCACCATTACAGAGTTATCTGAACGTGTGTTCAGTGTATTTTTGTTCCCGGTTTGTAGTAAGTTTCTTTGACTTGTTATTCAAGTGTTCCATTTATATCACAGAAACATTCTAATGTTTATGATTGTGAATTCTTAGAACAGTAACCACATTGACAGAGTGTTCTAGATCAAATTTCTTATATTCTCTAGGATTATAAGTACTTTCTTTAAACACGCCATCAGAATGACGGGTATTGTAATTATAAACAGTAAACTCGCCATTTCAGAGTTATCTGAACGTGTGTTCAGTGTATTTTTGTTCCCCGTCGTGTAATAGGTTTCTTTTGACTTGTTATTCAATTGTTCCATTTACATCACAGAACAATTCCAGTGTTTATTATTGTGAACTCTTAGAATGTTTACCACATTTACAGAGTGTTCTGAGCTCTTTTAACTTATATACTTTAGTATTCTAAGGAGTTTCTTTAAAAACGCTATCAGAATGACGGGAATAGGAAATGTAAACAGTAAACTCGGCATTTGAGTCCTGTTTCAACCTATGTTCACTGTATTTTTATTCCCCGGTTTGTAATAAGTTTCTTTTGAATTGTTAGTCAAGTGTTCCATTTACATCACAGAAACATTCCAATGTTTATGATTGTGAATTCTTAGAACAGTAACCACATTGACAGAGTGTTCTAGATCAAATTTCTTATATTCTCTAGGATTCTAAGTACTTTCTTTAAACACGCCATCAGAATGACGGGAATTGTAATTGTAAACAGTAAACTCAGCATTACAGAGTTATCTGAACGTGTGTTCAGTGTATTTTTGTTCCCCGTTTTGTAATAAGTTTCTTTTGACTTGTTATTCAAGTGTTCCATTTACATCACAGAACAATTCCAGTGTGTATTATTGTGACTTCTTAGAACACTAACCGCATTTACAGTGTTCCGTGTTCTTTTAACTCAAATTCTTTGGTATTGTAAGGAGTTTCTTTAAAAACGCCATCAGAATGACGGGAATTGGAAATGTTAACAGTAAACTCGGCATTTGAGACCTGTTTGAACCTATGGTCACTGTATTTTTGTTCCCGGTTTGTAATAAGGTTGTGTTGACTTGTTATTCAAGTGTTCCATTTACATAACAGAAACATTCCAGTGTTTATTATTGTGAACTCTTAGAGCAGTAGGCACATTTAGAGAGTATTCTGAGCTCTTTTTACTTATAAACTTTAGTATTCTAAGGAGTTACTTTAAAAACGCCATCAGAGTGACGGGAATAGGAAATGTTAACAGTAAACTCGGCATTTGAGACCTGTTTGAACCTATGGTCACTGTATTTTTGTTCCCGGTTTGTAATAAGGTTCTTTTGAATTGTTATTCAAGTGTTCCATTTACATCACAGAAACATTCCAATGTTTATGATTGTGAATTCTTAGAACAGTAACCACATTGACAGAGTGTTCTGAGATCAAATTTCTTATATTCTGAAGGATTCTAAGTACTTTCTTTAAACACGCCATCAGAATGACGAGAATTGTAATTGTAAAGAGTAAACTCACCATTACAGAGTTATCTGAACGTGTGTTCAGTGTATTTTTGTTCCTGGTTTGTAATAAGGTTCTTTGACTTGTTATTCAAGTGTTCCATTTACATCACAGAAACATTCTAATATTTATGATTGTGAATTCTTACAACAGTAACCACATTGACAGAGTGTTCTAGATCAAATTTCTCATATTCTCTAGGATTCTAAGTACTTTCTTTAAACACGCCATCAGAATGACAGGTATTGTAATTGTAAATAGTAATCTCGCCATTTCAGAGTTATCTGAACGTGTGTTCAGTGTATTTTTGTTCCCCGTTGTGTAATAAGTTTCTTTTGACTTGTTATTCAAGTGTTCCATTTACATCACAGAACAATTCCAGTGTTAATTATTGTGAACTCTTAGAATGGTTACAACATTTACAGAGTGTTCTGAGCTCTTTTAACATATATACTTTAGTATTCTAAGGAGTTTCTTTAAAAACGCTATCACAATGACGGGAATAGGAAATGTTAACAGTAAACTCGGCATTTTAGACATGTTTGAACCTATGTTCACGGTATTTTTGTTCCCGGTTTGTAATAAGGTTCTTTTTACTTGTTATTCAAGTGTTCCATTTACATCACAGAACCATTCCAGTGTTTATTATTGTGAACTCTTAGAGCAGTAGCCACATTTACAGAGTGTTCTGAGCTCTTTTTTATTATATACATTAGTATTCTAAGGAGTTTCTTTAAAAACGCCATCAGAGTGATGGGAATAGGAAATGTTAACAGTAAACTCGGCATTTGAGACTTGTTTGAACCTATGGTCACTGTATTTTTGTTCCCGGTTTGAAATAAGGTTATTTTGACTTGTTATTCAAGTGTTCCATTTACATCACAGAAACATTCTAATGTTTATGATTGTGAATTCTTAGAATAGTAACCACATTGACAGAGTGTTCTAGATCAAATTTCTTATATTCTCTAGGATTTTAAGTACTTTCTTCAAACACGCCATCAGAATGACGGGAATTGTAATTGTAAACAGTAAACTCGCGATTTCCGAGTTCTCTGAATGTGTCTTCAGTGTATTTTTGTTCTCTGTTGTGTAATAAGGTTCTTTTTACTTGTTATTCTAGTGTTCCATTTACATCACAGAACAATTCCAGTGTTTATTATTGTGAACTCTTAGAATGCTTACCACATTTACAGAGTGTTCTGAGCTCTTTTAACTTATATAATTTAGTATTCTAAGGAATTTCTTTAAAAACGCAATGAGAATGACGGGAATAGAAAATGTAAACAGTAAACTCGCCATTTGAGACCTGTTTCAACCTATGTTCACTGTATTTTTATTCCCCGGTTTGTAATAAGGTTCTTTTGACTTGTTATTCAAGTGTTCCATTTACATCACAGAAACATTCCAATGTTTATGATTGTGAATTCTTAGAACAGTAACCACATTGACAGAGTGTTCTGAGATCAAATTTCTTATATTCTGAAGGATTCTAAGTACTTTCTTTAAACACGCCATCAGAATGACGAGAATTGTAATTGTAAAGAGTAAACTCACCATTACAGAGTTATCTGAACATGTGTTCAGTGTATTTTTGTTCCCGGTTTGTAATAAGGTTCTTTGACTTGTTATTCAAGTGTTCCATTTACATCAAAGAAACATTCTAATATTTATGATTGTGAATTCTTACAACAGTAACAACATTGACAGAGTGTTCTAGATCAAATTTCTCATATCCTCTAGGATTCTAAGTACTTTCTTTAAACACGCCATCAGAATGACGGGAATTGTAATTGTAAACAGTAAACTCACCATTTCAGAGTAATCTGAACGTGTGTTCAGTGTATTTTTGTTCCCCGTTGTGTAATAAGGTTCTTTTGACTTGTTATTAAAGTGTTCCATTTACATCACAGAACAATTCCAGTGTTAATTATTGTGAACTCTTAGAATGGTTACAACATTTACAGAGTGTTCTGAGCTCTTTTAACATATATACTTTAGTATTCTAAGGAGTTTCTTTAAAAACGCTATCAGAATGACGGGAATAGGAAATGTTAACAGTAAACTCGGCATTTGAGACCTGTTTCAACCTATGTTCACTGTATTTTTATTCCCCGGTTTGTAATAAGTTTCTTTTGACTTGTTATTCAAGTGTTCCATTTACATCACAGAAACATTCCAATGTTTATGATTGTGAATTCTTAGAACAGTAACCACATTGACAGAGTGTTCTAGATCAAATTTCTTATATTCTCTAGGATTCTAAGTACTTTCTTTAAACACGCCATCAGAATGACGGGAATTGTAATTGTAAACAGTAAACTCACCATTTCAGAGTAATCTGAACGTGTGTTCAGTGTATTTTTGTTCCCCGTTGTGTAATAAGGTTCTTTTTACTTGTTATTCAAGTGTTCCATTTACATCACAGAACAATTCCAGTGTGTATTATTGTGAATTCTTAGAACAGTAACCGCATTTACACAGTGTTTTGAGCTCTTTTAACTCATATTCTTTGGTATTCTAAGGAGTTTCTTTAAAAACGCCATCAGAATGACGGGAATTGGAAATGTAAACAGTAAACTCGGCATTTTAGACATGTTTGAACCTATGTTCACGGTATTTTTGTTCCCCACTTTTTAATAAGGTTCTTTTTACTGGTTATTCAAGTGTTCCATTTACATCATAGAACCATTCCAGTGTTTATTATTGTGAACTCTTAGAGCAGTAGCCACATTTACAGAGTGTTCTGAGCTCTTTTTTATTATATACATTAGTATTCTAAGGAGTTTCTTTAAAAACGCCATCAGAGTGATGGGAATAGGAAATGTTAACAGTAAACTCGGTATTTGAGACTTGTTTGAACCTATGGTCACTGTATTTTTGTTCCCGGTTTGAAATAAGGTTATTTTGACTTGTTATTCAAGTGTTCCATTTACATCACAGAAACATTCTAATGTTTATGATTGTGAATTCTTAGAATAGTAACCACATTGACAGAGTGTTCTAGATCAAATTTCTTATATTCTCTAGGATTTTAAGTACTTTCTTCAAACACGCCATCAGAATGACGGGAATTGTAATTGTAAACAGTAAACTCGCGATTTCCGAGTTCTCTGAATGTGTCTTTAGTGTATTTTTGTTCTCTGTTGTGTAATAAGGTTCTTTTTACTTGTTATTCTAGTGTTCCATTTACATCACAGAACAATTCCAGTGTTTATTATTGTGAACTCTTAGAATGTTTACCACATTTACAGAGTGTTCTGAGCTCTTTTAACTTATATAATTTAGTATTCTAAGGAATTTCTTTAAAAACGCAATGAGAATGACGGGAATAGGAAATGTAAACAGTAAACTCGCCATTTGAGACCTGTTTCAACCTATGTTCACTGTATTTTTATTCCCCGGTTTGCAATAAGTTTCTTTTGACTTGTTATTCAAGTGTTCCATATACATCACAGAACAATTCCAGTGTTTATTATTGTGAACTCTTAGAATGTTTACCACATTTACAGAGTGTTCTGAGCTCTTTTAACATATATACTTTAGTATTCTAAGGAGTTTCTTTAAAAACGCTATCAGAATGACGGGAATAGGAAATGTAAACAGTAAACTCGGCATTTGAGACCTGTTTCAACCTATTTTCACTGTATTTTTATTCCCCGGTTTGTAATAAGTTTCTTTTGACTTGTTATTCAAGTGTTCCATTTACATCACAGAAACATTCCAATGTTTATGATTCTGAATTCTTAGAACAGTAACCACATTGACAGAGTGTTCTAGATCAAATTTCTTATATTCTCTAGGATTCTAAGTACTTTCTTTAAACACGCCATCAGAATGACGTGAATTGTAATTGTAAACAGTAAACTCACCATTTCACAGTAATCTGAAGGTGTGTTCAGTGTATTTTTGTTCCCCGTTGTGTAACAAGGTTCTTTTGACTTGTTATTAAAGTGTTCCATTTACATTGCAGAACAATTCCAGTGTGTATTATTGTGAATTCTTAGAACAGTAACCGCATTTACACAGTGTTCTGAGCTCTTTTAACTCATATTCTTTGGTATTCTAAGGAGTTTCTTTAAAAACGCCATCAGAATGACGGGAATTGGAAATGTAAACAGTAAACTCGGCATTTTAGACATGTTTGAACCTATGTTCACGGTATTTTTGTTCCCGGTTTGTAATAAGGTTCTTTTTACTTGTTATTCAAGTGTTCCATTTACATCACAGAACCATTCCAGTGTTTATTATTGTGAACTCTTAGAGCAGTAGCCACATTTACAGAGTGTTCTGAGCTCTTTTTTATTATATACATTAGTATTCTAAGGAGTTTCTTTAAAAACGCCATCAGAGTGATGGGAATAGGAAATGTTAACAGTAAACTCGGCATTTGAGACTTGTTTGAACCTATGGTCACTGTATTTTTGTTCCCGGTTTGAAATAAGGTTATTTTGACTTGTTATTCAAGTGTTCCATTTACATCACAGAAACATTCTAATGTTTATGATTGTGAATTCTTAGAATAGTAACCACATTGACAGAGTGTTCTAGATCAAATTTCTTATATTCTCTAGGATTTTAAGTACTTTCTTCAAACACGCCATCAGAATGACGGGAATTGTAATTGTAAACAGTAAACTCGCGATTTCCGAGTTCTCTGAATGTGTCTTTAGTGTATTTTTGTTCTCTGTTGTGTATTAAGGTTCTTTTTACTTGTTATTCTAGTGTTCCATTTACATCACAGAACAATTCCAGTGTTTATTATTGTGAACTCTTAGAATGTTTACCACATTTACAGAGTGTTCTGAGCTCTTTTAACTTATATAATTTAGTATTCTAAGGAATTTCTTTAAAAACGCAATGAGAATGACGGGAATAGGAAATGTAAACAGTAAACTCGCCATTTGAGACCTGTTTCAACCTATGTTCACTGTATTTTTATTCCCCGGTTTGTAATAAGTTTCTTTTGACTTGTTATTCAAGTGTTCCATTTACATCACAGAACAATTCCAGTGTTTATTATTGTGAACTCTTAGAATGTTTACCACATTTACAGTGTGTTCTGTGCTCTTTTAACATATATACTTTAGTATTCTAAGGAGTATCTTTAAAAACGCTATCAGAATGACGGGAATAGGAAATGTAAACAGTAAACTCGTCATTTGAGACCTGTTTCAACCTATGTTCACTGTATTTTTATTCCCCGGTTTGTAATAAGTTTCTTTTGACTTGTTATTCAAGTGTTCCATTTACATCACAGAAACATTCCAATGTTTATGATTCTGAATTCTTAGAACAGTAACCACATTGACAGAGTGTTCTAGATCAAATTTCTTATATTCTCTAGGATTCTAAGTACTTTCTTTAAACACGCCATCAGAATGACGTGAATTGTAATTGTAAACAGTAAACTCACCATTTCACAGTAATCTGAAGGTGTGTTCAGTGTATTTTTGTTCCCCGTTGTGTAACAAGGTTCTTTTGACTTGTTATTAAAGTGTTCCATTTACATCGCAGAACAATTCCAGTGTGTATTATTGTGAATTCTTAGAACAGTAACCGCATTTACACAGTGTTCTGAGCTCTTTTAACTCATATTCTTTGGTATTCTAAGGAGTTTCTTTAAAAACGCCATCAGAATGACGGGAATTGGAAATGTAAACAGTAAACTCGGCATTTTAGACATGTTTGAACCTATGTTCACGGTATTTTTGTTCCCGGTTTGTAATAAGGTTCTTTTTACTTGTTATTCAAGTGTTCCATTTACATCACAGAACCATTCCAGTGTTTATTATTGTGAACTCTTAGAGCAGTAGCCACATTTACAGAGTGTTCTGAGCTCTTTTTTATTATATACATTAGTATTCTAAGGAGTTTCTTTAAA
The DNA here is from genome assembly GCF_964212035.1 of Myotis nattereri. Classification (NCBI taxonomy): domain Eukaryota; kingdom Metazoa; phylum Chordata; class Mammalia; order Chiroptera; family Vespertilionidae; genus Myotis; species Myotis nattereri. The sequence continues at coordinate 34,901,291 of NC_138090.1, forward strand.
AACGCCATCAGAGTGATGGGAATAGGAAATGTTAACAGTAAACTCGGCATTTGAGACTTGTTTGAACATATGGTCACTGTATTTTTATTCCCGGTTTGAAATAAGGTTATTTTGACTTGTTATTCAAGTGTTCCATTTACATCACAGAAACATTCTAATGTTTATGATTGTGAATTCTTAGAATAGTAACCACATTGACAGAGTGTTCTAGATCAAATTTCTTATATTCTCTAGGATTTTAAGTACTTTCTTCAAACACGCCATCAGAATGACGGGAATTGTAATTGTAAACAGTAAACTCGCGATTTCCGAGTTCTCTGAATGTGTCTTCAGTGTATTTTTGTTCTCTGTTGTGTAATAAGGTTCTTTTTACTTGTTATTCTAGTGTTCCATTTACATCACAGAACAATTCCAGTGTTTATTATTGTGAACTCTTAGAATGTTTACCACATTTACAGAGTGTTCTGAGCTCTTTTAACTTATATAATTTAGTATTCTAAGGAATTTCTTTAAAAACGCAATGAGAATGACGGGAATAGGAAATGTAAACAGTAAACTCGCCATTTGAGACCTGTTTCAACCTATGTTCACTGTATTTTTATTCCCCGGTTTGTAATAAAGTTCTTTTGACTTGTTATTCAAGTGTTCCATTTACATCACAGAAACATTCCAATGTTTATGATTGTGAATTCTTAGAACAGTAACCACATTGACAGAGTGTTCTGAGATCAAATTTCTTATATTCTGAAGGATTCTAAGTACTTTCTTTAAACACGCCATCAGAATGACGAGAATTGTAATTGTAAAGAGTAAACTCACCATTACAGAGTTATCTGAACGTGTGTTCAGTGTATTTTTGTTCCCGGTTTGTAATAAGGTTCTTTGACTTGTTATTCAAGTGTTCCATTTACATCACAGAAACATTCTAATATTTATGATTGTGAATTCTTACAACAGTAACCACATTGACAGAGTGTTCTAGATCAAATTTCTCTTATTCTCTAGGATTCTAAGTACTTTCTTTAAACACGCCATCAGAATGACGGGAATTGTAATTGTAAACAGTAAACTCACCATTTCAGAGTAATCTGAACGTGTGTTCAGTGTATTTTTGTTCCCCGTTGTGTAATAAGGTTCTTTTGACTTGTTATTAAAGTGTTCCATTTACATCACAGAACAATTCCAGTGTTAATTATTGTGAACTCTTAGAATGGTTACAACATTTACAGAGTGTTCTGAGCTCTTTTAACATATATACTTTAGTATTCTAAGGAGTTTCTTTAAAAACGCTATCAGAATGACGGGAATAGGAAATGTTAACAGTAAACTCGGCATTTGAGACCTGTTTCAACCAATGTTCACTGTATTTTTATTCCCCGGTTTGTAATAAGTTTCTTTTGACTTGTTATTCAAGTGTTCCATTTACATCACAGAAACATTCCAATGTTTATGATTGTGAATTCTTAGAACAGTAACCACATTGACAGAGTGTTCTAGATCAAATTTCTTATATTCTCTAGGATTCTAAGTACTTTCTTTAAACACGCCATCAGAATGACGGGAATTGTAATTGTAAACAGTAAACTCACCATTTCAGAGTAATCTGAACGTGTGTTCAGTGTATTTTTGTTCCCCGTTGTGTAATAAGGTTCTTTTGACCTGTTATTCAAGTGTTCCATTTACATCACAGAACAATTCCAGTGTGTATTATTGTGAATTCTTAGAACAGTAACCGCATTTACACAGTGTTTTGAGCTCTTTTAACTCATATTCTTTGGTATTCTAAGGAGTTTCTTTAAAAACGCCATCAGAATGAAGGGAATTGGAAATGTAAACAGTAAACTCGGCATTTTAGACATGTTTGAACCTATGTTCACGGTATTTTTGTTCCCCAATTTTTAATAAGGTTCTTTTTACTTGTTATTCAAGTGTTCCATTTACATCATAGAACCATTCCATTGTTTATTATTGTGAACTCTTAGAGCAGTAGCCACATTTACAGAGTGTTCTGAGCTCTTTTTTATTATATACATTAGTATTCTAAGGAGTTTCTTTAAAAAGGCCATCAGAGTGATGGGAATAGGAAATGTTAACAGTAAACTCGGCATTTGAGACTTGTTTGAACCTATGGTCACTGTATTTTTGTTCCCGGTTTGAAATAAGGTTATTTTGACTTGTTATTCAAGTGTTCCATTTACATCACAGAAACATTCTAATGTTTATGATTGTGAATTCTTAGAATAGTAACCACATTGACAGAGTGTTCTAGATCAAATTTCTTATATTCTCTAGGATTTTAAGTACTTTCTTCAAACACGCCATCAGAATGACGGGAATTGTTATTGTAAACAGTAAACTCGCGATTTCCGAGTTCTCTGAATGTGTCTTCAGTGTATTTTTGTTCTCTGTTGTGTAATAAGGTTCTTTTTACTTGTTATTCTAGTGTTCCATTTACATCACAGAACAATTCCAGTGTTTATTATTGTGAACTCTTAGAATGTTTACCACATTTACAGAGTGTTCTGAGCTCTTTTAACTTATATAATTTAGTATTCTAAGGAATTTCTTTAAAAACGCAATGAGAATGACGGGAATAGGAAATGTAAACAGTAAACTCGCCATTTGAGACCTGTTTCAACCTATGTTCACTGTATTTTTATTCCCCGGTTTGTAATAAGTTTCTTTTGACTTGTTATTCAAGTGTTCCATTTACATCACAGAACAATTCCAGTGTTTATTATTGTGAACTCTTAGAATGTTTACCACATTTACAGAGTGTTCTGAGCTCTTTTAACATATATACTTTAGTATTCTAAGGAGTTTCTTTAAAAACGCTATCAGAATGACGTGAATAGGAAATGTAAACAGTAAACTCGGCATTTGAGACCTGTTTCAACCTATGTTCACTGTATTTTTATTCCCCGGTTTGTAATAAGTTTCTTTTGACTTGTTATTCAAGTGTTCCATTTACATCACAGAAACATTCCAATGTTTATGATTGTGAATTCTTAGAACAGTAACCACATTGACAGAGTGTTCTAGATCAAATTTCTTATATTCTCTAGGATTCTAAGTACTTTCTTTAAACACGCCATCAGAATGACGGGAATTGTAATTGTAAACAGTAAACTCACCATTTCAGAGTAATCTGAACGTGTGTTCAGTGTATTTTTGTTCCCCGTAGTGTAATAAGGTTCTTTTGACCTGTTATTCAAGTGTTCCATTTACATCACAGAACAATTCCAGTGTGTATTATTGTGAATTCTTAGAACAGTAACCGCATTTACACAGTGTTTTGAGCTCTTTTAACTCATATTCTTTGGTATTCTAAGGAGTTTCTTTAAAAACGCCATCAGAATGAAGGGAATTGGAAATGTAAACAGTAAACTCGGCATTTTAGACATGTTTGAACCTATGTTCACGGTATTTTTGTTCCCCACTTTTTAATAAGGTTCTTTTTACTTGTTATTCAAGTGTTCCATTTACATCATAGAACCATTCCATTGTTTATTATTGTGAACTCTTAGAGCAGTAGCCACATTTACAGAGTGTTCTGAGCTCTTTTTTATTATATACATTAGTATTCTAAGGAGTTTCTTTAAAAAGGCCATCAGAGTGATGGGAATAGGAAATGTTAACAGTAAACTCGGCATTTGAGACTTGTTTGAACCTATGGTCACTGTATTTTTGTTCCCGGTTTGAAATAAGGTTATTTTGACTTGTTATTCAAGTGTTCCATTTACATCACAGAAACATTCTAATGTTTATGATTGTGAATTCTTAGAATAGTAACCACATTGACAGAGTGTTCTAGATCAAATTTCTTATATTCTCTAGGATTTTAAGTACTTTCTTCAAACACGCCATCAGAATGACGGGAATTGTTATTGTAAACAGTAAACTCGCGATTTCCGAGTTCTCTGAATGTGTCTTCAGTGTATTTTTGTTCTCTGTTGTGTAATAAGGTTCTTTTTACTTGTTATTCTAGTGTTCCATTTACATCACAGAACAATTCCAGTGTTTATTATTGTGAACTCTTAGAATGTTTACCACATTTACAGAGTGTTCTGAGCTCTTTTAACTTATATAATTTAGTATTCTAAGGAATTTCTTTAAAAACGCAATGAGAATGACGGGAATAGGAAATGTAAACAGTAAACTCGCCATTTGAGACCTGTTTCAACCTATGTTCACTGTATTTTTATTCCCCGGTTTGTAATAAGTTTCTTTTGACTTGTTATTCAAGTGTTCCATTTACATCACAGAACAATTCCAGTGTTTATTATTGTGAACTCTTAGAATGTTTACCACATTTACAGAGTGTTCTGAGCTCTTTTAACATATATACTTTAGTATTCTAAGGAGTTTCTTTAAAAACGCTATCAGAATGACGTGAATAGGAAATGTAAACAGTAAACTCGGCATTTGAGACCTGTTTCAACCTATGTTCACTGTATTTTTATTCCCCGGTTTGTAATAAGTTTCTTTTGACTTGTTATTCAAGTGTTCCATTTACATCACAGAAACATTCCAATGTTTATGATTCTGAATTCTTAGAACAGTAACCACATTGACAGAGTGTTCTAGATCAAATTTCTTATATTCTCTAGGATTCTAAGTACTTTCTTTAAACACGCCATCAGAATGACGTGGATTGTAATTGTAAACAGTAAACTCACCATTTCACAGTAATCTGAAGGTGTGTTCAGTGTATTTTTGTTCCCCGTTGTGTAATAAGGTTCTTTTGACTTGTTATTAAAGTGTTCCATTTACATCGCAGAACAATTCCAGTGTGTATTATTGTGAATTCTTAGAACAGTAACCGCATTTACACAGTGTTCTGAGCTCTTTTAACTCATATTCTTTGGTATTCTAAGGAGTTTCTTTAAAAACGCCATCAGAATGACGGGAATTGGAAATGTAAACAGTAAACTCGGCATTTTAGACATGTTTGAACCTATGTTCACGGTATTTTTGTTCCCGGTTTGTAATAAGGTTCTTTTTACTTGTTATTCAAGTGTTCCATTTACATCACAGAACCATTCCAGTGTTTATTATTGTGAACTCTTAGAGCAGTAGCCACATTTACAGAGTGTTCTGAGCTCTTTTTTATTATATACATTAGTATTCTAAGGAGTTTCTTTAAAAACGCCATCAGAGTGATGGGAATAGGAAATGTTAACAGTAAACTCGGCATTTGAGACTTGTTTGAACCTATGGTCACTGTATTTTTGTTCCCGGTTTGAAATAAGGTTATTTTGACTTGTTATTCAAGTGTTCCATTTACATCACAGAAACATTCTAATGTTTATGATTGTGAATTCTTAGAATAGTAACCACATTGACAGAGTGTTCTAGATCAAATTTCTTATATTCTCTAGGATTTTAATTACTTTCTTCAAACACGCCATCAGAATGACGGGAATTGTAATTGTAAACAGTAAACTCGCGATTTCCGAGTTCTCTGAATGTGTCTTCAGTGTATTTTTGTTCTCTGTTGTGTAATAAGGTTCTTTTTACTTGTTATTCTAGTGTTCCATTTACATCACAGAACAATTCCAGTGTTTATTATTGTGAACTCTTAGAATGTTTACCACATTTACAGAGTGTTCTGAGCTCTTTTAACTTATATAATTTAGTATTCTAAGGAATTTCTTTAAAAACGCAATGAGAATGACGGGAATAGGAAATGTAAACAGTAAACTCGCCATTTGAGACCTGTTTCAACCTATGTTCACTGTATTTTTATTCCCCGGTTTGTAATAAGGTTCTTTTGACTTGTTATTCAAGTGTTCCATTTACATCACAGAAACATTCCAATGTTTATGATTGTGAATTCTTAGAACAGTAACCACATTGACAGAGTGTTCTGAGATCAAATTTCTTATATTCTGAAGGATTCTAAGTACTTTCTTTAAACACGCCATCAGAATGACGAGAATTGTAATTGTAAAGAGTAAACTCACCATTCCAGAGTTATCTGAACGTGTGTTCAGTGTATTTTTGTTCCCGGTTTGTAATAAGGTTCTTTGACTTGTTATTCAAGTGTTCCATTTACATCACAGAAACATTCTAATATTTATGATTGTGAATTCTTACAACAGTAACCACATTGACAGAGTGTTCTAGATCAAATTTCTCATATTCTCTAGGATTCTAAGTACTTTCTTTAAACACGCCATCAGAATGACAGGTATTGTAATTGTAAACAGTAATCTCGCCATTTCAGAGTTATCTGAACGTGTGTTCAGTGTATTTTTGTTCCCCGTTGTGTAATAAGTTTCTTTTGACTTGTTATTCAAGTGTTCCATTTACATCACAGAACAATTCCAGTGTTTATTATTGTGAACTCTTAGAATTGTTACAACATTTACAGAGTGTTCTGAGCTCTTTTAACATATATACTTTAGTATTCTAAGGAGTTTCTTTAAAAACGCTATCAGAATGACGGGAATAGGAAATGTTAACAGTAAACTCGGCATTTGAGACCTGTTTCAACCTATGTTCACTGTATTTTTATTCCCCGGTTTGTAATAAGTTTCTTTTGACTTGTTATTCAAGTGTTCCATTTACATCACAGAAACATTCCAATGTTTATGATTGTGAATTCTTAGAACATTAACCACATTGACAGAGTGTTCTAGATCAAATTTCTTATATTCTCTAGGATTCTAAGTACTTTCTTTAAACACGCCATCAGAATGACGGGAATTGTAATTGTAAACAGTAAACTCACCATTTCAGAGTAATCTGAACGTGTGTTCAGTGTATTTTTGTTCCCCGTTGTGTAATAAGGTTCTTTTGACTTGTTATTAAAGTGTTCCATTTACATCGCAGAACAATTCCAGTGTGTATTATTGTGAATTCTTAGAACAGTAACCGCATTTACACAGTGTTCTGAGCTCTTTTAACTCATATTCTTTGGTATTCTAAGGAGTTTCTTTAAAAACGCCATCAGAATGACGGGAATTGGAAATGTAAACAGTAAACTCGGCATTTTAGACATGTTTGAACCTATGTTCACGGTATTTTTGTTCCCGGTTTGTAATAAGGTTCTTTTTACTTGTTATTCAAGTGTTCCATTTACATCACAGAACCATTCCAGTGTTTATTATTGTGAACTCTTAGAGCAGTAGCCACATTTACAGAGTGTTCTGAGCTCTTTTTTATTATATACATTAGTATTCTAAGGAGTTTCTTTAAAAACGCCATCAGAGTGATGGGAATAGGAAATGTTAACAGTAAACTCGGCATTTGAGACTTGTTTGAACCTATGGTCACTGTATTTTTGTTCCCGGTTTGAAATAAGGTTATTTTGACTTGTTATTCAAGTGTTCCATTTACATCACAGAAACATTCTAATGTTTATGATTGTGAATTCTTAGAATAGTAACCACATTGACAGAGTGTTCTAGATCAAATTTCTTATATTCTCTAGGATTTTAATTACTTTCTTCAAACACGCCATCAGAATGACGGGAATTGTAATTGTAAACAGTAAACTCGCGATTTCCGAGTTCTCTGAATGTGTCTTCAGTGTATTTTTGTTCTCTGTTGTGTAATAAGGTTCTTTTTACTTGTTATTCTAGTGTTCCATTTACATCACAGAACAATTCCAGTGTTTATTATTGTGAACTCTTAGAATGTTTACCACATTTACAGAGTGTTCTGAGCTCTTTTAACTTATATAATTTAGTATTCTAAGGAATTTCTTTAAAAACGCAATGAGAATGACGGGAATAGGAAATGTAAACAGTAAACTCGCCATTTGAGACCTGTTTCAACCTATGTTCACTGTATTTTTATTCCCCGGTTTGTAATAAGGTTCTTTTGACTTGTTATTCAAGTGTTCCATTTACATCACAGAAATATTCCAATGTTTATGATTGTGAATTCTTAGAACAGTAACCACATTGACAGAGTGTTCTGAGATCAAATTTCTTATATTCTGAAGGATTCTAAGTACTTTCTTTAAACACGCCATCAGAATGACGAGAATTGTAATTGTAAAGAGTAAACTCACCATTACAGAGTTATCTGAACGTGTGTTCAGTGTATTTTTGTTCCCGGTTTGTAATAAGGTTCTTTGACTTGTTATTCAAATGTTCCATTTACATCACAGAAACATTCTAATATTTATGATTGTGAATTCTTACAACAGTAACCGCATTTACACAGTGTTTTGAGCTCTTTTAACTCATATTCTTTGGTATTCTAAGGAGTTTCTTTAAAAACGCCATCAGAATGACGGGAATTGGAAATGTAAACAGTAAACTCGGCATTTTAGACATGTTTGAACCTATGTTCACGGTATTTTTGTTCCCCACTTTTTAATAAGGTTCTTTTTACTTGTTATTCAAGTGTTCCATTTACATCATAGAACCATTCCAGTGTTTATTATTGTGAACTCTTAGAGCAGTAGCCACATTTACAGAGTGTTCTGAGCTCTTTTTTATTATATACATTAGTATTCTAAGGAGTTTCTTTAAAAACGCCATCAGAGTGATGGGAATAGGAAATGTTAACAGTAAACTCGGCATTTGAGACTTGTTTGAACCTATGGTCACTGTATTTTTGTTCCCGGTTTGAAATAAGGTTATTTTGACTTGTTATTCAAGTGTTCCATTTACATCACAGAAACATTCTAATGTTTATGATTGTGAATTCTTAGAATAGTAACCACATTGACAGAGTGTTCTAGATCAAATTTCTTATATTCTCTAGGATTTTAAGTACTTTCTTCAAACACGCCATCAGAATGACGGGAATTGTAATTGTAAACAGTAAACTCGCGATTTCCGAGTTCTCTGAATGTGTCTTCAGTGTATTTTTGTTCTCTGTTGTGTAATAAGGTTCTTTTTACTTGTTATTCTAGTGTTCCATTTACATCACAGAACAATTCCAGTGTTTATTATTGTGAACTCTTAGAATGTTTACCACATTTACAGAGTGTTCTGAGCTCTTTTAACTTATATAATTTAGTATTCTAAGGAATTTCTTTAAAAACGCAATGAGAATGACGGGAATAGGAAATGTAAACAGTAAACTCGCCATTTGAGACCTGTTTCAACCTATGTTCACTGTATTTTTATTCCCCGGTTTGTAATAAGGTTCTTTTGACTTGTTATTCAAGTGTTCCATTTACATCACAGAAACATTCCAATGTTTATGATTGTGAATTCTTAGAACAGTAACCACATTGACAGAGTGTTCTGAGATCAAATTTCTTATATTCTGAAGGATTCTAAGTACTTTCTTTAAACACGCCATCAGAATGACGAGAATTGTAATTGTAAAGAGTAAACTCACCATTACAGAGTTATCTGAACGTGTGTTCAGTGTATTTTTGTTCCCGGTTTGTAATAAGGTTCTTTGACTTGTTATTCAAGTGTTCCATTTACATCACAGAAACATTCTAATATTTATGATTGTGAATTCTTACAACAGTAACCGCATTTACACAGTGTTTTGAGCTCTTTTAACTCATATTCTTTGGTATTCTAAGGAGTTTCTTTAAAAACGCCATCAGAATGACGGGAATTGGAAATGTAAACAGTAAACTCGGCATTTTAGACATGTTTGAACCTATGTTCACGGTATTTTTGTTCCCCACTTTTTAATAAGGTTCTTTTTACTTGTTATTCAAGTGTTCCATTTACATCATAGAACCATTCCAGTGTTTATTATTGTGAACTCTTAGAGCAGTAGCCACATTTACAGAGTGTTCTGAGCTCTTTTTTATTATATACATTAGTATTCTAAGGAGTTTCTTTAAAAACGCCATCAGAGTGATGGGAATAGGAAATGTTAACAGTAAACTCGGCATTTGAGACTTGTTTGAACCTATGGTCACTGTATTTTTGTTCCCGGTTTGAAATAAGGTTATTTTGACTTGTTATTCAAGTGTTCCATTTACATCACAGAAACATTCTAATGTTTATGATTGTGAATTCTTAGAATAGTAACCACATTGACAGAGTGTTCTAGATCAAATTTCTTATATTCTCTAGGATTTTAAGTACTTTCTTCAAACACGCCATCAGAATGACGGGAATTGTAATTGTAAACAGTAAACTCGCGATTTCCGAGTTCTCTGAATGTGTCTTCAGTGTATTTTTGTTCTCTGTTGTGTAATAAGGTTCTTTTTACTTGTTATTCTAGTGTTCCATTTACATCACAGAACAATTCCAGTGTTTATTATTGTGAACTCTTAGAATGTTTACCACATTTACAGAGTGTTCTGAGCTCTTTTAACTTATATAATTTAGTATTCTAAGGAATTTCTTTAAAAACGCAATGAGAATGACGGGAATAGGAAATGTAAACAGTAAACTCGCCATTTGAGACCTGTTTCAACCTATGTTCACTGTATTTTTATTCCCGGGTTTGTAATAAGTTTCTTTTGACTTGTTATTCAAGTGTTCCATTTACATCACTGAACAATTCCAGTGTTTATTATTGTGAACTCTTAGAATGTTTACCACATTTACAGAGTGTTCTGAGCTCTTTTAACATATATACTTTAGTATTCTAAGGAGTTTCTTTAAAAACGCTATCAGAATGACGGGAATAGGAAATGTAAACAGTAAACTCGGCATTTGAGACCTGTTTCAACCTATGTTCACTGTATTTTTATTCCCCGGTTTGTAATAAGGTTCTTTTGACTTGTTATTCAAGTGTTCCATTTACATCACAGAAACATTCCAATGTTTATGATTCTGAATTCTTAGAACAGTAACCACATTGACAGAGTGCTCTAGATCAAATTTCTTATATTCTCTAGGATTCTAAGTACTTTCTTTAAACACGCCATCAGAATGACGTCAATTGTAATTGTAAACAGTAAACTCACCATTTCACAGTAATCTGAAGGTGTGTTCAGTGTATTTTTGTTCCCCGTTGTGTAATAAGGTTCTTTTGACTTGTTATTAAAGTGTTCCATTTACATTGCAGAACAATTCCAGTGTGTATTATTGTGAATTCTTAGAACAGTAACCGCATTTACACAGTGTTCTGAGCTCTTTTAACTCATATTCTTTGGTATTCTAAGGAGTTTCTTTAAAAACGCCATCAGAATGACGGGAATTGGAAATGTAAACAGTAAACTCGGCATTTTAGACATGTTTGAACCTATGTTCACGGTATTTTTGTTCCCGGTTTGTAATAAGGTTCTTTTTACTTGTTATTCAAGTGTTCCATTTACATCACAGAACCATTCCAGTGTTTATTATTGTGAACTCTTAGAGCAGTAGCCAAATTTACAGAGTGTTCTGAGCTCTTTTTTATTATATACATTAGTATTCTAAGGAGTTTCTTTAAAAACGCCATCAGAGTGATGGGAATAGGAAATGTTAACAGTAAACTCGGCATTTGAGACTTGTTTGAACCTATGGTCACTGTATTTTTGTTCCCGGTTTGAAATAAGGTTATTTTGACTTGTTATTCAAGTGTTCCATTTACATCACACAAACATTCTAATGTTTATGATTGTGAATTCTTAGAATAGTAACCACATTGACAGAGTGTTCTAGATCAAATTTCTTATATTCTCTAGGATTTTAAGTACTTTCTTCAAATACGCCATCAGAATGACGGGAATTGAAATTGTAAACAGTAAACTCGCGATTTCCGAGTTCTCTAAATGTGTCTTCAGTGTATTTTTGTTCTCTGTTGTGTAATAAGGTTCTTTTTACTTGTTATTCTAGTGTTCCATTTACATCACAGAACAATTCCAGTGTTTATTATTGTGAACTCTTAGAATGTTTACCACATTTACAGAGTGTTCTGAGCTCTTTTATCTTATATAATTTAGTATTCTAAGGAATTTCTTTAAAAACGCAATGAGAATGACGGGAATAGGAAATGTAAACAGTAAACTCGCCATTTGAGACCTGTTTCAACCTATGTTCACTGTATTTTTATTCCCGGGTTTGTAATAAGTTTCTTTTGACTTGTTATTCAAGTGTTCCATTTACATCACAGAACAATTCCAGTGTTTATTATTGTGAACTCTTAGAATGTTTACCACATTTACAGAGTGTTCTGAGCTCTTTTAACATATATACTTTAGTATTCTAAGGAGTTTCTTTAAAAACGCTATCAGAATGACGGGAATAGGAAATGTAAAGAGTAAACTCGGCATTTGAGACCTGTTTCAACCTATGTTCACTGTATTTTTATTCCCCGGTTTGTAATAAGGTTCTTTTGACTTGTTATTCAAGTGTTCCATTTACATCACAGAAACATTCCAATGTTTATGATTCTGAATTCTTAGAACAGTAACCACATTGACAGAGTGCTCTAGATCAAATTTCTTATATTCTCTAGGATTCTAAGTACTTTCTTTAAACACGCCATCAGAATGACGTCAATTGTAATTGTAAACAGTAAACTCACCATTTCACAGTAATCTGAAGGTGTGTTCAGTGTATTTTTGTTCCCCGTTGTGTAATAAGGTTCTTTTGACTTGTTATTAAAGTGTTCCATTTACATTGCAGAACAATTCCAGTGTGTATTATTGTGAATTCTTAGAACAGTAACCGCATTTACACAGTGTTCTGAGCTCTTTTAACTCATATTCTTTGGTATTCTAAGGAGTTTCTTTAAAAACGCCATCAGAATGACGGGAATTGGAAATGTAAACAGTAAACTCGGCATTTTAGACATGTTTGAACCTATGTTCACGGTATTTTTGTTCCCGGTTTGTAATAAGGTTCTTTTTACTTGTTATTCAAGTGTTCCATTTACATCACAGAACCATTCCAGTGTTTATTATTGTGAACTCTTAGAGCAGTAGCCAAATTTACAGAGTGTTCTGAGCTCTTTTTTATTATATACATTAGTATTCTAAGGAGTTTCTTTAAAAACGCCATCAGAGTGATGGGAATAGGAAATGTTAACAGTAAACTCGGCATTTGAGACTTGTTTGAACCTATGGTCACTGTATTTTTGTTCCCGGTTTGAAATAAGGTTATTTTGACTTGTTATTCAAGTGTTCCATTTACATCACACAAACATTCTAATGTTTATGATTGTGAATTCTTAGAATAGTAACCACATTGACAGAGTGTTCTAGATCAAATTTCTTATATTCTCTAGGATTTTAAGTACTTTCTTCAAACACGCCATCAGAATGACGGGAATTGAAATTGTAAACAGTAAACTCGCGATTTCCGAGTTCTCTAAATGTGTCTTCAGTGTATTTTTGTTCTCTGTTGTGTAATAAGGTTCTTTTTACTTGTTATTCTAGTGTTCCATTTACATCACAGAACAATTCCAGTGTTTATTATTGTGAACTCTTAGAATGTTTACCACATTTACAGAGTGTTCTGAGCTCTTTTATCTTATATAATTTAGTATTCTAAGGAATTTCTTTAAAAACGCAATGAGAATGACGGGAATAGGAAATGTAAACAGTAAACTCACCATTTGAGACCTGTTTCAACCTATGTTCACTGTATTTTTATTCCCCGGTTTGTAATAAGGTTCTTTTGACTTGTTATTCAAGTGTTCCATTTACATCACAGAAACATTCCAATTTTTATGATTGTGAATTCTTAGAACATTAACCACATTGACAGATTGTTCTAGATCAAATTTCTTATATTCTCTAGGATTCTAAGTACTTTCTTTAAACACGCCATCAGAATGACGGGAATTGTAATTGTAAACAGTAAACTCACCATTTCAGAGTAATCTGAACGTGTGTTCAGTGTATTTTTGTTCCCCGTTGTGTAATAAGGTTCTTTTGACTTGTTATTAAAGTGTTCCATTTACATCACAGAACAATTCCAGTGTGTATTATTGTGAATTCTTAGAACAGTAACCGCATTTACACAGTGTTTTGAGCTCTTTTAACTCATATTCTTTGGTATTCTAAGGAGTTTCTTTAAAAACGCCATCAGAATGACGGGAATTGGAAATGTAAACAGTAAACTCGGCATTTTAGACATGTTTGAACCTATGTTCACGGTATTTTTATTCCCCACTTTTTAATAAGGTTCTTTTTACTTGTTATTCAAGTGTTCCATTTACATCATAGAACCATTCCAGTGTTTATTATTGTGAACTCTTAGAGCAGTAGCCACATTTACAGAGTGTTCTGAGCTCTTTTTTATTATATACATTAGTATTCTAAGGAGTTTCTTTAAAAACGCCATCAGAGTGATGGGAATAGGAAATGTTAACAGTAAACTCGGCATTTGAGACTTGTTTGAACCTATGGTCACTGTATTTTTGTTCCCGGTTTGTAATAAGGTTATTTTGACTTGTTATTCAAGTGTTCCATTTACATCACAGAAACATTCTAATGTTTATGATTGTGAATTCTTAGAATAGTAACCACATTGACAGAGTGTTCTAGATCAAATTTCTTATATTCTCTAGGATTTTAAGTACTTTCTTCAAACACGCCATCAGAATGACGGGAATTGTAATTGTAAACAGTAAACTCGCGATTTCCGAGTTCTCTGAATGTGTCTTCAGTGTATTTTTGTTCTCTGTTGTGTAATAAGGTTCTTTTTACTTGTTATTCTAGTGTTCCATTTACATCACAGAACAATTCCAGTGTTTATTATTGTGAACTCTTAGAATGTTTACCACATTTACAGAGTGTTCTGAGCTCTTTTATCTTATATAATTTAGTATTCTAAGGAATTTCTTTAAAAACGCAATGAGAATGACGGGAATAGGAAATGTAAACAGTAAACTCACCATTTGAGACCTGTTTCAACCTATGTTCACTGTATTTTTATTCCCCGGTTTGTAATAAGGTTCTTTTGACTTGTTATTCAAGTGTTCCATTTACATCACAGAAACATTCCAATTTTTATGATTGTGAATTCTTAGAACATTAACCACATTGACAGATTGTTCTAGATCAAATTTCTTATATTCTCTAGGATTCTAAGTACTTTCTTTAAACACGCCATCAGAATGACGGGAATTGTAATTGTAAACAGTAAACTCACCATTTCAGAGTAATCTGAACGTGTGTTCAGTGTATTTTTGTTCCCCGTTGTGTAATAAGGTTCTTTTGACTTGTTATTAAAGTGTTCCATTTACATCACAGAACAATTCCAGTGTGTATTATTGTGAATTCTTAGAACAGTAACCGCATTTACACAGTGTTTTGAGCTCTTTTAACTCATATTCTTTGGTATTCTAAGGAGTTTCTTTAAAAACGCCATCAGAATGACGGGAATTGGAAATGTAAACAGTAAACTCGGCATTTTAGACATGTTTGAACCTATGTTCACGGTATTTTTGTTCCCCACTTTTTAATAAGGTTCTTTTTACTTGTTATTCAAGTGTTCCATTTACATCATAGAACCATTCCAGTGTTTATTATTGTGAACTCTTAGAGCAGTAGCCACATTTACAGAGTGTTCTGAGCTCTTTTTTATTATATACATTAGTATTCTAAGGAGTTTCTTTAAAAACGCCATCAGAGTGATGGGAATAGGAAATGTTAACAGTAAACTCGGCATTTGAGACTTGTTTGAACCTATGGTCACTGTATTTTTGTTCCCGGTTTGTAATAAGGTTATTTTGACTTGTTATTCAAGTGTTCCATTTACATCACAGAAACATTCTAATGTTTATGATTGTGAATTCTTAGAATAGTAACCACATTGACAGAGTGTTCTAGATCAAATTTCTTATATTCTCTAGGATTTTAAGTACTTTCTTCAAACACGCCATCAGAATGACGGGAATTGTAATTGTAAACAGTAAACTCGCGATTTCCGAGTTCTCTGAATGTGTCTTCAGTGTATTTTTGTTCTCTGTTGTGTAATAAGGTTCTTTTTACTTGTTATTCTAGTGTTCCATTTACATCACAGAACAATTCCAGTGTTTATTATTGTGAACTCTTAGAATGTTTACCACATTTACAGAGTGTTCTGAGCTCTTTTATCTTATATAATTTAGTATTCTAAGGAATTTCTTTAAAAACGCAATGAGAATGACGGGAATAGGAAATGTAAACAGTAAACTCGCCATTTGAGACCTGTTTCAACCTATGTTCACTGTATTTTTATTCCCGGGTTTGTAATAAGTTTCTTTTGACTTGTTATTCAAGTGTTCCATTTACATCACAGAACAATTCCAGTGTCTATTATTGTGAACTCTTAGAATGTTTACCACATTTACAGAGTGTTCTGAGCTCTTTTAACATATATACTTTAGTATTCTAAGGAGTTTCTTTAAAAACGCTATCAGAATGACGGGAATAGGAAATGTAAAGAGTAAACTCGGCATTTGAGACCTGTTTCAACCTATGTTCACTGTATTTTTATTCCCCGGTTTGTAATAAGGTTCTTTTGACTTGTTATTCAAGTGTTCCATTTACATCACAGAAACATTCCAATGTTTATGATTCTGAATTCTTAGAACAGTAACCACATTGACAGAGTGCTCTAGATCAAATTTCTTATATTCTCTAGGATTCTAAGTACTTTCTTTAAACACGCCATCAGAATGACGTCAATTGTAATTGTAAACAGTAAACTCACCATTTCACAGTAATCTGAAGGTGTGTTCAGTGTATTTTTGTTCCCCGTTGTGTAATAAGGTTCTTTTGACTTGTTATTAAAGTGTTCCATTTACATTGCAGAACAATTCCAGTGTGTATTATTGTGAATTCTTAGAACAGTAACCGCATTTACACAGTGTTCTGAGCTCTTTTAACTCATATTCTTTGGTATTCTAAGGAGTTTCTTTAAAAACGCCATCAGAATGACGGGAATTGGAAATGTAAACAGTAAACTCGGCATTTTAGACATGTTTGAACCTATGTTCACGGTATTTTTGTTCCCGGTTTGTAATAAGGTTCTTTTTACTTGTTATTCAAGTGTTCCATTTACATCACAGAACCATTCCAGTGTTTATTATTGTGAACTCTTAGAGCAGTAGCCAAATTTACAGAGTGTTCTGAGCTCTTTTTTATTATATACATTAGTATTCTAAGGAGTTTCTTTAAAAACGCCATCAGAGTGATGGGAATAGGAAATGTTAACAGTAAACTCGGCATTTGAGACTTGTTTGAACCTATGGTCACTGTATTTTTGTTCCCGGTTTGAAATAAGGTTATTTTGACTTGTTATTCAAGTGTTCCATTTACATCACACAAACATTCTAATGTTTATGATTGTGAATTCTTAGAATAGTAACCACATTGACAGAGTGTTCTAGATCAAATTTCTTATATTCTCTAGGATTTTAAGTACTTTCTTCAAACACGCCATCAGAATGACGGGAATTGAAATTGTAAACAGTAAACTCGCGATTTCCGAGTTCTCTAAATGTGTCTTCAGTGTATTTTTGTTCTCTGTTGTGTAATAAGGTTCTTTTTACTTGTTATTCTAGTGTTCCATTTACATCACAGAACAATTCCAGTGTTTATTATTGTGAACTCTTAGAATGTTTACCACATTTACAGAGTGTTCTGAGCTCTTTTATCTTATATAATTTAGTATTCTAAGGAATTTCTTTAAAAACGCAATGAGAATGACGGGAATAGGAAATGTAAACAGTAAACTCACCATTTGAGACCTGTTTCAACCTATGTTCACTGTATTTTTATTCCCCGGTTTGTAATAAGGTTCTTTTGACTTTTTATTCAAGTGTTCCATTTACATCACAGAAACATTCCAATTTTTATGATTGTGAATTCTTAGAACATTAACCACATTGACAGATTGTTCTAGATCAAATTTCTTATATTCTCTAGGATTCTAAGTACTTTCTTTAAACACGCCATCAGAATGACGGGAATTGTAATTGTAAACAGTAAACTCACCATTTCAGAGTAATCTGAACGTGTGTTCAGTGTATTTTTGTTCCCCGTTGTGTAATAAGGTTCTTTTGACTTGTTATTAAAGTGTTCCATTTACATCACAGAACAATTCCAGTGTGTATTATTGTGAATTCTTAGAACAGTAACCGCATTTACACAGTGTTTTGAGCTCTTTTAACTCATATTCTTTGGTATTCTAAGGAGTTTCTTTAAAAACGCCATCAGAATGACGGGAATTGGAAATGTAAACAGTAAACTCGGCATTTTAGACATGTTTGAACCTATGTTCACGGTATTTTTGTTCCCCACTTTTTAATAAGGTTCTTTTTACTTGTTATTCAAGTGTTCCATTTACATCATAGAACCATTCCAGTGTTTATTATTGTGAACTCTTAGAGCAGTAGCCACATTTACAGAGTGTTCTGAGCTCTTTTTTATTATATACATTAGTATTCTAAGGAGTTTCTTTAAAAACGCCATCAGAGTGATGGGAATAGGAAATGTTAACAGTAAACTCGGCATTTGAGACTTGTTTGAACCTATGGTCACTGTATTTTTGTTCCCGGTTTGTAATAAGGTTATTTTGACTTGTTATTCAAGTGTTCCATTTACATCACAGAAACATTCTAATGTTTATGATTGTGAATTCTTAGAATAGTAACCACATTGACAGAGTGTTCTAGATCAAATTTCTTATATTCTCTAGGATTTTAAGTACTTTCTTCAAACACGCCATCAGAATGACGGGAATTGTAATTGTAAACAGTAAACTCGCGATTTCCGAGTTCTCTGAATGTGTCTTCAGTGTATTTTTGTTCTCTGTTGTGTAATAAGGTTCTTTTTACTTGTTATTCTAGTGTTCCATTTACATCACAGAACAATTCCAGTGTTTATTATTGTGAACTCTTAGAATGTTTACCACATTTACAGAGTGTTCTGAGCTCTTTTATCTTATATAATTTAGTATTCTAAGGAATTTCTTTAAAAACGCAATGAGAATGACGGGAATAGGAAATGTAAACAGTAAACTCACCATTTGAGACCTGTTTCAACCTATGTTCACTGTATTTTTATTCCCCGGTTTGTAATAAGGTTCTTTTGACTTGTTATTCAAGTGTTCCATTTACATCACAGAAACATTCCAATTTTTATGATTGTGAATTCTTAGAACATTAACCACATTGACAGATTGTTCTAGATCAAATTTCTTATATTCTCTAGGATTCTAAGTACTTTCTTTAAACACGCCATCAGAATGACGGGAATTGTAATTGTAAACAGTAAACTCACCATTTCAGAGTAATCTGAACGTGTGTTCAGTGTATTTTTGTTCCCCGTTGTGTAATAAGGTTCTTTTGACTTGTTATTAAAGTGTTCCATTTACATCACAGAACAATTCCAGTGTGTATTATTGTGAATTCTTAGAACAGTAACCGCATTTACACAGTGTTTTGAGCTCTTTTAACTCATATTCTTTGGTATTCTAAGGAGTTTCTTTAAAAACGCCATCAGAATGACGGGAATTGGAAATGTAAACAGTAAACTCGGCATTTTAGACATGTTTGAACCTATGTTCACGGTATTTTTGTTCCCCACTTTTTAATAAGGTTCTTTTTACTTGTTATTCAAGTGTTCCATTTACATCATAGAACCATTCCAGTGTTTATTATTGTGAACTCTTAGAGCAGTAGCCACATTTACAGAGTGTTCTGAGCTCTTTTTTATTATATACATTAGTATTCTAAGGAGTTTCTTTAAAAACGCCATCAGAGTGATGGGAATAGGAAATGTTAACAGTAAACTCGGCATTTGAGACTTGTTTGAACCTATGGTCACTGTATTTTTGTTCCCGGTTTGTAATAAGGTTATTTTGACTTGTTATTCAAGTGTTCCATTTACATCACAGAAACATTCTAATGTTTATGATTGTGAATTCTTAGAATAGTAACCACATTGACAGAGTGTTCTAGATCAAATTTCTTATATTCTCTAGGATTTTAAGTACTTTCTTCAAACACGCCATCAGAATGACGGGAATTGTAATTGTAAACAGTAAACTCGCGATTTCCGAGTTCTCTGAATGTGTCTTCAGTGTATTTTTGTTCTCTGTTGTGTAATAAGGTTCTTTTTACTTGTTATTCTAGTGTTCCATTTACATCACAGAACAATTCCAGTGTTTATTATTGTGAACTCTTAGAATGTTTACCACATTTACAGAGTGTTCTGAGCTCTTTTATCTTATATAATTTAGTATTCTAAGGAATTTCTTTAAAAACGCAATGAGAATGACGGGAATAGGAAATGTAAACAGTAAACTCACCATTTGAGACCTGTTTCAACCTATGTTCACTGTATTTTTATTCCCCGGTTTGTAATAAGGTTCTTTTGACTTGTTATTCAAGTGTTCCATTTACATCACAGAAACATTCCAATTTTTATGATTGTGAATTCTTAGAACATTAACCACATTGACAGATTGTTCTAGATCAAATTTCTTATATTCTCTAGGATTCTAAGTACTTTCTTTAAACACGCCATCAGAATGACGGGAATTGTAATTGTAAACAGTAAACTCACCATTTCAGAGTAATCTGAACGTGTGTTCAGTGTATTTTTGTTCCCCGTTGTGTAATAAGGTTCTTTTGACTTGTTATTAAAGTGTTCCATTTACATCACAGAACAATTCCAGTGTGTATTATTGTGAATTCTTAGAACAGTAACCGCATTTACACAGTGTTTTGAGCTCTTTTAACTCATATTCTTTGGTATTCTAAGGAGTTTCTTTAAAAACGCCATCAGAATGACGGGAATTGGAAATGTAAACAGTAAACTCGGCATTTTAGACATGTTTGAACCTATGTTCACGGTATTTTTGTTCCCCACTTTTTAATAAGGTTCTTTTTACTTGTTATTCAAGTGTTCCATTTACATCATAGAACCATTCCAGTGTTTATTATTGTGAACTCTTAGAGCAGTAGCCACATTTACAGAGTGTTCTGAGCTCTTTTTTATTATATACATTAGTATTCTAAGGAGTTTCTTTAAAAACGCCATCAGAGTGATGGGAATAGGAAATGTTAACAGTAAACTCGGCATTTGAGACTTGTTTGAACCTATGGTCACTTTTTTTTTGTTCCCGGTTTGTAATAAGGTTATTTTGACTTGTTATTCAAGTGTTCCATTTACATCACAGAAACATTCTAATGTTTATGATTGTGAATTCTTAGAATAGTAACCACATTGACAGAGTGTTCTAGATCAAATTTCTTATATTCTCTAGGATTTTAAGTACTTTCTTCAAACACGCCATCAGAATGACGGGAATTGTAATTGTAAACAGTAAACTCGCGATTTCCGAGTTCTCTGAATGTGTCTTCAGTGTATTTTTGTTCTCTGTTGTGTAATAAGGTTCTTTTTACTTGTTATTCTAGTGTTCCATTTACATCACAGAACAATTCCAGTGTTTATTATTGTGAACTCTTAGAATGTTTACCACATTTACAGAGTGTTCTGAGCTCTTTTAACTTATATAATTTAGTATTCTAAGGAATTTCTTTAAAAACGCAATGAGAATGACGGGAATAGGAAATGTAAACAGTAAACTCGCCATTTGAGACCTGTTTCAACCTATGTTCACTGTATTTTTATTCCCGGGTTTGTAATAAGTTTCTTTTGACTTGTTATTCAAGTGTTCCATTTACATCACAGAAACATTCCAATGTTTATGATTGTGAATTCTTAGAACAGTAACCACATTGACAGAGTGTTCTGAGATCAAATTTCTTATATTCTGAAGGATTCTAAGTACTTTCTTTAAACACGCCATCAGAATGACGAGAATTGTAATTGTAAAGAGTAAACTCACCATTACAGAGTTATCTGAACGTGTGTTCAGTGTATTTTTGTTCCCGGTTTGTAATAAGGTTCTTTGACTTGTTATTCAAGTGTTCCATTTACATCACAGAAACATTCTAATATTTATGATTGTGAATTCTTACAACAGTAACCACATTGACAGAGTGTTCTAGATCAAATTTCTCATATTCTGTAGGATTCTAAGTACTTTCTTTAAACACGCCATCAGAATGACAGGTATTGTAATTGTAAACAGTAATCTCGCCATTTCAGAGTTATCTGAACGTGTGTTCAGTGTATTTTTGTTCCCCGTTGTGTAATAAGTTTCTTTTGACTTGTTATTCAAGTGTTCCATTTACATCACAGAACAATTCCAGTGTTTATTATTGTGAACTCTTAGAATGGTTACAACATTTACAGAGTGTTCTGAGCTCTTTTAACATATATACTTTAGTATTCTAAGGAGTTTCTTTAAAAACGCTATCAGAATGACGGGAATACGAAATGTTAACAGTAAACTCGGCATTTGAGACCTGTTTCAACCTATGTTCACTGTATTTTTATTCCCCGTTTTGTAATAAGTTTCTTTTGACTTGTTATTCAAGTGTTCCATTTACATCACAGAAACATTCCAATGTTTATGATTGTGAATTCTTAGAACATTAACCACATTGACAGAGTGTTCTAGATCAAATTTCTTATATTCTCTAGGATTCTAAGTACTTTCTTTATTTTTTTTTTTAATTAAATCTTTATTGTTCAGATTATTACATTTGTTCCTCTTTTTTCCCCCCATAACTCCCCTCCTCCCAGTTCCCGCCCCACCATCCGCAATCACTCCCCACCCACTGTCCTCATCCATAGGTGCACGATTTTTGTCCAGTCTCTTCCCGCATCTCCGACACCCCTTTCCCCCCCAAGAATAGTCAGTCCATTCCCTTTCTATGTCCCTCATTCTATTATAATCACCAGTTCATTCTGTTCATCGGATTATTTATTCACTTGATTCTTAGATTCACTTGTTGATAGATGCATATTTGTTGTTCATAATTTGTATCTTTACCTTTTTCTTCCTCTTCCTCTTCTTAAAGGATACCTTTCAGCATTTCATATAATCCTGATTTGGTGGTGATGAACTCCTTTAGCTTTTCCTTATCTGTGAAGCTCTTTATCTGACCTTCAATTCTGAATGATAGCTTTGCTGGATAAAGTAATCTTGGTTGTAGGTTCTTGGTATTCATCACTTTGAATATTTCTTGCCACTCCCTTCTGGCCTGCAAAGTTTCTGTTGAGAAATCAGCTGACAGTCGTATGGGTATTCCCTTGTAGGTAACTGAGTTTCTTTCTCTTGCTGTTTTTAAGATTCTCTCTTTATCTTTTGCTCTTGGCATTTTAATTATGATGTGTCTTGGTGTGGTCCTCTTTGGATTCCTTTTGTTTGGGGTTCTCCGCGCTTCTTGGACCTGTAAGTCCATTTCTTTCACCAGGTGAGGGAAGTTTTCTGTCATAATTTCTTCAAATAGGTTTTTAATATCTTGCTCTCTCTCATCTTCTGGCACCCCTATAATTCTGATGTTGGTACGCCTGAAGCTGTCCCAGAGGCTCCTTACACTATCCTCGCATTTTTGGATTCTTTTTTCATTTTGCTTTTCCGGTTGGGTGTTTTTTGCTTCCTCGCATTTCAAATCATTGACTTGATTCTTGCGCTCCTCTGTTCTGCTGTCGGGAGTCTGTATAATATTCTTTATTTCAGTCAGTGTATGCTTAATTTCTAGTTGATTCCCCAATATAACATCGAGGGTCTCATTAGTTTTCTTGTAGATCTCATTAAGTTTATCGGCGGCTTCTAAACAGTTCTTGAGAGCCCTTAAAAGTGTGGTTCTGAACTCTAGATCTTCCATTGACAATTTTGTCCTGTTTCTTTGTCTCCGCATTTTGTTATGCTTCCTTGGTGCACCCCCTAGTGGTCTTTGTGCGCAGTCTTATAGTTAAATCTTGTAGCTAATTCCAGGGAGGGTTTGACCTCCAGGCCAAGTGGCTATGAGAATCAGCTGTGTCAGCAGTGAGAGAACTTCTGTCCTCTAGGGAGGTGCTAATCTAGCCTTTGCCTGAGGCTATCCGGCAAATGCCTCTGTGCAGGGCTTGGGCGAGGCGGGTCGCACAGGATCAACAGGGTGGGCCGGAGAGAGCAGTGATGGCGGCTCTCAGTCCTGTCCCCAGGGGCTCTGCCTCTCTGAGTCCCAGCACCCGCTGCAAAGCTCGGAGAGAAAGCTGCACTCGCTCTGACCGAAGCCAGGCAGTCCCGCTTCTCCCGTTTGAGTCTGGGTCCCTAAAGACTCGCCCGGATCTGGAGCTCAGAGTCTGTGACTCCCTCCAGATTGAAAACGCCAACCGCGCCCTCCGCCGCCAGCCCGCTCCGTGCGCTCCGCACCTCAGAATTTGACTTCAGCACTGCGCCTCCTCGGAGTGTCCGTATGCGTTTCTCTTTCCTCCTAGTTGTAGGACTTCCACTCAGCCAGCGTTCCAGTGGTTTTGGGTGATGTCCGTACTGTCTTTTAGTTTCACTTTTGAAGTAGTTGTTCAAAGCAGCAAACTCCGGCGTTAACCTATGCCGCCATCTTGGTTCTCTCCTAAGTACTTTCTTTAAACACGCCATCAGAATGACGGGAATTGTAATTGTAAACAGTAAACTCACCATTTCAGAGTAATCTGAACGTGTGTTCAGTGTATTTTTGTTCCCCGTTGTGTAATAAGGTTCTTTTGACTTGTTATTAAAGTGTTCCATTTACATCACAGAACAATTCCAGTGTGTATTATTGTGAATTCTTAGAACAGTAACCGCATTTACACAGTGTTCTGAGCTCTTTTAACTCATATTCTTTGGTATTCTAAGGAGTTTCTTTAAAAACGCCATCAGAATGACGGGAATTGGAAATGTAAACAGTAAACTCGGCATTTTAGACCTGTTTGAACCTATGTTCACGGTATTTTTGTTCCCCACTTTTTAATAAGGTTCTTTTTACTTGTTATTCAAGTGTTCCCTTTACATCATAGAACCATTCCAGTGTTTACTATTGTGAACTCTTAGAGCAGTAGCCACATTTACAGAGTGTTCTGAGCTCTTTTTTATTATATACATTAGTATTCTAAGGAGTTTCTTTAAAAACGCCATCAGAGTGATGGGAATAGGAAATGTTAACAGTAAACTCGGCATTTGAGACTTGTTTGAACCTATGGTCACTGTATTTTTGTTCCCGGTTTGAAATAAGGTTATTTTGACTTGTTATTCAAGTGTTCCATTTACATCACAGAAACATTCTAATGTTTATGATTGTGAATTCTTAGAATAGTAACCACATTGACAGAGTGTTCTAGATCAAATTTCTTATATTCTCTAGGATTTTAAGTACTTTCTTAAAACACGCCATCAGAATGACGGGAATTGTAATTGTAAACAGTAAACTCGCGATTTCCGAGTTCTCTGAATGTGTCTTCAGTGTATTTTTGTTCTCTGTTGTGTAATAAGGTTCTTTTTACTTGTTATTCTAGTGTTCCATTTACATCACAGAACAATTCCAGTGTTTATTATTGTGAACTCTTAGAATGTTTACCACATTTACAGAGTGTTCTGAGCTCTTTTAACTTATATAATTTATTATTCTAAGGAATTTCTTTAAAAACGCAATGAGAATGACGGGAATAGGAAATGTAAACAGTAAACTCGCCATTTGAGACCTGTTTCAACCTATGTTCACTGTATTTTTATTCCCCGGTTTGTAATAAGGTTCTTTTGACTTGTTATTCAAGTGTTCCATTTACATCACAGAAACATTCCAATGTTTATGATTGTGAATTCTTAGAACAGTAACCACATTGACAGAGTGTTTTGAGATCAAATTTCTTATATTCTGAAGGATTCTAAGTACTTTCTTTAAACACGCCATCAGAATGACGAGAATTTTAATTGTAAAGAGTAAACTCACCATTCCAGAGTTATCTGAACGTGTGTTCAGTGTATTTTTGTTCCCGGTTTGTAATAAGGTTCTTTGACTTGTTATTCAAGTGTTCCATTTACATCACAGAAACATTCTAATATTTATGATTGTGAATTCTTACAACAGTAACCACATTGACAGAGTGTTCTAGATCAAATTTCTCATATTCTCTAGGATTCTAAGTACTTTCTTTAAACACGCCATCAGAATGACAGGTATTGTAATTGTAAACAGTAATCTCGCCATTTCAGAGTTATCTGAACGTGTGTTCAGTGTATTTTTGTTCCCCGTTGTGTAATAAGTTTCTTTTGACTTGTTATTCAAGTGTTCCATTTACATCACAGAACAATTCCAGTGTTTATTATTGTGAACTCTTAGAATGGTTACAACATTTACAGAGTGTTCTGAGCTCTTTTAGCATATATACTTTAGTATTCTAAGGAGTTTCTTTAAAAACGCTATCAGAATGACGGGAATAGGAAATGTTAACAGTAAACTCGGCATTTGAGACCTGTTTCAACCTATGTTCACTGTATTTTTATTCCCCGGTTTGTAATAAGTTTCTTTTGACTTGTTATTCAAGTGTTCCATTTACATCACAGAAACATTCCAATGTTTATGATTGTGAATTCTTAGAATATTAACCACATTGACAGAGTGTTCTAGAACAAATTTCTTATATTCTCTAGGATTCTAAGTACTTTCTTTAAACACGCCATCAGAATGACGGGAATTGTAATTGTAAACAGTAAACTCACCATTTCAGAGTAATCTGAACGTGTGTTCAGTGTATTTTTGTTCCCCGTTGTGTAATAAGGTTCTTTTGACTTGTTATTAAAGTGTTCCATTTACATCACAGAACAATTCCAGTGTGTATTATTGTGAATTCTTAGAACAGTAACCGCATTTACACAGTGTTCTGAGCCCTTTTAACTCATATTCTTTGGTATTCTAAGGAGTTTCTTTAAAAACGCCATCAGAATGACGGGAATTGGAAATGTAAACAGTAAACTCGGCATTTTAGACCTGTTTGAACCTATGTTCACGGTATTTTTGTTCCCCACTTTTTAATAAGGTTCTTTTTACTTGTTATTCAAGTGTTCCCTTTACATCATAGAACCATTCCAGTGTTTACTATTGTGAACTCTTAGAGCAGTAGCCACATTTACAGAGTGTTCTGAGCTCTTTTTTATTATATACATTAGTATTCTAAGGAGTTTCTTTAAAAACGCCATCAGAGTGATGGGAATAGGAAATGTTAACAGTAAACTCGGCATTTGAGACTTGTTTGAACCTATGGTCACTGTATTTTTGTTCCCGGTTTGAAATAAGGTTATTTTGACTTGTTATTCAAGTGTTCCATTTACATCACAGAAACATTCTAATGTTTATGATTGTGAATTCTTAGAATAGTAACCACATTGACAGAGTGTTCTAGATCAAATTTCTTATATTCTCTAGGATTTTAAGTACTTTCTTAAAACACGCCATCAGAATGACGGGAATTGTAATTGTAAACAGTAAACTCGCGATTTCCGAGTTCTCTGAATGTGTCTTCAGTGTATTTTTGTTCTCTGTTGTGTAATAAGGTTCTTTTTACTTGTTATTCTAGTGTTCCATTTACATCACAGAACAATTCCAGTGTTTATTATTGTGAACTCTTAGAATGTTTACCACATTTACAGAGTGTTCTGAGCTCTTTTAACTTATATAATTTAGTATTCTAAGGAATTTCTTTAAAAACGCAATGAGAATGACGGAAATAGGAAATGTAAACAGTAAACTCGCCATTTGAGACCTGTTTCAACCTATGTTCACTGTATTTTTATTCCCCGGTTTGTAATAAGGTTCTTTTGACTTGTTATTCAAGTGTTCCATTTACATCACAGAAACATTCCAATGTTTATGATTGTGAATTCTTAGAACAGTAACCACATTGACAGAGTGTTCTGAGATCAAATTTCTTATATTCTGAAGGATTCTAAGTACTTTCTTTAAACACGCCATCAGAATGACGAGAATTGTAATTGTAAAGAGTAAACTCACCATTACAGAGTTATCTGAACGTGTGTTCAGTGTATTTTTGTTCCCGGTTTGTAATAAGGTTCTTTGACTTGTTATTCAAGTGTTCCATTTACATCACAGAAACATTCTAATATTTATGATTGTGAATTCTTACAACAGTAACCACATTGACAGAGTGTTCTAGATCAAATTTCTCATATTCTCTAGGATTCTAAGTACTTTCTTTAAACACGCCATCAGAATGACAGGTATTGTAATTGTAAACAGTAATCTCGCCATTTCAGAGTTATCTGAACGTGTGTTCAGTGTATTTTTGTTCCCCGTTGTGTAATAAGTTTCTTTTGACTTGTTATTCAAGTGTTCCATTTACATCACAGAACAATTCCAGTGTTTATTATTGTGAACTCTTAGAATGGTTACAACATTTACAGAGTGTTCTGAGCTCTTTTAGCATATATACTTTAGTATTCTAAGGAGTTTCTTTAAAAACGCTATCAGAATGACGGGAATAGGAAATGTTAACAGTAAACTCGGCATTTGAGACCTGTTTCAACCTATGTTCACTGTATTTTTATTCCCCGGTTTGTAATAAGTTTCTGTTGACTTGTAATTCAAGTGTTCCATTTACATCACAGAAACATTCCAATGTTTATGATTGTGAATTCTTAGAATATTAACCACATTGACAGAGTGTTCTAGAACAAATTTCTTATATTCTCTAGGATTCTAAGTACTTTCTTTAAACACGCCAACAGAATGACGGGAATTGTAATTGTAAACAGTAAACTCACCATTTCAGAGTAATCTGAACGTGTGTTCAGTGTATTTTTGTTCCCCGTTGTGTAATAAGGTTCTTTTGACTTGTTATTAAAGTGTTCCATTTACATCACAGAACAATTCCAGTGTGTATTATTGTGAATTCTTAGAACAGTAACCGCATTTACACAGTGTTCTGAGCCCTTTTAACTCATATTCTTTGGTATTCTAAGGAGTTTCTTTAAAAACGCCATCAGAATGACGGGAATTGGAAATGTAAACAGTAAACTCGGCATTTTAGACCTGTTTGAACCTATGTTCACGGTATTTTTGTTCCCCACTTTTTAATAAGGTTCTTTTTACTTGTTATTCAAGTGTTCCATTTACATCATAGAACCATTCCAGTGTTTATTATTGTGAACTCTTAGAGCAGTAGCCACATTTACAGAGTGTTCTGAGCTCTTTTTTATTATATACATTAGTATTCTAAGGAGTTTCTTTAAAAACGCCATCAGAGTGATGGGAATAGGAAATGTTAACAGTAAACTCGGCATTTGAGACTTGTTTGAACCTATGGTCACTGTATTTTTGTTCCCGGTTTGAAATAAGGTTATTTTGACTTGTTATTCAAGTGTTCCATTTACATCACAGAAACATTCTAATGTTTATGATTGTGAATTCTTAGAATGGTAACCACATTGACAGAGTGTTCTAGATCAAATTTCTTATATTCTCTAGGATTTTAAGTACTTTCTTCAAACACGCCATCAGAATGACGGGAATTGTAATTGTAAACAGTAAACTCGCGATTTCCGAGTTCTCTGAATGTGTCTTCAGTGTATTTTTGTTCTCTGTTGTGTAATAAGGTTCTTTTTACTTGTTATTCTAGTGTTCCATTTACATCACAGAACAATTCCAGTGTTTATTATTGTGAACTCTTAGAATGTTTACCACATTTACAGAGTGTTCTGAGCTCTTTTAACTTATATAATTTAGTATTCTAAGGAATTTCTTTAAAAACGCAATGAGAATGACGGGAATAGGAAATGTAAACAGTAAACTCGCCATTTGAGACCTGTTTCAACCTATGTTCACTGTATTTTTATTCCCCGGTTTGTAATAAGGTTCTTTTGACTTGTTATTCATGTGTTCCATTTACATCACAGAAACATTCCAAAGTTTATGATTGTGAATTCTTAGAACAGTAACCACATTGACAGAGTGTTCTGAGATCAAATTTCTTATATTCTGAAGGATTCTAAGTACTTTCTTTAAACACGCCATCAGAATGACGGGAATTGTAATTGTAAACAGTAAACTCACGATTACAGAGTTATCTGAACGTGTGTTCAGTGTATTTTTGTTCCCGGTTTGAAATAAGGTTATTTTGACTTGTTATTCAAGTGTTCCATTTACATCACAGAAACATTCTAATGTTTATGATTGTGAATTCTTAGAATAGTAACCACATTGACAGAGTGTTCTAGATCAAATTTCTTATATTCTCTAGGATTTTAAGTACTTTCTTCAAACACGCCATCAGAATGACGGGAATTGTAATTGTAAACAGTAAACTCGCGATTTCCGAGTTCTCTGAATGTGTCTTCAGTGTATTTTTGTTCTCTGTTGTGTAATAAGGTTCTTTTTACTTGTTATTCTAGTGTTCCATTTACATCACAGAACAATTCCAGTGTTTATTATTGTGAACTCTTAGAATGTTTACCACATTTACAGAGTGTTCTGAGCTCTTTTAACTTATATAATTTAGTATTCTAAGGAATTTCTTTAAAAACGCAATGAGAATGACGGAAATAGGAAATGTAAACAGTAAACTCGCCATTTGAGACCTGTTTCAACCTATGTTCACTGTATTTTTATTCCCCGGTTTGTAATAAGGTTCTTTTGACTTGTTATTCTAGTGTTCCATTTACATCACAGAAACATTCCAATGTTTATGATTGTGAATTCTTAGAACAGTAACCACATTGACAGAGTGTTCTGAGATCAAATTTCTTATATTCTGAAGGATTCTAAGTACTTTCTTTAAACACGCCATCAGAATGACGAGAATTGTAATTGTAAAGAGTAAACTCACCATTACAGAGTTATCTGAACGTGTGTTCAGTGTATTTTTGTTCCCGGTTTGTAATAAGGTTCTTTGACTTGTTATTCAAGTGTTCCATTTACATCACAGAAACATTCTAATATTTATGATTGTGAATTCTTACAACAGTAACCACATTGACAGAGTGTTCTAGATCAAATTTCTCATATTCTCTAGGATTCTAAGTACTTTCTTTAAACACGCCATCAGAATGACAGGTATTGTAATTGTAAACAGTAATCTCGCCATTTCAGAGTTATCTGAACGTGTGTTCAGTGTATTTTTGTTCCCCGTTGTGTAATAAGTTTCTTTTGACTTGTTATTCAAGTGTTCCATTTACATCACAGAACAATTCCAGTGTTTATTATTGTGAACTCTTAGAATGGTTACAACATTTACAGAGTGTTCTGAGCTCTTTTAGCATATATACTTTAGTATTCTAAGGAGTTTCTTTAAAAACGCTATCAGAATGACGGGAATAGGAAATGTTAACAGTAAACTCGGCATTTGAGACCTGTTTCAACCTATGTTCACTGTATTTTTATTCCCCGGTTTGTAATAAGTTTCTTTTGACTTGTTATTCAAGTGTTCCATTTACATCACAGAAACATTCCAATGTTTATGATTGTGAATTCTTAGAATATTAACCACATTGACAGAGTGTTCTAGAACAAATTTCTTATATTCTCTAGGATTCTAAGTACTTTCTTTAAACACGCCATCAGAATGACGGGAATTGTAATTGTAAACAGTAAACTCACCATTTCAGAGTAATCTGAACGTGTGTTCAGTGTATTTTTGTTCCCCGTTGTGTAATAAGGTTCTTTTGACTTGTTATTAAAGTGTTCCATTTACATCACAGAACAATTCCAGTGTGTATTATTGTGAATTCTTAGAACAGTAACCGCATTTACACAGTGTTCTGAGCCCTTTTAACTCATATTCTTTGGTATTCTAAGGAGTTTCTTTAAAAACGCCATCAGAATGACGGGAATTGGAAATGTAAACAGTAAACTCGGCATTTTAGACCTGTTTGAACCTATGTTCACGGTATTTTTGTTCCCCACTTTTTAATAAGGTTCTTTTTACTTGTTATTCAAGTGTTCCATTTACATCATAGAACCATTCCAGTGTTTATTATTGTGAACTCTTAGAGCAGTAGCCACATTTACAGAGTGTTCTGAGCTCTTTTTTATTATATACATTAGTATTCTAAGGAGTTTCTTTAAAAACGCCATCAGAGTGATGGGAATAGGAAATGTTAACAGTAAACTCGGCATTTGAGACTTGTTTGAACCTATGGTCACTGTATTTTTGTTCCCGGTTTGAAATAAGGTTATTTTGACTTGTTATTCAAGTGTTCCATTTACATCACAGAAACATTCTAATGTTTATGATTGTGAATTCTTAGAATGGTAACCACATTGACAGAGTGTTCTAGATCAAATTTCTTATATTCTCTATGATTTTAAGTACTTTCTTAAAACACGACATCAGAATGAAGGGAATTGTAATTGTAAACAGTAAACTCGCGATTTCCGAGTTCTCTGAATGTGTCTTCAGTGTATTTTTGTTCTCTGTTGTGTAATAAGGTTCTTTTTACTTGTTATTCTAGTGTTCCATTTACATCACAGAACAATTCCAGTGTTTATTATTGTGAACTCTTAGAGCAGTAGCCACATTTAAAGAGTGTTCTGAGCTCTTTTTTATTATATACATTAGTATTCTAAGGAGTTTCTTTAAAAACGCCATCAGAGTGATGGGAATAGGAAATGTTAACAGTAAACTCGGCATTTGAGACTTGTTTGAACCTATGGTCACTGTATTTTTGTTCCCGGTTTGAAATAAGGTTATTTTGACTTGTTATTCAAGTGTTCCATTTACATCACAGAAACATTCTAATGTTTATGATTGTGAATTCTTAGAATAGTAACCACATTGACAGAGTGTTCTAGATCAAATTTCTTATATTCTCTAGGATTTTAAGTACTTTCTTCAAACACGCCATCAGAATGACGGGAATTGTAATTGTAAACAGTAAACTCGCGATTTCCGAGTTCTCTGAATGTGTCTTCAGTGTATTTTTGTTCTCTGTTGTGTAATAAGGTTCTTTTTACTTGTTATTCTAGTGTTCCATTTACATCACAGAACAATTCCAGTGTTTATTATTGTGAACTCTTAGAATGTTTACCACATTTACAGAGTGTTCTGAGCTCTTTTAACTTATATAATTTAGTATTCTAAGGAATTTCTTTAAAAACGCAATGAGAATGACGGAAATAGGAAATGTAAACAGTAAACTCGCCATTTGAGACCTGTTTCAACCTATGTTCACTGTATTTTTATTCCCCGGTTTGTAATAAGGTTCTTTTGACTTGTTATTCAAGTGTTCCATTTACATCACAGAAACATTCCAATGTTTATGATTGTGAATTCTTAGAACAGTAACCACATTGACAGAGTGTTCTGAGATCAAATTTCTTATATTCTGAAGGATTCTAAGTACTTTCTTTAAACACGCCATCAGAATGACGAGAATTGTAATTGTAAAGAGTAAACTCACCATTACAGAGTTATCTGAACGTGTGTTCAGTGTATTTTTGTTCCCGGTTTGTAATAAGGTTCTTTGACTTGTTATTCAAGTGTTCCATTTACATCACAGAAACATTCTAATATTTATGATTGTGAATTCTTACAACAGTAACCACATTGACAGAGTGTTCTAGATCAAATTTCTCATATTCGCTAGGATTCTAACTACTTTCTTTAAACACGCCATCAGAATGACAGGTATTGTAATTGTAAACAGTAATCTCGCCATTTCAGAGTTATCTGAACGTGTGTTCAGTGTATTTTTGTTCCCCGTTGTGTAATAAGTTTCTTTTGACTTGTTATTCAAGTGTTCCATTTACATCACAGAACAATTCCAGTGTTTATTATTGTGAACTCTTAGAATGGTTACAACATTTACAGAGTGTTCTGAGCTCTTTTAACATATATACTTTAGTATTCTAAGGAGTTTCTTTAAAAACGCTATCAGAATGACGGGAATAGGAAATGTTAACAGTAAACTCGGCATTTGAGACCTGTTTCAACCTATGTTCACTGTATTTTTATTCCCCAGTTTGTAATAAGTTTCTTTTGACTTGTTATTCAAGTGTTCCATTTACATCACAGAAACATTCCAATGTTTATGATTGTGAATTCTTAGAATATTAACCACATTGACAGAGTGTTCTAGAACAAATTTCTTATATTCTCTAGGATTCTAAGTACTTTCTTTAAACACGCCATCAGAATGACGGGAATTGTAATTGTAAACAGTAAACTCACCATTTCAGAGTAATCTGAACGTGTGTTCAGTGTATTTTTGTTCCCCGTTGTGTAATAAGGTTCTTTTGACTTGTTATTAAAGTGTTCCATTTACATCACAGAACAATTCCAGTGTGTATTATTGTGAATTCTTAGAACAGTAACCGCATTTACACAGTGTTCTGAGCCCTTTTAACTCATATTCTTTGGTATTCTAAGGAGTTTCTTTAAAAACGCCATCAGAATGACGGGAATTGGAAATGTAAACAGTAAACTCGGCATTTTAGACCTGTTTGAACCTATGTTCACGGTATTTTTGTTCCCCACTTTTTAATAAGGTTCTTTTTACTTGTTATTCAAGTGTTCCATTTACATCATAGAACCATTCCAGTGTTTATTATTGTGAACTCTTAGAGCAGTAGCCACATTTACAGAGTGTTCTGAGCTCTTTTTTATTATATACATTAGTATTCTAAGGAGTTTCTTTAAAAACGCCATCAGAGTGATGGGAATAGGAAATGTTAACAGTAAACTCGGCATTTGAGACTTGTTTGAACCTATGGTCACTGTATTTTTGTTCCCGGTTTGTAATAAGGTTATTTTGACTTGTTATTCAAGTGTTCCATTTACATCACAGAAACATTCTAATGTTTATGATTGTGAATTCTTAGAATAGTAACCACATTGACAGAGTGTTCTAGATCAAATTTCTTATATTCTCTAGGATTTTAAGTACTTTCTTAAAACACGCCATCAGAATGAAGGGAATTGTAATTGTAAACAGTAAACTCGCGATTTCCGAGTTCTCTGAATGTGTCTTCAGTGTATTTTTGTTCTCTGTTGTGTAATAAGGTTCTTTTTACTTGTTATTCTAGTGTTCCATTTACATCACAGAACAATTCCAGTGTTTATTATTGTGAACTCTTAGAATGTTTACCACATTTACAGAGTGTTCTGAGCTCTTTTAACTTATATAATTTAGTATTCTAAGGAATTTCTTTAAAAACGCAATGAGAATGACGGGAATAGGAAATGTAAACAGTAAACTCGCCATTTGAGACCTGTTTCAACCTATGTTCACTGTATTTTTATTCCCCGGTTTGTAATAAGGTTCTTTTGACTTGTTATTCATGTGTTCCATTTACATCACAGAAACATTCCAAAGTTTATGATTGTTTATTCTTAGAACAGTAACCACATTGACAGAGTGTTCTGAGATCAAATTTCTTATATTCTGAAGGATTCTAAGTACTTTCTTTAAACACGCCATCAGAATGACGGGAATTGTAATTGTAAACAGTAAACTCACCATTACAGAGTTATCTGAACGTGTGTTCAGTGTATTTTTGTTCCCGGTTTGTAATAAGGTTCTTTGACTTGTTATTCAAGTGTTCCATTTACATCACAGAAACATTCTTATGTTTATGATTGTGAATTCTTAGAACAGTAACCACATTGACAGAGTGTTCTAGATCAAATTTCTCATATTCTCTAGGATTCTAAGTACTTTCTTTAAACACACCATCAGAATGACGGGTATTGTAATTGTAAACAGTAATCTCGCCATTTCAGAGTTATCTGAACGTGTGTTCAGTGTATTTTTGTTCCCCGTTGTGTAATAAGTTTCTTTTGACTTGTTATTCAAGTGTTCCATTTACATCACAGAACAATTCCAGTGTTTATTATTGTGAACTCTTAGAATGTTTACCACATTTACAGAGTGTTCTGAGCTCTTTTAACATATATACTTTAGTATTCTAAGGAGTTTCTTTAAAAACGCTATCAGAATGACGGGAATAGGAAATGTAAACAGTAAACTCGGCATTTGAGACCTGTTTCAACCTATGTTCACTGTATTTTTATTCCCCGGTTTGTAATAAGTTTCTTTTGACTTGTTATTCAAGTGTTCCATTTACATCACAGAAACATTCCAATGTTTATGATTCTGAATTCTTAGAACAGTAAACACATTAACAGAGTGCTCTAGATCAAATTTCTTATATTCTCTAGGATTCTAAGTACTTTCTTTAAACACGCCATCAGAATGACGTGAATTGTAATTGTAAACAGGAAACTCACCATTTCACAGTAATCTGAAGGTGTGTTCAGTGTATTTTTGTTCCCCGTTGTGTAATAAGGTTCTTTTGACTTGTTATTAAAGTGTTCCATTTACATTGCAGAACAATTCCAGTGTGTATTATTGTGAATTCTTAGAACAGTAACCGCATTTACACAGTGTTCTGAGCTCTTTTAACTCATATTCTTTGGTATTCTAAGGAGTTTCTTTAAAAACGCCATCAGAATGACGGGAATTGGAAATGTAAACAGTAAACTCGGCATTTTAGACATGTTTGAACCTATGTTCACGGTATTTTTGTTCCCCACTTTTTAATAAGGTTCTTTTTACTTGTTATTCAAGTGTTCCATTTACATCACAGAACCATTCCAGTGTTTATTACTGTGAACTCTTAGAGCAGTAGCCACATTTACAGAGTGTTCTGAGCTCTTTTTTATTATATACATTAGTATTCTAAGGAGTTTCTTTAAAAACGCCATCAGAGTGATGGGAATAGGAAATGTTAACAGTAAACTCGGCATTTGAGACTTGTTTGAACCTATGGTCACTGTATTTTTGTTCCCGGTTTGAAATAAGGTTATTTTGACTTGTTATTCAAGTGTTCCATTTACATCACAGAAACATTCTAATGTTTATGATTGTGAATTCTTAGAACAGTAACCACATTGACAGAGTGTTCTAGATCAAATTTCTTATATTCTCTAGGATTTTAAGTACTTTCTTCAAACACGCCATCAGAATGACGGGAATTGTAATTGTACACAGTAAACTCGCGATTTCCGAGTTCTCTGAATGTGTCTTCAGTGTATTTTTGTTCTCTGTTGTGTAATAAGGTTCTTTTTACTTGTTATTCTAGTGTTCCATTTACATCACAGAACAATTCCAGTGTTTATTATTGTGAACTCTTAGAATGTTTACCACATTTACAGAGTGTTCTGAGCTCTTTTAACTTATATAATTTAGTATTCTAAGGAATTTCTTTAAAAACGCAATGAGAATGACGGGAATAGGAAATGTAAACAGTAAACTCGCCATTTGAGACCTGTTTCAACCTATGTTCACTGTATTTTTATTCCCCGGTTTGTAATAAGGTTCTTTTGACTTGTTATTCATGTGTTCCATTTACATCACAGAAACATTCCAATGTTTATGATTGTTTATTCTTAGAACAGTAACCACAATGACAGAGTGTTCTGAGATCAAATTTCTTATACTCTGAAGGATTCTAAGTACTTTCTTTAAACACGCCATCAGAATGAGGGGAATTGTAATTATAAACAGAAAACTCACCATTACAGAGTTATCTGAACGTGTGTTCAGTGTATTTTTGTTCCCGGTTTGTAATAAGGTTCTTTGACTTGTTATTCAAGTGTTCCATTTACATCACAGAAACATTCTAATGTTTATGATTGTGAATTCTTAGAACAGTAACCACATTGACAGAGTGTTCTAGATCAAATTTCTCATATTTTCTAGGATTCTAAGTGCTTTCTTTAAACACGCCATCAGAATGACGGGTATTGTAATTGTAAACAGTAATCTCGCCATTTCAGAGTTATCTGAACGTGTGTTCAGTGTATTTTTGTTCCCCGTTGTGTAATAAGTTTCTTTTGACTTGTTATTCAAGTGTTCCATTTACATCACAGAACAATTCCAGTGTTTATTATTGTGAACTCTTAGAATGGTTACCACATTTACAGAGTGTTCTGAGCTCTTTTAACATATATACTTTAGTATTCTAAGGAGTTTCTTTAAAAACGCTATCAGAATGACGGGAATAGGAAATGTAAACAGTAAACTCGGCATTTGAGACCTGTTTCAACCTATGTTCACTGTATTTTTATTCCCCGGTTTGTAATAAGTTTCTTTTGACTTGTTATTCAAGTGTTCCATTTACATCACAGAAACATTCCAATGTTTATGATTGTGAATTCTTAGAACAGTAACCACATTGAAGAGTGTTCTAGATCAAATTTCTTATATTCTCTAGGATTCTAAGTACTTTCTTTAAACACGCCATCATAATGACGGGTATTGTAATTGTAAACAGTAATCTCGCCATTTCAGAGTTATCTGAACGTGTGTTCAGTGTATTTTTGTTCCCCGTTGTGTAATAAGTTTCTTTTGACTTGATATTCAAGTGTTCCATTTACAACACAGAACAATTCCAGTGTTTATTATTGTGAACTCTTAGAATGGTTACCACATTTACAGAGTGTTCTGAGCTCTTTTAACATATATACTATAGTATTCTAAGGAGTTTCTTTAAAAACGCTATCAGAATGACGGGAATAGGAAATGTTAACAGTAAACTCGGCATTTGAGACCTGTTTCAACCTATGTTCACTGTATTTTTATTCCCCGGTTTGTAATAAGTTTCTTTTGACTTGTTATTCAAGTGTTCCATTTACATCACAGAAACATTCCAATGTTTATGATTGTGAATCCTTAGAACAGTAACCACATTGAAGAGTGTTCTAGATCAAATTTCTTATATTCTCTAGGATTCTAAGTACTTTCTTTAAACACGCCATCAGAATGACGGGAATTGTAATTGTAAACAGTAAACTCACCATTTCAGAGTAATCTGCACGTGTGTTCAGTGTATTTTTGTTCCCCGTTGTGTAATAAGGTTGTTTTGACTTGTTATTAAAGTGTTCCATTTACATCACAGAACAATTCCAGTGTGTATTATTGTGAATTCTTAGAACAGTAACCGCATTTACACAGTGTTCTGAGCTCTTTTAATTCATATTCTTTGGTATTCTAAGGAGTTTCTTTAAAAACGCCATCAGAATGACGGGAATTGGAAATGTAAACAGTAAACTCGGCATTTTAGACATGTTTGAACCTATGTTCACGGTATTTTTGTTCCCCACTTTTTAATAAGGTTCTTTTTACTTGTTATTCAAGTGTTCCATTTACATCACAGAACCATTCCAGTGTTTATTATTGTGAACTCTTAGAGCAGTAGCCACATTTACAGAGTGTTCTGAGCTCTTTTTTATTATATACATTAGTATTCTAAGGAGTTTCTTTAAAAATGCCATCAGAGTGATGGGAATAGGAAATGTTAACAGTAAACTCGGCATTTGAGACTTGTTTGATCCTATGGTCACTGTATTTTTGTTCCCGGTTTGAAATAAGGTTATTTTGACTTGTTATTCAAGTGTTCCATTTACATCACAGAAACATTCTAATGTTTATGATTGTGAATTCTTAGAATAGTAACCACATTGACAGAGTGTTCTAGATCAAATTTCTTATATTCTCTAGGATTTTAAGTACTTTCTTCAAACACGCCATCAGAATGACGTTAATTGTAATTGTAAACAGTAAACTCGCGATTTCCGAGTTCTCTGAATGTGTCTTCAGTGTATTTTTGTTCTCTGTTGTGTAATAAGGTTCTTTTTACTTGTTATTCTAGTGTTCCATTTACATCACAGAACAATTCCAGTGTTTATTATTGTGAACTCTTAGAATGTTTACTACATTTACAGAGTGTTCTGAGCTCTTTTAACTTATATAATTTAGTATTCTAAGGAATTTCTTTAAAAACGCAATGAGAATGACGGGAATAGGAAATGTAAACAGTAAACTCGCCATTTGAGACCTGTTTCAACCTATGTTCACTGTATTTTTATTCCCCGGTTTGTAATAAGGTTCTTTTGACTTGTTATTCATGTGTTCCATTTACATCACAGAAACATTCCAAAGTTTATGATTGTTTATTCTTAGAACAGTAACCACATTGACAGAGTGTTCTGAGATCAAATTTCTTATATTCTGAAGGATTCTAAGTACTTTCTTTAAACACGCCATCAGAATGACGGGAATTGTAATTGTAAACAGTAAACTCACCATTTCAGAGTTATCTGAACGTGTGTTCAGTGCATTTTTGTTCCCGGTTTGTAATAAGGTTCTTTGACTTGTTATTCAAGTGTTCCATTTACATCACAGAAACATTCTTATGTTTATGATTGTGAATTCTTAGAACAGTAACCACATTGACAGAGTGTTCTAGATCAAATTTCTCATATTCTCTAGGATTCTAAGTACTTTCTTTAAACACACCATCAGAATGACGGGTATTGTAATTGTAAACAGTAATCTCGCCATTTCAGAGTTATCTGAACGTGTGTTCAGTGTATTTTTGTTCCCCGTTGTGTAATAAGTTTCTTTTGACTTGTTATTCAAGTGTTCCATTTACATCACAGAACAATTCCAGTGTTTATTATTGTGAACTCTTAGAATGTTTACCACATTTACAGAGTGTTCTGAGCTCTTTTAACATATATACTTTAGTATTCTAAGGAGTTTCTTTAAAAACGCTATCAGAATGACGGGAATAGGAAATGTAAACCGTAAACTCGGCATTTGAGACCTGTTTCAACCTATGTTCACTGTATTTTTATTCCCCGGTTTGTAATAAGTTTCTTTTGACTTGTTATTCAAGTGTTCCATTTACATCACAGAAACATTCCAATGTTTATGATTCTGAATTCTTAGAACAGTAACCACATATACAGAGTGTTCTAGATCAAATTTCTTATATTCTCTAGGATTCTAAGTACTTTCTTTAAACACGCCATCAGAATGACGTGAATTGTAATTGTAAACAGTAAACTCACCATTTCACAGTAATCTGAAGGTGTGTTCAGTGTATTTTTGTTCCCCGTTGTGTAATAAGGTTCTTTTGACTTGTTATTAAAGTGTTCCATTTACATTGCAGAACAATTCCAGTGTGTATTATTGTGAATTCTTAGAACAGTAACCGCATTTACACAGTGTTCTGAGCTCTTTTAACTCATATTCTTTGGTATTCTAAGGAGTTTCTTTAAAAACGCCATCAGAATGACGGGAATTGGAAATGTAAACAGTAAACTCGGCATTTTAGACATGTTTGAACCTATGTTCACGGTATTTTTGTTCCCGGTTTGTAATAAGGTTCTTTTTACTTGTTATTCAAGTGTTCCATTTACATCACAGAACCATTCCAGTGTTTATTATTGTGAACTCTTAGAGCAGTAGCCACATTTACAGAGTGTTCTGAGCTCTTTTTTATTATATACATTAGTATTCTAAGGAGTTTCTTTAAAAACGCCATCAGAGTGATGGGAATAGGAAATGTTAACAGTAAACTCGGCATTTGAGACTTGTTTGAACCTATGGTCACTGTATTTTTGTTCCCGGTTTGAAATAAGGTTATTTTGACTTGTTATTCAAGTGTTCCATTTACATCACAGAAACATTCTAATGTTTATGATTGTGAATTCTTAGAACAGTAACCACATTGACAGAGTGTTCTAGATCAAATTTCTTATATTCTCTAGGATTTTAAGTACTTTCTTCAAACACGCCATCAGAATGACGGGAATTGTAATTGTACACAGTAAACTCGCGATTTCCGAGTTCTTTGAATGTGTCTTCAGTGTATTTTTGTTCTCTGTTGTGTAATAAGGTTCTTTTTACTTGTTATTCTAGTGTTCCATTTACATCACAGAACAATTCCAGTGTTTATTATTGTGAACTCTTAGAATGTTTACCACATTTACAGAGTGTTCTGAGCTCTTTTAACTTATATAATTTATTATTCTAAGGAATTTCTTTAAAAACGCAATGAGAATGACGGGAATAGGAAATGTAAACAGTAAACTCGACATTTGAGACCTGTTTCAACCTATGTTCACTGTATTTTTATTCCCCGGTTTGTAATAAGGTTCTTTTGACTTGTTATTCATGTGTTCCATTTACATCACAGAAACATTCCAATGTTTATGATTGTTTATTCTTAGAACAGTAACCACATTGACAGAGTGTTCTGAGATCAAATTTCTTATACTCTGAAGGATTCTAAGTACTTTCTTTAAACACGCCATCAGAATGAGGGGAATTGTAATTATAAACAGAAAACTCACCATTACAGAGTTATCTGAACGTGTGTTCAGTGTATTTTTGTTCCCGGTTTGTAATAAGGTTCTTTGACTTGTTATTCAAGTGTTCCATTTACATCACAGAAACATTCTAATGTTTATGATTGTGAATTCTTAGAACAGTAACCACATTGACAGAGTGTTCTAGATCAAATTTCTCATATTCTCTAGGATTCTAAGTACTTTCTTTAAACACACCATCAGAATGACGGGTATTGTAATTGTAAACAGTAATCTCGCCATTTCAGAGTTATCTGAACGTGTGTTCAGTGTATTTTTGTTCCCCGTTGTGTAATAAGTTTCTTTTGACTTGTTATTCAAGTGTTCCATTTACATCACAGAACAATTCCAGTGTTTATTATTGTGAACTCTTAGAATGTTTACCACATTTACAGAGTGTTCTGAGCTCTTTTAACATATATACTTTAGTATTTTAAGGAGTTTCTTTAAAAACGCTATCAGAATGACGGGAATAGGAAATGTAAACAGTAAACTCGGCATTTGAGACCTGTTTCAACCTATGTTCACTGTATTTTTATTCCCCGGTTTGTAATAAGTTTCTTTGGACTTGTTATTCAAGTGTTCCATTTACATCAGAGAAACATTCCAATGTTTATGATTCTGAATTCTTAGAACAGTAACCACATTGACAGAGTGTTCTAGATCAAATTTCTTATATTCTCTAGGATTCTAAGTACTTTCTTTAAACACGCCATCAGAATGACGTGAATTGTAATTGTAAACAGTAAACTCACCATTTCACAGTAATCTGAAGGTGTGTTCAGTGTATTTTTGTTCCCCGTTGTGTAATAAGGTTCTTTTGACTTGTTATTAAAGTGTTCCATTTACATTGCAGAACAATTCCAGTGTGTATTATTGTGAATTCTTAGAACAGTAACCGCATTTACACAGTGTTCTGAGCTCTTTTAACTCATATTCTTTGGTATTCTAAGGAGTTTCTTTAAAAACGCCATCAGAATGACGGGAATTGGAAATGTAAACAGTAAACTCGGCATTTTAGACATGTTTGAACCTATGTTCACGGTATTTTTGTTCCCGGTTTGTAATAAGGTTCTTTTTACTTGTTATTCAAGTGTTCCATTTACATCACAGAACCATTCCAGTGTTTATTATTGTGAACTCTTAGAGCAGTAGCCACATTTACAGAGTGTTCTGAGCTCTTTTTTATTATATACATTAGTATTCTAAGGAGTTTCTTTAAAAACGCCATCAGAGTGATGGGAATAGGAAATGTTAACAGTAAACTCGGCATTTGAGTCTTGTTTGAACCTATGGTCACTGTATTTTTGTTCCCGGTTTGAAATAAGGTTATTTTGACTTGTTATTCAAGTGTTCCATTTACATCACAGAAACATTCTAATGTTTATGATTGTGAATTCTTAGAACAGTAACCACATTGACAGAGTGTTCTAGATCAAATTTCTTATATTCTCTAGGATTTTAAGTACTTTCTTCAAACACGCCATCAGAATGACGGGAATTGTAATTGTACACAGTAAACTCGCGATTTCCGAGTTCTCTGAATGTGTCTTCAGTGTATTTTTGTTCTCTGTTGTGTAATAAGGTTCTTTTTACTTGTTATTCTAGTGTTCCATTTACATCACAGAACAATTCCAGTGTTTATTATTGTGAACTCTTAGAATGTTTACCACATTTACAGAGTGTTCTGAGCTCTTTTAACTTATATAATTTAGTATTCTAAGGAATTTCTTTAAAAACGCAATGAGAATGACGGGAATAGGAAATGTAAACAGTAAACTCGCCATTTGAGACCTGTTTCAACCTATTTTCACTGTATTTTTATTCCCCGGTTTGTAATAAGGTTCTTTTGAATTGTTATTCATGTGTTC
Source organism: Myotis nattereri (assembly GCF_964212035.1). Classification (NCBI taxonomy): domain Eukaryota; kingdom Metazoa; phylum Chordata; class Mammalia; order Chiroptera; family Vespertilionidae; genus Myotis; species Myotis nattereri. Next base: position 34,945,016 of record NC_138090.1, read on the forward strand.
CATTTACATCACAGAAACATTCCAATGTTTATGATTGTTTATTCTTAGAACAGTAACCACATTGACAGAGTGTTCTGAGATCAAATTTCTTATACTCTGGAGGATTCTAAGTACTTTCTTTAAACACGCCATCAGAATGAGGGGAATTGTAATTATAAACAGAAAACTCACCATTACAGAGTTATCTGAACGTGTGTTCAGTGTATTTTTGTTCCCGGTTTGTAATAAGGTTCTTTGACTTGTTATTCAAGTGTTCCATTTACATCACAGAAACATTCTAATGTTTATGATTGTGAATTCTTAGAACAGTAACCACATTGACAGAGTGTTCTAGATCAAATTTCTCATATTTTCTAGGATTCTAAGTGCTTTCTTTAAACACGCCATCAGAATGACGGGTATTGTAATTGTAAACAGTAATCTCGCCATTTCAGAGTTATCTGAACGTGTGTTCAGTGTATTTTTGTTCCCCGTTGTGTAATAAGTTTCTTTTGACTTGTTATTCAAGTGTTCCATTTACATCACAGAACAATTCCCGTGTTTATTATTGTGAACTCTTAGAATGTTTACCACATTTACAGAGTGTTCTGAGCTCTTTTAACATATATACTTTAGTATTTTAAGGAGTTTCTTTAAAAACGCTATCAGAATGACGGGAATAGGAAATGTAAACAGTAAACTCGGCATTTGAGACCTGTTTCAACCTATGTTCACTGTATTTTTATTCCCCGGTTTGTAATAAGTTTCTTTTGACTTGTTATTCAAGTGTTCCATTTACATCACAGAAACATTCCAATGTTTATGATTCTGAATTCTTAGAACAGTAACCACATTGACAGAGTGTTCTAGATCAAATTTCTTATATTCTCTAGGATTCTAAGTACTTTCTTTAAACACGCCATCAGAATGACGTGAATTGTAATTGTAAACAGTAAACTCACCATTTCACAGTAATCTGAAGGTGTGTTCAGTGTATTTTTGTTCCCCGTTGTGTAATAAGGTTGTTTTGACTTGTTATTAAATTGTTCCATTTACATCACAGAACAATTCCAGTGTGTATTATTGTGAATTCTTAGAACAGTAACCGCATTTACACAGTGTTCTGAGCTCTTTTAATTCATATTCTTTGGTATTCTAAGGAGTTTCTTTAAAAACGCCATCAGAATGACGGGAATTGGAAATGTAAACAGTAAACTCGGCATTTTAGACATGTTTGAACCTATGTTCACGGTATTTTTGTTCCCCACTTTTTAATAAGGTTCTTTTTACTTGTTATTCAAGTGTTCCATTTACATCACAGAACCATTCCAGTGTTTATTATTGTGAACTCTTAGAGCAGTAGCCACATTTACAGAGTGTTCTGAGCTCTTTTTTATTATATACATTAGTATTCTAAGGAGTTTCTTTAAAAATGCCATCAGAGTGATGGGAATAGGAAATGTTAACAGTAAACTCGGCATTTGAGACTTGTTTGATCCTATGGTCACTGTATTTTTGTTCCCGGTTTGAAATAAGGTTATTTTGACTTGTTATTCAAGTGTTCCATTTACATCACAGAAACATTCTAATGTTTATGATTGTGAATTCTTAGAATAGTAACCACATTGACAGAGTGTTCTAGATCAAATTTCTTATATTCTCTAGGATTTTAAGTACTTTCTTCAAACACGCCATCAGAATGACGTGAATTGTAATTGTAAACAGTAAACTCACCATTTCACAGTAATCTGAAGGTGTGTTCAGTGTATTTTTGTTCCCCGTTGTGTAATAAGGTTGTTTTGACTTGTTATTAAATTGTTCCATTTACATCACAGAACAATTCCAGTGTGTATTATTGTGAATTCTTAGAACAGTAACCGCATTTACACAGTGTTCTGAGCTCTTTTAATTCATATTCTTTGGTATTCTAAGGAGTTTCTTTAAAAACGCCATCAGAATGACGGGAATTGGAAATGTAAACAGTAAACTCGGCATTTTAGACATGTTTGAACCTATGTTCACGGTATTTTTGTTCCCCACTTTTTAATAAGGTTCTTTTTACTTGTTATTCAAGTGTTCCATTTACATCACAGAACCATTCCAGTGTTTATTATTGTGAACTCTTAGAGCAGTAGCCACATTTACAGAGTGTTCTGAGCTCTTTTTTATTATATACATTAGTATTCTAAGGAGTTTCTTTAAAAATGCCATCAGAGTGATGGGAATAGGAAATGTTAACAGTAAACTCGGCATTTGAGACTTGTTTGATCCTATGGTCACTGTATTTTTGTTCCCGGTTTGAAATAAGGTTATTTTGACTTGTTATTCAAGTGTTCCATTTACATCACAGAAACATTCTAATGTTTATGATTGTGAATTCTTAGAATAGTAACCACATTGACAGAGTGTTCTAGATCAAATTTCTTATATTCTCTAGGATTTTAAGTACTTTCTTCAAACACGCCATCAGAATGACGTTAATTGTAATTGTAAACAGTAAACTCGCGATTTCCGAGTTCTCTGAATGTGTCTTCAGTGTATTTTTGTTCTCTGTTGTGTAATAAGGTTCTTTTTACTTGTTATTCTAGTGTTCCATTTACATCACAGAACAATTCCAGTGTTTATTATTGTGAACTCTTAGAATGTTTACTACATTTACAGAGTGTTCTGAGCTCTTTTAACTTATATAATTTAGTATTCTAAGGAATTTCTTTAAAAACGCAATGAGAATGACGGGAATAGGAAATGTAAACAGTAAACTCGCCATTTGAGACCTGTTTCAACCTATGTTCACTGTATTTTTATTCCCCGGTTTGTAATAAGGTTCTTTTGACTTGTTATTCATGTGTTCCATTTACATCACAGAAACATTCCAAAGTTTATGATTGTTTATTCTTAGAACAGTAACCACATTGACAGAGTGTTCTGAGATCAAATTTCTTATATTCTGAAGGATTCTAAGTACTTTCTTTAAACACGCCATCAGAATGACGGGAATTGTAATTGTAAACAGTAAACTCACCATTTCAGAGTTATCTGAACGTGTGTTCAGTGCATTTTTGTTCCCGGTTTGTAATAAGGTTCTTTGACTTGTTATTCAAGTGTTCCATTTACATCACAGAAACATTCTTATGTTTATGATTGTGAATTCTTAGAACAGTAACCACATTGACAGAGTGTTCTAGATCAAATTTCTCATATTCTCTAGGATTCTAAGTACTTTCTTTAAACACACCATCAGAATGACGGGTATTGTAATTGTAAACAGTAATCTCGCCATTTCAGAGTTATCTGAACGTGTGTTCAGTGTATTTTTGTTCCCCGTTGTGTAATAAGTTTCTTTTGACTTGTTATTCAAGTGTTCCATTTACATCACAGAACAATTCCAGTGTTTATTATTGTGAACTCTTAGAATGTTTACCACATTTACAGAGTGTTCTGAGCTCTTTTAACATATATACTTTAGTATTCTAAGGAGTTTCTTTAAAAACGCTATCAGAATGACGGGAATAGGAAATGTAAACCGTAAACTCGGCATTTGAGACCTGTTTCAACCTATGTTCACTGTATTTTTATTCCCCGGTTTGTAATAAGTTTCTTTTGACTTGTTATTCAAGTGTTCCATTTACATCACAGAAACATTCCAATGTTTATGATTCTGAATTCTTAGAACAGTAACCACATATACAGAGTGTTCTAGATCAAATTTCTTATATTCTCTAGGATTCTAAGTACTTTCTTTAAACACGCCATCAGAATGACGTGAATTGTAATTGTAAACAGTAAACTCACCATTTCACAGTAATCTGAAGGTGTGTTCAGTGTATTTTTGTTCCCCGTTGTGTAATAAGGTTCTTTTGACTTGTTATTAAAGTGTTCCATTTACATTGCAGAACAATTCCAGTGTGTATTATTGTGAATTCTTAGAACAGTAACCGCATTTACACAGTGTTCTGAGCTCTTTTAACTCATATTCTTTGGTATTCTAAGGAGTTTCTTTAAAAACGCCATCAGAATGACGGGAATTGGAAATGTAAACAGTAAACTCGGCATTTTAGACATGTTTGAACCTATGTTCACGGTATTTTTGTTCCCGGTTTGTAATAAGGTTCTTTTTACTTGTTATTCAAGTGTTCCATTTACATCACAGAACCATTCCAGTGTTTATTATTGTGAACTCTTAGAGCAGTAGCCACATTTACAGAGTGTTCTGAGCTCTTTTTTATTATATACATTAGTATTCTAAGGAGTTTCTTTAAAAACGCCATCAGAGTGATGGGAATAGGAAATGTTAACAGTAAACTCGGCATTTGAGACTTGTTTGAACCTATGGTCACTGTATTTTTGTTCCCGGTTTGAAATAAGGTTATTTTGACTTGTTATTCAAGTGTTCCATTTACATCACAGAAACATTCTAATGTTTATGATTGTGAATTCTTAGAACAGTAACCACATTGACAGAGTGTTCTAGATCAAATTTCTTATATTCTCTAGGATTTTAAGTACTTTCTTCAAACACGCCATCAGAATGACGGGAATTGTAATTGTACACAGTAAACTCGCGATTTCCGAGTTCTTTGAATGTGTCTTCAGTGTATTTTTGTTCTCTGTTGTGTAATAAGGTTCTTTTTACTTGTTATTCTAGTGTTCCATTTACATCACAGAACAATTCCAGTGTTTATTATTGTGAACTCTTAGAATGTTTACCACATTTACAGAGTGTTCTGAGCTCTTTTAACTTATATAATTTAGTATTCTAAGGAATTTCTTTAAAAACGCAATGAGAATGACGGGAATAGGAAATGTAAACAGTAAACTCGACATTTGAGACCTGTTTCAACCTATGTTCACTGTATTTTTATTCCCCGGTTTGTAATAAGGTTCTTTTGAATTGTTATTCATGTGTTCCATTTACATCACAGAAACATTCCAATGTTTATGATTGTTTATTCTTAGAACAGTAACCACATTGACAGAGTGTTCTGAGATCAAATTTCTTATACTCTGAAGGATTCTAAGTACTTTCTTTAAACACGCCATCAGAATGAGGGGAATTGTAATTATAAACAGAAAACTCACCATTACAGAGTTATCTGAACGTGTGTTCAGTGTATTTTTGTTCCCGGTTTGTAATAAGGTTCTTTGACTTGTTATTCAAGTGTTCCATTTACATCACAGAAACATTCTAATGTTTATGATTGTGAATTCTTAGAACAGTAACCACATTGACAGAGTGTTCTAGATCAAATTTCTCATATTCTCTAGGATTCTAAGTACTTTCTTTAAACACACCATCAGAATGACGGGTATTGTAATTGTAAACAGTAATCTCGCCATTTCAGAGTTATCTGAACGTGTGTTCAGTGTATTTTTGTTCCCCGTTGTGTAATAAGTTTCTTTTGACTTGTTATTCAAGTGTTCCATTTACATCACAGAACAATTCCAGTGTTTATTATTGTGAACTCTTAGAATGTTTACCACATTTACAGAGTGTTCTGAGCTCTTTTAACATATATACTTTAGTATTTTAAGGAGTTTCTTTAAAAACGCTATCAGAATGACGGGAATAGGAAATGTAAACAGTAAACACGGCATTTGAGACCTGTTTCAACCTATGTTCACTGTATTTTTATTCCCCGGTTTGTAATAAGTTTCTTTTGACTTGTTATTCAAGTGTTCCATTTACATCAGAGAAACATTCCAATGTTTATGATTCTGAATTCTTAGAACAGTAACCACATTGACAGAGTGTTCTAGATCAAATTTCTTATATTCTCTAGGATTCTAAGTACTTTCTTTAAACACGCCATCAGAATGACGTGAATTGTAATTGTAAACAGTAAACTCACCATTTCACAGTAATCTGAAGGTGTGTTCAGTGTATTTTTGTTCCCCGTTGTGTAATAAGGTTCTTTTGACTTGTTATTAAAGTGTTCCATTTACATTGCAGAACAATTCCAGTGTGTATTATTGTGAATTCTTAGAACAGTAACCGCATTTACACAGTGTTCTGAGCTCTTTTAACTCATATTCTTTGGTATTCTAAGGAGTTTCTTTAAAAACGCCATCAGAATGACGGGAATTGGAAATGTAAACAGTAAACTCGGCATTTTAGACATGTTTGAACCTATGTTCACGGTATTTTTGTTCCCGGTTTGTAATAAGGTTCTTTTTACTTGTTATTCAAGTGTTCCATTTACATCACAGAACCATTCCAGTGTTTATTATTGTGAACTCTTAGAGCAGTAGCCACATTTACAGAGTGTTCTGAGCTCTTTTTTATTATATACATTAGTATTCTAAGGAGTTTCTTTAAAAACGCCATCAGAGTGATGGGAATAGGAAATGTTAACAGTAAACTCGGCATTTGAGTCTTGTTTGAACCTATGGTCACTGTATTTTTGTTCCCGGTTTGAAATAAGGTTATTTTGACTTGTTATTCAAGTGTTCCATTTACATCACAGAAACATTCTAATGTTTATGATTGTGAATTCTTAGAACAGTAACCACATTGACAGAGTGTTCTAGATCAAATTTCTTATATTCTCTAGGATTTTAAGTACTTTCTTCAAACACGCCATCAGAATGACGGGAATTGTAATTGTACACAGTAAACTCGCGATTTCCGAGTTCTCTGAATGTGTCTTCAGTGTATTTTTGTTCTCTGTTGTGTAATAAGGTTCTTTTTACTTGTTATTCTAGTGTTCCATTTACATCACAGAACAATTCCAGTGTTTATTATTGTGAACTCTTAGAATGTTTACCACATTTACAGAGTGTTCTGAGCTCTTTTAACTTATATAATTTAGTATTCTAAGGAATTTCTTTAAAAACGCAATGAGAATGACGGGAATAGGAAATGTAAACAGTAAACTCGCCATTTGAGACCTGTTTCAACCTATTTTCACTGTATTTTTATTCCCCGGTTTGTAATAAGGTTCTTTTGACTTGTTATTCATGTGTTCCATTTACATCACAGAAACATTCCAATGTTTATGATTGTTTATTCTTAGAACAGTAACCACATTGACAGAGTGTTCTGAGATAAAATTTCTTATACTCTGAAGGATTCTAAGTACTTTCTTTAAACACGCCATCAGAATGAGGGGAATTGTAATTATAAACAGAAAACTCACCATTACAGAGTTATCTGAACGTGTGTTCAGTGTATTTTTGTTCCCGGTTTGTAATAAGGTTCTTTGACTTGTTATTCAAGTGTTCCATTTACATCACAGAAACATTCTAATGTTTATGATTGTGAATTCTTAGAACAGTAACCACATTGACAGAGTGTTCTAGATCAAATTTCTCATATTTTCTAGGATTCTAAGTGCTTTCTTTAAACACGCCATCAGAATGACGGGTATTGTAATTGTAAACAGTAATCTCGCCATTTCAGAGTTATCTGAACGTGTGTTCAGTGTATTTTTGTTCCCCGTTGTGTAATAAGTTTCTTTTGACTTGTTATTCAAGTGTTCCATTTACATCACAGAACAATTCCCGTGTTTATTATTGTGAACTCTTAGAATGTTTACCACATTTACAGAGTGTTCTGAGCTCTTTTAACATATATACTTTAGTATTTTAAGGAGTTTCTTTAAAAACGCTATCAGAATGACGGGAATAGGAAATGTAAACAGTAAACTCGGCATTTGAGACCTGTTTCAACCTATGTTCACTGTATTTTTATTCCCCGGTTTGTAATAAGTTTCTTTTGACTTGTTATTCAAGTGTTCCATTTACATCACAGAAACATTCCAATGTTTATGATTCTGAATTCTTAGAACAGTAACCACATTGACAGAGTGTTCTAGATCAAATTTCTTATATTCTCTAGGATTCTAAGTACTTTCTTTAAACACGCCATCAGAATGACGTGAATTGTAATTGTAAACAGTAAACTCACCATTTCACAGTAATCTGAAGGTGTGTTCAGTGTATTTTTGTTCCCCGTTGTGTAATAAGGTTCTTTTGACTTGTTATTAAAGTGTTCCATTTACATCACAGAACAATTCCAGTGTTTATTATTGTGAACTCTTAGAATGTTTACCACATTTACAGAGTGTTCTGAGCTCTTTTAACTTATATAATTTAGTATTCTAAGGAATTTCTTTAAAAACGCAATGAGAATGACGGGAATAGGAAATGTAAACAGTAAACTCGCCATTTGAGACCTGTTTCAACCTATTTTCACTGTATTTTTATTCCCCGGTTTGTAATAAGGTTCTTTTGACTTGTTATTCATGTGTTCCATTTACATCACAGAAACATTCCAATGTTTATGATTGTTTATTCTTAGAACAGTAACCACATTGACAGAGTGTTCTGAGATCAAATTTCTTATACTCTGAAGGATTCTAAGTACTTTCTTTAAACACGCCATCAGAATGAGGGGAATTGTAATTATAAACAGAAAACTCACCATTACAGAGTTATCTGAACCTATGTTCACGGTATTTTTGTTCCCCACTTTTTAATAAGGTTCTTTGACTTGTTATTCAAGTGTTCCATTTACATCACAGAGCCATTCCAGTGTTTATTATTGTGAACTCTTAGAATGGTTACCACATTTACAGAGTGTTCTGAGCTCTTTTAACATATATACTTTAGTATTCTAAGGAGTTTCTTTAAAAACGCTATCAGAATGACGGGAATAGGAAATGTAAACAGTAAACTCGGCATTTGAGACCTGTTTCAACCTATGTTCACTGTATTTTTATTACCCGGTTTGTAATAAGTTTCTTTTGACTTGTTATTCAAGTGTTCCATTTACATCACAGAAACATTCCAATGTTTATGATTGTGAATTCTTAGAACAGTAACCACATTGAAGAGTGTTCTAGATCAAATTTCTTATATTCTCTAGGATTCTAAGTACTTTCTTTAAACACGCCATCAGAATGACGGGTATTGTAATTGTAAACAGTAATCTCGCCATTTCAGAGTTATCTGAACGTGTGTTCAGTGTATTTTTGTTCCCCGTTGTGTAATAAGTTTCTTTTGACTTGTTATTCAAGTGTTCCATTTACAACACAGAACAATTCCAGTGTTTATTATTGTGAACTCTTAGAATGGTTACCACATTTACAGAGTGTTCTGAGCTCTTTTAACATATATACTATAGTATTCTAAGGAGTTTCTTTAAAAATGCTATCAGAATGACGGGAATAGGAAATGTAAACAGTAAACTCGGCATTTGAGACCTGTTTCAACCTATGTTCACTGTATTTTTATTCCCCGGTTTGTAATAAGTTTCTTTTGACTTGTTATTCAAGTGTTCCATTTACATCACAGAAACATTCCAATGTTTATGATTGTGAATCCTTAGAACAGTAACCACATTGAAGAGTGTTCTAGATCAAATTTCTTATATTCTCTAGGATTCTAAGTACTTTCTTTAAACACGCCATCAGAATGACGGGAATTGTAATTGTAAACAGTAAACTCACCATTTCAGAGTAATCTGCACGTGTGTTCAGTGTATTTTTGTTCCCCGTTGTGTAATAAGGTTGTTTTGACTTGTTATTAAAGTGTTCCATTTACATCACAGAACAATTCCAGTGTGTATTATTGTGAATTCTTAGAACAGTAACCGCATTTACACAGTGTTCTGAGCTCTTTTAATTCATATTCTTTGGTATTCTAAGGAGTTTCTTTAAAAACGCCATCAGAATGACGGGAATTGGAAATGTAAACAGTAAACTCGGCATTTTAGACATGTTTGAACCTATGTTCACGGTATTTTTGTTCCCCACTTTTTAATAAGGTTCTTTTTACTTGTTATTCAAGTGTTCCATTTACATCACAGAACCATTCCAGTGTTTATTATTGTGAACTCTTAGAGCAGTAGACACATTTACAGAGTGTTCTGAGCTCTTTTTTATTATATACATTAGTATTCTAAGGAGTTTCTTTAAAAATGCCATCAGAGTGATGGGAATAGGAAATGTTAACAGTAAACTCGGCATTTGAGAATTGTTTGAACCTATGGTCACTGTATTTTTGTTCCCGGTTTGAAATAAGGTTATTTTGACTTGTTATTCAAGTGTTCCATTTACATCACAGAAACAGTCTAATGTTTATGATTGTGAATTCTTAGAACAGTAACTACATTGACAGAGTGTTCTGAATCAAATTTCTTATATTCTGAAGGGTTCTAAGTACTTTCTTCAAACACTCCATCAGAATGACGGGAATTGTAATTGTAAACAGTAAACTCGCGATTTCCGAGTTCTCTGAATGTGTCTTCAGTGTATTTTTGTTCTCTGTTGTGTAATAAGGTTCTTTTTACTTGTTATTCTATTGTTCCATTTACATCACAGAACAATTCCAGTGTTTATTATTGTGAACTCTTAGAATGTTTACCACATTAATAGAGTGTTCTGAGCTCTTTTAACTTATATAATTTAGTATTCTAAGGAATTTCTCTAAAACCGCAATGAGAATGACGGGAATAGGAAATGTAAACAGTAAACTCGCCATTTGAGACCTGTTTCAACCTATGTTCACTGTATTTTTATTCCCCGGTTTGTAATAAGGTTCTTTTGACTTGTTATTCAAGTGTTCCATTTACATCACAGAAACATTCCAATATTTATGATTGTGAATTCTTAGAACAGTAACCACATTGACAGAGTGTTCTAGATCAAATTTCTTATATTCTCTAGGATTCTAAGTACTTTCTTTAAACACGCCATCAGAATGATGGTAATTGTAATTGTAAACAGTAAACTCGCCATTTCAGAGTAATCTGAACGTGTGTTCAGTTTATTTTTGTTCCCCGTTGTGTAATAAGGTTCTTTTGACTTGTTATTCAAGTGTTCCATTTACATCACAGAACAATTCCAGTGTGTATTATTGTGAATTCTTAGAACAGTAACCGCATTTACACAGTGTTCTGAGCTCTTTTAACTCATATTCTTTGGTATTCTAAGGAGTTTCTTTAAAAACGCCATCAGAATGACGGGAATTGGAAATGTAAACAGTAAACTCGGCATTTTAGACCTGTTTGAACCTATGTTCACGGTATTTTTGTTCCCCACTTTTTATTTTTATTTTTTTATTTTTTTTTAATATATATTTTATTGATTTTTCACAGAGAGGAAAGGAGAGAGATAGAGAGTTAGAAACATCGATGAGAGAGAAACATCGATCAGCTGCCTCCTGCACATCTCCGACTGGGTATATGCCCGCAACCCAGGTACATGCCCTTGACCGGGATCGAACCTGGGACCCTTCAGTCCACAGGCCGACGCTCTATCCACTGAGCCAAACCGGTTTTGGCTGTTCCCCACTTTTTAATATGGTTCTTTTTACTTGTTATTCAAGTGTTCCATTTACATCACAGAACCATTCCAGTGTTTATTATTGTGAACACTTAGAGCATTAGCCACATTTACAGAGTGTTCTGAGCTCTTTTTTATTATATACATTAGTATTCCAAGGAGTTTCTTTAAAAACGCCATCTGAATGACAGGAATTGGAAATGTAAACAGTGAACGCAGCAATTTAGACCTGTTGGAACCTATGTTCACGGAATTTTTGTTCCCGACTTTTTAATAAGGTTCTTTTTACTTGTTATTCAAGTGTTCCATTTACATCACAGAGCCAGTCCAGTGTTTATTATTGTGAAATCGTAGAGCAATAGCCACATTTACAGAGTGTTCTGAGCTCTTTTTACTTATAAACTTTAGTATTCTCAGGAGTTCCTTTAAAACTCCATCAGAGTGAAGGGAATAGGAAATGTTAACAGTAAACTCGGCATTTGAGACCTGTTTGAACCTATGGTCACTGTATTTTTGTTCCCGGTTTGTAATAAGGTTCTTTTGACTTGTTATTCAAGTGTTCCATTTACATCACAGAAACATTCCAATGTTTATGATTGTGAATTCTTAGAACAGTAACCACATTGACAGAGTGTTCTGAGATCAAATTTCTTATATTCTGAAGGATTCTAAGTACTTTCTTTAAACACGCCATCAGAATGACGAGAATTGTAATTGTAAAGAGTAAACTCGCCATTTCAGAGTTATCTGAACCTGTGTTCAGTGTATTTTTGTTCTCCGTTGTGTAATAAGGTTCTTTTTACTTGTTATTCAAGTGTTCCATTTACCTCACAGAACAATTCCAGTGTTTATTATTGTGAACTCTTAGAATGTTTACCACATTTACAGAGTGTTCTGAGCTCTTTTAACTTATATAATTTAGTATTCTAAGGAGTTTCTTTAAAAACGCCATGAGAATGACGGGAATAGGAAATGTAAACAGTAAACTCGGCATTGATATCTGTTTCAACCTATTTTCACTGTATTTTTATTCCCCGGTTTGTAATAAGGTTCTTTTGACTTGTTATTCAAGTGTTCCATTTACATCACAGAAACATTCCAATGTTTATGATTGTGAATTCTTAGAACAGTAACCACATTGACAGAGTGCTCTAGATCAAATTTCTTATATTCTGAAGGATTCTAAGTACTTTCTTTAAACACGCCATCAGAATGACGGGAATTGCAATTGTAAACAGTAAATTCACCATTTCAGAGTAATCTGAACGTGTATTCAGTGTATTTTTGTTCCCCGTTGTGTAATAAGGTTCTTTTGACTTGTTATTAAAGTGTTCCATTTACATCACAGAACAATTCCAGTGTGTATTATTGTGAATTCTTAGAACAGTAACCGCATTTACACAGTGTTCTGAGCTCTTTTAATTCATATTCTTTGGTATTCTAAGGAGTTTCTTTAAAAACGCCATCAGAATGACGGGAATTGGAAATGTAAACAGTAAACTCGGCATTTTAGACATGATGAACCTATGTTCACGGTATTTTTGTTCCCCACTTTTTAATAAGGTTCTTTTTACTTGTTATTCAAGTGTTCCATTTACATCACAGAACCATTCCAGTGTTTATTATTGTGAACTCTTATAGCAGTAGCCACATTTACAGAGTGTTCTGAGCTCTTTTTTATTATATACATTAGTATTCTAAGGAGTTTCTTTAAAAATGCCATCAGAGTGATGGGAATAGGAAATGTTAACAGTAAACTCGGCATTTGAGACTTGTTTGAACCTATGGTCACTGTATTTTTGTTCCCGGTTTGAAATAAGGTTATTTTGACTTGTTATTCAAGTGTTCCATTTACATCACAGAAACATTCTAATGTTTATGATTGTGAATTCTTAGAACAGTAACCACATTGACAGAGTGTTCTAGATCAAATTTCTTATATTCTCTAGGATTTTAAGTACTTTCTTCAAACACGCCATCAGAATGACGGGAATTGTAATTGTAAACAGTAAACTCGCGATTTCCGAGTTCTCTGAATGTGTCTTCAGTGTATTTTTGTTCTCTGTTTAATAAGGTTCTTTTTACTTGTTATTTTAGTGTTCCATTTACATCACAGAACAATTCCAGTGTTTATTATTGTGAACTCTTAGAATGTTTACCACATTAATAGAGTGTTCTGAGCTCTTTTAACTTATATAATTTAGTATTCTAAGGAATTTCTCTAAAAACGCAATGAGAATGACGGGAATAGGAAATGTAAACAGTAAACTCGCCATTTGAGACCTGTTTCAACCTATGTTCACTGTATTTTTATTCCCCGGTTTGTAATAAGGTTCTTTTGACTTGTTATTCATGTGTTCCATTTACATCACAGAAACATTCCAATGTTTATGATTGTTTATTCTTAGAACAGTAACCACATTGAGAGAGTGTTCTGAGATCAAATTTCTTATACTCTGAAGGATTCTAAGTACTTTCTTTAAACACGCCATCAGAATGACGGGAATTGTAATTGTAAACAGTAAACTCACCATTACAGAGTTATCTGAACGTGTGTTCAGTGTATTTTTGTTCCCGGTTTGTAGTAAGTTTCTTTGACTTGTTATTCAAGTGTTCCATTTATATCACAGAAACATTCTAATGTTTATGATTGTGAATTCTTAGAACAGTAACCACATTGAAAGAGAGTTCTAGATCAAATTTCTTATATTCTCTAGGATTCTAAGTACTTTCTTTAAACACGCCATCAGAATGACGGGTATTGTAATTGTAAACAGTAAACTCGCCATTTAAGAGTTATCTGAACGTGTGTTCTGTGTATTTTTGATCCCCGTTGTGTAAAAAGTTTCTTTTGACTTGTTATTCAAGTGTTCCATTTACATCACAGAACAATTCCAGTGTTTATTATTGTGAACTCTTAGAATGGTTACCACATTTACAGAGTGTTCTGAGCTCTTTTAACTTATATACTTTAGTATTCTAAGGAGTTTCTTTAAAAACGCTATTAGAATGACCGGAATAGGAAATGTAAACAGTAAACTCGGCATTTGAGTCCTGTTTCAACCTATGTTCACTGTATTTTTATTCCCAGTTTTGTAATAAGTTTCTTTTGACTTGTTATTCAAGTGTTCCATTTACATCACAGAAACATTCCAATGTTTATGATTGTGAATCCTTAGAACAGTAACCACATTGACAGAGTGTTCTAGATCAAATTTCTTATATTCTGAAGGATTCTAAGTACTTTCTTTAAACACGCCATCAGAATGACGGGAATTGTAATTGTAAACAGTAAACTCACCATTTCAGAGTAATCTGCACGTGTGTTCAGTGTATTTTTGTTCCCCGTTGTGTAATAAGGTTGTTTTGACTTGTTATTAAAGTGTTCCATTTACATCACAGAACAATTCCAGTGTGTATTATTGTGAATTCTTAGAACAGTAACCGCATTTACACAGTGTTCTGAGCTCTTTTAATTCATATTCTTTGGTATTCTAAGGAGTTTCTTTAAAAACGCCATCAGAATGACGGGAATTGGAAATGTAAACAGTAAACTCGGCATTTTAGACATGTTTGAACCTATGTTCACGGTATTTTTGTTCCCCACTTTTTAATAAGGTTCTTTTTACTTGTTATTCAAGTGTTCCATTTACATCACAGAACCATTCCAGTGTTTATTATTGTGAACTCTTAGAGCAGTAGACACATTTACAGAGTGTTCTGAGCTCTTTTTTATTATATACATTAGTATTCTAAGGAGTTTCTTTAAAAATGCCATCAGAGTGATGGGAATAGGAAATGTTAACAGTAAACTCGGCATTTGAGAATTGTTTGAACCTATGGTCACTGTATTTTTGTTCCCGGTTTGAAATAAGGTTATTTTGACTTGTTATTCAAGTGTTCCATTTACATCACAGAAACAGTCTAATGTTTATGATTGTGAATTCTTAGAACAGTAACTACATTGACAGAGTGTTCTGAATCAAATTTCTTATATTCTGAAGGGTTCTAAGTACTTTCTTCAAACACTCCATCAGAATGACGGGAATTGTAATTGTAAACAGTAAACTCGCGATTTCCGAGTTCTCTGAATGTGTCTTCAGTGTATTTTTGTTCTCTGTTGTGTAATAAGGTTCTTTTTACTTGTTATTCTATTGTTCCATTTACATCACAGAACAATTCCAGTGTTTATTATTGTGAACTCTTAGAATGTTTACCACATTAATAGAGTGTTCTGAGCTCTTTTAACTTATATAATTTAGTATTCTAAGGAATTTCTCTAAAACCGCAATGAGAATGACGGGAATAGGAAATGTAAACAGTAAACTCGCCATTTGAGACCTGTTTCAACCTATGTTCACTGTATTTTTATTCCCCGGTTTGTAATAAGGTTCTTTTGACTTGTTATTCAAGTGTTCCATTTACATCACAGAAACATTCCAATATTTATGATTGTGAATTCTTAGAACAGTAACCACATTGACAGAGTGTTCTAGATCAAATTTCTTATATTCTCTAGGATTCTAAGTACTTTCTTTAAACACGCCATCAGAATGATGGTAATTGTAATTGTAAACAGTAAACTCGCCATTTCAGAGTAATCTGAACGTGTGTTCAGTTTATTTTTGTTCCCCGTTGTGTAATAAGGTTCTTTTGACTTGTTATTCAAGTGTTCCATTTACATCACAGAACAATTCCAGTGTGTATTATTGTGAATTCTTAGAACAGTAACCGCATTTACACAGTGTTCTGAGCTCTTTTAACTCATATTCTTTGGTATTCTAAGGAGTTTCTTTAAAAACGCCATCAGAATGACGGGAATTGGAAATGTAAACAGTAAACTCGGCATTTTAGACCTGTTTGAACCTATGTTCACGGTATTTTTGTTCCCCACTTTTTATTTTTATTTTTTTATTTTTTTTTAATATATATTTTATTGATTTTTCACAGAGAGGAAAGGAGAGAGATAGAGAGTTAGAAACATCGATGAGAGAGAAACATCGATCAGCTGCCTCCTGCACATCTCCGACTGGGTATATGCCCGCAACCCAGGTACATGCCCTTGACCGGGATCGAACCTGGGACCCTTCAGTCCACAGGCCGACGCTCTATCCACTGAGCCAAACCGGTTTTGGCTGTTCCCCACTTTTTAATATGGTTCTTTTTACTTGTTATTCAAGTGTTCCATTTACATCACAGAACCATTCCAGTGTTTATTATTGTGAACACTTAGAGCATTAGCCACATTTACAGAGTGTTCTGAGCTCTTTTTTATTATATACATTAGTATTCCAAGGAGTTTCTTTAAAAACGCCATCTGAATGACAGGAATTGGAAATGTAAACAGTGAACGCAGCAATTTAGACCTGTTGGAACCTATGTTCACGGAATTTTTGTTCCCGACTTTTTAATAAGGTTCTTTTTACTTGTTATTCAAGTGTTCCATTTACATCACAGAGCCAGTCCAGTGTTTATTATTGTGAAATCGTAGAGCAATAGCCACATTTACAGAGTGTTCTGAGCTCTTTTTACTTATAAACTTTAGTATTCTCAGGAGTTCCTTTAAAACTCCATCAGAGTGAAGGGAATAGGAAATGTTAACAGTAAACTCGGCATTTGAGACCTGTTTGAACCTATGGTCACTGTATTTTTGTTCCCGGTTTGTAATAAGGTTCTTTTGACTTGTTATTCAAGTGTTCCATTTACATCACAGAAACATTCCAATGTTTATGATTGTGAATTCTTAGAACAGTAACCACATTGACAGAGTGTTCTGAGATCAAATTTCTTATATTCTGAAGGATTCTAAGTACTTTCTTTAAACACGCCATCAGAATGACGAGAATTGTAATTGTAAAGAGTAAACTCGCCATTTCAGAGTTATCTGAACCTGTGTTCAGTGTATTTTTGTTCTCCGTTGTGTAATAAGGTTCTTTTTACTTGTTATTCAAGTGTTCCATTTACCTCACAGAACAATTCCAGTGTTTATTATTGTGAACTCTTAGAATGTTTACCACATTTACAGAGTGTTCTGAGCTCTTTTAACTTATATAATTTAGTATTCTAAGGAGTTTCTTTAAAAACGCCATGAGAATGACGGGAATAGGAAATGTAAACAGTAAACTCGGCATTGATATCTGTTTCAACCTATGTTCACTGTATTTTTATTCCCCGGTTTGTAATAAGGTTCTTTTGACTTGTTATTCAAGTGTTCCATTTACATCACAGAAACATTCCAATGTTTATGATTGTGAATTCTTAGAACAGTAACCACATTGACAGAGTGCTCTAGATCAAATTTCTTATATTCTGAAGGATTCTAAGTACTTTCTTTAAACACGCCATCAGAATGACGGGAATTGCAATTGTAAACAGTAAATTCACCATTTCAGAGTAATCTGAACGTGTATTCAGTGTATTTTTGTTCCCCGTTGTGTAATAAGGTTCTTTTGACTTGTTATTAAAGTGTTCCATTTACATCACAGAACAATTCCAGTGTGTATTATTGTGAATTCTTAGAACAGTAACCGCATTTACACAGTGTTCTGAGCTCTTTTAATTCATATTCTTTGGTATTCTAAGGAGTTTCTTTAAAAACGCCATCAGAATGACGGGAATTGGAAATGTAAACAGTAAACTCGGCATTTTAGACATGATGAACCTATGTTCACGGTATTTTTGTTCCCCACTTTTTAATAAGGTTCTTTTTACTTGTTATTCAAGTGTTCCATTTACATCACAGAACCATTCCAGTGTTTATTATTGTGAACTCTTATAGCAGTAGCCACATTTACAGAGTGTTCTGAGCTCTTTTTTATTATATACATTAGTATTCTAAGGAGTTTCTTTAAAAATGCCATCAGAGTGATGGGAATAGGAAATGTTAACAGTAAACTCGGCATTTGAGACTTGTTTGAACCTATGGTCACTGTATTTTTGTTCCCGGTTTGAAATAAGGTTATTTTGACTTGTTATTCAAGTGTTCCATTTACATCACAGAAACATTCTAATGTTTATGATTGTGAATTCTTAGAACAGTAACCACATTGACAGAGTGTTCTAGATCAAATTTCTTATATTCTCTAGGATTTTAAGTACTTTCTTCAAACACGCCATCAGAATGACGGGAATTGTAATTGTAAACAGTAAACTCGCGATTTCCGAGTTCTCTGAATGTGTCTTCAGTGTATTTTTGTTCTCTGTTTAATAAGGTTCTTTTTACTTGTTATTTTAGTGTTCCATTTACATCACAGAACAATTCCAGTGTTTATTATTGTGAACTCTTAGAATGTTTACCACATTAATAGAGTGTTCTGAGCTCTTTTAACTTATATAATTTAGTATTCTAAGGAATTTCTCTAAAAACGCAATGAGAATGACGGGAATAGGAAATGTAAACAGTAAACTCGCCATTTGAGACCTGTTTCAACCTATGTTCACTGTATTTTTATTCCCCGGTTTGTAATAAGGTTCTTTTGACTTGTTATTCATGTGTTCCATTTACATCACAGAAACATTCCAATGTTTATGATTGTTTATTCTTAGAACAGTAACCACATTGAGAGAGTGTTCTGAGATCAAATTTCTTATACTCTGAAGGATTCTAAGTACTTTCTTTAAACACGCCATCAGAATGACGGGAATTGTAATTGTAAACAGTAAACTCACCATTACAGAGTTATCTGAACGTGTGTTCAGTGTATTTTTGTTCCCGGTTTGTAGTAAGTTTCTTTGACTTGTTATTCAAGTGTTCCATTTATATCACAGAAACATTCTAATGTTTATGATTGTGAATTCTTAGAACAGTAACCACATTGAAAGAGAGTTCTAGATCAAATTTCTTATATTCTCTAGGATTCTAAGTACTTTCTTTAAACACGCCATCAGAATGACGGGTATTGTAATTGTAAACAGTAAACTCGCCATTTAAGAGTTATCTGAACGTGTGTTCTGTGTATTTTTGATCCCCGTTGTGTAAAAAGTTTCTTTTGACTTGTTATTCAAGTGTTCCATTTACATCACAGAACAATTCCAGTGTTTATTATTGTGAACTCTTAGAATGGTTACCACATTTACAGAGTGTTCTGAGCTCTTTTAACTTATATACTTTAGTATTCTAAGGAGTTTCTTTAAAAACGCTATTAGAATGACCGGAATAGGAAATGTAAACAGTAAACTCGGCATTTGAGTCCTGTTTCAACCTATGTTCACTGTATTTTTATTCCCAGTTTTGTAATAAGTTTCTTTTAACTTGTTATTCAAGTGTTCCATTTACATCACAGAAACATTCCAATGTTTATGATTGTGAATTCTTAGAACAGTAACCACATTGACAGAGTGTTCTAGATCAAATTTCTTATATTCTGAAGGATTCTAAGTACTTTCTTTAAACACGCCATCAGAATGACGGGAATTGTAATTGTAAACAGTAAACTCAGCATTACAGAGTTATCTGAACGTGTGTTCAGTGTATTTTTGTTCCCTGTTTTGTAATAAGTTTCTTTTGACTTGTTATTCAAGTGTTCCATTTACATCACAGAACAATTCCAGTGTGTATTATTGTAAATTCTTAGAACACTAACCGCATTTACACAGTGTTCTGAGTTCTTTTAACTCATATTCTTTGGTATTCTAAGGAGTTTCTTTAAAAACGCCATCAGAATGACGGGAATTGGAAATGTTAACAGTAAACTCGGCATTTGAGACCTGTTTGAACCTATGGTCACTGTATTTTTGTTCCCGGTTTGTAATAAGGTTCTTTTGACTTGTTATTCAAGTGTTCCATTTACATCACAGAAACATTCCAGTGTTTATTATTGTGAACTCTTAGAGCAGTAGGCACATTTACAGAGTATTCTGAGCTCTTTTTACTTATAAACTTTAGTATTCTAAGGAGTTACTTTAAAAACGCCATCAGAGTGACGGGAATAGGAAATGTTAACAGTAAACTCGGCATTTGAGACCTGTTTGAACCTATGGTCACTGTATTTTTGTTCCCGGTTTGTAATAAGGTTCTTTTGACTTGTTATTCAAGTGTTCCATTTACATCACAGAAACATTCCAATGTTTATGATTGTGAATTCTTAGAACAGTAACCACATTGACAGAGTGTTCTGAGATCAAATTTCTTATATTCTGAAGGATTCTAAGTACTTTCTTTAAACACGCCATCAGAATGACGAGAATTGTAATTGTAAAGAGTAAACTCGCCATTTCAGAGTTATCTGAACCTGTGTTCAGTGTATTTTTGTTCTCCGTTGTGTAATAAGGTTCTTTTTACTTGTTATTCAAGTGTTCCATTTACCTCACAGAACAATTCCAGTGTTTATTATTGTGAACTCTTAGAATGTTTACCACATTTACAGAGTGTTCTGAGCTCTTTTAACTTATATAATTTAGTATTCTAAGGAGTTTCTTTAAAAACGCCATGAGAATGACGGGAATAGGAAATGTAAACAGTAAACTCGGCATTTGAGATCTGTTTCAACCTATGTTCACCGTATTTTTATTCCCCGGTTTGTAATAAGGTTCTTTTGACTTGTTATTCAAGTGTTCCATTTACATCACAGAAACATTCCAATATTTATGATTGTGAATTCTTAGAACAGTAACCACATTGACAGAGTGTTCTAGATCAAATTTCTTATATTCTCTAGGATTCTAAGTACTTTCTTTAAACACGCCATCAGAATGATGCTAGTTGTAATTGTAAACAGTAAACTCGCCATTTCAGAGTAATCTGAACGTGTGTTCAGTGTATTTTTGTTACCCGTTGTGTAATAAGGTTCTTTTGACTTGTTATTCAAGTGTTCCATTTACATCACAGAACAATTCCAGTGTGTATTATTGTGAATTCTTAGAACAGTAACCGCATTTACACAGTGTTCTGAGCTCTTTTAACTCATATTCTTTGGTATTCTAAGGAGTTTCTTTAAAAACGCCATGAGAATGACGGGAATAGGAAATGTAAACAGTAAACTCGGCATTTTAGACCTGTTTGAACCTATGTTCACGGTATTTTTGTTCCCCACTTTTTATTTTTATTTTTTTATTTTTTTTTTAATATATATTTTATTGATTTTTCACAGAGAGGAAAGGAGAGAGATAGAGAGTTAGAAACATCGATGAGAGAGAAACATCAATCAGCTGCCTCCTGCAAATCTCCGACTGGGTATATGCCCGCAACCCAGGTACATGCCCTTGACCGGGATCGAACCTGGGACCCTTCAGTCACCAGGCCGACGCTCTATCCACTGAGCCAAACCGGTTTTGGCTGTTCCCCACTTTTTAATATGGTTCTTTTTACTTGTTATTCAAGTGTTCCATTTACATCACAGAACCATTCCAGTGTTTATTATTGTGAACTCTTAGGGCAGTAGCCACATTTACAGAGTGTTCTGAGCTCTTTTTTATTATATACATTAGTATTCTAAGGAGTTTCTTTAAAAACGCCATCTGAATGACAGGAATTGGAAATGTAAACCGTGAACGCAGCAATTTAGACCTGTTGGAACCTATGTTTACGGTGTTTTTGTTCCCCACTTTTTAATAAGGTTCTTTTTACTTGTTATTCAAGTGTTCCATTTACATCACAGAGCCAGTCCAGTGTTTAGTATTGTGAAATCGTAGAGCAATAGCCACATTTACAGAGTGTTCTGAGCTCTTTTTACTTATAAACTTTAGTATTCTCAGGAGTTACTTTAAAAACTCCATCAGATTGAAGGGAATAGGAAATGTTAACAGTATACTCGGCATTTGAGACTTGTTTGAACCTATGGTCACTGTATTTTTGTTCCCGGTTGTAATAAGGTTCTTTTGACTTGTTATTCAAGTGTTCCATTTACATCACAGAACAATTCCAGTGTGTATTATTGTGAATTCTTAGAACAGTAACCGCATTTACACAGTGTTCTGAGCTCTTTTAACTCATATTATTTGGTATTCTAAGGAGTTTCTTTAAAAACGCCATCAGAATGACGGGAATTGGAAATGTAAACAGCAAACGCGCCTTTTTAGACCTGTTTGAACCTATGTTCACGGTATTTTTGTTCCCCACTTTTTAATAAGTTTCTTTTTACTTGTTATTCAAGTGTTCCATTTACATCACAGAACCATTCCAGTGTTCAATATTGTGAACTCTTAGAATGGTTACCACGTTTACAGAGTGTTCTGAGCTCTTTTAACTTATATACTTTAGTATTCTAAGCAGTTTCTTTAAAAACGCTATCTGAATGACGGGAATAGGAAATGTAAACAGTAAACTCGGCATTTGAGACCTGTTTCAACCTATGTTCACTGTATTTTTGTTCTCGGTTTGTAATAAGGTTCTTTTGACTTGTTTTTCAAGTGTTCCATTTACATCACAGAAACATTCCAATGTTTATGATTGTGAATTCTTAGAACAGTAACCACATTGACCGAGTGTTCTAGATCAAATTTCTTATATTCTCTAGGATTTTAAGTACTTTCTTCAAACACGCCATCAGAATGACGGGAATTGTAATTGTAAACAGTAAACTCGCGATTTGAGAGTAATCTGAACGTGTGTTCAGTGTATTTTTGTTCCCCGTTGTGTAATAAGGTTCTTTGAATTGTTATTCAAGTGTTCCATTTACATCACAGAACAATTCCAGTGTGTATTATTGTGAATTCTTAGAACAGTAACCGCATTTACACAGTGTTCTGAGCTCTTTTAACACATATTCTTTGGTATTCTAAGGAGTTTCTTTAAAAACGCCATCAGAATGAGGGAATTGGAAATGTAAACCGTAAACGCGGCATTTTAGACCTGTTTGAACCTATGTTCACGGTATTTTTGTTCCCCACTTTTTAATAAGTTTCTTTTTACTTGTTATTCAAGTGTTCCATTTACATCACAGAACCATTCCAGTGTTTATTATTGTGAACTCTTAGAGCAGTACCCACATTTACAGAGTGTTCTGAGCTCTTTTTACTTATATACTTTAGTATTCTAAGGAGTTTCTTTAAAAACGCCATCAGAGTGACGGGAATAGGAAATGTTAACAGTAAACTCGGCATTTGAGACCTCTGTCAACCTATGTTCACTGTATTTTTATTCCCCGGTTTGTAATAAGGTTCTTTTGAATTTTTATTCAAGTGTTCCATTTACATCACAGAAACATTCTAATGTTTATGATTGTGAATTCTTAGAACAGTAACCACATTGACAGAGTGTTCTAAGATCAAATTTCTTATATTCTGAAGGATTCTAAGTACTTTCTTTAAACACGACATCAGAATGACGGGGATTGTAATTGTAAACAGTAAACTCACCATTACAGAGTTATCTGAACGTGTGTTCAGTGTATTTTTGTTCCCCGTTTTGTAATAAGGTTCTTTTGACTTGTTATTCAAGTGTTCCATTTACATCACAGAACAATTCCAGTGTTTATTATTGTGAATTCTTAGAACAGTAACCACATTTACAGAGATTTCTGAGCACTTTTAACTTATATTCTTTAGTATTCTAAGGAATTTTTTTAAAAACGCCATCTGAATGACGGGAATTGGAAATGTAAACAGTGAACTCGGCATTTTAAACATGTTGGAACCTATGTTCACGGTATTTTTGTTCCCCACTTTTTAATAAGGTTCTTTTTACTTGTTATTCAAGTGTTCCATTTACATCACAGAGCCATTCCAGTGTTTATTATTGTGAACTCTTAGAGCAATAGCCACATTTACAGAGTGTTCTGAGCTCTTTTTACTTATAAACTTTAGTATTCTAAGGAGTTACTTTAAAAACGCCATCAGAGTGTCGGGAATAGGAAATGTTAACAGTAAACTCGGCATTTGAGACCTGTTTGAACCTATGGTCACTGTATTTCTATTCCCCGGTTTGTAATAAGGTTCTTTTGACTTGTTATTCAAGTGTTCCATTTACATCACAGAAACATTCCAATGTTTATGATTGTGAATTCTTAGAACAGTAACCACATTGACAGAGTGTTCTAGATCAAATTTCTTATATTCTCTAGGATTCTAAGTACTTTCTTTAAACACGCCATCAGAATGACGGGAATTGTAATTGTAAACAGTAAACTCGCCATTTCTGAGTAATCTGAACGTGTGTTCAGTGTATTTTTGTTCCCCGTTGTGTAATAAGGTTCTTTTGACTTGTTATTCAAGTTTTCCATTTACATCACAGAACAATTCCGGTGTGTATTATTGTGAATTCTTAGAACAGTACCCGCATTTACACAGTGTTCTGAGCTCTTTTAACTTATATACTTTAGTATTCTAAGGAGTTTCTTTAAAAACGCTATCAGAATGACGGGAAGAGGAAATGTAAACAGTAAACTCGGCATTTGAGACCTGTTTCAACCTATGTTCACTGTATTTTTATTCCCCGGTTTGTAATAAGGTTCTTTTGACTTGTTATTCAAGTGTTCCATTTACATCACAGAAACATTCCAATGTTTATGATTGTGAATTCTTAGAACAGTAACCACATTGACAGAGTGTTCTGAGATCAAATTTCTTATATTCTGAAGGATTCTAAGTAGTTTCTTTAAACACGCCATCAGAATGACGGGAATTGTAATTGTAAACTCTAAACTCGCCATTGCAGAGTTATCTGAACGTGTGTTCAGTGTATTTTTGGTCCCGGGTTGTAATAAGGTTCTTATACTTGTTATTCAAGTATTCCATTTACATCACAGAAAAATTCTAATGTTTATGATTGTGAATTCTTAGAACAGTAACCACATTGACAGAGTGTTTTAGATCAAATTTCTTATATTCTCTAGGATTCTAAGTACTTTCTTTAAACACGCCATCAGAAGGACGGGTATTGCAATTGTAAACAGTAAACTCGCCATTTCAGAGTTATCTGAACGTGTGTTTAGTGTATTTTTGTTCCTTGTTGTGTAATAAGGTTCTTTTGACTTGTTATTCAAGTGTTCCATTTACATCACAGAACAATTCCAGTGTGTATTATTGTGAATTCTGAGAACACTAACCGCATTTACACAGTGTTCTGAGCTCTTTTAACTCATATTCTTTGGTATTCTAAGGAGTTTCTTTAAAAACGCCATCAGAATGAGGGAATTGGAAATGTAAACCGTAAACGCGGCATTTTAGACCTGTTTGAACCTATGTTCACGGTATTTTTGTTCCCCACTTTTTAATAAGTTTCTTTTTACTTGTTATTCAAGTGTTCCATTTACATCACAGAACCATTCCAGTGTTTATTATTGTGAACTCTTAGAGCAGTACCCACATTTACAGAGTGTTCTGAGCTCTTTTTACTTATATACTTTAGTATTCTAAGGAGTTTCTTTAAAAACGCCATCAGAGTGACGGGAATAGGAAATGTTAACAGTAAACTCGGCATTTGAGACCTCTGTCAACCTATGTTCACTGTATTTTTATTCCCCGGTTTGTAATAAGGTTCTTTTGAATTGTTATTCAAGTGTTCCATTTACATCACAGAAACATTCTAATGTTTATGATTGTGAATTCTTAGAACAGTAACCACATTGACAGAGTGTTCTAAGATCAAATTTCTTATATTCTGAAGGATTCTAAGTACTTTCTTTAAACACGACATCAGAATGACGGGGATTGTAATTGTAAACAGTAAACTCACCATTACAGAGTTATCTGAACGTGTGTTCAGTGTATTTTTGTTCCCCGTTTTGTAATAAGGTTCTTTTGACTTGTTATTCAAGTGTTCCATTTACATCACAGAACAATTCCAGTGTTTATTATTGTGAATTCTTAGAACAGTAACCACATTTACAGAGATTTCTGAGCACTTTTAACTTATATTCTTTAGTATTCTAAGGAATTTCTTTAAAAACGCCATCTGAATGACGGGAATTGGAAATGTAAACAGTGAACTCGGCATTTTAAACATGTTGGAACCTATGTTCACGGTATTTTTGTTCCCCACTTTTTAGTAAGGTTCTTTTTACTTGTTATTCAAGTGTTCCATTTACATCACAGAGCCATTCCAGTGTTTATTATTGTGAACTCTTAGAGCAATAGCCACATTTACAGAGTGTTCTGAGCTCTTTTTACTTATAAACTTTAGTATTCTAAGGAGTTACTTTAAAAATGCCATCAGAGTGTCGGGAATAGGAAATGTTAACAGTAAACTCGGCATTTGAGACCTGTTTGAACCTATGGTCACTGTATTTCTATTCCCCGTTTTGTAATAAGGTTCTTTTGACTTGTTATTCAAGTGTTCCATTTACATCACAGAAACATTTCAATGTTTATGATTGTGAATTCTTAGAACAGTAACCACATTGACAGAGTGTTCTAGATCAAATTTCTTATATTCTCTAGGATTCTAAGTACTTTCTTTAAACACGCCATAAGAATGACGGGAATTGTAATTGTAAACATTAAACTCGCCATTTCTGAGTAATCTGAACGTGTGTTCAGTGTATTTTTGTTCCCCGTTGTGTAATAAGGTTCTTTTGACTTTTTATTCAAGTTTTCCATTTACATCACAGAACAATTCCGGTATGTATTATTGTGAATTCTTAGAACAGTACCCGCATTTACACAGTGTTCTGAGCTCTTTTAACTTATATACTTTAGTATTCTAAGGAGTTTCTTTAAAAACGCTATCAGAATGACGGGAAGAGGAAATGTAAACAGTAAACTCGGCATTTGAGACCTGTTTCAACCTATGTTCACTGTATTTTTATTCCCCGGTTTGTAATAAGGTTCTTTTGACTTGTTATTCAAGTGTTCCATTTACATCACAGAAACATTCCAATGTTTATGATTGTGAATTCTTAGAACAGTAACCACATTGACAGAGTGTTCTGAGATCAAATTTCTTATATTCTGAAGGATTCTAAGTAGTTTCTTTAAACACGCCATCAGAATGACGGGAATTGTAATTGTAAACTCTAAACTCGCCATTGCAGAGTTATCTGAACGTGTGTTCAGTGTATTTTTGGTCCCGGGTTGTAATAAGGTTCTTATACTTGTTATTCAAGTATTCCATTTACATCACAGAAAAATTCTAATGTTTATGATTGTGAATTCTTAGAACAGTAACCACATTGACAGAGTGTTTTAGATCAAATTTCTTATATTCTCTAGGATTCTAAGTACTTTCTTTAAACACGCCATCAGAAAGACGGGTATTGCAATTGTAAACAGTAAACTCGCCATTTCAGAGTTATCTGAACGTGTGTTTAGTGTATTTTTGTTCCTTGTTGTGTAATAAGGTTCTTTTGACTTGTTATTCAAGTTTTCCATTTACATCACAGAACAATTCCGGTGTGTATTATTGTGAATTCTTAGAACAGTACCCGCATTTACACAGTGTTCTGAGCTCTTTTAACTCATATTCTTTGGTATTCTACGGAGTTTCTTTAAAAACGCCATCAGAATGACGGGAATTGGAAATGTAAACAGTAAACGCGGCATTTTAGACCTGTTTGAACCTATGTTCACGGTATTTTTGTTGCCCACTTTTTAATAAGTTTCTTTTTAATTGTTATTCAAGTGTTCCATTTACATCACAGAACCATTCCAGTGTTTATTATTGTGAATTCTTATAGCAGTACCCACATTTACAGAGTGTTCTGAGCTCTTTTTACTTATATACTTTAGTATTCTAAGGAGTTTCTTTAAAAACGCCATCAGAGTGACGGGAATAGGAAATGTTAACAGTAAACTTGGCATTTGAGACTTATTTGAACCTATGGTCACTGTATTTTTGTTCCGGGTTTGTAATAAGGTTCTTTTGAATTGTTATTCAAGTGTTCCATTTACATCACAGAAACATTCTAATGTTTATGATTGTGAATTCTTAGAACAGTAACCACATTGACAGAGTGTTCCAAGATCAAATTTCTTATATTCTGAAGGATTCTAAGTACTTTCTTTAAACACGACATCAGAATGACGGGATTGTAATTGTAAACAGTAAACTCACAATTACAGAGTTATCTGAACGTGTGTTCAGTGTATTTTTGTCCCCGTTTTTAATAAGGTTCTTTTGACTTGTTATTCAAGTGTTCCATTTACATCACAGAACAATTCCAGTGTTTATTATTGTGAATTCTTAGAACAGTAACCACATTTACAGAGATTTCTGAGCTCTTTTAACTTATATTCTTTAGTATTCTAAGGAATTTCTTTAAAAACGCAATCTGAATGACGGGAATTGGAAATGTAAACAGTGAACTCGGCATTTTAGACCTGTTGGAACCTATGTTCACGGTATTTTTGTTCCCCACTTTTTAATAAGGTTCTTTTTACTTGTTATTCAAGTGTTCCATTTACATCACAGAGCCATTCCAGTGTTTATTATTGTGAACTCTTAGAGCAATAGCCACATTTACAGAGTGTTCTGAGCTCTTTTTACTTATAAACTTTAGTATTCTAAGGAGTTACTTTAAAAACGCCATCAGAGTGTCGGGAATAGGAAATGTTAACAGTAAACTCGGCATTTGAGAGCTGTTTGAACCTATGGTCACTATATTTCTATTCCCCAGTTTGTAATAAGGTTCTTTTGACTTGTTATTCAAGTGTTCCATTTACATCACAGAAACATTCCAATGTTTATGATTGTGAATTCTTAGAACAGTAACCACATTGACAGAGTGTTCTAGATCAAATTTCTTATATTCTCTAGGATTCTAAGTACTTTCTTTAAACACGCCATCAGAATGACGGGAATTGTAATTGTAAACAGTAAACTCGCCATTTCAGAGTATACTGAACGTGTGTTCAGTGTATTTTTGTTCCCGGTTTTTTAATAAGGTTCTTTGACTTGTTATTCAAGATTTCCATTTACATCACAGAAACATTCTAATGTTTATGATTGTGAATTCTTAGAACAGTAACCACATTAACAGAGTGTTCTAGATCAAATTTCTTATATTCTCTAGGATTCTAAGTACTTTCTTTAAACACGCCATCAGAATGACGGGAATTGTAATTGTAAACAGTAAACTCAGCATTACAGAGTTATCTGAACGTGTGTTCAGTGTATTTTTGTTCCCTGTTTTGTAATAAGGTTCTTTTAACTTGTTATTCAAGTGTTCCATTTACATCACAGAACAATTCCAGTGTGTATTATTGTGAATTCTTAGAACACTAACCCATTTACACAGTGTTCTGAGTTCTTTTAACTCATATTCTTTGGTATTCTAAGGAGTTTCTTTAAAATCGCCATCAAAATGACGGGAACTGGAAATGTAAACAGTTAAATCGGCATTTTAGTCCTGTTTGAACCTATGTTCATGGTATTTTCGTTCCCCACTTTTTAATAAGGTTCTTTTTACTTGTTATTCAAGTGTTCCATTTACATCACAGAACAATTCCAGTGTTTATTATTGTGAACTCTTAGAGCACTAGCCACATTTACAGAGTGTTCTGAGCTCTTTTAACTTATATAATTTAGTATTCTAAGGAGTTTCTTTAAAAACGCTATCAGAATGACGGGAAGAGGAAATGTAAACAGTAAACTCAGCATTTGAGACCTGTTTCAACCTATGTTCACTGTATTTTTTTTCCCCGGTTTGTAATAAGGTTCTTTTGACTTGTTATTCAAGTGTTCCATTTACATCACAGAAACATTCCAATGTTTATGATTGTGAATTCTTAGAACAGTAACCACATTGACAGAGTGTTCTAAGATCAAATTTCTTATATTCTGAAGGATTCTAAGTACTTCCTTTAAACACGACATCAGAATGACGGGGATTGTAATTGTAAACAGTAAACTCACCATTACAGAGTTATCTGAACGTGTGTTCAGTGTATTTTTGTTACCCGTTTTGTAATAAGGTTCTTTTTACTTGTTATTCAAGTGTTCCATTTACCTCACAGAACATATCCAGTGTTTATTATTGTGAACTCTTAGAATGTTTACTACATTTACAGAGTGTTCTGAGCTCTTTTAACTTATATAATTTAGTATTCTAAGGAGTTTCTTTAAAAACGCCATGAGAATGACGGGAATAGCAAATGTAAACAGTAAACTCGGCATTTGAGACCTGTTTCAACCTATGTTCACTGTATTTTATTCCCCGGTTTGTAATAAGGTTCTTTTGACTTGTTATTCAAGGGTTCCATTTACATCACAGAAACATTCCAATGTTTATGATTGTGAATTCTTAGAACAGTAACCACATTGACAGACTGTTCTGAGATCAAATTTCTCATATTCAGAAGGATTCTAAGTAGTTTCTTTAAACACGCCATCAGAATGACGGGAATTGTAATTGTAAACTGTAAACTCGCCATTTCAGAGTTATCTGAACATGTGTTCAGTGTATTTTTGTTCCTGGTTTGTAATAAGGTTCTTTGACTTGTTATTCACGTGTTCCATTTACATCACAGAAACATTCTAATGTTTATGATTGTGAATTCTTAGAACAGTAACCACATTGACAGAGTGTTCTAGATCAAATTTCTTATATTCTCTAGGATTCTAAGTACTTTCTTTAAAAACGCCATGAGAAGGACCGGTATTGTAATTGTAAACAGTATTCTCGCCATTTCAGAGTTATCTGAACATGTGTTTAGTGTATTTTTGTTCCCCGTTGTGTAATAAGGTTCTTTTGACTTGTTATTCAAGTGTTCCATTTACATCACAGAACAATTCCAGTGTGTATTATTGTGAATTCTTAGAACAGTAACTGCATTTACACAGTGTTCTGAGCTCTTTTAACTCATATTCTTTGGTATTCTAAGGAGTTTCTTTAAAAACGCCATCAGAATGACGGGAATTGGAAATGTAAACAGTAAACGCGGCATTTTAGACCTGTTTGAACCTATGTTCACGGTATTTTTGTTCCCCACTTTTTAATAAGTTTCTTTTTACTTGTTATTCAAGTGTTCCATTTACATCAAAGAACCATTCCACTGTTTATTATTGTGAACTCTTAGAGCAGTACCCACATTTACAGAGTGTTCTGAGCTCTTTTTTCTTATATACATTACGATTCTAAGGAGTTTCTTTAAAAACGCCATCAGTATGACGGGAATACGAAATGTTAACAGTAAACTCGGCATTTGAGACCTGTTTGAACCTATGGTCACTGTATTTTTGTTCCCGGTTTGTAATAAGGTTATTTTGACTTGTTATTCAAGTGTTCCATTTACATCACAGAAACATTCCAATGTTTATGATTGTGAATTCTTAGAACAGTAACCACATTGACAGAGTGTTCTTAGATCAAATTTCTTATATTCTGAAGGATTCTAAGTACTTCCTTTAAACACGACATCAGAATGACGGGGATTGTAATTGTAAACAGTAAACTCACCATTACAGAGTTATCTGAACTTGTGTTCAGTGTATTTTTGTTCCCCGTTTTGTAATAAGGTTCTTTTGACTTGTTATTCAAGTGTTCCATTTACATCACAGAACAATTCCGGTGTTTATTATTGTGAATTCTTAGAATGGTAACCACATTTACAGAGATTTCTGAGCTCTTTTAACTTATATTCTCTAGTATTCTAAGGAATTTCTTTAAAAACGCCGTCTGAATGACGGGAATTGGAAATGTAAACAGTGAACGCGACAATTTAGACCTGTTGGAACCTATGTTCACGGTATTTTTGTTCCCCACTTTTTAATAAGGTTCTTTTTACTTGTTATTCAAGTGTTCCATTTACATCACAGAGCCATTCCAGTGTTTATTATTGTGAAATCGTAGAGCAATAGCCACATTTACAGAGTGTTCTGAGCTCTTTTTACTTATAAACTTTAGTATTCTCAGGAGTTACTTTAAAAACTCCATCAGAGTGACGGGAATAGGAAATGTTAACAGTAAACTCGGCATTTGAGACCTGTTTGAACCTATGGTCACTGTATTTTTGTTCCCGGTTTGTAATAAGGTTCTTTTGACTTGTTATTCAAGTGTTCCATTTACATCACAGAAACATTCCAATGTTTATGATTGTGAATTCTTAGAACAGTAACCACATTGACAGAGTGTTCTGAGATCAAATTTCTTATATTCTGAAGGATTCTAAGTACTTTCTTTAAACACGCCATCAGAATGACGAGAATTGTAATTGTAAACAGTAAACTCGCCATTTCAGAGTTATCTGAACGTGTGTTCAGTGTATTTTTGTTCTCCGTTGTGTAATAAGGTTCTTTTTACTTGTTATTCAAGTGTTCCATTTACCTCACAGAACATATCCAGTGTTTATTATTGTGAACTCTTAGAATGTTTACCACATTTACAGAGTGTTCTGAGCTCTTTTAACTTATATACTTTAGTATTCTAAGGAGTTTCTTTAAAAACGCCATGAGAATGACGGGAATAGGAAATGTAAACAGTAAACTCGGCATTTGAGACCTGTTTCAACCTATGTTCACTGTATTTTTATTCCCCGGTTTGTAATAAGGTTCTTTTGACTTGTTATTCAAGTGTTCCATTTACATCACAGAACAATTCCAGTGTTTATTATTGTGAACTCTTAGAATGTCTACCACATTGACAGAGTGTTCTGAGATCAAATTTCTTATATTCTGAAGGATTCTATGTACTTTCTTTAAACACTCCATCAGAATGACGGGAATTGTAAATGTAAACAGTAAACTCACCATTACAGAGTTATCTCAACGTGTGTTCAGTGTATTTTTGTTCCCGGTTTGTAATAAGGTTCTTTGACTTGTTATTCAAGTGTTCCATTTACATCACAGAAACATTCTAATGTTTATGATTGTGAATTCTCAGAACAGTAACCACATTGACAGAGTGTTCTAGATCAAATTTCTTATATTCTCTAGGATTGTAAGTACTTTCTTTAAACACGCCATCAGAATGACGGGTATTGTAATTGTAAACAGTAAACTCGCCATTTCAGAGTTATCTGAACGTGTGTTCAGTGTATTTTTGTTCCCCGTTGTTAAATAAGTGTCTTTTGACTTGTTATTCAAGTGTTCCATTTACATCACAGAACAATTCCAGTGTTTATTATTGTGAACTCTTTGAATGGTTACCACGTTTACAGAGTGTTCTGAGCTCTTTTAACTTATATACTTTAGTATTCTAAGCAGTTTCTTTAAAAACGCTATCTGAATGACGGGAATAGGAAATGTAAACAGTAAACTCGGCATTTGAAACCTGTTTCAACCTATGTTCACTGTATTTTTATTCCCCGGTTTGTAATAAGGTTCTTTTGACTTGTTATTCAAGTGTTCCATTTACATCACAGAAACATTCCAATGTTTATGATTGCGAATTCTTAGAACACTAACAACATTGACAGAGTGTTCTGAGATCAAATTTCTTATATTCTCTAGGATTCTAAGTACTTTCTTTAAACACGCCATCAGAATGACGGGAATTGTAATTGTAAACAGTAAACTCGCCATTTCAGAGTAATCTGAACGTGTGTTCAGTGTATTTTTGTTCCCGGTTTGTAATAAGGTTCTTTGACTTGTTATTCAAGATTTCCATTTACATCACAGAAACATTCTAATGTTTATGATTGTGAATTCTTAGAACAGTAACCACATTGACAGAGTGTTCTAGATCAAATTTCTTATATTCTCTAGGATTCTAAGTACTTTCTTTAAACACGCCATCAGAATGACGGGAATTGTAATTATAAACAGTAAACTCAGCATTACAGAGTTATCTGAACGTGTGTTCAGTGTATTTTTGTTCCCTGTTTTGTAATAAGGTTCTTTTGACTTGTTATTCAAGTGTTCCATTTACATCACAGAACAATTCCAGTGTGTATTATTGTGAATTCTTAGAACACTAACCGCATTTACACAGTGTTCTGAGTTCTTTTAACTCATATTCTTTGGTATTCTAAGGAGTTTCTTTAAAATCGCCATCAAAATGACGGGAACTGGAAATGTAAACAGTAAAATCGGCAGTTTAGTCCTGTTTGAACCTATGTTCATGGTATTTTTGTTCCCCACTTTTTAATAAGGTTCTTTTTACTTGTTATTCAAGTGTTCCATTTACATCACAGAACAATTCCAGTGTTTATTATTGTGAACTCTTAGAGCACTAGCCACATTTACAGAGTGTTCTGAGCTCTTTTAACTTATATACTTTAGTATTCTAAGGAGTTTCTTTAAAAACGCTATCAGAATGACAGGAAGAGGAAATGTAAACAGTAAACTCGGCATTTGAGACCTGTTTCAACCTATGTTCACTGTATTTTTATTCCCCGGTTTGTAATAAGGTTCTTTTGACTTGTTATTCAAGTGTTCCATTTACATCACAGAAACATTCCAATGTTTATGATTGTGAATTCTTAGAACAGTAACCACATTGACAGAGTGTTCTAAGATCAAATTTCTTATATTCTGAAGGTTTCTAAGTACTTTCTTTAAACACGCCATCAGAATGACGGGAATTGTAATTGTAAACTGTAAACTCGCCATTTCAGAGTTATCTGAACGTGGGTTCAGTGTATTTTTGTTCCCGGTTTGTAATAAGGTTCTTTGACTTGTTATTCAAGTGTTCCATTTACATCACAGAAACATTCTAATGTTTATGATTGTGAATTCTTAGAACAGTAACCACACTGACAGAGTGTTCTAGATCAAATTTCTTATATTCTCTAGGATTCTAAGTACTTTCTTTAAACACGCCATCAGAAGGACGGGTATTGTAATTGTAAACAGTAAACTCGCCATTTCAGAGTTATCTGAACATGTGTTTAGTGTATTTTTGTTCCCCGTTGTGTAATAAGGTTCTTTTGACTTGTTATTCAAGTGTTCCATTTACATCACAGAACTATTCCAGTGTGTATTATTGTGAATTCTTAGAACAGTTACGGCATTTACACAGTGTTCTGAGCTCTTTTAACTCATATTCTTTGGTATTCTAAGGAGTTTCTTTAAAAACGCCATCAGAATGACGGAAATTGGAAATGTAAACAGTAAACGCGGCATTTTAGACCTGTTTGAACCTATGTTCACGGAATTTTTGTTCACCACTTTTTAAAAAGTTTCTTTTTACTTGTTATTCAAGTGTTCCATTTACATCACAGAACCATTCCAGTGTTTATAATTGTGAACTTTTAGAGCAGTAGCCACATTTACAGAGTGTTCTGAGCTCTTTTTACTTATATACTTTAGTATTCTAAGGAGTTTCTTTAAAAACGCCATCAGAGTGACGGGAATAGGAAATGTTAACAGTAAACTTGGCATTTGAGACTTATTTGAACCTATGGTCACTGTATTTTTGTTCCCGGCTTGTAATAAGGTTCTTTTGAATTGTTATTCAAGTGTTCTATTTACATCACAGAAACATTCCAATGTTTATGATTGTGAATTCTTAGAACAGTAACCACATTGACAGAGTGTTCTAAGATCAAATTTCTTATATTCTGAAGGATTCTAAGTACTTTCTTTAAACACGACATCAGAATGAAGGGGGTTGTAATTGTAAACAGTAAACTCACCATTACAGAGTTATCTGAACGTGTGTTCAGTGTATTTTTGTTCCCCGTTTTGTAATAAGGTTCTTTTGACTTGTTATTCAAGTGTTCCATTTAAATCACAGAACAATTTCAGTGTTTATTATTGTGAATTCTTAGAACAGTAACCACATTTACAGAGATTTCTGAGCTCTTTTAACACATTCTTTAGTATTCTAAGGAATTTCTTTAAAAACGCGATCTGAATGACGGGAATTGGAAATGTAAACAGTGAACTCGGCATTTTAGACCTGTTGGAACATATGTTCACGGTATTTTTGTTCCCCACTTTTTAATAAGGTTCTTTTTACTTGTTATTCAAGTGTTCCATTTACATCACAGAGCCATTCCAGTGTTTATTATTGTGAACTCTTAGAATGGTTACCACATTTACAGAGTGTTCTGAGCTCTTTTAACTTATATACTTTAGTATTCTAAAGAGTTTCTTTAAAAACACCATCAGAATGACGGGAATAGGAAATGTAAGCAGTAAACTCGGCATTTGAGACCTGTTTCAACCGATGTTCACTGTATTTTTATTCGTTGGTTTGTAATAAGGTTCTTTTGACTTGTTATTCAAGTGTTCCATTTACATCACAGAAACATTCCAATGTTTATGATTGTGAATTCTTAGAACAGTAACCACATCGAGAGAGTGTTCTGAGATCAAATTTCTTATATTCTGAAGGATTCTAAGTACTTTCTTTAAACACGCCATCAGAATGACGGGAATTGTAAACAGTAAACTCACCATTACAGAGTTATGGGAACGTGTGTTCACTGTATTTTTGTTCCCTGTTTTGTAATAAGGTTCTTTTGACTTGTAATTCAAGTGTTCCATTTACATCACAGAACAATCCCAGTGTGTATTATTGTGAATTTTTAGAACAGTACCGCATTTGCACAGTGTTCTGAGCTCTTTTAACTCATATTCTTTGGTATTCTAAGGAGTTTCTTTAAAAACGCCATCAGAATGACGGGAATTGGAAATGTAAACAGTAAACTCGGCATTTTAGACCTGTTTGAAAGTATGTTCACGGTATTTTTGTTCCCCACTTTTTATTAAGTTTCTTTTTACTTATTATTCAAGTGTTCCATTTACATCACAGAACCATTCCAGTGTTTATTATTGTGAACTCTTAGAGCAGTAGCCACATTTACAGAGTGTTCTGAGCTCTTTTTTCTTATATACTTTAGTATTCTAAGGAGTTTCTTTAAAAACGCCATCAGAGTGACGGAAATAGGAAATGTTAACAGTAAACTCGGCATTTGAGACTTGATTGAACCTGTGGTCACTGTATTTTCGTTCCCGGTTTGTAATAAGGTTCTTTTGACTTGTTATTCAAGTGTTCCATTTACATCACAGAAACATTCCAATGTTTATGATTGTGAATTCTTAGAACAGTAACCACATTGACAGAGTGTTCTGAGATCAAATTTCTTATATTCTGAAGGATTCTAAGTAGTTTCTTTACACACGCCATCAGAATGACGGGAATTGTAATTGTAAACTGTAAACTCGCCATTTCAGAGTTATCTGAACATGGGTTCAGTGTATTTTTGTTCCCGGTTTGTAATAAGGTTCTTTGACTTGTTATTCAAGTGTTCCATTTACATCACAGAAACATTCTAATGTTTATGATTGTGAATTCTTAGAACAGTAACCACACTGACAGAGTGTTCTAGATCAAATTTCTTATATTCTCTAGGATTCTAAGTACTTTCTTTAAACACGCCATCAGAAGGACGGGTATTGTAATTGTAAACAGTAAACTCGCCATTTCAGAGTTATCTGAACGTGTGTTCAGTGTATTTTTGTTCCCCGTTGTGTAATAAGGTTCTTTTGACTTGTTATTCAAGTGTTCCATTTACATCACAGAACTATTCCAGTGTGTATTATTGTGAATTCTTAGAACAGTAACGGCATTTACACAGTGTTCTGAGCTCTTTTAACTCATATTCTTTGGTATTCTAAGGAGTTTCATTAAAAACGCCATCAGATTGACGGAAATTGGAAATGTAAACAGTAAACGCGGCATTTTAGACCTGTTTGAACCTATGTTCACGGAATTTTTGTTCACCACTTTTTAAAAAGTTTCTTTTTACTTGTTATTCAAGTGTTCCATTTACATCACAGAACCATTCCAGTGTTTATAATTGTGAACTTTTAGAGCAGTACCCACATTTACAGAGTGTTCTGAGCTCTTTTTACTTATATACTTTAGTATTCTAAGGAGTTTCTTTAAAAACGCCATCAGAGTGACGGGAATAGGAAATGTTAACAGTAAACTTGGCATTTGAGACTTATTTGAACCTATGGTCACTGTATTTTTGTTCCCGGCTTGTAATAAGGTTCTTTTGAATTGTTATTCAAGTGTTCCATTTACATCACAGAAACATTCCAATGTTTATGATTGTGAATTCTTAGAACAGTAACCACATTGACAGAGTGTTCTAAGATCAAATTTCTTATATTCTGAAAGATTCTAAGTACTTTCTTTAAACACGACATCAGAATGACGGGGATTGTAATTGTAAACAGTAAACTCACCATTACAGAGTTATCTGAACGTGTGTTCAGTGTATTTTTGTTCCCCGTTTTGTAATAAGGTTCTTTTGACTTGTTTTTCAAGTGTTCCATTTACATCACAGAACAATTCCAGTGTTTATTATTGTGAATTCTTAGAACAGTAACCACACTTACAGAGATTTCTGAGCTCTTTTAACTTATATTCTTTAGTATTCTAAGGAATTTCTTTAAAAACGCCATCTGAATGACGGCAATTGGAAATGTAAACAGTGAACTCCGCATTTTAGATCTGTTGGAACCTATGTTCACGGTATTATTGTTCCCCACTTTTTAATAAGGTTCTTTTTACTTGTTATTCAAGTGTTCCATTTACATCACAGAGCCATTCCAGTGTTTATTATTGTGAACTCTTAGAGCAATAGCCACATTTACAGAGTGTTCTGAGCTCTTTTTACTTATATACTTTCGTATTCTAAGGAGTTTCTTTAAAAACGCCATCAGAGTGATGTGAATTGGAAATGTTAACAGTAAACTCGGCATTTGAGACTTTTTTGAACCTATGTTCACGGTATTTTTGTTCCCCACTTTTTAATAAGGTTCTTTTTACTTGTTATTCAAGTGTTCCATTTACATCACAGAGCCATTCCAGTGTTTATTATTGTGAACTCTTAGAATGGTTACCACATTTACAGAGTGTTCTGAGCTCTTTTTACTTATATACTTTAGTATTCTAAAGAGTTACTTTAAAAACGCCATCAGAATGATGGTAATAGCAAATGTAAACAGTAAACCTGGCATTTCAGACCTGTTTCAACCGATGTTCACTGTATTTTTATTCGTTGTTTTGTAATAAGGTTCTTTTGACTTGTTATTCAAGTGTTCCATTTACATCACAGAAACATTCCAATGTTTATGATTGTGAATTCTTAGAACAGTAACCACATTGAGAGAGTGTTCTGAGATCAAATTTCTTATATTCTAAGGATTCTAAGTACTTTCTTTAAACACGCCATCAGAATGACGGGAATTGTAAACAGTAAACTCACCATTACAGAGTTATCGGAACGTGTGTTCACTGTATTTTTGTTCCCTGTTTTGTAATAAGGTTCTTTTGACTTGTAATTCAAGTGTTCCATTTACATCACAGAACAATCCCAGTGTGTATTATTGTGAATTTTTAGAACAGTAACCGCATTTACACAGTGTTCTGAGCTCTTTTAACTCATATTCTTTTTTTATTCTAAGGAGTTTCTTTAAAAACGCCATCAGAGTGACGGAAATAGGAAATGTTAACAGTAAACTCGGCATTTGAGACTTGATTGAACCTGTGGTCACTGTATTTTTGTTCCCGGTTTGTAATAAGGTTCTTTTGACTTGTTATTCAAGTGTTCCATTTACATCACAGAAACATTCCAATGTTTATGATTGTGAATTCTTAGAACAGTAACCACATTGACAGAGTGTTCTGAGATCAAATTTCTTATATTCTGATGGATTCTAAGTAGTTTCTTTAAACACGCCCTCAGAATGACGGGAATTGTAATTGTAAACTGTAAACTCGCCATTTCAGCGTTATCTGAACGTGGGTTCAGTGTATTTTTGTTCCCGGTTTGTAATAAGGTTCTTTGACTTGTTATTCAAGTGTTCCATTTACATCACAGAAACATTCTAATGTTTATGATTGTGAATTTTTAGAACAGTAACCACACTGACAGAGTGTTCTAGATCAAATTTCTTATATTCTCTAGGATTCTAAGTACTTTCTTTAAACACGCCATCAGAAGGACGGGTATTGTAATTGTAAACAGTAAACTCGCCATTTCAGAGTTATCTGAACGTGTGTTTAGTGTATTTTTGTTCCCCGTTGTGTAATAAGGTTCTTTTGACTTGTTATTCAAGTGTTCCATTTACATCACAGAACTATTCCAGTGTGTATTATTGTGAATTCTTAGAACAGTAACGGCATTTACACAGTGTTCTGAGCTCTTTTAACTCATATTCTTTGGTATTCGAAGGAGTTTCTTTAAAAACGCCATCAGAATGACGGGAATTGGAAATGTAAACAGTAAACGCGGCATTTTAGACCTGTTTGAACCTATGTTCACGGAATTTTTGTTCACCACTTTTTATTAAGTTTCTTTTTACTTGTTATTCAAGTGTTCCATTTACATCACAGAACCATTCCAGTGTTTATAATTGTGAACTTTTAGAGCAGTACCCACATTTACAGAGTGTTCTGAGCTCTTTTTACTAATATACTTTAGTATTCTAAGGAGTTTCTTTAAAAACGCCATCAGAGTGATGGGAATAGGAAATGTTAACAGTAAACTTGGTATTTGTGACTTATTTGAACCTATGGTCACTGTATTTTTGTTCCCGGCTTGTAATAAGGTTCTTTTGACTTGTTATTCAAGTGTTCCATTTACATCACAGAAACATTCCAATGTTTATGATTGTGAATTCTTAGAACAGTAACCACATTGACAGAGTGTTCTGAGATCAAATTTCTTATATTCTGAAGGATTCTAAGTACTCTCTTTAAACACGCCATCAGAATGACGGGGATTGTAATTGTAAACAGTAAACTCACCAATACAGAGTTATCTGAACGTGTGTTCAGTGTATTTTTGTTCCCCGTTTTGTAATAAGGTTCTTTTGACTTGTTTTTCAAGTGTTCCATTTACATCACAGAACAATTTCAGTGTTTATTATTGTGAATTCTTAGAACAGTAACCACATTTACAGAGATTTCTGAGCTCTTTTAACTTATATTCTTTAGTATTCTAAGGAATTTCTTTAAAATCGCCATCTGAATGACGGCAATTGGAAATGTAAACAGTGACCTCGGCATTTTAGACCTGTTGGAACCTATGTTCACGGTATTTTTGTTCCCCACTTTTTAATAAGGTTCTTTTTACTTGTTATTCAAGTGTTCCATTTACATCACAGAGCCATTCCAGTGTTTATTATTGTGAACTCTTAGAATGGTTACCACATTTACAGAGTGTTCTGAGCTCTTTTAACTTATATACTTTAGTATTCTAAAGAGTTTCTTTAAAAACGCCATCAGAATGACGGGAATAGGAAATGTAAACAGTAAACTCGGCATTTGAGACCTGTTTCAACCGATGTTCACTGTATTTTTATTCGTTGGTTTGTAATAAGGTTCTTTTGACTTGTTATTCAAGTGTTCCATTTACATCACAGAAACATTCCAATGTTTATGATTGTGAATTCTTAGAACAGTAACCACATTGAGAGAGTGTTCTGAGATCAAATTTCTTATATTCTGAAGGATTCTAAGTACTTTCTTTAAACACGCTATCAGAATGACGGGAATTGTAAACAGTAAACTCACCATTACAGAGTTATGGGAAGGTGTGTTCACTGTATTTTTGTTCCCTGTTTTGTAATAAGGTTCTTTTGACTTGTAATTCAAGTGTTCCATTTACATCACAGAACAATTCCAGTGTGTATTATTGTGAATTTTTAGAACAGTAACCGCATTTACACAGTGTTCTGAGCTCTTTTAACTCATATATTTTGGTATTCTAAGGAGTTTCTTTAAAAACGCCATCAGAATGACGGGAATTGGAAATGTAAACAGTAAACTCGGCATTTTAGACCTGTTTGAACCTATGTTCACGGTATTTTTGTTCCCCACTTTTTATTAAGTTTCTTTTTACTTGTTATTCAAGTGTTCCATTTACGTCACAGAACCATTCCAGTGTTTATTATTGTGAACTCTTAGAGCAGTAGCCACATTTACAGAGTGTTCTGAGCTCTTTTTTCTTATATACTTTAGTATTCTAAGGAGTTTCTTTAAAAACGCCATCAGAGTGACGGAAATAGGAAATGTTAACAGTAAACTCGGCATTTGAGACTTGATTGAACCTGTGGTCACTGTATTTTCGTTCCCGGTTTGTAATAAGGTTCTTTTGACTTGTTATTCAAGTGTTCCATTTACATCACAGAAACATTCCAATGTTTATGATTGTGAATTCTTAGAACAGTAACCACATTGACAGAGTGTTCTGAGATCCAATTTCTTATATTCTGAAGGATTCTAAGTAGTTTCTTTAAACACGCCATCAGAATGACGGGAATTGTAATTGTAAACTGTAAACTCGCCATTTCAGAGTTATCTGAACGTGGATTCAGTGTATTTTTGTTCCCGGTTTGTAATAAGGTTCTTTGACTTGTTATTCAAGTGTTCCATTTACATCACAGAAACATTCTAATGTTTATGATTGTGAATTCTTAGAACAGTAACCACACTGACAGAGTGTTCTAGATCAAATTTCTTATATTCTCTGGGATTCTAAGTAGTTTCTTTAAACACGCCATCAGAAGGACGGGTATTGTAATTGTAAACAGTAAACTCGCCATTTCAGAGTTATCTGAACGTGTGTTTAGTGTATTTTTGTTCCCCGTTGTGTAATAAGGTTCTTTTGACTTGTTATTCAAGTGTTCCATTTACATCACAGAACTATTCCAGTGTGTATTATTGTGAATTCTTAGAACAGTAACGGCATTTACACAGTGTTCTGAGCTCTTTTAACTCATATTCTTTGGTATTCTAAGGAGTTTCTTTAAAAACGCCATCAGAATGACGGAAATTGGAAATGTAAACAGTAAACGCGGCATTTTAGACCTGTTTGAACCTATGTTCACGGAATTTTTGTTCACCACTTTTTAAAAAGTTTCTTTTTACTTGTTATTCAAGTGTTCCATTTACATCACAGAACCATTCCAGTGTTTATAATTGTGAACTTTTAGAGCAGTACCCACATTTACAGAGTGTTCTGAGCTCTTTTTACTTATATACTTTAGTATTCTAAGGAGTTTGTTTAAAAACGCCATCAGAGTGACGGGAATAGGAAATGTTAACAGTAAACTTGGCATTGGAGACTTATTTGAACCTATGGTCACTGTATTTTTGTTCCCGGCTTGTAATAAGGTTCTTTTGAATTGTTATTCAAGTGTTCCATTTACATCACAGAAACATTCCAATGTTTATGATTTTGAATTCTTAGAACAGTAACCACATTGACAGAGTGTTCTGAGATCAAATTTCTTATATTCTGAAGGATTCTAAGTACTTTCTTTAAACACGACATCAGAATGACGGGGATTGTAATTGTAAACAGTAAACTCACCATTACAGAGTTATCTGAACGTGTGTTCAGTGAATTTTTGTTCCCCGTTTTGTAATAAGGTTCTTTTTACTTGTTTTTCAAGTGTTCCATTTACATCACAGAACAATTCCAGTGTTTATTATGGTGAATTCGTAGAACAGTAACCACACTTACAGAGATTTCTGGGCTCTTTTAACTTATATTCTTTAGTATTCTAAGGAATTTCTTTAAAAACGCCATCTGAATGACGGCAATTGGAAATGTAAACAGTGAACTCGGCATTTTAGACCTTTTGGAACCTATGTTCACGGTATTTTTGTTCCCCACTTTTTAATAAGGTTCTTTTTACTTGTTATTCAAGTGTTCCATTTACATCACAGAGCCATTCCAGTGTTTATTATTGTGAACTCTTAGAATGGTTACCACATTTACAGAGTGTTCTGAGCTCTTTTAACTTATATACTTTAGTATTCTAAAGAGTTTCTTTAAAAACGGCATCAGAATGACGGGAATAGGAAATGTAAACAGTAAACGCGGCATTTGAGACCTGTTTCAACCGATGTTCACTGTATTTTTATTCGTTGGTTTGTAATAAGGTTCTTTTGACTTGTTATTCAAGTGTTCCATTTACATCACAGAAACATTCCAATGTTTATGATTGTGAATTCTTAGAACAGTAACCACATTGACAGAGTGTTCTGAGATCAAATTTCTTATATTCTGAAGGATTCTAAGTAGTTTCTTTAAACACACCATCCGAATGACGGGAATTGTAATTGTAAACTGTAAACTCGCCATTTCAGAGTTATCTGAACGTGGGTTCAGTGTATTTTTGTTCCCGGTTTGTAATAAGGTTCTTTGACTTGTTATTCAAGTGTTCCATTTACATC
Organism: Myotis nattereri; assembly: GCF_964212035.1. Classification (NCBI taxonomy): domain Eukaryota; kingdom Metazoa; phylum Chordata; class Mammalia; order Chiroptera; family Vespertilionidae; genus Myotis; species Myotis nattereri. Next base: position 34,989,240 of record NC_138090.1, read on the forward strand.
ACAGAAACATTCTAATGTTTATGATTGTGAATTCTTAGAACAGTAACCACACTGACAGAGTGTTCTAGATCAAACTTCTTATATTCTCTAGGATTCTAAGTACTTTCTTTAAACACGCCATCAGAAGGACGGGTATTGTAATTGTAAACAGTAAACTCGCCATTTCAGAGTTATCTGAACGTGTGTTTAGTGTATTTTTGTTCCCTGTTGTGTAATAAGGTTCTTTTGACTTGTTATTCAAGTGTTCCATTTACATCACAGAACTATTCCAGTGTGTATTGTGAATTCTTAGAACAGTAACGGCATTTACACAGTGTTCTGAGCTCTTTTAACTCATATTCTTTCGTATTCTAAGGAGTTTCTTTAAAAACGCCATCAGAATGACGGAAATTGGAAATGTAAACAGTAAACGCGGCATTTTAGACTTTTTTGAACCTATGGTCACTGTATTTTTGTTCCCGGTTTGTAATAAGGTTCTTTTGACTTGTTATTCAAGTGTTCCATTTACATCACAGAAACATTCCAATGTTTATGATTGTGAATTCTTAGAACAGTAACCACATTGACAGAGTGTTCTGAGATCAAATTTCTTATATTCTGAAGGTCTAAGTACTTTCTTTAAACACGCCATCAGAATGATGGGGATTGTAATTGTAAACAGTAAACTCACCATTACAGAGTTATCTGAACGTGTGTTCAGTGTATTTTTGTTCCCCGTTTTGTAATAAGGTTCTTTTGACTTGTTATTCAAGTGTTCCATTTACATCACAGAACAATTTCAGTGTTTATTATTGTGAATTCTTAGAACAGTAACCACATTTACAGAGATTTCTGAGCTCTTTTAACTTATATTCTTTAGTATTCTAAGGAATTTCTTTAAAAACGCTATCTGAATGACGGGAATTGGAAATGTAAACAGAGAACTCGGCATTTTAGACCTGTTGGAACCTATGTTCACGGTATTTTTGTTCCCCACTTTTTAATAAGGTTCTTTTTACTTGTTATTCAAGTGTTCCATTTACATCACAGAGCCATTCCAGTGTTTATTATTGTGAACTCTTAGAATGGTTACCACATTTACAGAGTGTTCTGAGCTCTTTTAACTTATATACTTTAGTATTCTAAAGAGTTTCTTTAAAAATGCCATCAGAATGACGGGAATAGGAAATGTAAACAGTAAACTCAGCATTTGAGACCTGTTTCAACCGATGTTCACTGTATTTTTATTCCCCGGTTTGTAATAAGGTTCTTTTGACTTGTTATTCAAGTGTTCCATTTACATCACAGAAACATTCCAATGTTTATGATTGTGAATTCTTAGAACAGTAACCACATTGAGAGAGTGTTCTAAGATCAAATTTCTTATATTCTGAAGGATTCTAAGTACTTTCTTAAAACACGACATCAGAATGACGGGGATTGTAATTTTAAACAGTAAACTTACCATTACAGAGTTATCTGAACGTGTGTTCAGTCTATTTTTGTTCCCCGTTTTGTAATAAGGTTCTTTTGACTTGTTTTTCAAGTGTTCCATTTACATCACAGAACAATTCCAGTGTTTATTATTGTGAATTCTTAGAACAGTAACCACACTTACAGAGATTTCTGAGCTCTTTTAACTTATATTCTTTAGTATTCTAAGGAATTTCTTTAAAAACGCCATCCGAATAACGGCAATTGGAAATGTAAACAGTGAACTCCGCATTTTTGACCTGTTGGAACCTATGTTCACGGTATTTTTGTTCCCCACTTTTTAATAAGGTTCTTTTTACTTGTTATTCAAGTGTTCCATTTACATCACAGAGCCATTCCAGTGTTTATTATTGTGAACTCTTAGAGCAATAGCCACATTTACAGAGTGTTCTGAGCTCTTTTTACATATATACTTTAGTATTCTAAGGAGTTTCTTTAAAAACGCCATCAGAGTGATGTGAATAGGAAATGTTAACAGTAAACTCGGCATTTGAGACTTTTTTGAACCTATGGTCACTGTATTTTTGTTCCCGGTTTGTAATAAGGTTCTTTGACTTGTTATTCAAGTGTTCCATTTACATCACAGAAACATTCTAATTTTTATGATGGTGAATTCTTAGAACAGTAACCACACTGACAGAGTGTTCTAGATCAAATTTCTTATATTCTCTAGGATTCTAAGTACTTTCTTTAAACACGCCATCAGAAGGACGGGTATTGTAATTGTAAACAGTAAACTCGCCATTTCAGAGTTATCTGAACGTGTGTTTAGTGTATTTTTGTTCCCCGTTGTGTAATAAGGTTCTTTTGACTTGTTATTCAAGTGTTCCATTTACATCACAGAACTATTCCAGTGTGTATTATTGTGAATTCTTAGAACAGTTATGGCATTTACACAGTGTTCTGAGCTATTTTAACTCATATTCTTTGGTATTCTAAGGAGTTTCTTTAAAAACGCCATCAGAATGATGGAAATTGGAAATGTAAACAGTAAACGCGGCATTTTAGACCTGTTTGAACCTATGTTCACGGAATTTTTGTTCACCACTTTTTAAAAAGTTTCTTTTTACTTGTTATTCAAATGTTCCATTTACATCACAGAACCATTCCAGTGTTTATAATTGTGAACTTTTAGAGCAGTACCCACATTTACAGAGTGTTCTGAGCTCTTTTTACTTATATACATTAGTATTCTAAGGAGTTTCTTTAAAAACGCCATCACAGTGACGGGAATAGGAAATGTTAACAGTAAACTTGGCATTTGAGACTTATTTGAACCTATGGTCACTGTATTTTTGTTCCCGGCTTGTAATAAGGTTCTTTTGAATTGTTATTCAAGTGTTCCATTTACATCACAGAAACATTCCAATGTTTATGATTTTGAATTCTTAGAACAGTAACCACATTGACAGAGTGTTCTGAGATCAAATTTCTTATATTCTGAAGGATTCTAAGTACTTTCTTTAAACACGACATCAGAATGACGGGGATTGTAATTGTAAACAGTAAACTCACCATTACAGAGTTATCTGAACGTGTGTTCAGTGAATTTTTGTTCCCCGTTTTGTAATAAGGTTCTTTTGACTTGTTTTTCAAGTGTTCCATTTACATCACAGAACAATTCCAGTGTTTATTATTGTGAATTCTTAGAACAGTAACCACACTTACAGAGATTTCTGAGCTCTTTTAACTTATATTCTTTAGTATTCTAAGGAATTTCTTTAAAAACGCCATCTGAATGACGGCAATTGGAAATGTAAACAGTGAACTCGGCATTTTAGACCTGTTGGAACCTATGTTCACGGTATTTTTGTTCCCCACTTTTTAATAAGGTTCTTTTTACTTGTTATTCAAGTGTTCCATTTACATCACAGAGCCATTCCAGTGTTTATTATTGTGAACTCTTAGAATGGTTACCACATTTACAGAGTGTTCTGAGCTCTTTTAACTTATATACTTTAGTATTCTAAAGAGTTTCTTTAAAAACGCCATCAGAATGACGGGAATAGGAAATGTAAACAGTAAACTCGGCATTTGAGACCTGTTTCAACCGATGTTCACTGTATTTTTATTCGTTGGTTTGTAATAAGGTTCTTTTGACTTGTTATTCAAGTGTTACATTTACATCACAGAAACATTCCAATGTTTATGATTGTGAATTCTTAGAACAGTAACCACATTGACAGAGTGTTCTGAGATCAAATTTCTATATTCTGAAGGATTCTAAGTAGTTTCTTTAAACACGCCATCAGAATGACGGGAATTGTAATTGTAAACTGTAAACTCGCCATTTCAGAGTTATCTGAACGTGGGTTCAGTGTATTTTTGTTCCCGGTTTGTAATAAGGTTCTTTGACTTGTTATTCAAGTGTTCCATTTACATCACAGAAACATTCTAATGTTTATGATTGTGAATTCTTAGAACAGTAACCACACTGACAGAGTGTTCTAGATCAAATTTCTTATATTCTCTAGGATTCTAAGTACTTTCTTTAAACACGCCATCAGAAGGACGGGTATTGTAATTGTAAACAGTAAACTCGCCATTTCAGAGTTATCTGAACGTGTGTTTAGTGTATTTTTGTTCCCCGTTGTGTAATAAGGTTCTTTTGACTTGTTATTCAAGTGTTCCATTTACATCACAGAACTATTCCAGTGTGTATTATTGTGAATTCTTAGAACAGTAACGGCATTTACACAGTGTTCTGAGCTCTTTTAACTCATATTCTTTGGTATTCTAAGGAGTTTCTTTAAAAATGCCATCAGAATGACGGAAATTGGAAATGTAAACAGTAAACGCGGCATTTTAGACCTGTTTGAACCTATGTTCACGTAATTTTTGTTCACCACTTTTTAAAAAGTTTCTTTTTACTTGTTATTCAAGTGTTCCATTTACATCACAGAACCATTCCAGTGTTTATAATTGTGAACTTTTAGAGCAGTACCCACATTTACAGAGTGTTCTGAGCTCTTTTTACTTATATACTTTAGTATTCTAAGGAGTTTCTTTAAAAACGCCGTCAGAGTGACGGGAATAGGAATTGTTAACAGTAAACTTGGCATTTGAGACTTATTTGAACCTATGGTCACTGTATTTTTGTTCCCGGCTTGTAATAAGGTTCTTTTGAATTGTTATTCAAGTGTTCCATTTACATCACAGAAACATTCCAATGTTTATGATTTTGAATTCTTAGGACAGTAACCACATTGACAGAGTGTTCTGAGATCAAATTTCTTATATTCTGAAGGATTCTAAGTACTTTCTTTAAACAGGACATCAGAATGACGGGGATTGTAATTGTAAACAGTAAACTCACCATTACAGAGTTATCTGAACGTGGGTTCAGTGTATTTTTGTTCCCGGTTTGTAATAAGGTTCTTTGACTTGTTATTCAAGTGTTCCATTTACATCACAGAAACATTCTAATGTTTATGATTGTGAATTCTTAGAACGGTAACCACACTGACAGAGTGTTCTAGATCAAATTTCTTATATTCTCTAGGATTCTAAGTACTTTCTTTAAACACGCCATCAGAAGGACGGGTATTGTAATTGTAAACAGTAAACTCGCCATTTCAGAGTTATCTGAACGTGTGTTTAGTGTATTTTTGTTCCCTGTTGTGTAATAAGGTTCTTTTGACTTGTTATTCAAGTGTTCCATTTACATCACAGAACTATTCCAGTGTGTATTATTGTGAATTCTTAGAACAGTAACGGCATTTACACAGTGTTCTGAGCTCTTTTAACTCATATTCTTTCGTATTCTAAGGAGTTTCTTTAAAAACGCCATCAGAATGACGGAAATTGGAAATGTAAACAGTAAACGCGGCATTTTAGACTTTTTTGAACCTATGGTCACTGTATTTTTGTTCCCGGTTTGTAATAAGGTTCTTTTGACTTGTTATTCAAGTGTTCCATTTACATCACAGAAACATTCCAATGTTTATGATTGTGAATTCTTAGAACAGTAACCACATTGACAGAGTGTTCTGAGATCAAATTTCTTATATTCTGAAGGATTCTAAGTACTTTCTTTAAACTCGCCATCAGAATGATGGGGATTCTAATTGTAAACAGTAAACTCACCATTACAGAGTTATCTGAACGTGTGTTCAGTGTATTTTTGTTCCCCGTTTTGTAATAAGGTTCTTTTGACTTGTTATTCAAGTGTTCCATTTACATCACAGAACAATTTCAGTGTTTATTATTGTGAATTCTTAGAACAGTAACCACATTTACAGAGATTTCTGAGCTCTTTTAACTTATATTCTTTAGTATTCTAAGGAATTTCTTTAAAAACGCTATCTGAATGACGGGAATTGGAAATGTAAACAGTGAACTCGGCATTTTAGACCTGTTGGAACCTATGTTCACGGTATTTTTGTTCCCCACTTTTTAATAAGGTTCTTTTTACTTGTTATTCAAGTGTTCCATTTACATCACAGAGCCATTCCAGTGTTTATTATTGTGAACTCTTAGAATGGTTACCACATTTACAGAGTGTTCTGAGCTCTTTTAACTTATATACTTTAGTATTCTAAAGAGTTTCTTTAAAAATGCCATCAGAATGACGGGAATAGGAAATGTAAACAGTAAACTCGGCATTTGAGACATGTTTCAACCGATGTTCACTGTATTTTTATTCGTTGGTTTGTAATAAGGTTCTTTTGACTTGTTATTCAAGTGTTCCATTTACATCACAGAAACATTCCAATGTTTATGATTGTGAATTCTTAGAACAGTAACCACATTGAGAGAGTGTTCTAAGATCAAATTTCTTATATTCTGAAGGATTCTAAGTACTTTCTTTAAACACGACATCAGAATGACGGGGATTGTAATTGTAAACAGTAAACTCACCATTACAGAGTTATCTGAACGTGTGTTCAGTCTATTTTTGTTCCCCGTTTTGTAATAAGGTTCTTTTGACTTGTTTTTCAAGTGTTCCATTTACATCACAGAACAATTCCAGTGTTTATTATTGTGAATTCTTAGAACAGTAACCACACTTACAGAGATTTCTGAGCTCTTTTAACTTATATTCTTTAGTATTCTAAGGAATTTCTTTAAAAACGCCATCTGAATAACGGCAATTGGAAATGTAAACAGTGAACTCCGCATTTTTGACCTGTTGGAAACTATGTTCACGGTATTTTTTTTCCCCACTTTTTAATAAGGTTCTTTTTGTTATTCAAGTGTTCCATTTACATCACAGAGCCATTCCAGTGTTTATTATTGTGAACTCTTAGAGCAATAGCCACATTTACAGAGTGTTCTGAGCTCTTTTTACATATATACTTTAGTATTCTAAGGAGTTTCTTTAAAAACGCCATCAGAGTGATGTGAATAGGAAATGTTAACAGTAAACTCGGCATTTGAGACTTTTTTGAACCTATGGTCACTGTATTTTTGTTCCCGGTTTGTAATAAGGTTCTTTTGACTTGTTATTCAAGTGTTCCATTTACATCACAGAAACATTCCAATGTTTATGATTGTGAATTCTTAGAACAGTAACCACATTGACAGAGTGTTCTGAGATCAAATTTCTTATATTCTGAAGGATTCTATGTAGTTTCTTTAAACACGCCATCAGAATGACGGGAATTGTAATTGTAAACTGTAAACTCGCCATTTCAGAGTTATCTGAACGTGGGTTCAGTGTATTTTTGTTCCCGGTTTGTAATAAGGTTCTTTGACTTGTTATTCAAGTGTTCCATTTACATCACAGAAACATTCTAATGTTTATGATGGTGAATTCTTAGAACAGTAACCACACTGACAGAGTGTTCTAGATCAAATTTCTTATATTCTCTAGGATTCTAAGTACTTTCTTTAAACACGCCATCAGAAGGACGGGTATTGTAATTGTAAACAGTAAACTCGCCATTTCAGAGTTATCTGAACGTGTGTTTAGTGTATTTTTGTTCCCCGTTGTGTAATAAGGTTCTTTTGACTTGTTATTCAAGTGTTCCATTTACATCACAGAACTATTCCAGTGTGTATTATTGTGAATTCTTAGAACAGTTATGGCATTTACACAGTGTTCTGAGCTCTTTTAACTCATATTCTTTGGTATTCTAAGGAGTTTCTTTAAAAACGCCATCAGAATGACGGAAATTGGAAATGTAAACAGTAAACGCGGCATTTTAGACCTGTTTGAACCTATGTTCACGTAATTTTTGTTCACCACTTTTTAAAAAGTTTCTTTTTACTTGTTATTCAAGTGTTCCATTTACATCACAGAACCATTCCAGTGTTTATAATTGTGAACTTTTAGAGCAGTACCCACATTTACAGAGTGTTCTGAGCTCTTTTTACTTATATACTTTAGTATTCTAAGGAGTTTCTTTAAAAACGCCATCACAGTGACGGGAATAGGAAATGTTAACAGTAAACTTGGCATTTGAGACTTATTTGAACCTATGGTCACTGTATTTTTGTTCCCGGCTTGTAATAAGGTTCTTTTGAATTGTTATTCAAGTGTTCCATTTACATCACAGAAACATTCCAATGTTTATGATTTTGAATTCTTAGAACAGTAACCACATTGACAGAGTGTTCTGAGATCAAATTTCTTATATTCTGAAGGATTCTAAGTACTTTCTTTAAACAGGACATCAGAATGACGGGGATTGTAATTGTAAACAGTAAACTCACCATTACAGAGTTATCTGAACGTGTGTTCAGTGAATTTTTGTTCCCCGTTTGGTAATAAGGTTCTTTTGACTTGTTTTTCAAGTGTTCCATTTATATCACAGAACAATTCCAGTGTTTATTATTGTGAATTCTTAGAACAGTAACCACACTTACAGAGATTTCTGAGCTCTTTTAACTTATATTCTTTAGTATTCTAAGGAATTTCTTTAAAAACGCCATCTGAATGACGGCAATTGGAAATGTAAACAGTGAACTCGGCATTTTAGACCTGTTGGAACCTATGTTCACGGTATTTTTGTTCCCCACTTTTTAATAAGGTTCTTTTTACTTGTTATTCAAGTGTTCCATTTACATCACAGAAACATTCCAATGTTTATGATTGTGAATTCTTAGAACAGTAACCACATTGACAGAGTGTTCTGAGATCAAATTTCTTATATTCTGAAGGATTCTATGTAGTTTCTTTAAACACGCCATCAGAATGACGGGAATTGTAATTGTAAACTGTAAACTCGCCATTTCAGAGTAATCTGAACGTGGGTTCAGTGTATTTTTGTTCCCGGTTTGTAATAAGGTTCTTTGACTTGTTATTCAAGTGTTCCATTTACATCACAGAAACATTCTAATGTTTATGATGGTGAATTCTTAGAACAGTAACCACACTGACAGAGTGTTCTAGATCAAATTTCTTATATTCTCTAGGATTCTAAGTACTTTCTTTAAACACGCCATCAGAAGGACGGGTATTGTAATTGTAAACAGTAAACTCGCCATTTCAGAGTTATCTGAACGTGTGTTTAGTGTATTTTTGTTCCCCGTTGTGTAATAAGGTTCTTTTGACTTGTTATTCAAGTGTTCCATTTACATCACAGAACTATTCCAGTGTGTATTATTGTGAATTCTTAGAACAGTTATGGCATTTACACAGTGTTCTGAGCTCTTTTAACTCATATTCTTTGGTATTCTAAGGAGTTTCTTTAAAAACGCCATCAGAATGACGGAAATTGGAAATGTAAACAGTAAACGCGGCATTTTAGACCTGTTTGAACCTATGTTCACGGAATTTTTGTTCACCACTTTTTAAAAAGTTTCTTTTTACTTGTTATTCAAGTGTTCCATTTACATCACAGAACCATTCCAGTGTTTATAATTGTGAACTTTTAGAGCAGTACCCACATTTACAGAGTGTTCTGAGCTCTTTTTACTTATATACTTTAGTATTCTAAGGAGTTTCTTTAAAAACGCCATCACAGTGACGGGAATAGGAAATGTTAACAGTAAACTTGGCATTTGAGACTTATTTGAACCTATGGTCACTGTATTTTTGTTCCCGGCTTGTAATAAGGTTCTTTTGAATTGTTATTCAAGTGTTCCATTTACATCACAGAAACATTCCAATGTTTATGATTTTGAATTCTTAGAACAGTAACCACATTGACAGAGTGTTCTGAGATCAAATTTCTTATATTCTGAAGGATTCTAAGTACTTTCTTTAAACACGACATCAGAATGACGGGGATTGTAATTGTAAACAGTAAACTCACCATTACAGAGTTATCTGAACGTGTGTTCAGTGAATTTTTGTTCCCCGTTTGGTAATAAGGTTCTTTTGACTTGTTTTTCAAGTGTTCCATTTACATCACAGAACAATTCCAGTGTTTATTATTGTGAATTCTTAGAACAGTAACCACACTTACAGAGATTTCTGAGCTCTTTTAACTTATATTCTTTAGTATTCTAAGGAATTTCTTTAAAAACGCCATCTGAATGACGGCAATTGGAAATGTAAACAGTGAACTCGGCATTTTAGACCTGTTGGAACCTATGTTCACGGTATTTTTGTTCCCCACTTTTTAATAAGGTTCTTTTTACTTGTTATTCAAGTGTTCCATTTACATCACAGAAACATTCCAATGTTTATGATTGTGAATTCTTAGAACAGTAACCACATTGACAGAGTGTTCTGAGATCAAATTTCTTATATTCTGAAGGATTCTATGTAGTTTCTTTAAACACGCCATCAGAATGACGGGAATTGTAATTGTAAACTGTAAACTCGCCATTTCAGAGTTATCTGAACGTGGGTTCAGTGTATTTTTGTTCCCGGTTTGTAATAAGGTTCTTTGACTTGTTATTCAAGTGTTCCATTTACATCACAGAAACATTCTAATGTTTATGATTGTGAATTCTTAGAACGGTAACCACACTGACAGAGTGTTCTAGATCAAATTTCTTATATTCTCTAGGATTCTAAGTACTTTCTTTAAACACGCCATCAGAAGGACGGGTATTGTAATTGTAAACAGTAAACTCGCCATTTCAGAGTTATCTGAACGTGTGTTTAGTGTATTTTTGTTCCCTGTTGTGTAATAAGGTTCTTTTGACTTGTTATTCAAGTGTTCCATTTACATCACAGAACTATTCCAGTGTGTATTATTGTGAATTCTTAGAACAGTAACGGCATTTACACAGTGTTCTGAGCTCTTTTAACTCATATTCTTTCGTATTCTAAGGAGTTTCTTTAAAAACGCCATCAGAATGACGGAAATTGGAAATGTAAACAGTAAACGCGGCATTTTAGACTTTTTTGAACCTATGGTCACTGTATTTTTGTTCCCGGTTTGTAATAAGGTTCTTTTGACTTGTTATTCAAGTGTTCCATTTACATCACAGAAACATTCCAATGTTTATGATTGTGAATTCTTAGAACAGTAACCACATTGACAGAGTGTTCTGAGATCAAATTTCTTATATTCTGAAGGATTCTAAGTACTTTCTTTAAACTCGCCATCAGAATGATGGGGATTCTAATTGTAAACAGTAAACTCACCATTACAGAGTTATCTGAACGTGTGTTCAGTGTATTTTTGTTCCCCGTTTTGTAATAAGGTTCTTTTGACTTGTTATTCAAGTGTTCCATTTACATCACAGAACAATTTCAGTGTTTATTATTGTGAATTCTTAGAACAGTAACCACATTTACAGAGATTTCTGAGCTCTTTTAACTTATATTCTTTAGTATTCTAAGGAATTTCTTTAAAAACGCTATCTGAATGACGGGAATTGGAAATGTAAACAGTGAACTCGGCATTTTAGACCTGTTGGAACCTATGTTCACGGTATTTTTGTTCCCCACTTTTTAATAAGGTTCTTTTTACTTGTTATTCAAGTGTTCCATTTACATCACAGAGCCATTCCAGTGTTTATTATTGTGAACTCTTAGAATGGTTACCACATTTACAGAGTGTTCTGAGCTCTTTTAACTTATATACTTTAGTATTCTAAAGAGTTTCTTTAAAAATGCCATCAGAATGACGGGAATAGGAAATGTAAACAGTAAACTCGGCATTTGAGACATGTTTCAACCGATGTTCACTGTATTTTTATTCGTTGGTTTGTAATAAGGTTCTTTTGACTTGTTATTCAAGTGTTCCATTTACATCACAGAAACATTCCAATGTTTATGATTGTGAATTCTTAGAACAGTAACCACATTGAGAGAGTGTTCTAAGATCAAATTTCTTATATTCTGAAGGATTCTAAGTACTTTCTTTAAACACGACATCAGAATGACGGGGATTGTAATTGTAAACAGTAAACTCACCATTACAGAGTTATCTGAACGTGTGTTCAGTCTATTTTTGTTCCCCGTTTTGTAATAAGGTTCTTTTGACTTGTTTTTCAAGTGTTCCATTTACATCACAGAACAATTCCAGTGTTTATTATTGTGAATTCTTAGAACAGTAACCACACTTACAGAGATTTCTGAGCTCTTTTAACTTATATTCTTTAGTATTCTAAGGAATTTCTTTAAAAACGCCATCTGAATAACGGCAATTGGAAATGTAAACAGTGAACTCCGCATTTTTGACCTGTTGGAAACTATGTTCACGGTATTTTTTTTCCCCACTTTTTAATAAGGTTCTTTTTGTTATTCAAGTGTTCCATTTACATCACAGAGCCATTCCAGTGTTTATTATTGTGAACTCTTAGAGCAATAGCCACATTTACAGAGTGTTCTGAGCTCTTTTTACATATATACTTTAGTATTCTAAGGAGTTTCTTTAAAAACGCCATCAGAGTGATGTGAATAGGAAATGTTAACAGTAAACTCGGCATTTGAGACTTTTTTGAACCTATGGTCACTGTATTTTTGTTCCCGGTTTGTAATAAGGTTCTTTTGACTTGTTATTCAAGTGTTCCATTTACATCACAGAAACATTCCAATGTTTATGATTGTGAATTCTTAGAACAGTAACCACATTGACAGAGTGTTCTGAGATCAAATTTCTTATATTCTGAAGGATTCTATGTAGTTTCTTTAAACACGCCATCAGAATGACGGGAATTGTAATTGTAAACTGTAAACTCGCCATTTCAGAGTTATCTGAACGTGGGTTCAGTGTATTTTTGTTCCCGGTTTGTAATAAGGTTCTTTGACTTGTTATTCAAGTGTTCCATTTACATCACAGAAACATTCTAATGTTTATGATGGTGAATTCTTAGAACAGTAACCACACTGACAGAGTGTTCTAGATCAAATTTCTTATATTCTCTAGGATTCTAAGTACTTTCTTTAAACACGCCATCAGAAGGACGGGTATTGTAATTGTAAACAGTAAACTCGCCATTTCAGAGTTATCTGAACGTGTGTTTAGTGTATTTTTGTTCCCCGTTGTGTAATAAGGTTCTTTTGACTTGTTATTCAAGTGTTCCATTTACATCACAGAACTATTCCAGTGTGTATTATTGTGAATTCTTAGAACAGTTATGGCATTTACACAGTGTTCTGAGCTCTTTTAACTCATATTCTTTGGTATTCTAAGGAGTTTCTTTAAAAACGCCATCAGAATGACGGAAATTGGAAATGTAAACAGTAAACGCGGCATTTTAGACCTGTTTGAACCTATGTTCACGGAATTTTTGTTCACCACTTTTTAAAAAGTTTCTTTTTACTTGTTATTCAAGTGTTCCATTTACATCACAGAACCATTCCAGTGTTTATAATTGTGAACTTTTAGAGCAGTACCCACATTTACAGAGTGTTCTGAGCTCTTTTTACTTATATACTTTAGTATTCTAAGGAGTTTCTTTAAAAACGCCATCACAGTGACGGGAATAGGAAATGTTAACAGTAAACTTGGCATTTGAGACTTATTTGAACCTATGGTCACTGTATTTTTGTTCCCGGCTTGTAATAAGGTTCTTTTGAATTGTTATTCAAGTGTTCCATTTACATCACAGAAACATTCCAATGTTTATGATTTTGAATTCTTAGAACAGTAACCACATTGACAGAGTGTTCTGAGATCAAATTTCTTATATTCTGAAGGATTCTAAGTACTTTCTTTAAACACGACATCAGAATGACGGGGATTGTAATTGTAAACAGTAAACTCACCATTACAGAGTTATCTGAACGTGTGTTCAGTGAATTTTTGTTCCCCGTTTGGTAATAAGGTTCTTTTGACTTGTTTTTCAAGTGTTCCATTTATATCACAGAACAATTCCAGTGTTTATTATTGTGAATTCTTAGAACAGTAACCACACTTACAGAGATTTCTGAGCTCTTTTAACTTATATTCTTTAGTATTCTAAGGAATTTCTTTAAAAACGCCATCTGAATGACGGCAATTGGAAATGTAAACAGTGAACTCGGCATTTTAGACCTGTTGGAACCTATGTTCACGGTATTTTTGTTCCCCACTTTTTAATAAGGTTCTTTTTACTTGTTATTCAAGTGTTCCATTTACATCACAGAAACATTCCAATGTTTATGATTGTGAATTCTTAGAACAGTAACCACATTGACAGAGTGTTCTGAGATCAAATTTCTTATATTCTGAAGGATTCTATGTAGTTTCTTTAAACACGCCATCAGAATGACGGGAATTGTAATTGTAAACTGTAAACTCGCCATTTCAGAGTAATCTGAACGTGGGTTCAGTGTATTTTTGTTCCCGGTTTGTAATAAGGTTCTTTGACTTGTTATTCAAGTGTTCCATTTACATCACAGAAACATTCTAATGTTTATGATGGTGAATTCTTAGAACAGTAACCACACTGACAGAGTGTTCTAGATCAAATTTCTTATATTCTCTAGGATTCTAAGTACTTTCTTTAAACACGCCATCAGAAGGACGGGTATTGTAATTGTAAACAGTAAACTCGCCATTTCAGAGTTATCTGAACGTGTGTTTAGTGTATTTTTGTTCCCCGTTGTGTAATAAGGTTCTTTTGACTTGTTATTCAAGTGTTCCATTTACATCACAGAACTATTCCAGTGTGTATTATTGTGAATTCTTAGAACAGTTATGGCATTTACACAGTGTTCTGAGCTCTTTTAACTCATATTCTTTGGTATTCTAAGGAGTTTCTTTAAAAACGCCATCAGAATGACGGAAATTGGAAATGTAAACAGTAAACGCGGCATTTTAGACCTGTTTGAACCTATGTTCACGGAATTTTTGTTCACCACTTTTTAAAAAGTTTCTTTTTACTTGTTATTCAAGTGTTCCATTTACATCACAGAACCATTCCAGTGTTTATAATTGTGAACTTTTAGAGCAGTACCCACATTTACAGAGTGTTCTGAGCTCTTTTTACTTATATACTTTAGTATTCTAAGGAGTTTCTTTAAAAACGCCATCACAGTGACGGGAATAGGAAATGTTAACAGTAAACTTGGCATTTGAGACTTATTTGAACCTATGGTCACTGTATTTTTGTTCCCGGCTTGTAATAAGGTTCTTTTGAATTGTTATTCAAGTGTTCCATTTACATCACAGAAACATTCCAATGTTTATGATTTTGAATTCTTAGAACAGTAACCACATTGACAGAGTGTTCTGAGATCAAATTTCTTATATTCTGAAGGATTCTAAGTACTTTCTTTAAACACGACATCAGAATGACGGGGATTGTAATTGTAAACAGTAAACTCACCATTACAGAGTTATCTGAACGTGTGTTCAGTGAATTTTTGTTCCCCGTTTGGTAATAAGGTTCTTTTGACTTGTTTTTCAAGTGTTCCATTTACATCACAGAACAATTCCAGTGTTTATTATTGTGAATTCTTAGAACAGTAACCACACTTACAGAGATTTCTGAGCTCTTTTAACTTATATTCTTTAGTATTCTAAGGAATTTCTTTAAAAACGCCATCTGAATGACGGCAATTGGAAATGTAAACAGTGAACTCGGCATTTTAGACCTGTTGGAACCTATGTTCACGGTATTTTTGTTCCCCACTTTTTAATAAGGTTCTTTTTACTTGTTATTCAAGTGTTCCATTTACATCACAGAAACATTCCAATGTTTATGATTGTGAATTCTTAGAACAGTAACCACATTGACAGAGTGTTCTGAGATCAAATTTCTTATATTCTGAAGGATTCTATGTAGTTTCTTTAAACACGCCATCAGAATGACGGGAATTGTAATTGTAAACTGTAAACTCGCCATTTCAGAGTTATCTGAACGTGGGTTCAGTGTATTTTTGTTCCCGGTTTGTAATAAGGTTCTTTGACTTGTTATTCAAGTGTTCCATTTACATCACAGAAACATTCTAATGTTTATGATGGTGAATTCTTAGAACAGTAACCACACTGACAGAGTGTTCTAGATCAAATTTCTTATATTCTCTAGGATTCTAAGTACTTTCTTTAAACACGCCATCAGAAGGACGCGTATTGTAATTGTAAACAGTAAACTCGCCATTTCAGAGTTATCTGAACGTGTGTTTAGTGTATTTTTGTTCCCCGTTGTGTAATAAGGTTCTTTTGACTTGTTATTCAAGTGTTCCATTTACATCACAGAACTATTCCAGTGTGTATTATTGTGAATTCTTAGAACAGTTATGGCATTTACACAGTGTTCTGAGCTCTTTTAACTCATATTCTTTGGTATTCTAAGGAGTTTCTTTAAAAACGCCATCAGAATGACGGAAATTGGAAATGTAAACAGTAAACGCGGCATTTTAGACCTGTTTGAACCTATGTTCACGGAATTTTTGTTCACCACTTTTTAAAAAGTTTCTTTTTACTTGTTATTCAAGTGTTCCATTTACATCACAGAACCATTCCAGTGTTTATAATTGTGAACTTTTAGAGCAGTACCCACATTTACAGAGTGTTCTGAGCTCTTTTTACTTATATACTTTAGTATTCTAAGGAGTTTCTTTAAAAACGCCATCACAGTGACGGGAATAGGAAATGTTAACAGTAAACTTGGCATTTGAGACTTATTTGAACCTATGGTCACTGTATTTTTGTTCCCGGCTTGTAATAAGGTTCTTTTGAATTGTTATTCAAGTGTTCCATTTACATCACAGAAACATTCCAATGTTTATGATTTTGAATTCTTAGAACAGTAACCACATTGACAGAGTGTTCTGAGATCAAATTTCTTATATTCTGAAGGATTCTAAGTACTTTCTTTAAACACGACATCAGAATGACGGGGATTGTAATTGTAAACAGTAAACTCACCATTACAGAGTTATCTGAACGTGTGTTCAGTGAATTTTTGTTCCCCGTTTGGTAATAAGGTTCTTTTGACTTGTTTTTCAAGTGTTCCATTTACATCACAGAGCCATTCCAGTGTTTATTATTGTGAACTCTTAGAATGGTTACCACATTTACAGAGTGTTCTGAGCTCTTTTAACTTATATACTTTAGTATTCTAAAGAGTTTCTTTAAAAACGCCATCAGAATGATGGGAACTGGAAATGTAAACAGTAAACTCCGCATTTTAGACCTGTTTGAACCTATGTTCACGGTATTTTTGTTCCCCACTTTTTATTAAGTTTCTTTTTACTTGTTATTCAAGTGTTCCATTTACATCACAGAACCATTCCAGTGTTTATTATTGTGAACTCTTAGAGCATTAGCCACATTTACAGAGTGTTCTGAGCTCTTTTTTCTTATATACTTTAGTATTCTAAGGAGTTTCTTTAAAAACGCCATCAGAGTGACGGAAATAGGAAATGTTAACAGTAAACTCGGCATTTGAGATTTGATTGAACCTATGGTCACTGTATTTTTGTTCCCGGTTTGTAATAAGGTTCTTTTGACTTGTTATTCAAGTGTTCCATTTACATCACAGAAACATTCCAATGTTTATGATTGTGAATTCTTAGAACAGTAACCACATTGACAGAGTGTTCTGAGATCAAATTTCTTATATTCTGAAGGATTCTAAGTAGTTTCTTTAAACACGCCATCAGAATGACGGGAATTGTAATTGTAAACTGTAAACTCGCCATTTCAGAGTTGTCTGAATGTGGGTTCAGTGTATTTTTTTTCCCGGTTTGTAATAAGGTTCTTTGACTTGTTATTCAAGTGTTCCATTTACATCACAGAAACATTTTAATGTTTATGATTGTGAATTCTTAGAACAGTAACCACACGGACAGAGTGTTCTAGATCAAATTTCTTATATTCTCTAGGATTCTAAGTACTTTCTTTAAACACGCCATCAGAAGGACGGGTATTGTAATTGTAACCAGTAAACTCGCCATATCAGAGTTATCTGAACGTGTGTTTAATGTATTTTTGTTCCTCGTTGTGTAATTAGGTTCTTTTGACTTGTTATTCAAGTGTTCCATTTACATCACAGAACTATTCCAGTGTGTGTTATTGTGAATTCTTAGAACAGTAACCGCATTTACACAGTGTTCTGAGCTCTTTTAACTCATATTCTTTGGTATTCTAAGGAGTTTCTTTAAAAACGCCATCAGAATGACAGGAATTGGAAATGTAAACAGTAAACACGGCATTTTAGATCTGTTTGAATCTATGTTCACGGAATTTTTGTTCACCACTTTTTAAAAAATTTCTTTTTACTTGTTATTCAAGTGTTCCATTTACATCACAGAACCATTCCATTGTTTATAATTGTGAACTTTTAGAGCAGTACCCACATTTAGAGAGTGTTCTGAGCTCTTTTTACTTATATACTTTAGTATTCTAAGGAGTTTCTTTAAAAACGCCATCAGAGTGACAGGAATAGGAAATGTTAACAGTAAACTTGGCATTTGAGACTTATTTGAACCTATGGTCACTGTATTTTTGTTCCAGGCTTGTAATAAGGTTCTTTTGAATTGTTATTCAAGTGTTCCATTTACATCACAGAAACATTCCAATGTTTATGATTGTGAATTCTTAGAACAGTAACCACATTGACAGAGTGTTCTAAGATCAAATTTCTTATATTCTGAAGGATTCTAAGTACTTTCTTTAAACACGACATCAGAATGACGGGGATTGTAATTGCAAACAGTAAACTCACCATTACAGAGTTATCTGAACGTGTGTTCAGTGTATTTTTGTTCCCCGTTTTGTAATAAGGTTCTTTTGACTTGTTTTTCAAGTGTTCCATTTAAATCACAGAACAATTCCAGTGTTTATTATTGTGAATTCTTAGAACAATAACCACATTACAGAGATTTCTGAGCTCTTTTAACTTATATTCTTTAGTATTCTAAGGAATTTCTTTAAAAACGCCATCTGAATGACGGCAATTGGAAATGTAAACAGTGAACTCCGCATTTTAGACCTGTTGGAACCTATGTTCACGGTATTTTTGTTCCCCACTTTTTAATAAGGTTCTTTTTACTTGTTATTCAAGTGTTCCATTTACATCACAGAGCCATTCCAGTGTTTATTATTGTGAACTCTTAGAGCAATAGCCACATTTACAGAGTGTTCTGAGCTCTTTTAACTTATATACTTTAGTATTCTAAGGAGTTACTTTAAAAACGCCATCAGAGTGACAGGAATAGGAAATGTTAACAGTAAACTCGGCATTTGAGACCTGTTTGAACCTATGGTCACTGTATTTTTGTTCCCGGTTTGTAATAAGTTTCTTTTGACTTGTTATTCAAGTGTTCCATTTACATCACAGAAACATTCCAATGTTTATGATTGTGAATTTTTAGAACAGTAACCACTTTGACAGAGTGTTCTGAGATCAAATTTCTTATATTCTGAAGGATTCTAAGTACTTTCTTTAAACACGCCATCAGAATGACGAGAATTGTAATTGTGAACAGTAAACTCGCCATTTTAGAGTTATCTGAACGTGTGTTCAGTGTATTTTTGTTCTCCGTTGTGTAATGAGGTTCTTTTTACTTGTTATTCAAGTGTTCCATTTACATCACCGAACAATTCCAGTGTTTATTATTGTGAACTCTTAGAATGGTTACCACATTTACAGAGTGTTCTGAGCTCTTTTAACTTATATACTTTAGTATTCTAAAGAGTTTCTTTAAAAACGCCATCAGAATGACGGGAATAGGAAATGTAAACAGTAAACTCGGCATTTGAGACCTGTTTCAACCGATGTTCACTGTATTTTTATTCGTTGGTTTGTAATAAGGTTCTTTTGACTTGTTATTCAAGTGTTACATTTACATCACAGAAACATTCCAATGTTTATGATTGTGAATTCTTAGAACAGTAACCACATTGACAGAGTGTTCTGAGATCAAATTTCTATATTCTGAAGGATTCTAAGTAGTTTCTTTAAACACGCCATCAGAATGACGGGAATTGTAATTGTAAACTGTAAACTCGCCATTTCAGAGTTATCTGAACGTGGGTTCAGTGTATTTTTGTTCCCGGTTTGTAATAAGGTTCTTTGACTTGTTATTCAAGTGTTCCATTTACATCACAGAAACATTCTAATGTTTATGATTGTGAATTCTTAGAACAGTAACCACACTGACAGAGTGTTCTAGATCAAATTTCTTATATTCTCTAGGATTCTAAGTACTTTCTTTAAACACGCCATCAGAAGGACGGGTATTGTAATTGTAAACAGTAAACTCGCCATTTCAGAGTTATCTGAACGTGAGTTTAGTGTATTTTTGTTCCCCGTTGTGTAATAAGGTTCTTTTGACTTGTTATTCAAGTGTTCCATTTACATCACAGAACTATTCCAGTGTGTATTATTGTGAATTCTTAGAACAGTAACGGCATTTACACAGTGTTCTGAGCTCTTTTAACTCATATTCTTTGGTATTCTAAGGAGTTTCTTTAAAAATGCCATCAGAATGACGGAAATTGGAAATGTAAACAGTAAACGCGGCATTTTAGACCTGTTTGAACCTATGTTCACGCAATTTTTGTTCACCACTTTTTAAAAAGTTTCTTTTTACTTGTTATTCAAGTGTTCCATTTACATCACAGAACCATTCCAGTGTTTATAATTGTGAACTTTTAGAGCAGTACCCACATTTACAGAGTGTTCTGAGCTCTTTTTACTTATATACTTTAGTATTCTAAGGAGTTTCTTTAAAAACGCCGTCAGAGTGACGGGAATAGGAAATGTTAACAGTAAACTTGGCATTTCAGACTTATTTGAACCTATGGTCACTGTATTTTTGTTCCCGGCTTGTAATAAGGTTCTTTTGAATTGTTATTCAAGTGTTCCATTTACATCACAGAAACATTCCAATGTTTATGATTTTGAATTCTTAGAACAGTAACCACATTGACAGAGTGTTCTGAGATCAAATTTCTTATATTCTGAAGGATTCTAAGTACTTTCTTTAAACACGACATCAGAATGACGGGGATTGTAATTGTAAACAGTAAACTCACCATTACAGAGTTATCTGAACGTGTGTTCAGTGTATTTTTGTTCCCCGTTTTGTAATAAGGTTCTTTTGACTTGTTATTCAAGTGTTCCATTTACATCACAGAACAATCCCAGTGTGTATTATTGTGAATTTTTAGAACAGTAACCGCATTTACACAGTGTTCTGAGCTCTTTTAACTCATATTCTTTGGTATTCTAAGGAGTTTCTTTAAAAACGCCATCAGAATGATGGGAATTGGAAATGTAAACAGTAAACTCCGCATTTTAGACCTGTTTGAACCTATGTTCACGGTATTTTTGTTCCCCACTTTTTATTAAGTTTCTTTTTACTTGTTATTCAAGTGTTCCATTTACATCACAGAACCATTCCAGTGTTTATTATTGTGAACTCTTAGAATGTATACCACATTTACAGAGTGTTCTGAGCTCTTTCAACTTATATACTTTAGTATTCTAAGGAGTTTCTTTAAAAACGCCATGAGAATGACGGGAATAGGAAATGTAAACATTAAACTCGGCATTTGAGACCTGTTTCAACCTATGTTCACTGTATTTTTATTCCCCGGTTTGTAATAAGTTTCTTTTTACTTGTTATTCAAGTGATCCATTTACATCACAGAAACATTCCAATGTTTATGATTGTTCATTCTTAGAACAGTAACCACATTGACAGAGTGTTCTGAGATCAAATTTCTTATATTCTGAAGGATTCTAAGTACTTTCTTTAAACACGCCATCAGAATGAAGGGAATTGTAATTGTAAACAGTAAACTCATCATTACAGAGTCATCTGAACGTGTGTTCAGTGTATTTTTGTGCCCGGTTTGTAATAAGGTTCTTTGACTTGTTATTCAAGTGTTCCATTTACATCACAGAAACATTCTAATGTTTATGATTGTGAATTCTTAGAACAGTAACCACATTGACAGAGTGTTCTAGATCAAATTTCTTATATTCTCTAGGATTCTAAGTACTTTCTTTAAACACGCCATCAGAATGACAGGTAATGTAATTGTAAACAGTAAACTCGCCATTTCAGAGTTATCTGAGCGTGTGTTCAGTGTATTTTTGTTCTCCGTTGTGTAATAAGGTTCTTTTTACTTGTTATTCAAGTGTTCCATTTACATCACAGAACCATTCCAGTGTTTATTATTGTGAACTCTTAGAATGTTTACCATATTTACAGAGTGTTCTGAGCTCTTTTAACTTATATACTTTAGTATTCTAAGGAGTTTCTTTAAAAATGCTATCAGAATGACGGGAATAGGAAATGTAAACAGTAAACTCGGCATTTGAGACCTGTTTCAACCTATGTTCACTGTATTTTTGTTCCCCGTTGTATAATAAGGTTCTTTTGACTTGTTATTCAAGTGTTCCATTTACATCACAGAAACATTCCAATGTTTATGATTGTTTATTCTTAGAACAGTAACCACATTGACAGAGTGTTCTAGATCAAATTTCTTATATTCTCTAGGATTCTAAGTACTTTCTTTAAACACGCCATCAGAATGACGGGTATTGTAATTGTAAACAGTAAACTCGCCATTTCAGAGTTATCTGAACGTGTGTTCAGTGTATTTTTGTTCCCCGTTGTGTAATAAGGTTCTTTTGACTTGTTATTCAAGTGTTCCATTTACATCACAGAACAATTCCAGTGTTTATTATTGTGAACTCTTAGAATGGTTACAACATTTACAGAGTGTTCTGAGCTCTTTTAACTTATATACTTTAGTATTCTATAGAGTTTCTTTAAAAACGTCATCAGAATGACGGGAATAGGAAATGTAAACAGTAAACTCGGCATTTGAGACCTGTTTCAACCTATGTTCACTGTATTTTTATTCCCCGGTTTGTAATAAGGTTCTTTTGACTTGTTATTCAAGTGTTCCATTTACATCACAGAAACATTCCAATGTTTATGATTGTGAATTCTTAGAACAGTAACCACATTGACAGACTGTTGTGAAATCAGATTTCTTATATTCTGAAGGATTCTAAGTGCTTTCTTCAAACACGCCATCAGAATGACGGGAATTGTAATTGTAAACAGTAAACTCGCCATTTCAGAGTAATCTGAATTTGTATTCAGAGTATTTTTGTTCCCCGTTGTGTAATAAGGTTCTTTTGACTTGTTATTCAAGTGTTCCATTTACATCACCGAACAATTCCAGTGTGTATTATTGTGAATTCTTAGAACAGTAACCGCTTTTACACAGTGTTCTGAGCTCTTTTAACTCATATTCTTTGGTATTCTAAAAAGTTTCTTTAAAAACGCCATCAGAATGACGGGAATTGGAAATGTAAACAGTAAACGCGGCATTTTAGACCTGTTTGAACCTATGTTCACGGTATTTTTGTTCCCCACTTTTTAATAAGGTTCTTTTTACTTGTTATTCAAGTGTTCCATTTACATCACAGAACCATTCCAGTGTTTATTATTATTGCGAACTCTTAGAGCAGTAGCCACATTTACATAGTGTTCTGAGCTCTTTTTACTTATATACATTAGTATTCTAAGGAGTTTCTTTAAAAACGCCATCAGAGTGACGGGAATAGGAAATGTGAACAGTAAACTCGGCATTTGAGACTTGTTTGAACCTATGGTCACTGTATTTTTGTTCCCGGTTTGAAATAAGGTTATTTTGACTTGTTATTCAAGTGTTCCATTTACATCACAGAAACATTCCAATGTTTACGATTGTGAATTCTTAGAACAGTAACCACATTGACAGAGTGTTGTGAGATCAAATTTCTTATATTCTCTAGGATTCTAAGTACTTTCTTCAAACACGCCATCAGAATGACGGGAATTGTAATTGTAAACAGTAAACTCGCCATTTCAGAGTAATCTGAACGTGTGTTCAGTGTATTTTTGTTCCCCGTTGTTTAATTAGGTTCTTTTGACTTGTTATTCAAGTGTTCCATTTACATCACAGAACAATTCCAGTGTGTATTATTGTGAATTCTTAGAACAGTAAACGCTTTTACAGAGTGTTCTGAGCTCTTTTAACTCATATTCTTTGGTATTCTAAGGAGTTTCTTTTAAAACGCCATCAGAATGACCGGAATTGGAAATGTAAACAGTAAACTCGGCATTTTAGACCTGTTTGAACCTATATTCACGGTATTTTTGTTCCCCACTTTTTAATAAGGTTCTTTTTACTTGTTAGACAAGTGTTCCATTTACATCACAGAACCATTCCAGTGTTTATTATTGCGAACTCTTAGAGCAGTAGCCACATTTACAGAGTGTTCTGAGCTCTTTTTACTTAAATACATTAGTATTCTAAGGAGTTTCTTTAAAAACGCCATCAGAGTAACGGGAATAGGAAATGTTAACAGTAAACTCGGCATTTGAGACATATTTGAACTTATGGTCACTGTATTTTTGTTCTCGGTTTGTAATAAGGTTCTTTTGATTGTTATTTTAGTGTTCCATTTACATCACAGTACAATTCCCGTGTGTATTATTGTGAATTCTTAGAACACTAACCGCATTTACACAGTTTTCTGAGTTTTTTTAATTCATATTCTTTGGTATTCTAAGGAGTTTCTTTAAAAACGCCATCAGAGTGACGGGAATAGGAAATGTTAACAGTAAACTCGGCATTTGAGACTTATTTGAACCTATGGTCACTGTATTTTTGTTCCCGGTTTGTAATAAGGTTCTTTTGATTGTTATTCTAGTGTTCCATTTACATCACAGAAACATTCCAATGTTTATGATTGTGAATTCTTAGAACAGTAACCACATTGACAGAGTGTTCTAGATCAAATTTCTTATATTCTCTAGGATTCTAAGTACTTTCTTTAAACACGCCATCAGAAGGACGGTAATTGTAATTGTAAACAGTAAACTCGCCATTTCAGAATTATCTGAACGTGTGTTTAGTGTTTTTTTTGTTCCCCGTTGTGTAATAAGTTTCTTTGAATTATTATTCAAGTGTTCCATTTACATCACAGAACAATTCCAGTGTTTATTACTGTGAACTCTTAGAATGGTTACCACATTTACAGAGTGTTCTGAGCTCTTTTAACTTATATACTTTAGTATTCTAATGAGTTTCTTTAAAAACGCTATCAGAATGACCGGAATAGGAAATGTAAACAGTAAACTCGGCATTTGAGACCTGTTTCAACCTATGTTCACTGTATTTTTATTTCCCGGTTTGTAATAAGGTTCTTTTGACTTGTTATTCAAGTGTTCCATTTACAGCACAGAAACATTCCAATGTTTATGATTGTGAATTCTTAGAACAGTAACTACATTGACAGAGTGTTCTGAATCAAATTTCTTATATTCTGAAGGATTCTAAGTACTTTCTTTAAACACTCCATCAGAATGACGGGAATTGTAAACAGTAAACTCACCATTACAGAGTTATCTGAACGTGTGTTCAGTGTATTATTGTTCCCCGTTTTGTAATAAGGTTCTTTTGACTTGTTATTCAAGTGTTCCATTTACATCAGAGAACAATTCCAGTGTTTATTATTGTGAACTCTTA
Organism: Myotis nattereri; assembly: GCF_964212035.1. Taxonomy (NCBI): domain Eukaryota; kingdom Metazoa; phylum Chordata; class Mammalia; order Chiroptera; family Vespertilionidae; genus Myotis; species Myotis nattereri. The sequence goes on from NC_138090.1 coordinate 35,014,481, forward strand.
GAATGGTTACCACATTTACAGAGTGTTCTGAGCTCTTTTAACTTATATACTTTGGTATTCTAAGGAGTTTCTTTAAAAACGCTATCAGAATGACCGGAATAGGAAATGTAAACAGTAAACTCGGCATTTGAGACCTGTTTCAACCTATGTTCACTGTATTTTTATTTCCCGGTTTGTAATAAGGTTCTTTTGACTTGTTATTCAAGTGTTCCATTTACATCACAGAAACATTCCAATGTATATGATTGTGAATTCTTATAACAGTAACCACAATGACAGAGTGTTCTGAGATCAAATTTCTTATATTCTGAAGGATTCTAAGTACTTTCTTTAAACACGCCATCAGAATGACGGGTATTGTAATTGTAAACAGTAAACTCACCATTACAGGGTCATCTGAACGTGTGTTCAGTGTATTTTTGTTCCCGGTTTGTAATAAGGTTCTTTGACTTGTTATTCAAGTGTTCCATTTACATCACAGAAACATTCTAATGTTTATGATTGTGAATTCTTAGAACAGTAACCACATTGACAGAGTGTTCTGGATCAAATTTCTTATATTCTCTAGGATTCTAAGTACTTTCTTTAAACACGCCATCAGAAGGACGGGTATTGTAATTGTAAACAGTAAACTCGCCATTTCAGAGTTATCTGAACGTGTGTTCAGTGTATTTTTGTTCCCCCTTGTGTAATAAGGTTCTTTTGACTTGTTATTCAAGTGTTCCCTTTACATCACAGAACAATTCCAGTGTTTATTATTGTTAACTCTTAGAATGGTTACCACATTTACAGAGTGTTCTGAGCTCTTTTTACTTATATACTTTAGTATTCTAAGGAGTTTCTTAAAAAAAGCTATCAGAATGACCGGAATAGGAAATGTAAACAGTAAACTCGGTATTTGAGACCTGTTTCCACCTATGTTCACTGTATTTTTATTCCCCGGTTTGTAATAAGTTTCTTTTGACTTGTTATTCAAGTGTTCCCTTTACATCACAGAAACATTCCACTGTTTATGATTGTGAATTCTTAGAACAGTAACCACATTGACAGAGCGTTCTGAGATCAAATTTCTTATATTCTGAAGGATTCTAAGTACTTTCTTTAAAGAAGCCATCAGAATGACGGGAATTGTAATTGTAAACAGTAAACTCACCATTACAGAGGTATCTGAACGTGTGTTCAGTGTATTATTGTTCCCCGTTTTGTAATAAGGTTCTTTTGACTTGTTATTCAAGTGTTCCATTTACATCAGGGAACAATTCCAGTGTTTATTATTGTGAACTCTTAGAATGGTTACCACATTTACAGAGTGTTCTGAGCTCTTTTAACTTATATACTTTAGTATTCTAAGGAGTTTCTTTAGAAACGCTATGAGAATGACCGGAATAGGAAATGTAAACAGTAAACTCGGCATTTGAGACCTGTTTCAACCTATGTTCACTGTATTTTTATACCCTGGTTTGTAATAAGGTTCTTTTGACTTGTTATTCAAGTGTTCCATTTACATCACAGAAACATTCCAATGTTTATGATTGTGAATTCTTAGAACAGTAACCACATTGACAGAGTGTTCTGAGATCAAATTTCTTATATTCTGAAGGATTCTAAGTACTTTCTTTAAACACGCCATCAGAATGATGGGTATTGTAATTGTAAACAGTAAACTCACCATTACAGGGTCATCTGAACGTGTGTTCAGTGTATTTTTGTTCCTGGTTTGTAATAAGGTTCTTTGACTTGTTATTCAAGTGTTCCATTTACATCACAGAAACATTCTACTGTTTATGATTGTGAATTCTTACAACAGTAACCACATTGACAGAGTGTTCTAGATCCAATTTCTGATATTCTCTAGGATTCTAAGTACTTTCTTTAAACACGCCATCAGAAGGACGGGTATTGTAATTGTAAACAGTAAACTCGCCATTTCAGAGTTATCTGAACGTGTGTTCAGTGTATTTTTGTTCCCGTTGTGTAATAAGGTTCTTTTGACTTGTTATTCAAGTGTTCCATTTACATCATAGAACAATTCCAGTGTGTATTATTGTGAATTCTTAGAACATTAACCGCATTTACACAGTGTTCTGAGCTCTTTTAACTCCTATTGTTTGGTATTCTAAGGAGTTTCTTTAAAAACGCCATCAGAATGACGGGAATTGGAAATGTAAACAGTAAACTCGGCATTTGAGACCTGTTTCAGCCTATGTTCACTGTATTTTTATTCCCCGGTTTGTAATAAGGTTCTGTTGACTTGTTATTCAAGTGTTCCATTTACATCACAGAAACATTCCACTGTTTATGATTGTGAATTCTTAGAACAGTAACCACATTGAGAGAGTGTTCTGAGATCAAATTTCTTATATTCTGAAGGATTCTAAGTACTTTCTTTAAATACGCCATCAGAATGACGGGAATTGTAATTGTAAACAGTAAACTCACCATTACAGAGTTATCTGACCATGTGTTCAGTGTATTTTTGTTCCCTGTTTTGTAATAAGGTTCTTTTGACTTGTTATTCAAGTGTTCCATTTACATCACAGAACAATTCCAGTGTGTATTATTGTGAATTCTTAGAACATTAACCGCATTTACACAGTGTTCTGAGCTCTTTTAACTCATATTGTTTGGTATTCTAAGGAGTTTCTTTAAAAACGCCATCAGAATGACGGGAATTGGAAATGTAAACAGTAAACACGGCATTTTAGACCAGTTTGAACCTATGTTCACGGTATTTTTGTTCCCCACTTTTTAATAAGGTTCTTTTTACTTGTTATTCAATTGTTCCATTTACATCACAGAACCATTCCAGTGTTTATTATTGTGAACTCTTAGAGCAGTAGCCACATTTACAGAGTGTTCTGAGCTCTTTTTACTTATATACTTTAGTATTCTAAGGAGTTTCTTTAAAAACGCCATCAGAGTGACGGGAATAGGAAATGTTAACAGTAAACTTGCATTTGAGACTTGTTTGAACCGATGGTCACGGTATTTTTGTTCCCGGTTTGTAAAAAGGTTCTTTTGACTTGTTATTCAAGTGTTCCATTTACATCACAGAAACATTCTAATGTTTATGATTGTGAATTCTTAGAACAGTAACCACATTGACAGAGTGTTCTAGATCAAATTTCTTATATTCTCTAGGATTCTAAGTACTTTCTTTAAACACGCCATCAGAATGACGGGAATTTTAATTGTAAACAGTAAACTCGCCATTTCAGAGTAATCTGAACGTGTGTTCAGTGTATTTTTGTTCCCCGTTGTGTAATAAGGTTCTTTTGACTTGTCATTCAAGTGTTCCATTTACATCACAGAACAATTCCAGTGTTTATTATTGTGAACTCTTAGAATGGTTACCACATTTACAGAGTGTTTTGAGCTCTTTTAACTTATATACTTTAGTATTCTACGGAGTTTCTTTAAAAACGCCATCAGAATGATGGAAATAGGAAATGTAAACAGTAAACTCGGCATTTGAGACCTGTTTCAACCTATGTTCACTGTATTTTTATTCCCCGGTTTGTAATAAGGTTCTTTTGACTTGTTATTCAAGTGTTCCATTTACATCACAGAAACATTCCAATGTTTATGATTGTGAATTCTTAGAACAGTAACCACATTGACAGACTGTTGTGAAATCAGATTTCTTATATTCTGAAGGATTCTAAGTGCTTTCTTCAAACACGCCATCAGAATGACGGGAATTGTAATTGTAAACAGTAAACTCGCCATTTCAGAGTAATCTGAATTTGTATTCAGAGTATTTTTGTTCCCCGTTGTGTAATAAGGTTCTTTTGACTTGTTATTCAAGTGTTCCATTTACATCACCGAACAATTCCAGTGTGTATTATTGTGAATTCTTAGAACAGTAACCGCTTTTACACAGTGTTCTGAGCTCTTTTAACTCATATTCTTTGGTATTCTAAAAAGTTTCTTTAAAAACGCCATCAGAATGACGGGAATTGGAAATGTAAACAGTAAACGCGGCATTTTAGACCTGTTTGAACCTATGTTCACGGTATTTTTGTTCCCCACTTTTTAATAAGGTTCTTTTTACTTGTTATTCAAGTGTTCCATTTACATCACAGAACCATTCCAGTGTTTATTATTATTGCGAACTCTTAGAGCAGTAGCCACATTTACATAGTGTTCTGAGCTCTTTTTACTTATATACATTAGTATTCTAAGGAGTTTCTTTAAAAACGCCATCAGAGTGACGGGAATAGGAAATGTGAACAGTAAACTCGGCATTTGAGACTTGTTTGAACCTATGGTCACTGTATTTTTGTTCCCGGTTTGAAATAAGGTTATTTTGACTTGTTATTCAAGTGTTCCATTTACATCACAGAAACATTCCAATGTTTACGATTGTGAATTCTTAGAACAGTAACCACATTGACAGAGTGTTGTGAGATCAAATTTCTTATATTCTCTAGGATTCTAAGTACTTTCTTTAAACACGCCATCAGAATGACGGGAATTGTAATTGTAAACAGTAAACTCGCCATTTCAGAGTAATCTGAACGTGTGTTCAGTGTATTTTTGTTCCCCGTTGTTTAATTAGGTTCTTTTGACTTGTTATTCAAGTGTTCCATTTACATCACAGAACAATTCCAGTGTGTATTATTGTGAATTCTTAGAACAGTAAACGCTTTTACAGAGTGTTCTGAGCTCTTTTAACTCATATTCTTTGGTATTCTAAGGAGTTTCTTTTAAAACGCCATCAGAATGACCGGAATTGGAAATGTAAACAGTAAACTCGGCATTTTAGACCTGTTTGAACCTATATTCACGGTATTTTTGTTCCCCACTTTTTAATAAGGTTCTTTTTACTTGTTAGACAAGTGTTCCATTTACATCACAGAACCATTCCAGTGTTTATTATTGCGAACTCTTAGAGCAGTAGCCACATTTACAGAGTGTTCTGAGCTCTTTTTACTTAAATACATTAGTATTCTAAGGAGTTTCTTTAAAAACGCCATCAGAGTAACGGGAATAGGAAATGTTAACAGTAAACTCGGCATTTGAGACATATTTGAACTCATGGTCACTGTATTTTTGTTCTCGGTTTGTAATAAGGTTCTTTTGATTGTTATTTTAGTGTTCCATTTACATCACAGTACAATTCCAGTGTGTATTATTGTGAATTCTTAGAACACTAACCGCATTTACACAGTTTTCTGAGTTTTTTTAATTCATATTCTTTGGTATTCTAAGGAGTTTCTTTAAAAACGCCATCAGAGTGACGGGAATAGGAAATGTTAACAGTAAACTCGGCATTTGAGACTTATTTGAACCTATGGTCACTGTATTTTTGTTCCCGGTTTGTAATAAGGTTCTTTTGATTGTTATTCTAGTGTTCCATTTACATCACAGAAACATTCCAATGTTTATGATTGTGAATTCTTAGAACAGTAACCACATTGACAGAGTGTTCTAGATCAAATTTCTTATATTCTCTAGGATTCTAAGTACTTTCTTTAAACACGCCATCAGAAGGACGGTAATTGTAATTGTAAACAGTAAACTCGCCATTTCAGAATTATCTGAACGTGTGTTTAGTGTTTTTTTTGTTCCCCGTTGTGTAATAAGTTTCTTTGAATTATTATTCAAGTGTTCCATTTACATCACAGAACAATTCCAGTGTTTATTATTGTGAACTCTTAGAATGGTTACCACATTTACAGAGTGTTCTGAGCTCTTTTAACTTATATACTTTAGTATTCTAATGAGTTTCTTTAAAAACGCTATCAGAATGACCAGAATAGGAAATGTAAACAGTAAACTCGGCATTTGAGACCTGTTTCAACCTATGTTCACTGTATTTTTATTTCCCGGTTTGTAATAAGGTTCTTTTGACTTGTTATTCAAGTGTTCCATTTACAGCACAGAAACATTCCAATGTTTATGATTGTGAATTCTTAGAACAGTAACTACATTGACAGAGTGTTCTGAATCAAATTTCTTATATTCTGAAGGATTCTAAGTACTTTCTTTAAACACTCCATCAGAATGACGGGAATTGTAAACAGTAAACTCACCATTACAGAGTTATCTGAACGTGTGTTCAGTGTATTATTGTTCCCCGTTTTGTAATAAGGTTCTTTTGACTTGTTATTCAAGTGTTCCATTTACATCAGAGAACAATTCCAGTGTTTATTATTGTGAACTCTTAGAATGGTTACCACATTTACAGAGTGTTCTGAGCTCTTTTAACTTATATACTTTAGTATTCTAAGGAGTTTCTTTAAAAACGCTATCAGAATGACCGGAATAGGAAATGTAAACAGTAAACTCGGCATTTGAGACCTGTTTCAACCTATGTTCACTGTATTTTTATTTCCCGGTTTGTAATAAGGTTCTTTTGACTTGTTATTCAAGTGTTCCATTTACATCACAGAAACATTCCAATGTATATGATTGTGAATTCTTATAACAGTAACCACAATGACAGAGTGTTCTGAGATCAAATTTCTTATATTCTGAAGGATTCTAAGTACTTTCTTTAAACACGCCATCAGAGTGACGGGTATTGTAATTGTAAACAGTAAACTCACCATTACAGGGTCATCTGAACGTGTGTTCAGTGTATTTTTGTTCCCGGTTTGTAATAAGGTTCTTTGACTTGTTATTCAAGTGTTCCATTTACATCACAGAAACATTCTAATGTTTATGATTGTGAATTCTTAGAACAGTAACCACATTGACAGAGTGTTCTGGATCAAATTTCTTATATTCTCTAGGATTCTAAGTACTTTCTTTAAACACGCCATCAGAAGGACGGGTATTGTAATTGTAAACAGTAAACTCGCCATTTCAGAGTTATCTGAACGTGTGTTCAGTGTATTTTTGTTCCCCCTTGTGTAATAAGGTTCTTTTGACTTGTTATTCAAGTGTTCCCTTTACATCACAGAACAATTCCAGTGTTTATTATTGTTAACTCTTAGAATGGTTACCACATTTACAGAGTGTTCTGAGCTCTTTTTACTTATATACTTTAGTATTCTAAGGAGTTTCTTAAAAAAAGCTATCAGAATGACCGGAATAGGAAATGTAAACAGTAAACTCGGCATTTGAGACCTGTTTCCACCTATGTTCACTGTATTTTTATTCCCCGGTTTGTAATAAGGTTCTTTTGACTTATTATTCAAGTGTTCCCTTTACATCACAGAAACATTCCACTGTTTATGATTGTGAATTCTTAGAACAGTAACCACATTGACAGAGCGTTCTGAGATCAAATTTCTTATATTCTGAAGGATTCTAAGTACTTTCTTTAAACAAGCCATCAGAATGACGGGAATTGTAATTGTAAACAGTAAACTCACCATTACAGAGTTATCTGAACGTGTGTTCAGTGTATTATTGTTCCCCGTTTTGTAATAAGGTTCTTTTGACTTGTTATTCAAGTGTTCCATTTACATCAGAGAACAATTCCAGTGTTTATTATTGTGAACTCTTAGAATGGTTACCACATTTACAGAGTGTTCTGAGCTCTTTTAACTTATATACTTTAGTATTCTAAGGAGTTTCTTTAGAAACGCTATGAGAATGACCGGAATAGGAAATGTAAACAGTAAACTCGGCATTTGAGACCTGTTTCAACCTATGTTCACTGTATTTTTATACCCTGGTTTGTAATAAGGTTCTTTTGACTTGTTATTCAAGTGTTCCATTTACATCACAGAAACATTCCAATGTTTATGATTGTGAATTCTTAAAACAGTAACCACATTGACAGAGTGTTCTGAGATCAAATTTCTTATATTCTGAAGGATTCTAAGTACTTTCTTTAAACACGCCATCAGAATGATGGGTATTGTAATTGTAAACAGTAAACTCACCATTACAGGGTCATCTGAACGTGTGTTCAGTGTATTTTTGTTCCTGGTTTGTAATAAGGTTCTTTGACTTGTTATTCAAGTGTTCCATTTACATCACAGAAACATTCTACTGTTTATGATTGTGAATTCTTACAACAGTAACCACATTGACAGAGTGTTCTAGATCCAATTTCTGATATTCTCTAGGATTCTAAGTACTTTCTTTAAACACGCCATCAGAAGGACGGGTATTGTAATTGTAAACAGTAAACTCGCCATTTCAGAGTTATCTGAACGTGTGTTCAGTGTATTTTTGTTCCCCGTTGTGTAATAAGGTTCTTTTGACTTGTTATTCAAGTGTTCCATTTACATCATAGAACAATTCCAGTGTGTATTATTGTGAATTCTTAGAACATTAACCGCATTTACACAGTGTTCTGAGCTCTTTTAACTCCTACTGTTTGGTATTCTAAGGAGTTTCTTTAAAAACGCCATCAGAATGACGGGAATTGGAAATGTAAACAGTAAACTCGGCATTTGAGACCTGTTTCAACCTATGTTCACTGTATTTTTATTCCCCGGTTTGTAATAAGGTTCTGTTGACTTGTTATTCAAGTGTTCCATTTACATCACAGAAACATTCCACTGTTTATGATTGTGAATTCTTAGAACAGTAACCACATTGAGAGAGTGTTCTGAGATCAAATTTCTTATATTCTGAAGGATTCTAAGTACTTTCTTTAAATACGCCATCAGAATGACGGGAATTGTAATTGTAAACAGTAAACTCACCATTACAGAGTTATCTGACCATGTGTTCAGTGTATTTTTGTTCCCTGTTTTGTAATAAGGTTCTTTTGACTTGTTATTCAAGTGTTCCATTTACATCACAGAACAATTCCAGTGTGTATTATTGTGAATTCTTAGAACATTAACCGTATTTACACAGTGTTCTGAGCTCTTTTAACTCATATTGTTTGGTATTCTAAGGAGTTTCTTTAAAAACGCCATCAGAATGACGGGAATTGGAAATGTAAACAGTAAACACGGCATTTTAGACCAGTTTGAACCTATGTTCACGGTATTTTTGTTCCCCACTTTTTAATAAGGTTCTTTTTACTTGTTATTCAATTGTTCCATTTACATCACAGAACCATTCCAGTGTTTATTATTGTGAACTCTTAGAGCAGTAGCCACATTTACAGAGTGTTCTGAGCTCTTTTTACTTATATACTTTAGTATTCTAAGGAGTTTCTTTAAAAACGCCATCAGAGTGACGGGAATAGGAAATGTTAACAGTAAACTTGCATTTGAGACTTGTTTGAACCGATGGTCACGGTATTTTTGTTCCCGGTTTGTAAAAAGGTTCTTTTGACTTGTTATTCAAGTGTTCCATTTACATCACAGAAACATTCTAATGTTTATGATTGTGAATTCTTAGAACAGTAACCACATTGACAGAGTGTTCTAGATCAAATTTCTTATATTCTCTAGGATTCTAAGTACTTTCTTTAAACACGCCATCAGAATGACGGGAATTTTAATTGTAAACAGTAAACTCGCCATTTCAGAGTAATCTGAACGTGTGTTCAGTGTATTTTTGTTCCCCGTTGTGTAATAAGGTTCTTTTGACTTGTCATTCAAGTGTTCCATTTACATCACAGAACAATTCCAGTGTTTATTATTGTGAACTCTTAGAATGGTTACCACATTTACAGAGTGTTTTGAGCTCTTTTAACTTATATACTTTAGTATTCTAAAGAGTTTCTTTAAAAACGCCATCAGAATGATGGAAATAGGAAATGTAAACAGTAAACTCGGCATTTGAGACCTGTTTCAACCTATGTTCACTGTATTTTTATTCGCCGGTTTGTAATAAGGTTCTTTTGACTTGTTATTGAAGTGTTCCATTTACATCACAGAAACATTCCAATGTTTATGATTGTGAATTCTTAGAACAGTAAGCACAGTGAGAGAGTGTTCTGAGATCAAATTTCTTATATTCTGGAGGATTCTAAGTACTTTCTTTAAACACGCCATCAGAATGACGGGAATTGTAATTGTAAACAGTAAACTCACCATTACAGAGTTATCGGAACGTGTGTTCAGTGTATTTTTGTTCCCTGTTTTGTAATAAGGTTCTTTTAACTTGTTATTCAAGTGTTCCATTTACATCACAGAACAATCCCAGTGTGTATTATTTTGAATTTTTGAACAGTAACCGCATTTACAAAGTGTTCTGAGCTATTTAACTCATATTCTTTGGTATTCTAAGGAGTTTCTTTAAAAACGACATCAGAATGACGGGAATAGGAAATGTAAACAGTAAACGCGGCATTTTAGACCTGTTTCAACCTATGTTCACTGTATTTTTATTCGCCGGTTTGTAATAAGGTTCTTTTGACTTGTTATTCAAGTGTTCCATTTACATCACAGAAACATTCCAATGTTTATGATTGTGAATTCTTAGAACAGTAACCACAATGAGAGAGTGTTCTCAGATCAAATTTCTTATATTCTGAAGGATTCTAAGTACTTTCTTTAAACACGCCATCAGAATGACGGGAATTGTAATTGTAAACAGTAAACTCACCATTACAGAGTTATTGGAACGTGTGTTCACTGTATTTTTGTTCCCTGTTTTGTAATAAGGTTCTTTTGACTTGTTATTCAAGTGTTCCATTTACATCACAGAACAATTCCAGTGTGTATTATTGTGAATTCTTAGAACAGTAACCGCATTTACACAGTGTTCTGAGCTCTTTTAACTCATATTCTTTGGTATTCTAAGGAATTTCTTTAAAAACGCCATCAGAATGAAGGGAATTGGAAATGTACACAGTAAACTCTGCATTTTAGACTTTTTTGAACCTATGTTCACGGTATTTTTGTTCCCCACTTTTTAATAAGTTTCTTTTTACTTGTTATTCAAGTGTTCCATTTACATCACAGAACCATTCCAGTGTTTATTATTGTGAACTCTTATAGCATTAGCCATATTTACAGAGTGTTCTGAGCTCTTTTTACTTATATACTTTAGTATTCTAAGGATTTTCTTTAAAAACGCCATCAGAGTGACGGGAATAGGAAATGTTAACAGTAAACTTGCATTTGAGTCTTTTTGAACCGATGGTCACGGTATTTTTGTTCCCGGTTTGTAAAAAGGTTCTTTTGACTTGTTATTCAAGTGTTCCATTTACATCACAGAAACATTCTAATGTTTATGATTGTGAATTCTTAGAACAGTAACCACATTGACAGAGTGTTCTAGATCAAATTTCTTATATTCTCTAGGATTCTAAGTACTTTCTTTAAACACGCCATCAGAATGACGGGAATTTTAATTGTAAACAGTAAACTCGCCATTTCAGAGTAATCTGAACGTGTGTTCAGTGTATTTTTGTTCCCCGTTGTGTAATAAGGTTCTTTTGACTTGTCATTCAAGTGTTCCATTTACATCACAGAACAATTCCAGTGTTTATTATTGTGAACTCTTAGAATGGTTACCACATTTACAGAGTGTTTTGAGCTCTTTTAACTTATATACTTTAGTATTCTAAAGAGTTTCTTTAAAAACGCCATCAGAATGATGGAAATAGGAAATGTAAACAGTAAACTCGGCATTTGAGACCTGTTTCAACCTATGTTCACTGTATTTTTATTCGCCGGTTTGTAATAAGGTTCTTTTGACTTGTTATTGAAGTGTTCCATTTACATCACAGAAACATTCCAATGTTTATGATTGTGAATTCTTAGAACAGTAAGCACAGTGAGAGAGTGTTCTGAGATCAAATTTCTTATATTCTGGAGGATTCTAAGTACTTTCTTTAAACACGCCATCAGAATGACGGGAATTGTAATTGTAAACAGTAAACTCACCATTACAGAGTTATCGGAACGTGTGTTCAGTGTATTTTTGTTCCCTGTTTTGTAATAAGGTTCTTTTAACTTGTTATTCAAGTGTTCCATTTACATCACAGAACAATCCCAGTGTGTATTATTTTGAATTTTTGAACAGTAACCGCATTTACAAAGTGTTCTGAGCTATTTAACTCATATTCTTTGGTATTCTAAGGAGTTTCTTTAAAAACGACATCAGAATGACGGGAATCGAAATGTAAACAGTAAACTCGGCATTTGAGACCTGTTTCAACCTATGTTCACTGTATTTTTATTCGCCGGTTTGTAATAAGGTTCTTTTGACTTGTTATTCAAGTGTTCCATTTACATCACAGAAACATTCCAATGTTTATGATTGTGAATTCTTAGAACAGTAACCACAATGAGAGAGTGTTCTCAGATCAAATTTCTTATATTCTGAAGGATTCTAAGTACTTTCTTTAAACACGCCATCAGAATGACGGGAATTGTAATTGTAAACAGTAAACTCACCATTACAGAGTTATTGGAACGTGTGTTCACTGTATTTTTGTTCCCTGTTTTGTAATAAGGTTCTTTTGACTTGTTATTCAAGTGTTCCATTTACATCACAGAACAATTCCAGTGTGTATTATTGTGAATTCTTAGAACAGTAACCGCATTTACACAGTGTTCTGAGCTCTTTTAACTCATATTCTTTGGTATTCTAAGGAATTTCTTTAAAAACGCCATCAGAATGAAGGGAATTGGAAATGTACACAGTAAACTCTGCATTTTAGACTTTTTTGAACCTATGTTCACGGTATTTTTGTTCCCCACTTTTTAATAAGTTTCTTTTTACTTGTTATTCAAGTGTTCCATTTACATCACAGAACCATTCCAGTGTTTATTATTGTGAACTCTTATAGCAGTAGCCATATTTACAGAGTGTTCTGAGCTCTTTTTACTTATATACTTTAGTATTCTAAGGATTTTCTTTAAAAACGCCATCAGAGTGACGGGAATAGGAAATGTTAACAGTAAACTTGCATTTGAGACTTTTTGAACCGATGGTCACGGTATTTTTGTTCCCGGTTTGTAAAAAGGTTCTTTTGACTTGTTATTCAAGTGTTCCATTTACATCACAGAAACATTCTAATGTTTATGATTGTGAATTCTTAGAACAGTAACCACATTGACAGAGTGTTCTAGATCAAATTTCTTATATTCTCTAGGATTCTAAGTACTTTCTTTAAACACGCCATCAGAATGACGGGAATTTTAATTGTAAACAGTAAACTCGCCATTTCAGAGTAATCTGAACATGTGTTCAGTGTATTTTTGTTCCCCGTTGTGTAATAAGGTTCTTTTGACTTGTCATTCAAGTGTTCCATTTACATCACAGAACAATTCCAGTGTTTATTATTGTGAACTCTTAGAATGGTTACCACATTTACAGAGTGTTTTGAGCTCTTTTAACTTATATACTTTAGTATTCTAAAGAGTTTCTTTAAAAACGCCATCAGAATGATGGGAATAGGAAATGTAAACAGTAAACTCGGCATTTGAGACCTGTTTCAACCTATGTTCACTGTATTTTTATTCGCCGGTTTGTAATAAGGTTCTTTTGACTTGTTATTGAAGTGTTCCATTTACATCACAGAAACATTCCAATGTTTATGATTGTGAATTCTTAGAACAGTAAGCACAGTGAGAGAGTGTTCTGAGATCAAATTTCTTATATTCTGAAGGATTCTAAGTACTTTCTTTAAACACGCCATCAGAATGACGGGAATTGTAATTGTAAACAGTAAACTCACCATTACAGAGTTATCGGAACGTGTGTTCACTGTATTTTTGTTCCCTGTTTTGTAATAAGGTTCTTTTGACTTGTTATTCAAGTGTTCTATTTACATCACAGAACAATTCCAGTGTGTATTATTGTGAATTCTTAGAACAGTAACCGCATTTACACAGTGTTCTGAGCTCTTTTAACTCATATTCTTTGGTATTCTAAGGAATTTCTTTAAAAACGCCATCAGAATGAAGGGAATTGGAAATGTACACAGTAAACTCTGCATTTTAGACTTGTTTGAACCTATGTTCACGGTATTTTTGTTCCCCACTTTTTTTTTTTTTTTTGTGTGAGTCTTAAATTTTTTTTTTTTATTATTATTAGTTAAGGAATTACAAATGTGTCCTCATCCCCCCCTTTAACCCCCAACCTCCCCCCCACACACAAACTCGTGCTCCCATCCCCCCGTTGTCCATGTCCATTGGTTTGGCTTATATACATGTATACAAGTCCTTCTGTTGATCTCTTCCCCTTACCCCCGCCCTCCCCTACTTTCCTTCTGGGGATTGATAGCCTGATCGCTGTTTCTCAGTCTTTGGGTCTGTCCTTTTTCATCAATCTATGTTGTTCTCTATAATCCACAAATGAGTGAGATCATGTGGTATTTATCTTTCTCTGACTGGCTTATTTCACTTAGCATAATGCTCTCCAGTTCCATCCATGCTGTTGCAAAAGGCAAGAGTTCCTTTTTTTTTACTGCAGCATAGTATTCCATTGTGTATATGTACCACAGTTTTCTAATCCACTCATCTGCTGATGGGCACTTAGGCTGTTTCCAAATCTTAGCTATGGTGAATTGTGCTGCTATGAACATAGGGGTGCATATATCCTTTCTAATTGGCGTTTCTGGTTTCTTGGGATATATTCCTAGGAGTGGGATCACAGGGTCAAATGGGAGTTCCATTTTTAGTCTTCTGAGGTAGCTCCATACTGTTCTCCACAGTGGCTGCACCAGTCTGCATTCCCACCAGCAGTGCAGAAGGGTTCCTTTTTCTCCACATCCTCTCCAACACTTGTTGTTTGTTGATTTGTTGATGATAGCCATTCTGACAGGTGTGAGATGATAACGCATTGTCGTTTTGATTTGCATCTCTCGTATAATTAGTGACTTTGAGCAGGTTTTCATATGTCTTTCTGCCTTCTGTATGTCCTCTTTCGAAAAGTGTCTATCTAGGTCCGTTGCCCATTTTTTTATTGGATTGTTTATCTTCCTTTTGTTAAGTTTCATGAGATCCCTGTATATGTTGGAAATTAAACCCTTATCGGTGGTATCATTGGTAAATATGTTCTCCCATGTAGTGGGTCTTCTTGTTGTTTTTTTGATGGTTTCCTTTGCTGTGCAAAAGCTTTTTATTTTGATGTAGTCCCATTTGTTTATTTTCTCTTTAGTTTCCATTGCCCTAGGAGCATTATCAGAGAAGAAATTTCTTCGGCATATGTTTGCGATTTCGCTGCCTGTGGATTCCTCTAGTATTTTTATGGTTTCCCGTCTTACGTTTAAATCTTTTATCCATTTTGAGTTTATTTTTGTGTATGGTGTGAGTTGGTGATCTAGTTTCATCCTTTTGCATGTATCTGTCCAATTTTCCCAACACCATTTATTGAAAAGACTGTCTTGACTCCATTGTATGCTCTTGCCTCCTTTGTCGAACATTAATTGGGCATAGTGGATTGGGTCAATTTCTGGGGTCTCTATTCTATTCCATTGATCTATATGTCTGTTCTTGTGCCAGTACCAAGCTGTTTTAAGAACAGTGGCTTTGTAATACAGTTTGATATCTGGTATTGAGATCCCACCTACTTTGTGTTTTCTCAGGATTGCTGCAGCTATTCGGGGTCTTTTTTTATTCCAGATGAATTTTTGGAACGTTTGTTCTAGATTTGTGAAATATGCCATTGGTAATTTAATGGGGATTGCATTGAATCTATAAATTGCTTTGGGTAGTATGGACATTTTGATGATGTTGATTCTACCAATCCATGAACACGGTATATTCTTCCATCTGTTTATGTCTTCCTCTATCTCTTTTTTCAGTATCCTGTAGTTTTCAGCATATAAGTCTTTTACCTCCTTAGTTAAGTTTATTCCTAGGTATTTTAATTTTTTTGGTGCAATGGTAAATGGGATTGCTTCTGTAGTTTCACTTTCTGTAAGTTCACTATTGGTGTAAAGAAATGCCATGGATTTCTTAGCATTAATTTTGTATCCTGCTACATTGCCGAATTCATTTATTAAGTCTAATAATTTTTTGATGGAGTCTTTAGGGTTCTGTATGTACAGTATCATGTCATCTGCAAATAAGGACAGTTTTACTTCTTCTTTTCCAATCTGGATGCCTTTTATTTCTTCTTCGTGTCTGATCGCAATGGCTAGTACTTCCAGTACTATGTTGAACAGGAGTGGTGAGAGGGGGCATCCCTGTCTTGTTCCTGTTTTTAGGGGGAATGCTTTTAGTTTTTGCCCATTGATTATGATGTTGGCTGTGGGTTTGTCATATATGGCTTTTATTATGTTGAGGTATGATCCCTCAATTCCTATCTTGCTGAGAGTTTTTATCAAGAAAGGGTGTTGGATTTTGTCAAATGCTTTTTCCGCATCAATTGATATGACTATGTGGTTTTTTTCTCTCAATTTGTTTATGTGATGTATCATGTTTATTGATTTGCGGATATTGTACCATCCTTGCATCCCTGGGATAAATCCTACTTGGTCATGGTGTATGATCTTTTTGATGTACTGCTGGATCCGATTTGCTAGGAT
Source organism: Myotis nattereri (assembly GCF_964212035.1). Lineage (NCBI taxonomy): Eukaryota > Metazoa > Chordata > Mammalia > Chiroptera > Vespertilionidae > Myotis > Myotis nattereri. Next base: position 35,030,775 of record NC_138090.1, read on the forward strand.
TTTGTTGAGGATTTTGGCATCTATGTTCATGAGGGATATTGGCCTATAATTCTCTTTCATTGTATTGTCTTTATCTGGTTTTGGGATTAGGGTGATGTTGGCTTCATAGAATGAGCTGGGAAGCGTTCCTTCCTCTTGGATCTTTCGACATAGTCTGAGGAGGATAGGTTTTAGGTCTTCCTTGAATGTTTGGTAAAACTCCCCTGTGAAGCCATCTGGCCCCGGGCTTTTGTTTGCTGGAAGCTTTTTGATTACTGCTTCGATTTCCTCCATAGTTATTGGCCTATTGAGATTTTTAGATTCTTCCTGGTTAAGTTTTGGAAGGTTGTATTTATCTAGGAATATGTCCATTTCCTCCAGGTTGTCTAGTGTGTTGGAGTAGAGTTGTTCATAGTATTTTCTAACAATCCTTTGTATTTCTATGGGGTCTGTTGTTATTTCTCCTCTTTCATTTCTGAGTTTGTTTATTTGGGTCCTCTCTCTTTGTTTCTTGGTGAGCCTGGCTAGAGGTGTATCAATCTTGTTTATCCTTTCAAAGAACCAGCTCTTGGTTTTGTTGATCTTTTGTATTGTTTTTTTGGTCTCTATGTCGTTTATCTCCGCTCTGATCTTTGTTATTTCCTTCCTTCTGCTTACAGTGGGCTTTTTTTGTTGCTCTCTTTCTAATTCTTCGAGTTGTAGAGTTAGGTCATTTATTCTCATTGTTTCTTGTTTCTTGCAGTAGGCTTGTAGAGCTATGAACTTCCCTCTCAAGACTGCTTTTGCTGTGTCCCATAGGTTTTGGATTGTTGTGTTTTCATTGTCATTCGTTGCCATGATGTTTTTTATTTCTTCTTTGATCTCACTGGTGACCCAGTCGTTGTTTAATAGCATGCTATTTAGTCTCCATGTGTTTGATTTTTTTGGATTATTTTTGTTGTAGTTGATTTCCAGTTTTATGCCTTTGTGGTCTGAGAAGATACTTGATATGATTTCAATTTTCTTGAATTTGAAGAGACTTTGTCTGTGACCCAATATATGGTCTATCTTTGAAGATGACAAATGTGCACCTGAGGAGAATGTATATTCTGTGGCTTTGGGGTGAAATGTTCTGAAGATGTCAATTAATTCCATCTGATCTAGTGATTCATTTAGGATTGATGTTTCTTTGCTGAGTTTCTGTTTAGAGGATTTGTCCAGTGGCGATAATGGGGTGTTAAGGTCCCCTACTATGATTGTATTGCTGTCAATCTCTCCCTTGATCTTCTCCAGAAGCTTTCTTACGTATTTGGGTGCTCCTATATTGGGTGCATATATATTTACCAGAGTTATTTCTTCTTGTTGGACTGCTCCCTTTAGTATTATGAAGTGGCCTTCTTGATCTCTTTTTATGTCCTTCACTTTGAGATCTAATTTGTCAGATATAAGTATTGCTACCCCGGCTTTTTTTTCACTTCCATTGGCCTGAAAAACCTTTTTCCATCCCTTCACCATCAGTCTGTGTGCGTCTTTTTTTCTGAGGTGGGTTTCCTGTAGACAGCAGATATATGGGTCATGTTTTCTTATCCACTCATTTACCCTATGCCTTTTGACTGGGGAATTTAATCCATTTACATTTAAAGTTATTATTGATAGAAACTTGTTAGTCGCCATTTTTGTTCTTTACCGCTGCGTTCCTTCTTTGTTTCCTGTTTTTTCTATTTACAGCAGACCCTTTAGCATTTCTTGCATTGCTGGTTTGGTTGTAATAAACTCCCGTAGACCATTTTTGTCTGTGAAGCTCCTGATTTGACCCTCAATTTTGATTGATAGCCTCGCTGGGTATAGTATTCTTGGATTCAGACCCTTCCTTTGCATGACTTTGTATATTTCATTCCATTCCCTTCTTGCCTGATGTGTTTCTGTTGAGAAATCGGTCGCTAGTCTGATGGGGGATCCTTTGTAGGTAACTTTCTGTCTCTCTCTGGCTGCTTTTAAGATTCTTGCTTTGTCGTTGGTGTTTGCCAATTTAATTATTATGTGCCTTGGTGTCGGTCTTTTCGGGTTCATTTTGTTTGGGACTCTGTGAGCTTCTTGGATTTGTGTGAGTTTTTTCCTCCCTATATCAGGGAAATTTTCTGTTACTATTTTTTCAAACAGGTTTTCTATTCCTTGCTCAGTTTCCTCTCCTTCTGGCACCCCTATTATTCGGATGTTGTTTCGTTTAGCATTGTCCCAGAGTTCTCTTAGGCTCTCTTCCTGCTTTTTAATTTTTTTTTCTAGAAGCTGTTCTGTTTGGGTATTTTTTTCTACCTTGTCTTCTAGCTCGCTGATACGGTCCTCTGCTTCTTCTAGTCTACTGTTGATGCTTTCTATTGAGTTCTTTATGGCAGTGATGTCGTTTTTCATTTCTTTTTGGTTTCTCTTCATTTCCTCTTGGTTCTTCTTCATTTCCTCTTGGTTCCTACACATATTGTTGAATTGGTCTTCCATTCTTTTCATCCACCTTATGACCATTACTCTGAATTCTTTCTCTGACAGGTTGCTTGCCTCCATTGCCTCTATTTCATTTACTTCCTTTTCTGATGATGCCTGTTTTTCTTTCATATTTGGGTTGGTTCTTTGTTTCACCATGATTTCTCTTCTCAAGGTGTTTGGTTATGTAGATCTCTCTCTGTTGCGCTGATTCAAAGGCACAAAATACAACACAACAAGGCACAACGTACAAGGCACCGAACTAAATGCATTCACAATATTAATAACCCCAAATAAAGGTGACCCCCCCTGAGCGAAGAGAATTAGGGGATAAAGAAGAAAAAAGAGAAAAATATTAGAGAGAAAAATAAAAAACAAAAAGGAGTGCTGAAATGAGATTGGGAAAAGGGAGAGAGAAAAAAAAAAAAAACACAAAAAGACCAAAAAAAAAAAAACCCAAAAAAAAACCAACAACAACAAAAACAAACAAAAAAAAAATTAAGAGAATGAAATAGAGGTGGGGAAGAGGCTATTTGTATGGGGAGAGCGAGGGATTGGAAATTAGATATATAAGTAGGGTGAAATTTAGACAATGGGTAGAAAGAAGGAATAGGTAAAATCCAAAGCAGGAATAGGGTAAGAGAAACAGGACAACAAAAGGGGAAAAGTGAGGAAGAGAGTTTTGGCTTAAGGGTAAATGTGAAATAGAGAGAAATGATGCTAAAGGAACGATGAAAATAGAGTGTAGAACACTAATCCCAAAATAAAATAAAGAAAAATAAAAAAAAATAATAAAAAATAAAATGACACTTGAAAAAATGGTAAAAGGATAGCAGTAATACTGGTTAAAAAAATGTAGTAATTAAAAAGGTAAAATCAGGTGATGAAAAAAAATAAAAAATAAAAAAAAATAAAATAGGTTCTTAATGAAATGGTGAAAAAAGAATTAAAAAAAATATATATAAAAATATTCGGAAGTGAAGGTGCTTCAGATCTTCCACTCTTCTTTTTGGCACGCCTCAGTCCTGCCAGGCATTCAGGGGAGTGTTGAACTTCCCTGTGATACACTGTCCCTCCGTGCAGTAAACCACAGACCTGATTTTAAGGCAGGTTGTATTTTTTTACCAGACTGCCTTTATTTGTGATCGCAAAAGAGACAGTTCGTGGCTCTGCCTCTGGGTGGCAGTGTGTCTGGATTTACCACCGAGGCTCTAAGTCCTCTCTATCAGTAGGGTTTTGTCCTCTATGGTATTTGGAACAGATTCGGGAAAGACTACTGCCCAGAGCTGGTTCCTTGCCACTGTCCGCTGTTTCCCAGGCTCCCCAAAAAGAACTTTCCCCTACAGGCTCTGCGAATGACCCCAACTGGGGAATCCCATGCGCTGGGTTTAATAATCAAATGCACGGATCTAAGGGGAACTGTAACAAGAGCCTGATAGTTGTGCGAATTCGCAAGCCTCCACCTTCCAGGTCTGCACACAGTCTCCGCGCACGCAGTCTCCGCGCCCACTCGCCCCTGGCACCAAGCAGCCAGCAGATTGGCAAAGTCCAAGGCTGCTCCTTTACATCCAGTCCAGCTATGGGCTCATTTTTCGCGTTGCCTTCTGCCAGCAGCCCTGTGGGGCCCCTTCCCCACTCGCGGGTCACGCTGGTCCCCCGTTTTGTAATAAGGTTCTTTTGACTTGTTATTCAAGTGTACCATTTACATCACAGAACAATTCCAGTGTGTATTATTGTGAATTCTTAGAACAGTAACCGGATTTACACAGTGTTCTGAGCTCTTTTAACTCATATTCTTTGGTATTCTAAGGAGTTTCTTTAAAAACGCCCTCAGAATGACAGGAATAGGAAATGTAAACAGTGAACTCGGCATTTTAGACCTTTTTGAACCTATGTTCACGGTATTTTTGATCCCCACTTTTTAATAAGGTTCTTTTTCCTTGTTATTGAAGTGTTCCATTTACATCACAGAACAATTCCAGTGTTTATTATTGTGAACTCTTAGAGCAGTAGCCACATTTACAGAGTGTTCTGAGCACTTTTTACTTATATACTTTAGTATTCTAAGGAGTTTCTTTAAAAACGCAATCAGAGTGACGGGAATAAGAAATGTTAACAGTAAACTCGGCATTTGAGACTTGTTTGAACCTATGGTCACTGTATTTTTGTTCCCGGTTTGTAATAAGGTTCTTATGACTTGTTATTCAAGTGTTCCATTTACATCACAGAAACATTCCAATGTTTATGATTGTGAATTCTTAGAACAGTAACCACATTGAGAGAGTGTTCTAGATCAAATATCTTATATTCTCTAGGGTTCTAAGTACTTTCTTTAAACACGCCATCAGAATGACGGGAATTGTAATTGTAAACAGTACAATCGCCATTTCAGAGTTATCTTAACGTGTGTTCAGTGTATTTTTGTTCCCCGTTGTGTAATAAGTTTCTTTTGACTTATTATTCAAGTGTTCCATTTACATCACAGAACAATTCCAGTGTTTATTATTGTGAACTCTTAGAATGGTTACCACATTTACTGAGTGTTCTGAGCTCTTTTAACTTATATACTTTAGTATTCTAAGGAGTTTCTTTAAAAACGCCATCAGAGTGACGGGAATAGGAAATGTTAACAGTAAACTCGGCATTTGAGACTTGTTTGAACCTATGGTCACTGTATTTTTGTTCCCGGTTTGTAATAAGGTTCTTTTGACTTGTTATTCAAGTGTTCCATTTACATCACAGAAACATTCCAATTTTTATGATTGTGAATTTTTAGAACAGTAACCACATTGAGAGTGTGTTCTGAGATCAAATTTCTTATATTCTGAAGGATTCTAAGTACTTTCTTTAAACACGCCATCAGAATGACGGGGATTGTTATTGTAAACAGTAAACTCACCATTACAGAGTTATCGGAACGTGTGTTCACTGTATTTTTGTTCCCTGTTTTGTAATAAGGTTCTTTTGACTTGTTATTCAAGTGTTCCATTTACATCACAGAACGATTCCAGTGTGTATTATTGTGAATTCTTAGAACAGTAATCTCATTTACACAGTGTTCTGAGCTCTTTTAACTCATATTCTTTGGTATTCTAAGGAGTTTCTTTAAAAACGCCATCAGAATGACGGGAATTGGAAATGTAAACAGTAAACTCGGCATTTTAGACTTGTTTGAACCTATGTTCACGGTATTTTTGTTCCCCACTTTTTAATAAGGTTCTTTTCACTTGTTATTCAAGTGTTCCATTTACATCACAGAACCATTCCAGTGTTTATTATTGTGAACTCTTAGAGCAGTAGCCACATTTACAGAGTGTTCTAAGCTCTTTTTACTTATATACTTTAGTATTCTAGGAGTTTCATTAAAAACGCCATCAGAGTGACGGGAATAGGAAATGTTAACAGTAAACTCGGCATTTGAGACTTGTTTGAACCTATGGTCACTGTATTTTTGTTCCCGGTTTGTAATAAGGTTCTTTTGACTTGTTATTCAAGTGTTCCATTTACATCACAGAAACATTCCAATGTTTATGATTGTGAATTCTTAGAACAGTAACCACATTGACAGAGTGTTCTGAGATCAAATTTCTTATATTCTGAAGGATTCTAAGTACTTTCTTTAAACACGCCATCAGAATGACGGGGATTGTAATTGTAAACAGTAAACTCACCATTACAGAGTTATCTGAACGTGTGTTCAGTGTATTTTTGTTCCCCGTTTTGTAATAAGGTTCTTTTGACTTGTTATTCAAGTGTTCCATTTACATCACAGAACAATTCCAGTGTTTATTATTGTGAATTCTTAGAACAGTAACCACATTGACAGAGTGTTCTAGATCAAATTTCTTATATTCTCTAGGATTCTAAGTACTTTCTTTAAACACGCCATGAGAATGACGGGAATTGTAATTGTAAACAGTACACTCGCCATTTCAGAGTTATCTGAACGTGTGTTCAATGTTACTTTGTTCCCCGTTGTGTAATAAGGTTCTTTGACTTGTTATTCAAGTGTTCCATTTACATCACAGAACAATTCCAGTGTGTATTGTTGTGAATTCTTAGAACAGTAACCGCATTTACACAGTGTTCTGAGCTCTTTTTACTTATATACTTTAGTATTCTAAGGAGTTTCTTTAAAAACCCCATCAGAGTGACGGGAATAGGAAATGTCAACAGTAAACTCCGCATTTGAGACTTGTTTGAACCTATGGTCACTGTATTTTTGTTCCCGGTATCTAATAAGGTTCTTTGACTTGTTATTCAAGTGTTCCATTTACATCACAGAAACATTCCAATGTTTATGATTTTGAATTCTTAGAACAGTAACCACATTGACAGAGTGTTCTGAGATCAAATTTCTTATATTCTGAAGGATTCTAAGTACTTTCTTTAAACACGCCATCAGAATGACGGGAATTGTAATTGTAAACAGTAAACTCACCATTACAGAGTTATCGGAACGTGTGTTCACTGTATTTTTGTTTCCTGTTTTGTAATAAGGTTCTTTTGACTTGTTATTCAAGTGTTCCATTTACATCACAGAACAATTCCAGTGTGTATTATTGTGAATTCTTAGAACAGTAATCGCATTTACACAGTGTTCTGAGCTCTTTTAACTCATATTCTTTGGTATTCTAAGGAGTTTCTTTAAAAACGCCATCTGAGTGACGGGAATAGGAAATGTTAACAGTAAACTCGGCATTTGAGGCTTGTTTGAACCTATGGTCACTGTATTTTTGTTCCCGGTTTGTAATAAGTTTCTTTTGAGTTGTTATTCAAGTGTTCCATTTAATCACAGAAACATTCCAATGTTTATGATTGTGAATTCTTAGAACAGTAACCACATTTACACAGTGTTCTGAGCTCTTTTAACTCATATTCTTTGGTATTCTAAGGAGTTTCTTTAAAAACAACATCAGAGTGACGGGAATAGGAAATGTAAACAGTGAACTCGGCATTTCAGAGTAATCTGAACGTTTGTTCAGTGTATTTTTGTTCCCCGTTGTGTAATAAGGTTCTTTTGACTTGTTATTCAAGTGTTCCATTTACATCACAGAACAATTCCAGTGTTTATTATTGTGAATTTTTAGAACAGTAACATTTAGAGAGTGTTCTGAGCTCTTTTAACTTATATACTTTAGTATTCTAAGTAGTTTCTTTTAAAACGCCATCAGAATGACGGGAATAGGAAATGTAAACAGTAAACTCGGCATTTGAGACCTGTTTCAACCTATGTTCACTGTATTTTTATTCCCTGGTTTGTAACAAGGTTCTTTTGACTTGTTATTCAAGTGTTCCATTTACATCACAGAACAATTCCAGTGTTTATTATTGTGAATTCTTAGAACAGTAACCACATTGACAGAGTTTTCTGAGCTCTTTTAACTTATATACTTTAGTATTCTAAGGAGTTTCTTTAAAAACACAATCAGACTGACGGGAATAGGAAATGTTAACAGTAAACTCGGCATTTGAGACTTTTTTCAACCTATGTTCACTGTATTTTTATTCCCCGAATTGTACTAAGGTTCTTTTGACTTGTTATGCATGTGTTCCATTTACATCATTGAACAATTCCAATGTTTATGATTGTGAATTCTTAGAACAGTAACCACATTTACACAGTGTTCTGAGCTCTTTTAACTCATATTCTTTGGTATTCTAAGGAGTTTCTTTAAAAACACCATCAGAATGACGGGAATAGGAAATGTAAACAGTGAACTCCGCATTTCATAGTAATCTGAACGTTTGTTCAATGTATTTTTGTTCCCCGTTGTGTAATAAGGTTCTTTTGACTTGTTATGCAAGTGTTCCATTTACATCACAGAACAATTCCAGTGTGTATTATTGTGAATTCTTAGAACAGTAACCACATTAACACAATGTTCTGGGCTCTTTTAACCTATATTCTTTAGTATTCGAAGGAGTTTCTTTAAAAACGCACTCGGAAGGACGGGAATTGGAAATGTAAACAGTAAACTCGGCATTTTAGACCTGTTTGAACCTATGTTCACGGTATTATTGTTCCCCACTTTTTAATAAGGTTCTTTTTACTTGTTATTCAAGTGTTCCATTTACATCACAGAACCATTCCAGTGTTTATTATTGTGAATTCTTAGAGCAGTAACCACATTTAGAGAGTGTTCTGAGCTCTTTTTACTTATATACTTTAGTATTCTAAGGAGTTTCTTTAAAAACGCCATCAGAGTGATGGGAATAGGAAATGTTAACAGTAAACTTGGCATTTGAGACCTGTATCAACCTATGTTCACTGTATTTTTATTCCCCGGTTTGTAATAAGGTTCTTTTGACTTGTTATTCAAGTGTTCCATTTACATCACAGAACCATTCCAGTGTTTATTATTGTGAATTCTTAGAACAGTAACCACATTTAGAGAGTGTTCTGAGCTCTTTTAACTTATATACTTTAGTATTCTAAGGAGTTTCTTTTAAAACGCCATCAGAATGACAGGAATTGGAAATGTAAACAGTAAACTCGGCATTTGAGACCTGTTTAAACCGATGTTCACTGAATTTTTATTCCCGGGTTTGTAGTAAGGTTCTTTTGACATGTTATTCAAGTGTTCCTTTTACATCACGGAAACATTCCAATGTTTATGATTGTGAATTCTTAGAACAGTAACCACATTGACAGAGTGTTCTTAGATCAAATTTCTTATATTCTGAAGGATTCTAAGTACTTTCTTTAAACACGCCATCTGAATGACGGTAATTGTAATTGTAAACAGTAAACTCACCATTACAGAGTTATATGAACGTGTGTTCACTGTATTTTTGTTCCCCGTTATGTAATAAGGTTCATTTGACTTGTTATGCAAGTGTTCCATTTACATCACAGAACAATTCCAGTGTGTGTTATTGTGAATTCTTAGAATAGTAACCGCATTTACAGAGGGTTCTGAGCTCTTTTAACTCATATTCTTTGGTATTCTAAGGAATTTCTTTAAAAACGCCGTAAGAATCACGGGAATAGGAAATGTAAACAGTAAACTCTGCATTTCAGAGTAATCTGAACGTTTGTTCAGTGTATTGTTGTTCCCCGTTGTGTAATAAGGTCCTTTTGACTTGTTATTCAAGTGTTCCATTTACATCACAGAACAATTCCAGTGTTTATTATTGTGAATTCTTACAACAGTAACCACATTGACAGAGTGTTCTGAGCTCTTTTAACTTATATACTTTAGTATTCTAAGCAGTTTCTTTAAAAACGCAATCAGACTGACGGGAATAGGAAATGTTAACAGTAAACTCGGCATTTGAGACTTGTTTCAACCTATGTTCACTGTATTTTTATTCCCCGGTTTGTACTAAGGATCTTTTGACTTGTTATGCAAGTGTTCCATTTACATCATAGAACAATTCCAGTGTGTATTATTGTGAATTCTTAGAACAGTAACCACATTTACACAGTGTTCTGAGCTCTTTTAACTCATATTCTTTGGTATTCTAAGGAGTATCTTTAAAAACACCATCAGAATGACGGGAATAGGAAATGTAAACAGTGAACTCCGCATTTCAGAGTAATGTGAACGTTTGTTCAGTGTATTTTTGTTCCCCGTTGTGTAATAAGGATCTTTTGACTTGTTATGCAAGTGTTCCATTTACATCACAGAACAATTCCAGTGTGTATTATTGTGAATTCATAGAACAGTAACCGCATTTACACAGTGTTCTGAGCTCTTTTAACTCATATTCTTTGGTATTCGAAGGAGTTTCTTTAAAAACGCCATCAGAATGACGGGAATTGGAAATGTATACAGTAAACACGGCATTTTAGACCTGTTTGAACCTATGTTCACGGTATTTTTGTTCCCCACTTTTTAATAAGGTTCTTTTTACTTGTTATTCAAGTGTTCCATTTACATCACAGAACCATTCCAGTGTTTATTATTGTGAACTCTTAGAGCAGTAGCCACATTTACAGAGTGTTCTGAGCTCTTTTAACTTATATACTTTAGTATTCTTCGGAGTTTCTTTAAAAACCCCATCAGAATGACGGGAATAGGAAATGTAAACAGTAAACTCTGCATTTGAGACCTGTTTCAACGTATGTTCACTGTATTCTTATACCCGGTTTGTAATAAGGTTTTTTTGACTTGTTATTCAAGTGTTCCATTTACATCACAGAAACATTCCAATGTTTATGATTGTGAATTCTTAGAACACTAACCACATTGACAGAGTGTTCTGAGATCAAATTTCTTATATTCTGAAGGATTCTAAGTACTTTCTTTAAACACGACATCAGAATGACGGGGATTGTAATTGTCAACAGTAAACTCACCATTACAGAGTTATCTGAACGTGTGTTCAGTGTATTTTTGTTCCCCGTTTTGTAATAAGGTTCTTTTGACTTGTTATTCAAGTGTTCCATTTACATCACAGAACAATTCCAGTGTGTATTATTGTGAATTCTTAGAACAGTAACCGCATTTACACAGTGTTCTGAGCTCTTTTAACACTTATTCTTTGGTATTCTAAGGAGTTTCTTAAAAACGCCATCAGAATGACAGGAATTGGAAATGTAAACAGTAAACACGGCATTTTAGATCTGTTTGAATCTATGTTCACAGTATTTTTGTTCCGCACTTTTTAATAAGGTTCTTTTTACTTGTTATTCAAGTGTTCCATTTACATCACAGAACCATTCCAGTGTTTATTATTGTGAACTCTTAGAGCAGTAGCCACATTTACAGAGTGTTCTGAGCTCTTTTAACTTATATACTTTAGTATTCTTAGGAGTTTCTTTAAAAACCCCATCAGAATGACGGGAATAGGAAATGTAAACAGTAAACTCGGCATTTGAGACTTGTTTGAACATATGGTCACTGTATTTTCGTTCCCGGTTTGTAATAAGGTTCTTTTGACTTTTTATTCAAGTGTTCCATTTACATCACAGAAACATTCCAATGTTTATGATTGTGAATTCTTAGAACACTAACCACATTGACAGAGTGTTCTGAGATCAAATTTCTTATATTCTGAAGGATTCTAAGTACTTTCTTTAAACACGCCTTCAGAATGACGGGGATTGTAATTGTAAACAGTAACCTCACCAATACAGAGTTATCTGAACGTGTGTTCAGTGTATTTTTGTTCCCCGTTTTGTAATAAGGTTCTTTTGACTTGTTATTCAAGTGTTCCATTTACATCACAGAACAATTTCAGTGTTTATTATTGTGAACTCTTAGAATGGTTACCACATTTACAGAGTATTCTGAGCTCTTTTAACTTATATACTTTAGTATTCTAAGGAGTTTCTTAAAAAATAAAACGCCATCAGTGTGACGGGAATAGGAAATGTTAACAGTAAACTCGGCATTTGAGACTTGTTTGAACCTATGGTCACTGTATTTTTTTTCCCGGTTTGAAATAAGGTTATTTTGACTTGTTATTCAAGTGTTCCGTTTACATCACAGAAACATTCTAATGTTTATGATTGTGAATTCTTAGAACAGTAACCACATTGACAGAGAGTTCTAGATCAAATTTCTTATATTCTCTAAGATTCTAAGTACTTTCTTCAAACACGCCATCAGAAGGACGGGTATTGTAATTGTAAACAGTAAACTCGCCTTTTCAGAGTTATCTGAACGTGTTTTCAGTGTATTTTTGTTCCCCCTTGTGTAATAAGGTTCTTTTCAGTTGTTATGCAAGTGTTCCATTTACATCACAGAACAATTCCAGTGTTTATTATTGTGAACTCTTAGAATGGTTACCACATTTACAGAGTGTTCTGAGCTCTTTTATCTTATATACTTTAGTATTCTAAGGAGTTTCTTTAAAAACCCCATCAGAATGACGGGAATAGGAAATGTTTACAGTAAACTCAGCATTTGAGACGTGTTTCAACGTATGTCCACTGTATTCTTATTCCCCGTTTGTAATAAGGTTCTTTTTACTTGTTATTCAAGTGTTCCATTTACACCACAGAAACATTCCAATGTTTATGATTGTGAATTCTTAGAACAGTAACCACATTGAGAGAGTGTTCTGAGATCAAATTTCTTATATTCTGAAGGATTCTAAGTACTTTCTTTAAACACGCCATCAGAATGACGGGAATTGTAATTGTAAACAGTAAACTCACCGTTACAGAGTTATCGGAACGTGTGTTCACTGTATTTTTGTTCCCTGTTTTGTAATAAGGTTCTTTTGACTTGTTATGCAAGTGTTCCATTTACATCACAGACCAATTCCAGTGTTTATTATTTTGAATTCTTAGAACAGTAACCACTTTTACAGAGATTTCTGAGCTCTTTTAACTTATATTCTTTAGTATTCTAAGGAATTTCTTTAAAAACGCCATCTGAATGACGGGAATTGGAAATGTAAACAGTGAACTCCGCATTTTAGACCTTTTTGAACCTATGTTCACGGTATTTTTGTTCCCCACTTTTTAATAAGGTTCTTTTCACTTGTTATTCAAGTGTTCCATTTACATCACAGAACCATTCCAGTGTTTATTATTGTGAACTCTTAGAGCAGTAGCCACATTTACAGAGTGTTCTGAGCTCTTTTAACTTATATAATTTAGTATTCTATGAAGTTTCTTTTAAAACGCCATCAGAATGACGGGAATAGGAAATGTAAACAGTAAACTCGGCATTTGAGACCTGTTTCAACCTATGTTCACTGTATTTTTATTCCCTGGTTTGTAACAAGGTTCTTTTGACTTGTTATTCAAGTGTTCCATTTACATCACAGAACAATTCCAGTGTTTATTATTGTGAATTCTTAGAACAGTAACCACATTGACAGAGTTTTCTGAGCTCTTTTAACTTATATACTTTAGTATTCTAAGGAGTTTCTTTAAAAACACAATCAGACTGACGGGAATAGGAAATGTTAACAGTAAACTCGGCATTTGAGACTTGTTTCAACCTATGTTCACTGTATTTTTATTGCCCGAATTGTACTAAGGTTCTTTTGACTTGTTATGCATGTGTTCCATTTACATCATTGAACAATTCCAATGTTTATGATTGTGAATTCTTAGAACAGTAACCACATTTACACAGTGTTCTGAGCTCTTATAACTCATATTCTTTGGTATTCTAAGGAGTTTCTTTAAAAACACCATCAGAATGACGGGAATAGGAAATGGAAACAGTGAACTCGGCATTTCATAGTAATCTGAACGTTTGTTCAATGTATTTTTGTTCCCCGTTGTGTAATAAGGTTCTTTTGACTTGTTATGCTAGTGTTCCATTTACATCACAGAACAATTCCAGTGTGTATTATTGTGAATTCTTAGAACAGTAACCACATTAACACAATGTTCTGGGCTCTTTTAACCTATATTCTTTAGTATTCGAAGGAGTTTCTTTAAAAACGCACTCGGAAGGACGGGAATTGGAAATGTAAACAGTAAACTCGGCATTTTAGACCTGTTTGAACCTATGTTCACGGTATTATTGTTCCCCACTTTTTAATAAGGTTCTTTTTACTTGTTATTCAAGTGTTCCATTTACATCACAGAACCATTCCAGTGTTTATTATTGTGAACTCTTAGAGCAGTAACCACATTTAGAGAGTGTTCTGAGCTCTTTTAACTTATATACTTTAGTATTCTAAGGAGTTTCTTTTAAAACGCCATCAGAATGACGGGAATTGGAAATGTAAACAGTAAACTTGGCATTTGAGACCTGTTTCAACCTATGTTCACTGTATTTTTATTCCCCGGTTTGTAATAAGGTTCTTTTGACTTGTTATTCAAGTGTTCCATTTACATCACAGAACCATTCCAGTGTTTATTATTGTGAATTCTTAGAACAGTAACCACATTTAGAGAGTGTTCTGAGCTCTTTTAACTTATATACTTTAGTATTCTAAGGAGTTTCTTTTAAAACGCCATCAGAATGACAGGAATAGGAAATGTAAACCGTACACTCGGCATTTGAGACCTGTTTAAACCGATGTTCACTGAATTTTTATTCCCGGGTTTGTAATAAGGTTCTTTTGACATGTTATTCAAGTGTTCCATTTACATCACGGAAACATTCCAATGTTTATGATTGTGAATTCTTAGAACAGTAACCACATTGACAGAGTGTTCTTAGATCAAATTTCTTATATTCTGAAGGATTCTAAGTACTTCCTTTAAACACGCCATCTGAATGACGGTAATTGTAATTGTAAACAGTAAACTCACCATTACAGAGTTATATGAACGTGTGTTCACTGTATTTTTGTTCCCCGTTATGTAATAAGGTTCATTTGACTTGTTATGCAAGTGTTCCATTTACATCACAGAACAATTCCAGTGTGTGTTATTTTGAATTCTTAGAATAGTAACCGCATTTACAGAGGGTTCTGTGCTCTTTTAACTCATATTCTTTGGTATTCTAAGGAGTTTCTTTAAAAACGCCGTAAGAATGACGGGAATAGGAAATGTAAACAGTAAACTCTGCATTTCAGAGTAATCTGAACGTTTGTTCAGTGTATTGTTGTTCCCCGTTGTGTAATAAGGTCCTTTTGACTTGTTATTCAAGTGTTCCATTTACATCACAGAACAATTCCAGTGTTTATTATTGTAAATTTTTAGAACAGTAACCACATTTAGAGAGTTTTCTGAGCTCTTTAACTTATATACTTTAGTATTCTAAGGAGTTTCTTTTAAAACGCCATCAGAATGACGGGAATAGGAAATGTAAACAGTAAACTCGGCATTTGAGACCTGTTTTAACCTATGTTCACTGTATTTTTATTCCCTGGTTTGTAACAAGGTTCTTTTGACTTGTTATTCAAGTGTTCCATTTACATCACAGAACAATTCCAGTGTTTATTATTGTGAATTCTTAGAACAGTAACCACATTGACAGAGTGTTCTGAGCTCTTTTAACTTATATACTTTAGTATTCTAAGCAGTTTCTTTAAAAACGCAATCAGACTGACGGGAATAGGAAATGTTAACAGTAAACTCGGCATTTGAGACTTGTTTCAACCTATGTTCACTGTATTTTTATTCCCCGGTTTGTACTAAGGATCTTTTGACTTGTTATGCAAGTGTTCCATTTACATCATAGAACAATTCCAGTGTGTATTATTGTGAATTCTTAGAACAGTAACCACATTTACACAGTGTTCTGAGCTCTTTTAACTCATATTCTTTGGTATTCTAAGGAGTATCTTTAAAAACACCATCAGAATGACGGGAATAGGAAATGTAAACAGTGAACTCGGCATTTCAGAGTAATGTGAACGTTTGTTCAGTGTATTTTTGTTCCCCGTTGTGTAATAAGGATCTTTTGACTTGTTATGCAAGTGTTCCATTTACATCACAGAACAATTCCAGTGTGTATTATTGTGAATTCATAGAACAGTAACCGCATTTACACAGTGTTCTGAGCTCTTTTAACTCATATTCTTTGGTATTCGAAGGAGTTTCTTTAAAAACGCCATTAGAATGACGGGAATTGGAAATGTATACAGTAAACACGGCATTTTAGACCTGTTTGAACCTATGTTCACGGTATTTTTGTTCCCCACTTTTTAATAAGGTTCTTTTTACTTGTTATTCAAGTGTTCCATTTACATCACAGAACCATTCCAGTGTTTATTATTGTGAACTCTTAGAGCAGTAGCCACATTTACAGAGTGTTCTGAGCTCTTTTAACTTATATACTTTAGTATTCTTCGGAGTTTCTTTAAAAACCCCATCAGAATGACGGGAATAGGAAATGTAAACAGTAAACTCTGCATTTGAGACCTGTTTCAACGTATGTTCACTGTATTCTTATACCCGGTTTGTAATAAGGTTTTTTTGACTTGTTATTCAAGTGTTCCATTTACATCACAGAAACATTCCAATGTTTATGATTGTGAATTCTTAGCACACTAACCACATTGACAGAGTGTTCTGAGATCAAATTTCTTATATTCTGAAGGATTCTAAGTACTTTCTTTAAACACGCCATCAGAATGACGGGGATTGTAATTGTAAACAGTAACCTCACCATTACAGAGTTATCTGAATGTGTGTTCAGTGTATTTTTGTTCCCCCTTTTGTAATAAGGTTCTTTTGACTTGTTATTCAAGTGTTCCATTTACATCACAGAACAATTTCAGTGTTTATTATTGTGAACTCTTAGAATGGTTACCACATTTACAGAGTGTTCTGAGATCTTTTAACTTATATACTTTAGTATTCTAAGGAGTTTCTTAAAAAAAAAACGCCATCAGTGTGACGGGAATAGGAAATGTTAACAGTAAACTCGGCATTTGAGACTTGTTTGAACCTATGGTCACTGTATTTTTTTTCCCGGTTTGAAATAAGGTTATTTTGACTTGTTATTCAAGTGTTCCGTTTACATCACAGAAACATTCTAATGTTTATGATTGTGAATTCTTAGAACAGTAACCACATTGACAGAGAGTTCTAGATCAAATTTCTTATATTCTCTAAGATTCTAAGTACTTTCTTCAAACACGCCATCAGAAGGACGGGTATTGTAATTGTAAACAGTAAACTCGCCTTTTCAGAGTTATCTGAACGAGTTTTCAGTGTATTTTTGTTCCCCCTTGTGTAATAAGGTTCTTTTGACTTGTTATGCAAGTGTTCCATTTACATCACAGAACAATTCCAGTGTTTATTATTGTGAACTCTTAGAATGGTTACCACATTTACAGAGTGTTCTGAGCTCTTTTATCTTATATACTTTAGTATTCTAAGGAGTTTCTTTAAAAATCCCATCAGAATGACGGGAATAGGAAATGTATACAGTAAACTCAGCATTTGAGACGTGTTTCAACGTATGTCCACTGTATTCTTATTCCCCGTTTGTAATAAGGTTCTTTTTACTTGTTATTCAAGTGTTCCATTTACACCACAGAAACATTCCAATGTTTATGAGTGTGAATTCTTAGAACAGTAACCACATTGAGAGAGTGTTCTGAGATCAAATTTCTTATATTCTGAAGGATTCTAAGTACTTTCTTTAAACACGCCATCAGAATGACGGGAATTGTAATTGTAAACAGTAAACTCACCGTTACAGAGTTATCGGAACGTGTGTTCACTGTATTTTTGTTCCCTGTTTTGTAATAAGGTTCTTTTGACTTGTTATGCAAGTGTTCCATTTACATCACAGACCAATTCCAGTGTTTATTATTTTGAATTCTTAGAACAGTAACCACTTTTAGAGAGATTTCTGAGCTCTTTTAACTTATATTCTTTAGTATTCTAAGGAATTTCTTTAAAAACGCCATCTGAATGACGGGAATTGGAAATGTAAACAGTGAACTCCGCATTTTAGACCTTTTTGAACCTATGTTCACGGTATTTTTGTTCCCCACTTTTTAATAAGGTTCTTTTCACTTGTTATTCAAGTGTTCCATTTACATCACAGAACCATTCCAGTGTTTATTATTGTGAACTCTTAGAGCAGTAGCCACATTTACAGAGTGTTCTGAGCTCTTTTAACTTATATACTTTAGTATTCTAAGGCGATTCTTTAAAAACGAAATCAGAGTGACGGGAATAGGAAATGTTAACAGTAAACTCGGCATTTGAGACTTGTTTGAACCTATGGTCACTGTATTTTTGTTCCCGGTTTGTAATAAGGTTCTTTTGACTTGTTATTCAAGTGTTCCATTTACATCACAGAAACATTCCAATGTTTATGATTGTGAATTCATTGAACAGTAACCACATTGACAGAGTGTTCTGAGATCAAATTTCTTATATTCTGAAGGATTCTATGTACTTTCTTTAAACACGACATCAGAATGAAGGGGATTGTAATTGTCAACAGTAAACTCACCATTACAGAGTTATCTGAACGTGTGTTCAGTGTATTTTTGTTCCCCGTTTTGTAATAAGGTTCTTTTGACTTGTTATTCAAGTGTTCCATTTACATCACAGAACAATTCCAGTGTGTATTATTGTGAATTCGTAGAACAGTAACCGCATTTACACAGTGTTCTGAGCTCTTTTAACACTTATTCTTTGGTATTCTAAGGAGTTTCTTAAAAACGCCATCAGAATGACGGGAATTGGAAATGTATACAGTAAACACGGCATTTTAGACCTGTTTGAACCTATGTTCACAGTATTTTTGTTCCGCACTTTTTAATAAGGTTCTTTTTACTTGTTATTCAAGTGTTCCATTTACATCACAGAACCATTCCAGTGTTTATTATTGTGAACTCTTAGAGCAGTAGCCACATTTACAGAGTGTTCTGAGCTCTTTTAACTTATATACTTTAGTATTCTTAGGAGTTTCTTTAAAAACCCCATCAGAATGACGGGAATATGAAATGTAAACAGTAAACTCGGCATTTGAGACTTGTTTGAACATATGGTCACTGTATTTTCGTTCCGGTTTGTAATAAGGTTCTTTTGACTTTTTATTCAAGTGTTCCATTTACATCACAGAAACATTCCAATGTTTATGATTGTGAATTCTTAGAACACTAACCACATTGACAGAGTGTTCTGAGATCAAATTTCTTATATTCTGAAGGATTCTAAGTACTTTCTTTAAACACGCCTTCAGAATGACGGGGATTGTTATTGTAAACAGTAACCTCACCATTACAGAGTTATCTGAACGTGTGTTCAGTGTATTTTTGTTCCCCGTTTTGTAATAAGGTTCTTTTGACTTGTTATTCAAGTGTTCCATTTACATCACAGAACAATTTCAGTGTTTATTATTGTGAACTCTTAGAATGGTTACCACATTTACAGAGTGTTCTGAGCTCTTTTAACTTATATACTTTAGTATTCTAAGGAGTTTCTTAAAAAAAAAACGCCATCAGTGTGACGGGAATAGGAAATGTTAACAGTAAACTCGGCATTTGAGACTTGTTTGAACCTATGGTCACTGTATTTTTTTTCCCGGTTTGAAATAAGGTTATTTTGACTTGTTATTCAAGTGTTCCGTTTACATCACAGAAACATTCTAATGTTTATGATTGTGAATTCTTAGAACAGTAACCACATTGACAGAGAGTTCTAGATCAAATTTCTTATATTCTCTAAGATTCTAAGTACTTTCTTCAAACACGCCATCAGAAGGACGGGTATTGTAATTGTACACAGTAAACTCGCCTTTTCAGAGTTATCTGAACGTGTTTTCAGTGTATTTTTGTTCCCCCTTGTGTAATAAGGTTCTTTTGACTTGTTATGCAAGTGTTCCATTTACATCACAGAACAATTCCAGTGTTTATTATTGTGAACTCTTAGAATGGTTACCACATTTACAGAGTGTTCTGAGCTCTTTTATCTTATATACTTTAGTATTCTAAGGAGTTTCTTTAAAAACCCCATCAGAATGACGGGAATAGGAAATGTATACAGTAAACTCAGCATTTGAGACGTGTTTCAACGTATGTCCACTGTATTCTTATTCCCCGTTTGTAATAAGGTTCTTTTTACTTGTTATTCAAGTGTTCCATTTACACCATAGAAACATTCCAATGTTTATGATTGTGAATTCTTAGAACAGTAACCACATTGAGAGAGTGTTCTGAGATCAAATTTCTTATATTCTGAAGGATTCTAAGTACTTTCTTTAAACACGCCTTCAGAATGATGGGAATTGTAATTGTAAACAGTAAACTCACCGTTACAGAGTTATCGGAACGTGTGTTCACTGTATTTTTGTTCCCTGTTTTGTAATAAGGTTCTTTTGACTTGTTATGCAAGTGTTCCATTTACATCACAGACCAATTCCAGTGTTTATTATTTTGAATTCTTAGAACAGTAACCACTTTTAGAGAGATTTCTGAGCTCTTTTAACTTATATTCTTTAGTATTCTAAGGAATTTCTTTAAAAACGCCATCTGAATGACGGGAATTGGAAATGTAAACAGTGAACTCCGCATTTTAGACCTTTTTGAACCTATGTTCACGGTATTTTTGTTCCCCACTTTTTAATAAGGTTCTTTTCACTTGTTATTCAAGTGTTCCATTTACATCACAGAACCATTCCAGTGTTTATTACTGTGAACTCTTAGAGCAGTAGCCACATTTACAGAGTGTTCTGAGCTCTTTTAACTTATATACTTTAGTATTCTAAGGAGTTTCTTTTAAAACGCCATCAGAATGACGGGAATAGGAAATGTAAACAGTAAACTCGGCATTTGAGACCTGTTTCAACCTATGTTCACTGTATTTTTATTCCCTGGTTTGTAACAAGATTCTTTTGACTTGTTATTCAAGTGTTCCATTTACATCACAGAACAATTCCAGTGTTTATTGTTGTGAATTCTTAGAACAGTAACCACATTGACAGAGTTTTCTGAGCTCTTTTAACTTATATACTTTAGTATTCTAAGGAGTTTCTTAAAAAAAAAACGCCATCAGTGTGACGGGAATAGGAAATGTTAACAGTAAACTCGGCATTTGAGACTTGTTTGAACCTATGGTCACTGTATTTTTTTTCCCGGTTTGAAATAAGGTTATTTTGACTTGTTATTCAAGTGTTCCGTTTACATCACAGAAACATTCTAATGTTTATGATTGTGAATTCTTAGAACAGTAACCACATTGACAGAGAATTCTAGATCAAATTTCTTATATTCTCTAAGATTCTAAGTACTTTCTTCAAACACGCCATCAGAAGGACGGGTATTGTAATTGTAAACAGTAAACTCGCCTTTTCAGAGTTATCTGAACGTGTTTTCAGTGTATTTTTGTTCCCCCTTGTGTAATAAGGTTCTTTTGACTTGTTATGCAAGTGTTCCATTTACATCACAGAACAATTCCAGTGTTTATTATTGTGAACTCTTAGAATGGTTACCACATTTACAGAGTGTTCTGAGCTCTTTTATCTTATATACTTTAGTATTCTAAGGAGTTTCTTTAAAAACCCCATCAGAATGACGGGAATAGGAAATGTATACAGTAAACTCAGCATTTGAGACGTGTTTCAACATATGTCCACTGTATTCTTATTCCCCGTTTGTATTAAGGTTCTTTTTACTTGTTATTCAAGTGTTCCATTTACACCATAGAAACATTCCAATGTTTATGATTGTGAATTCTTAGAACAGTAACCACATTGCCAGAGTGTTCTGAGATCAAATTTCTTATATTCTGAAGGATTCTAAGTACTTTCTTTAAACACGCCATCAGAATGACGGGAATTGTAATTGTAAACAGTAAACTCACCGTTACAGAGTTATCGGAACGTGTGTTCACTGTATTTTTGTTCCCTGTTTTGTAATAAGGTTCTTTTGACTTGTTATGCAAGTGTTCCATTTACATCACAGACCAATTCCAGTGTTTATTATTTTGAATTCTTAGAACAGTAACCACTTTTACAGAGATTTCTGAGCTCTTTTAACTTATATTCTTTAGTATTCTAAGGAATTTCTTTAAAAACGCCATCTGAATGACGGGAATTGGAAATGTAAACAGTGAACTCCGCATTTTAGACCTTTTTGAACCTATGTTCACGGTATATTTGTTCCCCACTTTTTAATAAGGTTCTTTTCACTTGTTTTTCAAGTGTTCCATTTACATCACAGAACCATTCCAGTGTTTATTATTGTGAACTCTTAGAGCAGTAGCCACATTTACAGAGTGTTCTGAGCTCTTTTAACTTATATACTTTAGTATTCTAAGGAGTTTCTTTTAAAACGCCATCAGAATGACGGGAATAGGAAATGTAAACAATAAACTCGGCATTTGAGACCTGTTTCAACCTATGTTCACTGTATTTTTATTCCCTGGTTTGTAACAAGGTTCTTTTGACTTGTTATTCAAGTGTTCCATTTACATCACAGAACAATTCCAGTGTTTATTATTGTGAATTCTTAGAACAGTAACCACATTGACAGAGTTTTCTGAGCTCTTTTAACTTATATACTTTAGTATTCTAAGGAGTTTCTTTAAAAACACAATCAGACTGATGGGAATAGGAAATGTTAACAGTAAACTCGGCATTTGAGACTTGTTTCAACCTATGTTCACTGTATTTTTATTCCCCGAATTGTACTAAGGTTCTTTTGACTTGTTATGCAAGTGTTCCATTTACATCATAGAACAATTCCAGTGTGTATTATTGTGAATTCTTAGAACAGTAACGACATTTACACAGTGTTCTGAGCTCTTTTAACTCATATACTTTAGTATTCTAAGGAGTATCTTTAAAAACACCATCAGAATGATGCCAATAGGAAATGTAAACAGTGAACTCGGCATTTCAGAGTAATGTGAACGTTTGTTCAGTGTATTTTTGTTCCCCGTTGTGTAATAAGGATCTTTTGACTTGTTATGCAAGTGTTCCATTTACATCACAGAACAATTCCAGTGTGTATTATTGTGAATTCATAGAACAGTAACCGCATTTACACAGTGTTCTGAGCTCTTTTAACTCATATTCTTTGGTATTCGAAGGAGTTTCTTTAAAAACGCCATCAGAATGACGGGAATTGGAAATGTATACAGTAAACACGGCATTTTAGACCTGTTTGAACCTATGTTCACGGTATTTTTGTTCCCCACTTTTTAATAAGGTTCTTTTTACTTGTTATTCAAGTGTTCCATTTACATCACAGAACCATTCCAGTGTTTATTATTGTGAACTCTTAGAGCAGTAGCCACATTTACAGAGTGTTCTGAGCTCTTTTAACTTATATACTTTAGTATTCTTCGGAGTTTCTTTAAAAACCCCATCAGAATGACGGGAATAGGAAATGTAAACAGTAAACTCTGCATTTGAGACCTGTTTCAACGTATGTTCACTGTATTCTTATACCCGGTTTGTAATAAGGTTTTTTTGACTTGTTATTCAAGTGTTCCATTTACATCACAGAAACATTCCAATGTTTATGATTGTGAATTCTTAGAACACTAACAACATTGACAGAGTGTTCTGAGATCAAATTTCTTATATTCTGAAGGATTCTAAGTACTTTCTTTAAACACGACATCAGAATGACGGGGATTGTAATTGTCAACAGTAAACTCACCATTACAGAGTTATCTGAACGTGTGTTCACTGTATTTTTGTTCCCCGTTTTGTAATAAGGTTCTTTTGACATGTTATTCAAGTGTTCCATTTACATCACAGAACAATTTCAGTGTTTATTATTGTGAACTCTTAGAATGGTTACCACATTTACAGAGTGTTCTGAGCTCTTTTAACTTATATACTTTAGTATTCTAAGGAGTTTCTTAAAAAAAAACGCCATCAGTGTGACGGGAATAGGAAATGTTAACAGTAAACTCGGCATTTGAGACTTGTTTGAACCTATGGTCACTGTATTTTTTTTCCCGGTTTGAAATAAGGTTATTTTGACTTGTTATTCAAGTGTTCCGTTTACATCACAGAAACATTCTAATGTTTATGATTGTGAATTCTTAGAACAGTAACCACATTGACAGAGAGTTCTAGATCAAATTTCTTATATTCTCTAAGATTCTAAGTACTTTCTTCAAACACGCCATCAGAAGGACGGGTATTGTAATTGTAAACAGTAAACTCGCCTTTTCAGAGTTATCTGAACGTGTTTTCAGTGTATTTTTGTTCCCCCTTGTGTAATAAGGTTCTTTTGACTTGTTATGCAAGTGTTCCATTTACATCACAGAACAATTCCAGTGTTTATTATTGTGAACTCTTAGAATGGTTACCACATTTACAGAGTGTTCTGAGCTCTTTTATCTTATATACTTTAGTATTCTAAGGAGTTTCTTTAAAAACCCCATCAGAATGACGGGAATAGGAAATGTATACAGTAAACTCAGCATTTGAGACGTTTTTCAACGTATGTCCACTGTATTCTTATTCCCCGTTTGTAATAAGGTTCTTTTTACTTGTTATTCAAGTGTTCCATTTACACCATAGAAACATTCCAATGTTTATGATTGTGAATTCTTAGAACAGTAACCACATTGAGAGAGTGTTCTGAGATCAAATTTCTTATATTCTGAAGGATTCTAAGTACTTTCTTTAAACACGCCTTCAGAATGACGGGAATTGTAATTGTAAACAGTAAACTCACCGTTACAGAGTTATCGGAACGTGTGTTCACTGTATTTTTGTTCCCTGTTTTGTAATAAGGTTCTTTTGACTTGTTATGCAAGTGTTCCATTTACATCACAGACCAATTCCAGTGTTTATTATTTTGAATTCTTAGAACAGTAACCACTTTTACAGAGATTTCTGAGCTCTTTTAACTTATATTCTTTAGTATTCTAAGGAATTTCTTTAAAAACGCCATCTGAATGACGGGAATTGGAAATGTAAACAGTGAACTCCGCATTTTAGACCTATTTGAACCTATGTTCACGGTATTTTTGTTCCCCACTTTTTAATAAGGTTCTTTTCACTTGTTATTCAAGTGTTCCATTTACATCACAGAACCATTCCAGTGTTTATTATTGTGAATTCTTAGAGCAGTAGCCACATTTACAGAGTGTTCTGAGCTCTTTTAACTTATATACTTTAGTATTCTAAGGAGTTTCTTTTAAAACGCCATCAGAATGACGGGAATAGGAAATGTAAACAGTAAACTCGGCATTTGAGACCAGTTTCAACCTATGTTCACTGTATTTTTATTCCCTGGTTTGTAACAAGATTCTTTTGACTTGTTATTCAAGTGTTCCATTTACATCACAGAACAATTCCAGTGTTTATTGTTGTGAATTCTTAGAACAGTAACCACATTGACAGAGTTTTCTGAGCTCTTTTAACTTATATACTTTAGTATTCTAAGGAGTTTCTTAAAAAAAAAACGCCATCAGTGTGACGGGAATAGGAAATGTTAACAGTAAACTCGGCATTTGAGACTTGTTTGAACCTATGGTCACTGTATTTTTTTTCCCGGTTTGAAATAAGGTTATTTTGACTTGTTATTCAAGTGTTCCGTTTACATCACAGAAACATTCTAATGTTTATGATTGTGAATTCTTAGAACAGTAACCACATTGACAGAGAGTTCTAGATCAAATTTCTTATATTCTCTAAGATTCTAAGTACTTTCTTCAAACACGCCATCAGAAGGACGGGTATTGTAATTGTACACAGTAAACTCGCCTTTTCAGAGTTATCTGAACGTGTTTTCAGTGTATTTTTGTTCCCCCTTGTGTAATAAGGTTCTTTTGACTTGTTATGCAAGTGTTCCATTTACATCACAGAACAATTCCAGTGTTTATTATTGTGAACTCTTAGAATGGTTACCACATTTACAGAGTGTTCTGAGCTCTTTTATCTTATATACTTTAGTATTCTAAGGAGTTTCTTTAAAAACCCCATCAGAATGACGGGAATAGGAAATGTATACAGTAAACTCAGCATTTGAGACGTGTTTCAACATATGTCCACTGTATTCTTATTCCCCGTTTGTATTAAGGTTCTTTTTACTTGTTATTCAAGTGTTCCATTTACACCATAGAAACATTCCAATGTTTATGATTGTGAATTGTTAGAACAGTAACCACATTGAGAGAGTGTTCTGAGATCAAATTTCTTATATTCTGAAGGATTCTAAGTACTTTCTTTAAACACGCCATCAGAATGACGGGAATTGTAATTGTAAACAGTAAACTCACCGTTACAGAGTTATCGGAACGTGTGTTCACTGTATTTTTGTTCCCTGTTTTGTAATAAGGTTCTTTTGACTTGTTATGCAAGTGTTCCATTTACATCACAGACCAATTCCAGTGTTTATTATTTTGAATTCTTAGAACAGTAACCACTTTTACAGAGATTTCTGAGCTCTTTTAACTTATATTCTTTAGTATTCTAAGGAATTTCTTTAAAAACGCCATCTGAATGACGGGAATTGGAAATGTAAACAGTGAACTCCGCATTTTAGACCTTTTTGAACCTATGTTCACGGTATTTTTGTTCCCCACTTTTTAATAAGGTTCTTTTCACTTGTTATTCAAGTGTTCCATTTACATCACAGAACCATTCCAGTGTTTATTATTGTGAACTCTTAGAGCAGTAGCCACATTTACAGAGTGTTCTGAGCTCTTTTAACTTATATACTTTAGTATTCTAAGGAGTTTCTTTTAAAACGCCATCAGAATGACGGGAATAGGAAATGTAAACAGTAAACTCGGCATTTGAGACCTGTTTCAACCTATGTTCACTGTATTTTTATTCCCTGGTTTGTAACAAGATTCTTTTGACTTGTTATTCAAGTGTTCCATTTACATCACAGAACAATTCCAGTGTTTATTGTTGTGAATTCTTAGAACAGTAACCACATTGACAGAGTTTTCTGAGCTCTTTTAACTTATATACTTTAGTATTCTAAGGAGTTTCTTAAAAAAAAAACGCCATCAGTGTGATGGGAATAGGAAATGTTAACAGTAAACTCGGCATTTGAGACTTGTTTGAACCTATGGTCACTGTATTTTTTTTCCCGGTTTGAAATAATGTTATTTTGACTTGTTATTCAAGTGTTCCGTTTACATCACAGAAACATTCTAATGTTTATGATTGTGAATTCTTAGAACAGTAACCACATTGACAGAGAGTTCTAGATCAAATTTCTTATATTCTCTAAGATTCTAAGTACTTTCTTCAAACACGCCATCAGAAGGACGGGTATTGTAATTGTAAACAGTAAACTCGCCTTTTCAGAGTTATCTGAACGTGTTTTCAGTGTATTTTTGTTCCCCCTTGTGTAATAAGGTTCTTTTGACTTGTTATGCAAGTGTTCCATTTACATCACAGAACAATTCCAGTGTTTATTATTGTGAACTCTTAGAATGGTTACCACATTTACAGAATGTTCTGAGCTCTTTTATCTTATATACTTTAGTATTCTAAGGAGTTTCTTTAAAAACCCCATCAGAATGACGGGAATAGGAAATGTATACAGTAAACTCAGCATTTGAGACGTGTTTCAACATATGTCCACTGTATTCTTATTCCCCGTTTGTATTAAGGTTCTTTTTACTTGTTATTCAAGTGTTCCATTTACACCATAGAAACATTCCAATGTTTATGATTGTGAATTCTTAGAACAGTAACCACATTGAGAGAGTGTTCTGAGATCAAATTTCTTATATTCTGAAGGATTCTAAGTACTTTCTTTAAACACGCCATCAGAATGACGGGAATTGTAATTGTAAACAGTAAACTCACCGTTACAGAGTTATCGGAACGTGTGTTCACTGTATTTTTGTTCCCTGTTTTGTAATAAGGTTCTTTTGACTTGTTATGCAAGTGTTCCATTTACATCACAGACCAATTCCAGTGTTTATTATTTTGAATTCTTAGAACAGTAACCACATTTACACAGTGTTCTGAGCTCTTTTAACTCATATACTTTAGTATTCTAAGGAGTATCTTTAAAAACACCATCAGAATGATGGCAATAGGAAATGTAAACAGTGAACTCGGCATTTCAGAGTAATGTGAACGTTTGTTCAGTGTATTTTTGTTCCCCGTTGTGTAATAAGGATCTTTTGACTTGTTATGCAAGTGTTCCATTTACATCACAGAACAATTCCAGTGTGTATTATTGTGAATTCATAGAACAGTAACCGCATTTACACAGTGTTCTGAGCTCTTTTAACTCATATTCTTTGGTATTCGAAGGAGTTTCTTTAAAAACGCCATCAGAATGACGGGAATTGGAAATGTATACAGTAAACACGGCATTTTAGACCTGTTTGAACCTATGTTCACGGTATTTTTGTTCCCCACTTTTTAATAAGGTTCTTTTTACTTGTTATTCAAGTGTTCCATTTACATCACAGAACCATTCCAGTGTTTATTATTGTCAACTCTTAGAGCAGTAGCCACATTTACAGAGTGTTCTGAGCTCTTTTAACTTATATACTTTAGTATTCTTCGGAGTTTCTTTAAAAACCCCATCAGAATGACGGGAATAGGAAATGTAAACAGTAAACTCTGCATTTGAGACCTGTTTCAACGTATGTTCACTGTATTCTTATACCCGGTTTGTAATAAGGTTTTTTTGACTTGTTATTCAAGTGTTCCATTTACATCACAGAAACATTCCAATGTTTATGATTGTGAATTCTTAGAACACTAACAACATTGACAGAGTGTTCTGAGATCAAATTTCTTATATTCTGAAGGATTCTAAGTACTTTCTTTAAACACGACATCAGAATGACGGGGATTGTAATTGTCAACAGTAAACTCACCATTACAGAGTTATCTGAACGTGTGTTCAGTGTATTTTTGTTCCCCGTTTTGTAATAAGGTTCTTTTGACATGTTATTCAAGTGTTCCATTTACATCACAGAACAATTTCAGTGTTTATTATTGTGAACTCTTAGAATGGTTACCACATTTACAGAGTGTTCTGAGCTCTTTTAACTTATATACTTTAGTATTCTAAGGAGTTTCTTAAAAAAAAACGCCATCAGTGTGACGGGAATAGGAAATGTTAACAGTAAACTCGGCATTTGAGACTTGTTTGAACCTATGGTCACTGTATTTTTTTTCCCGGTTTGAAATAAGGTTATTTTGACTTGTTATTCAAGTGTTCCGTTTACATCACAGAAACATTCTAATGTTTATGATTGTGAATTCTTAGAACAGTAACCACATTGACAGAGAGTTCTAGATCAAATTTCTTATATTCTCTAAGATTCTAAGTACTTTCTTCAAACACGCCATCAGAAGGACGGGTATTGTAATTGTAAACAGTAAACTCGCCTTTTCAGAGTTATCTGAACGAGTTTTCAGTGTATTTTTGTTCCCCCTTGTGTAATAAGGTTCTTTTGACTTGTTATGCAAGTGTTCCATTTACATCACAGAACAATTCCAGTGTTTATTATTGTGAACTCTTAGAATGGTTACCACATTTACAGAGTGTTCTGAGCTCTTTTATCTTATATACTTTAGTATTCTAAGGAGTTTCTTTAAAAACCCCATCAGAATGACGGGAATAGGAAATGTATACAGTAAACTCAGCATTTGAGACGTGTTTCAACGTATGTCCACTGTATTCTTATTCCCCGTTTGTAATAAGGTTCTTTTTACTTGTTATTCAAGTGTTCCATTTACACCATAGAAACATTCCAATGTTTATGATTGTGAATTCTTAGAACAGTAACCACATTGAGAGAGTGTTCTGAGATCAAATTTCTTATATTCTGAAGGATTCTAAGTACTTTCTTTAAACACGCCATCAGAATGACGGGAATTGTAATTGTAAACTGTAAACTCACCGTTACAGAGTTATCGGAACGTGTGTTCACTGTATTTTTGTTCCCTGTTTTGTAATAAGGTTCTTTTGACTTGTTATGCAAGTGTTCCATTTACATCACAGACCAATTCCAGTGTTTATTATTTTGAATTCTTAGAACAGTAACCACTTTTAGAGAGATTTCTGAGCTCTTTTAACTAATATTCTTTAGTATTCTAAGGAATTTCTTTAAAAACGCCATCTGAATGACGGGAATTGGAAATGTAAACAGTGAACTCCGCATTTTAGACCTTTTTGAACCTATGTTCATGGTATTTTTGTTCCCCACTTTTTAATAAGGTTCTTTTCACTTGTTATTCAAGTGTTCCATTTACATCACAGAACCATTCCAGTGTTTATTATTGTGAACTCTTAGAGCAGTAGCCACATTTACAGAGTGTTCTGAGCTCTTTTAACTTATATACTTTAGTATTCTAAGGAGTTTCTTTTAAAACGCCATCAGAATGACGGGAATAGGAAATGTAAACAGTAAACTCGGCATTTGAGACCTGTTTCAACCTATGTTCACTGTATTTTTATTCCCTGGTTTGTAACAAGGTTCTTTTGACTTGTTATTCAAGTGTTCCATTTACATCACAGAACAATTCCAGTGTTTATTATTGTGAATTCTTAGAACAGTAACCACATTGACAGAGTTTTCTGAGCTCTTTTAACTTATATACTTTAGTATTCTAAGGAGTTTCTTTAAAAACACAATCAGACTGACGGGAATAGGAAATGTTAACAGTAAACTCGGCATTTGAGACTTGTTTCAACCTATGTTCACTGTATTTTTATTCCCCGAATTGTACTAAGGTTCTTTTGACTTGTTATGCATGTGTTCCATTTACATCATTGAACAATTCCAATGTTTATGATTGTGAATTCTTAGAACAGTAACCACATTTACACAGTGTTCTGAGCTCTTTTAACTCATATTCTTTGGTATTCTAAGGAGTTTCTTTAAAAACACCATCAGAATGACGGGAATAGGAAATGTAAACAGTGAACTCGGCATTTCATAGTAATCTGAACGTTTGTTCAATGTATTTTTGTTCCCCGTTGTGTAATAAGGTTCTTTTGACTTGTTATGCAAGTGTTCCATTTACATCACAGAACAATTCCAGTGTGTATTATTGTGAATTCTTAGAACAGTAACCACATTAACACAATGTTCTGGGCTCTTTTAACCTATATTCTTTAGTATTCGAAGGAGTTTCTTTAAAAACGCACTCGGAAGGACGGGAATTGGAAATGTAAACAGTAAACTCGGCATTTTAGACCTGTTGGAACCTATGTTCACGGTATTATTGTTCCCCACTTTTTAATAAGGTTCTTTTTACTTGTTATTCAAGTGTTCCATTTACATCACAGAACCATTCCAGTGTTTATTATTGTGAACTCTTAGAGCAGTAACCACATTTAGAGAGTGTTCTGAGCTCTTTTAACTTATATACTTTAGTATTCTAAGGAGTTTCTTTTAAAACGCCATCAGAATGACGGGAATAGGAAATGTAAACAGTAAACTTGGCATTTGAGACTTGTTTCAACCTATGTTCACTGTATTTTTATTCCCCGGTTTGTAATAAGGTTCTTTTGACTTGTTATTCAAGTGTTCCATTTACATCACAGAACCATTCCAGTGTTTATTATTGTGAATTCTTAGAACAGTAACCACATTTAGAGAGTGTTCTGAGCTCTTTTAACTTATATACTTTAGTATTCTAAGGAGTTTCTTTTAAAACGCCATCAGAATGACAGGAAATGGAAATGTAAACAGTAAACTCGGCATTTGAGACCTGTTTAAACCGATGTTCACTGAATTTTTATTCCCGGGTTTGTAATAAGGTTCTTTTGACATGTTATTCAAGTGTTCCATTTACATCACGGAAACATTCCAATGTTTATGATTGTGAATTCTTAGAACAGTAACCACATTGACAGAGTGTTCTTAGATCAAATTTCTTATATTCTGAAGGATTCTAAGTACTTTCTTTAAACACGCCATCTGAATGACGGTAATTGTAATTGTAAACAGTAAACTCACCATTACAGATTTATATGAACATGTGTTCACTGTATTTTTGTTCCCCGTTATGTAATAAGGTTCATTTGACTTGTTATGCAAGTGTTCCATTTACATCACAGAACAATTCCAGTGTGTGTTATTGTGAATTCTTAGAATAGTAACCGCATTTACAGAGGGTTCTGAGCTCTTTTAACTCATATTCTTTGGTATTCTAAGGAGTTTCTTTAAAAACGCCGTAAGAATAACGGGAATAGGAAATGTAAACAGTAAACTCTGCATTTCAGAGTAATCTGAACGTTTGTTCTGTGTATTGTTGTTCCCCGTTGTGTAATAAGGTTCTTTTGACTTGTTATTCAAGTGTTCCATTTACATCACAGAACAATTCCAGTGTGTATTATTGTGAATTCATAGAACAGTAACCGCATTTACACAGTGTTCTGAGCTCTTTTAACTCATATTCTTTGGTATTCGAAGGAGTTTCTTTAAAAACGCCATCAGAATGACGAGAATTGGAAATGTATACAGTAAACACGGCATTTTAGACCTGTTTGAACCTATGTTCACGGTATTTTTGTTCCCCACTTTTTAATAAGGTTCTTTTTACTTGTTATTCAAGTGTTCCATTTACATCACAGAACCATTCCAGTGTTTATTATTGTGAACTCTTAGAGCAGTAGCCACATTTACAGAGTGTTCTGAGCTCTTTTAACTTATATACTTTAGTATTCTTCGGAGTTTCTTAAAAACCCCATCAGAATGACAGGAATAGGAAATGTTAACAGTAAACTCGGCATTTGAGACCTGTTTGAACCTATGGTCACTGTATTTTTGTTCTCGGTTTGTAATAAGGTTCTTTTGACTTGTTATTCAAGTGTTCCATTTACATCACAGAAACATTCCAATGTTTATGATTGTGAATTCTTAGAACACTAACCACATTGACAGAGTGTTCTGAGATCAAATTTCTTATCTTCTGAAGGATTCTAAGTACTTTCTTTAAACACGACATCAGAATGACGGGGATTGTAATTGTCAACAGTAAACTCACCATTACAGAGTTATCTGAACGTGTGTTCAGTGTATTTTTGTTCCCCGTTTTGTAATAAGGTTCTTTTGACTTGTTATTCAAGTGTTCCATTTACATCACAGAACAATTCCAGTGTGTATTATTGTGAATTCGTAGAACAGTAACCGCATTTACACAGTGTTCTGGGCTCTTTTAACACTTATTCTTTGGTATTCTAAGGAGTTTCTTAAAAACGCCATCAGAATGACGGGAATTGGAAATGTATACAGTAAACACGGCATTTTAGACCTGTTTGAACCTATGTTCACAGCATTTTTGTTCCGCACTTTTTAATAAGGTTCTTTTTACTTGTTATTCAAGTGTTCCATTTACATCACAGAACCATTCCAGTGTTTATTATTGTGAACTCTTAGAGCAGTAGCCACATTTACAGAGTGTTCTGAGCTCTTTTATCTTATATACTTTAGTATTCTTAGGAGTTTCTTTAAAA
This sequence comes from Myotis nattereri, assembly GCF_964212035.1. Classification (NCBI taxonomy): domain Eukaryota; kingdom Metazoa; phylum Chordata; class Mammalia; order Chiroptera; family Vespertilionidae; genus Myotis; species Myotis nattereri. The sequence continues at coordinate 35,063,907 of NC_138090.1, forward strand.
ACCCCATCAGAATGACGGGAATAGGAAATGTAAACAGTAAACTCGGCATTTGAGACTTGTTTGAATTATGGTCACTGTATTTTCGTTCCCGGTTTGTAATAAGGTTCTTTTGACTTTTTATTCAAGTGTTCCATTTACATCACAGAAACATTCCAATGTTTATGATTGTGAATTCTTAGAACACTAACCATATTGACAGAGTGTTCTGAGATCAAATTTCTTATATTCTGAAGGATTCTAAGTACTTTCTTTAAACACGCCTTCAGAATGACGGGGATTGTAATTGTAAACAGTAACCTCACCATTACAGAGTTATCTGAACGTGTGTTCAGTGTATTTTTGTTCCCCGTTTTGTAATAAGGTTCTTTTGACTTGTTATTCAAGTGTTCCATTTACATCACAGAACAATTTCAGTGTTTATTATTGTGAACTCTTAGAATGGTTACCACATTTACAGAGTGTTCTGAGCTCTTTTAACTTATATACTTTAGTATTCTAAGGAGTTTCTTAAAAAAAAAACGCCATCAGTGTGACGGGAATAGGAAATGTTAACAGTAACTCGGCATTTGAGACTTGTTTGAACCTATGGTCACTGTATTTTTTTTCCCGGTTTGAAATAAGGTTATTTTGACTTGTTATTCAAGTGTTCCATTTACATCACAGAACCATTCCAGTGTTTATTATTGTGAATTCTTAGAACAGTAACCACATTTAGAGAGTGTTCTGAGCTCTTTTAACTTATATACTTTAGTATTCTAAGGAGTTTCTTTTAAAACGCCATCAGAATGACAGGAAATGGAAATGTAAACAGTAAACTCGGCATTTGAGACCTGTTTAAACCGATGTTCACTGAATTTTTATTCCCGGGTTTGTAATAAGGTTCTTTTGACATGTTATTCAAGTGTTCCATTTACATCACGGAAACATTCCAATGTTTATGATTGTGAATTCTTAGAACAGTAACCACATTGACAGAGTGTTCTTAGATCAAATTTCTTATATTCTGAAGGATTCTAAGTACTTTCTTTAAACACGCCATCTGAATGACGGTAATTGTAATTGTAAACAGTAAACTCACCATTACAGAGTTATATGAACATGTGTTCACTGTATTTTTGTTCCCCGTTATGTAATAAGGTTCATTTGACTTGTTATGCAAGTGTTCCATTTACATCACAGAACAATTCCAGTGTGTGTTATTGTGAATTCTTAGAATAGTAACCGCATTTACAGAGGGTTCTGAGCTCTTTTAACTCATATTCTTTGGTATTCTAAGGAGTTTCTTTAAAAACGCCGTAAGAATAACGGGAATAGGAAATGTAAACAGTAAACTCTGCATTTCAGAGTAATCTGAACTTTTGTTCAGTGTATTGTTGTTCCCCGTTGTGTAATAAGGTTCTTTTGACTTGTTATTCAAGTGTTCCATTTACATCACAGAACAATTCCAGTGTGTATTATTGTGAATTCATAGAACAGTAACCGCATTTACACAGTTTTCTGAGCTCTTTTAACTCATATTCTTTGGTATTCGAAGGAGTTTCTTTAAAAACGCCATCAGAATGACGGGAATTGGAAATGTATACAGTAAACACGGCATTTTAGACCTGTTTGAACCTATGTTCACGGTATTTTTGTTCCCCACTTTTTAATAAGGTTCTTTTTACTTGTTATTCAAGTGTTCCATTTACATCACAGAACCATTCCAGTGTTTATTATTGTGAACTCTTAGAGCAGTAGCCACATTTACAGAGTGTTCTGAGCTCTTTTAACTTATATACTTTAGTATTCTTCGGAGTTTCTTTAAAAACCCCATCAGAATGACAGGAATAGGAAATGTTAACAGTAAACTCGGCATTTGAGACCTGTTTGAACCTATGGTCACTGTATTTTTGTTCTCGGTTTGTAATAAGGTTCTTTTGACTTGTTATTCAAGTGTTCCATTTACATCACAGAAACATTCCAATGTTTATGATTGTGAATTCTTAGAACACTAACCACATTGACAGAGTGTTCTGAGATCAAATTTCTTATCTTCTGAAGGATTCTAAGTACTTTCTTTAAACACGACATCAGAATGACGGGGATTGTAATTGTCAACAGTAAACTCACCATTACAGAGTTATCTGAACGTGTGTTCAGTGTATTTTTGTTCCCCGTTTTGTAATAAGGTTCTTTTGACTTGTTATTCAAGTGTTCCATTTACATCACAGAACAATTCCAGTGTGTATTATTGTGAATTCGTAGAACAGTAACCGCATTTACACAGTGTTCTGGGCTCTTTTAACACTTATTCTTTGGTATTCTAAGGAGTTTCTTAAAAACGCCATCAGAATGACGGGAATTGGAAATGTATACAGTAAACACGGCATTTTAGACCTGTTTGAACCTATGTTCCCAGCATTTTTGTTCCGCACTTTTTAATAAGGTTCTTTTTACTTGTTATTCAAGTGTTCCATTTACATCACAGAACCATTCCAGTGTTTATTATTGTGAACTCTTAGAGCAGTAGCCACATTTACAGAGTGTTCTGAGCTCTTTTATCTTATATACTTTAGTATTCTTAGGAGTTTCTTTAAAAACCCCATCAGAATGACGGGAATAGGAAATGTAAACAGTAAACTCGGCATTTGAGACTTGTTTGAATTATGGTCACTGTATTTTCGTTCCCGGTTTGTAATAAGGTTCTTTTGACTTTTTATTCAAGTGTTCCATTTACATCACAGAAACATTCCAATGTTTATGATTGTGAATTCTTAGAACACTAACCACATTGACAGAGTGTTCTGAGATCAAATTTCTTATATTCTGAAGGATTCTAAGTACTTTCTTTAAACACGCCTTCAGAATGACGGGGATTGTAATTGTAAACAGTAACCTCACCATTTCAGAGTTATCTGAACGTGTGTTCAGTGTATTTTTGTTCCCCGTTTTGTAATAAGGTTCTTTTGACTTGTTATTCAAGTGTTCCATTTACATCACAGAATAATTCCAGTGTTTATTATTGTGAATTCTTAGAACAGTAACCACATTGACAGAGTGTTCTAGATCAAATTTCTTATATTCTCTAGGATTCTAAGTACTTTCTTTAAACACGCCATCAGAATGACGGGAATTGTAATTGTAAACAGTACACTCGCCATTTCAGAGTTATCTGAACGTGTGTTCAATGTGACTTTGTTCCCCGTTGTGTAATAAGGTTCTTTGACTTGTTATTCAAGTGTTCCATTTACATCACAGAACAATTCCAGTGTGTATTGTTGTGAATTCTTAGAACAGTAACCGCATTTACACAGTGTTCTGAGCTCTTTTTACTTATATACTTTAGTATTCTAAGGAGTTTCTTTAAAAACCCCATCAGAGTGACGGGAATAGGAAATGTTAACAGTAAACTCCGCATTTGAGACTTGTTTGAACCTATGGTCACTGTATTTTTGTTCCCGGTTTCTAATAAGGTTCTTTGACTAGTTATTCAAGTGTTCCATTTACATCACAGAAACATTCCAATGTTTATGATTGTGAATTCTTAGAACAGTAACCACATTGACAGAGTGTTCTGAGATCAAATTTCTTATATTCTGAAGGATTCTAAGTACTTTCTTTAAACACGCCATCAGAATGACGGGAATTGTAATTGTAAACAGTAAACTCACCATTACAGAGTTATCGGAACGTGTGTTCACTGTATTTTTGTTCCCTGTTTTGTAATAAGGTTCTTTTGACTTGTTATTCAAGTGTTCCATTTACATCACAGAACAATTCCAGTGTGTATTATTGTGAATTCTTAGAACAGTAATCGCATTTACACAGTGTTCTGAGCTCTTTTAACTCATATTCTTTGGTATTCTAAGGAGTTTCTTTAAAAACGCCATCTGAGTGACGGGAATAGGAAAAGTTAACAGTAAACTCGGCATTTGAGGCTTGTTTGAACCTATGGTCACTATATTTTAGTTCCCGGTTTGTAATAAGTTTCTTTTGACTTGTTATTCAAGTGTTCCATTTAATCACAGAAACATTCCAATGTTTATGATTGTGAATTCTTAGAACAGTAACCACATTTACACAGTGTTCTGAGCTCTTTTAACTCATATTCTTTGGTATTCTAAGGAGTTTCTTTAAAAACAACATCAGAGTGACGGGAATAGGAAATGTAAACAGTGAACTCGGCATTTCAGAGTAATCTGAACGTTTGTTCAGTGTATTTTTGTTCCCCGTTGTGTAATAAGGTTCTTTTGACTTGTTATTCAAGTGTTCCATTTACATCACAGAACAATTCCAGTGTTTATTATTGTGAATTTTTAGAACAGTAACCACATTTAGAGAGTGTTCTGAGCTCTTTTAACTTATATACTTTAGTATTCTAAGGAGTTTCTTTTAAAACGCCATCAGAATGACGGGAATAGGAAATGTAAACAGTAAACTCGGCATTTGAGACCTGTTTAAACCGATGTTCACTGAATTTTTATTACCGGGTTTGTAATAAGGTTCTTTTGACATGTTATTCAAGTGTTCCATTTACATCACGGAAACATTCCAATGTTTATGATTGTGAATTCTTAGAACAGTAACCACATTGACAGAGTGTTCTTAGATCAAATTTCTTATATTCTGAAGGATTCTAAGTACTTTCTTTAAACTCGCCATCTGAATGACGGTAATTGTAATTGTAAACAGTAAACTCACCATTACAGAGTTATATGAACGTGTGTTCACTGTATTTTTGTTCCCCGTTGTGTAATAAGGTTCTTTTGACTTGTTATTCAAGTGTTCCATTTACATCACAGAACAATTCCAGTGTTTATTATTGTGAATTTTTAGAACAGTAACCACATTTAGAGAGTTTTCTGAGCTCTTTAACTTATATACTTTAGTATTCTAAGGAGTTTCTTTTAAAACGCCATCAGAATGACGGGAATAGGAAATGTAAACAGTAAACTCGGCATTTGAGACCTGTTTTAACCTATGTTCACTGTATTTTTATTCCCTGGTTTGTAACAAGTTTCTTTTGACTTGTTATTCAAGTGTTCCATTTACATCACAGAACAATTCCAGTGTTTATTATTGTGAATTCTTAGAACAGTAACCACATTGACAGAGTGTTCTGAGCTCTTTTAACTTATATACTTTAGTATTCTAAGCAGTTTCTTTAAAAACGCAATCAGACTGACGGGAATAGGAAATGTTAACAGTAAACTCGGCATTTGAGACTTGTTTCAACCTATGTTCACTGTATTTTTATTCCCCGGTTTGTACTAAGGATCTTTTGACTTGTTATGCAAGTGTTCCATTTACATCATAGAACAATTCCAGTGTGTATTATTGTGAATTCTTAGAACAGTAACCACATTTACACAGTGTTCTGAGCTCTTTTAACTCATATTCTTTGGTATTCTAAGGAGTATCTTTAAAAACACCATCAGAATGACGGGAATAGGAAATGTAAACAGTGAACTCGGCATTTCAGAGTAATGTGAACGTTTGTTCAGTGTATTTTTGTTCCCCGTTGTGTAATAAGGATCTTTTGACTTGTTATGCAAGTGTTCCATTTACATCACAGAACAATTCCAGTGTGTATTATTGTGAATTCATAGAACAGTAACCGCATTTACACAGTGTTCTGAGCTCTTTTAACTCATATTCTTTGGTATTCGAAGGAGTTTCTTTAAAAACGCCATTAGAATGACGGGAATTGGAAATGTATACAGTAAACACGGCATTTTAGACCTGTTTGAACCTATGTTCACGGTATTTTTGTTCCCCACTTTTTAATAAGGTTCTTTTTACTTGTTATTCAAGTGTTCCATTTACATCACAGAACCATTCCAGTGTTTATTATTGTGAACTCTTAGAGCAGTAGCCACATTTACAGAGTGTTCTGAGCTCTTTTAACTTATATACTTTAGTATTCTTCGGAGTTTCTTTAAAAACCCCATCAGAATGACGGGAATAGGAAATGTAAACAGTAAACTCTGCATTTGAGACCTGTTTCAACGTATGTTCACTGTATTCTTATACCCGGTTTGTAATAAGGTTTTTTTGACTTGTTATTCAAGTGTTCCATTTACATCACAGAAACATTCCAATGTTTATGATTGTGAATTCTTAGAACACTAACCACATTGACAGAGTGTTCTGAGATCAAATTTCTTATATTCTGAAGGATTCTAAGTACTTTCTTTAAACACGCCATCAGAATGACGGGGATTGTAATTGTAAACAGTAACCTCACCATTACAGAGTTATCTGAATGTGTGTTCAGTGTATTTTTGTTCCCCCTTTTGTAATAAGGTTCTTTTGACTTGTTATTCAAGTGTTCCATTTACATCACAGAACAATTTCAGTGTTTATTATTGTGAACTCTTAGAATGGTTACCACATTTACAGAGTGTTCTGAGATCTTTTAACTTATATACTTTAGTATTCTAAGGAGTTTCTTAAAAAAAAAACGCCATCAGTGTGACGGGAATAGGAAATGTTAACAGTAAACTCGGCATTTGAGACTTGTTTGAACCTATGGTCACTGTATTTTTTTTCCCGGTTTGAAATAAGGTTATTTTGACTTGTTATTCAAGTGTTCCGTTTACATCACAGAAACATTCTAATGTTTATGATTGTGAATTCTTAGAACAGTAACCACATTGACAGAGAGTTCTAGATCAAATTTCTTATATTCTCTAAGATTCTAAGTACTTTCTTCAAACACGCCATCAGAAGGACGGGTATTGTAATTGTAAACAGTAAACTCGCCTTTTCAGAGTTATCTGAACGAGTTTTCAGTGTATTTTTGTTCCCCCTTGTGTAATAAGGTTCTTTTGACTTGTTATGCAAGTGTTCCATTTACATCACAGAACAATTCCAGTGTTTATTATTGTGAACTCTTAGAATGGTTACCACATTTACAGAGTGTTCTGAGCTCTTTTATCTTATATACTTTAGTATTCTAAGGAGTTTCTTTAAAAATCCCATCAGAATGACGGGAATAGGAAATGTATACAGTAAACTCAGCATTTGAGACGTGTTTCAACGTATGTCCACTGTATTCTTATTCCCCGTTTGTAATAAGGTTCTTTTTACTTGTTATTCAAGTGTTCCATTTACACCACAGAAACATTCCAATGTTTATGATTGTGAATTCTTAGAACAGTAACCACATTGAGAGAGTGTTCTGAGATCAAATTTCTTATATTCTGAAGGATTCTAAGTACTTTCTTTAAACACGCCATCAGAATGACGGGAATTGTAATTGTAAACAGTAAACTCACCGTTACAGAGTTATCGGAACGTGTGTTCACTGTATTTTTGTTCCCTGTTTTGTAATAAGGTTCTTTTGACTTGTTATGCAAGTGTTCCATTTACATCACAGACCAATTCCAGTGTTTATTATTTTGAATTCTTAGAACAGTAACCACTTTTAGAGAGATTTCTGAGCTCTTTTAACTTATATTCTTTAGTATTCTAAGGAATTTCTTTAAAAACGCCATCTGAATGACGGGAATTGGAAATGTAAACAGTGAACTCCGCATTTTAGACCTCTTTGAACCTATGTTCACGGTATTTTTGTTCCCCACTTTTTAATAAGGTTCTTTTGACTTGTTATTCAAGTGTTCCATTTACATCACAGAACCATTCCAGTGTTTATTATTGTGAACTCTTAGAGCAGTAGCCACATTTACAGAGTGTTCTGAGCTCTTTTAACTTATATACTTTAGTATTCTAAGGCGATTCTTTAAAAACGAAATCAGAGTGACGGGAATAGGAAATGTTAACAGTAAACTCGGCATTTGAGACTTGTTTGAACCTATGGTCACTGTATTTTTGTTCCCGGTTTGTAATAAGGTTCTTTTGACTTGTTATTCAAGTGTTCCATTTTCATCACAGAAACATTCCAATGTTTATGATTGTGAATTCATTGAACAGTAACCACATTGACAGAGTGTTCTGAGATCAAATTTCTTATATTCTGAAGGATTCTAAGTACTTTCTTTAAACTCGCCATCAGAATGACGGGGATTGTTATTGTAAACAGTAAACTCACCATTACAGAGTTATCTGAACGTGTGTTCAGTGAATTTTTGTTCCCCGTTTTGTAATAAGGTTCTTTTGACTTGTTATTCAAGTGTTCCATTTACATCACAGAACAATTCCAGTGTTTATTATTGTGAATTCTTAGAACAGTAACCACATTTACTGAGATTTCTGAGCTCTTTTAACTTATATTCTTTAGTATTCTAAGGAATTTCTTTAAAAACGCCATCTGAATGACGGGAATTGGAAATGTAAACAGTAAACTAGGCATTTGAGACTTGTTTGAACCTATGGTCACTGTATTTTTTTTCCCGGTTTGAAATAAGGTTATTTTGACTTGTTATTCAAGTGTTCCGTTTACATCACAGAAACATTCCAATGTTTATGATTGTGAATTCTTAGAACACTAACCACATTGACAGAGTGTTCTGAGATCAAATTTCTTATCTTCTGAAGGATTCTAAGTACTTTCTTTAAACACGACATCAGAATGACGGGGATTGTAATTGTCAACAGTAAACTCACCATTACAGAGTTATCTGAACGTGTGTTCAGTGTATTTTTGTTCCCCGTTTTGTAATAAGGTTCTTTTGACTTGTTATTCAAGTGTTCCATTTACATCACAGAACAATTCCAGTGTGTATTATTGTGAATTCGTAGAACAGTAACCGCATTTACACAGTGTTCTGGGCTCTTTTAACACTTATTCTTTGGTATTCTAAGGAGTTTCTTAAAAACGCCATCAGAATGACGGGAATTGGAAATGTATACAGTAAACACGGCATTTTAGACCTGTTTGAACCTATGTTCCCAGCATTTTTGTTCCGCACTTTTTAATAAGGTTCTTTTTACTTGTTATTCAAGTGTTCCATTTACATCACAGAACCATTCCAGTGTTTATTATTGTGAACTCTTAGAGCAGTAGCCACATTTACAGAGTGTTCTGAGCTCTTTTATCTTATATACTTTAGTATTCTTAGGAGTTTCTTTAAAAACCCCATCAGAATGACGGGAATAGGAAATGTAAACAGTAAACTCGGCATTTGAGACTTGTTTGAATTATGGTCACTGTATTTTCGTTCCCGGTTTGTAATAAGGTTCTTTTGACTTTTTATTCAAGTGTTCCATTTACATCACAGAAACATTCCAATGTTTATGATTGTGAATTCTTAGAACACTAACCACATTGACAGAGTGTTCTGAGATCAAATTTCTTATATTCTGAAGGATTCTAAGTACTTTCTTTAAACACGCCTTCAGAATGACGGGGATTGTAATTGTAAACAGTAACCTCACCATTACAGAGTTATCTGAACGTGTGTTCAGTGTATTTTTGTTCCCCGTTTTGTAATAAGGTTCTTTTGACTTGTTATTCAAGTGTTCCATTTACATCACAGAACAATTTCAGTGTTTATTATTGTGAACTCTTAGAATGGTTACCACATTTACAGAGTGTTCTGAGATCTTTTAACTTATATACTTTAGTATTCTAAGGAGTTTCTTAAAAAAAAAACGCCATCAGTGTGACGGGAATAGGAAATGTTAACAGTAACTCGGCATTTGAGACTTGTTTGAACCTATGGTCACTGTATTTTTTTTCCCGGTTTGAAATAAGGTTATTTTGACTTGTTATTCAAGTGTTCCGTTTACATCACAGAAACATTCTAATGTTTATGATTGTGAATTCTTAGAACAGTAACCACATTGACAGAGAGTTCTAGATCAAATTTCTTATATTCTCTAAGATTCTAAGTACTTTCTTCAAACACGCCATCAGAAGGACGGGTATTGTAATTGTAAACAGTAAACTCGCCTTTTCAGAGTTATCTGAACGTGTTTTCAGTGTATTTTTGTTCCCCCTTGTGTAATAAGGTTCTTTTGACTTGTTATGCAAGTGTTCCATTTACATCACAGAACAATTCCAGTGTTTATTATTTTGAACTCTTAGAATGGTTACCACATTTACAGAGTGTTCTGAGCTCTTTTATCTTATATACTTTAGTATTCTAAGGAGTTTCTTTAAAAACCCCATCAGAATGACGGGAATAGGAAATGTATACAGTAAACTCAGCATTTGAGACGTTTTTCAACGTATGTCCACTGTATTCTTATTCCCCGTTTGTAATAAGGTTCTTTTTACTTGTTATTCAAGTGTTCCATTTACACCACAGAAACATTCCAATGTTTATGATTGTGAATTCTTAGAACAGTAACCACATTGAGAGAGTGTTCTGAGATCAAATTTCTTATATTCTGAAAGATTCTAAGTACTTTCTTTAAACACGCCATCAGAATGACGGGAATTGTAATTGTAAACAGTAAACTCACCGTTACAGAGTTATCGGAACGTGTGTTCACTGTATTTTTGTTCCCTGTTTTGTAATAAGGTTCTTTTGACTTGTTATTCAAGTGTTCCATTTACATCACAGAACAATTCCAGTGTTTATTATTGTGAATTCTTAGAACAGTAACCACATTTACAGAGATTTCTGAGCTCTTTTAACTCATATTCTTTGGTATTCTTAGGAGTTTCTTTAAAAACGCCATCAGAATGACGGGAATTGGAAATGTAAACAGTAAACTCGGCATTTTAGACTTGTTTGAACCTATGTTCACGGTATTTTTGTTCCCCACTTTTTAATAAGGTTCTTTTCACTTGTTATTCAAGTGTTCCATTTACATCACAGAACCATTCCAGTGTTTATTATTGTGAACTCTTAGAGCAGTAGCCACATTTTCAAAGTGTTCTAAGCTCTTTTTACTTATATACTTTAGTATTCTAAGGAGTTTCATTAAAAACGCCATCAGAGTGACGGGAATAGGAAATGTTAACAGTAAACTCGGCATTTGAGACTTGTTTGAACCTATGGTCACTGTATTTTTGTTCCCGGATTGTAATAAGGTTCTTTTGACTTGTTATTCAAGTGTTCCATTTACATCACAGAAACATTCCAATGTTTATGATTGTGAATTCTTAGAACAGTAACCACATTGACAGAGTGTTCTGAGATCAAATTTCTTATATTCTGAAGGATTCTAAGTACTTTCTTTAAACACGCCATCAGAATGACGGGGATTGTAATTGTAAACAGTAAACTCACCATTACAGAGTTATCTGAACGTGTGTTCAGTGTATTTTTGTTCCCCGTTTTGTAATAAGGTTCTTTTGACTTGTTATTCAAGTGTTCCATTTACATCACAGAATAATTCCAGTGTTTATTATTGTGAATTCTTAGAACAGTAACCACATTGACAGAGTGTTCTAGATCAAATTTCTTATATTCTCTAGGATTCTAAGTACTTTCTTTAAACACGCCATCAGAATGACGGGAATTGTAATTGTAAACAGTACACTCGCCATTTCAGAGTTATCTGAACGTGTGTTCAATGTGACTTTGTTCCCCGTTGTGTAATAAGGTTCTTTGACTTGTTATTCAAGTGTTCCATTTACATCACAGAACAATTCCAGTGTGTATTGTTGTGAATTCTTAGAACAGTAACCGCATTTACACAGTGTTCTGAGCTCTTTTTACTTATATACTTTAGTATTCTAAGGAGTTTCTTTAAAAACCCCATCAGAGTGACGGGAATAGGAAATGTTAACAGTAAACTCCGCATTTGAGACTTGTTTGAACCTATGGTCACTGTATTTTTGTTCCCGGTTTCTAATAAGGTTCTTTGACTAGTTATTCAAGTGTTCCATTTACATCACAGAAACATTCCAATGTTTATGATTGTGAATTCTTAGAACAGTAACCACATTGACAGAGTGTTCTGAGATCAAATTTCTTATATTCTGAAGGATTCTAAGTACTTTCTTTAAACACGCCATCAGAATGACGGGAATTGTAATTGTAAACAGTAAACTCACCATTACAGAGTTATCGGAACGTGTGTTCACTGTATTTTTGTTCCCTGTTTTGTAATAAGGTTCTTTTGACTTGTTATTCAAGTGTTCCATTTACATCACAGAACAATTCCAGTGTGTATTATTGTGAATTCTTAGAACAGTAATCGCATTTACACAGTGTTCTGAGCTCTTTTAACTCATATTCTTTGGTATTCTAAGGAGTTTCTTTAAAAACGCCATCTGAGTGACGGGAATAGGAAAAGTTAACAGTAAACTCGGCATTTGAGGCTTGTTTGAACCTATGGTCACTATATTTTAGTTCCCGGTTTGTAATAAGTTTCTTTTGACTTGTTATTCAAGTGTTCCATTTAATCACAGAAACATTCCAATGTTTATGATTGTGAATTCTTAGAACAGTAACCACATTTACACAGTGTTCTGAGCTCTTTTAACTCATATTCTTTGGTATTCTAAGGAGTTTCTTTAAAAACAACATCAGAGTGACGGGAATAGGAAATGTAAACAGTGAACTCGGCATTTCAGAGTAATCTGAACGTTTGTTCAGTGTATTTTTGTTCCCCGTTGTGTAATAAGGTTCTTTTGACTTGTTATTCAAGTGTTCCATTTACATCACAGAACAATTCCAGTGTTTATTATTGTGAATTTTTAGAACAGTAACCACATTTAGAGAGTGTTCTGAGCTCTTTTAACTTATATACTTTAGTATTCTAAGGAGTTTCTTTTAAAACGCCATCAGAATGACGGGAATAGGAAATGTAAACAGTAAACTCGGCATTTGAGACCTGTTTAAACCGATGTTCACTGAATTTTTATTACCGGGTTTGTAATAAGGTTCTTTTGACATGTTATTCAAGTGTTCCATTTACATCACGGAAACATTCCAATGTTTATGATTGTGAATTCTTAGAACAGTAACCACATTGACAGAGTGTTCTTAGATCAAATTTCTTATATTCTGAAGGATTCTAAGTACTTTCTTTAAACTCGCCATCTGAATGACGGTAATTGTAATTGTAAACAGTAAACTCACCATTACAGAGTTATATGAACGTGTGTTCACTGTATTTTTGTTCCCCGTTGTGTAATAAGGTTCTTTTGACTTGTTATTCAAGTGTTCCATTTACATCACAGAACAATTCCAGTGTTTATTATTGTGAATTTTTAGAACAGTAACCACATTTAGAGAGTTTTCTGAGCTCTTTAACTTATATACTTTAGTATTCTAAGGAGTTTCTTTTAAAACGCCATCAGAATGACGGGAATAGGAAATGTAAACAGTAAACTCGGCATTTGAGACCTGTTTTAACCTATGTTCACTGTATTTTTATTCCCTGGTTTGTAACAAGTTTCTTTTGACTTGTTATTCAAGTGTTCCATTTACATCACAGAACAATTCCAGTGTTTATTATTGTGAATTCTTAGAACAGTAACCACATTGACAGAGTGTTCTGAGCTCTTTTAACTTATATACTTTAGTATTCTAAGCAGTTTCTTTAAAAACGCAATCAGACTGACGGGAATAGGAAATGTTAACAGTAAACTCGGCATTTGAGACTTGTTTCAACCTATGTTCACTGTATTTTTATTCCCCGGTTTGTACTAAGGATCTTTTGACTTGTTATGCAAGTGTTCCATTTACATCATAGAACAATTCCAGTGTGTATTATTGTGAATTCTTAGAACAGTAACCACATTTACACAGTGTTCTGAGCTCTTTTAACTCATATTCTTTGGTATTCTAAGGAGTATCTTTAAAAACACCATCAGAATGACGGGAATAGGAAATGTAAACAGTGAACTCGGCATTTCAGAGTAATGTGAACGTTTGTTCAGTGTATTTTTGTTCCCCGTTGTGTAATAAGGATCTTTTGACTTGTTATGCAAGTGTTCCATTTACATCACAGAACAATTCCAGTGTGTATTATTGTGAATTCATAGAACAGTAACCGCATTTACACAGTGTTCTGAGCTCTTTTAACTCATATTCTTTGGTATTCGAAGGAGTTTCTTTAAAAACGCCATTAGAATGACGGGAATTGGAAATGTATACAGTAAACACGGCATTTTAGACCTGTTTGAACCTATGTTCACGGTATTTTTGTTCCCCACTTTTTAATAAGGTTCTTTTTACTTGTTATTCAAGTGTTCCATTTACATCACAGAACCATTCCAGTGTTTATTATTGTGAACTCTTAGAGCAGTAGCCACATTTACAGAGTGTTCTGAGCTCTTTTAACTTATATACTTTAGTATTCTTCGGAGTTTCTTTAAAAACCCCATCAGAATGACGGGAATAGGAAATGTAAACAGTAAACTCTGCATTTGAGACCTGTTTCAACGTATGTTCACTGTATTCTTATACCCGGTTTGTAATAAGGTTTTTTTGACTTGTTATTCAAGTGTTCCATTTACATCACAGAAACATTCCAATGTTTATGATTGTGAATTCTTAGAACACTAACCACATTGACAGAGTGTTCTGAGATCAAATTTCTTATATTCTGAAGGATTCTAAGTACTTTCTTTAAACACGCCATCAGAATGACGGGGATTGTAATTGTAAACAGTAACCTCACCATTATAGAGTTATCTGAATGTGTGTTCAGTGTATTTTTGTTCCCCGTTTTGTAATAAGGTTCTTTTGACTTGTTATTCAAGTGTTCCATTTACATCACAGAATAATTCCAGTGTTTATTATTGTGAATTCTTAGAACAGTAACCACATTGACAGAGTGTTCTAGATCAAATTTCTTATATTCTCTAGGATTCTAAGTACTTTCTTTAAACACGCCATCAGAATGACGGGAATTGTAATTGTAAACAGTACACTCGCCATTTCAGAGTTATCTGAACGTGTGTTCAATGTGACTTTGTTCCCCGTTGTGTAATAAGGTTCTTTGACTTGTTATTCAAGTGTTCCATTTACATCACAGAACAATTCCAGTGTGTATTGTTGTGAATTCTTAGAACAGTAACCGCATTTACACAGTGTTCTGAGCTCTTTTTACTTATATACTTTAGTATTCTAAGGAGTTTCTTTAAAAACCCCATCAGAGTGACGGGAATAGGAAATGTTAACAGTAAACTCCGCATTTGAGACTTGTTTGAACCTATGGTCACTGTATTTTTGTTCCCGGTTTCTAATAAGGTTCTTTGACTAGTTATTCAAGTGTTCCATTTACATCACAGAAACATTCCAATGTTTATGATTGTGAATTCTTAGAACAGTAACCACATTGACAGAGTGTTCTGAGATCAAATTTCTTATATTCTGAAGGATTCTAAGTACTTTCTTTAAACACGCCATCAGAATGACGGGAATTGTAATTGTAAACAGTAAACTCACCATTACAGAGTTATCGGAACGTGTGTTCACTGTATTTTTGTTCCCTGTTTTGTAATAAGGTTCTTTTGACTTGTTATTCAAGTGTTCCATTTACATCACAGAACAATTCCAGTGTGTATTATTGTGAATTCTTAGAACAGTAATCGCATTTACACAGTGTTCTGAGCTCTTTTAACTCATATTCTTTGGTATTCTAAGGAGTTTCTTTAAAAACGCCATCTGAGTGACGGGAATAGGAAAAGTTAACAGTAAACTCGGCATTTGAGGCTTGTTTGAACCTATGGTCACTATATTTTAGTTCCCGGTTTGTAATAAGTTTCTTTTGACTTGTTATTCAAGTGTTCCATTTAATCACAGAAACATTCCAATGTTTATGATTGTGAATTCTTAGAACAGTAACCACATTTACACAGTGTTCTGAGCTCTTTTAACTCATATTCTTTGGTATTCTAAGGAGTTTCTTTAAAAACAACATCAGAGTGACGGGAATAGGAAATGTAAACAGTGAACTCGGCATTTCAGAGTAATCTGAACGTTTGTTCAGTGTATTTTTGTTCCCCGTTGTGTAATAAGGTTCTTTTGACTTGTTATTCAAGTGTTCCATTTACATCACAGAACAATTCCAGTGTTTATTATTGTGAATTTTTAGAACAGTAACCACATTTAGAGAGTGTTCTGAGCTCTTTTAACTTATATACTTTAGTATTCTAAGGAGTTTCTTTTAAAACGCCATCAGAATGACGGGAATAGGAAATGTAAACAGTAAACTCGGCATTTGAGACCTGTTTAAACCGATGTTCACTGAATTTTTATTACCGGGTTTGTAATAAGGTTCTTTTGACATGTTATTCAAGTGTTCCATTTACATCACGGAAACATTCCAATGTTTATGATTGTGAATTCTTAGAACAGTAACCACATTGACAGAGTGTTCTTAGATCAAATTTCTTATATTCTGAAGGATTCTAAGTACTTTCTTTAAACTCGCCATCTGAATGACGGTAATTGTAATTGTAAACAGTAAACTCACCATTACAGAGTTATATGAACGTGTGTTCACTGTATTTTTGTTCCCCGTTGTGTAATAAGGTTCTTTTGACTTGTTATTCAAGTGTTCCATTTACATCACAGAACAATTCCAGTGTTTATTATTGTGAATTTTTAGAACAGTAACCACATTTAGAGAGTTTTCTGAGCTCTTTAACTTATATACTTTAGTATTCTAAGGAGTTTCTTTTAAAACGCCATCAGAATGACGGGAATAGGAAATGTAAACAGTAAACTCGGCATTTGAGACCTGTTTTAACCTATGTTCACTGTATTTTTATTCCCTGGTTTGTAACAAGTTTCTTTTGACTTGTTATTCAAGTGTTCCATTTACATCACAGAACAATTCCAGTGTTTATTATTGTGAATTCTTAGAACAGTAACCACATTGACAGAGTGTTCTGAGCTCTTTTAACTTATATACTTTAGTATTCTAAGCAGTTTCTTTAAAAACGCAATCAGACTGACGGGAATAGGAAATGTTAACAGTAAACTCGGCATTTGAGACTTGTTTCAACCTATGTTCACTGTATTTTTATTCCCCGGTTTGTACTAAGGATCTTTTGACTTGTTATGCAAGTGTTCCATTTACATCATAGAACAATTCCAGTGTGTATTATTGTGAATTCTTAGAACAGTAACCACATTTACACAGTGTTCTGAGCTCTTTTAACTCATATTCTTTGGTATTCTAAGGAGTATCTTTAAAAACACCATCAGAATGACGGGAATAGGAAATGTAAACAGTGAACTCGGCATTTCAGAGTAATGTGAACGTTTGTTCAGTGTATTTTTGTTCCCCGTTGTGTAATAAGGATCTTTTGACTTGTTATGCAAGTGTTCCATTTACATCACAGAACAATTCCAGTGTGTATTATTGTGAATTCATAGAACAGTAACCGCATTTACACAGTGTTCTGAGCTCTTTTAACTCATATTCTTTGGTATTCGAAGGAGTTTCTTTAAAAACGCCATTAGAATGACGGGAATTGGAAATGTATACAGTAAACACGGCATTTTAGACCTGTTTGAACCTATGTTCACGGTATTTTTGTTCCCCACTTTTTAATAAGGTTCTTTTTACTTGTTATTCAAGTGTTCCATTTACATCACAGAACCATTCCAGTGTTTATTATTGTGAACTCTTAGAGCAGTAGCCACATTTACAGAGTGTTCTGAGCTCTTTTAACTTATATACTTTAGTATTCTTCGGAGTTTCTTTAAAAACCCCATCAGAATGACGGGAATAGGAAATGTAAACAGTAAACTCTGCATTTGAGACCTGTTTCAACGTATGTTCACTGTATTCTTATACCCGGTTTGTAATAAGGTTTTTTTGACTTGTTATTCAAGTGTTCCATTTACATCACAGAAACATTCCAATGTTTATGATTGTGAATTCTTAGAACACTAACCACATTGACAGAGTGTTCTGAGATCAAATTTCTTATATTCTGAAGGATTCTAAGTACTTTCTTTAAACACGCCATCAGAATGACGGGGATTGTAATTGTAAACAGTAACCTCACCATTATAGAGTTATCTGAATGTGTGTTCAGTGTATTTTTGTTCCCCCTTTTGTAATAAGGTTCTTTTGACTTGTTATTCAAGTGTTCCATTTACATCACAGAACAATTTCAGTGTTTATTATTGTGAACTCTTAGAATGGTTACCACATTTACAGAGTGTTCTGAGATCTTTTAACTTATATACTTTAGTATTCTAAGGAGTTTCTTAAAAAAAAAACGCCATCAGTGTGACGGGAATAGGAAATGTTAACAGTAAACTCGGCATTTGAGACTTGTTTGAACCTATGGTCACTGTATTTTTTTTCCCGGTTTGAAATAAGGTTATTTTGACTTGTTATTCAAGTGTTCCGTTTACATCACAGAAACATTCTAATGTTTATGATTGTGAATTCTTAGAACAGTAACCACATTGACAGAGAGTTCTAGATCAAATTTCTTATATTCTCTAAGATTCTAAGTACTTTCTTCAAACACGCCATCAGAAGGACGGGTATTGTAATTGTAAACAGTAAACTCGCCTTTTCAGAGTTATCTGAACGAGTTTTCAGTGTATTTTTGTTCCCCCTTGTGTAATAAGGTTCTTTTGACTTGTTATGCAAGTGTTCCATTTACATCACAGAACAATTCCAGTGTTTATTATTGTGAACTCTTAGAATGGTTACCACATTTACAGAGTGTTCTGAGCTCTTTTATCTTATATACTTTAGTATTCTAAGGAGTTTCTTTAAAAATCCCATCAGAATGACGGGAATAGGAAATGTATACAGTAAACTCAGCATTTGAGACGTGTTTCAACGTATGTCCACTGTATTCTTATTCCCCGTTTGTAATAAGGTTCTTTTTACTTGTTATTCAAGTGTTCCATTTACACCACAGAAACATTCCAATGTTTATGATTGTGAATTCTTAGAACAGTAACCACATTGAGAGAGTGTTCTGAGATCAAATTTCTTATATTCTGAAGGATTCTAAGTACTTTCTTTAAACACGCCATCAGAATGACGGGAATTGTAATTGTAAACAGTAAACTCACCGTTACAGAGTTATCGGAACGTGTGTTCACTGTATTTTTGTTCCCTGTTTTGTAATAAGGTTCTTTTGACTTGTTATGCAAGTGTTCCATTTACATCACAGACCAATTCCAGTGTTTATTATTTTGAATTCTTAGAACAGTAACCACTTTTAGAGAGATTTCTGAGCTCTTTTAACTTATATTCTTTAGTATTCTAAGGAATTTCTTTAAAAACGCCATCTGAATGACGGGAATTGGAAATGTAAACAGTGAACTCCGCATTTTAGACCTCTTTGAACCTATGTTCACGGTATTTTTGTTCCCCACTTTTTAATAAGGTTCTTTTCACTTGTTATTCAAGTGTTCCATTTACATCACAGAACCATTCCAGTGTTTATTATTGTGAACTCTTAGAGCAGTAGCCACATTTACAGAGTGTTCTGAGCTCTTTTAACTTATATACTTTAGTATTCTAAGGCGATTCTTTAAAAACGAAATCAGAGTGACGGGAATAGGAAATGTTAACAGTAAACTCGGCATTTGAGACTTGTTTGAACCTATGGTCACTGTATTTTTGTTCCCGGTTTGTAATAAGGTTCTTTTGACTTGTTATTCAAGTGTTCCATTTTCATCACAGAAACATTCCAATGTTTATGATTGTGAATTCATTGAACAGTAACCACATTGACAGAGTGTTCTGAGATCAAATTTCTTATATTCTGAAGGATTCTAAGTACTTTCTTTAAACTCGCCATCAGAATGACGGGGATTGTTATTGTAAACAGTAAACTCACCATTACAGAGTTATCTGAACGTGTGTTCAGTGAATTTTTGTTCCCCGTTTTGTAATAAGGTTCTTTTGACTTGTTATTCAAGTGTTCCATTTACATCACAGAACAATTCCAGTGTTTATTATTGTGAATTCTTAGAACAGTAACCACATTTACAGAGATTTCTGAGCTCTTTTAACTTATATTCTTTAGTATTCTAAGGAATTTCTTTAAAAACGCCATCTGAATGACGGGAATTGGAAATGTAAACAGTAAACTAGGCATTTGAGACTTGTTTGAACCTATGGTCACTGTATTTTTTTTCCCGGTTTGTAATAAGGTTCTTTTGAATTGTTATTCAAGTGTTCCATTTACATCACAGAAACATTCCAATGTTTATGATTGTGAATTCTTAGAACTGTAACCACATTGAGAGAGTGTTCTGAGATCAAATTTCTTATATTCTGAAGGATTTTACGTACTTTCTTTAAACACGCCATTAGAATGACGGGAATTGTAATTGTAAACAGTAAACTCACCATTACAGAGTTATCGGAACGTGTGTTCACTGTATTTTTGTTCCCTGTTTTGTAATAAGGTTCTTTTGACTTGTTATTCAAGTGTTCCATTTACATCACAGAACAATTCCAGTGTGTATTATTGTGAATTCTTAGAACAGTAATCTCATTTACACAGTGTTCTGAGCTCTTTTAACTCATATTCTTTGGTATTCTTAGGAGTTTCTTTAAAAACGCCATCAGAATGACGGGAATTGGAAATGTAAACAGTAAACTCGGCATTTTAGACTTGTTTGAACCTATGTTCACGGTATTTTTGTTCCCCACTTTTTAATAAGGTTCTTTTCACTTGTTATTCAAGTGTTCCATTTACATCACAGAACCATTCCAGTGTTTATTATTGTGAACTCTTAGAGCAGTAGCCACATTTTCAGAGTGTTCTAAGCTCTTTTTACTTATATACTTTAGTATTCTAAGGAGTTTCATTAAAAACGCCATCAGAGTGACGGGAATAGGAAATGTTAACAGTAAACTCGGCATTTGAGACTTGTTTGAACCTATGGTCACTGTATTTTTGTTCCCGGTTTGTAATAAGTTTCTTTTGACTTGTTATTCAAGTGTTCCATTTAATCACAGAAACATTCCAATGTTTATGATTGTGAATTCTTAGAACAGTAACCACATTTACACAGTGTTCTGAGCTCTTTTAACTCATATTCTTTGTTATTCTAAGGAGTTTCTTTAAAAACAACATCAGAGTGACGGGAATAGGAAATGTAAACAGTGAACTCGGCATTTCAGAGTAATCTGAACGTTTGTTCAGTGTATTTTTGTTCCCCGTTGTGTAATAAGGTTCTTTTGACTTGTTATTCAAGTGTTCCATTTACATCACAGAACAATTCCAGTGTTTATTATTGTGAATTTTTAGAACAGTAACCACATTTAGAGAGTGTTCTGAGCTCTTTTAACTTATATACTTTAGTATTCTAAGGAGTTTCTTTTAAAACGCCATCAGAATGACGGGAATAGGAAATGTAAACAGTAAACTCGGCATTTGAGACCTGTTTGAACCTATGTTCACGGTATTTTTGTTCCCCACTTTTTAATAAGGTTCTTTTTACTTGTTATTCAAGTGTTCCATTTACATCACAGAACCATTCCAGTGTTTATTATTGTGAACTCTTAGAGCAGTAACCACATTTAGAGAGTGTTCTGAGCTCTTTTAACTTATATACTTTAGTATTCTAAGGAGTTTCTTTTAAAACGCCATCAGAATGACGGGAATTGGAAATGTAAACAGTAAACTTGGCATTTGAGACCTGTTTCAACCTATGTTCACTGTATTTTTATTCCCCGGTTTGTAATAAGGTTCTTTTGACTTGTTATTCAAGTGTTCCATTTACATCACAGAACCATTCCAGTGTTTATTATTGTGAATTCTTAGAACAGTAACCACATTTAGAGAGTGTTCTGAGCTCTTTTAACTTATATAC
Organism: Myotis nattereri; assembly: GCF_964212035.1. NCBI lineage: Eukaryota > Metazoa > Chordata > Mammalia > Chiroptera > Vespertilionidae > Myotis > Myotis nattereri. The sequence goes on from NC_138090.1 coordinate 35,085,515, forward strand.
TTTAGTATTCTAAGGAGTTTCTTTTAAAACGCCATCAGAATGACAGGAATTGGAAATGTAAACAGTAAACTCGGCATTTGAGACCTGTTTAAACCGATGTTCACTGAATTTTTATTACCGGGTTTGTAATAAGGTTCTTTTGACATGTTATTCAAGTGTTCCATTTACATCACGGAAACATTCCAATGTTTATGATTGTGAATTCTTAGAACAGTAACCACATTGACAGAGTGTTCTTAGATCAAATTTCTTATATTCTGAAGGATTCTAAGTACTTTCTTTAAACTCGCCATCTGAATGACGGTAATTGTAATTGTAAACAGTAAACTCACCATTACAGAGTTATATGAACGTGTGTTCACTGTATTTTTGTTCCCCGTTGTGTAATAAGGTTTTTTGACATGTTATTCAAGTGTTCCATTTACATCACAGAACAATTCCAGTGTTTATTATTGTGAATTTTTAGAACAGTAACCACATTTAGAGAGTTTTCTGAGCTCTTTAACTTATATACTTTAGTATTCTAAGGAGTTTCTTTTAAAACGCCATCAGAATGACGGGAATAGGAAATGTAAACAGTAAACTCGGCATTTGAGACCTGTTTTAACCTATGTTCACTGTATTTTTATTCCCTGGTTTGTAACAAGGTTCTTTTGACTTGTTATTCAAGTGTTCCATTTACATCACAGAACAATTCCAGTGTTTATTATTGTGAATTCTTAGAACAGTAACCACATTGACAGAATGTTCTGAGCTCTTTTAACTTATATACTTTAGTATTCTAAGCAGTTTCTTTAAAAACGCAATCAGACTGACGGGAATAGGAAATGTTAACAGTAAACTCGGCATTTGAGACTTGTTTCAACCTATGTTCACTGTATTTTTATTCCCTGGTTTGTACTAAGGATCTTTTGACTTGTTATGCAAGTGTTCCATTTACATCATAGAACAATTCCAGTGTGTATTATTGTGAATTCTTAGAACAGTAACCACATTTACACAGTGTTCTGAGCTCTTTTAACTCATATTCTTTGGTATTCTAAGGAGTATCTTTAAAAACACCATCAGAATGACGGGAATAGGAAATGTAAACAGTGAACTCGGCATTTCAGAGTAATGTGAACGTTTGTTCAGTGTATTTTTGTTCCCCGTTGTGTAATAAGGATCTTTTGACTTGTTATGCAAGTGTTCCATTTACATCACAGAACAATTCCAGTGTGTATTATTGTGAATTCATAGAACAGTAACCGCATTTACACAGTGTTCTGAGCTCTTTTAACTCATATTCTTTGGTATTCGAAGGAGTTTCTTTAAAAACGCCATCAGAATGACGGGAATTGGAAATGTATACAGTAAACACGGCATTTTAGACCTGTTTGAACCTATGTTCACGGTATTTTTGTTCCCCACTTTTTAATAAGGTTCTTTTTACTTGTTATTCAAGTGTTCCATTTACATCACAGAACCATTCCAGTGTTTATTATTGTGAACTCTTAGAGCAGTAGCCACATTTACAGAGTGTTCTGAGCTCTTTTAACTTATATACTTTAGTATTCTTCGGAGTTTCTTTAAAAACCCCATCAGAATGACGGGAATAGGAAATGTAAACAGTAAACTCTGCATTTGAGACCTGTTTCAACGTATGTTCACTGTATTCTTATACCCGGTTTGTCATAAGGTTTTTTTGACTTGTTATTCAAGTGTTCCATTTACATCACAGAAACATTCCAATGTTTATGATTGTGAATTCTTAGAACACTAACCACATTGACAGAGTGTTCTGAGATCAAATTTCTTATATTCTGAAGGATTCTAAGTACTTTCTTTAAACACGCCATCAGAATGACGGGGATTGTAATTGTAAACAGTAACCTCACCATTACAGAGTTATCTGAATGTGTGTTCAGTGTATTTTTGTTCCCCCTTTTGTAATAAGGTTCTTTTGACTTGTTATTCAAGTGTTCCATTTACATCACAGAACAATTTCAGTGTTTATTATTGTGAACTCTTAGAATGGTTACCACATTTACAGAGTGTTCTGAGATCTTTTAACTTATATACTTTAGTATTCTAAGGAGTTTCTTAAAAAAAAAACGCCATCAGTGTGACGGGAATAGGAAATGTTAACAGTAAACTCGGCATTTGAGACTTGTTTGAACCTATGGTCACTGTATTTTTTTTCCCGGTTTGAAATAAGGTTATTTTGACTTGTTATTCAAGTGTTCCGCTTACATCACAGAAACATTCTAATGTTTATGATTGTGAATTCTTAGAACAGTAACCACATTGACAGAGAGTTCTAGATCAAATTTCTTATATTCTCTAAGATTCTAAGTACTTTCTTCAAACACGCCATCAGAAGGACGGGTATTGTAATTGTAAACAGTAAACTCGCCTTTTCAGAGTTATCTGAACGTGTTTTCAGTGTATTTTTGTTCCCCCTTGTGTAATAAGGTTCTTTTGACTTGTTATGCAAGTGTTCCATTTACATCACAGAACAATTCCAGTGTTTATTATTGTGAACTCTTAGAATGGTTACCACATTTACAGAGTGTTCTGAGCTCTTTTATCTTATATACTTTAGTATTCTAAGGAGTTTCTTTAAAAATCCCATCAGAATGACGGGAATAGGAAATGTATACAGTAAACTCAGCATTTGAGACGTGTTTCAACGTATGTCCACTGTATTCTTATTCCCCGTTTGTAATAAGGTTCTTTTTACTTGTTATTCAAGTGTTCCATTTACACCATAGAAACATTCCAATGTTTATGATTGTGAATTCTTAGAACAGTAACCACATTGAGACAGTGTTCTGAGATCAAATTTCTTATATTCTGAAGGATTCTAAGTACTTTCTTTAAACACGCCATCAGAATGACGGGAATTGTAATTGTAAACAGTAAACTCACCGTTACAGAGTTATCGGAACGTGTGTTCACTGTATTTTTGTTCCCTGTTTTGTAATAAGGTTCTTTTGACTTGTTATGCAAGTGTTCCATTTACATCACAGACCAATTCCAGTGTGTATTATTTTGAATTCTTAGAACAGTAACCACTTTTAGAGAGATTTCTGAGCTCTTTTAACTTATATTCTTTAGTATTCTAAGGAATTTCTTTAAAAACGCCATCTGAATGACGGGAATTGGAAATGTAAACAGTGAACTCCGCATTTTAGACCTTTTTGAACCTATGTTCACGGTATTTTTGTTCCCCACTTTTTAATAAGGTTCTTTTCACTTGTTATTCAAGTGTTCCATTTACATCACAGAACCATTCCAGTGTTTATTATTGTGAACTCTTAGAGCAGTAGCCACATTTACAGAGTGTTCTGAGCTCTTTTAACTTATATACTTTAGTATTCTAAGGCGTTTCTTTAAAAACGAAATCAGAGTGACGGGAATAGGAAATGTTAACAGTAAACTCGGCATTTGAGACTTGTTTGAACCTATGGTCACTGTATTTTTGTTCCCGGTTTGTAATAAGGTTCTTTTGACTTGTTATTCAAGTGTTCCATTTACATCACAGAAACATTCCAATGTTTATGATTGTGAATTCATAGAACAGTAACCACATTGAGAGAGTGTTCTGAGATCAAATTTCTTATATTCTGAAGGATTCTAAGTACTTTCTTTAAACTCGCCATCAGAATGACGGGGATTGTTATTGTAAACAGTAAACTCACCATTACAGAGTTATCTGAACGTGTGTTCAGTGAATTTTTGTTCCCCGGTTTGTAATAAGGTTCTTTTGACTTGTTATTCAAGTGTTCCATTTACATCACAGAACAATTCCAGTGTTTATTATTGTGAATTCTTAGAACAGTAACCACATTTACAGAGATTTCTGAGCTCTTTTAACTTATATTCTTTAGTATTCAAAGGAATTTCTTTAAAAACGCCATCTGAATGACGGGAATTGGAAATGTAAACAGTAAACTAGGCATTTGAGACTTGTTTGAACCTATGGTCACTGTATTTTTTTTCCCGGTTTGTAATAAGGTTCTTTTGACTTGTTATTCAAGTGTTCCATTTACATCACAGAAACATTCCAATGTTTATGATTGTGAATTCTTAGAACTGTAACCACATTGAGAGAGTGTTCTGAGATCAAATTTCTTATATTCTGAAGGATTTTACGTACTTTCTTTAAACACGCCATTAGAATGACGGGAATTGTAATTGTAAACAGTAAACTCACCATTACAGAGTTATCGGAACGTGTGTTCACTGTATTTTTGTTCCCTGTTTTGTAATAAGGTTCTTTTGACTTGTTATTCAAGTGTTCCATTTACATCACCGAACAATTCCAGTGTGTATTATTGTGAATTCTTAGAACAGTAATCTCATTTACACAGTGTTCTGAGCTCTTTTAACTCATATTCTTTGGTATTCTTAGGAGTTTCTTTAAAAACGCCATCAGAATGACGGGAATTGGAAATGTAAACAGTAAACTCGGCATTTTAGACTTCTTTGAACCTATGTTCACGGTATTTTTGTTCCCCACTTTTTAATAAGGTTCTTTTCACTTGTTATTCAAGTGTTCCATTTACATCACAGAACCATTCCAGTGTTTATTATTGTGAACTCTTAGAGCAGTAGCCACATTTTCAGAGTGTTCTAAGCTCTTTTTACTTATATACTTTAGTATTCTAAGGAGTTTCATTAAAAACGCCATCAGAGTGACGGGAATAGGAAATGTTAACAGTAAACTCGGCATTTGAGACTTGTTTGAACCTATGGTCACTGTATTTTTGTTCCCGGTTTGTAATAAGGTTCTTTTGACTTGTTATTCAAGTGTTCCATTTACATCACAGAAACATTCCAATGTTTATGATTGTGAATTCTTAGAACAGTAACCACATTGACAGAGTGTTCTGAGATCAAATTTCTTATATTCTGAAGGATTCTAAGTACTTTCTTTAAACACGCCATCAGAATGACGGGGATTGTAATTGTAAACAGTAAACTCACCATTACAGAGTTATCTGAACGTGTGTTCAGTGTATTTTTGTTCCCCGTTTTGTAATAAGGTTCTTTTGACTTGTTATTCAAGTGTTCCATTTACATCACAGAATAATTCCAGTGTTTATTATTGTGAATTCTTAGAACAGTAACCACATTGACAGAGTGTTCTAGATCAAATTTCTTATATTCTCTAGGATTCTAAGTACTTTCTTTAAACACGCCATCAGAATGACGGGAATTGTAATTGTAAACAGTACACTCGCCATTTGAGAGTTATCTGAACGTGTGTTCAATGTGACTTTGTTCCCCGTTGTGTAATAAGGTTCTTTGACTTGTTATTCAAGTGTTCCATTTACATCACAGAACAATTCCAGTGTGTATTGTTGTGAATTCTTAGAACAGTAACCGCATTTACACAGTGTTCTGAGCTCTTTTTACTTATATACTTTAGTATTCTAAGGAGTTTCTTTAAAAACCCCATCAGAGTGACGGGAATAGGAAATGTTAACAGTAAACTCCGCATTTGAGACTTGTTTGAACCTATGGTCACTGTATTTTTGTTTCCGGTTTCTAATAAGGTTCTTTGACTTGTTATTCAAGTGTTCCATTTACATCACAGAAACATTCCAATGTTTATGATTGTGAATTCTTAGAACAGTAACCACATTGACAGAGTGTTCTGAGATCAAATTTCTTATATTCTGAAGGATTCTAAGTACTTTCTTTAAACACGCCATCAGAATGACGGGAATTGTAATTGTAAACAGTAAACTCACCATTACAGAGTTATCGGAACGTGTGTTCACTGTATTTTTGTTCCCTGTTTTGTAATAAGGTTCTTTTGACTTGTTATTCAAGTGTTCCATTTACATCACAGAACAATTCCATTGTGTATTATTGTGAATTCTTAGAACAGTAATCGCATTTACACAGTGTTCTGAGCTCTTTTAACTCATATTCTTTGGTATTCTAAGGAGTTTCTTTAAAAATGCCATCTGAGTGACGGGAATAGGAAATGTTAACAGTAAACTCGGCATTTGAGGCTTGTTTGAACCTATGGTCACTATATTTTAGTTCCCGGTTTGTAATAAGTTTCTTTTGACTTGTTATTCAAGTGTTCCATTTAATCACAGAAACATTCCAATGTTTATGATTGTGAATTCTTAGAACAGTAACCACATTTACACAGTGTTCTGAGCTCTTTTAACTCATATTCTTTGGTATTCTAAGGAGTTTCTTTAAAAACAACATCAGAGTGACGGGAATAGGAAATGTAAACAGTGAACTCGTCATTTCAGAGTAATCTGAACGTTTGTTCAGTGTATTTTTGTTCCCCGTTGTGTAATAAGGTTCTTTTGACTTGTTATGCAAGTGTTCCATTTACATCACAGAACAATTCCAGTGTGTATTATTGTGAATTCATAGAACAGTAACCGCATTTACACAGTGTTCTGAGCTCTTTTAACTTATATACTTTAGTATTCTAAGGAGTTTCTTTTAAAACGCCATCAGAATGACGGGAATAGGAAATGTAAACAGTAAACTCGGCATTTGAGACCTGTTTGAACCTATGTTCACGGTATTTTTGTTCCCCACTTTTTAATAAGGTTCTTTTTACTTGTTATTCAAGTGTTCCATTTACATCACAGAACCATTCCAGTGTTTATTATTGTGAAATCTTAGAGCAGTAACCACATTTAGAGAGTGTTCTGAGCTCTTTTAACTTATATACTTTAGTATTCTAAGGAGTTTCTTTTAAAACGCCATCAGAATGACGGGAATTGGAAATGTAAACAGTAAACTTGGCATTTGATACCTGTTTCAACCTATGTTCACTGTATTTTTATTCCCCGGTTTGTAATAAGGTTCTTTTGACTTGTTATTCAAGTGTTCCATTTACATCACAGAACCATTCCAGTGTTTATTATTGTGAATTCTTAGAACAGTAACCACATTTAGAGAGTGTTCTGAGCTCTTTTAACTTATATACTTTAGTATTCTAAGGAGTTTCTTTTAAAACGCCATCAGAATGACAGGAATTGGAAATGTAAACAGTAAACTCGGCATTTGAGACCTGTTTAAACCGATGTTCACTGAATTTTTATTACCGGGTTTGTAATAAGGTTCTTTTGACATGTTATTCAAGTGTTCCATTTACATCACGGAAACATTCCAATGTTTATGATTGTGAATTCTTAGAACAGTAACCACATTGACAGAGTGTTCTTAGATCAAATTTCTTATATTCTGAAGGATTCTAAGTACTTTCTTTAAACTCGCCATCTGAATGACGGTAATTGTAATTGTATACAGTAAACTCACCATTACAGAGTTATATGAACGTGTGTTCACTGTATTTTTGTTCCCCGTTGTGTAATAAGGTTCTTTTGACTTGTTATTCAAGTGTTCCATTTACATCACAGAACAATTCCAGTGTTTATTATTGTGAATTTTTAGAACAGTAACCACATTTAGAGAGTTTTCTGAGCTCTTTAACTTATATACTTTAGTATTCTAAGGAGTTTCTTTTAAAACGCCATTAGAATGACGGGAATAGGAAATGTAAACAGTAAACTCGGCATTTGAGACCTGTTTTAACCTATGTTCACTGTATTTTTATTCCCTGGTTTGTAACAAGGTTCTTTTGACTTGTTATTCAAGTGTTCCATTTACATCACAGAACAATTCCAGTGTTTATTATTGTGAATTCTTAGAACAGTAACCACATTGACAGAGTGTTCTGAGCTCTTTTAACTTATATACTTTAGTATTCTAAGCAGTTTCTTTAAAAACGCAATCAGACTGACGGGAATAGGAAATGTTAACAGTAAACTCGGCATTTGAGACTTGTTTCAACCTATGTTCACTGTATTTTTATTCCCCGGTTTGTACTAAGGATCTTTTGACTTGTTATGCAAGTGTTCCATTTACATCATAGAACAATTCCAGTGTGTATTATTGTGAATTCTTAGAACAGTAACCACATTTACACAGTGTTCTGAGCTCTTTTAACTCATATTCTTTGGTATTCTAAGGAGTATCTTTAAAAACACCATCAGAATGACGGGAATAGGAAATGTAAACAGTGAACTCGGCATTTCAGAGTAATGTGAACGTTTGTTCAGTGTATTTTTGTTCCCCGTTGTGTAATAAGGATCTTTTGACTTGTTATGCAAGTGTTCCATTTACATCACAGAACAATTCCAGTGTGTATTATTGTGAATTCATAGAACAGTAACCGCATTTACACAGTGTTCTGAGCTCTTTTAACTCATATTCTTTGGTATTCGAAGGAGTTTCTTTAAAAACGCCATCAGAATGACGGGAATTGGAAATGTATACAGTAAACACGGCATTTTAGACCTGTTTGAACCTATGTTCACGGTATTTTTGTTCCCCACTTTTTAATAAGGTTCTTTTTACTTGTTATTCAAGTGTTCCATTTACATCACAGAACCATTCCAGTGTTTATTATTGTGAACTCTTAGAGCAGTAGCCACATTTACAGAGTGTTCTGAGCTCTTTTAACTTATATACTTTAGTATTCTTCGGAGTTTCTTTAAAAACCCCATCAGAATGACGGGAATAGGAAATGTAAACAGTAAACTCTGCATTTGAGACCTGTTTCAACGTATGTTCACTGTATTCTTATACCCGGTTTGTCATAAGGTTTTTTTGACTTGTTATTCAAGTGTTCCATTTACATCACAGAAACATTCCAATGTTTATGATTGTGAATTCTTAGAACACTAACCACATTGACAGAGTGTTCTGAGATCAAATTTCTTATATTCTGAAGGATTCTAAGTACTTTCTTTAAACACGCCATCAGAATGACGGGGATTGTAATTGTAAACAGTAACCTCACCATTACAGAGTTATCTGAATGTGCGTTCAGTGTATTTTTGTTCCCCCTTTTGTAATAAGGTTCTTTTGACTTGTTATTCAAGTGTTCCATTTACATCACAGAACAATTTCAGTGTTTATTATTGTGAACTCTTAGAATTGTTACCACATTTACAGAGTGTTCTGAGATCTTTTAACTTATATACTTTAGTATTCTAAGGAGTTTCTTAAAAAAAAAACGCCATCAGTGTGACGGGAATAGGAAATGTTAACAGTAAACTCGGCATTTGAGACTTCTTTGAACCTATGGTCACTGTATTTTTTTTCCCGGTTTGAAATAAGGTTATTTTGACTTGTTATTCAAGTGTTCCGCTTACATCACAGAAACATTCTAATGTTTATGATTGTGAATTCTTAGAACAGTAACCACATTGACAGAGAGTTCTAGATCAAATTTCTTATATTCTCTAAGATTCTAAGTACTTTCTTCAAACACGCCATCAGAAGGACGGGTATTGTAATTGTAAACAGTAAACTCGCCTTTTCAGAGTTATCTGAACGTGTTTTCAGTGTATTTTTGTTCCCCCTTGTGTAATAAGGTTCTTTTGACTTGTTATGCAAGTGTTCCATTTACATCACAGAACAATTCCAGTGTTTATTATTGTGAACTCTTAGAATGGTTACCACATTTACAGAGTGTTCTGAGCTCTTTTATCTTATATACTTTAGTATTCTAAGGAGTTTCTTTAAAAATCCCATCAGAATGACGGGAATAGGAAATGTATACAGTAAACTCAGCATTTGAGACGTGTTTCAACGTATGTCCACTGTATTCTTATTCCCCGTTTGTAATAAGGTTCTTTTTACTTGTTATTCAAGTGTTCCATTTACACCATAGAAACATTCCAATGTTTATGATTGTGAATTCTTAGAACAGTAACCACATTGAGACAGTGTTCTGAGATCAAATTTCTTATATTCTGAAGGATTCTAAGTACTTTCTTTAAACACGCCATCAGAATGACGGGAATTGTAATTGTAAACAGTAAACTCACCGTTACAGAGTTATCGGAACGTGTGTTCACTGTATTTTTGTTCCCTGTTTTGTAATAAGGTTCTTTTGACTTGTTATGCAAGTGTTCCATTTACATCACAGACCAATTCCAGTGTGTATTATTTTGAATTCTTAGAACAGTAACCACTTTTAGAGAGATTTCTGAGCTCTTTTAACTTATATTCTTTAGTATTCTAAGGAATTTCTTTAAAAACGCCATCTGAATGACGGGAATTGGAAATGTAAACAGTGAACTCCGCATTTTAGACCTTTTTGAACCTATGTTCACGGTATTTTTGTTCCCCACTTTTTAATAAGGTTCTTTTCACTTGTTATTCAAGTGTTCCATTTACATCACAGAACCATTCCAGTGTTTATTATTGTGAACTCTTAGAGCAGTAGCCACATTTACAGAGTGTTCTGAGCTCTTTTAACTTATATACTTTAGTATTCTAAGGCGTTTCTTTAAAAACGAAATCAGAGTGACGGGAATAGGAAATGTTAACAGTAAACTCGGCATTTGAGACTTGTTTGAACCTATGGTCACTGTATTTTTGTTCCCGGTTTGTAATAAGGTTCTTTTGACTTGTTATTCAAGTGTTCCATTTACATCACAGAAACATTCCAATGTTTATGATTGTGAATTCATAGAACAGTAACCACATTGAGAGAGTGTTCTGAGATCAAATTTCTTATATTCTGAAGGATTCTAAGTACTTTCTTTAAACTCGCCATCAGAATGACGGGGATTGTTATTGTAAACAGTAAACTCACCATTACAGAGTTATCTGAACGTGTGTTCAGTGAATTTTTGTTCCCCGTTTTGTAATAAGGTTCTTTTGACTTGTTATTCAAGTGTTCCATTTACATCACAGAACAATTCCAGTGTTTATTATTGTGAATTCTTAGAACAGTAACCACATTTACAGAGATTTCTGAGCTCTTTTAACTTATATTCTTTAGTATTCAAAGGAATTTCTTTAAAAACGCCATCTGAATGACGGGAATTGGAAATGTTAACAGTAAACTAGGCATTTGAGACTTGTTTGAACCTATGGTCACTGTATTTTTTTTCCCGGTTTGTAATAAGGTTCTTTTGACTTGTTATTCAAGTGTTCCATTTACATCACAGAAACATTCCAATGTTTATGATTGTGAATTCTTAGAACTGTAACCACATTGAGAGAGTGTTCTGAGATCAAATTTCTTATATTCTGAAGGATTTTACGTACTTTCTTTAAACACGCCATTAGAATGACGGGAATTGTAATTGTAAACAGTAAACTCACCATTACAGAGTTATCGGAACGTGTGTTCACTGTATTTTTGTTCCCTGTTTTGTAATAAGGTTCTTTTGACTTGTTATTCAAGTGTTCCATTTACATCACAGAACAATTCCAGTGTGTATTATTGTGAATTCTTAGAACAGTAATCTCATTTACACAGTGTTCTGAGCTCTTTTAACTCATATTCTTTGGTATTCTTAGGAGTTTCTTTAAAAACGCCATCAGAATGACGGGAATTGGAAATGTAAACAGTAAACTCGGCATTTTAGACTTGTTTGAACCTATGTTCACGGTATTTTTGTTCCCCACTTTTTAATAAGGTTCTTTTCACTTGTTATTCAAGTGTTCCATTTACATCACAGAACCATTCCAGTGTTTATTATTGTGAACTCTTAGAGCAGTAGCCACATTTTCAGAGTGTTCTAAGCTCTTTTTACTTATATACTTTAGTATTCTAAGGAGTTTCATTAAAAACGCCATCAGAGTGACGGGAATAGGAAATGTTAACAGTAAACTCGGCATTTGAGACTTGTTTGAACCTATGGTCACTGTATTTTTGTTCCCGGTTTGTAATAAGGTTCTTTTGACTTGTTATTCAAGTGTTCCATTTACATCACAGAAACATTCCAATGTTTATGATTGTGAATTCTTAGAACAGTAACCACATTGACAGAGTGTTCTGAGATCAAATTTCTTATATTCTGAAGGATTCTAAGTACTTTCTTTAAACACGCCATCAGAATGACGGGGATTGTAATTGTAAACAGTAAACTCACCATTACAGAGTTATCTGAACGTGTGTTCAGTGTATTTTTGTTCCCCGTTTTGTAATAAGGTTCTTTTGACTTGTTATTCAAGTGTTCCATTTACATCACAGAATAATTCCAGTGTTTATTATTGTGAATTCTTAGAACAGTAACCACATTGACAGAGTGTTCTAGATCAAATTTCTTATATTCTCTAGGATTCTAAGTACTTTCTTTAAACACGCCATCAGAATGACGGGAATTGTAATTGTAAACAGTACACTCGCCATTTCAGAGTTATCTGAACGTGTGTTCAATGTGACTTTGTTCCCCGTTGTGTAATAAGGTTCTTTGACTTGTTATTCAAGTGTTCCATTTACATCACAGAACAATTCCAGTGTGTATTGTTGTGAATTCTTAGAACAGTAACCGCATTTACACAGTGTTCTGAGCTCTTTTTACTTATATACTTTAGTATTCTAAGGAGTTTCTTTAAAAACCCCATCAGAGTGACGGGAATAGGAAATGTTAACAGTAAACTCCGCATTTGAGACTTGTTTGAACCTATGGTCACTGTATTTTTGTTTCCGGTTTCTAATAAGGTTCTTTGACTTGTTATTCAAGTGTTCCATTTACATCACAGAAACATTCCAATGTTTATGATTGTGAATTCTTAGAACAGTAACCACATTGACAGAGTGTTCTGAGATCAAATTTCTTATATTCTGAAGGATTCTAAGTACTTTCTTTAAACACGCCATCAGAATGACGGGAATTGTAATTGTAAACAGTAAACTCACCATTACAGAGTTATCGGAACGTGTGTTCACTGTATTTTTGTTCCCTGTTTTGTAATAAGGTTCTTTTGACTTGTTATTCAAGTGTTCCATTTACATCACAGAACAATTCCATTGTGTATTATTGTGAATTCTTAGAACAGTAATCGCATTTACACAGTGTTCTGAGCTCTTTTAACTCATATTCTTTGGTATTCTAAGGAGTTTCTTTAAAAATGCCATCTGAGTGACGGGAATAGGAAATGTTAACAGTAAACTCGGCATTTGAGGCTTGTTTGAACCTATGGTCACTATATTTTAGTTCCCGGTTTGTAATAAGTTTCTTTTGACTTGTTATTCAAGTGTTCCATTTAATCACAGAAACATTCCAATGTTTATGATTGTGAATTCTTAGAACAGTAACCACATTTACACAGTGTTCTGAGCTCTTTTAACTCATATTCTTTGGTATTCTAAGGAGTTTCTTTAAAAACAACATCAGAGTGACGGGAATAGGAAATGTAAACAGTGAACTCGTCATTTCAGAGTAATCTGAACGTTTGTTCAGTGTATTTTTGTTCCCCGTTGTGTAATAAGGTTCTTTTGACTTGTTATTCAAGTGTTCCATTTACATCACAGAACAATTCCAGTGTTTATTATTGTGAATTTTTAGAACAGTAACCACATTTAGAGAGTGTTCTGAGCTCTTTTAACTTATATACTTTAGTATTCTAAGGAGTTTCTTTTAAAACGCCATCAGAATGACGGGAATAGGAAATGTAAACAGTAAACTCGGCATTTGAGACCTGTTTGAACCTATGTTCACGGTATTTTTGTTCCCCACTTTTTAATAAGGTTCTTTTTACTTGTTATTCAAGTGTTCCATTTACATCACAGAACCATTCCAGTGTTTATTATTGTGAAATCTTAGAGCAGTAACCACATTTAGAGAGTGTTCTGAGCTCTTTTAACTTATATACTTTAGTATTCTAAGGAGTTTCTTTTAAAACGCCATCAGAATGACGGGAATTGGAAATGTAAACAGTAAACTTGGCATTTGAGACCTGTTTCAACCTATGTTCACTGTATTTTTATTCCCCGGTTTGTAATAAGGTTCTTTTGACTTGTTATTCAAGTGTTCCATTTACATCACAGAACCATTCCAGTGTTTATTATTGTGAATTCTTAGAACAGTAACCACATTTAGAGAGTGTTCTGAGCTCTTTTAACTTATATACTTTAGTATTCTAAGGAGTTTCTTTTAAAACGCCATCAGAATGACTGGAATTGGAAATGTAAACAGTAAACTCGGCATTTGAGACCTGTTTAAACCGATGTTCACTGAATTTTTATTACCGGGTTTGTAATAAGGTTCTTTTGACATGTTATTCAAGTGTTCCATTTACATCACGGAAACATTCCAATGTTTATGATTGTGAATTCTTAGAACAGTAACCACATTGACAGAGTGTTCTTAGATCAAATTTCTTATATTCTGAAGGATTCTAAGTACTTTCTTTAAACTCGCCATCTGAATGACGGTAATTGTAATTGTAAACAGTAAACTCACCATTACAGAGTTATATGAACGTGTGTTCACTGTATTTTTGTTCCCCGTTGTGTAATAAGGTTCTTTTGACTTGTTATTCAAGTGTTCCATTTACATCACAGAACAATTCCAGTGTTTATTATTGTGAATTTTTAGAACAGTAACCACATTTAGAGAGTTTTCTGAGCTCTTTAACTTATATACTTTAGTATTCTAAGGAGTTTCTTTTAAAACGCCATTAGAATGACGGGAATAGGAAATGTAAACAGTAAACTCGGCATTTGAGACCTGTTTTAACCTATGTTCACTGTATTTTTATTCCCTGGTTTGTAACAAGGTTCTTTTGACTTGTTATTCAAGTGTTCCATTTACATCACAGAACAATTCCAGTGTTTATTATTGTGAATTCTTAGAACAGTAACCACATTGACAGAGTGTTCTGAGCTCTTTTAACTTATATACTTTAGTATTCTAAGCAGTTTCTTTAAAAACGCAATCAGACTGACGGGAATAGGAAATGTTAACAGTAAACTCGGCATTTGAGACTTGTTTCAACCTATGTTCACTGTATTTTTATTCCCCGGTTTGTACTAAGGATCTTTTGACTTGTTATGCAAGTGTTCCATTTACATCATAGAACAATTCCAGTGTGTATTATTGTGAATTCTTAGAACAGTAACCACATTTACACAGTGTTCTGAGCTCTTTTAACTCATATTCTTTGGTATTCTAAGGAGTATCTTTAAAAACACCATCAGAATGACGGGAATAGGAAATGTAAACAGTGAACTCGGCATTTCAGAGTAATGTGAACGTTTGTTCAGTGTATTTTTGTTCCCCGTTGTGTAATAAGGATCTTTTGACTTGTTATGCAAGTGTTCCATTTACATCACAGAACAATTCCAGTGTGTATTATTGTGAATTCATAGAACAGTAACCGCATTTACACAGTGTTCTGAGCACTTTTTAACTCATATTCTTTGGTATTCGAAGGAGTTTCTTTAAAAACGCCATCAGAATGACGGGAATTGGAAATGTATACAGTAAACACGGCATTTTAGACCTGTTTGAACCTATGTTCACGGTATTTTTGTTCCCCACTTTTTAATAAGGTTCTTTTTACTTGTTATTCAAGTGTTCCATTTACATCACAGAACCATTCCAGTGTTTATTATTGTGAACTCTTAGAGCAGTAGCCACATTTACAGAGTGTTCTGAGCTCTTTTAACTTATATACTTTAGTATTCTTCGGAGTTTCTTTAAAAACCCCATCAGAATGACGGGAATAGGAAATGTAAACAGTAAACTCTGCATTTGAGACCTGTTTCAACGTATGTTCACTGTATTCTTATACCCGGTTTGTAATAAGGTTTTTTTGACTTGTTATTCAAGTGTTCCATTTACATCACAGAAACATTCCAATGTTTATGATTGTGAATTCTTAGAACACTAACCACATTGACAGAGTGTTCTGAGATCAAATTTCTTATATTCTGAAGGATTCTAAGTACTTTCTTTAAACACGCCATCAGAATGACGGGGATTGTAATTGTCAACAGAAAACTCACCATTACAGAGTTATCTGAACGTGTGTTCAGTGTATTTTTGTTCCCCGTTTTGTAATAAGGTTCTTTTGACTTGTTATTCAAGTGTTCCATTTACATCACAGAACAATTCCAGTGTGTATTATTGTTAATTCGTAGAACTGTAACCGCATTTACACAGTGTTCTGAGCTCTTTTAACACTTATTCTTTGGTATTCTAAGGAGTTTCTTAAAAACGCCATCAGAATGACGAGAATTGGAAATGTATACAGTAAACACGGCATTTTAGACCTGTTTGAACCTATGTTCACAGTATTTTTGTTCCGCACTTTTTAATAAGGTTCTTTTGACTTGTTATTCAAGTGTTCCATTTACATCACAGAACCATTCCAGTGTTTATTATTGTGAACTCTTAGAGCAGTAGCCACATTTACAGAGTGTTCTGAGCTCTTTTAACTTATATACTTTAGTATTCTTAGGAGTTTCTTTAAAAACCCCATCAGAATGACGGGAACAGGAAATGTAAACAGTAAACTCGGCATTTGAGACTTGTTTGAACATATGGTCACTGTATTTTCGTTCCCGGTTTGTAATAAGGTTCTTTTGACTTTTTATTCAAGTGTTCCATTTACATCACAGAAACATTCCAATGTTTATGATTGTGAATTCTTAGAACACTAACCACATTGACAGAGTGTTCTGAGATCAAATTTCTTATATTCTGAAGGATTCTAAGTACTTTCTTTAAACACGCCATCAGAATGACGGGGATTGTAATTGTAAACAGTAACCTCACCATTACAGAGTTATCTGAACGTGTGTTCAGTGTATTTTTGTTCCCCCTTTTGTAATAAGGTTCTTTTGACTTGTTATTCAAGTGTTCCATTTACATCACAGAACAATTTCAGTGTTTATTATTGTGAACTCTTAGAATGGTTACCACATTTACAGAGTGTTCTGAGATCTTTTAACTTATATACTTTAGTATTCTAAGGAGTTTCTTAAAAAAAAAAACGCCATCAGTGTGACGGGAATAGGAAATGTTAACAGTAAACTCGGCATTTGAGACTTGTTTGAACCTATGGTCACTGTATTTTTTTTCCCGGTTTGAAATAAGGTTATTTTGACTTGTTATTCAAGTGTTCCGTTTACATCACAGAAACATTCTAATGTTTATGATTGTGAATTCTTAGAACAGTAACCACATTGACAGAGAGTTCTAGATCAAATTTCTTATATTCTCTAAGATTCTAAGTACTTTCTTCAAACACGCCATCAGAAGGACGGGTATTGTAATTGTAAACAGTAAACTCCCCTTTTCAGAGTTATCTGAACGTGTTTTCAGTGTATTTTTGTTCCCCCTTGTGTAATAAGCTTCTTTTGACTTGTTATGCAAGTGTTCCATTTACATCACAGAACAATTCCAGTGTTTATTATTGTGAACTCTTAGAATGGTTACCACATTTACAGAGTGTTCTGAGCTCTTTTATCTTATATACTTTAGTATTCTAAGGAGTTTCTTTAAAAACCCCATCAGAATGACGGGAATAGGAAATGTATACAGTAAACTCAGCATTTGAGACGTGTTTCAACGTATGTCCACTGTATTCTTATTCCCCGTTTGTAATAAGGTTCTTTTTACTTGTTATTCAAGTCTTCCATTTACACCACAGAAACATTCCAATGTTTATGATTGTGAATTCTTAGAACAGTAACCACATTGAGAGAGTGTTCTGAGATCAAATTTCTTATATTCTGAAGGATTCTAAGTACTTCCTTTAAACACTCCTTCAGAATGACGGGGATTGTAATTGTAAACAGTAAACTCACCATTACAGAGTTATCTGAACGTGTGTTCAGTGTATTTTTGTTCCCCGTTTTGTAATAAGGTTCTTTTGACTTGTTATTCAAGTGTTCCATTTACATCACAGAACAATTCCAGTGTTTATTATTGTGAACTCTTAGAATGGTTACCACATTTACAGAGTGTTCTGAGCTCTTTTAACTTATATACTTTAGTATTCTAAGGAGTTTCTTTAGAAACCCCATCAGAATGACGGGAATTGGAAATGTTAACAGTAAACTCGGCATTTTAGACCTGTTTGAACCTATGTTCATGGTATTTTTGTTCCCCACTTTTTAATAAGGTTCTTTTTACTTGTTATTCAAGTGTTCCATTTACATCACAGAACCATTCCAGTGTTTATTATTGTGAACTCTTAGAGCAGTAGCCACATTTACAGAGTGTTCTGAGCTCTTTTTACTTATATACTTTAGTATTCTAAGGAGTTTCTTTAAAAACGCCATCAGAGTGATGGGAATAGGAAATGTTAACAGTAAACTCGGCATTTGAGACTTGTTTGAACCTATGGTCACTGTATTTTCGTTCCCGGTTTGTAATAAGGTTCTTTTGACTTGTTATTCAAGTGTTCCATTTACATCACAGAACAATTCCATTGTGTATTATTGTGAATTCTTAGAACAGTAATCGCATTTACACAGTGTTCTGAGCTCTTTTAACTCATATTCTTTGGTATTCTAAGGAGTTTCTTTAAAAATGCCATCTGAGTGACGGGAATAGGAAATGTTAACAGTAAACTCGGCATTTGAGGCTTGTTTGAACCTATGGTCACTATATTTTAGTTCCCGGTTTGTAATAAGTTTCTTTTGACTTGTTATTCAAGTGTTCCATTTAATCACAGAAACATTCCAATGTTTATGATTGTGAATTCTTAGAACAGTAACCACATTTACACAGTGTTCTGAGCTCTTTTAACTCATATTCTTTGGTATTCTAAGGAGTTTCTTTAAAAACAACATCAGAGTGACGGGAATAGGAAATGTAAACAGTGAACTCGTCATTTCAGAGTAATCTGAACGTTTGTTCAGTGTATTTTTGTTCCCCGTTGTGTAATAAGGTTCTTTTGACTTGTTATTCAAGTGTTCCATTTACATCACAGAACAATTCCAGTGTTTATTATTGTGAATTTTTAGAACAGTAACCACATTTAGAGAGTGTTCTGAGCTCTTTTAACTTATATACTTTAGTATTCTAAGGAGTTTCTTTTAAAACGCCATCAGAATGACGGGAATAGGAAATGTAAACAGTAAACTCGGCATTTGAGACCTGTTTGAACCTATGTTCACGGTATTTTTGTTCCCCACTTTTTAATAAGGTTCTTTTTACTTGTTATTCAAGTGTTCCATTTACATCACAGAACCATTCCAGTGTTTATTATTGTGAAATCTTAGAGCAGTAACCACATTTAGAGAGTGTTCTGAGCTCTTTTAACTTATATACTTTAGTATTCTAAGGAGTTTCTTTTAAAACGCCATCAGAATGACGGGAATTGGAAATGTAAACAGTAAACTTGGCATTTGAGACCTGTTTCAACCTATGTTCACTGTATTTTTATTCCCCGGTTTGTAATAAGGTTCTTTTGACTTGTTATTCAAGTGTTCCATTTACATCACAGAACCATTCCAGTGTTTATTATTGTGAATTCTTAGAACAGTAACCACATTTAGAGAGTGTTCTGAGCTCTTTTAACTTATATACTTTAGTATTCTAAGGAGTTTCTTTTAAAACGCCATCAGAATGACTGGAATTGGAAATGTAAACAGTAAACTCGGCATTTGAGACCTGTTTAAACCGATGTTCACTGAATTTTTATTACCGGGTTTGTAATAAGGTTCTTTTGACATGTTATTCAAGTGTTCCATTTACATCACGGAAACATTCCAATGTTTATGATTGTGAATTCTTAGAACAGTAACCACATTGACAGAGTGTTCTTAGATCAAATTTCTTATATTCTGAAGGATTCTAAGTACTTTCTTTAAACTCGCCATCTGAATGACGGTAATTGTAATTGTAAACAGTAAACTCACCATTACAGAGTTATATGAACGTGTGTTCACTGTATTTTTGTTCCCCGTTGTGTAATAAGGTTCTTTTGACTTGTTATTCAAGTGTTCCATTTACATCACAGAACAATTCCAGTGTTTATTATTGTGAATTTTTAGAACAGTAACCACATTTAGAGAGTTTTCTGAGCTCTTTAACTTATATACTTTAGTATTCTAAGGAGTTTCTTTTAAAACGCCATTAGAATGACGGGAATAGGAAATGTAAACAGTAAACTCGGCATTTGAGACCTGTTTTAACCTATGTTCACTGTATTTTTATTCCCTGGTTTGTAACAAGGTTCTTTTGACTTGTTATTCAAGTGTTCCATTTACATCACAGAACAATTCCAGTGTTTATTATTGTGAATTCTTAGAACAGTAACCACATTGACAGAGTGTTCTGAGCTCTTTTAACTTATATACTTTAGTATTCTAAGCAGTTTCTTTAAAAACGCAATCAGACTGACGGGAATAGGAAATGTTAACAGTAAACTCGGCATTTGAGACTTGTTTCAACCTATGTTCACTGTATTTTTATTCCCCGGTTTGTACTAAGGATCTTTTGACTTGTTATGCAAGTGTTCCATTTACATCATAGAACAATTCCAGTGTGTATTATTGTGAATTCTTAGAACAGTAACCACATTTACACAGTGTTCTGAGCTCTTTTAACTCATATTCTTTGGTATTCTAAGGAGTATCTTTAAAAACACCATCAGAATGACGGGAATAGGAAATGTAAACAGTGAACTCGGCATTTCAGAGTAATGTGAACGTTTGTTCAGTGTATTTTTGTTCCCCGTTGTGTAATAAGGATCTTTTGACTTGTTATGCAAGTGTTCCATTTACATCACAGAACAATTCCAGTGTGTATTATTGTGAATTCATAGAACAGTAACCGCATTTACACAGTGTTCTGAGCACTTTTTAACTCATATTCTTTGGTATTCGAAGGAGTTTCTTTAAAAACGCCATCAGAATGACGGGAATTGGAAATGTATACAGTAAACACGGCATTTTAGACCTGTTTGAACCTATGTTCACGGTATTTTTGTTCCCCACTTTTTAATAAGGTTCTTTTTACTTGTTATTCAAGTGTTCCATTTACATCACAGAACCATTCCAGTGTTTATTATTGTGAACTCTTAGAGCAGTAGCCACATTTACAGAGTGTTCTGAGCTCTTTTAACTTATATACTTTAGTATTCTTCGGAGTTTCTTTAAAAACCCCATCAGAATGACGGGAATAGGAAATGTAAACAGTAAACTCTGCATTTGAGACCTGTTTCAACGTATGTTCACTGTATTCTTATACCCGGTTTGTAATAAGGTTTTTTTGACTTGTTATTCAAGTGTTCCATTTACATCACAGAAACATTCCAATGTTTATGATTGTGAATTCTTAGAACACTAACCACATTGACAGAGTGTTCTGAGATCAAATTTCTTATATTCTGAAGGATTCTAAGTACTTTCTTTAAACACGCCATCAGAATGACGGGGATTGTAATTGTCAACAGAAAACTCACCATTACAGAGTTATCTGAACGTGTGTTCAGTGTATTTTTGTTCCCCGTTTTGTAATAAGGTTCTTTTGACTTGTTATTCAAGTGTTCCATTTACATCACAGAACAATTCCAGTGTGTATTATTGTTAATTCGTAGAACTGTAACCGCATTTACACAGTGTTCTGAGCTCTTTTAACACTTATTCTTTGGTATTCTAAGGAGTTTCTTAAAAACGCCATCAGAATGACGAGAATTGGAAATGTATACAGTAAACACGGCATTTTAGACCTGTTTGAACCTATGTTCACAGTATTTTTGTTCCGCACTTTTTAATAAGGTTCTTTTGACTTGTTATTCAAGTGTTCCATTTACATCACAGAACCATTCCAGTGTTTATTATTGTGAACTCTTAGAGCAGTAGCCACATTTACAGAGTGTTCTGAGCTCTTTTAACTTATATACTTTAGTATTCTTAGGAGTTTCTTTAAAAACCCCATCAGAATGACGGGAACAGGAAATGTAAACAGTAAACTCGGCATTTGAGACTTGTTTGAACATATGGTCACTGTATTTTCGTTCCCGGTTTGTAATAAGGTTCTTTTGACTTTTTATTCAAGTGTTCCATTTACATCACAGAAACATTCCAATGTTTATGATTGTGAATTCTTAGAACACTAACCACATTGACAGAGTGTTCTGAGATCAAATTTCTTATATTCTGAAGGATTCTAAGTACTTTCTTTAAACACGCCATCAGAATGACGGGGATTGTAATTGTAAACAGTAACCTCACCATTACAGAGTTATCTGAACGTGTGTTCAGTGTATTTTTGTTCCCCCTTTTGTAATAAGGTTCTTTTGACTTGTTATTCAAGTGTTCCATTTACATCACAGAACAATTTCAGTGTTTATTATTGTGAACTCTTAGAATGGTTACCACATTTACAGAGTGTTCTGAGATCTTTTAACTTATATACTTTAGTATTCTAAGGAGTTTCTTAAAAAAAAAAACGCCATCAGTGTGACGGGAATAGGAAATGTTAACAGTAAACTCGGCATTTGAGACTTGTTTGAACCTATGGTCACTGTATTTTTTTTCCCGGTTTGAAATAAGGTTATTTTGACTTGTTATTCAAGTGTTCCGTTTACATCACAGAAACATTCTAATGTTTATGATTGTGAATTCTTAGAACAGTAACCACATTGACAGAGAGTTCTAGATCAAATTTCTTATATTCTCTAAGATTCTAAGTACTTTCTTCAAACACGCCATCAGAAGGACGGGTATTGTAATTGTAAACAGTAAACTCCCCTTTTCAGAGTTATCTGAACGTGTTTTCAGTGTATTTTGGTTCCCCCTTGTGTAATAAGCTTCTTTTGACTTGTTATGCAAGTGTTCCATTTACATCACAGAACAATTCCAGTGTTTATTATTGTGAACTCTTAGAATGGTTACCACATTTACAGAGTGTTCTGAGCTCTTTTATCTTATATACTTTAGTATTCTAAGGAGTTTCTTTAAAAACCCCATCAGAATGACGGGAATAGGAAATGTATACAGTAAACTCAGCATTTGAGACGTGTTTCAACGTATGTCCACTGTATTCTTATTCCCCGTTTGTAATAAGGTTCTTTTTACTTGTTATTCAAGTCTTCCATTTACACCACAGAAACATTCCAATGTTTATGATTGTGAATTCTTAGAACAGTAACCACATTGAGAGAGTGTTCTGAGATCAAATTTCTTATATTCTGAAGGATTCTAAGTACTTCCTTTAAACACTCCTTCAGAATGACGGGGATTGTAATTGTAAACAGTAAACTCACCATTACAGAGTTATCTGAACGTGTGTTCAGTGTATTTTTGTTCCCCGTTTTGTAATAAGGTTCTTTTGACTTGTTATTCAAGTGTTCCATTTACATCACAGAACAATTCCAGTGTTTATTATTGTGAACTCTTAGAATGGTTACCACATTTACAGAGTGTTCTGAGCTCTTTTAACTTATATACTTTAGTATTCTAAGGAGTTTCTTTAGAAACCCCATCAGAATGACGGGAATTGGAAATGTTAACAGTAAACTCGGCATTTTAGACCTGTTTGAACCTATGTTCATGGTATTTTTGTTCCCCACTTTTTAATAAGGTTCTTTTTACTTGTTATTCAAGTGTTCCATTTACATCACAGAACCATTCCAGTGTTTATTATTGTGAACTCTTAGAGCAGTAGCCACATTTACAGAGTGTTCTGAGCTCTTTTTACTTATATACTTTAGTATTCTAAGGAGTTTCTTTAAAAACGCCATCAGAGTGATGGGAATAGGAAATGTTAACAGTAAACTCGGCATTTGAGACTTGTTTGAACCTATGGTCACTGTATTTTCGTTCCCGGTTTGTAATAAGGTTCTTTTGACTTTTTATTCAAGTGTTCCATTTACATCACAGAAACATTCCAATGTTTATGATTGTGAATTCTTAGAACAGTAACCACATTGACAGAGTGTTCTGAGATCAAATTTCTTATATTCTGAAGGATTCTAAGTACTTTCTTTAAACACGCCTTCAGAATGACGGGGATTGTAATTGTAAACAGTAAACTCACCATTACAGAGTTATCTGAACGTGTGTTCAGTGTATTTTTGTTCCCCGTTTTGTAATA
This sequence comes from Myotis nattereri, assembly GCF_964212035.1. Lineage (NCBI taxonomy): Eukaryota > Metazoa > Chordata > Mammalia > Chiroptera > Vespertilionidae > Myotis > Myotis nattereri. The sequence continues at coordinate 35,109,355 of NC_138090.1, forward strand.
AGGTTCTTTTGACTTGTTATTCAAGTGTTCCATTTACATCACAGAACAATTCCAGTGTTTATTATTGTCAACTCTTAGAATGGTTACCACATTTACAGAGTGTTCTGAGCTCTTTTAACTTATATACTTTAGTATTCTAAGGCGTTTCTTTAAAAACGCCATCAGAGTGACGGGAATAGGAAATGTTAACAGTAAACTCGGCATTTGAGACTTGTTTGAACCTATGGTCACTGTATTTTTGTTCCCGGTTTGAAATAAGGTTATTTTGACTTGTTATTCAAGTGTTCCGTTTACATCACAGAAACATTCTAATGTTTATGATTTTGAATTCTTAGAACAGTAACCACATTGACAGAGTGTTCTAGATCAAATTTCTTATATTCTGAAGGATTCTAAGTACTTTCTTTAAACACGCCATCAGAAGGACGGGTATTGTAATTGTAAACAGTAAACTCGCCATTTCAGAGTTATCTGAACGTGTGTTCAGTGTATTTTTGTTCCCCCTTGTGTAATAAGGTTCTTTTGACTTGTTATTCAAGTGTTCCATTTACATCACAGAACAATTCCAGTGTTTATTATTGTGAACTCTTAGAATGGTTACCACATTTACAGAGTGTTCTGAGCTCTTTTAGCTTATATACTTTAGTATTCTAAGGAGTATCTTTAAAAACCCCATCAGAATGACGGAAATAGGAAATGTAAACAGTAAACTCAGCATTTGAGACGTGTTTCAACGTATGTCCACTGTATTCTTATTCCCCGGTTTGTAATAAGGTTCTTTTTACTTGTTATTCAAGTGTTCCATTTACACCACAGAAACATTCCAATGTTTATGATTGTGAATTCTTAGAACAGTAACCACATTGAGAGAGTGTTCTGAGATCAAATTTCTATATTCTGAAAGATTCTAAGTACTTTCTTTAAACACGCCATCAGAATGACGGGTATTGTAATTGTAAACAGTAAACTCACCATTACAGAGTTATCTGAACGTGTGTTCAGTGTATTTTTGTTCCCGGTTTGTAATAAGGTTCTTTGACTTGTTATTCCAGTGTTCCATTTACATCACAGATACATTCTAATGTTTATGATTGTGAATTCTTAGAACAGTAACCACATTGACAGAGTGTTCTAGATCAAATTTCTTATATTCCCTAGGATTCTAAGTACTTTCTTTAAACACGCCATCAGAAGGACGGGTATTGTAATTGTAAACAGTAAACTCGCCATTTCAGAGTTATCTGAACGTGTGTTTAGTGTATTTTTGTTCCCCGTTGTGTAATAAGGTTCTTTTGACTTGTTTTTCAAGTGTTCCATTTACATCACAGAAACATTCCAATGTTTATGATTGTGAATTCTTAGAACAGTAACCACATTGAGAGAGTGTTCTGAGATCAAATTTCTTATATTCTGAAAGATTCTAAGTACTTTCTTTAAACACGCCATCAGAATGACGGGTATTGTAATTGTAAACAGTAAACTCACCATTACAGAGTTATCTGAACGTGTGTTCAGTGTATTTTTGTTCCCCGTTTTGTAATAAGGTTCTTTTGACTTGTTATTCAAGTGTTCCATTTACATCACAGAACAATTCCAGTGTGTATTATTGTGAATTCGTAGAACAGTAACCGCATTTACACAGTGTTCTGAGCTCTTTTAATTCATATTCTTTGGTATTCTAAGGAGTTTCTTTAAAAACGCCATCAGAATGACGGGAATTGGAAATGTAAACAGTAAACTCGGCATTTTAGACCTGTTTGAACCTATGTTCATGGTATTTTTGTTCCCCACTTTTTAATAAGGTTCTTTTTACTTGTTATTCAAGTGTTCCATTTACATCACAGAACAATTCCAGTGTTTATTATTGTGAACTCTTAGAGCAGTAGCCACATTTACAGAGTGTTCTGAGCTCTTTTTACTTATATACTTTAGTATTCTAAGGAGTTTCTTTAAAAACGCCATCAGAATGACGGGAATAGGATATGTAAACAGTAAACTCGGCATTTGAGACCTGTTTCAACCTATGTTCACTGTATTTTTATTCCCCGGTTTGTAATAAGGTTCTTTTGACTTGTTATTCAAGTGTTCCATTTACATCACAGAAACATTCCAATGTTTATGATTGTGAATTCTTAGAACAGTAACCACATTGACAGAGTGTTCTGAGATCAAATTTCTTATATTCTGAAGGATTCTATGTACTTTCTTTAAACACGCCATCAGAATGACGGGAATTGTAATTGTAAAGAGTAAACTCACCATTACAGAGTTATCTGACCGTGTTTTCAGTGTATTTTTGTTCCCCGTTTTCTAATAAGGTTCTTTTGACTTGTTATTCAAGTGTTCCATTTACATCACAGAAAAATTCCAGTGTGTATTATTGTGAATTCTTAGAACAGTAACCGCATTTACACAGTGTTCTGAGCTCTTTTAACTCATATTCTTTGGTATTCTAAGGAGTTTCTTTAAAAACGCCATCAGAATGACGGGAATTGGAAATGTATACAGTAAACACGGCATTTTAGACCTGTTTGAACCTATGTTCACGGTATTTTTGTTCCCCACTTTTTAATAAGGTTCTTTTTACTTGTTATTCAAGTGTTCCATTTACATCACAGAACCATTCCAGTGTTTATTATTGTGAACTCTTAGAGCAGTAGCCACATTTACAGAGTGTTCTGAGCTCTTTTTACTTATATACTTTAGTATTCTAAGGAGTTTCTTTAAAAACGCCATCAGAGTGATGGGAATAGGAAATGTGAACATTAAACGCGGCATTTGAGACTTGTTTGAACCTATGGTCACTGTATTTTCGTTCCCGGTTTGTAATAAGGTTCTTTTGACTTTTTATTCAAGTGTTCCATTTACATCACAGAAACATTCCAATGTTTATGATTGTGAATTCTTAGAACAGTAACCACATTGACAGAGTGTTCTGAGATCAAATTTCTTATATTCTGAAGGATTCTAAGTACTTCTTTTAAACACTCCTTCAGAATGACGGGGATTGTAATTGTAAACAGTAAACTCACCATTACAGAGTTATCTGAACGTGTGTTCAGTGTATTTTTGTTCCCCGTTTTGTAATAAGGTTCTTTTGACTTGTTATTCAAGTGTTCCATTTACATCACAGAACAATTCCAGTGTTTATTATTGTGAACTCTTAGAATGGTTACCACATTTACAGAGTGTTCTGAGCTCTTTTAACTTATATACTTTAGTATTCTAAGGAGTTTCTTTAAAAACGCCATCAGAGTGACGGGAATAGGAAATGTTAACAGTAAACTCAGCATTTGAGACTTGTTTGAACCTATGGTCACTGTATTTTTGTTCCCGGTTTGAAATAAGGTTATTTTGACTTGTTATTCAAGTGTTCCGTTTACATCACAGAAACATTCTAATGCTTATGATTGTGAATTCTTAGAACAGTAACCACATTGACAGAGTGTTCTAGATCAAATTTCTTATATTCTCTAGGATTCTAAGTACTTTCTTTAAACACGCCATCAGAAGGACGGGTATTGTAATTGTAAACAGTAAACTCGCCATTTCAGAGTTATCTGAACGTGTGTTCAGTGTATTTTTGTTCCCCCTTGTGTAATTAGGTTCTTTTGACTTGTTATTCAAGTGTTCCATTTACATCACAGAACAATTCCAGTGTTTATTATTGTGAACTCTTAGAATGGTTACCACATTTACAGAGTGTTCTGAGCTCTTTTAACTTATATACTTTAGTATTCTAAGGAGTATCTTTAAAAACCCCATCAGAATGACGGGAATAGGAAATGTAAACAGTAAACTCAGCATTTGAGACGTGTTTCAACGTATGTCCACTGTATTCTTATTCCCCGGTTTGTAATAAGGTTCTTTTTACTTGTTATTCAAGTGTTCAATTTACACCACAGAAACATTCCAATGTTTATGATTGTGAATTCTTAGAACAGTACCCACATTGAGAGAGTGTTCTGAGATCAAATTTCTTATATTCTGAAAGATTCTAAGTACTTTCTTTAAACACGCCATCAGAATGACGGGTATTGTAATTGTAAACAGTAAACTCACCATTACAGAGTTATCTGAACGTGTGTTCAGTGTATTTTTGTTCCCGGTTTGTAATAAGGTTCTTTGACTTGTTATTCCAGTGTTCCATTTACATCACAGATACATTCTAATGTTTATGATTGTGAATTCTTAGAACAGTAACCACATTGACAGAGTGTTCTAGATCAAATTTCTTATATTCCCTAGGATTCTAAGTACTTTCTTTAAACACGCCATCAGAAGGACGGGTATTGTAATTGTAAACAGTAAACTCGCCATTTCAGAGTTATCTGAACGTGTGTTTAGTGTATTTTTGTTCCCCGTTGTGTAATAAGGTTCTTTTGACTTGTTTTTCAAGTGTTCCATTTACATCACAGAAACATTCCAATGTTTATGATTGTGAATTCTTAGAACAGTAACCACATTGAGAGAGTGTTCTGAGATCAAATTTCTTATATTCTGAAAGATTCTAAGTACTTTCTTTAAACACGCCATCAGAATGACGGGTATTGTAATTGTAAACAGTAAACTCACCATTACAGAGTTATCTGAACGTGTGTTCAGTGTATTTTTGTTCCCCGTTTTGTAATAAGGTTCTTTTGACTTGTTATTCAAGTGTTCCATTTACATCACATAACAATTCCAGTGTGTATTATTGTGAATTCGTAGAACAGTAACCGCATTTACACAGTGTTCTGAGCTCTTTTAATTCATATTCTTTGGTATTCTAAGGAGTTTCTTTAAAAACGCCATCAGAATGACGGGAATTGGAAATGTAAACAGTAAACTCGGCATTTTAGACCTGTTTGAACCTATGTTCATGGTATTTTTGTTCCCCACTTTTTAATAAGGTTCTTTTTACTTGTTATTCAAGTGTTCCATTTACATCACAGAACAATTCCAGTGTTTATTATTGTGAACTCTTAGAGCAGTAGCCACATTTACAGAGTGTTCTGAGCTCTTTTTACTTATATACTTTAGTATTCTAAGGAGTTTCTTTAAAAACGCCATCAGAATGACGGGAATAGGATATGTAAACAGTAAACTCGGCATTTGAGACCTGTTTCAACCTATGTTCACTGTATTTTTATTCCCCGGTTTGTAATAAGGTTCTTTTGACTTGTTATTCAAGTGTTCCATTTACATCACAGAAACATTCCAATGTTTATGATTGTGAATTCTTAGAACAGTAACCACATTGACAGAGTGTTCTGAGATCAAATTTCTTATATTCTGAAGGATTCTATGTACTTTCTTTAAACACGCCATCAGAATGACGGGAATTGTAATTGTAAAGAGTAAACTCACCATTACAGAGTTATCTGACCGTGTTTTCAGTGTATTTTTGTTCCCCGTTTTCTAATAAGGTTCTTTTGACTTGTTATTCAAGTGTTCCATTTACATCACAGAAAAATTCCAGTGTGTATTATTGTGAATTCTTAGAACAGTAACCGCATTTACACAGTGTTCTGAGCTCTTTTAACTCATATTCTTTGGTATTCTAAGGAGTTTCTTTAAAAACGCCATCAGAATGACGGGAATTGGAAATGTATACAGTAAACACGGCATTTTAGACCTGTTTGAACCTATGTTCACGGTATTTTTGTTCCCCACTTTTTAATAAGGTTCTTTTTACTTGTTATTCAAGTGTTCCATTTACATCACAGAACCATTCCAGTGTTTATTATTGTGAACTCTTAGAGCAGTAGCCACATTTACAGAGTGTTCTGAGCTCTTTTTACTTATATACTTTAGTATTCTAAGGAGTTTCTTTAAAAACGCCATCAGAGTGATGGGAATAGGAAATGTTAACATTAAACGCGGCATTTGAGACTTGTTTGAACCTATGGTCACTGTATTTTCGTTCCCGGTTTGTAATAAGGTTCTTTTGACTTTTTATTCAAGTGTTCCATTTACATCACAGAAACATTCCAATGTTTATGATTGTGAATTCTTAGAACAGTAACCACATTGACAGAGTGTTCTGAGATCAAATTTCTTATATTCTGAAGGATTCTAAGTACTTCCTTTAAACACTCCTTCAGAATGACGGGGATTGTAATTGTAAACAGTAAACTCACCATTACAGAGTTATCTGAACGTGTGTTCAGTGTATTTTTGTTCCCCGTTTTGTAATAAGGTTCTTTTGACTTGTTATTCAAGTGTTCCATTTACATCACAGAACAATTCCAGTGTTTATTATTGTGAACTCTTAGAATGGTTACCACATTTACAGAGTGTTCTGAGCTCTTTTAACTTATATACTTTAGTATTCTAAGGAGTTTCTTTAAAAACGCCATCAGAGTGACGGGAATAGGAAATGTTAACAGTAAACTCAGCATTTGAGACTTGTTTGAACCTATGGTCACTGTATTTTTGTTCCCGGTTTGAAATAAGGTTATTTTGACTTGTTATTCAAGTGTTCCGTTTACATCACAGAAACATTCTAATGCTTATGATTGTGAATTCTTAGAACAGTAACCACATTGACAGAGTGTTCTAGATCAAATTTCTTATATTCTCTAGGATTCTAAGTACTTTCTTTAAACACGCCATCAGAAGGACGGGTATTGTAATTGTAAACAGTAAACTCGCCATTTCAGAGTTATCTGAACGTGTGTTCAGTGTATTTTTGTTCCCCCTTGTGTAATAAGGTTCTTTTGACTTGTTATTCAAGTGTTCCATTTACATCACAGAACAATTCCAGTGTTTATTATTGTGAACTCTTAGAATGGTTACCACAATTAAAGAGTGTTCTGAGCTCTTTTAACTTATATACTTTAGTATTCTAAGGAGTTTCTTTAAAAACCCCATCAGAATGACGGGAATAGGAAATGTAAACAGTAAACTCAGCATTTGAGACGTGTTTCAACGTATGTCCACTGTATTCTTATTCCCCGGTTTGTAATAAGGTTCTTTTTACTTGTTATTCAAGTGTTCCATTTACACCACAGAAACATTCCAATGTTTATGATTGTGAATTCTTAGAACAGTAACCACATTGAGAGAGTCTTCTGAGATCAAATTTCTTATATTCTGAAAGATTCTAAGTACTTTCTTTAAACACGCCATCAGAATGACGGGTATTGTAATTGTAAACAGTAAACTCGCCATTTCAGAGTTATCTGAACGTGTGTTTAGTGTATTTTTGTTCCCCGTTGTGTAATAAGGTTCTTTTGACTTGTTTTTCAAGTGTTCCATTTACATCACAGAAACATTCCAATGTTTATGATTGTGAATTCTTAGAACAGTAACCACATTGAGAGAGTGTTCTGAGATCAAATTTCTTATAATCTGAAAGATTCTAAGTACTTTCTTTAAACACGCCATCAGAATGACGGGTATTGTAATTGTAAACAGTAAACTCACCATTACAGAGTTATCTGAACGTGTGTTCAGTGTATTTTTGTTCCCCGTTTTGTAATAAGGTTCTTTTGACTTGTTATTCAAGTGTTCCATTTACATCACATAACAATTCCAGTGTGTATTATTGTGAATTCGTAGAACAGTAACCGCATTTACACAGTGTTCTGAGCTCTTTTAACTCATATTCTTTGGTATTCTAAGGAGTTTCTTTAAAAACGCCATCAGAATGACGGGAATTGGAAATGTATACAGTAAACACGGCATTTTAGACCTGTTTGAACCTATGTTCACGGTATTTTTGTTCCCCACTTTTTAATAAGGTTCTTTTTACTTGTTATTCAAGTGTTCCATTTACATCACAGAACCATTCCAGTGTTTATTATTGTGAACTCTTAGAGCAGTAGCCACATTTACAGAGTGTTCTGAGCTCTTTTTACTTATATACTTTAGTATTCTAAGGAGTTTCTTTAAAAAAGCCATCAGAGTGATGGGAATAGGAAATGTTAACATTAAACGCGGCATTTGAGACTTGTTTGAACCTATGGAAACTGTATTTTCGTTCCCGGTTTGTAATAAGGTTCTTTTGACTTTTTATTCAAGTGTTCCATTTACATCACAGAAACATTCCAATGTTTATGATTGTGAATTCTTAGAACAGTAACCACATTGACAGAGTGTTCTGAGATCAAATTTCTTATATTCTGAAGGATTCTAAGTACTTCCTTTAAACACTCCTTCAGAATGACGGGGATTGTAATTGTAAACAGTAAACTCACCATTACAGAGTTATCTGAACGTGTGTTCAGTGTATTTTTGTTCCCCGTTTTGTAATAAGGTTCTTTTGACTTGTTATTCAAGTGTTCCATTTACATCACAGAACAATTCCAGTGTTTATTATTGTGAACTCTTAGAATGGTTACCACATTTACAGAGTGTTCTGAGCTCTTTTAACTTATATACTTTAGTATTCTAAGGAGTTTCTTTAAAAACGCCATCAGAGTGACGGGAATAGGAAATGTTAACAGTAAACTCAGCATTTGAGACTTGTTTGAACCTATGGTCACTGTATTTTTGTTCCTGGTTTGAAATAAGGTTATTTTGACTTGTTATTCAAGTGTTCCGTTTTCATCACAGAAACATTCTAATGCTTATGATTGTGAATTCTTAGAACAGTAACCACATTGACAGAGTGTTCTAGATCAAATTTCTTATATTCTCTAGGATTCTAAGTACTTTCTTTAAACACGCCATCAGAAGGACGGGTATTGTAATTGTAAACAGTAAACTCGCCATTTCAGAGTTATCTGAACGTGTGTTCAGTGTATTTTTGTTCCCCCTTATGTAATAAGGTTCTTTTGACTTGTTATTCAAGTGTTCCATTTACATCACAGAACAATTCCAGTGTTTATTATTGTGAACTCTTAGAATGGTTACCACATTTAAAGAGTGTTCTGAGCTCTTTTAACTTATATACTTTAGTATTCTAAGGAGTTTCTTTTGAAACCCCATCAGAATGACGGGAATTGGAAATGTTAACAGTAAACACGGCATTTTAGACCTGTTTGAACCTATGTTCACGGTATTTTTGTTCCCCACTTTTTAATAAGGTTCATTTTACTTGTTATTCAAGTGTTCCATTTACATCACAGAACCATTCCAGTGTTTATTATTGTGAACTCTTAGAGCAGTAGCCACATTTACAGAGTGTTCTGAGCTCTTTTTACTTATATACTTTAGTATTCTAAGGAGTTTCTTTAAAAAAGCCATCAGAGTGATGGGAATAGGAAATGTTAACATTAAACGCGGCATTTGAGACTTGTTTGAACCTATGGTCACTGTATTTTCGTTCCCGGTTTGTAATAAGGTTCTTTTGACTTGTTTTTCAAGTGTTCCATTTACATCACAGAAACATTCCAATGTTTATGATTGTGAATTCTTAGAACAGTAACCACATTGACAGAGTGTTCTGAGATCAAATTTCTTATAATCTGAAAGATTCTAAGTACTTTCTTTAAACACGCCATCAGAATGACGGGTATTGTAATTGTAAACAGTAAACTCACCATTACAGAGTTATCTGAACGTGTGTTCAGTGTATTTTTGTTCCCCGTTTTGTAATAAGGTTCTTTTGACTTGTTATTCAAGTGTTCCATTTACATCACATAACAATTCCAGTGTGTATTATTGTGAATTCGTAGAACAGTAACCGCATTTACACAGTGTTCTGAGCTCTTTTAACTCATATTCTTTGGTATTCTAAGGAGTTTCTTTAAAAACGCCGTCAGAATGACGGGAATTGGAAATGTATACAGTAAACACGGCATTTTAGACCTGTTTGAACCTATGTTCACGGTATTTTTGTTCCCCACTTTTTAATAAGGTTCTTTTTACTTGTTATTCAAGTGTTCCATTTACATCACAGAACCATTCCAGTGTTTATTATTGTGAACTCTTAGAGCAGTAGCCACATTTACAGAGTGTTCTGAGCTCTTTTTACTTATATACTTTAGTATTCTAAGGAGTTTCTTTAAAAAAGCCATCAGAGTGATGGGAATAGGAAATGTTAACATTAAACGCGGCATTTGAGACTTGTTTGAACCTATGGAAACTGTATTTTCGTTCCTGGTTTGTAATAAGGTTCTTTTGACTTTTTATTCAAGTGTTCCATTTACATCACAGAAACATTCCAATGTTTATGATTGTGAATTCTTAGAACAGTAACCACATTGACAGAGTGTTCTGAGATCAAATTTCTTATATTCTGAAGGATTCTAAGTACTTCCTTTAAACACTCCTTCAGAATGACGGGGATTGTAATTGTAAACAGTAAACTCACCATTACAGAGTTATCTGAACGTGTGTTCAGTGTATTTTTGTTCCCCGTTTTGTAATAAGGTTCTTTTGACTTGTTATTCAAGTGTTCCATTTACATCACAGAACAATTCCAGTGTTTATTATTGTGAACTCTTAGAATGGTTACCACATTTACAGAGTGTTCTGAGCTCTTTTAACTTATATACTTTAGTATTCTAAGGAGTTTCTTTAAAAACGCCATCAGAGTGACGGGAATAGGAAATGTTAACAGTAAACTCAGCATTTGAGACTTGTTTGAACCTATGGTCACTGTATTTTTGTTCCCGGTTTGAAATAAGGTTATTTTGACTTGTTATTCAAGTGTTCCATTTTCATCACAGAAACATTCTAATGCTTATGATTGTGAATTCTTAGAACAGTAACCACATTGACAGAGTGTTCTAGATCAAATTTCTTATATTCTCTAGGATTCTAAGTACTTTCTTTAAACACGCCATCAGAAGGACGGGTATTGTAATTGTAAACAGTAAACTCGCCATTTCAGAGTTATCTGAACGTGTGTTCAGTGTATTTTTGTTCCCCCTTGTGTAATAAGGTTCTTTTGACTTGTTATTCAAGTGTTCCATTTACATCACAGAACAATTCCAGTGTTTATTATTGTGAACTCTTAGAATGGTTACCACATTTAAAGAGTGTTCTGAGCTCTTTTAACTTATATACTTTAGTATTCTAAGGAGTTTCTTTAGAAACCCCATCAGAATGACGGGAATTGGAAATGTTAACAGTAAACACGGCATTTTAGACCTGTTTGAACCTATGTTCACGGTATTTTTGTTCCCCACTTTTTAATAAGGTTCTTTTTACTTGTTATTCAAGTGTTCCATTTACATCACAGAACCATTCCAGTGTTTATTATTGTGAACTCTTAGAGCAGTAGCCACATTTACAGAGTGTTCTGAGCTCTTTTTACTTATATACTTTAGTATTCTAAGGAGTTTCTTTAAAAAAGCCATCAGAGTGATGGGAATAGGAAATGTTAACATTAAACGCGGCATTTGAGACTTGTTTGAACCTATGGTCACTGTATTTTCGTTCCCGGTTTGTAATAAGGTTCTTTTGACTTTTTATTCAAGTGTTCCATTTACATCACAGAAACATTCCAATGTTTATGATTGTGAATTCTTAGAACAGTAACCACATTGACAGAGTGTTCTGAGATCAAATTTCTTATATTCTGAAGGATTCTAAGTACTTCCTTTAAACACTCCTTCAGAATGACGGGGATTGTAATTGTAAACAGTAAACTCACCATTACAGAGTTATCTGAACGTGTGTTCAGTGTATTTTTGTTCCCCGTTTTGTAATAAGGTTCTTTTGACTTGTTATTCAAGTGTTCCATTTACATCACAGAACAATTCCAGTGTTTATTATTGTGAACTCTTAGAATGGTTACCACATTTACAGAGTGTTCTGAGCTCTTTTAACTTATATACTTTAGTATTCTAAGGAGTTTCTTTAAAAAGGCCATCAGAGTGACGGGAATAGGAAATGTTAACAGTAAACTCAGCATTTGAGACTTGTTTGAACCTATGGTCACTGTATTTTTGTTCCCGGTTTGAAATAAGGTTATTTTGACTTGTTATTCAAGTGTTCCGTTTACATCACAGAAACATTCTAATGCTTATGATTGTGAATTCTTAGAACAGTAACCACATTGACAGAGTGTTCTAGATCAAATTTCTTATATTCTCTAGGATTCTAAGTACTTTCTTTAAACACGCCATCAGAAGGACGGGTATTGTAATTGTAAACAGTAAACTCGCCATTTCAGAGTCATCTGAACGTGTGTTCAGTGTATTTTTGTTCCCCGTTTTGTAATAAGGTTCTTTTGACTTGTTATTCAAGTGTTCCATTTACATCACAGAACAATTCCAGTGTTTATTATTGTGAACTCTTAGAATGGTTACCACATTTACAGAGTGTTCTGAGCTCTTTTAACTTATATACTTTAGTATTCTAAGGAGTTTCTTTAAAAACGCCATCAGAGTGACGGGAATAGGAAATGTTAACAGTAAACTCAGCATTTGAGACTTGTTTGAACCTATGGTCACTGTATTTTTGTTCCCGGTTTGAAATAAGGTTATTTTGACTTGTTATTCAAGTGTTCCGTTTACATCACAGAAACATTCTAATGCTTATGATTGTGAATTCTTAGAACAGTAACCACATTGACAGAGTGTTCTAGATCAAATTTCTTATATTCTCTAGGATTCTAAGTACTTTCTTTAAACACGCCATCAGAAGGACGGGTATTGTAATTGTAAACAGTAAACTCGCCATTTCAGAGTTATCTGAACGTGTGTTCAGTGTATTTTTGTTCCCCATTGTGTAATAAGGTTCTTTTGACTTGTTATTCAAGTGTTCCATTTACATCACAGAACAATTCCAGTGTTTATTATTGTGAACTCTTAGAATGGTTACCACATTTAAAGAGTGTTCTGAGCTCTTTTAACTTATATACTTTAGTATTCTAAGGAGTTTCTTTAGAAACCCCATCAGAATGACGGGAATTGGAAATGTTAACAGTAAACACGGCATTTTAGACCTGTTTGAACCTATGTTCACGGTATTTTTGTTCCCCACTTTTTAATAAGGTTCTTTTTACTTGTTATTCAAGTGTTCCATTTACATCACAGAACCATTCCAGTGTTTATTTTTGTGAACTCTTAGAGCAGTAGCCACATTTACAGAGTGTTCTGAACTCTTTTTACTTATATACTTTAGTATTCTAAGGAGTTTCTTTAAAAAAGCCATCAGAGTGATGGGAATAGGAAATGTTAACATTAAACGCGGCATTTGAGACTTGTTTGAACCTATGGTCACTGTATTTTCGTTCCCGGTTTGTAATAAGGTTCTTTTGACTTTTTATTCAAGTGTTCCATTTACATCACAGAAACATTCCAATGTTTATGATTGTGAATTCTTAGAACAGTAACCACATTGACAGAGTGTTCTGAGATCAAATTTCTTATATTCTGAAGGATTCTAAGTACTTCCTTTAAACACTCCTTCAGAATGACGGGGATTGTAATTGTAAACAGTAAACTCACCATTACAGAGTTATCTGAACGTGTGTTCAGTGTATTTTTGTTCCCCGTTTTGTAATAAGGTTCTTTTGACTTGTTATTCAAGTGTTCCATTTACATCACAGAACAATTCCAGTGTTTATTATTGTGAACTCTTAGAATGGTTACCACATTTACAGAGTGTTCTGAGCTCTTTTAACTTATATACTTTAGTATTCTAAGGAGTTTCTTTAAAAACGCCATCAGAGTGACGGGAATAGGAAATGTTAACAGTAAACTCAGCATTTGAGACTTGTTTGAACCTATGGTCACTGTATTTTTGTTCCCGGTTTGAAATAAGGTTATTTTGACTTGTTATTCAAGTGTTCCGTTTACATCACAGAAACATTCTAATGCTTATGATTGTGAATTCTTAGAACAGTAACCACATTGACAGAGTGTTCTAGATCAAATTTCTTATATTCTCTAGGATTCTAAGTACTTTCTTTAAACACGCCATCAGAAGGACGGGTATTGTAATTGTAAACAGTAAACTCGCCATTTCAGAGTTATCTGAACGTGTGTTCAGTGTATTTTTGTTCCCCCTTGTGTAATAAGGTTCTTTTGACTTGTTATTCAAGTGTTCCATTTACATCACAGAACAATTCCAGTGTTTATTATTGTGAACTCTTAGAATGGTTACCACATTTAAAGAGTGTTCTGAGCTCTTTTAACTTATATACTTTAGTATTCTAAGGAGTTTCTTTAGAAACCCCATCAGAATGACGGGAATTGGAAATGTTAACAGTAAACACGGCATTTTAGACCTGTTTGAACCTATGTTCACGGTATTTTTGTTCCCCACTTTTTAATAAGGTTCTTTTTACTTGTTATTCAAGTGTTCCATTTACATCACAGAACCATTCCAGTGTTTATTATTGTGAACTCTTAGAGCAGTAGCCACATTTACAGAGTGTTCTGAGCTCTTTTTACTTATATACTTTAGTATTCTAAGGAGTTTCTTTAAAAACGCCATCAGAGTGATGGGAATAGGAAATGTGAACATTAAACGCGGCATTTGAGACTTGTTTGAACCTATGGTCACTGTATTTTCGTTCCCGGTTTGTAATAAGGTTCTTTTGACTTTTTATTCAAGTGTTCCATTTACATCACAGAAACATTCCAATGTTTATGATTGTGAATTCTTAGAACAGTAACCACATTGACAGAGTGTTCTGAGATCAAATTTCTTATATTCTGAAGGATTCTAAGTACTTCCTTTAAACACTCCTTCAGAATGACGGGGATTGTAATTGTAAACAGTAAACTCACCATTACAGAGTTATCTGAACGTGTGTTCAGTGTATTTTTGTTCCCCGTTTTGTAATAAGGTTCTTTTGACTTGTTATTCAAGTGTTCCATTTACATCACAGAACAATTCCAGTGTTTATTATTGTGAACTCTTAGAATGGTTACCACATTTACAGAGTGTTCTGAGCTCTTTTAACTTATATACTTTAGTATTCTAAGGAGTTTCTTTAAAAACGCCATCAGAGTGACGGGAATAGGAAATGTTAACAGTGAACTCAGCATTTGAGACTTGTTTGAACCTATGGTCACTGTATTTTTGTTCCCGGTTTGAAATAAGGTTATTTTGACTTGTTATTCAAGTGTTCCGTTTACATCACAGAAACATTCTAATGCTTATGATTGTGAATTCTTAGAACAGTAACCACATTGACAGAGTGTTCTAGATCAAATTTCTTATATTCTCTAGGATTCTAAGTACTTTCTTTAAACACGCCATCAGAAGGACGGGTATTGTAATTGTAAACAGGAAACTCGCCATTTCAGAGTTATCTGAACGTGTGTTCAGTGTATTTTTGTTCCCCCTTGTGTAATAAGGTTCTTTTGACTTGTTATTCAAGTGTTCCATTTACATCACAGAACAATTCCAGTGTTTATTATTGTGAACTCTTAGAATGGTTACCACATTTACAGAGTGTTCTGAGCTCTTTTAACTTATATACTTTAGTATTCTAAGGAGTTTCTTTAAAAACGCCATCAGAGTGACGGGAATAGGAAATGTTAACAGTAAACTCAGCATTTGAGACTTGTTTGAACCTATGGTCACTGTATTTTTGTTCCCGGTTTGAAATAAGGTTATTTTGACTTGTTATTCAAGTGTTCCGTTTACATCACAGAAACATTCTAATGCTTATGATTGTGAATTCTTAGAACAGTAACCACATTGACAGAGTGTTCTAGATCAAATTTCTTATATTCTCTAGGATTCTAAGTACTTTCTTTAAACACGCCATCAGAAGGACGGGTATTGTAATTGTAAACAGTAAACTCGCCATTTCAGAGTTATCTGAACGTGTGTTCAGTGTATTTTTGTTCCCCCTTGTGTAATAAGGTTCTTTTGACTTGTTATTCAAGTGTTCCATTTACATCACAGAACAATTCCAGTGTTTATTATTGTGAACTCTTAGAATGGTTACCACATTTAAAGAGTGTTCTGAGCTCTTTTAACTTATATACTTTAGTATTCTAAGGAGTTTCTTTAGAAACCCCATCAGAATGACGGGAATTGGAAATGTTAACAGTAAACACGGCATTTTAGACCTGTTTGAACCTATGTTCACGGTATTTTTGTTCCCCACTTTTTAATAAGGTTCTTTTTACTTGTTATTCAAGTGTTCCATTTACATCACAGAACCATTCCAGTGTTTATTATTGTGAACTCTTAGAGCAGTAGCCACATTTACAGAGTGTTCTGAGCTCTTTTTACTTATATACTTTAGTATTCTAAGGAGTTTCTTTAAAAACGCCATCAGAGTGATGGGAATAGGAAATGTTAACATTAAACGCGGCATTTGAGACTTGTTTGAACCTATGGTCACTGTATTTTCGTTCCCGGTTTGTAATAAGGTTCTTTTGACTTTTTATTCAAGTGTTCCATTTACATCACAGAAACATTCTAATGTTTATGATTGTGAATTCTTAGAACAGTAACCACATTGACAGAGTGTTCTAGATCAAATTTCTTATATTCTGATGGATTCTAAGTACTTTCTTTAAACACGCCATCAGAAGGACGGGTATTGTAATTGTAAACAGTAAACTCGCCATTTCAGAGTTATCTGAACGTGTGTTCAGTGTATTTTTGTTCCCCCTTGTGTAATAAGGTTCTTTTGACTTGTTATTCAAGTGTTCCATTTACATCACAGAACAATTCCAGTGTTTATTATTGTGAACTCTTAGAATGGTTACCACATTTACAGAGTGTTCTGAGCTCTTTTAACTTATATACTTTAGTATTCTAAGGCGTTTCTTTAAAAACGCCATCAGAGTGACGGGAATAGGAAATGTTAACAGTAAACTCGGCATTTGAGACTTGTTTGAACCTATGGTCACTGTATTTTTGTTCCCGGTTTGAAATAAGGTTATTTTGACTTGTTATTCAAGTGTTCCGTTTACATCACAGAAACATTCCAATGTTTATGATTGTGAATTCTTAGAACAGTAACCACATTGACAGAGTGTTCTAGATCAAATTTCTTATACTCCCTAGGATTCTAAATACTTTCTTTAAACACGCCATCAGAAGGATGGGTATTGTAATTGTAAACAGTAAACTCGCCATTTCAGAGTTATCTGAACGTGTGTTTAGTGTATTTTTGTTCCCCGTTGTGTAATAAGGTTCTTTTGACTTTTTATTCAAGTGTTCCATTTACATCACAGAAACATTCCAATGTTTATGATTGTGAATTCTTAGAACAGTAACCACATTGACAGAGTGTTCTGAGATCAAATTTCTTATATTCTGAAGGATTCTAAGTACTTCCTTTAAACACTCCTTCAGAATGACGGGGATTGTAATTGTAAACAGTAAACTCACCATTACAGAGTTATCTGAACGTGTGTTCAGTGTATTTTTGTTCCCCGTTTTGTAATAAGGTTCTTTTGACTTGTTATTCAAGTGTTCCATTTACATCACAGAACAATTCCAGTGTTTATTATTGTGAACTCTTAGAATGGTTACCACATTTACAGAGTGTTCTGAGCTCTTTTAACTTATATACTTTAGTATTCTAAGGAGTTTCTTTAAAAACGCCATCAGAGTGACGGGAATAGGAAATGTTAACAGTAAACTCAGCATTTGAGACTTGTTTGAACCTATGGTCACTGTATTTTTGTTCCCGGTTTGAAATAAGGTTATTTTGACTTGTTATTCAAGTGTTCCGTTTACATCACAGAAACATTCTAATGCTTATGATTGTGAATTCTTAGAACAGTAACCACATTGACAGAGTGTTCTAGATCAAATTTCTTATATTCTCTAGGATTCTAAGTACTTTCTTTAAACACGCCATCAGAAGGAAGGGTATTGTAATTGTAAACAGTAAACTCGCCATTTCAGAGTCATCTGAACGTGTGTTCAGTGTATTTTTGTTCCCCGTTTTGTAATAAGGTTCTTTTGACTTGTTATTCAAGTGTTCCATTTACATCACAGAACAATTCCAGTGTTTATTATTGTGAACTCTTAGAATGGTTACCACATTTACAGAGTGTTCTGAGCTCTTTTAACTTATATACTTTAGTATTCTAAGGAGTTTCTTTAAAAACGCCATCAGAGTGACGGGAATAGGAAATGTTAACAGTAAACTCAGCATTTGAGACTTGTTTGAACCTATGGTCACTGTATTTTTGTTCCCGGTTTGAAATAAGGTTATTTTGACTTGTTATTCAAGTGTTCCGTTTACATCACAGAAACATTCTAATGCTTATGATTGTGAATTCTTAGAACAGTAACCACATTGACAGAGTGTTCTAGATCAAATTTCTTATATTCTCTAGGATTCTAAGTACTTTCTTTAAACACGCCATCAGAAGGACGGGTATTGTAATTGTAAACAGGAAACTCGCCATTTCAGAGTTATCTGAACGTGTGTTCAGTGTATTTTTGTTCCCCCTTGTGTAATAAGGTTCTTTTGACTTGTTATTCAAGTGTTCCATTTACATCACAGAACAATTCCAGTGTTTATTATTGTGAACTCTTAGAATGGTTACCACATTTAAAGAGTGTTCTGAGCTCTTTTAACTTATATACTTTAGTATTCTAAGGAGATTCTTTAGAAACCCCATCAGAATGACGGGAATTGGAAATGTTAACAGTAAACACGGCATTTTAGACCTGTTTGAACCTATGTTCACGGTATTTTTGTTCCCCACTTTTTAATAAGGTTCTTTTTACTTGTTATTCAAGTGTTCTATTTACATCACAGAACCATTCCAGTGTTTATTATTGTGAACTCTTAGAGCAGTAGCCACATTTACAGAGTGTTCTGAGCTCTTTTTAGTTATATACTTTAGTATTCTAAGGAGTTTCTTTAAAAAAGCCATCAGAGTGATGGGAATAGGAAATGTTAACATTAAACGCGGCATTTGAGACTTGTTTGAACCTATGGTCACTGTATTTTCGTTCCCGGTTTGTAATAAGGTTCTTTTGACTTTTTATTCAAGTGTTCCATTTACATCACAGAAACATTCCAATGTTTATGATTGTGAATTCTTAGAACAGTAACCACATTGACAGAGTGTTCTGAGATCAAATTTCTTATATTCTGAAGGATTCTAAGTACTTCCTTTAAACACTCCTTCAGAATGACGGGGATTGTAATTGTAAACAGTAAACTCACCATTACAGAGTTATCTGGACGTGTGTTCAGTGTATTTTTGTTCCCCGTTTTGTAATAAGGTTCTTTTGACTTGTTATTCAAGTGTTCCATTTACATCACAGAACAATTCCAGTGTTTATTATTGTGAACTCTTAGAATGGTTACCACATTTACAGAGTGTTCTGAGCTCTTTTAACTTATATACTTTAGTATTCTAAGGAGTTTCTTTAAAAACGCCATCAGAGTGACGGGAATAGGAAATGTTAACAGTAAACTCAGCATTTGAGACTTGTTTGAACCTATGGTCACTGTATTTTTGTTCCCGGTTTGAAATAAGGTTATTTTGACTTGTTATTCAAGTGTTCCGTTTACATCACAGAAACATTCTAATGCTTATGATTGTGAATTCTTAGAACAGTAACCACATTGACAGAGTGTTCTAGATCAAATTTCTTATATTCTCTAGGATTCTAAGTACTTTCTTTAAACACGCCATCAGAAGGACGGGTATTGTAATTGTAAACAGTAAACTCGCCATTTCAGAGTCATCTGAACGTGTGTTCAGTGTATTTTTGTTCCCCGTTTTGTAATAAGGTTCTTTTGACTTGTTATTCAAGTGTTCCATTTACATCACAGAACAATTCCAGTGTTTATTATTGTGAACTCTTAGAATGGTTACCACATTTACAGAGTGTTCTGAGCTCTTTTAACTTATATACTTTAGTATTCTAAGGAGTTTCTTTAAAAACGCCATCAGAGTGACGGGAATAGGAAATGTTAACAGTAAACTCAGCATTTGAGACTTGTTTGAACCTATGGTCACTGTATTTTTGTTCCCGGTTTGAAATAAGGTTATTTTGACTTGTTATTCAAGTGTTCCGTTTACATCACAGAAACATTCTAATGCTTATGATTGTGAATTCTTAGAACAGTAACCACATTGACAGAGTGTTCTAGATCAAATTTCTTATATTCTCTAGGATTCTAAGTACTTTCTTTAAACACGCCATCAGAAGGACGGGTATTGTAATTGTAAACAGTAAACTCGCCATTTCAGAGTTATCTGAACGTGTGTTCAGTGTATTTTTGTTCCCCCTTGTGTAATAAGGTTCTTTTGACTTGTTATTCAAGTGTTCCATTTACATCACAGAACAATTCCAGTGTTTATTATTGTGAACTCTTAGAATGGTTACCACATTTAAAGAGTGTTCTGAGCTCTTTTAACTTATATACTTTAGTATTCTAAGGAGTTTCTTTAGAAACCCCATCAGAATGACGGGAATTGGAAATGTTAACAGTAAACACGGCATTTTAGACCTGTTTGAACCTATGTTCACGGTATTTTTGTTCCCCACTTTTTAATAAGGTTCTTTTTACTTGTTATTCAAGTGTTCCATTTACATCACAGAACCATTCCAGTGTTTATTATTGTGAACTCTTAGAGCAGTAGCCACATTTATAGAGTGTTCTGAGCTCTTTTTACTTATATACTTTAGTATTCTAAGGAGTTTCTTTAAAAAAGCCATCAGAGTGATGGGAATAGGAAATGTTAACATTAAACGCGGCATTTGAGACTTGTTTGAACCTATGGTCACTGTATTTTCGTTCCCGGTTTGTAATAAGGTTCTTTTGACTTTTTATTCAAGTGTTCCATTTACATCACAGAAACATTCCAATGTTTATGATTGTGAATTCTTAGAACAGTAACCACATTGACAGAGTGTTCTGAGATCAAATTTCTTATATTCTGAAGGATTCTAAGTACTTCCTTTAAACACTCCTTCAGAATGACGGGGATTGTAATTGTAAACAGTAAACTCACCATTACAGAGTTATCTGAACGTGTGTTCAGTGTATTTTTGTTCCCCGTTTTGTAATAAGGTTCTTTTGACTTGTTATTCAAGTGTTCCATTTACATCACAGAACAATTCCAGTGTTTATTATTGTGAACTCTTAGAATGGTTACCACATTTACAGAGTGTTCTGAGCTCTTTTAACTTATATACTTTAGTATTCTAAGGAGTTTCTTTTAAAACGCCATCAGAGTGACGGGAATAGGAAATGTTAACAGTAAACTCAGCATTTGAGACTTGTTTGAACCTATGGTCACTGTATTTTTGTTCCCGGTTTGAAATAAGGTTATTTTGACTTGTTATTCAAGTGTTCCGTTTACATCACAGAAACATTCTAATGCTTATGATTGTGAATTCTTAGAACAGTAACCACATTGACAGAGTGTTCTAGATCAAATTTCTTATATTCTCTAGGATTCTAAGTACTTTCTTTAAACACGCCATCAGAAGGACGGGTATTGTAATTGTAAACAGTAAACTCGCCATTTCAGAGTCATCTGAACGTGTGTTCAGTGTATTTTTGTTCCCCGTTTTGTAATAAGGTTCTTTTGACTTGTTATTCAAGTGTTCCATTTACATCACAGAACAATTCCAGTGTTTATTATTGTGAACTCTTAGAATGGTTACCACATTTACAGAGTGTTCTGAGCTCTTTTAACTTATATACTTTAGTATTCTAAGGAGTTTCTTTAAAAACGCCATCAGAGTGACGGGAATAGGAAATGTTAACAGTAAACTCAGCATTTGAGACTTGTTTGAACCTATGGTCACTGTATTTTTGTTCCCGGTTTGAAATAAGGTTATTTTGACTTGTTATTCAAGTGTTCCGTTTACATCACAGAAACATTCTAATGCTTATGATTGTGAATTCTTAGAACAGTAACCACATTGACAGAGTGTTCTAGATCAAATTTCTTATATTCTCTAGGATTCTAAGTACTTTCTTTAAACACGCCATCAGAAGGACGGGTATTGTAATTGTAAACAGTAAACTCGCCATTTCAGAGTTATCTGAACGTGTGTTCAGTGTATTTTTGTTCCCCCTTGTGTAATAAGGTTCTTTTGACTTGTTATTCAAGTGTTCCATTTACATCACAGAACAATTCCAGTGTTTATTATTGTGAACTCTTAGAATGGTTACCACATTTAAAGAGTGTTCTGAGCTCTTAACTTATATACTTTAGTATTCTAAGGAGTTTCTTTAGAAACCCCATCAGAATGACGGGAATTGGAAATGTTAACAGTAAACACGGAATTTTAGACCTGTTTGAACCTATGTTCACGGTATTTTTGTTCCCCACTTTTTAATAAGGTTCTTTTTACTTGTTATTCAAGTGTTCCATTTACATCACAGTACCATTCCAGTGTTTATTATTGTGAACTCTTAGAGCAGTAGCCACATTTACAGAGTGTTCTGAGCTCTTTTTACTTATATACTTTAGTATTCTAAGGAGTTTCTTTAAAAACGCCATCAGAGTGATGGGAATAGGAAATGTGAACATTAAACGCGGCATTTGAGACTTGTTTGAACCTATGGTCACTGTATTTTCGTTCCCGGTTTGTAATAAGGTTCTTTTGACTTTTTATTCAAGTGTTCCATTTACATCACAGAAACATTCCAATGTTTATGATTGTGAATTCTTAGAACAGTAACCACATTGACAGAGTGTTCTGAGATCAAATTTCTTATATTCTGAAGGATTCTAAGTACTTCCTTTAAACACTCCTTCAGAATGACGGGGATTGTAATTGTAAACAGTAAACTCACCATTACAGAGTTATCTGAACGTGTGTTCAGTGTATTTTTGTTCCCCGTTTTGTAATAAGGTTCTTTTGACTTGTTATTCAAGTGTTCCATTTACATCACAGAACAATTCCAGTGTTTATTATTGTGAACTCTTAGAATGGTTACCACATTTACAGAGTGTTCTGAGCTCTTTTAACTTATATACTTTAGTATTCTAAGGAGTTTCTTTAAAAACGCCATCAGAGTGACGGGAATAGGAAATGTTAACAGTGAACTCAGCATTTGAGACTTGTTTGAACCTATGGTCACTGTATTTTTGTTCCCGGTTTGAAATAAGGTTATTTTGACTTGTTATTCAAGTGTTCCGTTTACATCACAGAAACATTCTAATGCTTATGATTGTGAATTCTTAGAACAGTAACCACATTGACAGAGTGTTCTAGATCAAATTTCTTATACTCGCTAGGATTCTAAATACTTTCTTTAAACACGCCATCAGAAGGATGGGTATTGTAATTGTAAACAGTAAACTCGCCATTTCAGAGTTATCTGAACGTGTGTTTAGTGTATTTTTGTTCCCCGTTGTGTAATAAGGTTCTTTTGACTTGTTATTCAAGTGTTCCATTTACATCACAGAAACATTCCAATGTTTATGATTGTGAATTCTTAGAATAGTAACCACATTGTGAGAGTGTTCTGAGATCAAATTTCTTATATTCTGAAGGATTCTAAGTACTTTCTTTAAACACGCCATCAGAATGACGGGAATTGTAATTGTAAACAGTAAACTCGCCATTTCAGAGTTATCTGAACGTGTGTTCAGTGTATTTTTGTTCCCTGTTTTGTAATAAGGTTCTTTTGACTTGTTATTCAAGTGTTCCATTTACATCACAGAACAATTCCAGTGTTTATTATTGTGAACTCTTTGAATGGTTACCACATTTACAGAGTGTTCTGAGCTCTTTTAACTTATATACTTTAGTATTCTAAGGAGTTTCTTTAAAAACGCCATCAGAGTGATGGGAATAGGAAATGTTAACAGTAAACTCAGCATTTGAGACTTGTTTGAACCTATGGTCACTGTATTTTTGTTCCCGGTTTGAAATAAGGTTATTTTGACTTGTTATTCAAGTCTTCCATTTACATCACAGAACAATTCCAGTGTTTATTATTGTGAACTCTTTGAACGGTTACCACATTTACAGAGAGTTCTGATCTCTTTTAACTCATATACTTTAGTATTCTAAGGAGTTTCTTTAAAAACGCCAACAGAATGACGGGAATAGGAAATGTAAACAGTAAACTCGCCATTTCAGTGTTATCTGAACCTTTGTTCAGTGTATTTTTGTTCCCCATTGTGTAATAAGGTTCTTTTGACTTGTTATTCAAGTCTTCCATTTACATCACAGAACAATTCAAGTGTGTATTACTGTGAATTCTTAGAAGAGTAACCGCATTTACACAGTGTTGTGAGCTCTTTTAACTCATATTCTTTGGTATTCTACGGAGTTTCTTTAAAAACGCCATCAGAATGACGGGAATAGGAAATGTAAACAGTGATCTCGGCATTTGAGACCTGTTTGAACCTATGTTTACTGTATTTTTGTTCCCCGGTTTGTAATAAGGTTGTTTTTAATTGTTATTAAAGTGTTCCATTTACATCACAGAACAATTCCAGTGTTTATTATTGTGAATTCTTAGAAGAGTAACCGCATTTACACAGTCTTCTGAGCTCTTTTAACTCATATTCTTTGGTATTCTAAGGAGTTTCTTTAAAAACGCCATCAGAATGACGGGAATAGGAAATGTAAACAGTAAACTCGCCATTTCAGAGTTATCTCAACGTGTGTTCAGTGTATTTTTGTTCCCGGTTTGTAATAAGGTTCTTTTGACTTGTTATTCAAGTCTTCCATTTACATCACAGAACAATTCAAGTGTGTATTATTGTGAATTCTTAGAAGAGTAACCGCATTTACACAGTGTTCTGAGCTCTTTTAACTCATATTCTTTGGTATTCTAAGGAGTTTCTTTAAAAACGCCATCAGAATGATGGTAATAGGAAATGTAAACAGGGAACACGGCATTTGAGACCTGTTTGAACCTATGTTTACTGTATTTTTGTTCCCCGGTTTGTAATAAGGTTGTTTTTAATTGTTATTCAAGTGTTCCTTTTACATCACAGAACAATTCCAGTGTTTATTATTGTGAATTCCTAGAACAGTAACCACCTTTACAGAGAGTTATGATCTCTTTTAACTTATATTCTTTAGTATTCTAAGGAGTTTCTTTAAAAACGCCATCAGAATGACGGGAATTGGAAATGTAAACAGTGAACTCGGCATTTGAGACTTGTTTGAACCTATGGTCATTCTATTTTGGTTCCGGGTTTGTAATAAGGTTCTTTTGACTTGTTATTCAAGTGTTCCATTTACATCACAGAAACATTCTAATGTTTATGATTGTGAATTCTTAGAACATTAACCACATTGTCAGAGTGTTCTGGATCAGATTTCTTATATTCTCTAGGATTCTAAGTACTTTCTTTAAACACGCCATCAGAATGACGGGAATTGTAATTGTAAACAATAAACTTGCCATTTCAGAGTTATCTGAATGTGTGTTCAGTGTATTTTTGTTCCCTGTTTTGTAATAAGGTTCTTTTGACTTGTTATTCAAGTGTTCCATTTACATCACAGAACAATTCCAGTGTGTATTATTGTGAACTCTTAGAACGGTTACCACATTTACAGAGTGTTCTGATCTCTTTTAAATCATACACTTTAGTATTCTAAGGAGTTTCTTTAAAAACGCCATCAGAATTACCGGAATAGGAAATGTAAACAGTAAACTCGCCATTTCAGTGTTATCTGAACCTTTGTTCAGTGTATTTTTGTTCCCCATTGTGTAATAAGGTTCTTTTGACTTGTTATTCAAGTCTTCCATTTACATCACAGAACAATTCAAGTGTGTATTACTGTGAATTCTTAGAAGAGTAACCGCATTTACACAGTGTTCTGAGCTCTTTTAAATCATATTCTTTGGTATTCTAAGGAGTTTCTTTTAAAACGCCATCAGAATGACGGGAATAGGAAATGTAAACAGTGAACTCGGCATTTGAGACATGTTTGAACCTATGTTTACTGTATTTTTGTTCCCCGGTTTGTAATAAGGTTGTTTTTAATTGTTATTCAAGTGTACCATTTACATCACAGAACAATTCCAGTGTTTATTATTGTGAATTCTTAGAAGAGTAACCGCATTTACACAGTTTTCTGAGCTCTTTTAACTCATATTCTTCGGTGTTCTAAGGAGTTTCTTTAAAAACGCCAACAGAATGACGGGAATAGGAAATGTAAACAGTAAACTCGCCATTTCAGTGTTATCTGAACCTTTGTTCAGTGTATTTTTGTTCCCTGTTGTGTAATAAGGTTCTTTTGACTTCTTATTCAAGTCTTCCATTTACATCACAGAACAATTCAAGTGTGTATTACTGTGAATTCTTAGAAGAGTAACCGCATTTACACAGTGTTGTGAGCTCTTTTAACTCATATTCTTTGGTATTCTAAGGAGTTTCTTTAAAAACGCCATCAGAATGACGGGAATAGGAAATGTAAACAGTGAACTCGGCATTTGAGACCTGTTTGAACCTATGTTTACTGTATTTTTGTTCCCCGGTTTGTAATAAGGTTGTTTTTAATTGTTATTAAAGTGTTCCATTTACATCACAGAACAATTCCAGTGTTTATTATTGTGAATTCTTAGAAGAGTAACCGCATTTACACAGTCTTCTGAGCTCTTTTAACTCATATTCTTTGGTATTCTAAGGAGTTTCTTTAAAAACGCCATCAGAATGACGGGAATAGGAAATGTAAACAGTAAACTCGCCATTTCAGAGTTATCTGAAAGTGTGTTCAGTGTATTTTTGTTCCCCGTTTTGTAATAATGTTCTTTTGACTTGTTATTCAAGTCTTCCATTTACATCACAGAACAATTCAAGTGTGTATTACTGTGAATTCTTAGAAGAGTAACCGCATTTACACAGTGTTGTGAGCTCTTTTAACTCATATTCTTTGGTATTCTAAGGAGTTTCTTTAAAAACGCCATCAGAATGACGGGAATAGGAAATGTAAATAGTGAACTCGGCATTTGAGACCTGTTTGAACCTATGTTTACAGTATTTTTGTTCCCCGGTTTGTAATAAGGTTGTTTTTAATTGTTATTAAAGTGTTCCATTTACATCACAGAACAATTCCAGTGTTTATTATTGTGAATTCTTAGAAGAGTAACCGCATTTACACAGTCTTCTGAGCTCTTTTAACTTATATTCTTTGGTATTCTAAGGAGTTTCTTTAAAAACGCCATCAGAATGACGGGAATTGGAAATGTAAACAGTGAACCCGGCATTTGAGACTTGTTTGAACCTATGGTCACTCTATTTTGGTTCCGGGTTTGTAATAAGGTTCTTTTGACTTGTTATTCAAGTGTTCAATTTACATCACAGAAACATTCTAATGTTTATGATTGTGAATTCTTAGAACATTAACCACATTGTCAGAGTGTTCTAGATCAGATTTCTTATATTCTCTAGGATTCTAAGTACTTTCTTTAAACACGCCATCAGAATGACGGGAATTGTAATTGTAAACAATAAACTTGCCATTTCAGAGTTATCTGAATGTGTGTTCAGTGTATTTTTGTTCCCTGTTTTGTAATAAGGTTCTTTTGACTTGTTATTCAAGTGTTCCATTTACATCACAGAACAATTCCAGTGTGTATCATTGTGAATTCTTAGAACGGTTACCACATTTACAGAGTGTTCTGATCTCTTTTAAATCATACACTTTAGTATTCTAAGGAGTTTCTTTAAAAACGCCATCAGAATGACCGGAATAGGAAATGTAAACAGTAAACTCGGCATTTCAGTGTTATCTGAACCTTTGTTCAGTGTATTTTTGTTCCCCATTGTGTAATAAGGTTCTTTTGACTTGTTATTCAAGTCTTCCATTTACATCACAGAACAATTCAAGTGTGTATTACTGTGAATTCTTAGAAGAGTAACCGCATTTACACAGTTTTCTGAGCTCTTTTAAATCATATTCTTTGGTATTCTAAGGAGTTTCTTTTAAAACGCCATCAGAATGACGGGAATAGGAAATGTAAACAGTGAACTCGGCATTTGAGACATGTTTGAACCTATGTTTACTGTATTTTTGTTCCCCGGTTTGTAATAAGGTTGTTTTTAATTGTTATTCAAGTGTACCATTTACATCACAGAACAATTCCAGTGTTTATTATTGTGAATTCTTAGAAGAGTAACCGCATTTACACAGTGTTCTGAGCTCTTTTAACTCATATTCTTCGGTATTCTAAGGAGTTTCTTTAAAAACGCCAACAGAATGACGGGAATAGGAAATGTAAACAGTAAACTCGCCATTTCAGTGTTATCTGAACCTTTGTTCAGTGTATTTTTGTTCCCTGTTGTGTAATAAGGTTCTTTTGACTTCTTATTCAAGTCTTCCATTTACATCACAGAACAATTCAAGTGTGTATTACTGTGAATCTTAGAAGAGTAACCGCATTTACACAGTGTTGTGAGCTCTTTTAACTCATATTCTTTGGTATTCTAAGGAGTTTCTTTAAAAACGTCATCAGAATGACGGGAATAGGAAATGTAAATAGTGAACTCGGCATTTGAGACCTGTTTGAACCTATGTTTACTGTATTTTTGTTCCCCGGTTTGTAATAAGGTTGTTTTTAATTGTTATTAAAGTGTTCCATTTACATCACAGAACAATTCCAGTGTTTATTATTGTGAATTCTTAGAAGAGTAACCGCATTTACACAGTCTTCTGAGCTCTTTTAACTCATATTCTTTGGTATTCTAAGGAGTTTCTTTAAACACGCCATCAGAATGACGGGAATTGGAAATGTAAACAGTGAACCCGGCATTTGAGACTTGTTTGAACCTATGGTCACTCTATTTTGGTTCCGGGTTTGTAATAAGGTTCTTTGGACTTGTTATTCAAGTGTTCCATTTACATCACAGAAACATTCTAATGTTTATGATTGTGAATTCTTAGAACATTAACCACATTGTCAGAGTGTTCTAGATCAGATTTCTTATATTCTCTAGGATTCTAAGTACTTTCTTTAAACACGCCATCAGAATGACGGGAATTGTAATTGTAAACAATAAACTTGCCATTTCAGAGTTATCTGAATGTGTGTTCAGTGTATTTTTGTTCCCTGTTTTGTAATAAGGTTCTTTTGACTTGTTATTCAAGTGTTCCATTTACATCACAGAACAATTCCAGTGTGTATCATTGTGAACTCTTAGAACGGTTACCACATTTACAGAGTTTTCTGATCTCTTTTAACTCATACACTTTAGTATTCTAAGGAGTTTCTTTAAAAACGCCATCAGAATGACCGGAATAGGAAATGTAAACAGTAAACTCGCCATTTCAGTGTTATCTGAACCTTTGTTCAGTGTATTTTTGTTCCCCATTGTGTAATAAGGTTCTTTTGACTTGTTATTCAAGTCTTCCATTTACATCACAGAACAATTCAAGTGTGTATTACTGTGAATTCTTAGAAGAGTAACCGCATTTACACAGTGTTGTGAGCTCTTTTAACTCATATTCTTTGTTATTCTAAGGAGTTTCTTTAAAAACGCCATCAGAATGACGGGAATAGGAAATGTAAACAGTGAACTCAGCATTTGAGACATGTTTGAACCTATGTTTACTGTATTTTTGTTACCCGGTTTGTAATAAGGTTGTTTTTAATTGTTATTCAAGTGTTCCATTTACATCACAGAACAATTCCAGTGTTTATTATTGTGAATTCTTAGAAGAGTAACCGCATTTACACAGTCTTCTGAGCTCTTTTAACTCATATTCTTCGGTATTCTAAGGAGTTTCTTTAAAAACGCCATCAGAATGACGGGAATAGGAAATGTAAACAGTAAACTCGCCATTTCAGAGTTATCTGAACGTGTGTTCAGTGTATTTTTGTTCCCCGTTTTGTAATAAGGTTCTTTTGACTTGTTATACAAGTCTTCAATTTACATCACAGAACAACTCCAGTGTTTATTATTGTGAATTCTTAGAACAGTAACCACGTTTACAGAGAGTTCTGATCTCTTTTAACTTATATTCTTTAGTATTCTAAGGAGTTTCTTTAAAAATGCCATCAGAATGACGGGAATTGGAAATGTAAACAGTGAACTAGGCATTTGAGACTTGTTTGAACCTATGGTCACTCTATTTTGGTTCCGGGTTTGTAATAAGGTTCTTTTGACTTGTTATTCAAGTGTTCCATTTACATCACAGAAACATTCTAATGTTTATGATTGTGAATTCTTAGAACAGTAACCACATTGACAGATTGTTCTAGATCAAATTTCTTATATTCTCTACGATCTAAGTACTTTCTTTAAACACGCCATCAGAATGACGGGAATTGTAATTGTAAACAGTAAACTCGCCATTTCAGAGTTATCTGAACGTGTGTTCAGTGTATTTTTGTTCCCCGTTTTGCAATAAGGTTCTTTTGACTTGTTATTCAAGTGTTCCATTTACATCACAGAACAATTCCAGTGTTTATTATTGTGAACTCTTAGAACGGTTACCACATTTACAGAGAGTTCTGATCTCTTTTAACTCATATACTTTAGTATTGTAAGGAATTTCTTTAAAAACGCCATCAGAATGTCGGGAATAGGAAATGTAAACAGGGAACACGGCATTTGAGACCTGTTTGAACCTATGTTTACTGTATTTTTGTTCCCAGGTTTGTAATAAGCTTGTTTTTAATTGTTATTCAAGTGTTCCTTTTACATCACAGAACAATTCCAGTGTTTATTATGGTGAATTCCTAGAACAGTAACCACCTTTACAGAGAGTTCTGATCTCTTTTAACTTATATTCTTTGGTATTCTAAGGAGTTTCTTTAAAAACGCCATCAGAATGTTGGGAATAGGAAATGTAAACAGTGAACTCGGCATTTAAGCCATGTTTGAATCTTGTTTACTGTATTTTTGTTCCCCGGTTTGTAATAAGGTTGTTTTTAATTGTTATTCAAGTGTTCCATTTACATCACAGAACAATTCCCGTGTTTATTATTGTGAATTCTTAGAAGAGTAACCGCATTTACACAGTGTTCTGAGCTCTTTTAACTCATATTCTTTGGTATTCTAAGGAGTTTCTTTAAAAACGCCATGAGAATGATGGGAATAGGAAATGTAAACAGTGAACTCGGCATTTGAGACCTGTTTGAACCTATGTTTACTGTATTTTTGTTCCCCGGTTTGTAATAAGCTTGTTTTTAATTGTTATTCAAGTGTTCCTTTTACATCACAGAACAATTCCAGTGTTTATTATTGTGAATTCTTAGAACAGTAATCACCTTTACAGAGAGTTCTGATCTCTTTTAACTTATATTCTTTAGTATTCTAAGGAGTTTCTTTAAAAACGCCATCAGAATGACGGCAATTGGAAATGTAAACAGTGAACTTGGCATTTGAGACTTGTTTGAACCTATGGTCACTCTATTTTTGTTCCCGGTTTGTAATAAGGTTCTTTTGACTTGTTATTCAAGTGTTCCATTTACATCACAGAAACATTCTAATGCTTATGATTGTGAATTCTTAGAACAGTAACCACATTGACAGAGTGTTCTAGATCAAATTTCTTATATTCTCTACGATTCTAAGTACTTTCTTTAAACACGCCATCAGAATGACGGGAATTGTCATTGTAAATAGTAAACTCGCCATTTCAAAGTTATCTGAACGTGTGTTCAGTGTATTTTTGTTCCCCGTTTTGTAATAAGGTTCTTTTGACTTGTTATTCAAGTGTTCCATTTACATCACAGAAAAATTCCAGTGTTTATTATTGTGAACTCTTAGAACTGTTACCACATTTACAGAGTGTTCTGATCTCTTTTAACTCATATACTTTAGTATTCTAAGGAGTTTCTTTAAAAACGCCATCAGAATGACGGGAATAGGAAATGTAAACAGTAAACTCGCCATTTCAGAGTTATCTGAACGTGTGTTCAGTGTATTTTTGTTCCCCGTTTTGTAATAAGGTTCTTTTGACTTGTTATTCAAGTCTTCCATTTACATCACAGAACAATTCAAGTGTGTATTATTGTGAATTCTTAGAAGAGTAAGCGCATTTACACAGTGATCTGAGCTCTTTTAACTCATATTCTTTGGTATTCTAAGGAGTTTCTTTAAAAACGCCATCAGAATGTCGGGAATAGGAAATGTAAACAGGGAACACGGCATTTGAGACCTGTTTGAACCTATGTTTACTGTATTTTTGTTCCCCGGTTTGTAATAAGCTTGTTTTTAATTGTTATTCAAGTGTTCCTTTTACATCACAGAACAATTCCAGTGTTTATTATTGGGAATTCCTAGAACAGTAACCACCTTTACAGAGAGTTCTGATCTCTTTTAACTTATATTCTTTATTATTCTAAGGAGTTTCTTTAAAAACGCCATCAGAATGACGGGAATTGGAAATATAAACAGTGAACTCGGCATTTGAGACTTGTTTGAACCTATGGTCACTCTATTTTGGTTCCGGGTTTGTAATAAGGTTCTTTTGACTTGTTATTCAAGTGTTGCATTTACATCACAGAAATATTCTAATGTTTATGATTGTGAATTCTTAGAACATTAACCACATTGTCAGAGTGTTCTAGATCAGATTTCTTATATTCTCTAGGATTCTAAGTACTTTCTTTAAACACGCCATCAGAATGACGGGAATTGTAATTGTACACAATAAACTTGCCATTTCAGAGTTATCTGAATGTGTGTTCAGTGTATTTTTGTTCCCTGTTTTGTAATAAAGTTCTTTTGACTTGTTATTCAAGTGTTCCATTTACATCACAGAACAATTCCAGTGTGTATTATTGTGAACTCTTAGAACTGTTACCACATTTACAGAGTGTTCTGATCTCTTTTAACTCATATACTTTAGTATTCTAAGGAGTTTCTTTAAAAACGCCATCAGAATGACAGGAATAGGAAATGTAAACAGTAAACTCGCCATTTCAGTGTTATCTGAACCTTTGTTCAGTGTATTTTTGTTCCCCATTTTGTAATAAGATTCTTTTGATTTGTTATTCAAGTCTTCCATTTACATCACAGAACAATTCAAGTGTGTATTACTGTGAATTCTTAGAAAAGTAACCGCATTTACACAGTGTTCTAAGCTCTTTTAACTCATATTCTTTGGTATTCTAAGGAGTTTCTTTAAAAACTCCATCAGAATGACGGGAATAGGAAATGTAAACAGTGAACTCGGCATTTGAGACATGTTTGAACTGTATGTTTACTGTATTTTTGTTCCCCGGTTTGTAATAAGGTTGTTTTTAATTGTTATTCAAGTGTTCCATTTACATCACAGAACAATTCCAGTGTGTATTATTGTGAATTCTTAGAACAGTAACCGCATTTACACAGTGTTCTGAGCTCTTTTAACTCATATTCTTTGGTATTCTAAGGAGTTTCTTTAAAAACGCCATCAGAATGACGGGAATAGGAAATGTAAACAGTAAACTCGCCATTTCAGAGTTATCTGAACCTTTGTTCAGAGTATTTTTGTTCCCCGTTGTGTAATAAGGTTCTTTTGACTTGTTATTCAAGTCTTCCATTTACATCACAGAACAATTCCAGTGTGTATTATTGTGAATTCTTAGAAGAGTAACCGAATTTACACAGTGTTCCGAGCTCTTTTAACTTATATTCTTTGGTATTCTAAGGAGTTTCTTTAAAAATGCCATCAGAATGACGGGAATAGGAAACGTAAACAGTGAACTCGGCATTTAAGCCATGTTTGAACCTATGTTTACTGTATTTTTGTTCCCCGGTTTGTAATAAGGTTGTTTTTAATTGTTATTCAAGTGTTCCTTTTACATCACAGAACAATTCCAGTGTTTATTATTGTGAATTCTTAGAACAGTAACCACCTTTACAAAGAGTTCTGATCTCTTTTTACTTATATTCTTTAGTATTCTAAGGAGTTTCTTTAAAAACGCCATCAGAATGACGGGAATTGGAAATGTAAACGGTGAACTCGATAATTTGAGACTTGTTTGAACCTATGGTCACTCTATTTTTGTTCCCGTTTTGTAATAAGGTTCTTTTGACTTGTTATTCAAGTGTTCCATTTACATCACAGAAACATTCTAATGTTTATGATTGTGAATTCTGAGAACAGTAACCACATTGACAGAGTGTTCTAGAACAAATTTCTTATATTCTCTATGATTCTAAGTACTTTCTTTAAACACGCCATCAGAATGACGTGAATTGTAATTGTAAACAGTACACTCGCCATTTCAGAGTTATCTGAAGGAGTGTTCAGTGTATTTCTGTTCCCCGTTTTGTAATAAGGTTCTTTTGACTTGTTATTCAAGTATTCCATTTACATCACAGAACAATTCCAGTGTTTATTATTGTGAACACTTAGAACGGTTACCACATTTACAGAGTGTTCTGATCTCTTTTAACTCATATACTTTAGTATTCTAAGGAGTTTCTTTAAAAAAGCCAACAGAATGACGGGAATATTAAATGTAAACATTAAACTCGCCATTTCAGTGTTATCTGAACCTTTGTTCAGTGTATTTTTGTAGCCCGTTGTGTAATAAGGTTCTTTTGACTTCTTATTCAAGTCTTCCATTTACATCACAGAACAATTCAAGTGTGTATTATTGTGAATTCTTAGAAGAGTAACCGCATTTACACAGTGTTCTGAGCTCTTTGAAATCATATTCTTTGGTATTCTAAGGATTTTCTTTAAAAACTCCATCAGAATGACGGGAATAGGAAATGTAAACAGTGAACTCGGCATTTGAGACCTGTTTGAACCTATGTTTACTGTATTTTTGTTCCCCGGTTTGTAATAAGGTTGTTTTTAATTGTTATTCAAGTGTTCCATTTACATCACAGAAACATTCCAATGTTTATGATTGTGAATTCTTAGAACAGTAACCACATTGACAGAGTGTTCTGAGATCAAATTTCTTATATTCTGAAGGATTCTAAGTACTTTCTTTAAACACACCATCAGAATGTCGGGAATTGTAATTGTCAACAGTAAACTCACCATTATAGAGTTATCTGAACGTGTGTTCAGTGTATTTTTGTTCTCCGTTTTGCAATAAGGTTCTTTTGACTTGTTATTCAAGTGTTCCATTTACATCACAGAACAATTCCCCTGCGTATTATTGTGAATTCTTAGAACAGTAACCGCATTCACACAGTGTTCTGAGCTCTTTTAACTCATATTCTTTGGTATAATAAGGAGTTTCTTTAAAAACGCCATCAAAATGACTGGAATAGGAAATGTAAACAGTGATCTCGACATTTCAGAGTAATCTGAACATTTGTTCATTGTATTTTTGTTCCCCGTTGTGTAATAAGGATGTTTTGACTTGTTATTCAAGTGTTCCATTTACATCACAGAACCATTCCAGTGTTTATTATTCTGAACTCTTAGAGCAGTAGCCACATTTACAGAGTGTTCTCAGCTCTTTTAACTTATATATTTTAGTATTCGAAGAAGTTTCTTTTAAAAAGCCATCAGAATGACGGGAATAGGAAATGTAAACAGTAAACTCCGCATTTGAGACCTGTTTCAATCTAGGTTCACTGTATTTTTATTCCCGGTTTGTAATAAGGTTCTTTTGACTTGTTATTCAAGTGTTCCATTTACATCACAGAAACATTCCAATGTTTATGATTGTGAATTCTTAGTACAGTAACCACATTGACAGAGTGTTCTGAGATAAAATTTCTTATATTCTGAAGGATTCTAAGTAATTTCTTTAAACACGCCATCAGAATGACGGGGATTGTAATTGTAAACAGTAAACTCACCATTACAGAGTTATCTGAACGTGTGTTCAGTGTATTTTTGTTCCCCGTTTTGTAATAAGGTTCTTTTGACTTGTTATTCAAGTGTTCCATTTACATCACAGAACAATTCCAGTGTTTATTATTGTGAACTCTTAGAATGGTTACCACATTTACAGAGTGTTCTGATCTCTTTTAACTCATATACTTTAGTATTCTAAGGAGATTCTTTAAAAACGCCATCAGAATGACGGGAATAGGAAATATAAACAGTAAACTCGCCATTTCAGTGTTATCTGAACCTTTGTTCAGTGTATTTTTGTTCCCTGTTTTGTAATAAGGTTCTTTTGACTGGTTATTCAAGTGTTCCATTTACATCACAGAACAATTCCAGTGTTTATTATTGTGAACACTTAGAACGGTTACCACATTTACAGAGTGTTCTGATCTCTTTTAACTCATATACTTTAGTATTCTAAGGAGTTTCTTTAAAAACGCCAACAGAATGACGGGAATATTAAATGTAAACAGTAAACTCACCATTTCAGTGTTATCTGAAACTTTGTTCAGTGTATTTTGGTTCCCCGTTGTGTAATAAGGTTCTTTTGACTTCTTATTCAAGTCTTCCATTTACATCACAGAACAATTCAAGTGTGTATTATTGTGAATTCTTAGAAGAGTAACCGCATTTACACAGTGTTCTGAGCTCTTTTAACTCATATTCTTTGGTATTCTAAGGAGTTTCTTTAAAAACTCCATCAGAATGACGGGAATAGGAAATGTAAACAGTGAACTCGGCATTTGAGACCTGTTTGAACCTATGTTTACTGTATATTTGTTCCCCGGTTTGTAATAAGGTTGTTTTTAATTGTTATTCAAGTGTTCCTTTTACATCACAGAACAATTCCAGTGTTTATTATTGTGAATTCTTAGAATAGTAACCACCTTTACAGAGAGTTCTGATCTCTTTTAACTTATATTCTTTAGTATTCTAAGGTTTTTCTTTAAAAACGCCATCAGAATGACGGGAATTGGAAATGTAAACAGTGAACTAGGCATTTGAGACTTGTTTGAACCTATGGTCACTCTATTTTTGTTTCTGGTTTGTAATAAAGTTCTTTTGACTTGTTATTCAAGTGTTCCATTTACATCTTAGAAACATTCTAATGTTTATGATTGTAAATTCTGAGAACAGTAAACACATTGACAGAGTGTTCTAGATCAAATTTCTTATATTCTCTATGATTCTAAGTACT
The DNA here is from genome assembly GCF_964212035.1 of Myotis nattereri. Classification (NCBI taxonomy): domain Eukaryota; kingdom Metazoa; phylum Chordata; class Mammalia; order Chiroptera; family Vespertilionidae; genus Myotis; species Myotis nattereri. The sequence continues at coordinate 35,146,058 of NC_138090.1, forward strand.
TTCTTTAAACACGCCATCAGAATGAAGGGAATTGTAATTGGAAACAGTAAACTCGCCATTTCAGAGTTATCTGAATGTGTGTTCAGTGTATTTTTGTTCCCCGATGTGTAATAAGGTTCTTTTGACTTGTTATTCAAGTGTTCCATTTACATCACAGAACAATTCCAGTGTTTATTATTGTGAACTCTTAGAACGGTTACCACATTTACAGAGTGTTCTGATCTCTTTTAACTCATGTACTTTAGTATTCTAAGGAGTTTCTTTAAAAACGCCATCAGAATGACGGGAATAGGAAATGTAAACAGTAAACTCGCCATTTCAGTGTTATCTGAACCTTTGTTCAGTGTATTTTTGTTCCCCGTTGTGTAATAAGGTTCTTTTGACTTGTTATTCAAGTCTTCCATTTACATCACAGAACAATTCCAGTGTGTATTATTGTGAATTCTTAGAAGAGTAACCGCATTTACACAGTGTTCTGAGCTCTTTTAACTCATATTCTTTGGTATTCTAAGGAGTTTCTTTAAAAACTCCATCAGAATGATGGGAATAGGAAATGTAAACAGTGATCTCGGCATTTGAGACCTGTTTGAACCTATGTTTACTGTATTTTTGTTCCGCGGTTTGTAATAAGGTTGTTTTTAATTGTTATTCAAGTGTTCCATTTACATCACAGAACAATTCCAGTGTTTATTATTGTGAATTCTTAGAAGAGTAACCACCTTTACAGAGAGTTCTGAGCTCTTTCAACTTATATTCTTTAGTATTCTAAGGAGTTTCTTTAAAAACACCATCAGAATGACGGGAATTGGAAATGTAAACTGTAAACTCGGCATTTGAGACTTGTTTGAACCTATGGTCACTGTATTTTTGTTCCCGGTGTGTAATAAGGTTCTTTTGACTTGTTATTCAAGTGTTCCATTTACATCACAGAAACATTCAAATGTTTATGATTGTGAATTCTGAGAACAGTAACCACATTGACAGAGTGTTCTAGAACAAATTTCTTATAATCTCTACGATTCTAAGTACTTTCTTTAAACACGCCATCAGAATGACGTGAATTGTAATTGTAAACAGTACACTCGCCATTTCAGAGTTATCTGAAGGAGTGTTCAGTGTATTTTTGTTCCCCGTTTTGTAATAAGGTTCTTTTGACTTGTTATTCAAGTGTTCCATTTACATCACAGAACAATTCCAGTGTTTATTATTGTGAACACTTAGAACGGTTACCACATTTACAGAGTGTTCTGATCTCTTTTAACTCATATACTTTAGTATTCTAAGGAGTTTCTTTAAAAACGCCAACAGAATGACGGGAATATTAAAAGTAAACAGTAAACTCGCCATTTCAGTGTTATCTGAACCTTTGTTCAGTGTATTTTTGTTCCCCGTTGTGTAATAAGGTTCTTTTGACTTGTTATTCAAGTCTTCCATTTACATCACAGAACAATTCCAGTGTGTAATATTGTGAATTCTTAGAAGAGTAACCGCATTTACACAGTGTTCTGAGCTCTTTTAACTCATATTCTTTGGTATTCTAAGGAGTTTCTTTAAAAACTCCATCAGAATGACGGGTATAGGAAATGTAAACATTGAACTCGGCATTTGAGACCTGTTTGAACCTATGTTTACTGTATTTTTGTTCCCCGGTTTGTAATAAGGTTGTTTTTAATTGTTATTCAAGTGTTCAATTTACATCACAGAAACATTCCAATGTTTATGATTGTGAATTCTTAGAACAGTAACCACATTGACAGATCAAATTTCTTATATTCTGAAGGATTCTAAGTACTTTCTTTAAACACGCCATCAGAATGTCGGGAATTGTAATTGTCAACAGTAAACTCACCATTATAGAGTTATCTGAACGTGTGTTCAGTGTATTTTTGTTCCCTGTTTTGTAATAAGGTTCTTTTGACTTGTTATTCAAGTGTTCCATTTACATCACAGAACAATTCCCCTGTGTATTATTGTGAATTCTTAGAACAGTAACCCCATTCACACAGTGTTCTGAGCTCTTTTAACTCATATTCTTTGGTATTCTAAGGAGTTTCTTTAAAAACGCCATCAAAATGACGGGAATAGGAAATGTAAACAGTGATCTCGGCATTTCAGAGTAATCTGAACATTTGTTCATTGTATTTTTGTTCCCGGTTGTGTAATAAGGATGTTTTGACTTTTTATTAAAGTGTTCCATTTACATCACAGAACCATTCCAGTGTTTATTACTGTGAACTCTTAGAGCAGTAGCCACATTTACAGAGTGTTCTCAGCTCTTTTAATTTATATACTTTAGTATTCTAAGGAGTTTCTTTTAAAAAGCTATCAGAATGACGGGAATAGGTAAATTAAACAGTAAACTCCGCATTTGACACCTGTTTCAACCTAGGTTCACTGTATTTTTATTCCCCGGTTTGTAATAAGGTTCTTTTGACTTGTTATTCAAGTGTTCCATTTACATCACAGAAACATTCCAATGTTTATGATTGTGAATTTTTAGAACAGTAACCACATTGACAGAGTGTTCTGAGATATAATTTCTTATATTCTGAAGGATTCTAGGTACTTTCTTTAAGCACGCCATCAGAATGACGGGGATTGTAATTGTAAACAGTAAACTCACCATTACAGAGTTATCTGAACGTTTGTTCATTGTATTTTTGTTCCCCGTTTTGTAATAAGGTTCTTTTGACTTGGTATTCAGGTGTTCCATTTACATCTCAGAACAATTCCAGTGTGTATTATTGTGAATTCTTAGAACAGTAAGCGCATTTACACAGTGTTCTGAGCTCTTTTAAGTCATATTCTTTCGCATTCTAAGGAGTTTCTTTAAAAACGCCATCAGGGAGAGAAAATGGCGGAGGTTTAGACAGACGTGTCGGTGCCTTGTCCCGGAGCAGATAAGGGCGGGCAGCTGAAACGGGTAGCATACAGCCCGAATAAGCAGAGGAGATTCAGCTGAGACAGTCTGCAGCCAGGAAAGACAGAGAAATCCTAGATAAAGGGAACGGTTAGAGGCTGAGGCTGAAACCTCTCCAGGTGCGCCGGCACAGCCGTGGAGACCGTGCCATCTTGGGTGACTGTCGCCGGCATCCAGAGACCAGCTACTAACCCGGCAACAACGGCTCTCAAGCAGCGCGACTACGTGAACTCGGAGGAACTCTGCTTCTCCCCACAGAAAGGTTAGACTTTCCCCAAAGGTGCGGTTTGCAGTTTAGGTTGGAGAGTGGAACGCGCGCAGGGGGGTGGGGGCTCTGCGCCCCACAAAGACCGCGGCCGTTGGAGCCAGCGTGACCCACGAGTGTGGAAGGGCACCCCCAGGGCTGCTGGCAGAAGGGAACGCTATAAATAAGCCCACAGTTGGACGGGACACAAACGGGCAGCCTCAGATTACGCCAGTTTGCCGGCTACTCGGTGCCAGGAGCCAGAGCGCGCGCAGAGACTTCGTGCAGATTTGGAAGGTGAAGCGTTGCGAGTTCGCACAACTTCCCAGGCTCTTAAATCTGTGCGTTTGATTGTTGAACCCAGTGCAAGGGACTACCCAGTTGGGGTCAGTCACAGAGCTTGTAAGGGAAGGCTGTTTTGGGGGAGCCTGGGAAACAGAGCGGGGAGTGACTACTGGAAAACCAGCTCTGGGCGGAGGACATTCCCAAACCAGCTTCCGGTACAATAGAGAACACCTGGTCAGAGAGGTCCTATACCCTCGGAGGTCAATCCCGACCCACTGCCACCCAGAGGCAGAGCCACGAACTGACTCTTCTGTAAATACAGATAAGGGCTGTCTGGGAAACCAATGTAGCCTGCCTTAAAATCAGGACTGTGGCTTACAACACAGAGGAACAGTGTATCAGAGGAAAATTCAACATTCTCCTGAATACCTGGTGTGCCAAAAAGAGGAGCAGAAGATCTGAAGCACCTTCATTACAGCCCATTTTTTTTTAATTATTTTTTTTAATTATTGTTTCACCTTTTAACTAAGAAACCATTTATTTTCTTTTTTCATCACCTGATTTTACCCTTTTAATTACTACATTTTTATTTTTAACCAGTATTATTACTGCTGCCATTTTACCTTTTTTTTTTTTAAAGTGTCATTTTATTTTCTCTTTATTTTATTTTGGGACTAAGGTTCTCCATTCTATTTTCATCATTCCTTTAGCATCATTTTCCTCTACCTCAATTGTGCTGCTGTGCTAAAACTCTCTTCCCCACTTTTCCCCTTTTGCTGTCCTGTTTCTCTTACCCTATTCCTGCTTTAGATTTTTCCTATTCTTCATATGCCCTGTCTAAATTTCACCCTACTTATATATCCCTTTTCCAATCACCTGCTCTAAATCCTTATCCACCTCTCCCTTATCTTTCTTCACTATCCAAATTTTTTATTCTCTCCTTTTCTCTATTGTTCTGTTGTTGCTTGCTCGATTGTTGAGTATATTGTGTTTTTTTTTCTTTTCTTTTCTTTAAGGATTGTATGTGAGGTTGTTCTGCTTTTTCTTTTTCTTTTTCTGTCTCCCATTCCCCCTCCCCACCCCACCCCCGGCCAGTTATTTTTGTGCTTCTGCTTTCCCTTTCCTCACTTGATATTATTGGCTGTTTGTAGTTTGTATTCACTCCAGAGATCCGTTGCTGGAATTTGTTGGGATTAGTGGCGGTTCAATCGGAGTTTTCTCCTCATATGAATAGTCTCCTCCCCTCTTCTACTTCATTCTATTTTTCTTTCTTTTTCTTTTTCTTCTTTTTTTTTCTCTTTTTTCTGTTTTTCTCTCTATCTTTTTTTCTTCTTTCTTCCTTACCCCCCAACTCTCTTAGCTTGGGTGGCCATCTTTATTTGGGGTTATTAATACCGTAATTCATTTGTGTTCAGTGCCTGGTACGTTGTGCCTTGTTGTGTTGTATTTTGTGCCTTTAAATCAACGCAGCAGATCCAAGCAACAGCGGCCTCCTGATCTCCACACGCTCTGTCTGAGGAACAGCTGCTGTGGGTGAAGCCTCCCTCCACCAGCCAAAAGAGCCACAACAGCTGTGAACAGCACCCATCAGAAGACCCGCTAACAACAGAGGAGCAGCTGCTACCACAACCGCCCAAGGAGCAACCACAGCCCAAGGAACCACTGCCACCTAGGGAGCAGCCACTGAACGACTCAATATCTATATACGTCAGTGAGATCAAACATGGGTAGACAAAGAAATCCCCAAAGGAAAGAAAAGGAGGACTCACCAGAAAAGCAGCTAAGTGATACAGAGGCATACAACATGACAGAAAAAGAATTCAGAATAAGGGTCCTAGAGTGCATACACCGGATGGAGGAAAAAATCGACAACTTATCCAAGAAGCAAGAAGAAACAGATGAAAAAATCGACAACTTAACTCAGACCCAAGAAGAAATGAAGTGCGATATAGCTGCAATAAAGAACACCATTGAAAGTATCAACAGTAGACTAGGAGAAGCGGAAGACCGAATTAGTGAATTAGAAGACAGGGAAGCAAAACACACCCAAACTGTACTTCAGTTGGAGAAAAAAATTAAAAGACAGGAGGAGAGCCTAAGGGAGCTTTGGGACAACATGAAACGAAACAACATACGAATAATAGGGGTGCCAGAACAACAGAAAGAGGAACAAGGATTAGAAAACCTATTGGAAGAAATAATATCAGAAAACTTCCCTGAGGTGGTGAAGAAAAAAGTCACACAAGCCCAGAGAGTCCCAAGCAAGGTGAACCCGAAAAGACCCACACCAAGACACATCATAATTACCATGGCAAATGTTCAGGACAAAGAGAGAATCTTACAGGCTGCAAGAGAGAGACGGAAAGTTACATACAAGGGATCTCCCATTAGATTATCAAATGATTTCTCAACAGAAACACATCAGGCCAGAAAAGAATGGACGGAAATTTACAAAGTGATGCAAAGCAAAGGACTGAATCCAAGAATACTCTATCCAGCAAGGCTATCATTCAAAATTGAAGGGGAAATAAGAAGCTTCACAGACAAAAAAAGGCTAAGGGAGTTTATCACCACCAAGCCAGCAATGCAAGAAATGCTAAAGGGACTGGTGTAAAAAGAAGAAATAAAAATCCCAGAAAGAAAACAGCCACACACACAAAAAAAGAAATGGCTACAAACAAGTACCTTTCAATAATAACTTTAAATGTAAACGGGCTAAATGCTCCAACCAAAAGATATCGAGTGGCTGAATGGATAAAAAATCATGACCCATACATTTGCTGTCTACAAGAGACCCACCTCATTAGAAAGGACTCACACAGACTGAAAGTGAAGGGATGGAAAAATATCTTTCAGGCTAATGGAAAAGAAAAGAAAGCTGGGGTAGCAATACTTATATCGGACAAAATAGACCTCAAAGTGAAGGCCATAACAAGAGATACGGAAGGCCACTTCATAATACTAAAAGGATCAATACAACAAGAAGATATAACCCTGATAAACATATATGCACCCAATGCAGGAGCACCCAAATACATAAAAAATCTTCTGGAAGATATCAAAGGAGAGATCGACAACAATACAATCATAGTAGGGGACTTTAATACACCACTGTCATCACTGGATAAGTCCTCTAGACAAACAATCAGCAAAGATACAGCAATACTAAATGACTCACTAGATCAGATGGACTTAATAGACATCTTCAGAACACTTCACCCCAGTGCCACGGAATATACATTCTACTCAAGTGCTCATGACACATATTCAAAAATAGACCATATATTGGGTCACAAGCAAAGTATCCCCAAATTCAAGAAGATTGAAATCATAAAAAGCGTCTTCGCAGACCACGATGGCATAATATTAGAAATAAACTGCAATAAAAACAACCCAAAATACTCAAACACCTGGAAGCTGAATAGCATGCTATTAAATATTGATTGGGTTACCAATGAAATCAAAGAAGAAATTCAAAACATCCTGGAAACTAATGACAATGAAAACACAACTATCCAAAACCTATGGGACACAATGAAAGCAGTCCTGAGAGGGAAGTTTATAGCTCTACAGGCCTATCTAAAAAAACAAGAAAAAATGGTAGTAAATCAGCTAACTCTACAACTCAAAGAATTAGAAAGAGAGCAACAAGAAAACCCCAGAGTGAGCAGAAGGAAGGAGATAATAAAGATTAGAGCAGAAATAAATAACATAGAGACCAAAAAAATAATACAGAAAATCAATGAAACCAAGAGCTGGTTCTTCGAAAGGATAAACAAGATTGACAAACCTCTAGCCAGACTCACCAAGAAGCAAAGAGAGAGGACCCAAATAAACAAAATCAGAAATGAAAGAGGTGAAATAACAACAGACCCCACAGAAATACAAATGATTGTTAAAAAATACTATGGACAGCTCTACTCCAGCAAACTAGACAACCTGGAGGAAATGGACAAATTCCTAGAAAAATACAACATTCCAAAACTCAATCAGGAAGAATCTAAAAATCTCAACAGGCCAATAACTATGGAAGAAATTGAAGCAGTCATCAAAAAGCTTCCAGCAAACAAAAGCCCAGGACCAGACGGCTTCACAGGGGAGTTTTACCAAACATTCAAGGAAGAACTAAAACCTATCCTCCTCAGACTACTACAAAAAATTCAAGAGGAAGGAACACTTCCAAGCTCATTCTATGAAGCCAGCATCACCCTAATACCAAAACCAGGTAAAGACAACACAATGAAAGAGAATTACAGGCCAATATCCCTCATGAACATAGATGCCAAAATCCTCAACAAAATCTTAGCAAATCGGATCCAGCAGTACATCAGAAAGATCATACACCATGACCAAGTAGGATTTATCCCAGGGATGCAAGGATGGTACAATATCCGCAAATCAATAAACGTGATACATCACATAAACAAATTGAAAGAAAAAAACCACATGGTCTTATCAATTGATGCAGAAAAAGCATTTGACAAAATTCAACACCCATTTTTGATAAAAACTCTCAGCAAGGTGGGAGTAGGAGGATCATACCTCAACATAATAAAAGCCATATATGACAGGCCCACAGCCAACATCATTCTCAATGGACAAAAACTTACACCATTTCCCCTAAGAACAGGAACAAGACAGGGATGCCCCCTCTCACCACTCCTGTTCAACATAGTACTGGAAGTGTTAGCCATTGCAATTCGGCAAGAAGAAGAAATAAAAGGCATCCAAATTGGAAAAGAGGAAGTAAAACTGTCCTTATTTGCAGACGACATGATATTATACATACAAAACCCTAGAGACTCCATCAAAAAGCTACTAGACTTAATACATGAATTTGGCAATGTAGCAGGATACAAAATTAACCCCAAGAAATCTGAGGCATTTCTATACACCAATAGTGAACTTTCAGAAAGAGAGATTATAAAAACAATCCCGTTTACCATCGCACCAAAAAAACTAAGCTACCTAGGAATAATCTTAACTAAAGAGGTAAAAGACCTCTACTCAGAAAACTACAGGACGTTGAAAAAAGATATAGAGGAAGACATAAACAGATGGAAGAACATACCGTGTTCATGGATTGGTAGAATCAACATCATTAAAATGTCCATACTACCCAAAGCAATCTATAAATTCAATGCACTTCCCATTAAAATACCAACGGCATACTTCAGAGATCTAGAACGAACTCTCCAAAAATTCATCTGGAATAAAAAAAGACCCCGAATAGCTGCAGCAATCCTGAAAAAGAACAAAGTAGGTGGGATCTCAATACCAGATATCAAGTTGTATTACAAAGCCACTGTTCTCAAAACTGCCTGGTACTGGCACAAGAATAGGCATATAGATCAATGGAATAGAATAGAGAGCCCAGAAATCGGCCCGAACCAATATGCTCAATTAATATTTGACAAAGGAGGCAAGAACATACAATGGAGCCAAGATAGTCTCTTCAATAAATGGTGTTGGGAAAATTGGACAGATATATGCAAGAAAATGAAACTAGACCACCAACTTACACCATACACAAAAATAAACTCAAAATGGATAAAGGACTTAAATGTACGACAGGAAACCATAAAAATTCTAGAAGAATCCAAAGGCAACAAAATCTCAGACATATGCCGAAGCAATTTCTTCACTGATACAGCTCCTAGGGCACTTGAAACTAAAGAGAAAATGAACAAATGGGACTACATCAAAATAAAAAGCTTCTGCACAGCAAAAGAAACCATCAACAAAACAACGAGAAAACCCACTGTGTGGGAAAACATATTTGCCAATGTCATATCTGATAAGGGCCTAATCTCCAAAATCTATAGGGAACTCATACAACTTAACAAAAGGAAGATAAACAATCCAATCAAAAAATGGGCAAAGGACCTAAATAGACACCTTTCAAAAGAGGACATTCAGAAAGCCAAGAGACATATGAAAACATGCTCAAAGTCACTAATCATCCGAGAGATGCAAATCAAAACAACAATGAGGTACCATCTCACACCTGTCAGACTGGCTATCATCAACAAATCAACAAACGACAAGTGCTGGAGAGGATGTGGAGAAAAAGGAACACTTGTGCACTGCTGGTGGGAATGCAGACTGGTGCAGCCACTATGGAAGACAGTATGGAGTTTCCTTAAAAAACTGAAAATGGAACTCCCATTTGACCCTGTGATCCCACTTCTAGGAATATATCCCAAGAAACCAGAAACACCAATCAGAAAAGATATATGCACCCCTATGTTCATAGCAGCACAATTCACCATAGCTAAGATCTGGAAACAGCCTAAGTGCCCATCAGTAGATGAATGGATTAGAAAACTGTGGTACATCTACACGATGGAATACTATGCTGCTCTAAAAAGGAAGGAACTCTTACCATTTGCAACGTCATGGATGGAACTGGAGAGCATTATGCTAAGTGAAATAAGCCAGTCAATGAAGGAAACATACCACATGATCTCACTCATTCATGGATAATAGAGACCATTATAAACTTTTGAACAATAATAGATTCAGAGGCAGAGCTGCCTCAAACAGATTGTCAAACTGCAGTGGGAAGTCCGGGGAGGGTTGGGGGGCAGGAGGGAGGGGGGTAAGAGATCAACTAAAGGACTTGTATGCATGCGTATAAGCATAACCAATGGACATAAGACACTGGGGGATAGGGGAGGCTGGGGGACTGTCTAGGGCGGGGGGATAAAATGGACACATATGTAATACCCTTTGTAATACTTTAAGCAATAAAAAAAAATAAAAAAAAAAAAATAAAAAATAAAAACGCCATCAGAATGACAGGAATAGGAAATGTAAACAGTAAACTCGGCATTTGAGACCTGTTTGAACCTCTGTTCACGGTATTGTTGTTCCCCACTTTTTAATAAGGTTCTTTTTACTTGTTTTTAAAGTGTTCCATTTACATCACAGAACCATTCCAGTGTTTATTATTGTGAAATCTTAGAGCAGTAGCCACATTTACAGAGTGTTCTGAGCTCTTTTATCTTATATACTTTAGTATTCTAAGGAGTTTCATTAAAAACGCCATCAGAGTGAAGGAAATAGGAAATGTTAACAGTGAACTCGGCATTTCAGAGTAATCTGAACGTTTGTTCAGTGTATTTTTGTTCCCCGTTGTGTAATAAGGTTCTTTTGACTTGTTATTCAAGTGTTCCATTTACATCACAGAACCATTCCAGTGTTTATTATTGTGAACTCTTAGAGCAGTAGCCACATTTACAGAGTGTTCTGAGCTGTTTTAACTCATATACTTTTACATCACAGAAACATTCCAATGTTTATGATTGTGAATTCTTAGCACAGTAACTGCATTGACAGAGTGTTCTTCGATCAAATTTCTTATATTCTGAAGGATTCTAAGTACTTTCTTTAAACACGCCATCAGAATGACGGGGATTGTAATTTTAAACAGTAAACTCACCATTACAGAGTTATCTGAACGTGTGTTCAGTGTATTTTTGTTCCCCGTTTTGTAAAAAGTTTCTTTTGACTTCTTATTCAAGTGTTCCATTTACATCACAGAACAATGCCAGTGTGTATTATTGTGAATTCTTAGAACAGTAACCGCATTTACACAGTGTTCTGAGCTCTTTTAACTCATATTCTTTGGTATTCTAAGGAGTTTCTTTAAAAACACCATCAGAATGACGGGAATAAGAAATGTAATCAGTGAACTCGGCATTTCAGTGTAATCTGAACATTTGTTCAGTGTATTTTTGTTCCCAGTTGTTTAATAACGTTCTTTTGACTTGTTATGCAAGTGTTCCATTTACGTCACAGAAAAATTCCAGTGTTTATTATTGTGAACTCTTACAACGGTAACCACATTTACAGAGTGTTCTGAGCTCTTTTAACCTATATTCTTTAGTATTCTAAGGAGTTTCTTTAAAAACGCCATCAAAATGATGGGAATAGGAAATGTAAACAGTAAACTCCGCATTTGAGACCTGTTTGAACCTATGTTCACTGTATTTTTGTTCCCCGTTTTATAATAAGGTTCTTTTAACTTGTTATTCAAATGTTCCATTTACATCAAAGAAACATTCCAATGTTTATGATTGTGAATTCTTTGAACAGTAACCACATTGACAGAGTGTTCTGAGATCAAATTTCTTATATTCTGAAGGATTCTAAGTACTTTCTTTAAACACGCCATCAGAATGACGGGGATTGTAATTGTAAACAGTAAACTCACCATTACAGAGTTATCTGAACGTGTTTTAAATGTATTTTTGTTCCCGGTTTTGTAATAAGGTTCTTTTGACTTGTTATTCAAGTATTCCATTTACATCACAGAACAATTCCAGTGTGTATTATTGTGAATTCTTAGAACAGTAACCGCATTTACACAGTGTTCTGAGCTCTTTTAAGTCATATTCTTTGGTATTCTAAGGAGTTTCTTTAAAAACGCCACCAGAATGACAGGAATAGGAAATGTAAACAGTAAACTCGGCATTTGAGACCTGTTTGAACCTATGTTTACTGTATTTTTGTTCCCCGTTTTGTAATAAGGTTGTTATTAATTGTTATTCAAGTGTTCCATTTACATCACAGAACAATTCCAGTGTTTATTATTGTGAATTCTTAGAACAGTAACCACATTTACAGAGAGTTCTGAGCTCTTTTAACTTATATTCTTTAGTATTCTAAGGAGTTTCTTTTAAAACTCCATCAGAATGACGGCAATTGGAAATGTAAACCGTAAACTCCGCATTTGAGACCTGTTTCAACCTATGTTCACTGTATTTTTATTCCCCGGTTTGTTTCTTTGACTTGTTATTCAAGTGTTCCATTTACATCACAGAACAATTCCAGTGTTTATTATTGTGAATTCTTAGAACAGTAACCACATTTAGAGAGTGTTCTGAGCTCTTTTAACTTATATACTTTAGTATTCTAAGGAATTCCTTTTAAAACTCCATCAGAATGACGGGATTAGGAAATGTAAACAGTAAACTCGGCATTTGAGACCTGTTTCAACCTATGTTCACTGTATTTTTATTCCCCGGTTTGTAATAAGGTTCTTTTGACTTGTTATTCAAGTGTTCCATTTACATCACAGAAACATTCCCATTTTTATGATTGTGAATTCTTAGAACAGTAACCACATTTAGAGAGTGTTCTGAGCTCTTTTAACTTATATACTTCAGTATTCTAAGGAGTTTCTTTTAAAACTCCATCAGAATGACGGGAATAGGAAATGTAAACAGTAAATTCGGCATTTGAGACCTGTTTGAACCTATGTTCACTGTATTTTTGTTCACCGTTTTGTAATAAGGTTGTTATTAATTGTTATTCAAGTGTTCCATTTACATCACAGAACAATTCCAGTGTTTATTATTGTGAATTCTTAGAACAGTAACCACATTTACAGAGAGTTCTGAGATCTTTTAACTTATATTCTTTAGTATTCTAAGGAGTTTCTTTTAAAACTCCTTCAGAATGACGGCAATTGGAAATGTAAACCGTAAACTCCCCATTTGAGACCTGTTTCAACCTAGGTTCACTGTATTTTTATTCCCCGGTTTGTAATAAGGTTCTTTTGACTTGTTATTCAATTGTTCCATTTACATCACAGAACAATTCCAGTGGTTATTATTGTGAATTCTTAGAACAGTAACCACATTTACACAGTGTTCTGAGCTCTTTTAACTTATATACTTTAGTATTCTAAGGAGTTTCATTTAAAACTCCATCAGAATGACGGGAATAGGAAATGTAAACAGTAAACTCGGCATTTGAGACCTGTTTCAACCTATGTTCACTGTATTTTTATTCCCCGGTTTGTAATAAGGGTCTTTTGACTTGTTATTCAAGTGTTCCATTTACATCACAGAAACATTCCCATGTTTATGATTGTGAATTCTTAGAACAGTAACCACATTGACAGAGTGTTCTGAGCTCTTTTAACTTATATACTTTAGTATTCTAAGGAGTTTCTTTTAAAACTCCATCAGAATGACGGGAATAGGAGATGTAAACAGTAAACTCGGCATTTGAGACCTGTTTGAACCTATGTTCACTGTATTTTTATTCCCCGGTTTGTAATAAGGTTCTTTTGACTTGTTATTCAAGTGTTCCATTTACACCACAGAAACATTCCAATGTTTATGACTGTGAATTCTTAGAACAGTAACCACATTGACAGAGTGTTCTGAGATCAAATTTCTTATATTCTGAAGGATTCTAAGTACTTTCTTTAAACATGCCATCAGAATGACGGGAATTGTAATTGTCAACAGTAAACTCACCATTACAGAGTTATCTGAACCTGTGTTCAGTGTATTTTTGTTCCCCGTTTTGTAATAAGGTGCTTTGACTTGTTATTCAAGTGTTCCATTTACATCACAGAACAATTCCAGTGTGTATTATTGTGAATTCTTAGAACAGTAACCGCATTTACACAGTGTTCTGAGCTCTTTTAACTCACATTCTTTGGTATTCTAAGGAGTTTCTTTAAAAACGCCATCAGAGGGATCTCCCATTAGATTATCAAATGATTTCTCAACAGAAACACATCAGGCCAGAAAAGAATGGACGGAAATTTACAAAGTGATGCAAAGCAAAGGACTGAATCCAAGAATACTCTATCCAGCAAGGCTATCATTCAAAATTGAAGGGGAAATAAGAAACTTCACAGACAAAAAAAGGCTAAGGGAGTTTATCACCACCAAGCCAGCAATGCAAGAAATGCTAAAGGGACTGGTGTAAAAAGAAGAAATAAAAATCCCAGAAAGAAAACAGCCACACACACACAAAAAGAAATGGCTACAAACAAGTACCTTTCAATAATAACTTTAAATGTAAACGGGCTAAATGCTCCAACCAAAAGATATCGAGTGGCTGAATGGATAAAAAATCATGACCCATACATTTGCTGTCTACAAGAGACACACCTCATTAGAAAGGACTCACACAGACTGAAAGTGAAGGGATGGAAAACTATCTTTCAGGCTAATGGAAAAGAAAAGAAAGCTGGGGTAGCAATACTTATATCGGACAAAATAGACCTCAAAGTGAAGGCCATAACAAGAGATACGGAAGGCCACTTCATAATACTAAAAGGATCAATACAACAAGAAGATATAACCCTGATAAACATATATGCACCCAATGCAGGAGCACCCAAATACATAAAAAATCTTCTGGAAGATATCAAAGGAGAGATCGACAACAATACAATCATAGTAGGGGACTTTAATACACCACTGTCATCACTGGATAAGTCCTCTAGACAAACAATCAGCAAAGATACAGCAATACTAAATGACTCACTAGATCAGATGGACTTAATAGACATCTTCAGAACACTTCACCCCAGTGCCACGGAATATACATTCTACTCAAGTGCTCATGACACATATTCAAAAATAGACCATATATTGGGTCACAAGCAAAGTATCCCCAAATTCAAGAAGATTGAAATCATAAAAAGCGTCTTCGCAGACCACGATGGCATAATATTAGAAATAAACTGCAATAAAAACAACCCAAAATACTCAAACACCTGGAAGCTGAATAGCATGCTATTAAATATTGATTGGGTTACCAATGAAATCAAAGAAGAAATTCAAAACATCCTGGAAACTAATGACAATGAAAACACAACAATCCAAAACCTATGGGACACAATGAAAGCAGTCCTGAGAGGGAAGTTTATAGCTCTACAGGCCTATCTAAAAAAACAAGAAAAAATGGTAGTAAATCAGCTAACTCTACAACTCAAAGAATTAGAAAGAGAGCAACAAGAAAACCCCAGAGTGAGCAGAAGGAAGGAGATAATAAAGATTAGAGCAGAAATAAATAACATAGAGACCAAAAAAATAATACAGAAAATCAATGAAACCAAGAGCTGGTTCTTCGAAAGGATAAACAAGATTGACAAACCTCTAGCCAGACTCACCAAGAAGCAAAGAGAGAGGACCCAAATAAACAAAATCAGAAATGAAAGAGGTGAAATAACAACAGACCCCACAGAAATACAAATGATTGTTAAAAAATACTATGGACAGCTCTACTCCAGCAAACTAGACAACCTGGAGGAAATGGACAAATTCCTAGAAAAATACAACATTCCAAAACTCAATCAGGAAGAATCTAAAAATCTCAACAGGCCAATAACTATGGAAGAAATTGAAGCAGTCATCAAAAAGCTTCCAGCAAACAAAAGCCCAGGACCAGACGGCTTCACAGGGGAGTTTTACCAAACATTCAAGGAAGAACTAAAACCTATCCTCCTCAGACTACTACAAAAAATTCAAGAGGAAGGAACACTTCCAAGCTCATTCTATGAAGCCAGCATCACCCTAATACCAAAACCAGGTAAAGACAACACAATGAAAGAGAATTACAGGCCAATATCCCTCATGAACATAGATGCCAAAATCCTCAACAAAATCTTAGCAAATCGGATCCAGCAGTACATCAGAAAGATCATACACCATGACCAAGTAGGATTTATCCCAGGGATGCAAGGATGGTACAATATCCGCAAATCAATAAACGTGATACATCACATAAACAAATTGAAAGAAAAAAACCACATGGTCTTATCAATTGATGCAGAAAAAGCATTTGACAAAATTCAACACCCATTTTTGATAAAAACTCTCAGTAAGGTGGGAGTAGGAGGATCATACCTCAACATAATAAAAGCCATATATGACAGGCCCACAGCCAACATCATTCTCAATGGACAAAAACTTACACCATTTCCCCTAAGAACAGGAACAAGACAGGGATGCCCCCTCTCACCACTCCTGTTCAACATAGTACTGGAAGTGTTAGCCATTGCAATTCGGCAAGAAGAAGAAATAAAAGGCATCCAAATTGGAAAAGAGGAAGTAAAACTGTCCTTATTTGCAGACGACATGATATTATACATACAAAACCCTAGAGACTCCATCAAAAAGCTACTAGACTTAATACATGAATTTGGCAATGTAGCAGGATACAAAATTAACCCCAAGAAATCTGAGGCATTTCTATACACCAATAGTGAACTTTCAGAAAGAGAGATTATAAAAACAATCCCGTTTACCATCGCACCAAAAAAACTAAGCTACCTAGGAATAATCTTAACTAAAGAGGTAAAAGACCTCTACTCAGAAAACTACAGGACGTTGAAAAAAGATATAGAGGAAGACATAAACAGATGGAAGAACATACCGTGTTCATGGATTGGTAGAATCAACATCATTAAAATGTCCATACTACCCAAAGCAATCTATAAATTCAATGCACTTCCCATTAAAATACCAACGGCATACTTCAGAGATCTAGAACGAACTCTCCAAAAATTCATCTGGAATAAAAAAAGACCCCGAATAGCTGCAGCAATCCTGAAAAAGAACAAAGTAGGTGGGATCTCAATACCAGATATCAAGTTGTATTACAAAGCCACTGTTCTCAAAACTGCCTGGTACTGGCACAAGAATAGGCATATAGATCAATGGAATAGAATAGAGAGCCCAGAAATCGGCCCGAACCAATATGCTCAATTAATATTTGACAAAGGAGGCAAGAACATACAATGGAGCCAAGATAGTCTCTTCAATAAATGGTGTTGGGAAAATTGGACAGATATATGCAAGAATATGAAACTAGACCACCAACTTACACCATACACAAAAATAAACTCAAAATGGATAAAGGACTTAAATGTGCGCCAGGAAACCATAAAAATGCTAGAAGAATCCAAAGGCAACAAAATCTCAGACATATGCCGAAGCAATTTCTTCACTGATACAGCTCCTAGGGCACTTGAAACTAAAGAGAAAATGAACAAATGGGACTACATCAAAATAAAAAGCTTCTGCACAGCAAAAGAAACCATCAACAAAACAACGAGAAAACCCACTGTGTGGGAAAACATATTTGCCAATGTCATATCTGATAAGGGCCTAATCTCCAAAATCTATAGGGAACTCATACAACTTAACAAAAGGAAGATACACAATCCAATCAAAAAATGGGCAAAGGACCTAAATAGACACCTTTCAAAAGAGGACATTCAGAAAGCCAAGAGACATATGAAAACATGCTCAAAGTCACTAATCATCCGAGAGATGCAAATCAAAACAACAATGAGGTACCATCTCACACCTGTCAGACTGGCTATCATCAACAAATCAGCAAACGACAAGTGCTGGAGAGGATGTGGAGAAAAAGGAACACTTGTGCACTGCTGGTGGGAATGCAGACTGGTGCAGCCACTATGGAAGACAGTATGGAGTTTCCTTAAAAAACTGAAAATGGAACTCCCATTTGACCCTGTGATCCCACTTCTAGGAATATATCCCAAGAAACCAGAAACACCAATCAGAAAAGATATATGCACCCCTATGTTCATAGCAGCACAATTCACCATAGCTAAGATTTGGAAACAGCCTAAGTGCCCATCAGTAGATGAATGGATTAGAAAACTGTGGTACATCTACACGATGGAATACTATGCTGCTCTAAAAAGGAAGGAACTCTTACCATTTGCAACGTCATGGATGGAACTGGAGAGCATTATGCTAAGTGAAATAAGCCAGTCAATGAAGGAAAAATACCACATGATCTCACTCATTCATGGATAATAGAGACCATTATAAACTTTTGAACAATAATAGATTCAGAGGCAGAGCTGCCTCAAACAGATTGTCAAACTGCAGTGGGAAGGCCGGGGAGGGTTGGGGGGCAGGAGGGAGGGGGGTAAGAGATCAACTAAAGGACTTGTATGCATGCGTATAAGCATAACCAATGGACATAAGACACTGGGGGATAGGGGAGGCTGGGGGACTGTCTAGGGCGGGGGGATAAAATGGACACATATGTAATACCCTTTGTAATACTTTAAGCAATAAAAAAATTAAAAAAAAATAAATAAAAAATAAAAACGCCATCAGAATGACGAGAATTGGAAATGTAAATGGTAAACTGGGCATTTTAGACCTGTTTGAACCTATGTTCACGGTATTTTTGTTCCCCACTTTTTAATAAGGTTCTTTTTACTTGTTATTCAAGTGTTCCATTTACATCACAGAACCATTCCATTGTTTATTATTGTGAACTCTTAGAGCAGTAGCCAAATTTACAGAGTGTTCTGAGCTCTTTTAACTCATATTCTTTGGTATTTTAAGGAGTTTCTTTAAAAACGCCATCAGAGTGACGGGAATAGGAAATGTTAACAGTAAACTCGGCATTTGAGACTTGTTTGAATCTATGGTCACTGTATTTTTGTTCCCGGTTTGTAATAAGGTTCTTTTGACTTGTTATTCAAGTGTTCCATTTACATCACAGAAACATTCCAATGTTTATGATTGTGAATTCTTAGAACACTAACCACATTGACAGAGTGTTCTGAGATCAAATTTCTTATATTGTGAAGGATTCTAAGTACTTTCTTTAAACACGCCATCAGAATGACGGGGATTGTAATTGTAAACAGTAAACTCACAATTACAGAGTTATCTGAACCTATGTTCACTGTATTTTTATTCCCCGGTTTGTAATAAGGTTCTTTTGACTTGTTATTCAAGTGTTCCATTTACACCACAGAAACATTCCAATGTTTATGATTGTGAATTCTTAGAACAGTAACCACATTGACAGAGTGTTCTGAGATCAAATTTCTTATATTCTGAAGGATTCTAAGTACTTTCTTTAAACACGCCATCAGAATGACGGGGATTGTAATTTTAAATAGTAAACTCACCATTACAGAGTTATCTGAACGTGTGTTCAGTGTATTTTTGTTCCCCGTTTTGTAATAAGGTTCTTTTGACTTGTTATTCAAGTGTTCCATTTACATCACAGAACAATTCCAGTGTGTATTATTGTGAATTCTTAGAACAGTAACCGCATTTACACAGTGTTCTGAGCTCTTTTAACTCATATTCTTTGGTATTCTAAGGATTTTCTTTAAAAACACCATCAGAATGACGGGAATAGGAAATGTAAACAGTGAACGCGGCATTTCAGAGTAATCTGAACGTTTGTTCAGTGTACTTTTGTTCCCCGTTGTGTAATAAGGTTCTTTTGACTTGTTATTCAAGTGTTCCATTTACATCACAGAAACATTCCAATGTTTATGATTGTGAATTCTTAGAACAGTAACCACATTGACAGAGTGTTCTGAGATCAAATTTCTTATATTCTGAAGGATTTTAAGTACTTTCTTTAAACACGCCATCAGAATGACGGGAATTGTAATTGTCAACAGTAAACTCACCATTACAGAGTTATCTGAACGTGTGTTCAGTGTATTTTTGTTCTCCGTTTTGTAATAAGGTTCTTTTGTCTTGTTATTCAAATGTTCCATTTACATCACAGAACAATTCCAGTGTGTAATATTGTGAATTCTTAGAACCGTTACCGCATTTACACAGTGTTCTGAGCTCTTTTAACTCATATTCTTTGGTATTCTAAGGAGTTTCTTTAAAAACGCCATCAGAATGACGGGAAATGGAAATGTAAACGGTAAACTCGGCATTTTAGACCTGTTTGAATCTATGTTCACAGTATTTTTGTTCCGCACTTTTTAATAAGGTTCTTTTTAATTGTTATTCAAGTGTTCCATTTACATCACAGAACCATTCCAGTGTTTATTATTGTGAAATCGTAGAGCAGTAGCCACTATTACAGAGTGTTCTGAGCTCTTTTAACTCATATTCTTTGGAATTCTAAGTAGTTTCTTTAAAAACGCAATCAGAATGACGGGAATAGGAAATGTAAACAGTCAACTCGGCATTTGAGACCTGTTTCAACCTATGTTCACTGTATTTTTATTCCCCGGTTTGTTTCTTTGACTTGTTATTCAAGTGTTCCATTTACATCACAGAAACATTCCCATGTTTATGATTGTGAATTCTTAGAACAGTAACCACATTTAGAGAGTGTTCTGAGCTCTTTTAACTTATATACTTTAGTATTCTAAGGAGTTTCTTTAAAAACACCATCAGAGTGACGGGAATAGGAAATGTTAACAGTAAACTCGGCATTTGAGACTTGTTTCAACCTATGTTCACTGTATTTTTATTCCACGGTTTGTAATAAGGTTCTTTTGACTTGTTATTCAAGTGTTCCATTTACATCACAGAAACATTCCAATGTTTATGATTGTGAATTCTTAGAACAGTAAGCACATTGACAGAGTGTTCTGAGATCAAATTTCTTATATTCTGAAGGATTCTAAGTACTTTCTTTAAACACCCAATCAGCACGAGGGGGATTGTAATTGTAAATAGTAAACTCACCATTACAGAGTTATCTGTACGTGTGTTCAGTGTATTTTTGTACCCCGTTTTGTAATAAGGTTCTTTAGACTTGTTATTCAAGTGTTCCATTAACATCACAGAACAATTCCAGTGTGTATTATTGTGAATTCTTAGAACAGTAACCGCATTTACACAGTGTTCTGAGCTCTTTTAACTCATATTCTTTGGTATTCTAAGGAGTTTCTTTAAAAACACCATCAGAATGACGGGAATAGGAAATGTAAACAGTCAACTCGGCATTTGAGACCTGTTTCAACCTATGTTCACTGTATTTTTATTCCCTGGTTTGTTTCTTTGACTTGTTATTCAAGTGTTCCATTTACATCACAGAACAATTCCAGTGTTTATTATTGTGAATTCTTAGAACAGTAACCACATTTAGAGAGTGTTCTGAGCTCTTTTAACTTATATACTTTAGTATTCTAAGGAGTTTCTTTTAAAACTCCATCAGAATCACGGGAATAGGAAATGTAAACAGTAAACTCGGCATTTGAGACCTGTTTCAACCTATGTTCACTGTATTTTTATTCCCCGGTTTGTAATAAGGTTCGTTTGACTTGTTAATCAAGTGTTCCATTTACATCAAAGAACAATTCCAGTGTGTATTGTTGTGAATTCTTAGAACAGTAACCGCATTTACACAGTGTTCTGAGCTCTTTTAATTCATATTCTTTTGTATTCTATGTAGTTTCTTTAAAAACGCTGTAAGAATGACGGGAATAGGAAATGTAAACAGTAAACACAACATTTGAGACCTGTTTGAACCTATATTCACTGTATTTTTATTCCGCGGTTTGTAATAAGGTTCGTTTGACTTGTTAATCAAGTGTTCCATTTACATCAAAGAACAATTCCAGTGTGTATTATTGTGAATTCTTAGAACAGTAACCGCATTTACACAGTGTTCTGAGCTCTTTTAACTCATATTCTTTGGTATTCTAAGGAGTTTCTTTAAAAACACCATCAGAATGACGGGAATAGGAAATGTAAACAGTCAACTCGGCATTTGAGACCTGTTTCAACCTATGTTCACTGTATTTTTATTCCCTGGTTTGTTTCTTTGACTTGTTATTCAAGTGTTCCATTTACATCACAGAACAATTCCAGTGTTTATTATTGTGAATTCTTAGAACAGTAACCACATTTAGAGAGTGTTCTGAGCTCTTTTAACTTATATACTTTAGTATTCTAAGGAGTTTCTTTTAAAACTCCATCAGAATGACGGGAATAGGAAATGTAAACAGTAAACTCGGCATTTGAGACCTGTTTCAACCTATGTTCACTGTATTTTTATCCCCCGGTTTGTAATAAGGTTCTTTTGACTTGTTACTCAAGTGTTCCATTTACATCACAGAAACATTCCAATGTTTATGATTGTGAATTCTTAGAACAGTAACCACATTGACAGAGTTTTCTGAGATCAAATTTCTTATATTCTGAAGGATTCTAAGTACTTTCTTTAAACACGCCATCAGAATGACAGGGATTGTAATTTTAAATAGTAAACTCACCATTAGAGTTATCTGAACGTGTGATCAGTGTATTTTTGTTCCCCGTTTTGTAATAAGGTTCTTTTGAGTTGTTATTCAAGTGTTACATTTACATCACAGAACAATTCCAGTGTGTATTGTTGTGAATTCTTAGAACAGTAACCGCATTTACACAGTGTTCTGAACTCTTTTAACTCATATTCTTTGGTATTCTAAGGAGTTTCTTTAAAAACACCATCAGAATGACGGGAATAGGAAATGTAAACAGTGAACTCGGCATTTGAGAGTAATCTGAACGTTTGTTCAGTGTATTTTTGTTCCCCGATGTTTAATTAGGTTCTTTTGACTTGTTATTCAAGTGTTCCATTTACATCACAGAACAATTCTAGTGTTTATTATTGTGAACTCTTAGAACGGTAACCACATTTACAGAGTGTTCTGAGCTCTTTTAACCTATATTCTTTAGTATTCTAAGGAGTTTCTTTAAAAACGCCATCAGAATGACGGGAATAGGAAATGTAAACAGTGAACTCGGCATTTGAGACCTGTTTCAACCTATGTTCACTGTATTTTTATTCCCCGGTTTGTAATAAGGTTCTTTTGACTTGTTACTCAAGTGTTCCATTTACATCACAGAACAATTCCAGTGTTTATTATTGTGAATTCTTAGAACAGTAACCACATTTAGAGAGTGTTCTGAGCTCTTTTAACTTATATACTTTAGTATCCTAAGGATTTTCTTTTAAAACGCCATCAGACTGACGGGAGTAGGAAATGTAAACAGTCAACTCGGCATTTGAGACCTGTTTCAACCTATATTCACTGTATTTTTATTCCCCGGTTTGTAATAAGGTTCTTTTGACTTGTTATTCAAGTGTTCCATTTACATCACAGAATCATTCCAATGTTTATGATTGTGAATTCTTAGAACAGTAACCACATTGACAGAGTGTTCTGAGATCAAATTTCTTATATTCTGAAGGATTCTAAGTACTTTCTTTAAACACGCCATCAGAATGACGGTAATTGTAATTGTAAACAGTAAACTCACCATTACAGAGTTATCTGAACCTGTGTTCACTGTATTTTTGTTCCCCGTTTTGTAATAAGGTTCATTTGATTTGTTATTCAAGTGTTCCATTTACATCACAGAACAATTCCAGTGTGTGTTATTGTGAATTCTTAGAACAGTAACCGCATTTACACAGTGTTCTGAGCTCTTTTAACTCATATTCTTTTGTAGTCTATGTAGTTTCTTTAAAAACGCCGTAAGAATGACGGGAATAGGAATTGTAAACAGTAAACTTGGCATTTGAGACCTGTTTCAACCTATGTTCACTGTATTTTTATTCCCGGGTTTGTAATAAGGTTCTTTTGACATGTTATTCAAGTGTTCCATTTACATCACGGAAACATTCCAATGTTTATGATTGTGAATTCTTAGAACAGTAACTACATTGACAGAGTGTTCTGAGATCAAATTTCTTATATTCCTAAGGATTCTAAGTACTTTCTTTAAACACGCCATCAGAATGACGGTAATTGTAATTGTAAACAGTAAACTCACCATCACAGAGTTATCTGAACGTGTGTTCACTGTATTTTTGTTCCCCGTTTTGTAATAAGGTTCATTTGACTTGTTATGCAAGTGTTCCATTTACATCACAGAACAATTCCAGTGTGTGTTATTGTGAATTCTTAGAACAGTAACCGCATTTACACAGGGTTCTGAGCTCTTTTAACTCATATTCTTTGGTATTCTCAGGAGTTTCTTTAAAATCAACATCAGAGTGACGGGAATAGGAAATGTAAACAGTGAACTCGGCATTTCAGAGTAATCTGAACGTTTGTTCAGTGTATTTTTGTTCCCCGTTGTGTAATAAGGTTCTTTTGACTTGTTATTCAAGTGTTCCATTTACATCACAGAACAATTCCAGTGTGTATTGTTGTGAATTCTTAGAACAGTAACTGCATTTACACAGTGTTCTGAGCTCTTTTAACCCTTATTCTTTGGTATTCTAAGGAGTTTCTTTAAAAACTCCATCAGAATGACAGGAATAGGAAATGTAAACAGTGAATTCGGCATTTCAGAGTTATCTGAACGTGTGTTCAGTGTATTTTTGTGCCCTGTTGTGTAATAAGGTTCTTTTGACTTGTTATTCAAGTGTTCCATTTACATCACAGAACAATTCCAGTGTTTATTATTGTGAATTCTTAGAACAGTAACCACATTTAGAGAGTGTTCTGTGCTCTTTTAACTTATATACTTAAGTATTCTAAGGAGTTTCTTTTCAAATGCCATCAGAGTGACGGGAATAGGAAATGTTAACAGTAAACTCGGCATTTGAGACTTGTTTCAACCTATGTTCACTGTATTTTTATTCCCCGGTTTGTAATAAGGTTCTTTTGACTTGTTATTCAAGTGTGTCATTTACATCACAGAAACATTCCCATGTTTATGATTGTGAATTCTTAGAACAGTAAACACATTTAGAGAGTGATCTGAGCTCTTTTAACTTATATACTTTAGTATTCTAAGGAGTTTCTTTAAAAACGCCATCAGAGTGACGGGAATAGGAAATGTTAACAGTAAACTCGGCATTAGAGACTTGTTTCAACCTATGTTCACTGTATTTTTATTCCCCGGTTTGTAATAAGGTTCTTTTGACTTGTTATTCAAGTGTTCCATTTACATCACAGAAACATTCCAATGTTTATGGTTGTGAATTCTTAGAACAGTAACCACATTGACAGTGTTCTGAGATCAAATTTCTTATATTCTGAAGGATTCTAAGTACTTTCTTTAAACACGCCATCAGAATGACGGGGATTGTAATTTTAAATAGTAAACTCACCATTACAGAGTTATCTGAACGTGTGTTCAGTGTATTTTTGTTACCCATTTTGTAATAAGGTTCTTTTGACTTGTTATTCAAGTGTTCCATTTACATCACAGAACAATTCCAGTGTGTATTGTTGTGAATTCTTAGAACAGTAACCGCATTTACACAGTGTTCTGAGCTCTTTTAACTCATATTCTTTGGTATTCTAAGGAGTTTCTTTAAAAACACCATCAGAATGACGGGAATAGGAAATGTAAACAGTGAACTCGGCATTTCAGAGTAATCTGAACGTTTGTTCAGTGTATTTTTGTTCCCCGTTGTTTAATAAGGTTCTTTTTACTTGTTATTCAAGTGTTCCATTTACATCACAGAACAATTCCAGTGTTTATTACTGTGAACTCTTAGAACGGTAACCACATTACCAGAGTGTTCTGAGCTCTTTTAACCTATATTCTTTAGTATTCTAAGTTGTTTCTTTAAAAACACCATCAGAATGACGGGAATAGGAAATGTAAACAGTAAACTCGGCATTCGAGACCTGTTTGAACCTATATTCACTGTTTTTTTATTCCCCGGTTTGTAATAAGGTTCTTTTGACTTGTTATTCAAGTGTTCCATTTACATCACAGAACAATTCCAGTGTGTATTGTTGTGAATTCTTAGAACAGTAACCGCATTTACACAGTGTTCTGAGCTCTTTCAACTCATATTCTTTGGTATTCTAAGGAGTTTCTTTAAAAACACCATCAGAATCACAGGAATAGGAAATGTAAACAGTGAACTCGGCATTTCAGAGTAATCTGAACGTTTGTTCAGTGTATTTTTGTTCCCCGTTGTGTAATAAGGTTCTTTTGACTTGTTATTCAAGTGTTCCATTTACATCACAGAACAATTCCAGTGTTTATTATTGTGAATTTTTAGAACAGTAACCACATTTAGAGAGTGTTCTGAGCTCTTTTAACTTATATACTTTAGTATTCTAAGGATTTTCTTTTAAAACGCCATCAGACTGACGGGAATAGGAAATGTAAACAGTAAACTCGGCATTTGAGACCTGTTTCAACCTATATTCACTGTATTTTTATTCCCCGGTTTGTAATAAGGTTCTTTTGACTTGTTATTCAAGTGTTCCATTTACATCACAGAAACATTCCAATGTTTATGATTGTGAATTCTTAGAACAGTAACCACATTGACAGAGTGTTCTGAGATCTAATTTCTTATATTCTGAAGGATTCTAAGTACTTTCTTTAAACATGCCATCAGAATGACGGTAATTGTAATTGTAAACAGTAAACTCACCATTACAGAGTTATCTGAACCTGTGTTCACTGTATTTTTGTTCCCTGTTTTGTAATAAGGTTCATTTGACTTGTTATTCAAGTGTTCCATTTACATCACAGAACAATTCCAGAGTGTGTTATTGTGAATTCTTAGAACAGTAACCGCATTTACACAGTGTTCTGAGCTCAATTAACACATATTCTTTTGTATTCTATGGAGTTTCTTTAAAAACGCCGTAAGAATGACGGGAATAGGAAATGTAAACAGTAAACTCGGCATTTGAGACCTGTTTGAACCTATATTCACTGTATTTTTATTCCCCGGTTTGTAATAAGGTTCTTTTGACTTGTTATTCAAGTGTTCCATTTACATCACAGAACAATTCCAGTGTGTATTGTTGTGAATTCTTAGAACAGTAACCGCATTTACACAGTGTTCTGTGCTCTTTTAACTCTTATTCTTTGTTATTCTAAGGAGTTTCTTTAAAAACACCATCAGAATGACGGAAATAGGAAATGTAAACAGTGAACTCGGCATTTCAGAGTAATCTGAACGTTTGTTCAGTGTGTTTTTGTTCCCCGTTTTGTAATAATGTTCTTTTGACTTGTTATTCAAGTGTTCCATTTACATCACAGAACAATTCCAGTGTTTATTATTGTGAATTCTTAGAACAGTAACCACATTTAGAGAGTGTTCTGAGCTCTATTAACTTATATACTTTAGTATTTTAAGGAGTTTCTTTTAAAACACCATCAGAATGACGGGAATAGGAAATGTTAACAGTAAACTAGGCATTTGTGACTTGTTTCAACCTATGTTCACTGTATTTTTATCCCCCGGTTTGTAATAAGGTTCTTTTAACTTGTTACTCAAGTGTTCCATTTACATCACAGAAACATTCCAATGTTTATGATTGTGAATTCTTAGAACAGTAACCACATTGACAGAGTTTTCTGAGATCAAATTTCTTATATTCTGAAGGATTCTAAGTACTTTCTTTAAACACGCCATCAGAATGACAGGGATTGTAATTTTAAATAGTAAACTCACCATTAGAGTTATCTGAACGTGTGATCAGTGTATTTTTGTTCCCCGTTTTGTAATAAGGTTCTTTTGAGTTGTTATTCAAGTGTTACATTTACATCACAGAACAATTCCAGTGTGTATTGTTGTGAATTCTTAGAACAGTAACCGCATTTACACAGTTTTCTGAACTCTTTTAACTCATATTCTTTGGTATTCTAAGGAGTTTCTTTAAAAACACCATCAGAATGACGGGAATAGGAAATGTAAACAGTGAACTCGGCATTTGAGAGTAATATGAACGTTTGTTCAGTGTATTTTTGTTCCCCGATGTTTAATTAGGTTCTTTTGACTTGTTATTCAAGTGTTCCATTTACATCACAGAACAATTCTAGTGTTTATTATTGTGAACTCTTAGAACGGTAACCACATTTACAGAGTGTTCTGA
Organism: Myotis nattereri; assembly: GCF_964212035.1. Taxonomy (NCBI): domain Eukaryota; kingdom Metazoa; phylum Chordata; class Mammalia; order Chiroptera; family Vespertilionidae; genus Myotis; species Myotis nattereri. The sequence goes on from NC_138090.1 coordinate 35,173,880, forward strand.
GCTCTTTTAACCTATATTCTTTAGTATTCTAAGGAGTTTCTTTAAAAACGCCATCAGAATGACGGGAATAGGAAATGTAAACAGTGAACTCGGCATTTGAGACCTGTTTCAAACTATGTTCACTGTATTTTTATTCCCCGGTTTGTAATAAGGTTCTTTTGACTTGTTACTCAAGTGTTCCATTTACATCACAGAACAATTCCAGTGTTTATTATTGTGAATTCTTAGAACAGTAACCACATTTAGAGAGTGTTCTGAGCTCTTTTAACTTATATACTTTAGTATCCTAAGGATTTTCTTTTAAAACGCCATCAGACTGACTGGAGTAGGAAATGTAAACAGTCAACTCGGCATTTGAGACCTGTTTCAACCTATATTCACTGTATTTTTATTCCCCGGTTTGTAATAAGGTTCTTTTGACTTGTTATTCAAGTGTTCCATTTACATCACAGAAACATTCCAATGTTTATGATTGTGAATTCTTAGAACAGTAACCACATTGACAGAGTGTTCTGAGATCAAATTTCTTATATTCTGAAGGATTCTAAGTACTTTCTTTAAACACGCCATCAGAATGACGGTAATTGTAATTGTAAACAGTAAACTCACCATTACAGAGTTATCTGAACCTGTGTTCACTGTATTTTTGTTCCCCGTTTTGTAATAAGGTTCATTTGATTTGTTATTCAAGTGTTCCATTTACATCACAGAACAATTCCAGTGTGTGTTATTGTGAATTCTTAGAACAGTAACCGCATTTACACAGTGTTCTGAGCTCTTTTAATTCATATTCTTTTGTATTCTATGTAGTTTCTTTAAAAACGCCGGAAGAATGACGGGAATAGGAATTGTAAACAGTAAACTCGGCATTTGAGACCTGTTTGAACCTATATTCAATGTATTTTTATTCCCCGGTTTGTAATAAGGTTCTTTTGACTTGTTATTCAAGTGTTCCATTTACATCACAGAACAATTCCAGTGTGTATTGTTGTGAATTCTTAGAACAGTAACCACATTTAGAGAGTGTTCTGAGCTCTTTTAACTTATATACTTTAGTATTCTAAGGATTTTCTTTTAAAACGCCATCAGACTGACGGGAATAGGAAATGTAAACAGTCAACTCGGCATTTGAGACCTGTTTCAAGGTATGTTCACTGTATTTTTATCCCCCGGTTTGTAATAAGGTTCTTTTGACTTGTTACTCAAGTGTTCCATTTACATCACAGAAACATTCCAATGTTTATGATTGTGAATTCTTAGAACAGTAACCACATTGACAGAGTTTTCTGAGATCAAATTTCTTATATTCTGAAGGATTCTAAGTACTTTCTTTAAACACGCCATCAGAATGACGGGGATTGTAATTTTAATAGTAAACTCACCATTAGAGTTATCTGAACGTGTGATCAGTGTATTTTTGTTCCCCGTTTTGTAATAAGGTTCTTTTGAGTTGTTATTCAAGTGTTCCATTTACATCACAGAACAATTCCAGTGTGTATTATTGTGAATTCTTAGAACAGTAACCGCATTTACACAGTGTTCTGAACTCTTTTAACTCATATTCTTTGGTATTCTAAGTATTTTCTTTTAAAACGCCATCAGACTGACGTGAATAGGAAATGTAAACAGTAAACTCGGCATTTGAGACCTGTTTCAACCTATGTTCACTGTATTTTTATTCCCCGGTTTGTAATAAGGATCTTTTGACTTGTTATTCAAGTGTTCCATTTACATCACAGAAACATTCCAATGTTTATGATTGTGAATTCTTAGAACAGTAACCACATTGACAGAGTGTTCTGAGATCAAATTTCTTATATTCTGAAGGATTCTAAGTACTTTCTTTAAACACGCCATCAGAATGACGGTAATTGTAATTGTAAACAGTAAACTCACCATTACAGAGTTATCTGAACGTGTGTTCACTGTATTTTTGTTCCCCGTTTTGTAATAAGGTTCATTTGACTTGTTATTCAAGTGTTCCATTTACATCACAGAACAATTCCAGTGTTTATTATTGTGAATTCTTAGAACAGTAACCACATTTAGAGAGTGTTCTGAGCTCTTTTAACTTATATACTTTAGTATTCTAAGGGGTTTCTTTTAAAACGCCATCAGAATGACGGGAATAGGAAATGTAAACAGTAAACTCGGCATTTGAGACCTGTTTCAACCTATGTTCACTGTATTTTTATTCCCCGGTTTGTAATAAGGTTCTTTTGACTTGTTATTCAAGTGTTCCATTTACATCACAGAACAATTCCAGTGTTTATTACTGTGAATTCTTAGAACAGTAACCACATTTAGAGAGTGTTCTCAGCTCTTTTAACTTATATACTTTAGTATTCTAAGGAGTTCTTTTAAAACGCCATCAGACTGATGGGAATAGGAAATGTAAACAGTAAATTCAGCATTTGAGACCTGTTTCACCCTATGGTCACTGTATTTTTGTTCCCGGTTTGTAATAAGGTTCTTTTGACTTGTTATTCAAGTGTTCCATTTACATCACAGAAACATACCAATGTTTATAATTGTGAATTCTTAGAACAGTAACCACGTTGACAGAGTGTTCTGAGATCAAATTTCTTATATTCTGAAGGATTCTAAGTACTTTCTTTAAACACCCCATCAGAATGACGGTAATTGTAATTATAAACAGTACACTCACGATTACAGAGTTATCTGAACGTGTGTTCAGTGTATTTTTGTTCTCCGTTTTGTAATAAGGTTCTTTTGACTTGTTATTCAAGTGTTCCATTTACATCACAGAACAATTCCAGTGTGTATTATTGTGAATTCTAAGAAGAGTAACCGCATTTACACAGTGTTCTGAGCTCTTTTAACTCATAGTCTTTGGTATTCTAAGGAGTTTCTTTAAAAACGCCGAAAGAATGACGGGAATAGGAAATGTAAACAGTAAACTCGGCATTTGAGACCTGTTTGAACCTATATTCACTGTATTTTTATTCCCCGGTTTGTAATAAGGATCTTTTGACTTGTTATTCAAGTGTTCCATTTACATCACAGAACAATTCCAGTGTGTATTTTTGTGAATTCTTAGAACAGTAACCGCATTTACACAGTGTTCTGAGCTCTTTTAACTCATATTCTTTGGTATTCTAAGGAGTTTCTTTAAAAACACCATCAGAATGACGGGAATAGGAAATGTAAACAGTGAACTCGCCATTTCAGAGTAATCTGAACGTTTGTTCAGTGTATTTTTGTTCCCCGTTGTGTAATAAGGTTCTTTTGACTTGTTATTCAAGTGTTCCATTTACATCACAGAACAATTCCAGTGTTTAGTATTGTGAATTCTTAGAACAGTAACCACATTTAGAGAGTGTTCTGTGCGCTTTTAACATATATACTTTAGTATTTTAAGGAGTTTGTTTTAAAACGCCATCAGAATGACGGTAATTGGAAATGTAAACAGTAAACTCGGCATTTGATACCTGTTTCAACCTATGTTCACCATATTTTTATTCCCCAGTTTGTAATAAGTATCTTTTGAATTGTTATTCAAGTGTTACATTTACATCACAGAACAATTCCAGTGTTTATTATTGTGAATTCTTAGAACAGTAACCACATTTAGAGAGTGTTCTGTGCTCTTTTAACTTATATACTTCAGTATTCTAAGGAGTTTCTTTTAAAACGCCCTCAGAATGACGGGAATAGGAAATGTCAACAGTAAACTCGTCATTTGAGACCTGTTTCAACCTATGTTCACTGTATTTTTATTCCCCGGTTTGTAATAAGGTTCTTTTGACTTGTTGCTCAAGTGTTTCATTTACATCACAGAACAATTCCAGTGTTTATTATTGTGAATTCTTAGAACAGTAACCACATTTAGAGAGTGTTCTGAGCTCTTTTAACTTATATACTTTAGTATTCTAAGGATTTTCTTTTAAAACGCCATCAGACTGACGGGAATAGGAAATGTAAACAGTAAACTCGGCATTTGAGACATGTTTCAACCTATATTCACTGTATTTTTATTCCCCGGTTTGTAATAAGGTTCTTTTGACTTGTTATTCAAGTGTTCCATTTACATCACAGAAACATTCCAATGTTTATGATTGTGAATTCTTAGAACAGTAACCACATTGACAGAGTGTTCTGAGATCAAATTTCTTATATTCTGAAGGATTCTAAGTACTTTCTTTAAACACGCCATCAGAATGACGGTAATTGTAATTGTAAACAGTAAACTCACCATTACAGAGTTATCTGAACCTCTGTTCACTGTATTTTTGTTCCCCGTTTTGTAATAAGGTTCATTTGACTTGTTATTCAAGTGTTCCATTTACATCACAGAACAATTCCAGTGTGTATTATTGTGAATTCTAAGAAGAGTAACTGCATTTACACAGTGTTCTGAGCTCTTTTAACTCATATTCTTTGGTATTCTAAGGAGTTTCTTTAAAAACGCCGTAAGAATGACGGGAATAGGAAATGTAAACAGTAAACTCGGCATTTGAGACCTGTTTGAACCTATATTCACTGTATTTTTATTCCCCGGTTTGTAATAAGGTTCTTTTGACTTGTTATTCAAGTGTTCCATTTACATCACAGAACAATTCCAGTGTGTATTTTTGTGAATTCTTAGAACAGTAACCGCATTTACACAGTGTTCTGAGCTCTTTTAACTCATATCCTTTGTATTCTAAGGAGTTTCTTTAAAAACACCATCAGAATGACGGGAATGGGAAATGTAAACAGTGAACTCGCCATTTCAGAGTAATCTGAACGTTTGTTCAGTGTATTTTTGTTCCCCGTTGTGTAATAAGGTTCTTTTGACTTGTTATTCAAGTGTTCCATTTACATCACAGAACAATTCCAGTGTTTATTATTGTGAATTCTTAGAACAGTAACCACATTTAGAGAGTGTTCTGTGCGCTTTTAACATATATACTTTAGTATTTTAAGGAGTTTGTTTTAAAACGCCATCAGAATGACGTTAATTGGAAATGTAAACACTAAACTCGGCATTTGAGACCTGTTTCAACCTATGTTCACCATATTTTTATTCCCCAGTTTGTAATAAGGTTCTTTTGACTTGTTACTCAAGTGTTCCATTTACATCACAGAACAATTCCAGTGTTTATTATTGTGAATTCTTAGAACAGTAACCACATTTAGATAGTGTTCTGTGCGCTTTTAACATATATACTTTAGTATTTTAAGGAGTTTCTTTTAAAACGCCCTCAGAATGACGGGAATAGGAAATGTCAACAGTAAACTCGTCATTTGAGACCTGTTTCAACCTATGTTCACTGTATTTTTATTCCCCGGTTTGTAATAAGGTTCTTTTGACTTGTTACTCAAGTGTTCCATTTACATCACAGAACATTTCCAGTGTTTATTATTGTGAATTCTTAGAACAGTAACCACATTTAGAGAGTGTTCTGAGCTCTTTTAACTTATATACTTTAGTATTCTAAGGATTTTCTTTTAAAACGCCATCAGACTGACGGGAATAGGAAATGTAAACAGTAAACTCGGCATTTGAGACATGTTTCAACCTATATTCACTGTATTTTTATTCCCCGGTTTGTAATAAGGTTCTTTTGACTTGTTATTCAAGTGTTCCATTTACATCACAGAAACATTCCAATGTTTATGATTGTGAATTCTTAGAACAGTAACCACATTGACAGAGTGTTCTGAGATCAAATTTCTTATATTCTGAAGGATTCTAAGTACTTTCTTTAAACACGCCATCAGAATGACGGTAATTGTAATTGTAAACAGTAAACTCACCATTACAGAGTTATCTGAACCTCTGTTCACTGTATTTTTGTTCCCCGTTTTGTAATAAGGTTCATTTGACTTGTTATTCAAGTGTTCCATTTACATCACAGAACAATTCCAGTGTGTATTATTGTGAATTCTAAGAAGAGTAACCGCATTTACACAGTGTTCTGAGCTCTTTTAACTCATATTCTTTGGTATTCTAAGGAGTTTCTTTAAAAACGCCGTAAGAATGACGGGAATAGGAAATGTAAACAGTAAACTCGGCATTTGAGACCTGTTTGAACCTATATTCACTGTATTTTTATTCCCCGGTTTGTAATAAGGTTCTTTTGACTTGTTATTCAAGTGTTCCATTTACATCACAGAACAATTCCAGTGTGTATTTTTGTGAATTCTTAGAACAGTAACCGCATTTACACAGTGTTCTGAGCTCTTTTAACTCATATCCTTTGTATTCTAAGGAGTTTCTTTAAAAACACCATCAGAAGGACGGGAATGGGAAATGTAAACAGTGAACTCGCCATTTCAGAGTAATCTGAACGTTTGTTCAGTGTATTTTTGTTCCCCGTTGTGTAATAAGGTTCTTTTGACTTGTTATTCAAGTGTTCCATTTACATCACAGAACAATTCCAGTGTTTATTATTGTGAATTCTTAGAACAGTAACCACATTTAGAGAGTGTTCTGTGCGCTTTTAACATATATACTTTAGTATTTTAAGGAGTTTGTTTTAAAACGCCATCAGAATGACGTTAATTGGAAATGTAAACACTAAACTCGGCATTTGAGACCTGTTTCAACCTATGTTCACCATATTTTTATTCCCCAGTTTGTAATAAGGTTCTTTTGACTTGTTACTCAAGTGTTCCATTTACATCACAGAACAATTCCAGTGTTTATTATTGTGAATTCTTAGAACAGTAACCACATTTAGAGAGTGTTCTGTGCGCTTTTAACATATATACTTTAGTATTTTAAGGAGTTTCTTTTAAAACGCCCTCAGAATGACGGGAATAGGAAATGTCAACAGTAAACTCGTCATTTGAGACCTGTTTCAACCTATGTTCACTGTATTTTTATTCCCCGGTTTGTAATAAGGTTCTTTTGACTTGTTACTCAAGTGTTCCATTTACATCACAGAACAATTCCAGTGTTTATTATTGTGAATTCTTAGAACAGTAACCACATTTAGAGAGTGTTCTGAGCTCTTTTAACTTATATACTTTAGTATTCTAAGGATTTTCTTTTAAAACGCCATCAGACTGACGGGAATAGGAAATGTAAACAGTAAACTCGGCATTTGAGACATGTTTCAACCTATATTCACTGTATTTTTATTCCCCGGTTTGTAATAAGGTTCTTTTGACTTGTTATTCAAGTGTTCCATTTACATCACAGAAACATTCCAATGTTTATGATTGTGAATTCTTAGAACAGTAACCACATTGACAGAGTGTTCTGAGATCAAATTTCTTATATTCTGAAGGATTCTAAGTACTTTCTTTAAACACGCCATCAGAATGACGGTAATTGTAATTGTAAACAGTAAACTCACCATTACAGAGTTATCTGAACCTGTGTTCACTGTATTTTTGTTCCCCGTTTTGTAATAAGGTTCATTTGACTTGTTATTCAAGTGTTCCATTTACATCACAGAATAATTCCAGTGTGTGTTATTGTGAATTCTTAGAACAGTAAACACATTTACACAGTGTTCTGAGCTCTTTTAACTCATATTCTTTTGTATTCTATGTAGTTTCTTTAAAAACGCCATAAGAATGACGGGAATAGGAATTGTAAACAGTAAACTCGGCATTTGAGACCTGTTTGAACCTATATTCACTGTATTTTTATTCCCCGGTTTGTAATAAGGTTCTTTTGACTTGTTATTCAAGTGTTCCATTTACATCACAGAACAATTCCAGTGTGTATTGTTGTGAATTCTTAGAACAGTAACCGCATTTACACAGTGTTCTGAGCTCTTTTAACTCTTATTCTTTGTTATTCTAAGGAGTTTCTTTAAAAACACCATCAGAATGACGGAAATAGGAAATGTAAACAGTGAACTCGGCATTTCAGAGTAATCTGAACGTTTGTTCAGTGTATTTTTGTTCCCCGTTTTGTAATAAGGTTCTTTTGACTTGTTATTCAAGTGTTCCATTTACATCACAGAACAATTCCAGTGTTTATTATTGTGAATTCTTAGAACAGTAACCACATTTAGAGAGTGTTCTGAGCTCTATTAACTTATATACTTTAGTATTTTAAGGAGTTTCTTTTAAAACGCCATCAGAATGAAGGGAATAGGAAATGTTAACAGTAAACTAGGCATTTGTGACTTGTTTCAACCTATGTTCACTGTATTTTTATCCCCCGGTTTGTAATAAGGTTCTTTTGACTTGTTACTCAAGTGTTCCATTTACATCACAGAAACATTCCAATGTTTATGATTGTGAATTCTTAGAACAGTAACCACATTGACAGAGTTTTCTGAGATCAAATTTCTTATATTCTGAAGGATTCTAAGTACTTTCTTTAAACACGCCATCAGAATGACGGGGATTGTAATTTTAAATAGTAAACTCACCATTAGAGTTATCTGAACGTGTGATCAGTGTATTTTTGTTCCCCGTTTTGTAATAAGGTTCTTTTGACTTGTTATTCAAGTGTTCCATTTACATCACAGAACAATTCCAGTGTGTATTATTGTGAATTCTTAGAACAGTAACCGCATTTACACAGTGTTCTGAACTCTTTTAACTCATATTCTTTGGTATTCTAAGGAGTTTCTTTAAAAACACCATCAGAATGACGGGAATAGGAAATGTAAACAGTGAACTCGGCATTTGAGAGTAATCTGAACGTTTGTTCAGTGTATTTTTGTTCCCCGTTGTTTAATTAGGTTCTTTTGACTTGTTATTCAAGTGTTCCATTTACATCACAGAACAATTGCAGTGTTTATTATTGTGAACTCTTAGAACGGTAACCACATTTACAGAGTGTTCTGAGCTCTTTTAACCTATATTCTTTAGTATTCTAAGGAGTTTCTTTAAAAACGCCATCAGAATGACGGGAATAGGAAATGTAAACAGTAAACTCGGCATTTTAGACCTGTTTGAACCTATGTTCACTGTATTTTTTTTCCCGGTTTGTAATAAGGTTCTATTGACTTGTTATTCAAGTGTTCCATTTACATCCCTGAACAATTACAGTGTTTATTATTGTGAATTCTTAGAACAATAACCACATTTAGAGAGTGTTCTGAGCTCTTTTAACTTATATACTTTAGTATTCTAAGGATTTTCTTTTAAAACGCCATCAGACTGACGGGAATAGGAAATGTAAACAGTAAACTCGGCATTTGAGAGATGTTTCAACCTATGTTCACTGTATTTTTATTCCCCGGTTTGTAATAAGGATCTTTTGACTTGTTATTCAAGTGTTCCATTTACATCACAGAAACATTCCAATGTTTATGATTGTGAATTCTTAGAACAGTAACCACATTGACAGAGTGTTCTGAGATCAAATTTCTTATATTCTGAAGGATTCTAAGTACTTTCTTTAAACACGCCATCAGAATGACGGTAATTGTAATTGTAAACAGTAAACTCACCATTACAGAGTTATCTGAACGTGTGTTCAGTGTATTTTTGTTCTCCGTTTTGTAATAAGGTTCTATTGACTGGTTATTCAAGTGTTCCATTTACATCACAGAACGATTCCAGTGTTTATTATTGTGAATTCTTAGAACAGTAACCGCATTTACACAGTGTTCTGAGCTCTTTTAACTCATATTCTTTTGTATTCTATGGAGTTTCTTTAAAAACGCCGAAAGAATGATGGGAATAGGAAATGTAAACAGTAAACTCGGCATTTGAGACCTGTTTAAACCTATATTCACTGTATTTTTATTCCACGGTTTGTAATAAGGTTCTTTTGACTTGTTATTCAAGTGTTCCATTTACATCACAGAACAATTCCAGTGTGTATTGTTGTGAATTCTTAGAACAGTAACCGCATTTACACAGTGTTCTGAGCTCTTTTAACTCTTATTCTTTGGTATTTTAAGGAGTTTCTTTAAAAACACCATCAGAATGACGGGAATAGGAAATGTAAACAGTGAACTCGGCATTTCAGAGTTATCTGAACGTGTGTTCAGTGTATTTTTGTGCCCTGTTGTGTAATAAGCTTCTTTTGACTTGTTATTCAAGTGTTCCATTTACATCACAGAACAATTCCAGTGTTTATTATTGTGAATTCTTAGAACAGTAACCACATTTAGAGAGTGTTCTCAGCTCTTTTAACTTATATACTTTAGTATTCTAAGGAGTTTCTTTTAAAACGCCATCAGACTGACGAGAATAGGAAATGTAAACAGTAAACTCAGCATTTGAGACCTGTTTCACCCTATGTTCACTGTATTTTTATTCCCCGGTTTGTAATAAGGTTCTTTTGACTTGTTATTCAAGTGTTCCATTTACATCACAGAAACATTCCAATGTTTATAATTGTGAATTCTTAGAACAGTAACCACATTGACTGAGTGTTCTGAGATCAAATTTCTTATATTCTGAAGGATTCCAAGTACTTTCTTTAAACACGCCATCAGAATGACGGTAATTGTAATTGTAAACAGTAAACTCACCATTACAGAGTTATCTGAACGTGTGTTCACTGTATTTTTGTTCCCCGTTTTGTAATAAGGTTCATTTGACTTGTTATGCAAGTGTTCCAATTACATCACAGAACAATTCCAGTGTGTGTTATTGTGAATTCTTAGAACAGTAACCGCATTTACACAGTGTTCTGAGCTCTTTTAACTCTTATTCTTTGGTATTCTAAGGAGTTTCTTTAAAAACAACATCAGAGTGACTGGACTAGGAAATGTAAACAGTGAACTCGGCATTTCAGAGTAATCTGAACGTTTGTTCAGTGTATTTTTGTTCCCCGTTGTGTAATAAGGTTCTTTTGACTTGTTATTCAAGTGTTCCATTTACATCACAGAACAATTCCAGTGTGTATTGTTGTGAATTCTTAGAACAGTAACCGCATTTACACAGTGTTCTGAGCTCTTTTAACTCTTATTCTTTGGTATTCTAAGGAGTTTCTTTAAAAACACCATCAGAATGACGGGAATAGGAAATGTAAACAGTGAACTCGGCATTTCAGAGTTATCTGAACGTGTGTTCAGTGTATTTTTGTGCCCTGTTGTGTAATAAGGTTCTTTTGACTTGTTATTCAAGTGTTCCATTTACATCACAGAACAATTCCAGTGTTTATTATTGTGAATTCTTAGAACAGTAACCACATTTAGAGAGTGTTCTGTGCGCTTTTAACTTATATACTTTAGTATTCTAAGGAGTTTCTTTTAAAAAGCCATCAGTCTGACGGGAATAGGAAATGTAAACAGTAAACTCGGCATTTGAGACCTGTTTCAACCCATGTTCACAGTATTTTTATTCCCCGGTTTGTAATAAGGTTCTTTTGACTTGTTATTCAAGTGTTCCATTTACATCACAGAAACATTCCCATGTTTATGATTGTGAATTTTTAGAACAGTAACCACATTTAGAGAGTGTTCTGAGATCAAATTTCTTATATTCTGAAGGATTCTAAGTACTTTCTTTTAACACGCCATCAGAATGATGGTAATTGTAATTATAAACAGTAAACTCACCATTACAGAGTTATCTGAACGTGTGTTCAGTGTATTTTTGTTCTCCGTTTTGTAATAAGGTTCTATTGACTGGTTATTCAAGTGTTCCATTTACATCACACAACAATTCCAGTGTGTATTATTGTGAATTCTTAGAAGAGTAACCGCATTTACACAGTGTTCTGAGCTCTTTTAACTCATATTCTTTGGTATTCTAAGGAGTTTCTTTAAAAACACCATGAGAATGACGGGAATAGGAAATGTAAACAGTGAACTCGGCATTTCAGAGTAATCTGAAGGTTTGTTCAGTGTATTTTTGTTCCCCGTTGTGTAATAAGGTTCTTTTGACTTGTTATTCAAGTGTTCCATTTACATCACAGAACAATTCCAGTGTTTATTATTGTGAATTCTTAGAACAGAAACCACATTTAGAGAGTGTTCTGTGTGCTTTTAACTTATATACTTTAGTATTCTAAGGAGTTTGTTTTAAAACGCCATCAGAATGACGGTAATTGGAAATATAAACAGTAAACTCGGCATTTGAGACCTGTTTCAACCTATGTTCACCGTATTTTTATTCCCCAGTTTGTAATAAGGATCTTTTGAATTGTTATTCAAGTGTTACATTTACATCACAGAACAATTCCAGTGTTTATTATTGTGAATTCTTAGAACAGTAAGCACATTTAGAGAGTGTTCTGTGCTCTTTTAACTTATATACTTCAGTATTCTAAGGAGTTTCTTTTAAAACGCCCTCAGAATGACGGGAATAGGAAATGTAAACAGTAAACTCGGCATTTGAGACCTGTTTCAACCTATGTTCACTGTATTTTTATTCCTGGGTTTGTAATAAGGTTCTTTTGACTTGTTATTCAAGTGTTCCATTTACATCACAGAAACATTCCAATGTTAAGATTGTGAATTCTTAGAACAGTAACCACATTTAGAGAGTGTTCTGAGCTCTTTTAACTTATATGCTTTAGTATTCTAAGGAGTTTCTTTTAAAACGCCATCAGAATTACGGGAATTGGAAATATAAACAGTAAACTCGGCATTTGAGACCTGTTTCAACCTATATTCACTGTATTTTTATTCCTCGGTTTGTAATAAGGTTCTTTTGACTTGTTATTCAAGTGTTCCATTCACATCACAGAACAATACCAGTGTGTATTGTTGTGAATTCTTAGAACAGTAACCGCATTTACACAGTGTTCTGAGCTCTCTTAACTCTTATTCTTTGGTATTTTAAGGAGTTTCTTTAAAAACACCATCAGAATGACGGGAATAGGAAATGTAAACAGTGAACTCGGCATTTCAGAGTTATCTGAACGTGTGTTCAGTGTATTTTTGTGCCCTGTTGTGTAATAAGGTTCTTTTGACTTGTTATTCAAGTGTTCCATTTACATCACAGAACAATTCCAGTGTTTATTATTGTGAATTCTTAGAACAGTAACCACATTTAGAGAGTGTTCTCAGCTCTTTTAACTTATATACTTTAGTATTCTAAGGAGTTTCTTTTAAAACGCCATCAGACTGACGAGAATAGGAAATGTAAACAGTAAACTCAGCATTTGAGACCTGTTTCACCCTATGTTCACTGTATTTTTATTCCCCGGTTTGTAATAAGGTTCTTTTGACTTGTTATTCAAGTGTTCCATTTACATCACAGAAACATTCCAATGTTTATAACTGTGAATTCTTAGAACAGTAACCACATTGACTGAGTGTTCTGAGATCAAATTTCTTATATTCAGAAGGATTCTAAGTACTTTCTTTTAACACGCCATCATAATGACGGTAATTGTAATTATAAACAGTAAACTCACCATTACAGAGTTATCTGAACGTGTGTTCAGTGTATTTTTGTTCTCCGTTTTGTAATAAGGTTCTATTGACTGGTTATTCAAGTGTTCCATTTACATCACACAACAATTCCAGTGTGTATTATTGTGAATTCTTAGAAGAGTAACCGCATTTACACAGTGTTCTGAGCTCTTTTAACTCATATACTTTGGTATTCTAAGGAGTTTCTTTAAAAACGCCGTAAGAATGACGGGAATAGGAAATGTAAACAGTAAACTCGGCATTTGAGACCTGTTTGAACCTATATTCACTGTATTTTTATTCCCCGGTTTGTAATAAGGTTCTTTTGACTTGTTATTCAAGTGTTCCATTTACATCACAGAACAATTCCAGTGTGTATTTTTGTGAATTCTTAGAACAGTAACCGCATTTACACAGTGTTCTGAGCTCTTTTAACTCATATTCTTTGGTATTCTAAGAAGTTTCTTTAAAAACACCATCAGAATGACGGGAATAGGAAATGTAAACAGTGAACTCGGCATTTCAGAGTAATCTGAAGGTTTGTTCAGTGTATTTTTGTTCCCCGTTGTGTAATAAGGTTCTTTTGACTTGTTATTCAAGTGTTCCATTTACATCACAGAACAATTCCAGTGTTTATTATTGTGAATTCTTAGAACAGTAACCACATTTAGAGAGTGTTCTGAGCTCTTTTAACTTATATGCTTTAGTATTCTAAGGAGTTTCTTTTAAAACGCCATCAGAATTACGGGAATTGGAAATATAAACAGTAAACTGGGCATTTGAGACCTGTTTCAACCTATGTTCACTGTATTTTTATTCCCGGGTTTTTAATAAGGTTCTTTTGACATGTTATTCAAGTGTTCCATTTACATCACGGAAACATTCCAATGTTTATGATTGTGAATTCTTAGAACAGTAACTACATTGACAGAGTGTTCTGAGATCAAATTTCTTATATTCTGAAGGATTCTAAGTACTTTCTTTAAACACGCCATCAGAATGACGGTAATTGTAATTGTAAACAGTAACCTCACCATTACAGAGTTATCTGAACGTGTGTTCACTGTATTTTTGTTCCCCGTTTTGTAATAAGGTTCATTTGACTTGTTATGCAAGTGTTCCATTTACATCACAGAACGATTCCAGTGTTTATTATTGTGAATTCTTAGAACAGTAACCGCATTTACACAGTGTTCTGAGCTCTTTTAACTCATATTCTTTTGTATTCTATGGAGTTTCTTTAAAAACGCCGAAAGAATGATGGGAATAGGAAATGTAAACAGTAAACTCGGCATTTGAGACCTGTTTAAACCTATATTCACTGTATTTTTATTCCACGGTTTGTAATAAGGTTCTTTTGACTTGTTATTCAAGTGTTCCAGTTACATCACAGAACAATTCCAGTGTGTATTGTTGTGAATTCTTAGAACAGTAACCGCATTTACACAGTGTTCTGAGCTCTTTTAACTCTTATTCTTTGGTATTTTAAGGAGTTTCTTTAAAAACACCATCAGAATGACGGGAATAGGAAATGTAAACAGTGAACTCGGCATTTCAGAGTTATCTGAACGTGTGTTCAGTGTATTTTTGTGCCCTGTTGTGTAATAAGGTTCTTTTGACTTGTTATTCAAGTGTTCCATTTACATCACAGAACAATTCCAGTGTTTATTATTGTGAATTCTTAGAACAGTAACCACATTTAGAGAGTGTTCTCAGCTCTTTTAACTTATATACTTTAGTATTGTAAGGAGTTTCTTTTAAAACGCCATCAGACTGACGAGAATAGGAAATGTAAACAGTAAACTCAGCATTTGAGACCTGTTTCACCCTATGTTCACTGTATTTTTATTCCCCGGTTTGTAATAAGGTTCTTTTGACTTGTTATTCAAGTGTTCCATTTACATCACAGAAACATTCCAATGTTTATAATTGTGAATTCTTAGAACAGTAACCACATTGACTGAGTGTTCTGAGATCAAATTTCTTATATTCTGAAGGATTCTAAGTACTTTCTTTAAACACGCCATCAGAATGACGGTAATTGTAATTGTAAACAGTAAACTCACCATTACAGAGTTATCTGAACGTGTGTTCACTGTATTTTTGTTCCCCGTTTTGTAATAAGGTTCATTTGACTGGTTATGCAAGTGTTCCAATTACATCACAGAACAATTCCAGTGTGTGTTATTGTGAATTCTTAGAACAGTAACCGCATTTACACAGGGATCTGAGCTCTTTTAACTCATATTCTTTGGTATTCTAAGGAGTTTCTTTAAAAACAACATCAGAGTGACTGGACTAGGAAATGTAAACAGTGAACTCGGCATTTCAGAGTAATCTGAACGTTTGTTCAGTGTATTTTTGTTCCCCGTTGTGTAATAAGGTTCTTTTGACTTGTTATTCAAGTGTTCCATTTACATCACAGAACAATTCCAGTGTGTATTGTTGTGAATTCTTAGAACAGTAACCGCATTTACACAGTGTTCTGAGCTCTTTTAACTCTTATTCTTTGGTATTCTAAGGAGTTTCTTTAAAAACACCATCAGAATGACGGGAATAGGAAATGTAAACAGTGAACTCGGCATTTCAGAGTTATCTGAACGTGTGTTCAGTGTATTTTTGTGCCCTGTTGTGTAATAAGGTTCTTTTGACTTGTTATTCAAGTGTTCCATTTACATCACAGAACAATTCCAGTGTTTATTATTGTGAATTCTTAGAACAGTAACCACATTTAGAGAGTGTTCTGTGCGCTTTTAACTTATATACTTTAGTATTCTAAGGAGTTTCTTTTAAAAAGCCATCAGACTGACGGGAATAGGAAATGTAAACAGTCAACTCGGCATTTGAGACCTGTTTCAACCCATGTTCACAGTATTTTTATTCCCCGGTTTGTAATAAGGTTCTTTTGACTTGTTATTCAAGTGTTCCATTTACATCACAGAAACATTCCCATGTTTATGATTGTGAATTTTTAGAACAGTAACCACATTTAGAGAGTGTTCTGAGATCAAATTTCTTATATTCTGAAGGATTCTAAGTACTTTCTTTAAACACGCCATCAGAATGACGGTAATTGTAATTGTAAACAGTAAACTCACCATTACAGAGTTATCTGAACGTGTGTTCAGTGTATTTTTGTTCTCAGTTTTGTAATAAGGTTCATTTGACTTGTTATTCAAGTGTACCATTTACATCACAGAACAATTCCAGTGTGTATTATTGTGAATTCTTAGAACAGTAACCGCATTTACACTGTGTTGTGAGCTCTTTAACTCATATTCTTTGGTATTCTAAGGAGTTTCTTTAAAAACGCCGTAAGAAAGACGGGAATAGGAAATGTAAACAGTAAACTCGGCATTTGAGACCTGTTTGAACCTATATTCACTGTATTTTTATTCCCCGGTTTGTAGTAAGGTTCTTTTGACTTGTTATTCATGTGTTCCATTTACATCACAGAACAATTCCAGTGTGTATTTTTGTGAATTCTTAGAACTGTAACCGCATTTTCACAGTGTTCTGAGCTCTTTTAACTCATATTCTTTGGTATTCTAAGGAGTTTCTTTAAAAACACCATCAGAATGACGGGAATAGGAAATGTAAACAGTGAACTCGGCATTTCAGAGTAATCTGAACGTGTGTTCAGTGTATTTTTGTTCCCCGTTGTGTAATAAGGTTCTTTTGACTTGTTATTCAAGTGTTCCATTTACATCACAGAACAATTCCAGTGTTTAATATTGTGAATTCTTAGAACAGTAACCACATTTAGAGAGTGTTCTGAGCTCTTTTAACCTATATACTTTAGTATTCTAAGGAGTTTCTTTTAAAACGCCATCAGAATGACGGGAATAGGAAATGTAAACAGTAAACTCAGCATTTGAGACCTGTTTCAACCTATGTTCACTGTATTTTTATTCCCCGGTTTGTAATAATGTTCTTTTGACTTGTTACTCAAGTGTTCCATTTACATCACAGAAACATTCCAATGTTTATAATTGTGAATTCTTAGAACAGTAACCACATTGACTGAGTGTTCTGAGATCAAATTTCTTATATTCTGAAGGATTCTAAGTACTTTCTTTAAACACGCCATCAGAATGACGGTAATTGTAATTATAAACAGTAAACTCACCATTACAGAGTTATCTGAACGTGGGTTCAGTGTATTTTGGTTCTCCGTTTTGTAATAAGGTTCTTTTGACTTGTTATTCAAGTGTTCCATTTACATCACAGAAACATTCCAATGTTAAGATTGTGAATTCTTAGAACAGTAACCACATTTAGAGAGTGTTCTGAGCTCTTTTAACTTATATACTTTAGTATTCTAAGGAGTTTCTTTTAAAACGCCATCAGAATTACGGGAATTGGAAATGTAAACAGTAAACTCGGCATTTGAGACCTGTTTCAACCTATGTTCACTGTATTTTTATTCCCCGGTTTGTAATAAGGTTCTTTTGACTTGTTATTCAAGTGTTCCATTTACATCACAGAACAATTCCAGTGTGTATTTTTGTGAATTCTTAGAACAGTAACCGCATTTACACAGTGTTCTGAGCTCTTTTAACTCATATTCTTTGGTATTCTAAGGAGTTTCTTTAAAAACACCATCAGAATGTCGGGAGTAGGAAATGTAAACAGTGAACTCGGCATTTTAGAGTAATCTGAACGTTTTTTCAGTGTATTTTTGTTCCCCGTTGTGTAATAAGGTTCTTTTGACTTGTTATTCAAGTGTTCCATTTACATCACAGAACAATTCCAGTGTTTATTATTGTGAATTCTTAGAACAGTAACCACTTTTAGAGAGTGTTCTGAGCTCTTTTAACCTATATACTTTAGTATTCTAAGGAGTTTCTTTTAAAACGCCATCAGAATGACGGGAATAGGAAATGTAAACAGTAAACTCGGCATTTGAGACCTGTTTCAACCTATGTTCACCGTATTTTTATTCCCCGGTTTGTAATAAGGTTCTTTTGACTTGTTATTCAAGTGTTCCATTTACATCACAGAAACATTCCCATGTTTATGATTGTAAATTCTTAGAACAGTAACCACATTTAGAGAGTGTTCTCAGATCAAATTTCTTATATTCTGAAGAATTCTAAGTACTTTCTTTAAACACGCCATCAGAATGACGGTAATTGTAATTTAAACAGTAAACTCACCATTACAGAG
Organism: Myotis nattereri; assembly: GCF_964212035.1. Taxonomy (NCBI): domain Eukaryota; kingdom Metazoa; phylum Chordata; class Mammalia; order Chiroptera; family Vespertilionidae; genus Myotis; species Myotis nattereri. The sequence continues at coordinate 35,192,287 of NC_138090.1, forward strand.
TTATCTGAACGTGTGTTCAGTGTATTTTTGTTCTCCGTTTTGTAATAAGGTTCTTTTGACTTGTTATTCAAGTGTTCCATTTACATCACAGAAACATTCCAATGTTAAGATTGTGAATTCTTAGAACATTAACCGCATTTACACAGTGTTCTGAGCTCTTTTAACTCATATTCTTTGGTATTCTAAGGAGTTTCTTTAAAAACACCATCAGAATGACGGGAATAGGAAATGTAAACAGTGAACTCAGCATTTGAGACCTGTTTCAACCTATGTTCACTGTATTTTTATTCCCCGGTTTGTAATAAGGTTCTTTTGACTTGTTACTCAAGTGTTCCATTTACATCACAGAAACATTCCAATGTTTATAATTGTGAATTCTTAGAACAGTAACCACATTGACTGAGTGTTCTGAGATCAAATTTCTTATATTCTGAAGGATTCTAAGTACTTTCTTTAAACACGCCATCAGAATGACGGTAATTGTAATTATAAACAGTATACTCACCATTACAGAGTTATCTGAACGTGTGTTCAGTGTATTTTTGTTCTCCGTTTTGTAATAAGGTTCTATTGACTTGTTATTCAAGTGTTCCATTTACATCTCAGAACAATTCCAGTGTGTATTATTGTGAATTCTTAGAAGAGTAACCGCATTTACACAGTGTTCTGAGCTCTTTTAACTCATATTCTTTGGTATTCTATGGAGTTTCTTTAAAAACGCCTTAAGAATGACGGGAATAGGAAATGTAAACAGTAAACTCGGCATTTGAGACCTGTTTGAACCTATATTCACTGTATTTTTATTCCCCGGTTTGTAATAAGGTTCTTTTGACTTGTTATTCAAGTGTTCCATTTACAACACAGAACAATTCCAGTGTGTATTTTTGTGAATTCTTAGAACAGTAACCGCATTTACACAGTGTTCTGAGCTCTTTTAACTCATATTCTTTGGTATTCTAAGGAGTTTCTTTAAAAACACCATCAGAATGACGGGAATAGGAAATGTAAACAGTGAACTCGGCATTTCAGAGTTATCTGAACGTGTGTTCAGTGTATTTTTGTGCCCTGTTGTGTAATATGGTTCTTTTGACTTGTTATTCAAGTGTTCCATTTACATCACAGAACAATACCAGTGTTTATTATTGTGAATTCTCAGAACAGTAACCACATTTAGAGAGTGTTCTCAGCTCTTTTAACTTATATACTATAGTATTCTAAGGAGTTTCTTTTAAAACGCCATCAGACTGACGGGAATAGGAAATGTAAACAGTAAACTCAGCATTTGAGACCTGTTTCACCCTATGTTCACTGTATTTTTATTCCCCGGTTTGTAATAAGGTTCTTTTGACTTGTTATTCAAGTGTTCCATTTACATCACAGAAACATTCCCATGTTTATGATTGTGAATTCTTAGAACAGTAACCACATTTAGAGAGTGTTCTGAGATCAAATTTCTTATATTCTGAAAGATTCTAAGTACTTTCTTTAAACACGCCATCAGAATGACGGTAATTGTAATTTAAACAGTAAACTCACCATTACAGAGTTATCTGAACCTGTGTTCAGTGTATTTTTGTTCTCAGTTTTGTAATAAGGTTCTTTTGACTTGTTATTCAAGTGTACCATTTACATCACAGAACAATTCCAGTGTGTATTATTGTGAATTCTTAGAACAGTAACCGCATTTACACAGTGTTCTGAGCTCTTTAACACATATTCTTTGGTATTCTAAGGAGTTTCTTTAAAAACGCCGTAAGAATGACGGAATAGGAAATGTAAACAGTAAACTCGGCATTTGAGACCTGTTTGAACCTATATTCACTGTATTTTTATTCCCCGGTTTGTAATAAGGTTCTTTTGACTTGTTATTCAAGTGTTCCATTTACATCACAGAACAATTCCAGTGTGTATTTTTGTGAATTCTTAGAACAGTAACCGCATTTACACAGTGTTCTGAGCTCTTTTAATTCATATTCTTTGGTATTCTAAGGAGTTTCTTTAAAAACACCATCAGAATGACGTGAATAGGAAATGTAAACTGTGAACTCCGCATTTCAGAGTAATCTGAACGTTTGTTCAGTGTATTTTTGTTCCCCGTTGTGTAATAAGGTTCTTTTGACTTGTTATTCAAGTGTTCCATTTACATCACAGAACAATTCCAGTGTTTATTATTGTGAATTCTTAGAACAGAAACCACATTTAGAGAGTGTTCTGTGCGCTTTTAACTTATATACTTTAGTGTTCTAAGGAGTTTGTTTTAAAACGCCATCAGAATGACGGTAATTGGAAATGTAAACAGTAAACTCGGCATTTGAGACCTGTTTCAACCTATGTTCACCGTATTTTTATTCCCCAGTTTGTAATAAGGATCTTTTGAATTGTTATTCAAGTGTTACATTTACATCACAGAACAATTCCAGTGTTTTTTATTGTGAATTCTTAGAACAGTAACCACATTTAGAGAGTGTTCTGTGCTCTTTTAACTTATATACTTCAGTATTCTAAGGAGTTTCTTTTAAAACGCCCTCAGAATGACGGGAATAGGAAATGTAAACAGTAAACTGGGCTTTTGAGACCTGTTTCAACCTATATTCACTGTATTTTTATTCCACGGTTTGTAATAAGGTTCTTTTGACTTGTTATTCAAGTGTTCCATTCACATCACAGAACAATTCCAGTGTGTATTGTTGTGAATTCTTAGAACAGTAACCGCATTTACACAGTGTTCTGAGCTCTCTTAACTCTTATTCTTTGGTATTTTAAGGAGTTTCTTTAAAAACACCATCAGAATGACGGGAATAGGAAATGTAAACAGTGAACTCGGCATTTCATAGTTATCTGAACGTGTGTTCAGTGTATTTTTGTGCCCTGTTGTGTAATAAGGTTCTTTTGACTTGTTATTCAAGTGTTCCATTTACATCACAGAACAATTCCAGTGTTTATTATTGTGAATTCTTAGAACAGTAACCACATTTAGAGAGTGTTCTCAGCTCTTTTAACTTATATACTTTAGTATTCTAAGGAGTTTCTTTTAAAACGCCATCAGACTGACGAGAATAGGAAATGTAAACAGTAAACTCAGCATTTGAGACCTGTTTCACCCTATGTTCACTGTATTTTTATTCCCCGGTTTGTAATAAGGTTCTTTTGACTTGTTATTCAAGTGTTCCATTTACATCACAGAAACATTCCAATGTTTATAACTGTGAATTCTTAGAACAGTAACCACATTGACTGAGTGTTCTGAGATCAAATTTCTTATATTCAGAAGGATTCTAAGTACTTTCTTTTAACACGCCATCATAATGACGGTAATTGTAATTATAAACAGTAAACTCACCATTACAGAGTTATCTGAACGTGTGTTCAGTGTATTTTTGTTCTCCGTTTTGTAATAAGGTTCTATTGACTGGTTATTCAAGTGTTCCATTTACATCACACAACAATTCCAGTGTGTATTATTGTGAATTCTTAGAAGAGTAACCGCATTTACACAGTGTTCTGAGCTCTTTTAACTCATATACTTTGGTATTCTAAGGAGTTTCTTTAAAAACGCCGTAAGAATGACGGGAATAGGAAATGTAAACAGTAAACTCGGCATTTGAGACCTGTTTGAACCTATATTCACTGTATTTTTATTCCCCGGTTTGTAATAAGGTTCTTTTGACTTGTTATTCAAGTGTTCCATTTACATCACAGAACAATTCCAGTGTGTATTTTTGTGAATTCTTAGAACAGTAACCGCATTTACACAGTGTTCTGAGCTCTTTTAACTCATATTCTTTGGTATTCTAAGGAGTTTCTTTAAAAACACCATCAGAATGACGGGAATAGGAAATGTAAACAGTGAACTCGGCATTTCAGAGTAATCTGAAGGTTTGTTCAGTGTATTTTTGTTCCCCGTTGTGTAATAAGGTTCTTTTGACTTGTTATTCAAGTGTTCCATTTACATCACAGAACAATTCCAGTGTTTATTATTGTGAATTCTTAGAACAGTAACCACATTTAGAGAGTGTTCTGAGCTCTTTTAACTTATATGCTTTAGTATTCTAAGGAGTTTCTTTTAAAACGCCATCAGAATTACGGGAATTGGAAATATAAACAGTAAACTGGGCATTTGAGACCTGTTTCAACCTATGTTCACTGTATTTTTATTCCCGGGTTTTTAATAAGGTTCTTTTGACATGTTATTCAAGTGTTCCATTTACATCACGGAAACATTCCAATGTTTATGATTGTGAATTCTTAGAACAGTAACTACATTGACAGAGTGTTCTGAGATCAAATTTCTTATATTCTGAAGGATTCTAACTACTTTCTTTAAACACGCCATCAGAATGACGGTAATTGTAATTGTAAACAGTAACCTCACCATTACAGAGTTATCTGAACGTGTGTTCACTGTATTTTTGTTCCCCGTTTTGTAATAAGGTTCATTTGACTTGTTATGCAAGTGTTCCATTTACATCACAGAACGATTCCAGTGTTTATTATTGTGAATTCTTAGAACAGTAACCGCATTTACACAGTGTTCTGAGCTCTTTTAACTCATATTCTTTTGTATTCTATGGAGTTTCTTTAAAAACGCCGAAAGAATGATGGGAATAGGAAATGTAAACAGTAAACTCGGCATTTGAGACCTGTTTAAACCTATATTCACTGTATTTTTATTCCACGGTTTGTAATAAGGTTCTTTTGACTTGTTATTCAAGTGTTCCATTTACATCACAGAACAATTCCAGTGTGTATTGTTGTGAATTCTTAGAACAGTAACCGCATTTACACAGTGTTCTGAGCTCTTTTAACTCTTATTTTTTGGTATTTTAAGGAGTTTCTTTAAAAACACCATCAGAATGACGGGAATAGGAAATGTAAACAGTGAACTCGGCATTTCAGAGTTATCTGAACGTGTGTTCAGTGTATTTTTGTGCCCTGTTGTGTAATAAGGTTCTTTTGACTTGTTATTCAAGTGTTCCATTTACATCACAGAACAATTCCAGTGTTTATTATTGTGAATTCTTAGAACAGTAACCACATTTAGAGAGTGTTCTCAGCTCTTTTAACTTATATACTTTAGTATTCTAAGGAGTTTCTTTTAAAACGCCATCAGACTGACGATAATAGGAAATGTAAACAGTAAACTCAGCATTTGAGACCTGTTTCACCCTATGTTCACTGTATTTTTATTCCCCGGTTTGTAATAAGGTTCTTTTGACTTGTTATTCAAGTGTTCCATTTACATCACAGAAACATTCCAATGTTTATAATTGTGAATTCTTAGAACAGTAACCACATTGACTGAGTGTTCTGAGATCAAATTTCTTATATTCTGAAGGATTCTAAGTACTTTCTTTAAACACGCCATCAGAATGACGGTAATTGTAATTGTAAACAGTAAACTCACCATTACAGAGTTATCTGAACGTGTGTTCACTGTATTTTTGTTCCCCGTTTTGTAATAAGGTTCATTTGACTTGTTATGCAAGTGTTCCAATTACATCACAGAACAATTCCAGTGTGTGTTATTGTGAATTCTTAGAACAGTAACCGCATTTACACAGGGATCTGAGCTCTTTTAACTCATATTCTTTGGTATTTTAAGGAGTTTCTTTAAAAACACCATCAGAATGACGGGAATAGGAAATGTAAACAGTGAACTCGGCATTTCAGAGTTATCTGAACGTGTGTTCAGTGTATTTTTGTGCCCTGTTGTGTAATAAGGTTCTTTTGACTTGTTATTCAAGTGTTCCATTTACATCACAGAACAATTCCAGTGTTTATTATTGTGAATTCTTAGAACAGTAACCACATTTAGAGAGTGTTCTCAGCTCTTTTAACTTATATACTTTAGTATTCTAAGGAGTTTCTTTTAAAACGCCATCAGACTGACGAGAATAGGAAATGTAAACAGTAAACTCAGCATTTGAGACCTGTTTCACCCTATGTTCACTGTATTTTTATTCCCCGGTTTGTAATAAGGTTCTTTTGACTTGTTATTCAAGTGTTCCATTTACATCACGGAAACATTCCAATGTTTATAATTGTGAATTCTTAGAACAGTAACCACATTGACTGAGTGTTCTGAGATCAAATTTCTTATATTCTGAAGGATTCTAAGTACTTTCTTTAAACACGCCATCAGAATGACGGTAATTGTAATTGTAAACAGTAAACTCACCATTACAGAGTTATCTGAACGTGTGTTCACTGTATTTTTGTTCCCCGTTTTGTAATAAGGTTCATTTGACTTGTTATGCAAGTGTTCCAATTACATCACAGAACAATTCCAGTGTGTGTTATTGTGAATTTTTAGAACAGTAACCGCATTTACACAGGGATCTGAGCTCTTTTAACTCATATTCTTTGGTATTCTAAGGAGTTTCTTTAAAAACAACATCAGAGTGACTGGACTAGGAAATGTAAACAGTGAACTCGGCATTTCAGAGTAATCTGAACGTTTGTTCAGTGTATTTTTGTTCCCCGTTGTGTAATAAGGTTCTTTTGACTTGTTATTCAAGTGTTCCATTTACATCACAGAACAATTCCAGTGTGTATTGTTGTGAATTCTTAGAACAGTAACCGCATTTACACAGTGTTCTGAGCTCTTTTAACTCTTATTCTTTGGTATTCTAAGGAGTTTCTTTAAAAACACCATCAGAATGACGGGAATAGGAAATGTAAACAGTGAACTCGGCATTTCAGAGTTATCTGAACGTGTGTTCAGTGTATTTTTGTGCCCTGTTGTGTAATAAGGTTCTTTTGACTTGTTATTCAAGTGTTCCATTTACATCACAGAACAATTCCAGTGTTTATTATTGTGAATTCTTAGAACAGTAACCACATTTAGAGAGTGTTCTGTGCGCTTTTAACTTATATACTTTAGTATTCTAAGGAGTTTCTTTTAAAAAGCCATCAGACTGACGGGAATAGGAAATGTAAACAGTAAACTCGGCATTTGAGACCTGTTTCAACCCATGTTCACAGTATTTTTATTCCCCGGTTTGTAATAAGGTTCTTTTGACTTGTTATTCAAGTGTTCCATTTACATCACAGAAACATTCCCATGTTTATGATTGTGAATTTTTAGAATAGTAACCACATTTAGAGAGTGTTCTGAGATCAAATTTCTTATATTCTGAAGGATTCTAAGTACTTTCTTTAAACACGCCATCAGAATGACGGTAATTGTAATTGTAAACAGTAAACTCACCATTACAGAGTTATCTGAACGTGTGTTCAGTGTATTTTTGTTCTCAGTTTTGTAATAAGGTTCATTTGACTTGTTATTCAAGTGTACCATTTACATCACAGAACAATTCCAGTGTGTATTATTGTGAATTCTTAGAACAGTAACCGCATTTACACTGTGTTGTGAGCTCTTTAACTCATATTCTTTGGTATTCTAAGGAGTTTCTTTAAAAACGCCGTAAGAAAGACGGGAATAGGAAATGTAAACAGTAAACTCGGCATTTGAGACCTGTTTGAACCTATATTCACTGTATTTTTATTCCCCGGTTTGTAGTAAGGTTCTTTTGACTTGTTATTCATGTGTTCCATTTACATCACAGAACAATTCCAGTGTGTATTTTTGTGAATTCTTAGAACTGTAACCGCATTTTCACAGTGTTCTGAGCTCTTTTAACTCATATTCTTTGGTATTCTAAGGAGTTTCTTTAAAAACACCATCAGAATGACGGGAATAGGAAATGTAAACAGTGAACTCGGCATTTCAGAGTAATCTGAACGTGTGTTCAGTGTATTTTTGTTCCCCGTTGTGTAATAAGGTTCTTTTGACTTGTTATTCAAGTGTTCCATTTACATCACAGAACAATTCCAGTGTTTAATATTGTGAATTCTTAGAACAGTAACCACATTTAGAGAGTGTTCTGAGCTCTTTTAACCTATATACTTTAGTATTCTAAGGAGTTTCTTTTAAAACGCCATCAGAATGACGGGAATAGGAAATGTAAACAGTAAACTCAGCATTTTAGACCTGTTTCAACCTATGTTCACTGTATTTTTATTCCCCGGTTTGTAATAATGTTCTTTTGACTTGTTACTCAAGTGTTCCATTTACATCACAGAAACATTCCAATGTTTATAATTGTGAATTCTTAGAACAGTAACCACATTGACTGAGTGTTCTGAGATCAAATTTCTTATATTCTGAAGGATTCTAAGTACTTTCTTTAAACACGCCATCAGAATGACGGTAATTGTAATTATAAACAGTAAACTCACCATTACAGAGTTATCTGAATGTGGGTTCAGTGTATTTTGGTTCTCCGTTTTGTAATAAGGTTCTTTTGACTTGTTATTCAAGTGTTCCATTTACATCACAGAAACATTCCAATGTTAAGATTGTGAATTCTTAGAACAGTAACCACATTTAGAGAGTGTTCTGAGCTCTTTTAACTTATATACTTTAGTATTCTAAGGAGTTTCTTTTAAAACGCCATCAGAATTACGGGAATTGGAAATGTAAACAGTAAACTCGGCATTTGAGACCTGTTTCAACCTATGTTCACTGTATTTTTATTCCCCGGTTTGTAATAAGGTTCTTTTGACTTGTTATTCAAGTGTTCCATTTACATCACAGAACAATTCCAGTGTGTATTTTTGTGAATTCTTAGAACAGTAACCGCATTTACACAGTGTTCTGAGCTCTTTTAACTCATATTCTTTGGTATTCTAAGGAGTTTCTTTAAAAACACCATCAGAATGTCGGGAGTAGGAAATGTAAACAGTGAACTCGGCATTTTAGAGTAATCTGAACGTTTTTTCAGTGTATTTTTGTTCCCCGTTGTGTAATAAGGTTCTTTTGACTTGTTATTCAAGTGTTCCATTTACATCACAGAACAATTCCAGTGTTTATTATTGTGAATTCTTAGAACAGTAACCACTTTTAGAGAGTGTTCTGAGCTCTTTTAACCTATATACTTTAGTATTCTAAGGAGTTTCTTTTAAAACGCCATCAGAATGACGGGAATAGGAAATGTAAACAGTAAACTCGGCATTTGAGACCTGTTTCAACCTATGTTCACCGTATTTTTATTCCCCGGTTTGTAATAAGGTTCTTTTGACTTGTTATTCAAGTGTTCCATTTACATCACAGAAACATTCCCATGTTTATGATTGTCAATTCTTAGAACAGTAACCACATTTAGAGAGTGTTCTCAGATCAAATTTCTTATATTCTGAAGAATTCTAAGTACTTTCTTTAAACACGCCATCAGAATGACGGTAATTGTAATTTAAACAGTAAACTCACCATTACAGAGTTATCTGAACGTGTGTTCAGTGTATTTTTGTTCTCCGTTTTGTAATAAGGTTCTTTTGACTTGTTATTCAAGTGTTCCATTTACATCACAGAAACATTCCAATGTTAAGATTGTGAATTCTTAGAACAGTAACCGCATTTACACAGTGTTCTGAGCTCTTTTAACTCATATTCTTTGGTATTCTAAGGAGTTTCTTTAAAAACACCATCAGAATGACGGGAATAGGAAATGTAAACAGTGAACTCAGCATTTGAGACCTGTTTCAACCTATGTTCACTGTATTTTTATTCCCCGGTTTGTAATAAGGTTCTTTTGACTTGTTACTCAAGTGTTCCATTTACATCACAGAAACATTCCAATGTTTATAATTGTGAATTCTTAGAACAGTAACCACATTGACTGAGTGTTCTGAGATCAAATTTCTTATATTCTGAAGGATTCTAAGTACTTTCTTTAAACACGCCATCAGAATGACGGTAATTGTAATTATAAACAGTATACTCACCATTACAGAGTTATCTGAACGTGTGTTCAGTGTATTTTTGTTCTCCGTTTTGTAATAAGGTTCTATTGACTTGTTATTCAAGTGTTCCATTTACATCACAGAACAATTCCAGTGTGTATTATTGTGAATTCTTAGAATAGTAACCGCATTTACACAGTGTTCTGAGCTCTTTTAACTCATATTCTTTGGTATTCTATGGAGTTTCTTTAAAAACGCCTTAAGAATGACGGGAATAGGAAATGTAAACAGTAAACTCGGCATTTGAGACCTGTTTGAACCTATATTCACTGTATTTTTATTCCCCGGTTTGTAATAAGGTTCTTTTGACTTGTTATTCAAGTGTTCCATTTACAACACAGAACAATTCCAGTGTGTATTTTTGTGAATTCTTAGAACAGTAACCGCATTTACACAGTGTTCTGAGCTCTTTTAACTCATATTCTTTGGTATTCTAAGGAGTTTCTTTAAAAACACCATCAGAATGACGGGAATAGGAAATGTAAACAGTGAACTCGGCATTTCAGAGTTATCTGAACGTGTGTTCAGTGTATTTTTGTGCCCTGTTGTGTAATATGGTTCTTTTGACTTGTTATTCAAGTGTTCCATTTACATCACAGAACAATACCAGTGTTTATTATTGTGAATTCTCAGAACAGTAACCACATTTAGAGAGTGTTCTCAGCTCTTTTAACTTATATACTATAGTATTCTAAGGAGTTTCTTTTAAAACGCCATCAGACTGACGGGAATAGGAAATGTAAACAGTAAACTCAGCATTTGAGACCTGTTTCACCCTATGTTCACTGTATTTTTATTCCCCGGTTTGTAATAAGGTTCTTTTGACTTGTTATTCAAGTGTTCCATTTACATCACAGAAACATTCCCATGTTTATGATTGTGAATTCTTAGAACAGTAACCACATTTAGAGAGTGTTCTGAGATCAAATTTCTTATATTCTGAAAGATTCTAAGTACTTTCTTTAAACACGCCATCAGAATGACGGTAATTGTAATTTAAACAGTAAACTCACCATTACAGAGTTATCTGAACCTGTGTTCAGTGTATTTTTGTTCTCAGTTTTGTAATAAGGTTCTTTTGACTTGTTATTCAACTGTACCATTTACATCACAGAACAATTCCAGTGTGTATTATTGTGAATTCTTAGAACAGTAACCGCATTTACACAGTGTTCTGAGCACTTTAACACATATTCTTTGGTATTCTAAGGAGTTTCTTTAAAAACGCCGTAAGAATGACGGAATAGGAAATGTAAACAGTAAACTCGGCATTTGAGACCTGTTTGAACCTATATTCACTGTATTTTTATTCCCCGGTTTGTAATAAGGTTCTTTTGACTTGTTATTCAAGTGTTCCATTTACATCACAGAACAATTCCAGTGTGTATTTTTGTGAATTCTTAGAACAGTAACCGCATTTACACAGTGTTCTGAGCTCTTTTAACTCATATTCTTTGGTATTCTAAGGAGTTTCTTTAAAAACACCATCAGAATGACGTGAATAGGAAATGTAAACTGTGAACTCCGCATTTCAGAGTAATCTGAACGTTTGTTCAGTGTATTTTTGTTCCCCGTTGTGTAATAAGGTTCTTTTGACTTGTTATTCAAGTGTTCCATTTACATCACAGAACAATTCCAGTGTTTATTATTGTGAATTCTTAGAACAGAAACCACATTTAGAGAGTGTTCTGTGCGCTTTTAACTTATATACTTTAGTGTTCTAAGGAGTTTGTTTTAAAACGCCATCAGAATGACGGTAATTGGAAATGTAAACAGTAAACTCGGCATTTGAGACCTGTTTCAACCTATGTTCACCGTATTTTTATTCCCCAGTTTGTAATAAGGATCTTTTGAATTGTTATTCAAGTGTTACATTTACATCACAGAACAATTCCAGTGTTTTTTATTGTGAATTCTTAGAACAGTAACCACATTTAGAGAGTGTTCTGTGCTCTTTTAACTTATATACTTCAGTATTCTAAGGAGTTTCTTTTAAAACGCCCTCAGAATGACGGGAATAGGAAATGTAAACAGTAAACTGGGCTTTTGAGACCTGTTTCAACCTATGTTCACTGTATTTTTATTCCCGGGATTGTAATAAGGTTCTTTTGACTTGTTATTCAAGTGTTCCATTTACATCACAGAAACATTCCAATGTTAAGATTGTGAATTCTTTGAACAGTAACCACATTTAGAGAGTGTTCTGAGCTCTTTTAACTTATATACTTTAGTATTCTAAGGAGTTTCTTTTAAAACGCCATCAGAATTACGGGAATTGGAAATGTAAACAGTAAACTTGGCATTTGAGACCTGTTTCAACCTATGTTCACTGTATTTTTATTCCCGGGTTTGTAATAAGGTTCTTTTGACATATTATTCAAGTGTTCCATTTACATCACGGAAACATTCCAATGTTTATGATTGTGAATTCTTAGAACAGTAACTACATTGACAGAGTGTTCTGAGATCAAATTTCTTATATTCTGAAGGATTCTAAGTACTTTCTTTAAACACGCCATCAGAATGACGGTAATTGTAATTGTAAACAGTAAACTCACCATTACAGAGTTATCTGAACGTGTGTTCACTGTATTTTTGTTCCCCGTTTTGTAATAAGGTTCATTTGACTTGTTATGCAAGTGTTCCATTTACATCACAGAAAAATTCCAGTGTGTGTTATTGTGAATTCTTAGAACAGTAACCGCATTTACACAGGGTTCTGAGCTCTTTTTACTCATATTCTTTGGTATTCTAAGGAGTTTCTTTAAAAACAACATCAGAGTGACGGGAATAGGAAATGTAAACAGTGAACTCGGCATTTCAGAGTAATCTGAACGTTTGTTCAGTGTATTTTTGTTCCCCGTTGGGTAATAAAGTTCTTTTGACTTGTTCTTCAAGTGTTCCATTTACATCACAGAACAATTCCAGTGTGTATTGTTGTGAATTCTTAGAACAGTAACCGCATTTACACAGTGTTCTGAGCTCTTTTAACTCTTATTCTTTGGTATTCTAAGGAGTTTCTTTAAAAACACCATCAGAATGACGGGTATAGGAAATGTAAACAGTGAACTCGGCATTTCAGAGTTATCTGAACGTGTTTCAGTGTATTTTTTTGCCCTGTTGTGTAATAAGGTTCTTTTGACTTGTTATTCAAGTGTTCCATTTACATCACAGAACAATTCCAGTGTTTATTATTGTGAAATCTTAGAACAGTAACCACATTTAGAGAGTGTTCTCAGCTCTTTTAACTTATATACTTTAGTATTCTAAGGAGTTTCTTTTAAAACGCCATCAGACTGACGGGAATTGGAAATGTAAACAGTAAACTCAGCATTTGAGACCTGTTTCACCCTATGTTCACTGTATTTTTATTCCGCGGTTTGTAATAAGGTTCTTTAGACTTGTTCTTCAAGTGTTCCATTTACATCACAGAACAATTCCAGTGTGTATTTTTGTGAATTCTTAGAACTGTAACCGCATTTTCACAGTGTTCTGAGCTCTTTTAACTCATATTCTTTGGTATTCTAAGGAGTTTCTTTAAAAACGCCATCACAGTGACGGGAATAGGAAATGTTAACAGTAAACTCGGCCTTTGAGACTTGTTTCAACCTATGTTCACTGTATTTTTATTCCCCGGTTTGTAATAAGGTTCTTTTGACTTGTTATTCAAGTGTTCCATTTACATCACAGAAACATTCCAATGTTTATAATTGTGAATTCTTAGGACAGTAACCACATTGACAGAGTGTTCTGAGATCAAATTTCTTATATTCTGAAGGATTCTAAGTTCTTTCTTTAAACACGCCATCAGAATGACGGTAATTGTAATTGTAAACAGTAAACTCACCATTACAGAGTTATCTGAACGTGTGTTCACTGTATTTTTGTTCCCCGTTTTGTAATAAGGTTCATTTGACTTGTTATGCAAGTGTTCCATTTACATCACAGAACAATTCCAGTGTGTGTTATTGTGAATTCTTAGAACAGTAACCGCATTTACACAGTGTTCTGAGCTCATTTAACTTATATTCTATTGTATTCTATGTAGTTTCTTTAAAAACGCCGTAAGAATGACGGGAATAGGAAATGTAAACAGTAAACTCAGCATTTGAGACCTGTTTGAACATATATTCACTGTATTTTTATTCCCCGGTTTGTAATAATGTTCTTTTGACTTGTTAATCAAGTGTTCCATTTACATCAAAGAACAATTCCAGTGTGTATTGTTGTGAATTCTTAGAACAGTATCCGCATTTACACAGTGTTCTGAGCTCTTTTAATTCATATTCTTTGGTATTCTAAGGAGTTTCTTTAAAAACACCATCAGAATGATGGGAATAGGAAATGTAAACAGTGAACTCGGCATTGCAGAGTAATCTGAACGTTTGTTCAGTGTATTTTTGTTCCCCGTTGTGTAATAAGGTTCTTTTGACTTGTTATTCAAGTGTTCCATTTACATCACAGAACAATTCCAGTGTTTATTATTGTGAATTCTTAGAACAGTAACCACATTTAGAGAGTGTTCTGAGCTCTATTAACTTATATACTTTAGTATTCTATGGAGTTTCTTTTAAAATGCCATCAGAATGACGGGAATAGGAAATGTAAACAGTAAACTCGGCATTTGAGACCTGTTTCAACCTATGTTCACTGTATTTTTATTCCCCGGTTTGTAATAAGGTTCTTTTGACTTGTTATTCAAGTGTTCCATTTACATCACAGAAACATTCCCATGTTTATGATTGTGAATTCTTAGAACAGTAACCACATTTAGAGAGTGTTCTGAGATCAAATTTCTTATATTCTGAAGGATTCTAAGTACTTTCTTTAAACATGCCATCAGAATGACGGTAATTGTAATTGTAAACAGTAAACTCACCATTACAGAGTTATCTGAATGTGTGTTCAGTGTATTTTGTTCTCAGTTTTGTAATAAGGTTCTTTTGACTTGTTATTCAATTTTACCATTTACATCACAGAACAATTCCAGTGTGTATTATTGTGAATTCTTAGAACAGAACCGCATTTTCACAGTGTTATGAGCTCTTTAACTCATATTCTTTGGTATTCTAAGGAGTTTCTTTAAAAAGGCCGTAAGAATGACGGGAATAGGAAATGTAAACAGTAAACTCGGCATTTGAGACCTGTTTGAACCTATAATCACTGTATTTTTATTCCCAGGTTTGTAATAATGTTCTTTTGACTTGTTATTCAAGTGTTCCATTTACATCACAGAACAATTCCAGTGTGTATTTTTGTGAATTCTTAGAACTGTAACCGCATTTTCACAGTGTTCTGAGCTCTTTTAACTCATATTCTTTGGTATTCTAAGGAGTTTCTTTAAAAACACCATCAGAATGACGGGAATAGGAAATGTAAACAGTGAACTCGGCATTTCAGAGTAATCTGAACCTTTGTTCAGTGTATTTTTGTTCCCCGTTGTGTAATAAGGTTCTTTTGACTTGTTATTCAAGTGTTCCATTTACATCACAGAACAATTCCAGTGTTTATTATTGTGAATTCTTAGAACAGTAACCACATTTAGAGAGTGTTCTGACCTCTTTGAACCTATATACTTTAGTATTCTAAGGAGTTTCTTTTAAAACGCCATCAGAATGACGGGAATAGGAAATGTAAACAGTAAACTCGGCATTTGAGATCTGTTTCAACCTATGTTCACTGTATTTTTATTCCCCGGTTTGTAATAAGGTCCTTTTGACTTGTTATTCAAGTGTTCCATTTACATCACAGAAACATTCCAATGTTTATAATTGTGAATTCTTAGAACAGTAACCACATTGACAGAGTCTTCTGAGATCAAATTTCTTATATTCTGAAAGATTCTAAGTTCTTTCTTTAAACACGCCATCAGAATGACGGTAATTGTAATTGTAAACAGTAAACTCACCATTACAGAGTTATCTGAACGTGTGTTCACTGTATTTTTGTTCCCCGTTTTGTAATAAGGTTCATTTGACTTGTTATACAAGTGTTCCATTTACATCACAGAACAATTCCAGTGTGTGTTATTGTGAATTCTTAGAACAGTAACCGCATTTACACAGTGTTCTGAGCTCATTTAACTCATATTCTATTGTATTCTATGTAGTTTCTTTAAAAACGCCGTAAGAATGACGGGAATAGGAAATGTAAACAGTAAACTCAGCATTTGAGACCTGTTTGAACGTATATTCAGTGTATTTTTATTCCGCGGTTTGTAATAAGGTTCTTTTGACTTGTTAATCAAGTGTTCCATTTACATCAAAGAACAATTCCAGTGTGTATTGTTGTGAATTCTTAGATCAGTATCCGCATTTACACAGTGTTCTGAGCTCTTTTAACTCATATTCTTTGGTATTCTAAGGAGTTTCTTTAAAAACACCATCAGAATGATGGGAATAGGAAATGTAAACAGTGAACTCGGCATTTCAGAGTAATCTGAACGTTTGTTCAGTGTATTTTTGTTCCCCGTTGTGTAATAAGGTTCTTTTGACTTGTTATTCAAGTGTTCCATTTACATCACAGAACAATTCCAGTGTTTATTCTTGTGAATTCTTAGAACAGTAACCACATTTAGAGAGTGTTCTGAGCTCTTTGAACCTATATACTTTAGTATTCTAAGGAGTTTCTTTTAAAACGCAATCACAATGACGGGAATAGGAAATGTAAACAGTAAACTCGGCATTTGAGACCTGTTTCAACCTATGTTCACTGTATTTTTATTCCCCGGTTTGTAATAAGGTTCTTTTGACTTGTTATTCAAGTGTTCCATTTACATCACAGAAACATTCCAATGTTTATAATTGTGAATTCTTAGAACAGTAACCACATTGACAGAGTGTTCTGAGATCAAATTTCTTATATTCTGAAGGATTCTAAGTTCTTTCTTTAAACACGCCATCAGAATGACGGTAATTGTAATTATAAACAGTAAACTCACCATTACAGAGTTATCTGAACGTGGGTTCAGTGTATTTTTGTTCTCTGTTTTGTAATAAGGTTCTTTTGACTTGTTATTCAAGTGTTCCATTTACATCACAGAACAATTCCAGTGTGTATTATTGTGAATTCTTAGAACAGAACCGCATTTTCACAGTGTTATGAGCTCTTTAACTCATATTCTTTGGTATTCTAAGGAGTTTCTTTAAAAAGGCCGTAAGAATGACGGGAATAGGAAATGTAAACAGTAAACTCGGCATTTGAGACCTGTTTGAACCTATAATCACTGTATTTTTATTCCCAGGTTTGTAATAAGGTTCTTTTGACTTTTATTCAAGTGTTCCATTTACATCACAGAAACATTCCCATGTTTATGATTGTGAATTCTTAGAACAGTAACCACATTTAGAGAGTGTTCTGAGATCAAATTTCTTATATTCTGAAGGATTCTAAGTACTTTCTTTAAACATGCCATCAGAATGACGGTAATTGTAATTGTAAACAGTAAACTCACCATTACAGAGTTATCTGAATGTGTGTTCAGTGTATTTTGTTCTCAGTTTTGTAATAAGGTTCTTTTGACTTGTTATTCAATTTTACCATTTACATCACAGAACAATTCCAGTGTGTATTATTGTGAATTCTTAGAACAGAACCACATTTTCACAGTGTTATGAGCTCTTTAACTCATATTCTTTGGTATTCTAAGGAGTTTCTTTAAAAAGGCCGTAAGAATGACGGGAATAGGAAATGTAAACAGTAAACTCGGCATTTGAGACCTGTTTGAACCTATAATCACTGTATTTTTATTCCCAGGTTTGTAATAAGGTTCTTTTGACTTGTTATTCAAGTGTTCCATTTACATCACAGAACAATTCCAGTGTGTATTTTTGTGAATTCTTAGAACTGTAACCGCATTTTCACAGTGTTCTGAGCTCTTTTAACTCATATTCTTTGGTATTCTAAGGAGTTTCTTTAAAAACACCATCAGAATGACGGGAATAGGAAATGTAAACAGTGAACTCGGCATTTCAGAGTAATCTGAACCTTTGTTCAGTGTATTTTTGTTCCCCGTTGTGTAATAAGGTTCTTTTGACTTGTTATTCAAGTGTTCCATTTACATCACAGAACAATTCCAGTGTTTATTATTGTGAATTCTTAGAACAGTAACCACATTTAGAGAGTGTTCTGACCTCTTTGAACCTATATACTTTAGTATTCTAAGGAGTTTCTTTTAAAACGCCATCAGAATGACGGGAATAGGAAATGTAAACAGTAAACTCGGCATTTGAGATCTGTTTCAACCTATGTTCACTGTATTTTTATTCCCCGGTTTGTAATAAGGTCCTTTTGACTTGTTATTCAAGTGTTCCATTTACATCACAGAAACATTCCAATGTTTATGATTGTGAATTCTTAGAACAGTAACCAATTTAGAGAGTGTTCTGAGCTCTTTTAAATTATATACTTTAGTATTCTAAGGAGTTTCTTTAAAAACGCCATTAGAGTGACGGGAATAGGAAATGTTAACAGTAAACTCGGCCTTTGAGACTTGTTTCAACCTATGTTCACTGTATTTTTATTCCCCGGTTTGTAAAAAGGTTCTTTTGACTTGTTATTCAAGTGTTCCATTTACATCACAGAAACATTCCAATGTTTATAATTGTGAATTCTTAGAACAGTAACCACATTGACAGAGTCTTCTGAGATCAAATTTCTTATATTCTGAAGGATTCTAAGTTCTTTCTTTAAACACGCCATCAGAATGACGGTAATTGTAATTGTAAACAGTAAACTCACCATTACAGAGTTATCTGAACGTGTGTTCAGTGTATTTTTGTTCTCAGTTTTGTAATAAGGTTCTTTTGACTTGTTATTCAATTTTACCATTTACATCACAGAACAAATCCAGTGTGTATTATTGTGAATTCTTAGAACAGAACCGCATTTACACAGTGTTATGAGCTCTTTAACTCATATTCTTTGGTATTCTAAGGAGTTTCCTTAAAAACGCCGTAAGAATGACGGGAATGGGAAATGTAAACAGTGAACTCGGCATTTCAGAGTAATCTGAACGTTTGTTCAGTGTATTTTTGTTCCCCGTTGTGTAATAAGGTTCTTTTGACTTGTTATTCAAGTGTTCCATTTACATCACAGAACAATTCCAGTGTGTATTGTTGTGAATTCTTAGAACAGTAAACGCATTTACACAGTGTTCTGAGCTCTTTTAACTCTTATTCTTTGGTATTCTAAGGAGTTTCTTTAAAAAAACCATCAGAATGATGGGAATAGGAAATGTTAACAGTGAACTCGGCATTTCAGAGTTATCTGAACGTGTGTTCAGTGTATTTTTGTGCCCTGTTGTGTAATAAGGTTCTTTTGACTTATTATTCAAGTGTTCCATTTACATCACAGAACAATTCCAGTGTTTATTATTGTGAATTCTTAGAACAGTAACCACATTTAGAGAGTGTTCTGTGCGCTTTTAACTTATATACTTTAGTATTCTAAGGAGTTTCTTTTAAAAAGCCATCAGACTGACGGGAATAGGAAATGTAAACAGTAAACTCGGCATTTGAGATCTGTTTCACCCTATGTTAACTGTATTTTTATTCCCCGGTTTGTAATAAGGTTCTTTTGACTTGTTATTCAAGTGTTCCATTTACATCACAGAAACATTCCAATGTTTATGATTGTGAATTCTTAGAACAGTAACCAATTTAGAGAGTGTTCTGAGCTCTTTTAAATTATATACTTTAGTATTCTAAGGAGTTTCTTTAAAAACGCCATCAGAATGACGGGAATAGGAAATGTTAACAGTAAACTCGGCCTTTGAGACTTGTTTCAACCTATGTTCACTGTATTTTTATTCCCCGGTTTGTAATAAGGTTCTTTTGACTTGTTATTCAAGTGTTCCATTTACATCACAGAAACATTCCAATGTTTATAATTGTGAATTCTTAGAACAGTAACCACATTGACAGAGTGTTCTGAGATCAAATTTCTTATATTCTGAAGGATTCTAAGTTCTTTCTTTAAACACGCCATCAGAATGACGGTAATTGTAATCATAAACAGTAAACTCACCATTACAGAGTTATCTGAACGTGGGTTCAGTGTATTTTTGTTCTCCGTTTTGTAATAAGGTTCTTTTGACTTGTTATTCAAGTGTTCCATTTACATCACAGAACAATTCCAGTGTGTATTATTGTGAATTCTTAGAAGAGTAACCGCATTTACACAGTGTTCTGAGCTCTTTTAAATTATATTCTTTGGTATTCTAAGGAGTTTCTTTAAAAACGCCGTAAGAATGACGGGAATAGGAAATGTAAACAGTAAACTCGGCATTTGAGACCTGTTTGAACCTATATTCACTGTATTTTTATTCCCCGGTTTGTAATAAGGTTCTTTTGACTTGTTATTCAAGTGTTCCATTTACATCACAGAACAATTCCAGTGTGTATTTTTGTGAATTCTTAGAACAGTAAACGCATTTACACAGTGTTCTGAGCTCTTTTAACTCATATTCTTTGGTATTCTAAGGAGTTTCTTTAAAAACACCATCAGAATGATGGGAATAGGAAATGTAAACAGTGAACTCGGCATTTCAGAGTAATCTGAACGTTTGTTCAGTGTATTTTTGTTCCCCGTTGTGTAATAAGGTTCTTTTGACTTGTTATTCAAGTGTTCCATTTACATCACAGAACAATTCCAGTGTTTATTATGGTGAATTCTTAGAACAGTAACCACATTTAGAGAGTGTTCTGTGCGCTTTTAACTTATATACTTTAGTGTTCTAAGGAGTTTATTTTAAAACGCCTTCAGAATGACGGTAATTGGAAATGTAAACAGTAAACTCGGCATTTGAGACCTGTTTCAACCTATGTTCACCGTATTTTTATTCCCCAGTTTGTAATAAGGATCTTTTGAATTTTTATTCAATTGTTACATTTACATCACAGAACAATTCCAGTGTTTATTATTGTGAATTCTTAGAACAGTAACCACATTTAGAGAGTGTTCTGTGCTCTTTTAACTTATCTACTTCAGTATTCTAAGGAGTTTCTTTTAAAACGCCCTCAGAATGACGGGAATAGGAAATGTAAACAGTAAACTCGGCATTTGAGACCTGTTTCAACCTATGTTCACTGTATTTTTATTCCCCGGTTTGTAATAAGGTTCTTTTGACTTGTTTTTCAAGTGTTCAATTTACATCACAGAAACGTTCCAATGTTAAGATTGTGAATTCTTAGAACAGTAACCACATTTAGAGAGTGTTCTGACCTCTTTGAACCTATATACTTTAGTATTCTAAGGAGTTTCTTTTAAAACGCCATCAGAATGACGGGAATAGGAAATGTAAACAGTAAACTCGGCATTTGAGATCTGTTTCAACCTATGTTCACTGTATTTTTATTCCCCGGTTTGTAATAAGGTCCTTTTGACTTGTTATTCAAGTGTTCCATTTACATCACAGAAACATTCCAATGTTTATGATTGTGAATTCTTAGAACAGTAACCAATTTAGAGAGTGTTCTGAGCTCTTTTAAATTATATACTTTAGTATTCTAAGGAGTTTCTTTAAAAACGCCATCAGAGTGACGGGAATAGGAAATGTTAACAGTAAACTCGGCCTTTGAGACTTGTTTCAACCTATGTTCACTGTATTTTTATTCCCCGGTTTGTAAAAAGGTTCTTTTGACTTGTTATTCAAGTGTTCCATTTACATCACAGAAACATTCCAATGTTTATAATTGTGAATTCTTAGAACAGTAACCACATTGACAGAGTCTTCTGAGATCAAATTTCTTATATTCTGAAGGATTCTAAGTTCTTTCTTTAAACACGCCATCAGAATGACGGTAATTGTAATTGTAAACAGTAAACTCACCATTACAGAGTTATCTGAACGTGTGTTCAGTGTATTTTTGTTCTCAGTTTTGTAATAAGGTTCTTTTGACTTGTTATTCAATTTTACCATTTACATCACAGAACAATTCCAGTGTGTATTATTGTGAATTCTTAGAACAGAACCGCATTTACACAGTGTTATGAGCTCTTTAACTCATATTCTTTGGTATTCTAAGGAGTTTCCTTAAAAACGCCGTAAGAATGACGGGAATGGGAAATGTAAACAGTGAACTCGGCATTTCAGAGTAATCTGAACGTTTGTTCAGTGTATTTTTGTTCCCCGTTGTGTAATAAGGTTCTTTTGACTTGTTATTCAAGTGTTCCATTTACATCACAGAACAATTCCAGTGTGTATTTTTGTGAATTCTTAGAACAGTAAACGCATTTACACAGTGTTCTGAGCTCTTTTAACTCATATTCTTTGGTATTCTAAGGAGTTTCTTTAAAAACACCATCAGAATGACGGGAATAGGAAATGTAAACAGTGAACTCGGCATTTCAGAGTAATCTGAACGTTTGTTCAGTGTATTTTTGTTCCCCGTTGTGTAATAAGGTTCTTTTGACTTGTTATTCAAGTGTTCCATTTACATCACAGAACAATTCCAGTGTTTATTATGGTGAATTCTTAGAACAGTAACCACATTTAGAGAGTGTTCTGTGGGCTTTTAACTTATATACTTTAGTGTTCTAAGGAGTTTATTTTAAAACGCCATCAGAATGACGGTAATTGGAAATGTAAACAGTAAACTCGGCATTTGAGACCTGTTTCAACCTATGTTCACCGTATTTTTATTCCCCAGTTTGTAATAAGGATCTTTTGAATTTTTATTCAATTGTTACATTTACATCACAGAACAATTCCAGTGTTTATTATTGTGAATTCTTAGAACAGTAACCACATTTAGAGAGTGTTCTGTGCTCTTTTAACTTATATACTTCAGTATTCTAAGGAGTTTCTTTTAAAACGCCCTCAGAATGACGGGAATAGGAAATGTAAACAGTAAACTCGGCATTTGAGACCTGTTTCAACCTATGTTCACTGTATTTTTATTCCCCGGTTTGTAATAAGGTTCTTTTGACTTGTTTTTCAAGTGTTCAATTTACATCACAGAAACATTCCAATGTTAAGATTGTGAATTCTTAGAACAGTAACCACATTTAGAGAGTGTTCTGAGCTCTTTTAACTTATATACTTTAGTATTCTAAGGAGTTTCTTTTAAAACGCCATCATAATTACGGGAATTGGAAATGTAAACAGTAAACTCGGCATTTGAGAGCTGTTTCAACCTATGTTCACTGTATTTTTATTCCCGGGTTTGTAATAAGGTTCTTTTGACATGTTATTCAAGTGTTCCATTTACATCACGGAAACATTCCAATGTTTATGATTGTGAATTCTTAGAACAGTAACTATATTGACAGAGTGTTCTGAGATCATATTTCTTATATTCTGAAGGATTCTAAGTACTTTCTTTAAACACGCCATCAGAATGACGGTAATTGTAATTGTAAACAGTAAACTCACCATTACAGAGTTATCTGAACGTGTGTTCACTGTATTTTTGTTCCCGGTTTTGTAATAAGGTTCATTTGACTTGTTATGCAAGTGTTCCATTTACATCACAGAACAATTCCAGTGTGTGTTATTGTGAATTCTTAGAACAGTAACCGCATTTACACAGGGTTCTGAGCTCTTTTAACTCATATTCTTTGGTATTCTAAGGAGTTTCTTTAAAAACAACATCAGAGTGACGGGAATAGGAAATGTAAACAGTGAACTCGGCATTTCAGAGTAATCTGAACATTTGTTCAGTGTATTTTTGTTCCCCGTTGTGTAATAAGGCTCTTTGACTTGTTATTCAAGTGTTCCATTTACATCACAGAACAATTCCAGTGTGTATTGTTGTGAATTCTTAGAACAGTAAACGCATTTACACAGTGTTCTGAGCTCTTTTAACTCTTATTCTTTGGTATTCTAA
This sequence comes from Myotis nattereri, assembly GCF_964212035.1. Taxonomy (NCBI): domain Eukaryota; kingdom Metazoa; phylum Chordata; class Mammalia; order Chiroptera; family Vespertilionidae; genus Myotis; species Myotis nattereri. Next base: position 35,215,920 of record NC_138090.1, read on the forward strand.
GGAGTTTCTTTAAAAACACCATCAGAATGACGGGAATAGGAAATGTTAACAGTGAACTCGGCATTTCAGAGTTATCTGAACGTGTGTTCAGTGTATTTTTGTGCCCTGTTGTGTAATAAGGTTCTTTTGACTTATTATTCAAGTGTTCCATTTACATCACAGAACAATTCCAGTGTTTATTATTGTGAATTCTTAGAACAGTAACCACATTTAGAGAGTGTTCTGTGCGCTTTTAACTTATATACTTTAGTATTCTAAGGAGTTTCTTTTAAAAAGCCATCAGACTGACGGGAATAGGAAATGTAAACAGTAAACTCAGCATTTGAGACCTGTTTCACACTATGTTCACTGTATTTTTATTCCCCGGTTTGTAATAAGGTTCTTTTGACTTGTTATTCAAGTGTTCCATTTACATCACAGAAACATTCCAATGTTTATGATTGTGAATTCTTAGAACAGTAACCAATTTAGAGAGTGTTCTGAGCTCTTTTAAATTATATACTTTAGTATTCTAAGGAGTTTCTTTAAAAACGCCATCAGAGTGACGGGAATAGGAAATGTTAACAGTAAACTCGGCCTTTGAGACTTGTTTCAACCTATGTTCACTGTATTTTTATTCCCCGGTTTGTAATAAGGTTCTTTTGACTTGTTATTCAAGTGTTCCATTTACATCACAGAAACATTCCAATGTTTATAATTGTGAATTCTTAGAACAGTAACCACATTGACAGAGTGTTCTGAGATCAAATTTCTTATAATCTCAAGGATTCTAAGTACTTTCTTTAAACAAGCCATCAGAATGACGGGAATTGTAATTATAAACAGTAAACTCACCATTACAGAGTTATCTGAACGTGGGTTCAGTGTATTTTTGTTCTCCGTTTTGTAATAAGGTTCTTTTGACTTGTTATTCAAGTGTTCCATTTACATCACAGAACAATTCCAGTGTGTATTATTGTGAATTCTTAGAAGAGTAACCGCATTTACACAGTGTTCTGAGCTCTTTTAAATTATATTCTTTGGTATTCTAAGGAGTTTCTTTAAAAACGCCGTAAAAATGACGGGAATAGGAAATGTAAACAGTAAACTCGGCATTTGAGACCTGTTTGAACCTATATTCACTGTATTTTTATTCCCCGGTTTGTAATAAGGATCTTTTGACTTGTTATTCAAGTGTTCCATTTACATCACAGAACAATTCCAGTGTGTATTTTTGTGAATTCTTAGAACAGTAACCGCATTTACACAGTGTTCTGAGCTCTTTTAACTCATATTCTTTGGTATTCTAAGGAGTTTCTTTAAAAACACCATCAGAATGACGGGAATAGGAAATGTAAACAGTGAACTCAGCATTTCAGAGTAATCTGAACGTTTGTTCAGTGTATTTTTGTTCCCCGTTGTGTAATAAGGTTCTTTTGACTTGTTATTCAAGTGTTCCATTTACATCACGGAACAATTCCAGTGTGTATTGTTGTGAATTCTTAGAACAGTAACCACATTTAGAGAGTGTTCTGTGCGCTTTTAACTTATATACTTTAGTGTTCTAAGGAGTTTATTTTAAAACGCCATCAGAATGACGGTAATTGGAAATGTAAACAGTAAACTCGGCATTTGAGACCTGTTTCAACCTATGTTCACCGTATTTTTATTCCCCAGTTTGTAATAAGGATCTTTTGAATTGTTATTCAAGTGTTACATTTACATCACAGAACAATTCCAGTGTTTATTATTGTGAATTCTTAGAACAGTAACCACATTTAGAGAGTGTTCTGTGCTCTTTTAACTTATATACTTCAGTATTCTAAGGAGTTTCTTTTAAAACGCCCTCAGAATGACGGGAATAGGAAATGTAAACAGTAAACTCGGCATTTGAGACCTGTTTCAACCTATGTTTACTGTATTTTTATTCCCGGGTTTGTAATAAGGTTCTTTTGACTTGTTATTCAAGTGTTCCATTTACATCACAGAAACATTCCAATGTTAAGATTGTGAATTCTTAGAACAGTAACCACATTTAGAGAGTGTTCTGAGCTCTTTTAACTTATATACTTTAGTATTCTAAGGAGTTTCTTTTAAAACGCCATCATAATTACGGGAATTGGAAATGTAAACAGTAAACTCGGCATTTGAGACCTGTTTCAACCTATGTTCACTGTATTTTTATTCCCGGGTTTGTAATAAGGTTCTTTTGACATGTTATTCAAGTGTTCCATTTACATCACGGAAACATTCCAATGTTTATGATTGTGAATTCTTAGAACAGTAACTATATTGACAGAGTGTTCTGAGATCATATTTCTTATATTCTGAAGGATTCTAAGTACTTTCTTTAAACACGCCATCAGAATGACGGTAATTGTAATTGTAAACAGTAAACTCACCATTACAGAGTTATCTGAACGTGTGTTCACTGTATTTTTGTTCCCGGTTTTGTAATAAGGTTCATTTGACTTGTTATGCAAGTGTTCCATTTACATCACAGAACAATTCCAGTGTGTGTTATCGTGAATTCTTAGAACAGTAACCGCATTTACAAAGGTTCTGAGCTCTTTTAACTCATATTCTTTGGTATTCTAAGGAGTTTCTTTAAAAACAACATCAGAGTGACGGGAATAGGAAATGTAAACAGTGAACTCGGCATTTCAGAGTAATCTGAACGTTTGTTCAGTGTATTTTTGTTCCCCGTTGTGTAATAAGGTTCTTTTGACTTGTTATTCAAGTGTTCCATTTACATCACAGAACAATTCCAGTGTGTATTGTTGTGAATTCTTAGAACAGTAAACGCATTTACACAGTGTTCTGAGCTCTTTTAACTCTTATTCTTTGGTATTCTAAGGAGTTTCTTTAAAAACACCATCAGAATGACGGGAATAGGAAATGTTAACAGTGAACTCGGCATTTCAGAGTTATCTGAACGTGTGTTCAGTGTATTTTTGTGCCCTGTTGTGTAATAAGGTTCTTTTGACTTATTATTCAAGTGTTCCATTTACATCACAGAACAATTCCAGTGTTTATTATTGTAAATTCTTAGAACAGTAACCACATTTAGAGAGTGTTCTGTGCGCTTTTAACTTATATACTTTAGTATTCTAAGGAGTTTCTTTTAAAAAGCCATCAGACTGACGGGAATAGGAAATGTAAACAGTAAACTCAGCATTTGAGACCTGTTTCACCCTATGTTCACTGTATTTTTATTCCCCGGTTTGTAATAAGGTTCTTTTGACTTGTTATTCAAGTGTTCCATTTACATCACAGAAACATTCCAATGTTTATGATTGTGAATTCTTAGAACAGTAACCAATTTAGAGAGTGTTCTGAGCTCTTTTAAATTATATACTTTAGTATTCTAAGGAGTTTCTTTAAAAACGCCATCAGAGTGACGGGAATAGGAAATGTTAACAGTAAACTCGGCCTTTGAGACTTGTTTCAACCTATGTTCACTGTATTTTTATTCCCCGGTTTGTAATAAGGTTCTTTTGACTTGTTATTCAAGTGTTCCATTTACATCACAGAAACATTCCAATGTTTATAATTGTGAATTCTTAGAACAGTAACCACATTTAGAGAGTGTTCTGAGATCAAATTTCTTATATTCTGAAGGATTCTAAGTTCTTTCATTAAACACGCCATCAGAATGACGGTAATTGTAATTATAAACAGTAAACTCACCATTACAGAGTTATCTGAACGTGGGTTCAGTGTATTTTTGTTCTCCGTTTTGTAATAAGGTTCTTTTGACTTGTTATTCAAGTGTTCCATTTACATCACAGAACAATTCCAGTGTGTATTATTGTGAATTCTTAGAAGAGTAACCGCATTTACACAGTGTTCTGAGCTCTTTTAAATTATATTCTTTGGTATTCTAAGGAGTTTCTTTAAAAACGCCGTAAGAATGACGGGAATAGGAAATGTAAACAGTAAACTCGGCATTTGAGACCTGTTTGAACCTATATTCACTGTATTTTTATTCCCCGGTTTGTAATAAGGATCTTTTGACTTGTTATTCAAGTGTTCCATTTACATCACAGAACAATTCCAGTGTGTATTTTTGTGAATTCTTAGAACAGTAACCGCATTTACACAGTGTTCTGTGCTCTTTTAACTCATATTCTTTGGTATTCTAAGGAGTTTCTTTAAAAACACCATCAGAATGACGGGAATAGGAAATGTAAACTGTGAACTCGGCATTTCAGAGTAATCTGAACGTTTGTTCAGTGTATTTTTGTTCCCCGTTGTGTAATAAGGTTCTTTTGACTTGTTATTCAAGTGTTCCATTTACATCACAGAACAATTCCAGTGTTTATTATGGTGAATTCTTAGAACAGTAACCACATTTAGAGAGTGTTCTGTGCGCTTTTAACTTATATACTTTAGTGTTCTAAGGAGTTTATTTTAAAACGCCATCAGAATGACGGTAATTGGAAATGTAAACAGTAAACTCGGCATTTGAGACCTGTTTCAACCTATGTTCACCGTATTTTTATTCCCCAGTTTGTAATAAGGATCTTTTGAATTCTTATTCAAGTGTTACATTTACATCACAGAACAATTCCAGTGTTTATTATTGTGAATTCTTAGAACAGTAACCACATTTAGAGAGTGTTCTGAGCTCTTTTAACTTATATACTTTAGTATTCTAAGGAGTTTCTTTTAAAACGCCATCATAATTATGGGAATTGGAAATGTAAACAGTAAACTCGCCATTTGAGACCTGTTTCAACCTATGTTCACTGTATTTTAATTCCCGGGTTTGTAATAATGTTCTTTTGACATGTTATTCAAGTGTTCCATTTACATCACGGAAACATTCCAATGTTTATGATTGTGAATTCTTAGAACAGTAACTATATTGACAGAGTGTTCTGAGATCAAATTTCTTATATTCTGAAGGATTCTAAGTACTTTCTTTAAACACGCCATCAGAATGACGGTAATTGTAATTGTAAACAGTAAACTCACCATTACAATGTTATCTGAACGTGTGGTCACTGTATTTTTGTTCCCGGTTTTGTAATAAGGTTCATTTGACTTGTTATGCAAGTGTTCCATTTACATCACAGAACAATTCCAGTGTGTGTTATTGTGAATTCTTAGAACAGTAACCGCATTTACACAGGGTTCTGAGCTCTTTTAACTCATATTCTTTGGTATTCTAAGGAGTTTCTTTAAAAACAACATCAGAGTGACGGGAATAGGAAATGCAAACAGTGACCTCGGCATTTCAGAGTAATCTGAACGTTTGTTCAGTGTATTTTTGTTCCCCGTTGTGTAATAAGGTTCTTTTGACTTGTTATTCAAGTGTTCCATTTACATCACAGAACAATTCCAGTGTGTATTGTTGTGAATTCTTAGAACAGTAAACGCATTTACACAGTGTTCTGAGCTCTTTTAACTCTTATTCTTTGGTATTCTAAGGAGTTTCTTTAAAAACAACATCAGAATGACGGGAATAGGAAATGTAAACAGTGAACTCGGCATTTCAGAGTTATCTGAACGTGTGTTCAGTGTATTTTTGTGCCCTGTTGTGTAATAAGGTTCTTTTGACTTGTTATTCAAGTGTTCCATTTACATCACAGAACAATTCCAGTGTTTATTATTGTGAATTCTTAGAACAGTAACCACATTTAGAGAGTGTTCTGTGCGCTTTTAACTTATATACTTTAGTATTCTAAGGAGTTTCTTTTAAAAAGCCATCAGACTGACGGGAATAGGAAATGTAAACAGTAAACTCAGCATTTGAGACCTGTTTCACCCTATGTTCACTGTATTTTTATTCCCCGGTTTGTAATAAGGTTCTTTTGACTTGTTATTCAAGTGTTCCATTTACATCACAGAAACATTCCAATGTTTATGATTGTGAATTCTTAGAACAGTAACCAATTTAGAGAGTGTTCTGAGCTCTTTTAAATTATATACTTTAGTATTCTAAGGAGTTTCTTTAAAAACGCCATCAGAGTGACGGGAATAGGAAATGTTAACAGTAAACTCGGCCTTTGAGACTTGTTTCAACCTATGTTCACTGTATTTTTATTCCCCGGTTTGTAATAAGGTTCTTTTGACTTGTTATTCAAGTGTTCCATTTACATCACAGAAACATTCCAATGTTTATAATTGTGAATTCTTAGAACAGTAACCACATTGACAGAGTGTTCTGAGATCAAATTTCTTATATTCTGAAGGATTCTAAGTTCTTTCTTTAAACACGCCATCAGAATGACGGTAATTGTAATTATAAACAGTAAACTCACCATTACAGAGTTATCTGAACGTGGGTTCAGTGTATTTTTGTTCTCCGTTTTGTAATAAGGTTCTTTTGACTTGTTATTCAAGGGTTCCATTTACATCACAGAACAATTCCAGTGTGTATTATTGTGAATTCTTAGAAGAGTAACCGCATTTACACAGTGTTCTGAGCTCTTTTAAATTATATTCTTTGGTATTCTAAGGAGTTTCTTTAAAAACGCCGTAAGAATGACGGGAATAGGAAATGTAAACAGTAAACTCGGCATTTGAGACCTGTTTGAACCTATTTTCACTGTATTTTTATTCCCCGGTTTGTAATAAGGTTCATTTGACTTGTTATTCAAGTTTTCCATTTACATCACAGAACAATTCCAGTGTGTATTTTTGTGAATTCTTAGAACAGTAACCGCATTTACACAGTGTTCTGAGCTCTTTTAACTCATATTCTTTGGTATTCTAAGGAGTTTCTTTAAAAACACCATCAGAATGACGGGAATAGGAAATGTAAACTGTGAACTCGGCATTTCAGAGTAATCTGAACGTTTGTTCAGTGTATTTTTGTTCCCCGTTGTGTAATAAGGTTCTTTTGACTTGTTATTCAAGTGTTCCATTTACATCACAGATCAATTCCAGTGATTATTATTGTGAATTCTTAGAACAGTAACCACATTTAGAGAGTGTTCTGACCTCTTTGAACCTATATACTTTAGTATTCTAAGGAGTTTCTTTTAAAACGCCATCAGAATGACAGGAATAGGAAATGTAAACAGTAAACTCGGCATTTGAGACCTGTTTCAACCAATGTTCACTGTATTTTTATTCCCCGGTTTGTAATAAGGTTCTTTTGACTTGTTATTCAAGTGTTCCATTTACATCACAGAAACATTCCAATGTTTATGATTGTGAATTCTTAGAACAGTAACCAATTTAGAGAGTGTTCTGAGCTCTTTTAAATTATATACTTTAGTATTCTAAGGAGTTTCTTTAAAAACGCCATCAGAGTGACGGGAATAGGAAATGTTAACAGTAAACTCGGCATTTGGGACCTGTTTCAACCTATGTTCACTGTATTTTTATTCCCCGGTTTGTAATAAGGTTCTTTTGACTTGTTATTCAAGTGTTCCATTTACATCACAGAAACATTCCAATGTTTATAATTGTGAACTCTTAGAACAGTAACCACATTGACAGAGTCTTCTGAGATCAAATTTCTTATATTCTGAAGGATTCTAAGTTCTTTCTTTAAACACGCCATCAGAATGACGGCAATTGTAATTGTAAACAGTAAACTCACCATTACAGAGTTATCTGAACGTGTGTTCACTGTATTTTTGTTCCCCGTTTTGTAATAAGGTTCATTTGACTTGTTATGCAAGTGTTCCATTTACATCACAGAACAATTCCAGTGTGTGTTATTGTGAATTCTTAGAACAGTAACCGCATTTACACAGTGTTCTGAGCTCATTTAAATCATATTCTATTGTATTCTATGTAGTTTCTTTAAAAACGCCGTAAGAATGACGGGAATAGGAAATGTAAACAGTAAACTCAGCATTTGAGACCTGTTTGAACGTATATTCACTGTATTTTTATTCCGCGGTTTGTAATAAGGTTCTTTTGACTTGTTAATCAAGTGTTCCATTTACATCAAAGAACAATTCCAGTGTGTATTGTTGTGAATTCTTAGAACAGTATCCGCATTTACACAGTGTTCTGAGCTCTTTTAACTCATATTCTTTGGTATTCTAAGGAGTTTCTTTAAAAACACCATCAGAATGATGGGAATAGGAAATGTAAACAGTGAACTCGGCATTTGAGACCTGTTTCAACCTATGTTCACTGTATTTTTATTCCCCGGTTTGTAATAAGGTTCTTTTGACTTGTTATTCAAGTGTTCCATTTACATCACAGAACAATTCCAGTGTTTATTATTGTGAATTCTTAGAACAGTAACCACATTTAGAGAGTGTTCTGAGCTCTATTAACTTATATACTTTAGTATTCTATGGAGTTTCTTTTAAAACGCCATCAGAATGACGGGAATAGGAAATGTAAACAGTAAACTCGGCATTTGAGACCTGTTTCAACCTATGTTCACTGTATTTTTATTCCCCGGTTTGTAATAAGGTTCTTTTGACTTGTTATTCAAGTGTTCCATTTACATCACAGAAACATTCCCATGTTTATGATTGTGAATTCTTAGAACAGTAACCACATTTAGAGAGTGTTCTGAGATCAAATTTCTTATATTCTGAAGGATTCTAAGTTCTTTCTTTAAACACGCCATCAGAATGACGGTAATTGTAATTGTAAACAGTAAACTCACCATTACAGAGTTATCTGAACGTGTGTTCAGTGTATTTTTGTTCTCAGTTTTGTAATAAGGTTCTTTTGACTTGTTATTCAATTTTACCATTTACATCACAGAACAATTCCAGTGTGTATTATTGTGAATTCTTAGAACAGAACCGCATTTACACTGTGTTATGAGCTCTTTAACTCATATTCTTTGGTATTCTAAGGAGTTTCTTTAAAAACGCCGTAAGAATGACGAGAATAGGAAATGTAAACAGTAAACTCGGCATTTGAGACCTGTTTGAACCTATAATCACTGTATTTTTATTCCCAGGTTTGTAATAAGGTTCTTTTGACTTGTTATTCAAGTGTTCCATTTACATCACAGAAAAATTCCAGTGTGTATTTTTGTGAATTCTTAGAACTGTAACCGCATTTTCACAGTGTTCTGAGCTCTTTTAACTCATATTCTTTGGTATTCTAAGGAGTTTCTTTAAAAACACCATCAGAATGACGGGAATAGGAAATGTAAACAGTGAACTCGGCATTTCAGAGTAATCTGAACCTTTGTTCAGTGTATTTTTGTTCCCCGTTGTGTAATAAGGTTCTTTTGACTTGTTATTCAAGTGTTCCATTTACATCACAGAACAATTCCAGTGTTTATTATTGTGAATTCTTAGAACAGTAACCACATTTAGAGAGTGTTCTGAGCTCTTTGAACCTATATACTTTAGTATTCTAAGGAGTTTCTTTTAAAACGCCATCAGAATGACGGGAATAGGAAATGTAAACAGTAAACTCGGCATTTGAGACCTGTTTGAACCTATTTTCACTGTATTTTTATTCCCCGGTTTGTAATAAGGTTCTTTTGACTTGTTATTCAAGTGTTCCATTTACATCACAGAAACATTCCAATGTTTATGATTGTGAATTCTTAGAACAGTAACCAATTTAGAGAGTGTTCTGAGCTCTTTTAAATTATATACTTTAGTATTCTAAGGAGTTTCTTTAAAAACGCCATCAGAGTGACGGGAATAGGAAATGTTAACAGTAAACTCGGCCTTTGAGACTTGTTTCAACCTATGTTCACTGTATTTTTATTCCCCGGTTTGTAATAAGGTTCTTTTGACTTGTTATTCAAGTGTTCCATTTACATCACAGAAACATTCCAATGTTTATAATTGTGAATTCTTAGAACAGTAACCACATTGACAGAGTGTTCTGAGATCAAATTTCTTATATTCTGAAGGATTCTAAGTTCTTTCTTTAAACACGCCATCAGAATGACAGTAATTGTAATTATAAACAGTAAACTCACCATTACAGAGTTATCTGAACGTGGGTTCAGTGTATTTTTGTTCTCCGTTTTGTAATAAGGTTCTTTTGACTTGTTATTCAAGTGTTCCATTTACATCACAGAACAATTCCAGTGTGTATTTTTGTTAATTCTTAGAACATTAACCGCATTTACACTGTGTTCTGAGCTCTTTTAACTCATATTCTTTGGTATTCTAAGGAGTTTCTTTAAAAACACCATCAGAATGACGGGAATAGGAATTGTAAACTTTGAACTCGGCATTTCAGAGTAATCTGAACGTTTGTTCAGTGTATTTTTGTTCCCCGTTGTGTAATAAGGTTCTTTTGACTTGTTATTCAAGTGTTCCATTTACATCACAGAACAATTCCAGTGTTTATTATGGTGAATTCTTAGAACAGTAACCACATTTAGAGAGTGTTCTGTGCGCTTTTAACTTATATACTTTAGTGTTCTAAGGAGTTTATTTTAAAACGCCATCAGAATGACGGTAATTGGAAATGTAAACAGTAAACTCGGCATTTGAGACCTGTTTCAACCTATGTTCACCGTATTTTTATTCCCCAGTTTGTAATAAGGATCTTTTGAATTGTTATTCAAGTGTTACATTTACATCACAGAACAATTCCAGTGTTTATTATTGTGAATTCTTAGAACAGTAACCACATTTAGAGAGTGTTCTGTGCTCTTTTAACTTATATACTTCAGTATTCTAAGGAGTTTCTTTTAAAACGCCCTCAGAATGACGGGAATAGGAAATGTAAACAGTAAACTCGGCATTTGAGACCTGTTTCAACCTATGTTCACTGTATTTTTATTCCCGGGTTTGTAATAAGGTTCTTTTGACTTGTTATTCAAGTGTTCCATTTACATCACAGAAACATTCCAATGTTAAGATTGTGAATTCTTAGAACAGTAACCACATTTAGAGAGTGTTCTGAGCTCTTTTAACCTATATACTTTAGTATTCTAAGGAGTTTCTTTTAAAACGCCATCATAATTACGGGAATTGGAAATGTAAACAGTAAACTCGGCATTTGAGACCTGTTTCAACCTATGTTCACTGTATTTTTATTCCCGGGTTTGTAATAAGGTTCTTTTGACATGTTATTCAAGTGTTCCATTTACATCACGGAAACATTCCAATGTTTATGATTGTGAATTCTTAGAACAGTAACCACATTGACAGAGTGTTCTGAGATCAAATTTCTTATATTCTGAAGGATTCTAAGTTCTTTCTTTAAACACGCCATCAGAATGACGGTAATTGTAATTATAAACAGTAAACTCACCATTACAGAGTTATCTGAACGTGGGTTCAGTGTATTTTTGTTCTCCGTTTTGTAATAAGGTTCTTTTCACTTGTTATTCAAGTGTTCCATTTACATCACAGAACAATTCCAGTGTGTATTATTGTGAATTCTTAGAAGAGTAACCGCATTTACACAGTGTTCTGAGCTCTTTTAAATTATATTCTTTGGTATTCTAAGGAGTTTCTTTAAAAACGCCGTAAGAATGACGGGAATAGGAAATGTAAACAGTAAACTCGGCATTTGAGACCTGTTTGAACCTATATTCACTGTATTTTTATTCCCCGGTTTGTAATAAGGTTCTTTTGACTTGTTATTCAAGTGTTCCATTTACATCACAGAACAATTCCAGTGTGTATTTTTGTGAATTCTTAGAACAGTAACCGCATTTACACAGTGTTCTGAGCTCTTTTAACTCATATTCTTTGGTATTCTAAGGAGTTTCTTTAAAAACACCATCAGAATGACGGGAATAGGAAATGTAAACTGTGAACTCGGCATTTCAGAGTAATCTGAACGTTTGTTCAGTGTATTTTTGTTCCCCGATGTGTAATAAGGTTCTTTTGACTTGTTATTCAAGTGTTCCATTTACATCACAGAACAATTCCAGTGTTTATTATGGTGAATTCTTAGAACAGTAACCACATTTAGAGAGTGTTCTGTGCGCTTTTAACTTATATACTTTAGTGTTCTAAGGAGTTTATTTTAAAACGCCATCAGAATGACGGTAATTGGAAATGTAAACAGTAAACTCGGCATTTGAGACCTGTTTCAACCTATGTTCACCGTATTTTTATTCCCCAGTTTGTAATAAGGATCTTTTGAATTGTTATTCAAGTGTTACATTTACATCACAGAACAATTCCAGTGTTTATTATTGTGAATTCTTAGAACAGTAACCACATTTAGAGAGTGTTCTGTGCTCTTTTAACTTATATACTTCAGTATTCTAAGGAGTTTCTTTTAAAACGCCCTCAGAATGACGGGAATAGGAATTGTAAACAGTAAACTCGGCATTTGAGACCTGTTTCAACCTATGTTCACTGTATTTTTATTCCCGGGTTTGTAATAAGGTTCTTTTGACTTGTTATTCAAGTGTTCCATTTACATCACAGAACAATTCCAGTGATTATTATTGTGAATTCTTAGAACAGTAACCACATTTAGAGAGTGTTCTGACCTCTTTGAACCTATATACTTTAGTATTCTAAAGAGTTTCTTTTAAAACGCCATCAGAATGACAGGAATAGGAAATGTAAACAGTAAACTCGGCATTTGAGACCTGTTTCAACCAATGTTCACTGTATTTTTATTCCCCGGTTTGTAATAAGGTTCTTTTGACTTGTTATTCAAGTGTTCCATTTACATCACAGAAACATTCCAATGTTTATGATTGTGAATTCTTAGAACAGTAACCAATTTAGAGAGTGTTCTGAGCTCTTTTAAATTATATACTTTAGTATTCTAAGGAGTTTCTTTAAAAACGCCATCAGAGTGACGGGAATAGGAAATGTTAACAGTAAACTCGGCCTTTGAGACTTGTTTCAACCTATGTTCACTGTATTTTTATTCCCCGGTTTGTAATAAGGTTCTTTTGACTTGTTATTCAAGTGTTCCATTTACATCACAGAAACATTCCAATGTTTATAATTGTGAATTCTTAGAACAGTAACCACATTGACAGAGTCTTCTGAGATCAAATTTCTTATATTCTGAAGGATTCTAAGTTCTTTCTTTAAACACGCCATCAGAATGACGGCAATTGTAATTGTAAACAGTAAACTCACCATTACAGAGTTATCTGAACGTGTGTTCACTGTATTTTTGTTCCCCGTTTTGTAATAAGGTTCATTTGACTTGTTATGCAAGTGTTCCATTTACATCACAGAACAATTCCAGTGTGTGTTATTGTGAATTCTTAGAACAGTAACCGCATTTACACAGTGTTCTGAGCTCATTTAACTCATATTCTATTGTATTCTATGTAGTTTCTTTAAAAACGCCGTAAGAATGACGGGAATAGGAAATGTAAACAGTAAACTCAGCATTTGAGACCTGTTTGAACGTATATTCACTGTATTTTTATTCCGCGGTTTGTAATAAGGTTCTTTTGACTTGTTAATCAAGTGTTCCATTTACATCAAAGAACAATTCCAGTGTGTATTGTTGTGAATTCTTAGAACAGTATCCGCATTTACACAGTGTTCTGAGCTCTTTTAACTCATATTCTTTGGTATTCTAAGGAGTTTCTTTAAAAACACCATCAGAATGATGGGAATAGGAAATGTAAACAGTGAACTCGGCATTTGAGACCTGTTTCAACCTATGTTCACTGTATTTTTATTCCTTGGTTTGTAATAAGGTTCTTTTGACTTGTTATTCAAGTGTTCCATTTACATCACAGAACAATTCCAGTGTTTATTATTGTGAATTCTTAGAACAGTAACCACATTTAGAGAGTGTTCTGAGCTCTATTAACTTATATACTTTAGTATTCTATGGAGTTTCTTTTAAAACGCCATCAGAATGACGGGAATAGGAAATGTAAACAGTAAACTCGGCATTTGAGACCTGTTTCAACCTATGTTCACTGTATTTTTATTCCCCGGTTTGTAATAAGGTTCTTTTGACTTGTTATTCAAGTGTTCCATTTACATCACAGAAACATTCCCATGTTTATGATTGTGAATTCTTAGAACAGTAACCACATTTAGAGAGTGTTCTGAGATCAAATTTCTTATATTCTGAAGGATTCTAAGTTCTTTCTTTAAACACGCCATCAGAATGACGGTAATTGTAATTGTAAACAGTAAACTCACCATTACAGAGTTATCTGAACGTGTGTTCAGTGTATTTTTGTTCTCAGTTTTGTAATAAGGTTCTTTTGACTTGTTATTCAATTTTACCATTTACATCACAGAACAATTCCAGTGTGTATTATTGTGAATTCTTAGAACAGAACCGCATTTACACTGTGTTATGAGCTCTTTAACTCATATTCTTTGGTATTCTAAGGAGTTTCTTTAAAAACGCCGTAAGAATGACGGGAATAGGAAATGTAAACAGTAAACTCGGCATTTGAGACCTGTTTGAACCTATAATCACTGTATTTTTATTCCCAGGTTTGTAATAAGGTTCTTTTGACTTGTTATTCAAGTGTTCCATTTACATCACAGAAAAATTCCAGTGTGTATTTTTGTGAATTCTTAGAACTGTAACCGCATTTTCACAGTGTTCTGAGCTCTTTTAACTCATATTCTTTGGTATTCTAAGGAGTTTCTTTAAAAACACCATCAGAATGACGGGAATAGGAAATGTAAACAGTGAACTCGGCATTTCAGAGTAATCTGAACCTTTGTTCAGTGTATTTTTGTTCCCCGTTGTGTAATAAGGTTCTTTTGACTTGTTATTCAAGTGTTCCATTTACATCACAGAACAATTCCAGTGTTTATTATTGTGAATTCTTAGAACAGTAACCACATTTAGAGAGTGTTCTGAGCTCTTTGAACCTATATACTTTAGTATTCTAAGGAGTTTCTTTTAAAACGCCATCAGAATGACGGGAATAGGAAATGTAAACAGTAAACTCGGCATTTGAGACCTGTTTCAACCTATGTTCACTGTATTTTTATTCCCCGGTTTGTAATAAGGTTCTTTTGACTTGTTATTCAAGTGTTCCATTTACATCACAGAAACATTCCAATGTTTATGATTGTGAATTCTTAGAACAGTAACCAATTTAGAGAGTGTTCTGAGCTCTTTTAAATTATATACTTTAGTATTCTAAGGAGTTTCTTTAAAAACGCCATCAGAGTGACGGGAATAGGAAATGTTAACAGTAAACTCGGCCTTTGAGACTTGTTTCAACCTATGTTCACTGTATTTTTATTCCCCGGTTTGTAATAAGGTTCTTTTGACTTGTTATTCAAGTGTTCCATTTACATCACAGAAACATTCCAATGTTTATAATTGTGAATTCTTAGAACAGTAACCACATTGACAGAGTCTTCTGAGATCAAATTTCTTATATTCTGAAGGATTCTAAGTTCTTTCTTTAAACACGCCATCAGAATGACAGTAATTGTAATTATAAACAGTAAACTCACCATTACAGAGTTATCTGAACGTGGGTTCAGTGTATTTTTGTTCTCCGTTTTGTAATAAGGTTCTTTTGACTTGTTATTCAAGTGTTCCATTTACATCACAGAACAATTCCAGTGTGTATTTTTGTTAATTCTTAGAACAGTAACCGCATTTACACAGTGTTCTGAGCTCTTTTAACTCATATTCTTTGGTATTCTAAGGAGTTTCTTTAAAAACACCATCAGAATGACGGGAATAGGAAATGTAAACTTTGAACTCGGCATTTCAGAGTAATCTGAACGTTTGTTCAGTGTATTTTTGTTCCCCGTTGTGTAATAAGGTTCTTTTGACTTGTTATTCAAGTGTTCCATTTACATCACAGAACAATTCCAGTGTTTATTATTGTGAATTCTTAGAACAGTAACCACATTTAGAGAGTGTTCTGAGCTCTTTTAACCTATATATTTTAGTATGCAAAGGAGTTTCTTTTAAAACGCCATCAGAATGACGGGAATAGGAAATGTACACAGTAAACTCGGCATTTGAGACCTGTTTCAACCTATGTTCACTGTGTTTTTATTCCCCGGTTTGTAATAAGGTTCTTTTGACTTGTTATTCAAGTGTTCCATTAACATCACAGAAACATTCCAATGTTTATGATTGTGAATTCTTAGAACAGTAACCAATTTAGAGAGTGTTCTGAGCTCTTTTAAATTATATACTTTAGTATTCTAAGGAGTTTCTTTAAAAACGCCATCAGAGTGACGGGAATAGGAAATGTTAACAGTAAACTCGGCCTTTGAGACTTGTTTCAACCTATGTTCACTGTATTTTTATTCCCAGGTTTGTAATAAGGTTCTTTTGACTTGTTATTCAAGTGTTCCATTTACATCACAGAAACATTCCAATGTTTATAATTGTGAATTCTTAGAACAGTAACCACAATGACAGAGTGTTCTGAGATCAAATTTCTTATATTCTGAAGGATTCTAAGTACTTTCTTTAAACACGCCATCAGAATGACGGTAATTGTAATTATAAACAGTAAACTCACCATTACAGAGTTATCTGAACGTGGGTTCAGTGTATTTTTGTTCTCCGTTTTGTAATAAGGTTCTTTTGACTTGTTATTCAAGTGTTCCATTTACATCACAGAACAATTCCAGTGTGTATTATTGTGAATTCTTAGAAGAGTAACCGCATTTACACAGTGTTCTGAGCTCTTTTAAATTATATTCTTTGGTATTCTAAGGAGTTTCTTTAAAAACGCCGTAAGAATGACGGGAATAGGAAATGTAAACAGTAAACTCGGCATTTGAGACCTGTTTGAACCTATATTCACTGTATTTTTATTCCCCGGTTTGTAATAAGGTTCTTTTGACTTGTTATTCAAGTGTTCCATTTACATCACAGAACAATTCCAGTGTGTATTTTTGTGAATTCTTAGAACAGTAACCGCATTTACACAGTGTTCTGAGCTCTTTTAACTCATATTCTTTGGTATTCTAAGGAGTTTCTTTAAAAACACCATCAGAATGACGGGAATAGGAAATGTAAACTGTGAACTCGGCATTTCAGAGTAATCTGAACGTTTGTTCAGTGTATTTTTGTTCCCCGATGTGTAATAAGGTTCTTTTGACTTGTTATTCAAGTGTTCCATTTACATCACAGAACAATTCCAGTGTTTATTATGGTGAATTCTTAGAACAGTAACCACATTTAGAGAGTGTTCTGTGCGCTTTTAACTTATATACTTTAGTGTTCTAAGGAGTTTATTTTAAAACGCCATCAGAATGACGGTAATTGGAAATGTAAACAGTAAACTCGGCATTTGAGACCTGTTTCAACCTATGTTCACCGTATTTTTATTCCCCAGTTTGTAATAAGGATCTTTTGAATTGTTATTCAAGTGTTACATTTACATCACAGAACAATTCCAGTGTTTATTATTGTGAATTCTTAGAACAGTAACCACATTTAGAGAGTGTTCTGTGCTCTTTTAACTTATATACTTCAGTATTCTAAGGAGTTTCTTTTAAAACGCCCTCAGAATGACGGGAATAGGAATTGTAAACAGTAAACTCGGCATTTGAGACCTGTTTCAACCTATGTTCACTGTATTTTTATTCCCGGGTTTGTAATAAGGTTCTTTTGACTTGTTATTCAAGTGTTCCATTTACATCACAGAACAATTCCAGTGATTATTATTGTGAATTCTTAGAACAGTAACCACATTTAGAGAGTGTTCTGACCTCTTTGAACCTATATACTTTAGTATTCTAAAGAGTTTCTTTTAAAACGCCATCAGAATGACAGGAATAGGAAATGTAAACAGTAAACTCGGCATTTGAGACCTGTTTCAACCAATGTTCACTGTATTTTTATTCCCCGGTTTGTAATAAGGTTCTTTTGACTTGTTATTCAAGTGTTCCATTTACATCACAGAAACATTCCAATGTTTATGATTGTGAATTCTTAGAACAGTAACCAATTTAGAGAGTGTTCTGAGCTCTTTTAAATTATATACTTTAGTATTCTAAGGAGTTTCTTTAAAAACGCCATCAGAGTGACGGGAATAGGAAATGTTAACAGTAAACTCGGCCTTTGAGACTTGTTTCAACCTATGTTCACTGTATTTTTATTCCCCGGTTTGTAATAAGGTTCTTTTGACTTGTTATTCAAGTGTTCCATTTACATCACAGAAACATTCCAATGTTTATAATTGTGAATTCTTAGAACAGTAACCACATTGACAGAGTCTTCTGAGATCAAATTTCTTATATTCTGAAGGATTCTAAGTTCTTTCTTTAAACACGCCATCAGAATGACGGCAATTGTAATTGTAAACAGTAAACTCACCATTACAGAGTTATCTGAACGTGTGTTCACTGTATTTTTGTTCCCCGTTTTGTAATAAGGTTCATTTGACTTGTTATGCAAGTGTTCCATTTACATCACAGAACAATTCCAGTGTGTGTTATTGTGAATTCTTAGAACAGTAACCGCATTTACACAGTGTTCTGAGCTCATTTAACTCATATTCTATTGTATTCTATGTAGTTTCTTTAAAAACGCCGTAAGAATGACGGGAATAGGAAATGTAAACAGTAAACTCAGCATTTGAGACCTGTTTGAACGTATATTCACTGTATTTTTATTCCGCGGTTTGTAATAAGGTTCTTTTGACTTGTTAATCAAGTGTTCCATTTACATCAAAGAACAATTCCAGTGTGTATTGTTGTGAATTCTTAGAACAGTATCCGCATTTACACAGTGTTCTGAGCTCTTTTAACTCATATTCTTTGGTATTCTAAGGAGTTTCTTTAAAAACACCATCAGAATGATGGGAATAGGAAATGTAAACAGTGAACTCGGCATTTGAGACCTGTTTCAACCTATGTTCACTGTATTTTTATTCCTTGGTTTGTAATAAGGTTCTTTTGACTTGTTATTCAAGTGTTCCATTTACATCACAGAACAATTCCAGTGTTTATTATTGTGAATTCTTAGAACAGTAACCACATTTAGAGAGTGTTCTGAGCTCTATTAACTTATATACTTTAGTATTCTATGGAGTTTCTTTTAAAACGCCATCAGAATGACGGGAATAGGAAATGTAAACAGTAAACTCGGCATTTGAGACCTGTTTCAACCTATGTTCACTGTATTTTTATTCCCCGGTTTGTAATAAGGTTCTTTTGACTTGTTATTCAAGTGTTCCATTTACATCACAGAAACATTCCCATGTTTATGATTGTGAATTCTTAGAACAGTAACCACATTTAGAGAGTGTTCTGAGATCAAATTTCTTATATTCTGAAGGATTCTAAGTTCTTTCTTTAAACACGCCATCAGAATGACGGTAATTGTAATTGTAAACAGTAAACTCACCATTACAGAGTTATCTGAACGTGTGTTCAGTGTATTTTTGTTCTCAGTTTTGTAATAAGGTTCTTTTGACTTGTTATTCAATTTTACCATTTACATCACAGAACAATTCCAGTGTGTATTATTGTGAATTCTTAGAACAGAACCGCATTTACACTGTGTTATGAGCTCTTTAACTCATATTCTTTGGTATTCTAAGGAGTTTCTTTAAAAACGCCGTAAGAATGACGGGAATAGGAAATGTAAACAGTAAACTCGGCATTTGAGACCTGTTTGAACCTATAATCACTGTATTTTTATTCCCAGGTTTGTAATAAGGTTCTTTTGACTTGTTATTCAAGTGTTCCAT
The DNA here is from genome assembly GCF_964212035.1 of Myotis nattereri. NCBI lineage: Eukaryota > Metazoa > Chordata > Mammalia > Chiroptera > Vespertilionidae > Myotis > Myotis nattereri. The sequence goes on from NC_138090.1 coordinate 35,235,403, forward strand.
TTACATCACAGAAAAATTCCAGTGTGTATTTTTGTGAATTCTTAGAACTGTAACCGCATTTTCACAGTGTTCTGAGCTCTTTTAACTCATATTCTTTGGTATTCTAAGGAGTTTCTTTAAAAACACCATCAGAATGACGGGAATAGGAAATGTAAACAGTGAACTCGGCATTTCAGAGTAATCTGAACCTTTGTTCAGTGTATTTTTGTTCCCCGTTGTGTAATAAGGTTCTTTTGACTTGTTATTCAAGTGTTCCATTTACATCACAGAACAATTCCAGTGTTTATTATTGTGAATTCTTAGAACAGTAACCACATTTAGAGAGTGTTCTGAGCTCTTTGAACCTATATACTTTAGTATTCTAAGGAGTTTCTTTTAAAACGCCATCAGAATGACGGGAATAGGAAATGTAAACAGTAAACTCGGCATTTGAGACCTGTTTCAACCTATGTTCACTGTATTTTTATTCCCCGGTTTGTAATAAGGTTCTTTTGACTTGTTATTCAAGTGTTCCATTTACATCACAGAAACATTCCAATGTTTATGATTGTGAATTCTTAGAACAGTAACCAATTTAGAGAGTGTTCTGAGCTCTTTTAAATTATATACTTTAGTATTCTAAGGAGTTTCTTTAAAAACGCCATCAGAGTGACGGGAATAGGAATGTTAACAGTAAACTCGGCCTTTGAGACTTGTTTCAACCTATGTTCACTGTATTTTTATTCCCCGGTTTGTAATAAGGTTCTTTTGACTTGTTATTCAAGTGTTCCATTTACATCACAGAAACATTCCAATGTTTATAATTGTGAATTCTTAGAACAGTAACCACATTGACAGAGTCTTCTGAGATCAAATTTCTTATATTCTGAAGGATTCTAAGTTCTTTCTTTAAACACGCCATCAGAATGACAGTAATTGTAATTATAAACAGTAAACTCACCATTACAGAGTTATCTGAACGTGGGTTCAGTGTATTTTTGTTCTCCGTTTTGTAATAAGGTTCTTTTGACTTGTTATTCAAGTGTTCCATTTACATCACAGAACAATTCCAGTGTGTATTTTTGTTAATTCTTAGAACAGTAACCGCATTTACACAGTGTTCTGAGCTCTTTTAACTCATATTCTTTGGTATTCTAAGGAGTTTCTTTAAAAACACCATCAGAATGACGGGAATAGGAAATGTAAACTTTGAACTCGGCATTTCAGAGTAATCTGAACGTTTGTTCAGTGTATTTTTGTTCCCCGTTGTGTAATAAGGTTCTTTTGACTTGTTATTCAAGTGTTCCATTTACATCACAGAACAATTCCAGTGTTTATTATTGTGAATTCTTAGAACAGTAACCACATTTAGAGAGTGTTCTGAGCTCTTTTAACCTATATATTTTAGTATGCAAAGGAGTTTCTTTTAAAACGCCATCAGAATGACGGGAATAGGAAATGTACACAGTAAACTCGGCATTTGAGACCTGTTTCAACCTATGTTCACTGTGTTTTTATTCCCCGGTTTGTAATAAGGTTCTTTTGACTTGTTATTCAAGTGTTCCATTAACATCACAGAAACATTCCAATGTTTATGATTGTGAATTCTTAGAACAGTAACCAATTTAGAGAGTGTTCTGAGCTCTTTTAAATTATATACTTTAGTATTCTAAGGAGTTTCTTTAAAAACGCCATCAGAGTGACGGGAATAGGAAATGTTAACAGTAAACTCGGCCTTTGAGACTTGTTTCAACCTATGTTCACTGTATTTTTATTCCCAGGTTTGTAATAAGGTTCTTTTGACTTGTTATTCAAGTGTTCCATTTACATCACAGAAACATTCCAATGTTTATAATTGTGAATTCTTAGAACAGTAACCACAATGACAGAGTGTTCTGAGATCAAATTTCTTATATTCTGAAGGATTCTAAGTACTTTCTTTAAACACGCCATCAGAATGACGGTAATTGTAATTATAAACAGTAAACTCACCATTACAGAGTTATCTGAACGTGTGTTCAGTGTATTTTTGTTCTCCGTTTTGTATTAAGGTTCTTTTGACTTGTTATTCAAGTGTTCCATTTACATCACAGAACAATTCCAGTGTGTATTATTGTGAATTCTTAGAACAGTAACCACATTTACACAGTGTTCTGAGCTCTTTTAACTCATATTCTTTTGTATTCTATGGAGTTTCTTTGAAAACGCCGTAAGAATGACGGGAATAGGAAATGTAAACAGTAAACTCGGCATTTGAGACCTGTTTGAACCTATATTCATTGTATTTTTATTCCCCGGTTTGTAATAAGGTTCTTTTGACTTGTTATTCAAGTGTTCCATTTACATCACAGAACAATTCCAGTGTGTATTTTTGTGAATTCTTAGAACAGTAACCGCATTTACACAGTGTTCTGAGATCTTTTAACTCATATTCTTTGGTATTCTAAGGAGTTTCTTTAAAAACACCATCAGAATGACGGGAATAGGAAATGTAAACAGTGAACTCGGCATTTCAGAGTAATCTGAACGTTTGTTCAGTGTATTTTTGTTCCCCGTTGTGTAATAAGGTTCTTTTGACTTGTTATTCAAGTGTTCCATTTACATCACAGAACAATTCCAGTGTTTATTATTGTGAATTCTTAGAACAGTAACCACATTTAGAGAGTGTTCTGAACTCTTTTAACTTATATACTTTAGTATTCTAAGGAGTTTCTTTTAAAACGCCATCAGAATGCGGGAATAGGAAATGTAAACAGTGAACTCGGCATTTCAGAGTTATCTGAATGTGTGTCCAGTGTATTTTTGTGCCCTGTTGTGTAATAAGGTTCTTTTGACTTGTTATTCAAGTGTTCCATTTACATCACAGAACAATTCCAGTGTTTATTATTGTGAATTCTTAGAACAGTAACCACATTTAGAGAGTGTTCTCAGCTCTTTTAACTTATATACTTTAGTATTCTAAGGAGTTTCTTTTAAAACGCCATCAGAATGACGGGAATAGGAAATGTAAACAGTAAACTCGGCATTTGAGACCTGTTTCAACCTATGTTCACTGTATTTTTATTCCCCGGTTTGTAATAAGGTTCTTTTGACTTGTTATTCAAGTGTTCCATTTACATCACAGAAACATTCCAATGTTTATGATTGTGAATTCTTAGAACAGTAACCACATTTAGAGAGTGTTCTGGGCTCTTTTAACTTATATACTTTAGTATTCTAAGGAGTTTCTTTTAAAACGCCATCAGAATGACGGGAATAGGAAATGTAAACAGTAAACTCGGCATTTGAGACCTGTTTCAACCTATGTTCACTGTATTTTTATTCCCCGTTGTGTAATAAGGATCTTTTGACTTGTTATTCAAGTGTTCCATTTACATTACAGAAACATTCCAATGTTTATGATTGTGAATTCTTAGAACAGTAACCACATTGACAGAGTGTTCTGAGAACAAATTTCTTATATTCTGAAGGATTCTAAGTACTTTCTTTAAACACGCCATCAGAATGACGGTAATTGTAATTGTAAACAGTAAACTCACCATTACAGAGTTATCTGAACGTGTGTTCACTGTATTTTTGTTCCCCGTTTTGTAATAAGGTTCATTTGACTTGTTATTCAAGTGTTCCATTTACATCACAGAACAATTCCAGTGTGTGTTATTGTGAATTCTTAGAACAGTAAACGCATTTACACAGTGTTCTGAGCTCTTTTAACTCATATTCTTTGGTATTCTAAGGAGTTTCTCTAAAAACACCATCAGAATGACGGGAATAGGAAATGTAGACAGTGAACTCGGCATTTCAGAGTAATCTGAACGTTTGTTCAGTGTATTTTTGTTCCCCGTTGTGTAATAAGGTTCTTTTGACTTGTTATTCAAGTGTTCCATTTACATCAAAGAACAATTCCAGTGTTTATTATTGTGAATTCTTAGAACAGTAACCACATTTAGAGAGTGTTCTGAGCTCTATTAACTTATATACTTTAGTATTCTAAGGAGTTTCTTTTAAAACGCCATCAGAATGACGGGAATAGGAAATGTAAACAGTAAACTCGGCATTTGAGACCTGTTTCAACCTATGTTCACTGTATTTTTATTCCCCGGTTTGTAATAAGGTTCTTTTGACTTGTTATTCAAGTGTTCCATTTACATCACAGAAACATTCCAATGTTTATGATTGTGAATTCTTAGAACAGTAACCAATTTAGAGAGTGTTCTGAGCTCTTTTAAATTATATACTTTAGTATTCTAAGGAGTTTCTTTAAAAACGCCATCAGAGTGACGGGAATAGGAAATGTTAACAGTAAACTCGGCCTTTGAGACTTGTTTCAACCTATGTTCACTGTATTTTTATTCCCAGGTTTGTAATAAGGTTCTTTTGACTTGTTATTCAAGTGTTCCATTTACATCACAGAAACATTCCAATGTTTATAATTGTGAATTCTTAGAACAGTAACCACAATGACAGAGTGTTCTGAGATCAAATTTCTTATATTCTGAAGGATTCTAAGTACTTTCTTTAAACACGCCATCAGAATGACGGTAATTGTAATTATAAACAGTAAACTCACCATTACAGAGTTATCTGAACGTGTGTTCAGTGTATTTTTGTTCTCCGTTTTGTATTAAGGTTCTTTTGACTTGTTATTCAAGTGTTCCATTTACATCACAGAACAATTCCAGTGTGTATTACTGTGAATTCTTAGAACAGTAACCACATTTACACAGTGTTCTGAGCTCTTTTAACTCATATTCTTTTATATTCTATGGAGTTTCTTTGAAAACGCCGTAAGAATGACGGGAATAGGAAATGTAAACAGTAAACTCGGCATTTGAGACCTGTTTGAACCTATATTCATTGTATTTTTATTCCCCGGTTTGTAATAAGGTTCTTTTGACTTGTTATTCAAGTGTTCCATTTACATCACAGAACAATTCCAGTGTGTATTTTTGTGAATTCTTAGAACAGTAACCGCATTTACACAGTGTTCTGAGATCTTTTAACTCATATTCTTTGGTATTCTAAGGAGTTTCTTTAAAAACACCATCAGAATGACGGGAATAGGAAATGTAAACAGTGAACTCGGCATTTCAGAGTAATCTGAACGTTTGTTCAGTGTATTTTTGTTCCCCGTTGTGTAATAAGGTTCTTTTGACTTGTTATTCAAGTGTTCCATTTACATCACAGAACAATTCCAGTGTTTATTATTGTGAATTCTTAGAACAGTAACCACATTTAGAGAGTGTTCTGAGCTCTTTTAACTTACATACTTTAGTATTCTAAGGAGTTTCTTTTAAAACGCCATCAGAATGCGGGAATAGGAAATGTAAACAGTAAACTCGGCATTTGAGACCTGTTTCAACCTATGTTCACTGTATTTTTATTCCCCGTTTTGTAATAAGGTTCTTTTGACTTGTTATTCAAGTGTTCCATTTACATCACGGAAACATTCCAATGTTTATGATTGTGAATTCTTAGAACAGTAACTACATTGACAGAGTGTTCTGAGATCAAATTTCTTATATTCTGAAGGATTCTAAGTACTTTCTTTAAACACGCCATCAGAATGACGGTAATTGTAATTGTAAACAGTAAACTCACCATTACAGAGTTATCTGAACGTGTGTTCACTGTATTTTTGTTCCCCGTTTTGTAATAAGGTTCATTTGACTTGTTATGCAAGTGTTCCATTTACATCACAGAACAATTCCAGTGTGTGTTATTGTGAATTCTTAGAACAGTAACCGCATTTACACAGTGTTCTGAGCTCTTTTAACTCATATTCTTTGGTATTCTAAGGAGTTTCTTTAAAAACAACATCAGAGTGACGGGAATAGGAAATGTAAACAGTGAACTTGGCATTTCAGAGTAATCTGAACGTTTGTTCAGTGTATTTTTGTTCACAGTTGTGTAATAAGGTTCTTTTGACTTGTTATTCAAGTGTTCCATTTACATCACAGAACAATTCCAGTGTGTATTGTTGTGAATTCTTAGAACAGTAACCGCATTTACACAGTGTTCTGAGCTCTTTTAACTCTTATTCTTTGGTATTCTAAGGAGTTTCTTTAAAAACACCATCAGAATGACGGGAATAGGAAATGTAAACAGTGAACTCGGCATTTCAGAGTTATCTGAATGTGTGTCCAGTGTATTTTTGTGCCCTGTTGTGTAATAAGGTTCTTTTGACTTGTTATTCAAATGTTCCATTTACATCACAGAACAATTCCAGTGTTTATTATTGTGAATTCTTAGAACAGTAACCACATTTAGAGAGTGTTCTCAGCTCTTTTAACTTATATACTTTAGTATTCTAAGGAGTTTCTTTTAAAACGCCATCAGAATGACGGGAATAGGAAATGTAAACAGTAAACTCGGCATTTGAGACCTGTTTCAACCTATGTTCACTGTATTTTTATTCCCCGGTTTGTAATAAGGTTCTTTTGACTTGTTATTCAAGTGTTCCATTTACATCACAGAACAATTCCAGTGTGTATTGTTGTCTATTCTTAGAACAGTAACCGCATTTACACAGTGTTCTGAGCTCTTTTAACCCTTATTCTTTGTTACTCTAAGGAGTTTCTTTAAAAACACCATCAGAATGACGGAAATAGGAAATGTAAACAGTGAAATAGGCATTTCAGAGTAATCTGAACGTTTGTTCAGTGTATTTTTGTTCCCCGTTGTGTAATAAGGTTCTTTTGACTTGTTATTCAAGTGTTCCATTTACATCAAAGAACAATTCCAGTGTTTATTATTGTGAATTCTTAGAACAGTAACCACATTTAGAGAGTGTTCTGAGCTCTATTAACTTATATACTTTAGTATTCTAAGGAGTTTCTTTTAAAACGCCATCAGAATGACGGGAATAGGAAATGTAAACAGTAAACTCGGCATTTGAGACCTGTTTCAACCTATGTTCACTGTATTTTTATTCCCCGGTTTGTAATAAGGTTCTTTTGACTTGTTATTCAAGTGTTCCATTTACATCACAGAAACATTCCAATGTTTATGATTGTGAATTCTTAGAACAGTAACCACATTTAGAGAGTGTTCTGGGCTCTTTTAACTTATATACTTTAGTATTCTAAGGAGTTTCTTTTAAAACGCCATCAGAATGACGGGAATAGGAAATGTAAACAGTAAACTCGGCATTTGAGACCTGTTTCAACCTATGTTCACTGTATTTTTATTCCCCGTTGTGTAATAAGGATCTTTTGACTTGTTATTCAAGTGTTCCATTTACATTAGAGAAACATTCCAATGTTTATGATTGTGAATTCTTAGAACAGTAACCACATTGACAGAGTGTTCTGAGAACAAATTTCTTATATTCTGAAGGATTCTAAGTACTTTCTTTAAACACGCCATCAGAATGACGGTAATTGTAATTGTAAACAGTAAACTCACCATTACAGAGTTATCTGAACGTGTGTTCACTGTATTTTTGTTCCCCGTTTTGTAATAAGGTTCATTTGACTTGTTATTCAAGTGTTCCATTTACATCACAGAACAATTCCAGTGTGTGTTATTGTGAATTCTTAGAACAGTAAACGCATTTACACAGTGTTCTGAGCTCTTTTAACTCATATTCTTTGGTATTCTAAGGAGTTTCTCTAAAAACACCATCAGAATGACGGGAATAGGAAATGTAGACAGTGAACTCGGCATTTCAGAGTAATCTGAACGTTTGTTCAGTGTATTTTTGTTCCCCGTTGTGTAATAAGGTTCTTTTGACTTGTTATTCAAGTGTCCCATTTACATCACAGAACAATTCCAGTGTTTATTATTGTGAATTCTTAGAACAGTAACCACATTTAGAGAGTGTTCTGAGCTCTTTTAACTTATATACTTTAGTATTCTAAGGAGTTTCTTTTAAAACGCCATCAGAATGACGGGAATAGGAAATGTAAACAGTAAACTCGGCATTTGAGACCTGTTTCAACCTATGTTCACTGTATTTTTATTCCCCGGTTTGTAATAAGGTTCTTTTGACTTGTTATTCAAGTGTTCCATTTACATCACAGAAACATTCCAATGTTTATGATTGTGAATTCTTAGAACAGTAACCAATTTAGAGAGTGTTCTGAGCTCTTTTAAATTATATACTTTAGTATTCTAAGGAGTTTCTTTAAAAACGCCATCAAAGTGACGGGAATAGGAAATGTTAACAGTAAACTCGGCCTTTGAGACTTGTTTCAACCTATGTTCACTGTATTTTTATTCCCAGGTTTGTAATAAGGTTCTTTTGACTTGTTATTCAAGTGTTCCATTTACATCACAGAAACATTCCAATGTTTATAATTGTGAATTCTTAGAACAGTAACCACAATGACAGAGTGTTCTGAGATCAAATTTCTTATATTCTGAAGGATTCTAAGTACTTTCTTTAAACACGCCATCAGAATGACGGTAATTGTAATTATAAACAGTAAACTCACCATTACAGAGTTATCTGAACGTGTGTTCAGTGTATTTTTGTTCTCCGTTTTGTATTAAGGTTCTTTTGACTTGTTATTCAAGTGTTCCATTTACATCACAGAACAATTCCAGTGTGTATTATTGTGAATTCTTAGAACAGTAACCACATTTACACAGTGTTCTGAGCTCTTTTAACTCATATTCTTTTGTATTCTATGGAGTTTCTTTGAAAACGCCGTAAGAATGACGGGAATAGGAAATGTAAACAGTAAACTCGGCATTTGAGACCTGTTTGAACCTATATTCATTGTATTTTTATTCCCCGGTTTGTAATAAGGTTCTTTTGACTTGTTATTCAAGTGTTCCATTTACATCACAGAACAATTCCAGTGTGTATTTTTGTGAATTCTTAGAACAGTAACCGCATTTACACAGTGTTCTGAGATCTTTTAACTCATATTCTTTGGTATTCTAAGGAGTTTCTTTAAAAACACCATCAGAATGACGGAAATAGGAAATGTAAACAGTGAACTCGGCATTTCAGAGTAATCTGAACGTTTGTTCAGTGTATTTTTGTTCCCCGTTGTGTAATAAGGTTCTTTTGACTTGTTATTCAAGTGTTCCATTTACATCACAGAACAATTCCAGTGTTTATTATTGTGAATTCTTAGAACAGTAACCACATTTAGAGAGTGTTCTGAGCTCTTTTAACTTATATACTTTAGTATTCTAAGGAGTTTCTTTTAAAACGCCATCAGAATGCGGGAATAGGAAATGTAAACAGTAAACTCGGCATTTGAGACCTGTTTCAACCTATGTTCACTGTATTTTTATTCCCCGTTTTGTAATAAGGTTCTTTTGACTTGTTATTCAAGTGTTCCATTTACATCACGGAAACATTCCAATGTTTATGATTGTGAATTCTTAGAACAGTAACTACATTGACAGAGTGTTCTGAGATCAAATTTCTTATATTCTGAAGGATTCTAAGTACTTTCTTTAAACACGCCATCAGAATGACGGTAATTGTAATTGTAAACAGTAAACTCACCATTACAGAGTTATCTGAACGTGTGTTCACTGTATTTTTGTTCCCCGTTTTGTAATAAGGTTCATTTGACTTGTTATGCAAGTGTTCCATTTACATCACAGAACAATTCCAGTGTGTGTTATTGTGAATTCTTAGAACAGTAACCGCATTTACACAGTGTTCTGAGCTCTTTTAACTCATATTCTTTGGTATTCTAAGGAGTTTCTTTAAAAACAACATCAGAGTGACGGGAATAGGAAATGTAAACAGTGAACTTGGCATTTCAGAGTAATCTGAACGTTTGTTCAGTGTATTTTTGTTCACAGTTGTGTAATAAGGTTCTTTTGACTTGTTATTCAAGTGTTCCATTTACATCACAGAACAATTCCAGTGTGTATTGTTGTGAATTCTTAGAACAGTAACCGCATTTACACAGTGTTCTGAGCTCTTTTAACTCTTATTCTTTGGTATTCTAAGGAGTTTCTTTAAAAACACCATCAGAATGACGGGAATAGGAAATGTAAACAGTGAACTCGGCATTTCAGAGTTATCTGAATGTGTGTCCAGTGTATTTTTGTGCCCTGTTGTGTAATAAGGTTCTTTTGACTTGTTATTCAAGTGTTCCATTTACATCACAGAACAATTCCAGTGTTTATTATTGTGAATTCTTAGAACAGTAACCACATTTAGAGAGTGTTCTCAGCTCTTTTAACTTATATACTTTAGTATTCTAAGGAGTTTCTTTTAAAACGCCATCAGAATTACGGGAATTGGAAATGTAAACAGTAAACTCGGCATTTGAGACCTGTTTGAACCTATATTCACTGTATTTTTATTCCCCGGTTTGTAATAAGGTTCTTTTGACTTGTTATTCAAGTGTTCCATTTACATCACAGAACAATTCCAGTGTGTATTGTTGTCTATTCTTAGAACAGTAACCGCATTTACACAGTGTTCTGAGCTCTTTTAACCCTTATTCTTTGTTACTCTAAGGAGTTTCTTTAAAAACACCATCAGAATGACGGAAATAGGAAATGTAAACAGTGAAATAGGCATTTCAGAGTAATCTGAACGTTTGTTCAGTGTATTTTTGTTCCCCGTTGTGTAATAAGGTTCTTTTGACTTGTTATTCAAGTGTTCCATTTACATCAAAGAACAATTCCAGTGTTTATTATTGTGAATTCTTAGAACAGTAACCACATTTAGAGAGTGTTCTGAGCTCTATTAACTTATATACTTTAGTATTCTAAGGAGTTTCTTTTAAAACGCCATCAGAATGACGGGAATAGGAAATGTAAACAGTAAACTCGGCATTTGAGACCTGTTTCAACCTATGTTCACTGTATTTTTATTCCCCGGTTTGTAATAAGGTTCTTTTGACTTGTTATTCAAGTGTTCCATTTACATCACAGAAACATTCCAATGTTTATGATTGTGAATTCTTAGAACAGTAACCACATTTAGAGAGTGTTCTGGGCTCTTTTAACTTATATACTTTAGTATTCTAAGGAGTTTCTTTTAAAACGCCATCAGAATGACGGGAATAGGAAATGTAAACAGTAAACTCGGCATTTGAGACCTGTTTCAACCTATGTTCACTGTATTTTTATTCCCCGGTTTGTAATAAGGATCTTTTGACTTGTTATTCAAGTGTTCCATTTACATTACAGAAACATTCCAATGTTTATGATTGTGAATTCTTAGAACAGTAACCACATTGACAGAGTGTTCTGAGAACAAATTTCTTATATTCTGAAGGATTCTAAGTACTTTCTTTAAACACGCCATCAGAATGACGGTAATTGTAATTGTAAACAGTAAACTCACCATTACAGAGTTATCTGAACGTGTGTTCACTGTATTTTTGTTCCCCGTTTTGTAATAAGGTTCATTTGACTTGTTATTCAAGTGTTCCATTTACATCACAGAACAATTCCAGTGTGTGTTATTGTGAATTCTTAGAACAGTAAACGCATTTACACAGTGTTCTGAGCTCTTTTAACTCATTTTCTTTGGTATTCTAAGAATTTCTCTAAAAACACCATCAGAATGACGGGAATAGGAAATGTAGACAGTGAACTCGGCATTTCAGAGTAATCTGAACATTTGTTCACTGTATTTTTGTTCCCCGTTGTGTAATAAGGTTCTTTTGACTTGTTATTCAAGTGTCCCATTTACATCACAGAACAATTCCAGTGTTTATTATTGTGAATTCTTAGAACAGTAACCACATTTAGAGAGTGTTCTGAGCTCTTTTAACTCATATTCTTTTGTATTCTATGGAGTTTCTTTGAAAACGCCGTAAGAATGACGGGAATAGGAAATGTAAACAGTAAACTCGGCATTTGAGACCTGTTTGAACCTATATTCATTGTATTTTTATTCCCCGGTTTGTAATAAGGTTCTTTTGACTTGTTATTCAAGTGTTCCATTTACATCACAGAACAATTCCAGTGTGTATTTTTGTGAATTCTTAGAACAGTAACCGCATTTACACAGTGTTCTGAGATCTTTTAACTCATATTCTTTGGTATTCTAAGGAGTTTCTTTAAAAACACCATCAGAATGACGGAAATAGGAAATGTAAACAGTGAACTCGGCATTTCAGAGTAATCTGAACGTTTGTTCAGTGTATTTTTGTTCCCCGTTGTGTAATAAGGTTCTTTTGACTTGTTATTCAAGTGTTCCATTTACATCACAGAACAATTCCAGTGTTTATTATTGTGAATTCTTAGAACAGTAACCACATTTAGAGAGTGTTCTGAGCTCTTTTAACTTATATACTTTAGTATTCTAAGGAGTTTCTTTTAAAACGCCATCAGAATGCGGGAATAGGAAATGTAAACAGTAAACTCGGCATTTGAGACCTGTTTCAACCTATGTTCACTGTATTTTTATTCCCCGTTTTGTAATAAGGTTCTTTTGACTTGTTATTCAAGTGTTCCATTTACATCACGGAAACATTCCAATGTTTATGATTGTGAATTCTTAGAACAGTAACTACATTGACAGAGTGTTCTGAGATCAAATTTCTTATATTCTGAAGGATTCTAAGTACTTTCTTTAAACACGCCATCAGAATGACGGTAATTGTAATTGTAAACAGTAAACTCACCATTACAGAGTAATCTGAACGTTTGTTCAGTGTATTTTTGTTCACAGTTGTGTAATAAGGTTCTTTTGACTTGTTATTCAAGTGTTCCATTTACATCACAGAACAATTCCAGTGTGTATTGTTGTGAATTCTTAGAACAGTAACCGCATTTACACAGTGTTCTGAGCTCTTTTAACTCTTATTCTTTGGTATTCTAAGGAGTTTCTTTAAAAACACCATCAGAATGACGGGAATAGGAAATGTAAACAGTGAACTCGGCATTTCAGAGTTATCTGAATGTGTGTCCAGTGTATTTTTGTGCCCTGTTGTGTAATAAGGTTCTTTTGACTTGTTATTCAAGTGTTCCATTTACATCACAGAACAATTCCAGTGTTTATTATTGTGAATTCTTAGAACAGTAACCACATTTAGAGAGTGTTCTCAGCTCTTTTAACTTATATACTTTAGTATTCTAAGGAGTTTCTTTTAAAACGCCATCAGAATTACGGGAATTGGAAATGTAAACAGTAAACTCGGCATTTGAGACCTGTTTGAACCTATATTCACTGTATTTTTATTCCCCGGTTTGTAATAAGGATCTTTTGACTTGTTATTCAAGTGTTCCATTTACATCACAGAACAATTCCAGTGTGTATTGTTGTCTATTCTTAGAACAGTAACCGCATTTACACAGTGTTCTGAGCTCTTTTAACCCTTATTCTTTGTTACTCTAAGGAGTTTCTTTAAAAACACCATCAGAATGACGGAAATAGGAAATGTAAACAGTGAAATAGGCATTTCAGAGTAATCTGAACGTTTGTTCAGTGTATTTTTGTTCCCCGTTGTGTAATAAGGTTCTTTTGACTTGTTATTCAAGTGTTCCATTTACATCAAAGAACAATTCCAGTGTTTATTATTGTGAATTCTTAGAACAGTAACCACATTTAGAGAGTGTTCTGAGCTCTATTAACTTATATACTTTAGTATTCTAAGGAGTTTCTTTTAAAACGCCATCAGAATGACGGGAATAGGAAATGTAAACAGTAAACTCGGCATTTGAGACCTGTTTCAACCTATGTTCACTGTATTTTTATTCCCCGGTTTGTAATAAGGTTCTTTTGACTTGTTATTCAAGTGTTCCATTTACATCACAGAAACATTCCAATGTTTATGATTGTGAATTCTTAGAACAGTAACCACATTTAGAGAGTGTTCTGGGCTCTTTTAACTTATATACTTTAGTATTCTAAGGAGTTTCTTTTAAAACGCCATCAGAATGACGGGAATAGGAAATGTAAACAGTAAACTCGGCATTTGAGACCTGTTTCAACCTATGTTCACTGTATTTTTATTCCCCGGTTTGTAATAAGGATCTTTTGACTTGTTATTCAAGTGTTCCATTTACATTACAGAAACATTCCAATGTTTATGATTGTGAATTCTTAGAACAGTAACCACATTGACAGAGTGTTCTGAGAACAAATTTCTTATATTCTGAAGGATTCTAAGTACTTTCTTTAAACACGCCATCAGAATGACGGTAATTGTAATTGTAAACAGTAAACTCACCATTACAGAGTTATCTGAACGTGTGTTCACTGTATTTTTGTTCCCCGTTTTGTAATAAGGTTCATTTGACTTGTTATTCAAGTGTTCCATTTACATCACAGAACAATTCCAGTGTGTGTTATTGTGAATTCTTAGAACAGTAAACGCATTTACACAGTGTTCTGAGCTCTTTTAACTCATATTCTTTGGTATTCTAAGAATTTCTCTAAAAACACCATCAGAATGACGGGAATAGGAAATGTAGACAGTGAACTCGGCATTTCAGAGTAATCTGAACATTTGTTCAGTGTATTTTTGTTCCCCGTTGTGTAATAAGGTTCTTTTGACTTGTTATTCAAGTGTCCCATTTACATCAGAGAACAATTCCAGTGTTTATTATTGTGAATTCTTAGAACAGTAACCACATTTAGAGAGTGTTCTGAGCTCTTTTAACTTATATACTTTAGTATTCTAAGGAGTTTCTTTTAAAACGCCATCAGAATGACGGGAATAGGAAATGTAAACAGTAAACTCGGCATTTGAGACCTGTTTCAACCTATGTTCACTGTATTTTTATTCCCCGGTTTGTAATAAGGTTCTTTTGACTTGTTATTCAAGTGTTCCATTTACATCACAGAAACATTCCAATGTTTATGATTGTGAATTCTTAGAACAGTAACCAATTTAGAGAGTGTTCTGAGCTCTTTTAACTTATATACTTTAGTATTCTAAGGAGTTTCTTTTAAAACGCCATCAGAATTACCGGAATTGGAAATGTAAACAGTAAACTTGGCATTTGAGACCTGTTTCAACCTATGTTCACTGTATTTTTATTCCCGGGTTTGTAATAAGGTTCTTTTGACATGTTATTCAAGTGTTCCATTTACATCACGGAAACATTCCAATGTTTATGATTGTGAATTCTTAGAACAGTAACTACATTGACAGAGTGTTCTGAGATCAAATTTCTTATATTCTGAAGGATTCTAAGTACTTTCTTTAAACACGCCATCAGAATGACGGTAATTGTAATTGTAAACAGTAAACTCACCATTACAGAGTTATCTGAACGTTTGTTCACTGTATTTTTGTTCCCCGTTTTGTAATAAGGTTCATTTGACTTGTTATGCAAGTGTTCCATTTACATCACAGAACAATTCCAGTGTGTATTATTGTGAATTCTTAGAACAGTAACCGCATTTACACAGTGTTCTGAGCTCATTTAACTCATATTCTTTGGTATTCTAAGGAGTTTCTTTAAAAACAACATCAGAGTGACGGGAATAGGAAATGTAAACAGTGAACTTGGCATTTCAGAGTAATCTGAACGTTTGTTCAGTGTATTTTTGTTCCCCGTTGTGTAATAAGGTTCTTTTGACTTGTTATTCAAGTGTTCCATTTACATCACAGAACAATTCCAGTGTGTATTGTTGTGAATTCTTAGAACAGTAACCGCATTTACACAGTGTTCTGAGCTCTTTTAACTCTTATTCTTTGGTATTCTAAGGAGTTTCTTTAAAAACACCATCAGAATGACGGGAATAGGAAATGTAAACAGTGAACTCGGCATTTCAGAGTTATCTGAACGTGTGTCCAGTGTATTTTTGTGCCCTGTTGTGTAATAAGGTTCTTTTGACTTGTTATTCAAGTGTTCCATTTACATCACAGAACAATTCCAGTGTTTATTATTGTTAATTCTTAGAACAGTAACCACATTTAGAGAGTGTTCTCAGCTCTTTTAACTTATATACTTTAGTATTCTAAGGAGTTTCTTTTAAAACGCCATCAGACTTACGGGAATAGGAAATGTAAACAGTAAATTCAGCATTTGAGACCTGCTTCACCCTATGTTCACTGTATTTTTATTCCCCGGTGTGTAATAAGGTTCTTTTGACTTGTTATTCAAGTGTTCCATTTACATCACAGAAACATTCCAATGTTAAGATTGTGAATTCTTAGAACTGTAACCACATTTAGAGAGTGTTCTGAGCTCTTTTAACTTATATACTTTAGTATTCTAAGGAGTTTCTTTTAAAACGCCATCAGAATTACGGGAATTGGAAATGTAAACAGTAAACTCGGCATTTGAGACCTGTTTGAACCTATATTCACTGTATTTTTATTCCCCGGTTTGTAATAAGGTTCTTTTGACTTGTTATTCAAGTGTTCCATTTACATCACAGAACAATTCCAGTGTGTATTGTTGTCTATTCTTAGAACAGTAACCGCATTTACACAATGTTCTGAGCTCTTTTAACCCTTATTCTTTGTTACTCTAAGGAGTTTCTTTAAAAACACCATCAGAATGACGGAAATAGGAAATGTAAACAGTGAACTCGGCATTTCAGAGTAATCTGAACGTTTGTTCAGTGTATTTTTGTTCCCCGTTGTGTAATAAGGTTCTTTTGACTTGTTATTCAAGTGTTCCATTTACATCAAAGAACAATTCCAGTGTTTATTATTGTGAATTCTTAGAACAGTAACCACATTTAGAGAGTGTTCTGAGCTCTATTAACTTATATACTTTAGTATTCTAAGGAGTTTCTTTTAAAACGCCATCAGAATGACGGGAATAGGAACTGTAAACAGTAAACTCGGCATTTGAGACCTGTTTCAACCTATGTTCACTGTATTTTTATTCCCCGGTTTGTAATAAGGATCTTTTGACTTGTTATTCAAGTGTTCCATTTACATTACAGAAACATTCCAATGTTTATGATTGTGAATTCTTAGAACAGTAACCACATTGACAGAGTGTTCTGAGAACAAATTTCTTATATTCTGAAGGATTCTAAGTACTTTCTTTAAACACGCCATCAGAATGACGGTAATTGTAATTGTAAACAGTAAACTCACCATTACAGAGTTATCTGAACGTGTGTTCACTGTATTTTTGTTCCCCGTTTTGTAATAAGGTTCATTTGACTTGTTATTCAAGTGTTCCATTTACATCACAGAACAATTCCAGTGTGTGTTATTGTGAATTCTTAGAACAGTAAACGCATTTACACAGTGTTCTGAGCTCTTTTAACTCATATTCTTTGGTATTCTAAGAATTTCTCTAAAAACACCATCAGAATGACGGGAATAGGAAATGTAGACAGTGAACTCGGCATTTCAGAGTAATCTGAACATTTGTTCAGTGTATTTTTGTTCCCCGTTGTGTAATAAGGTTCTTTTGACTTGTTATTCAAGTGTCCCATTTACATCACAGAACAATTCCAGTGTTTATTATTGTGAATTCTTAGAACAGTAACCACATTTAGAGAGTGTTCTGAGCTCTTTTAACTTATATACTTTAGTATTCTAAGGAGTTTCTTTTAAAACGCCATCAGAATGACGGGAATAGGAAATGTAAACAGTAAACTCGGCATTTGAGACCTGTTTCAACCTATGTTCACTGTATTTTTATTCCCCGGTTTGTAATAAGGTTCTTTTGACTTGTTATTCAAGTGTTCCATTTACATCACAGAAACATTCCAATGTTTATGATTGTGAATTCTTAGAACAGTAACCAATTTAGAGAGTGTTCTGCGCTCTTTTAACTTATATACTTTAGTATTCTAAGGAGTTTCTTTTAAAACGCCATCAGAATTACCGGAATTGGAAATGTAAACAGTAAACTTGGCATTTGAGACCTGTTTCAACCTATGTTCACTGTATTTTTATTCCCGGGTTTGTAATAAGGTTCTTTTGACATGTTATTCAAGTGTTCCATTTACATCACGGAAACATTCCAATGTTTATGATTGTGAATTCTTAGAACAGTAACTACATTGACAGAGTGTTCTGAGATCAAATTTCTTATATTCTGAAGGATTCTAAGTACTTTCTTTAAACACGCCATCAGAATGACGGTAATTGTAATTGTAAACAGTAAACTCACCATTACAGAGTTATCTGAACGTTTGTTCACTGTATTTTTGTTCCCCGTTTTGTAATAAGGTTCATTTGACTTGTTATGCAAGTGTTCCATTTACATCACAGAACAATTCCAGTGTGTATTATTGTGAATTCTTAGAACAGTAACCGCATTTACACAGTGTTCTGAGCTCATTTAACTCATATTCTTTGGTATTCTAAGGAGTTTCTTTAAAAACAACATCAGAGTGACGGGAATAGGAAATGTAAACAGTGAACTTGGCATTTCAGAGTAATCTGAACGTTTGTTCAGTGTATTTTTGTTCCCCGTTGTGTAATAAGGTTCTTTTGACTTGTTATTCAAGTGTTCCATTTACATCACAGAACAATTCCAGTGTGTATTGTTGTGAATTCTTAGAACAGTAACCGCATTTACACAGTGTTCTGAGCTCTTTTAACTCTTATTCTTTGGTATTCTAAGGAGTTTCTTTAAAAACACCATCAGAATGACGGGAATAGGAAATGTAAACAGTGAACTCGGCATTTCAGAGTTATCTGAACGTGTGTCCAGTGTATTTTTGTGCCCTGTTGTGTAATAAGGTTCTTTTGACTTGTTATTCAAGTGTTCCATTTACATCACAGAACAATTCCAGTGTTTATTATTGTTAATTCTTAGAACAGTAACCACATTTAGAGAGTGTTCTCAGCTCTTTTAACTTATATACTTTAGTATTCTAAGGAGTTTCTTTTAAAACGCCATCAGACTTACGGGAATAGGAAATGTAAACAGTAAATTCAGCATTTGAGACCTGCTTCACCCTATGTTCACTGTATTTTTATTCCCCGGTGTGTAATAAGGTTCTTTTGACTTGTTATTCAAGTGTTCCATTTACATCACAGAAACATTCCAATGTTAAGATTGTGAATTCTTAGAACTGTAACCACATTTAGAGAGTGTTCTGAGCTCTTTTAACTTATATACTTTAGTATTCTAAGGAGTTTCTTTTAAAACGCCATCAGAATTACGGGAATTGGAAATGTAAACAGTAAACTCGGCATTTGAGACCTGTTTGAACCTATATTCACTGTATTTTTATTCCCCGGTTTGTAATAAGGTTCTTTTGACTTGTTATTCAAGTGTTCCATTTACATCACAGAACAATTCCAGTGTGTATTGTTGTCTATTCTTAGAACAGTAACCGCATTTACACAATGTTCTGAGCTCTTTTAACCCTTATTCTTTGTTACTCTAAGGAGTTTCTTTAAAAACACCATCAGAATGACGGAAATAGGAAATGTAAACAGTGAACTCGGCATTTCAGAGTAATCTGAACGTTTGTTCAGTGTATTTTTGTTCCCCGTTGTGTAATAAGGTTCTTTTGACTTGTTATTCAAGTGTTCCATTTACATCAAAGAACAATTCCAGTGTTTATTATTGTGAATTCTTAGAACAGTAACCACATTTAGAGAGTGTTCTGAGCTCTATTAACTTATATACTTTAGTATTCTAAGGAGTTTCTTTTAAAACGCCATCAGAATGACGGGAATAGGAACTGTAAACAGTAAACTCGGCATTTGAGACCTGTTTCAACCTATGTTCACTGTATTTTTATTCCCCGGTTTGTAATAAGGTTCTTTTGACTTGTTATTCAAGTGTTCCATTTACATCACAGAAACATTCCAATGTTTATGATTGTGAATTCTTAGAACAGTAACCACATTTAGAGAGTGTTCTGGGCTCTTTTAACTTATATACTTTAGTATTCTAAGGAGTTTCTTTTAAAACGCCATCAGAATGACGGGAATAGGAAATGTAAACAGTAAACTCGGCATTTGAGACCTGTTTCAACCTATGTTCACTGTATTTTTATTCCCCGTTGTGTAATAAGGATCTTTTGACTTGTTATTCAAGTGTTCCATTTACATTACAGAAACATTCCAATGTTTATGATTGTGAATTCTTAGAACAGTAACCACATTGACAGAGTGTTCTGAGATCAAATTTCTTATATTCTGAAGGATTCTAAGGACTTTCTTTAAACACGCCATCAGAATGACGGTAATTGTAATTGTAAAGAGTAAACTCACCATTACAGAGTTATCTGAACGTGTGTTCACTGTATTTTTGTTCCCCGTTTTGTAATAAGGTTCATTTGACTTGTTATGCAAGTGTTCCATTTACATCACAGAACAATTCCAGTGTGTGTTATTGTGAATTCTTAGAACAGTAACCGCATTTACACAGTGTTCTGAGCTCTTTTAACTCATATTCTTTGGTATTCTAAGGAGTTTCTTTAAAAACAACATCAGAGTGACGGGAATAGGAAATGTAAACAGTGACCTTGGCATTTCAGAGTAATCTGAACGTGTGTTCAGTGTATTTTTGTTCTCCGTTTTGTAATAAGGTTCTTTTGACTTGTTATTCAAGTGTTCCATTTACATCACAGAAAAAATCCAGTGTTTATTATTGTGAATTCTTAGAACAGTAACCGCATTTACACAGTGTTCTGAGCTCTTTTAACTCATATTCTTTGGTATTCTAAGGAGTTTCTTTAAAAACTCCGTAAGAATGACGGGAATAGGAAATGTAAACAGTAAACTCGGCATTTGGGACCTGTTTGACCCTATATTCACTGTATTATTATTCCCCAGTTTGTAATAAGGTTCTTTTGACTTGTTATTCAAGTGTTCCATTTACATCACAGAACAAATCCAGTGTGTATTTTTGTGAATTCTTAGAACAGTAACCGCATTTACACAGTGTTCTGGGCTCTTTTAACTCATATTCTTTGTTATTCTAAGGAGTTTCTTTAAAAACACCATCAGAATGACGGGAATAGGAAATGTAAACAGTGAACTCGGCATTTTAGAGTAATCTGACCGTTTGTTCAGTGTATTTTTGTTCCCCGTTGTGTAATAAGGTTCTTTTGACTTGTTATTCAAGTGTTCCATTTACATCACAGAACAATTCCAGTGTTTATTATTGTGAATTCTTAGAACAGTAACCACATTTAGAGAGTGTTCTGTGCGCTTTTAACTTATATACTTTAGTATTCTAAGGAGTTTCTGTTAAAACGCCATCAGAATGACGGGAATTGGAAATGTAAACAGTAAACTTGGCATTTGACACCTGTTTCACCCTATGTTCACCGTATTTTTATTCCCCAGTTTGTAATAAGGATCTTTTGAATTGTTATTCAAGTGTTACATTTACATCACAGAACAATTCCAGTGTTTATTATTGTGAATTCTTAGAACAGTAACCACATTTAGAGAGTGTTCTGTGCTCTTTTAACTTATATACTTCAGTATTCTAAGGAGTTTCTTTTAAAACGCCCTCAGAATGACGGGAATAGGAAATGTAAACAATAAACTTGGCATGTGAGACCTGTTTCAACCTATGTTCACTGTATTTTTATTCCCGGGTTTGTAATAAGGTTCTTTTGACTTGTTCTTCAAGTGTTCCATTTACATCACAGAAACATTCCAATGTTAAGATTGTGAATTCTTAGAACTGTAACCACATTTAGAGAGTGTTCTGAGCTCTTTTAACTTATATACTTTAGTATTCTAAGGAGTTTCTTTTAAAACGCCATCAGAATTACGGGAATTGGAAATGTAAACAGTAAATCGGCATTTGAGACCTGTTTGAACCTATATTCACTGTATTTTTATTCCCCGGTTTGTAATAAGGTTCTTTTGACTTGTTATTCAAGTGTTCCATTTACATCACAGAACAATTCCAGTGTGTATTGTTGTCTATTCTTAGAACAGTAACCGCATTTACACAGTGTTCTGAGCTCTTTTAACCCTTATTCTTTGTTACTCTAAGGAGTTTCTTTAAAAACACCATCAGAATGACGGAAATAGGAAATGTAAACAGTGAACTCGGCATTTCAGAGTAATCTGAACGTTTGTTCAGTGTATTTTTGTTCTCCGTTTTGTATTAAGGTTCTTTTGACTTGTTATTCAAGTGTTCCATTTACATCAAAGAACAATTCCAGTGTTTATTATTGTGAATTCTTAGAACAGTAACCACATTTAGAGAGTGTTCTGAGCTCTATTAACTTATATACTTTAGTATTCTAAGGAGTTTCTTTTAAAACGCCATCAGAATGACGGGAATAGGAAATGTAAACAGTAAACTCGGCATTTGAGACCTGTTTCAACCTATGTTCACTGTATTTTTATTCCCCGGTTTGTAATAAGGTTCTTTTGACTTGTTATTCAAGTGTTCCATTTACATCACAGAAACATTCCAATGTTTATGATTGTGAATTCTTAGAACAGTAACCACATTTAGAGAGTGTTCTGGGCTCTTTTAACTTATATACTTTAGTATTCTAAGGAGTTTCTTTTAAAACGCCATCAGAATGACGGGAATAGGAAATGTAAACAGTAAACTCGGCATTTGAGACCTGTTTCAACCTATGTTCACTGTATTTTTATTCCCCGTTGTGTAATAAGGATCTTTTGACTTGTTATTCAAGTGTTCCATTTACATTACAGAAACATTCCAATGTTTATGATTGTGAATTCTTAGAACAGTAACCACATTGACAGAGTGTTCTGAGATCAAATTTCTTATATTCTGAAGGATTCTAAGTACTTTCTTTAAACACGCCATCAGAATGACGGTAATTGTAATTGTAAACAGTAAACTCACCATTACAGAGTTATCTGAACGTGTGTTCACTGTATTTTTGTTCACCGTTTTGTAATAAGGTTCATTTGACTTGTTATGCAAGTGTTCCATTTACATCACAGAACAATTCCAGTGTGTGTTATTGTGAATTCTTAGAACAGTAACCGCATTTACACAGTGTTCTGAGCTCTTTTACCTCATATTCTTTGGTATTCTAAGGAGTTTCTTTAAAAACAACATCAGAGTGACGGGAATAGGAAATGTAAACAGTGAACTTGGCATTTCAGAGTAATCTGAACGTTTGTCCAGTGTATTTTTGTGCCCTGTTGTGTAATAAGGCTCTTTTGACTTGTTATTCAATGTTCCATTTACATCACAGAACAATTCCAGTGTTTATTATTGTTAATTCTTAGAACAGTAACCACATTTAGAGAGTGTTCTCAGCTCTTTTAACTTATATACTTTAGTATTCTAAGGAGTTTCTTTTAAAACGCCATCAGACTGACGGGAATAGGAAATGTAAACAGTAAACTCAGCATTTGAGACATGTTTCACCCTATTTTCACTGTATTTTTATTCCCCGGTTTGTAATAAGGTTCTTTTGACTTGTTATTCAAGTGTTCCATTTACATCACAGAAACATTCCAATGTTAAGATTGTGAATTCTTAGAACTGTAACCACATTTAGAGAGTGTTCTGAGCTCTTTTAACTTATATACATTAGTATTCTAAGGAGTTTCTTTTAAAACGCCATCAGAATTACGGGAATTGGAAATGTAAACAGTAAACTCGGCATTTGAGACCTGTTTGAACCTATATTCACTGTATTTTTATTCCCCGGTTTGTAATAAGGTTCTTTTGACTTGTTATTCAAGTGTTCCATTTACATCACAGAACAATTCCAGTGTGTATTGTTGTCTATTCTTAGAACAGTAACCGCATTTACACAGTGTTCTGAGCTCTTTTAACCCTTATTCTTTGTTACTCTAAGGAGTTTCTTTAAAAACACCATCAGAATGACGGAAATAGGAAATGTAAACAGTGAACTCGGCATTTCAGAGTAATCTGAACGTTTGTTCAGTGTATTTTTGTTCCCCGTTGTGTAATAAGGTTCTTTTGACTTGTTATTCAAGTGTTCCATTTACATCAAAGAACAATACCAGTGTTTATTATTGTGAATTCTTAGAACAGTAACCACATTTAGAGAGTGTTCTGAGCTCTATTAACTTATATACTTTAGTATTCTAAGGAGTTTCTTTTAAAACGCCATCAGAATGACGGGAATAGGAAATGTAAACAGTAAACTCGGCATTTGAGACCTGTTTCAACCTATGTTCACTGTATTTTTATTCCCCGGTTTGTAATAAGGTTCTTTTGACTTGTTATTCAAGTGTTCCATTTACATCACAGAAACATTCCAATGTTTATGATTGTGAATTCTTAGAACAGTAACCACATTTAGAGAGTGTTCTGGGCTCTTTTAACTTATATACTTTAGTATTCTAAGGAGTTTCTTTTAAAACGCCATCAGAATGACGGGAATAGGAAATGTAAACAGTAAACTCGGCATTTGAGACCTGTTTCAACCTATGTTCACTGTATTTTTATTCCCCGTTGTGTAATAAGGATCTTTTGACTTGTTATTCAAGTGTTCCATTTACATTACAGAAACATTCCAATGTTTATGATTGTGAATTCTTAGAACAGTAACCACATTGTCAGAGTGTTCTGAGATCAAATTTCTTATATTCTGAAGGATTCTAAGTACTTTCTTTAAACACGCCATCAGAATGACGGTAATTGTAATTGTAAACAGTAAACTCACCATTACAGAGTTATCTGAACGTGTGTTCACTGTATTTTTGTTCCCCGTTTTGTAATAAGGTTCATTTGACTTGTTATTCAAGTGTTCCAGTTACATCACAGAACAATTCCAGTGTGTGTTATTGTGAATTCTTAGAACAGTAACCGCATTTACACAGTGTTCTGAGTTCTTTTAACTCATATTCTTTGGTATTCTAAGGAGTTTCTCTAAAAACACCATCAGAATGACGGGAATAGGAAATGTAGACAGTGAACTCGGCATTTCAGAGTAATCTGAACGTTTGTTCAGTGTATTTTTGTTCCCCGTTGTGTAATAAGGTTCTTTTGACTTGTTATTCAAGTGTCCCATTTACATCACAGAACAATTCCAGTGTGTATTATTGTGAATTCTTAGAACAGTAACCGCATTTACACAGTGTTCTGAGCTCTTTTAACTCATATTCTTTGCTATTCTAAGGAGTTTCTTTAAAAACGCCGTAAGAATGACGGGAATAGGAAATGTAAACAGTAAACTCGGCATTTGAGACCTGTTTGAACCTATATTCACTATATTTTTATTCCCCGGTTTGTAATAAGGTTCTTTTGACTTGTTATTCGAGTGTTCCATTTACAACACAGAACAATTCCAGTGTGTATTGTTGTGAATTCTTAGAACAGTAACTGCATTTACACAGTGTTCTGAGCTCTTTTAACTCATATTCTTTGGTATTCTAAGGAGTTTCTTTAAAAACACCATCAGAATGACGGGAATAGGAAATGTAAACAGTGAACTCGGCATTTCAGAGTAATCTGATCATTTGTTCAGTGTATTTTTGTTCCCCGTTGTGTAATAAGGTTCTTTTGACTTGTTATTCAAGTGTTCCATTTACATCACAGAACAATGCCAGTGTTTATTATTGTGAATTCTTAGAACAGTAACCACATTTAGAGAGTGTTCTGTGCGCTTTTAACTTATATACTTTAGTATTCTAAGGAGTTTCTTTTAAAACGCCATCAGACTGACGGGAATAGGAAATGTAAACAGTAAACTCGGTATTTGAGACCTGTTTCAACCTATGTTCACCGTATTTTTATTCCCCAGTTTGTAATAAGGATCTTTTGAATTGTTATTCAAGTGTTACATTTACATCACAGAACAATTCCAGTGTTTATTATTGTGAATTCTTAGAACAGTAACCACATTTAGAGAGTGTTCTGTGCTCTTTTTACTTATATACTTCAGTATTCTAAGGAGTTTCTTTTAAAACCCCCTCAGAATGACGGGAATAGGAAATGTAAACAGTAAACTCGGCATTTGAGACCTGTTTCAACCTATGTTCACTGTATTTTTATTCCCGGGTTTGTAATAAGGTTCTTTTGACTTGTTATTCAAGTGTTCCATTTACATCACAGAAACATTCCAATGTTAAGATTGTGAATTCTTAGAACAGTAACCACATTTAGAGAGTGTTCTGAGCTCTTTTAACTTATATACTTTAGTATTCTAAGGAGTTTCTTTTAAAACGCCATCAGAATGACGGGAATTGGAAATGTAAACAGTGAACTCGGCATTTCAGAGTAATCTGAACGTTTGTTCAGTGTATTTTTGTTCCCCGTTGTATAATAAGGTTCTTTTGACTTGTTATTCAAGTGTTCCATTTACATCACAGAACAATTCCAGTGTGTATTGTTGTGAATTCTTAGAACAGTAACCGCATTTACACAGTGTTCTGAGCTCTTTTAACTCTTATTCTTTGGTATTCTAAGGAGTTTCTTTAAAAACACCATCAGAATGACGGGAATAGGAAATGTAAACAGTGAACTCGGCATTTGAGACCTGTTTCACCCTATGTTCACTGTATTTTTATTCCCCGGTTTGTAATAAGGTTCTTTTGACTTGTTCTTCAAGTGTTCCATTTACATCACAGAAACATTCCCATGTTTATGATTGTGAATTCTTAGAATAGTAACCACATTTAGAGAGTGTTCTGAGATCAAATTTCTTATATTCTGATGGATTCTAAGTACTTTCTTTAAACACGCCATCAGAATGACGGTAATTGTAATTGTAAACAGTAAACTCACCATTACAGAGTTATCTGAACGTGTGTTCAGTGTATTTTTGTTCTCAGTTTTGTAATAAGGTTCTTTTGACTTGTTATTCAAGTGTACCATTTACATCACAGAACAATTCCAGTGTGTATTGTTGTGAATTCTTAGAACAGTAACCGCAATTACACAGTGTTCTGAGGTCTTTAACTCATATTCTTTCGTATTCTAAGGAGTTTCTTTAAAAACGCCCTAAGAATGACGGGAATAGGAAATGTAAACAGTAAACTCGGCATTTGAGACCTGTTTGAACCTATATTCACTGTATTTTTATTCCCCGGTTTGTAATAAGGTTCTTTTGACTTGTTATTCAAGTGTTCCATTTACATCACAGAACAATTCCAGAGTGTATTTTTATGAATTCTTAGAACAGTAACCGCATTTACACAGTGTTCTGAGCTCTTTTAACTCATATTCTTTGGTATTCTAAGGAGTTTCTTTAAAAACACCATCAGAATGACGGGAATAGGAAATGTAAACAGTAAACTCGGCATTTCAGAGTAATCTGAACGTTTGTTCAGTGTATTTTTGTTCCCCGTTGTGTAATAAGGTTCTTTTGACTTGTTATTCAAGTGTTCCATTTACATCACAGAACAATTCCAGTGTTTATTATTGTGAATTCTTAGAACAGTAACCACATTTAGAGAGTTTTTGAGCTCTATTAACTTATATACTTTAGTATTCTATGGAGTTTCTTTTAAAACGCCATCAGAATGACGGGAATTGGAAATGTAAACAGTAAACTCGGTATTTGAGACCTGTTTCAACCTATGTTCACTGTATTTTTATTCCCAGGTTTATAATAAGTTTCTATTGACTTGATCTTCAAGTGTTCCATTTACATCACTGAACAATTCCAGTGTTTATTATTGTGAATTCTTAGAATAGTAACCACATTGACAGAGTGTTCTGAGATCAAATTTCTTATATTCTGAAGGATTCTAAGGACTTTCTTTAAACACGCCATCAGAATGACGGGGATTGTAATTTTAAATAGTAAACTAACCATTACAGAGTTATCTGAACATGTGTTCAGTGTATTTTTGTTCTCCGTTTTGTAATAAGGTTCTTTTGACTTGTTATTCAAGTATTCCATTTACATCACAGAACAATTCCAGTGTGTATTATTGTGAATTCTTAGAACAGTAACCGCATTTACACAGTGTTCTGAGCTCTTTTACCTCATATTCTTTGGTATTCTAAGGAGTTTCTTTAAAAACGCCGTAAGAATGACGGGAATAGGAAATGTAAACAGTAAACTCAGCATTTGAGACCTGTTTGAACCTATATTCACTGTATTATTATTCCCCGTTTTGTAATAAGGTTCTTTTGACTTGTTATTCAAGTGTTCCATTTACATCACAGAACAATTCCAGTGTGTATTTTTGTGAATTCTTAGAACAGTAACCGCATTTACACAGTGTTCTGAGCTCTTTTAACTCATATTCTTTGGTATTCTAAGGAGTTTCTTTAAAAACACCATCAGAATGATGGGAATAGGAAATGTAAACAGTGAACTCGGCATTTCAGAGTAATCTGAACGTTTGTTCAGTGTATTTTTGTTCCCCGTTGTGTAATAAGGTTCTTTTGACTTGTTATTCAAGTGTTCCATTTACATCACAGAACAATTCCAGTGTTTATTATTGTGAATTCTTAGAACAGTAACCATATTTAGAGAGTGTTCTGTGCACTCTTAACTTATATACTTTTGTATTCTAAGGAGTTTCTTTTGAAACGCCATCAGAATGACGGGAATTGGAAATGTAAACAGTAAACTCGGCATTTGAGACCTGTATCAACCTATGTTCACCGTATATTTATTCCCCAGTTTGTAATAAGGATCTTTTGAATTGTTATTCAAGTGTTACATTTACATCACAGAACAATTCCAGTGTTTATTATTGTGAATTCTTAGAACAGTAACCACATTTAGAGAGTGTTCTGTGCTCTTTTAACTTATATACTTCAGTATTCTAAGGAGTTTCTTTTAAAACGCCCTCAGAATGACGGGAATAGGAAATGTAAACAGTAAACTCGGCATTTGAGACCTGTTTCAACCTATGTTCACTGTATTTTTATTCCCGGGTTTGTAATAAGGTTCTTTTGACTTGTTATTCAAGTGTTCCATTTACATAACAGAAACATTCCAATGTTTATGATTGTGAATTCTTAGAACTGTAACCACATTTAGAGAGTGTTCTGAGCTCTTTTAACTTATATACTTCAGTATTCAAAGGAGTTTCTTTTAAAACGCCATCAGAGTGACAGGAATAGGTAATATTAATAGTAAACTCGGCCTTTGAGACTGGTTTCAACCTATGTTCACTGTATTTTTATTCCCCGGTTTGTAATAAGGTTCTTTTGACTTGTTATTCAAGTGATCCATTTACATCACAGAAACATTCCAATGTTTATGATTGTGAATTCTTAGAACAGTAACCACATTGACAGAGTGATCTGAGATCAAATTTCTTATATTCTGAAGGATTCTAAGGACTTTCTTTAAACACGCCATCAGAATGACGGGGATTGTAATTTTAAATAGTAAACTAACCATTACAGAGTTATCTGAACATGTGTTCAGTGTATTTTTATTACCCATTTTGTAATAAGGTTCTTTTGACTTGTTATTCAAGTGTTCCATTTACATCACAGAACGATTCCAGTGTTTATTATTGTGAATTCTTAGAACAGTAACCGCATTTACACAATGTTCTGAGCTCTTTTAACTCATATTCTTTTGTATTCTATGGAGTTTCTTTAAAAACGCCGAAAGAATGACGGGAATAGGAAATGTAAACAGTAAACTCGGCATTTGAGACCTGTTTAAACCTATATTCACTGTATTTTTATTCCACGGTTTGTAATAAGGTTCTTTTGACTTGTTATTCAAGTGTTCCATTTACATCACAGAACAATTCCAGTGTGTATTGTTGTGAATTCTTAGAACAGTAACCGCATTTACACAGTGTTCTGAGCTCTTTAACTCATATTCTTTGGTATTCTAAGGAGTTTCTTTAAAAACGCCGTAAGAATGACGGGAATAGGAAATGTAAACAGTAAACTCGGCATTTGAGACCTGTTTGAACCTATATTCACTATATTTTTATTCCCCGGTTTGTAATAAGGTTCTTTTGACTTGTTATTCAAGTGTTCCATTTACATCACAGAACAATTCCAGTGTGTATTTTTGTGAATTCTTAGAACAGTAACCGCATTTACACAGTGTTCTGAGCTCTTTTAACTCATATTCTTTGGTATTCTAAGGAGTTTCTTTAAAAACACCATCAGAATGACGGGAATAGGAAATGTAAACAGTGAACTCGGCATTTCAGAGTAATCTGAACGTTTGTTCAGTGTATTTTTGTTCCCCGTTGTGTAATAAGGTTCTTTTGACTTGTTATTCAAGTGTTCCATTTACATCACAGAACAATTCCAGTGTTTATTATTGTGAATTCTTAGAACAGTAACCACATTTAGAGAGTGTTCTGAGCTCTTTTAAATTATATACTTTAGTATTCTAAGGAGTTTCTTTAAAAACGCCATCAGAGTGACGGGAATAGGAAATGTTAACAGTAAACTCGGCCTTTGAGACTTGTTTCAACCTATGTTCACTGTATTTTTATTCCCCGGTTTGTCATAAGGTTCTTTTGACTTGTTATTCAAGTGTTCCATTTACATCACGGAAACATTCCAATGTTTATGATTGTGAATTCTTAGAACAGTAACTACATTGACAGAGTGTTCTGAGATCAAATTTCTTATATTCTGAAGGATTCTAAGTACTTTCTTTAAACACGCCATCAGAATGACGGTAATTGTAATTGTAAACAGTAAACTCACCATTACAGAGTTATCTGAACGTGTGTTCACTGTATTTTTGTTCCCCGTTTTGTAATAAGGTTCATTTGACTTGTTATGCAAGTGTTCCATTTACATCACAGAACAATTCCAGTGTGTGTTATTGTGAATTCTTAGAACAGTAACCGCATTTACACAATGTTCTGAGCTCTTTTAACTCATATTCTTTGGTATTCTAAGGAGTTTCTTTAAAAACAACATCAGAGTGACGGGAATAGGAAATGTAAACAGTGAACTTCGCATTTCAGAGTAATCTGAACGATTGTTCAGTGTATTTTTGTTCCCCGTTGTGTAATAAGGTTCTTTTGACTTGTTATTCAAGTGTTCCATTTACATCACAGAACAATTCCAGTGTGTATTGTTGTGAATTCTTAGAACAGTAACCGCATTTACACAGTGTTCTGAGCTCTTTTAACTCTTATTCTTTGGTATTCTAAGGAGTTTCTTTAAAAACACCATCAGAATGACGGGAATAGGAAATATAAACAGTGAACTCGGCATTTCAGAGTTATCTGAACGTGTGTCCAGTGTATTTTTGTGCCCTGTTGTGTAATAAGGTTCTTTTGACTTGTTATTCAAGTGTTCCATTTACATCACAGAACTATTCCAGTGTTTATTATTGTTAATTCTTAGAACAGTAACCACATTTAGAGAGTGTTCTCAGCTCTTTTAACTTATATACTTTAGTATTCTAAGGAGTTTCTTTTAAAACGCCATCAGAATGACGGGAATTGGAAATGTAAACAGTAAACTCGGTATTTGAGACCTGTTTCAACCTATGTTCACTTTATTTTTATTCCCAGGTTTGTAATAAGTTTCTATTGACTTGTTATTCAAGTGTTCCATTTACATCACTGAACAATTCCAGTGTTTATTATTGTGAATTCTTAGAACAGTAACCACATTGACAGAGTGTTCTGAGATCAAATTTCTTATATTCTGAAGGATTCTAAGGACTTTCTTTAAACACGCCATCAGAATGACGGGGATTGTAATTTTAAATAGTAAACTAACCATTACAGAGTTATCTGAACATGTGTTCAGTGTATTTTTGTTCTCCGTTTTGTAATAAGGTTCTTTTGACTTGTTATTCAAGTGTTCCATTTACATCACAGAACAATTCCAGTGTGTATTATTGTGAATTCTTAGAACAGTAACCGCATTTACACAGTGTTCTGAGCTCTTTTAACTCATATTCTTTGGTATTCTAAGGAGTTTCTTTAAAAACACCATCAGAATGATGGGAATAGGAAATGTAAACAGTGAACTCGGCATTTCAGAGTAATCTGAACGTTTGTTCAGTGTATTTTTGTTCCCCGTTGTGTAATAACGTTCTTTTGACTTGTTATTCAAGTGTTCCATTTACATCACAGAACAATTCCAGTGTTTATTATTGTGAATTCTTAGAACAGTAACCATATTTAGAGAGTGTTCTGTGCACTTTTAACTTATATACTTTTGTATTCTAAGGAGTTTCTTTTGAAACGCCATCAGAATGACGGGAATTGGAAATGTAAACAGTAAACTCGGCATTTGAGACCTGTATCAACCTATGTTCACCGTATATTTATTCCCCAGTTTGTAATAAGGATCTTTTGAATTGTTATTCAAGTGTTACATTTATATCACAGAACAATTCCAGTGTTTATTATTGTGAATTCTTAGAACAGTAACCACATTTAGAGAGTGTTCTGTGCTCTTTTAACTTATATACTTCAGTATTCTAAGGAGTTTCTTTAAAAACGCCCTCAGAATGACGGGAATAGGAAATGTAAACAGTAAACTCGGCATTTGAGACCTGTTTCAACCTATGTTCACTGTATTTTTATTCCCGGGTTTGTAATAAGGTTCTTTTGACTTGTTATTCAAGTGTTCCATTTACATAACAGAAACATTCCAATGTTTATGATTGTGAATTCTTAGAACTGTAACCACATTTAGAGAGTGTTCTGAGCTCTTTTAACTTATATACTTCAGTATTCAAAGGAGTTTCTTTTAAAACGCCATCAGAGTGACAGGAATAGGTAATATTAATAGTAAACTCGGCCTTTGAGACTGTTTTCAACCTATGTTCACTGTATTTTTATTCCCCGGTTTGTAATAAGGTTCTTTTGACTTGTTATTCAAGTGATCCATTTACATCACAGAAACATTCCAATGTTTATGATTGTGAATTCTTAGAACAGTAACCACATTGACAGAGTGATCTGAGATCAAATTTCTTATATTCTGAAGGATTCTAAGGACTTTCTTTAAACACGCCATCAGAATGACGGGGATTGTAATTTTAAATAGTAAACTAACCATTACAGAGTTATCTGAACGTGTGTTCAGTGTATTTTTATTACCCATTTTGTAATAAGGTTCTTTTGACTTGTTATTCAAGTGTTCCATTTACATCACAGAACGATTCCAGTGTTTATTATTGTGAATTCTTAGAACAGTAACCGCATTTACACAATGTTCTGAGCTCTTTTAACTCATATTCTTTTGTATTCTATGGAGTTTCTTTAAAAACGCCGAAAGAATGACGGGAATAGGAAATGTAAACAGTAAACTCGGCATTTGAGACCTGTTTAAACCTATATTCACTGTATTTTTATTCCACGGTTTGTAATAAGGTTCTTTTGACTTGTTATTCAAGTGTTCCATTTACATCACAGAACAATTCCAGTGTGTATTGTTGTGAATTCTTAGAACAGTAACCGCATTTACACAGTGTTCTGAGCTCTTTAACTCATATTCTTTGGTATTCTAAGGAGTTTCTTTAAAAACGCCGTAAGAATGACGGGAATAGGAAATGTAAACAGTAAACTCGGCATTTGAGACCTGTTTGAACCTATATTCACTATATTTTTATTCCCCGGTTTGTAATAAGGTTCTTTTGACTTGTTATTCAAGTGTTCCATTTACATCACAGAACAATTCCAGTGTGTATTTTTGTGAATTCTTAGAACAGTAACCGCATTTACACAGTGTTCTGAGCTCTTTTAACTCATATTCTTTGGTATTCTAAGGAGTTTCTTTAAAAACACCATCAGAATGACGGGAATAGGAAATGTAAACAGTGAACTCGGCATTTCAGAGTAATCTGAACGTTTGTTCAGTGTATTTTTGTTCCCCGTTGTGTAATAAGGTTCTTTTGACTTGTTATTCAAGTGTTCCATTTACATCACAGAACAATTCCAGTGTTTATTATTGTGAATTCTTAGAACAGTAACCACATTTAGAGAGTGTTCTGAGCTCTTTTAAATTATATACTTTAGTATTCTAAGGAGTCTCTTTAAAAACGCCATCAGAGTGACGGGAATAGGAAATGTTAACAGTAAACTCGGCCTTTGAGACTTGTTTCAACCTATGTTCACTGTATTTTTATTCCCCGGTTTGTCATAAGGTTCTTTTGACTTGTTATTCAAGTGTTCCATTTACATCACGGAAACATTCCAATGTTTATGATTGTGAATTCTTAGAACAGTAACTACATTGACAGAGTGTTCTGAGATCAAATTTCTTATATTCTGAAGGATTCTAAGTACTTTCTTTAAACACGCCATCAGAATGACGGTAATTGTAATTGTAAACAGTAAACTCACCATTACAGAGTTATCTGAACGTGTGTTCACTGTATTTTTGTTCCCCGTTTTGTAATAAGGTTCATTTGACTTGTTATGCAAGTGTTCCATTTACATCACAGAACAATTCCAGTGTGTGTTATTGTGAATTCTTAGAAGAGTAACCGCATTTACACAATGTTCTGAGCTCTTTTAACTCATATTCTTTGGTATTCTAAGGAGTTTCTTTAAAAACACCATCAGAATGACGGGAATAGGAAATATAAACAGTGAACTCGGCATTTCAGAGTTATCTGAACGTGTGTCCAGTGTATTTTTGTGCCCTGTTGTGTAATAAGGTTCTTTTGACTTGTTATTCAAGTGTTCCATTTACATCACAGAACTATTCCAGTGTTTATTATTGTTAATTCTTAGAACAGTAACCACATTTAGAGAGTGTTCTCAGCTCTTTTAACTTATATACTTTAGTATTCTAAGGAGTTTCTTTTAAAACGCCATCAGAATGACGGGAATTGGAAATGTAAACAGTAAACTCGGTATTTGAGACCTGTTTCAACCTATGTTCACTTTATTTTTATTCCCAGGTTTGTAATAAGTTTCTATTGACTTGTTATTCAAGTGTTCCATTTACATCACTGAACAATTCCAGTGTTTATTATTGTGAATTCTTAGAACAGTAACCACATTGACAGAGTGTTCTGAGATCAAATTTCTTATATTCTGAAGGATTCTAAGGACTTTCTTTAAACACGCCATCAGAATGACGGGGATTGTAATTTTAAATAGTAAACTAACCATTACAGAGTTATCTGAACATGTGTTCAGTGTATTTTTGTTCTCCGTTTTGTAATAAGGTTCTTTTGACTTGTTATTCAAGTGTTCCATTTACATCACAGAACAATTCCAGTGTGTATTATTGTGAATTCTTAGAACAGTAACCGCATTTACACAGTGTTCTGAGCTCTTTTAACTCATATTCTTTGGTATTCTAAGGAGTTTCTTTAAAAACGCCGTAAGAATGACGGGAATAGGAAATGTAAACAGTAAACTCGGCATTTGAGACCTGTTTGAACCTATATTCACTATATTTTTATTCCCAGGTTTGTAATAAGGTTCTTTTGACTTGTTATTCGAGTGTTCCATTTACAACACAGAACAATTCCAGTGTGAATTGTTGTGAATTATTAGAACAGTAACTGCATTTACACAGTGTTCTGAGCTCTTTTAACTCATATTCTTTGGTATTCTAAGGAGTTTCTTTAAAAACACCATCAGAATGACGGGAATAGGAAATGTAAACAGTGAACTCGGCATTTCAGAGTAATCTGATCGTTTGTTCAGTGTATTTTTGTTCCCCGTTGTGTAATAAGGTTCTTTTGACTTGTTATTCAAGTGTTCCATTTACATCACAGAACAATGCCAGTGTTTATTATTGTGAATTCTTAGAACAGTAACCACATTTAGAGAGTGTTCTGTGCGCTTTTAACTTATATACTTTAGTATTCTAAGGAGTTTCTTTTAAAACGCCATCAGACTGACGGGAATAGGAAATGTAAACAGTAAACTCGGTATTTGAGACCTGTTTCAACCTATGTTCACCGTATTTTTATTCCCCAGTTTGTAATAAGGATCTTTTGAATTGTTATTCAAGTGTTACATTTATATCACAGAACAATTCCAGTGTTTATTATTGTGAATTCTTAGAACAGTAACCACATTTAGAGAGTGTTCTGTGCTCTTTTAACTTATATACTTCAGTATTCTAAGGAGTTTCTTTTAAAACGCCCTCAGAATGACGGGAATAGGAAATGTAAACAGTAAACTCGGCATTTGAGACCTGTTTCAACCTATGTTCACTGTATTTTTATTCCCGGGTTTGTAATAAGGTTCTTTTGACTTGTTATTCAAGTGTTCCATTTACATCACAGAAACATTCCAATGTTAAGATTGTGAATTCTTAGAACAGTAACCACATTTAGAGAGTGTTCTGAGCTCTTTTAAATTATATACTTTAGTATTCTAAGGAGTTTCTTTTAAAACGCCATCAGAATGACGGGAATAGGAAATGTAAACAGTAAACTCGGCATTTGAGACCTGTTTCAACCTATGTTCACTGTATTTTTATTCCCGGGTTTGTAATAAGGTTCTTTTGACATGTTATTCAAGTGTTCCATTTACATCACGGAAACATTCCAATGTTTATGATTGTGAATTCTTAGAACAGTAACTACATTGACAGAGTG
Organism: Myotis nattereri; assembly: GCF_964212035.1. Taxonomy (NCBI): domain Eukaryota; kingdom Metazoa; phylum Chordata; class Mammalia; order Chiroptera; family Vespertilionidae; genus Myotis; species Myotis nattereri. The sequence continues at coordinate 35,271,566 of NC_138090.1, forward strand.
TTCTGAGATCAAATTTCTTATATTCTGAAGGATTCTAAGTACTTTCTTTAAACACGCCATCAGAATGACGGTAATTGTAATTGTAAACAGTAAACTCACCATTACAGAGTTATCTGAACGTGTGTTCACTTTATTTTTGTTCCCCGTTTTGTAATAAGGTTCATTTGACTTGTTATGCAAGTGTTCCATTTACATCACAGAACAATTCCAGTGTGTGTTATTGTGAATTCTTAGAACAGTAACCGCATTTACACAGGGTTCTGACCTCTTTTAACTCATATTCTTTGGTATTCTAAGGAGTTTCTTTAAAAACAACATCAGAGTGACGGGAATAGGAAATGTAAACAGTGAACTCGGCATTTCAGAGTAATCTGAACGTTTGTTCAGTGTATTTTTGTTCCCCGTTGTATAATAAGGTTCTTTTGACTTGTTATTCAAGTGTTCCATTTACATCACAGAACAATTCCAGTGTGTATTGTTGTGAATTCTTAGAACAGTAACCGCATTCACACAGTGTTCTGAGCTCTTTTAACTCTTATTCTTTGGTATTCTAAGGAGTTTCTTTAAAAACACCATCAGAATGACGGGAATAGGAAATGTAAACAGTGAACTCGGCATTTGAGACCTGTTTCAACCTATGTTCACTGTATTTTTATTCCCCGGTTTGTAATAAGGTTCTTTTGACTTGTTCTTCAAGTGTTCCATTTACATCACAGAAACATTCCCATGTTTATGATTGTGAATTCTTAGAATAGTAACCACATTTAGAGAGTGTTCTGAGATCAAATTTCGTATATTCTGATGGATTCTAAGTACTTTCTTTAAACACGCCATCAGAATGACGGTAATTGTAATTGTAAACAGTAAACTCACCATTACAGAGTTATCTGAACGTGTGTTCAGTGTATTTTTGTTCTCATTTTTGTAATAAGGTTCTTTTGACTTGTTATTCAAGTGTACCATTTACATCACAGAACAATTCCAGTGTGTATTGTTGTGAATTCTTAGAACAGTAACCGCATTTACACAGTGTTCTGAGCTCTTTAACTCATATTCTTTGGTATTCTAAGGAGTTTCTTTAAAAACGCCCTAAGAATGACGGGAATAGGAAATGTAAACAGTAAACTCGGCATTTGAGACCTGTTTGAACCTATATTCACTGTATTTTTATTCCCCGGTTTGTAATAAGGTTCTTTTGACTTGTTATTCAAGTGTTCCATTTACATCACAGAACAATTCCAGTGTGTATTTTTATGAATTCTTAGAACAGTAACCGCATTTACACAGTGTTCTGAGCTCTTTTAACTCATATTCTTTGGTATTCTAAGGAGTTTCTTTAAAAACACCATCAGAATGACGGGAATAGGAAATGTAAACAGTAAACTCGGCATTTCAGAGTAATCTGAACGTTTGTTCAGTGTATTTTTGTTCCCCGTTGTGTAATAAGGTTCTTTTGACTTGTTATTCAAGTGTTCCATTTACATCACAGAACAATTCCAGTGTTTATTATTGTGAATTCTTAGAACAGTAACCACATTTAGAGAGTGTTCTGAGCTCTTTTAACCTATATACTTTAGTATTCTAAGGAGTTTCTTTTAAAACGCCATCAGAATGACGGGAATAGGAAATGTAAACAGTAAACTCGGCATTTGAGACCTGTTTCAACCTATGTTCACTGTATTTTTATTCCCCGGTTTGTAATAAGGTTCTTTTGACTTGTTATTCAAGTGTTCCATTTACATCACAGAAACATTCCAATGTTTATGATTGTGAATTCTTAGAACAGTAACCAATTTAGAGAGTGTTCTGAGCTCTTTTAAATTATATACTTTAGTATTCTAAGGAGTTTCTTTAAAAACGCCATCAGAGTGACGGGAATAGGAAATGTTAACAGTAAACTGGGCCTTTGAGACTTGTTTCAACCTATGTTCACTGTATTTTTATTCCTCGGTTTGCAATAAGGTTCTTTTGACTTGTTATTCAAGTGTTCCATTTACATCACAGAAACATTCCAATGTTTATAATTGTGAATTCTTAGAACAGTAACCACATTGACAGAGTGTTCTGAGATCAAATTTCTTATATTCTGAAGGATTATAAGTACTTTCTTTAAACACGCCATCAAAATGACGGTAATTGTAATTATAAACAGTAAACTCACCATAACAGAGTTATCTGAACGTGTGTTCAGTGTATTTTTGTTCTCCGTTTTGTAATAAGGTTCTTTTGACTTGTTATTCAAGTGTTCCATTTACATCACAGAACAATTCCAGTGTGTATTATTGTGAATTCTTAGAACAGTAACCGCATTTACACAGTGTTCTGAGCTCTTTTAACTCATATTCTTTTGTATTCTATGTAGTTTCTTTAAAAACGCCTTAAGAATGACGGGAATAGGAAATGTAAACAGTAAACTAGGCATTTGAGACCTGTTTGAACGTATATTCACTGTATTTTTATTCCCCAGTTTGTAATAAGGTTCTTTTGACTTGTTAATCAAGTGTTCCATTTACATCAAAGAACAATTCCAGTGTGTATTGTTGTGAATTCTTAGAACAGTAACCGCATTTACCCAGTGTTCTGAGCTCTTTTAACTCATATTCTTTGGTATTCTAAGGAATTTCTTTAAAAACACCATCAGAATGATGGGAATAGGAAATGTAAACAGTGAACTCGCCATTTCAGAGTAATCTGAACGTTTGTTCAGTGTATTTTTGTTCCCCGTTGTGTAATAAGGTTCTTTTGACTTGTTATTCAAGTGTTCCATTTACATCACAGAACAATTCCAGTGTTTATTATTGTGAATTCTTAGAACAGTAACCACATTTAGAGAGTTTTTGAGCTCGATTAACTTATATACTTTAGTATTCTATGGAGTTTCTTTTAAAACGCCATCAGAATGACGGGAATTGGAAATGTAAACAGTAAACTCGGTATTTGAGACCTGTTTCAACCTATGTTCACTGTATTTTATTCCCAGGTTTGTAATAAGTTTCTATTGACTTGATATTCAAGTGTTCCATTTACATCACTGAACAATTCCAGTGTTTATTATTGTGAATTCTTAGAATAGTAACCACATTGACAGAGTGTTCTGAGATCAAATTTCTTATATTCTGAAGGATTCTAAGGACTTTCTTTAAACACGCCATCAGAATGACGGGGATTGTAATTTTAAATAGTAAACTAACCATTACAGAGTTATCTGAACATGTGTTCAGTGTATTTTTGTTCTCCGTTTTGTAATAAGGTTCTTTTGACTTGTTATTCAAGTATTCCATTTACATCACAGAACAATTCCAATGTGTATTATTGTGAATTCTTAGAACAGTAACCGCATTTACACAGTGTTCTGAGCTCTTTTACCTCATATTCTTTGGTATTCTAAGGAGTTTCTTTAAAAACACCATCAGAATGACGGGAATAGGAAATGTAAACAGTAAACTCAGCATTTGAGACCTGTTTGAACCTATATTCACTGTATTATTATTCCCCGTTTTGTAATAAGGTTCTTTTGACTTGTTATTCAAGTGTTCCATTTACATCACAGAACAATTCCAGTGTGTATTTTTGTGAATTCTTAGAACAGTAACCGCATTTACACAGTGTTCTGAGCTCTTTTAACTCATATTCTTTGGTATTCTAAGGAGTTTCTTTAAAAACACCATCAGAATGATGGGAATAGGAAATGTAAACAGTGAACTCGGCATTTCAGAGTAATCTGAACGTTTGTTCAGTGTATTTTTGTTCCCCGTTGTGTAATAAGGTTCTTTTGACTTGTTATTCAAGTGTTCCATTTACATCACAGAACAATTCCAGTGTTTATTATTGTGAATTCTTAGAACAGTAACCACATTTAGAGAGTGTTCTGTGCTCTTTTAACTTATATACTTCAGTATTCTAAGGAGTTTCTTTTAAAACGCCCTCAGAATGACGGGAATAGGAAATGTAAACAGTAAACTCGGCATTTGAGACCTGTTTCAACCTATGTTCACTGTATTTTTATTCCCGGGTTTGTAATAAGGTTCTTTTGACTTGTTATTCAAGTGTTCCATTTACATAACAGAAACATTCCAATGTTTATGATTGTGAATTCTTAGAACTGTAACCACATTTAGAGAGTGTTCTGAGCTCTTTTAACTTATATACTTTAGTATTCTAAGGAGTTTCTTTTAAAACGCCATCAGAGTGACAGGAATAGGTAATATTAATAGTAAACTCGGCCTTTGAGACTGGTTTCAACCTATGTTCACTGTATTTTTATTCCCCGGTTTGTAATAAGGTTCTTTTGACTTGTTATTCAAGTGATCCATTTACATCACAGAAACATTCCAATGTTTATGATTGTGAATTCTTAGAACAGTAACCACATTGACAGAGTGTTCTGAGATCAAATTTCTTATATTCTGAAGGATTCTAAGGACTTTCTTTAAACACGCCATCAGAATGACGGGGATTGTAATTTTAAATAGTAAACTAACCATTACAGAGTTATCTGAACGTGTGTTCAGTGTATTTTTATTCCCCATTTTGTAATAAGGTTCTTTTGAGTTGTTATTCAAGTGTTCCATTTACATCACAGAACGATTCCAGTGTTTATTATTGTGAATTCTTAGAACAGTAACCGCATTTACACAGTGTTCTGAGCTCTTTTAACTCATATTCTTTTGTATTCTATGGAGTTTCTTTAAATACGCCGTAAGAATGACGGGAATAGGAAATGTAAACAGTAAACTCGGCATTTGAGACCTGTTTAAACCTATATTCACTGTATTTTTATTCCACGGTTTGTAATAAGGTTCTTTTGACTTGTTATTCAAGTGTTCCATTTACATCACAGAACAATTCCAGTGTGTATTGTTGTGAATTCGTAGAACAGTAACCGCATTTACATAGTGTTCTGAGCTCTTTAACTCATATTCTTTGGTATTCTAAGGAGTTTCTTTAAAAACGCCGTAAGAATGACGGGAATAGGAAATGTAAACAGTAAACTCGGCATTTGAGACCTGTTTGAACCTATATTCACTATATTTTTATTCCCCGGTTTGTAATAAGGTTCTTTTGACTTGTTATTCAAGTGTTCCATTTACATCACAGAACAATTCCAGTGTGTATTTTTGTGAATTCTTAGAATTGTAACCGCATTTACACAGTGTTCTGAGCTCTTTTAACTCATATTCTTTGGTATTCTAAGGAGTTTCTTTAAAAACACCATCAGAATGACGGGAATAGGAAATGTAAACAGTGAACTCGGCATTTCAGAGTAATCTGAACGTTTGTTCAGTGTATTTTTGTTCCCCGTTGTGTAATAAGGTTCTTTTGACTTGTTATTCAAGTGTTCCATTTACATCACAGAACAATTCCAGTGTTTATTATTGTGAATTCTTAGAACAGTAACCACATTTAGAGAGTGTTCTGAGCTCTTTTAAATTATATACTTTAGTATTCTAAGGAGTTTCTTTAAAAACGCCATCAGAGTGACGGGAATAGGAAATGTTAACAGTAAACTCGGCCTTTGAGACTTGTTTCAACCTATGTTCACTGTATTTTTATTCCCCGGTTTGTCATAAGGTTCTTTTGACTTGTTATTCAAGTGTTCCATTTACATCACAGAAACATTCCAATGTTTATAATTGTGAATTCTTAGAACAGTAACCACATTGACAGAGTGTTCTGAGATCAAATTTCTTATATTCTGAAGGATTCTAAGTACTTTCTTTAAACACGCCATCAGAATGACGGTAATTGTAATTGTAAACAGTAAACTCACCATTACAGAGTTATCTGAACGTGTGTTCAGTGTATTTTTGTTCTCAGTTTTGTAATAAGGTTCTTTTGACTTGTTATTCAAGTGTACCATTTACATCACAGAACAATTCCAGTGTGTATTGTTGTGAAGTCTTAGAACAGTAACCGCATTTACACAGTGTTCTGAGCTCTTTAACTCATATTCTTTGGTATTCTAAGGAGTTTCTTTAAAAACGCCCTAAGAATGACGGGAATAGGAAATGTAAACAGTAAACTCGGCATTTGAGACCTGTTTGAACCTATATTCACTGTATTTTTATTCCCCGGTTTGTAATAAGGTTCTTTTGACTTGTTATTCAAGTGTTCCATTTACATCACAGAACAATTCCAGTGTGTATTTTTATGAATTCTTAGAACAGTAACCGCATTTACACAGTGTTCTGAGCTCTTTTAACTCATATTCTTTGGTATTCTAAGGAGTTTCTTTAAAAACACCATCAGAATGATGGGAATAGGAAATGTAAACAGTGAACTCGGCATTTCAGAGTAATCTGAACGTTTGTTCAGTGTATTTTTGTTCCCCGTTGTGTAATAAGGTTCTTTTGACTTGTTATTCAAGTGTTCCATTTACATCACAGAACAATTCCAGTGTTTATTATTGTGAATTCTTAGAACAGTAACCACATTTAGAGAGTTTTTGAGCTCTATTAACTTATATACTTTAGTATTCTATGGAGTTTCTTTTAAAACGCCATCAGAATGACGGGAATTGGAAATGTAAACAGTAAACTCGGTATTTGAGACCTGTTTCAACCTATGTTCACTGTATTTTTATTCCCAGGTTTGTAATAAGTTTCTATTGACTTGTTATTCAAGAGTTCCATTTACATCACTGAACAATTCCAGTGTTTATTATTGTGAATTCTTAGAACAGTAACCACATTGACAGAGTGTTCTGAGATCAAATTTCTTATATTCTGAAGGATTCTAAGGACTTTCTTTAAACACGCCATCTGAATGACGGGGATTGTAATTTTAAATAGTAAACTCACCATTACAGTGTTATCTGAACATGTGTTCAGTGTATTTTTGTTCTCCGTTTTGTAATAAGGTTCTTTTGACTTGTTATTCAAGTGTTCCATTTACATCACAGAACAATTCCAGTGTGTATTATTGTGAATTCTTAGAACAGTAACCGCATTTACACAGTGTTCTGAGCTCTTTTAACTCATATTCTTTGGTATTCTAAGGAGTTTCTTTAAAAACGCCTTAAGAATGACGGGAATAGGAAATGTAAACAGTAAACTCAGCGTTTGAGACCTGTTTGAACCTATATTCACTGTATTATTATTCCCCGTTTTGTAATAAGGTTCTTTTGACTTGTTATTCAAGTGTTCCATTTACATCACAGAACAATTCCAGTGTGTATTTTTGTGAATTCTTAGAACAGTAACCGCATTTACACAGTGTTCTGAGCTCTTTTAACTCATATTCTTTGGTATTCTAAGGAGTTTCTTTAAAAACACCATCAGAATGACGGGAATTGGAAATGTAAACAGTAAACTCGGCATTTGAGACCTGTATCAACCTATGTTCACCGTATATTTATTCCCCAGTTTGTAATAAGGATCTTTTGAATTGTTATTCAAGTGTTACATTTACATCACAGAACAATTCCAGTGTTTATCATTGTGAATTCTTAGAACAGTAACCACATTTAGAGAGTGTTCTGTGCTCTTTTAACTTATATACTTCAGTATTCTAAGGAGTTTCTTTTAAAACGCCCTCAGAATGACGGGAATAGGAAATGTAAACAGTAAACTCGGCATTTGAAACCTGTTTCAACCTATGTTCACTGTATTTTTATTCCCGGGTTTGTAATAAGGTTCTTTTGACTTGTTATTCAAGTGTTCCATTTACATAACAGAAACATTCCAATGTTAAGATTGTGAATTTTTAGAACTGTAACCACATTTAGAGAGTGTTCTGAGCTCTTTTAACTTATATACTTTAGTATTCTAAGGAGTTTCTTTTAAAACGCCATCAGATGACAGGAATAGGTAATATTAATAGTAAACTCAGCCTTTGAGACTGGTTTCAACCTATGTTCACTGTATTTTTATTCCCCGGTTTGTAATAAGGTTCTTTTGACTTGTTATTCAAGTGATCCATTTACATCACAGAAACATTCCAATGTTTATGATTGCGAATTCTTAGAACAGTAACCACATTGACAGAATGTTCTGAGATCAAATTTCTTATATTCTGAAGGATTCTAAGTACTTTCTTTAAACACGCCATCAGAATGACGGTAATTGTAATTGTAAACAGTAAACTCACCATTACAGAGTTATCTGAACGTGTGTTCAGTGTATTTTTGTTCTCAGTTTTGTAATAAGGTTCTTTTGACTTGTTATTCAAGTGTACCATTTACATCACAGAACAATTCCAGTGTGTATTGTTGTGAATTCTTAGAACAGTAACCGCATTTACACAGTGTTCTGAGCTCTTTAACTCATATTCTTTGGTATTCTAAGGAGTTTCTTTAAAAACGCCCTAAGAATGACGGGAATAGGAAATGTAAACAGTAAACTCGGCATTTGAGACCTGTTTGAACCTATATTCACTGTATTTTTATTCCCCTGTTTGTAATAAGGTTCTTTTGACTTGTTAATCAAGTTTTCCATTTACATCAAAGAACAATTCCAGTGTGTATTGTTGTGAATTCTTAGAACAGTAACCGCATTTACACAGTGTTCTGAGCTCTTTTAACTCATATTCTTTGGTATTCTAAGGAGTTTCTTTAAAAACACCATCAGAATGATGGGAATAGGAAATGTAAACAGTGAACTCGGCATTTCAGAGTAATCTGAACGTTTGTTCAGTGTATTTTTGTTCCCCGTTGTGTAATAAGGTTCTTTTGACTTGTTATTCAAGTGTTCCATTTACATCACAGAACAATTCCAGTGTTTATTATTGTGAATTCTTAGAACAGTAACCACATTTAGAGAGTTTTTGAGCTCTATTAACTTATATACTTTAGTATTCTATGGAGTTTCTTTTAAAACGCCATCAGAATGACGGGAATTGGAAATGTAAACAGTAAACTCGGTATTTGAGACCTGTTTCAACCTATGTTCACTGTATTTTTATTCCCAGGTTTGTAATAAGTTTCTATTGACTTGATATTCAAGTGTTCCATTTACATCACTGAACAATTCCAGTGTTTATTATTGTGAATTCTTAGAATAGTAACCACATTGACAGAGTGTTCTGAGATCAAATTTCTTATATTCTGAAGGATTCTAAGGACTTTCTTTAAACACGCCATCAGAATGACGGGGATTGTAATTTTAAATAGTAAACTAACCATTACAGAGTTATCTGAACATGTGTTCAGTGTATTTTTGTTCTCCGTTTTGTAATAAGGTTCTTTTGACTTGTTATTCAAGTATTCCATTTACATCACAGAACAATTCCAGTGTGTATTATTGTGAATTCTTAGAACAGTAACCGCATTTACACAGTGTTCTGAGCTCTTTTACCTCATATTCTTTGGTATTCTAAGGAGTTTCTTTAAAAACGCCGTAAGAATGACGGGAATAGGAAATGTAAACAGTAAACTCAGCATTTGAGACCTGTTTGAACCTATATTCACTGTATTATTATTCCCCGTTTTGTAATAAGGTTCTTTTGACTTGTTATTCAAGTGTTCCATTTACATCACAGAACAATTCCAGTGTGTATTTTTGTGAATTCTTAGAACAGTAACCGCATTTACACAGTGTTCTGAGCTCTTTTAACTCATATTCTTTGGTATTCTAAGGAGTTTCTTTAAAAAGACCATCAGAATGATGGGAATAGGAAATGTAAACAGTGAACTCGGCATTTCAGAGTAATCTGAACGTTTGTTCAGTGTATTTTTGTTCCCCGTTGTGTAATAAGGTTCTTTTGACTTGTTATTCAAGTGTTCCATTTACATCACAGAACAATTCCAGTGTTTATTATTGTGAATTCTTAGAACAGTAACCATATTTAGAGAGTGTTCTGTGCACTTTTAACTTATATACTTTTGTATTCTAAGGAGTTTCTTTTGAAACGCCATCAGAATGACGGGAATTGGAAACGTAAACAGTAAACTCGGCATTTGAGACCTGTATCAACCTATGTTCACCGTATATTTATTCCCCAGTTTGTAATAAGGATCTTTTCAATTGTTATTCAAGTGTTACATTTACATCACAGAACAATTCCAGTGTTTATTATTGTGAATTCTTAGAACAGTAACCACATTTAGAGAGTGTTCTGTGCTCTTTTAACTTATATACTTCAGTATTCTAAGGAGTTTCTTTTAAAACGCCCTCAGAATGACGGGAATAGGAAATGTAAACAGTAAACTCGGCATTTGAGACCTGTTTCAACCTATGTTCACTGTATTTTTATTCCCGGGTTTGTAATAAGGTTCTTTTGACTTGTTATTCAAGTGTTCCATTTACATAACAGAAACATTCCAATGTTTATGATTGTGAATTCTTAGAACTGTAACCACATTTAGAGAGTGTTCTGAGCTCTTTTAACTTATATACTTTAGTATTCTAAGGAGTTTCTTTTAAAACGCCATCAGAGTGACAGGAATAGGTAATATTAATAGTAAACTCGGCCTTTGAGACTGGTTTCAACCTATGTTCACTGTATTTTTATTCCCCGGTTTGTAATAAGGTTCTTTTGACTTGTTATTCAAGTGATCCATTTACATCACAGAAACATTCCAATGTTTATGATTGTGAATTCTTAGAACAGTAACCACATTGACAGAGTGTTCTGAGATCAAATATCTTATATTCTGAAGGATTCTAAGGACTTTCTTTAAACACGCCATCAGAATGACGGGGATTGTAATTTTAAATAGTAAACTAACCATTACAGAGTTATCTGAACGTGTGTTCAGTGTATTTTTATTCCCCATTTTGTAATAAGGTTCTTTTGACTTGTTATTCAAGTGTTCCATTTACATCACAGAACGATTCCAGTGTTTATTATTGTGAATTCTTAGAACAGTAACCGCATTTACACAGTGTTCTGAGCTCTTTTAACTCATATTCTTTTGTATTCTATGGAGTTTCTTTAAAAACGCCGAAAGAATGACGGGAATAGGAAATGTAAACAGTAAACTCGGCATTTGAGACCTGTTTAAACCTATATTCACTGTATTTTTATTCCACGGTTTGTAATAAGGTTCTTTTGACTTGTTATTCAAGTGTTCCATTTACATCACAGAAACATTCCAATGTTTATAATTGTGAATTCTTAGAACAGTAACCACATTGACAGAGTGTTCTGAGATCAAATTTCTTATATTCTGAAGGATTCTAAGTACTTTCTTTAAACACGCCATCAGAATGACGGTAATTGTAATTGTAAACAGTAAACTCACCATTACAGAGTTATCTGAACGTGTGTTCAGTGTATTTTTGTTCTCAGTTTTGTAATAAGGTTCTTTTGACTTGTTATTCAAGTGTACCATTTACATCACAGAACAATTCCAGTGTGTATTGTTGTGAATTCTTAGAACAGTAACCGCATTTACACAGTGTTCTGAGCTCTTTAACTCATATTCTTTGGTATTCTAAGGAGTTTCTTTAAAAACGCCCTAAGAATGACGGGAATAGGAAATGTAAACAGTAAACTCGGCGTTTGAGACCGGTTTGAACCTATACTCACTGTATTTTTATTCCCCGGTTTGTAATAAGGTTCTTTTGACTTGTTATTCAAGTGTTCCATTTACATCACAGAACAATTCCAGTGTGTATTTTTATGAATTCTTAGAACAGTAACCGCATTTACACAGTGTTCTGAGCTCTTTTAACTCATATTCTTTGGTATTCTAAGGAGTTTCTTTAAAAACACCATCAGAATGACGGGAATAGGAAATGTAAACAGTAAACTCGGCATTTCAGAGTAATCTGAACGTTTGTTCAGTGTATTTTTGTTCCCCGTTGTGTAATAAGGTTCTTTTGACTTGTTATTCAAGTGTTCCATTTACATCACAGAACAATTCCAGTGTTTATTATTGTGAATTCTTAGAACAGTAACCACATTAAGAGAGTGTTCTGAGCTCTTTTAACCTATATACTTTAGTATTCTAAGGAGTTTCTTTTAAAACGCCATCAGAATGACGGGAATAGGAAATGTAAACAGTAAACTCGGCATTTGAGACCTGTTTCAACCTATGTTCACTGTATTTTTATTCCCCGGTTTGTAATAAGGTTCTTTTGACTTGTTATTCAAGTGTTCCATTTACATCACAGAAACATTCCAATGTTTATGATTGTGAATTCTTAGAACAGTAACCAATTTAGAGAGTGTTCTGAGCTCTTTTAAATTATATAATTTAGTATTCTAAGGAGTTTCTTTAAAAACGCCATCAGAGTGACGGGAATAGGAAATGTTAACAGTAAACTCGGCCTTTAAGACTTGTTTCAACCTATGTTCACTGTATTTTTATTCCCCGGTTTGCAATAAGGTTCTTTTGACTTGTTATTCAAGTGTTCCATTTACATCACAGAAACATTCCAATGTTTATAATTGTGAATTCTTAGAACAGTAACCACATTGACAGAGTGTTCTGAGATCAAATTTCTTATATTCTGAAGGATTCTCAGTACTTTCTTTAAACACGCCATCAGAATGACGGTAATTGTAATTATAAACAGTAAACTCACCATAACAGAGTTATCTGAACATGTGTTCAGTGTATTTTTGTTCTCCGTTTTGTAATAAGGTTCTTTTGACTTGTTATTCAAGTGTTCCATTTACATCACAGAACAATTCCAGTGTGTATTATTGTGAATTCTTAGAACAGTAACCGCATTTACACAGTGTTCTGAGCTCTTTTAACTCATATTCTTTTGTATTCTATGTAGTTTCTTTAAAAACGCCTTAAGAATGACGGGAATAGGAAATGTAAACAGTAAACTCGGCATTTGAGACCTGTTTGAACTTATATTCACTGTATTTTTATTCCCCGGTTTGTAATAAGGTTCTTTTGACTTGTTAATCAAGTGTTCCATTTACATCAAAGAACAATTCCAGTGTGTATTGTTGTGAATTCTTAGAACATAACCGCATTTACACAGTGTTCTGAGCTCTTTTAACTCATATTCTTTGGTATTCTAAGGAGTTTCTTTAAAAACACCATCAGAATGATGGGAATAGGAAATGTAAACAGTGAACTCGGCATTTCAGAGTAATCTGAACGTTTGTTCAGTGTATTTTTGTTCCCCGTTGTGTAATAAGGTTCTTTTGACTTGTTATTCAAGTGTTCCATTTACATCACAGAACAATTCCAGTGTTTATTATTGTGAATTCTTAGAACAGTAACCACATTTAGAGGGTTTTTGAGCTCTATTAACTTATATACTTTAGTATTCTATGGAGTTTCTTTTAAAACGCCATCAGAATGACGGGAATTGGAAATGTAAACAGTAAACTCGGTATTTCAGACCTGTTTCAACCTATGTTCACTGTATTTTTATTCCCAGGTTTGTAATAAGTTTCTATTGACTTGTTATTCAAGTGTTCCATTTACATCACTGAACAATTCCAGTGTTTATTATTGTGAATTCTTAGAACAGTAACCACATTCACAGAGTGTTCTGAGATCAAATTTCTTATATTCTGAAGGATTCTAAGGACTTTCTTTAAACACGCCATCAGAATGACGGGGATTGTAATTTTAAATAGTAAACTAACCATTACAGAGTTATCTGAACGTGTGTTCAGTGTATTTTTATTCCCCATTTTGTAATAAGGTTCTTTTGACTTGTTATTCAAGTGTTCCATTTACATCACAGAACGATTTCAGTGTTTATTATTGTGAATTCTTAGAACAGTAACCGCATTTACACAGTGTTCTGAGCTCTTTTAACTCATATTCTTTTGTATTCTATGGAGTTTCTTTAAAAACGCCGAAAGAATGACGGGAATAGGAAATGTAAACAGTAAACTCGGCATTTGAGACCTGTTTGAACCTATATTCACTGTATTTTTATTCCACGGTTTGTAATAAGGTTCTTTTGACTTGTTATTCAAGTGTCCATTTACATCACAGAACAATTCCAGTGTGTATTGTTGTGAATTCTTAGAACAGTAACCGCATTTACACAGTGTTCTGAGCTCTTTAACTCATATTCTTTGGTATTCTAAGGAGTTTCTTTAAAAACACCATCAGAATGACGGGAATAGGAAATTTAAACAGTGAACTCGGCATTTCAGAGTAAACTGAACGTTTGTTCAGTGTATTTTTGTTCCCCGTTGTGTAATAAGGTTCTTTTGACTTGTTATTCAAGTGTTCCATTTACATCACAGAACAATTCCAGTGTTTATTATTGTGAATTCTTAGAACAGTAACCACATTTAGAGAGTGTTCTGAGCTCTTTTAAATTATATACTTTAGTATTCTAAGGAGTTTCTTTAAAAACGCCATCAGAGTGACGGGAATAGGAAATGTTAAGAGTAAACTCGGCCTTTGAGACTTGTTTCAACCTATGTTCACTGTATTTTTATTCCCCGGTTTGTCATAAGGTTCTTTTGACTTGTTATTCAAGTGTTCCATTTACATCACAGAAACATTCCAATGTTTATAATTGTGAATTCTTAGAACAGTAACCACATTGACAGAGTGTTCTGAGATCAAATTTCTTATATTCTGAAGGATTCTAAGTACTTTCTTTAAACACGCCATCAGAATGACGGTAATTGTAATTGTAAACAGTAAACTCACCATTACAGAGTTATCTGAACGTGTGTTCAGTGTATTTTTGTTCTCAGTTTTGTAATAAGGTTCTTTTGACTTGTTATTCAAGTGTACCATTTACATCACAGAACAATTCCAGTGTGTATTGTTGTCAATTCTTAGAACAGTAACCGCATTTACACAGTGTTCTGAGCTCTTTAACTCATATTCTTTGGTATTCTAAGGAGTTTCTTTAAAAACGCCCTAAGAATGACGGGAATAGGAAATGTAAACAGTAAACTCGGCATTTGAGACCTGTTTGAACGTATATTCACTGTATTTTTATTCCCCGGTTTGTAATAAGGTTCTTTTGACTTGTTAATCAAGTGTTCCATTTACATCACAGAACAATTCCAGTGTGTATTGTTGTGAATTCTTAGAACAGTAACCGCATTTACACAGTGTTCTGAGCTCTTTTAACTCATATTCTTTGGTATTCTAAGGAGTTTCTTTAAAAACACCATCAGAATGATGGGAATAGGAAATGTAAACAGTGAACTCGGCATTTCAGAGTAATCTGAACGTTTGTTCAGTGTATTTTTGTTCCCCGTTGTGTAATAAGGTTCTTTTGACTTGTTATTCAAGTGTTCCATTTACATCACAGAACAATTCCAGTGTTTATTATTGTGAATTCTTAGAACAGTAACCACATTTAGAGAGTTTTTGAGCTCTATTAACTTATATACTTTAGTATTCTATGGAGTTTCTTTTAAAACGCCATCAGAATGACGGGAATTGGAAATGTAAACAGTAAACTCGGTATTTGAGACCTGTTTCAACCTATGTTCACTGTATTTTTATTCCCAGGTTTGTAATAAGTTTCTATTGACTTGTTATTCAAGTGTTCCATTTACATCACTGAACAATTCCAGTGTTTATTATTGTGAATTCTTAGAACAGTAACCACATTGACAGAGTGTTCTGAGATCAAATTTCTTATATTCTGAAGGATTCTAAGGACTTTCTTTAAACACGCCATCTGAATGACGGGGATTGTAATTTTAAATAGTAAACTAACCATTACAGTGTTATCTGAACATGTGTTCAGTGTATTTTTGTTCTCCGTTTTGTAATAAGGTTCTTTTGACTTGTTATTCAAGTGTTCCATTTACATCACAGAACAATTCCAGTGTGTATTATTGTGAATTCTTAGAACAGTAACCGCATTTACACAGTGTTCTGAGCTCTTTTAACTCATATTCTTTGGTATTCTAAGGAGTTTCTTTAAAAACGCCTTAAGAATGACGGGAATAGGAAATGTAAACAGTAAACTCAGCATTTGAGACCTGTTTGAACCTATATTCACTGTATTATTATTCCCCGTTTTTAATAAGGTTCTTTTGACTTGTTATTCAAGTGTTCCATTTACATCACAGAACAATTCCAGTGTGTATTTTTGTGAATTCTTAGAACAGTAACCGCATTTACACAGTGTTCTGAGCTCTTTTAACTCATATTCTTTGGTATTGTAAGGAGTTTCTTTAAAAACACCATCAGAATGACGGGAATAGGAAATGTAAACAGTGAACTCGGCATTTCAGAGTAATCTGAACGTTTGTTCAGTGTATTTTTGTTCCCCGTTGTGTAATAAGGTTCTTTTGACTTGTTATTCAAGTGTTCCATTTACATCACAGAACAATTCCAGTGTTTATTATTGTGAATTCTTAGAACAGTAACCACATTTAGAGAGTGTTCTGTGCGCTTTTTACTTATATACTTTAGTATTCTAAGGAGTTTCTTTTGAAACGCCATCAGAATGACGGGAATTGGAAATGTAAACAGTAAACTCGGCATTTGAGACCTGTATCAACCTATGTTCACCGTATATTTATTCCCCAGTTTGTAATAAGGATCTTTTGAATTGTTATTCAAGTGTTACATTTACATCACAGAACAATTCCAGTGTTTATTATTGTGAATTCTTACAACAGTAACCACATTTAGTGAGTGTTCTGTGCTCTTTTAACTTATATACTTCAGTATTCTAAGGAGTTTCTTTTAAAACGCCCTCAGAATGACGGGAATAGGAAATGTAAACAGTAAACTCGGCATTTGAGACCTGTTTCAACCTATGTTCACTGTATTTTTATTCCCGGGTTTGTAATAAGGTTCTTTTGACTTGTTATTCAAGTGTTCCATTTACATAACAGAAACATTCCAATGTTAAGATTGTGAATTCTTAGAACTGTAACCACATTTAGAGAGTGTTCTCAGCACTTTTAACTTATATACTTTAGTATTCTAAGGAGTTTCTTTTAAAACGCCATCAGATGACAGGAATAGGTAATATTAATAGTAAACTCGGCCTTTGAGACTGGTTTCAACCTATGTTCACTGTATTTTTATTCCCCGGTTTGCAATAAGGTTCTTTTGACTTGTTATTCAAGTGTTCCATTTACATCACAGAAACATTCCAATGTTTATAATTGTGAATTCTTAGAACAGTAACCACATTGACAGAGTGTTCTGAGATCAAATTTCTTATATTCTGAAGGATTCTCAGTACTTTCTTTAAACACGCCATCAGAATGACGGTAATTGTAATTATAAACAGTAAACTCACCATAACAGAGTTATCTGAACGTGTGTTCAGTGTATTTTTGTTCTCCGTTTTGTAATAAGGTTCTTTTGACTTGTTATTCAAGTGTTCCATTTACATCACAGAACAATTCCAGTGTGTATTATTGTGAATTCTTAGAACAGTAACCGCATTTACACAGTGTTCTGAGCTCTTTTAACTCATATTCTTTTGTATTCTATGTAGTTTCTTTAAAAACGCCTTAAGAATGACGGGAATAGGAAATGTAAACAGTAAACTCGGCATTTGAGACCTGTTTGAACGTATATTCACTGTATTTTTATTCCCCGGTTTGTAATAAGGTTCTTTTGACTTGTTAATCAAGTGTTCCATTTACATCACAGAACAATTCCAGTGTGTATTGTTGTGAATTCTTAGAACATTAACCGCATTTACACAGTGTTCTGAGCTCTTTAACTCATATTCTTTGGTATTCTAAGGAGTTTCTTTAAAAACGCCGTAAGAATGACGGGAATAGGAAATGTAAACAGTAAACTCGGCATTTGAGACCTGTTTGAACCTATATTCACTATATTTTTATTCCCCGGTTTGTAATAAGGTTCTTTTGACTTGTTATTCAAGTGTTCCATTTACATCACAGAACAATTCCAGTGTGTATTTTTGTGAATTCTTAGAACAGTAACCGCATTTACACAGTGTTCTGAGCTCTTTTAACTCATATTCTTTGGTATTCTAAGGAGTTTCTTTAAAAACACCATCAGAATGACGGGAATAGGAAATGTAAACAGTGAACTCGGCATTTCAGAGTAATCTGAACCTTTGTTCAGTGTATTTTTGTTCCCCGTTGTGTAATAAGGTTCTTTTGACTTGTTATTCAAGTGTTCCATTTACATCACAGAACAATTCCAGTGTTTATTATTGTGAATTCTTAGAACAGTAACCACATTTAGAGAGTGTTCTGAGCTCTTTCAAATTATATACTTTAGTATTCTAAGGAGTTTCTTTAAAAACGCCATCAGAGTGACGGGAATAGGAAATGTTAACAGTAAACTCGGCCTTTGAGACTGGTTTCAACCTATGTTCACTGTATTTTTATTCCCCGGTTTGTCATAAGGTTCTTTTGACTTGTTATTCAAGTGTTCCATTTACATCACAGAAACATTCCAATGTTTATAATTGTGAATTCTTAGAACAGTAACCACATTGACAGAGTGTTCTGAGATCAAATTTCTTATATTCTGAAGGATTCTAAGTACTTTCTTTAAACACGCCATCAGAATGACGGTAATTGTAATTGTAAACAGTAAACTCACCATTACAGAGTTATCTGAACGTGTGTTCAGTGTATTTTTGTTCTCAGTTTTGAAATAATGTTCTTTTGACTTGTTATTCAAGTGTACCATTTACATCACAGAACAATTCCAGTGTGTATTGTTGTGAATTCTTAGAACAGTAACCGCATTTACACAGTGTTCTGAGCTCTTTAACTCATATTCTTTGGTATTCTAAGGAGTTTCTTTAAAAACGCCCTAAGAATGACGGGAATAGGAAATGTAAACAGTAAACTCGGCATTTGAGACCTGTTTGAACCTATATTCACTGTATTTTTGTTCCCCGTTGTGTAATAAGGTTCTTTTGACTTGTTATTCAAGTGTTCCATTTACATCACAGAAACATTCCAATGTTTATGATTTGAATTCTTAGAACAGTAACCAATTTAGAGAGTGTTCTGAGCTCTTTTAAATTATATAATTTAGTATTCTAAGGAGTTTCTTTAAAAACGCCATCAGAGTGACGGGAATAGGAAATGTTAACAGTAAACTCGGCCTTTGAGACTTGTTTCAACTTATGTTCACTGTATTTTTATTCCCCGGTTTGCAATAAGGTTCTTTTGACTTGTTATTCAAGTGTTCCATTTACATCACAGAAACATTCCAATGTTTATAATTGTGAATTCTTAGAACAGTAACCACATTGACAGAGTGTTCTGAGATCAAATTTCTTATATTCTGAAGGATTCTCAGTACTTTCTTTAAACACGCCATCAGAATGACGGTAATTGTAATTATAAACAGTAAACTCACCATAACAGAGTTATCTGAACGTGTGTTCAGTGTATTTTTGTTCTCCGTTTTGTAATAAGGTTCTTTTGACTTGTTATTCAAGTGTTCCATTTACATCACAGAACAATTCCAGTGTGTATTATTGTGAATTCTTAGAACAGTAACCGCATTTACACAGTGTTCTGAGCTCTTTTAACTCATATTCTTTTGTATTCTATGTAGTTTCTTTAAAAACGACTTAAGAATGACGGGAATAGGAAATGTAAACAGTAAACTCGGCATTTGAGACCTGTTTGAACGTATATTCACTGTATTTTTATTCCCCGGTTTGTAATAAGGTTCTTTTGACTTGTTAATCAAGTGTTCCATTTACATCAAAGAACAATTCCAGTGTGTATTGTTGTGAATTCTTAGAACAGTAACCGCATTTACACAGTGTTCTGAGCTCTTTTAACTCATATTCTTTGGTATTCTAAGGAGTTTCTTTAAAAACACCATCAGAATGATGGGAATAGGAAATGTAAACAGTGAACTCGGAATTTCAGAGTAATCTGAACGTTTGTTCAGTGTATTTTTGTTCCCCGTTGTGTAATAAGGTTCTTTTGACTTGTTATTCAAGTGTTCCATTTACATCACAGAACAATTCCAGTGTTTATTATTGTGAATTCTTAGAACAGTAACCACATTTAGAGAGTTTTTGAGCTCTATTAACTTATATACTTTAGTATTCTATGGAGTTTCTTTTAAAACGCCATCAGAATGACGGGAATTGGAAATGTAAACAGTAAACTCGGTATTTGAGACCTGTTTCAACCTATGTTCACTGTATTTTTATTCCCAGGTTTGTAATAAGTTTCTATTGACTTGTTATTCAAGTGTTCCATTTACATCACTGATCAATTCCAGTGTTTATTATTGTGAATTCTTAGAACAGTAACCACATTGACAGAGTGTTCTGAGATCAAATTTCTTATATTCTGAAGGATTCTAAGGACTTTCTTTAAACACGCCATCAGAATGACGGGGATTGTAATTTTAAATAGTAAACTAACCATTACAGAGTTATCTGAACGTGTGTTCAGTGTATTTTTATTCCCCATTTTGTAATAAGGTTCTTTTGACTTGTTATTCAAGTGTTCCATTTACATCACAGTACGATTCCAGTGTTTATTATTGTGAATTCTTAGAACAGTAACCGCATTTACACAGTGTTCTGAGCTCTTTTAACTCATATTCTTTTGTATTCTATGGAGTTTCTTTAAAAACGCCGAAAGAATGACGGGAATAGGAAATGTAAACAGTAAACTCGGCATTTGAGACCTGTTTAAACCTATATTCACTGTATTTTTATTCCACGGTTTGTAATAAGGTTCTTTTGACTTGTTATTCAAGTGTTCCATTTACATCACAGAACAATTCCAGTGTGTATTGTTGTGAATTCTTAGAACAGTAACCGCATTTACACAGTGTTCTGAGCTCTTTAACTCATATTCTTTTGTATTCTATGTAGTTTCTTTAAAAACGCCTTAAGAATGACGGGAATAGGAAATGTAAACAGTAAACTCGGGATTTGAGACCTGTTTGAACGTATATTCACTGTATTTTTATTCCCCGGTTTGTAATAAGGTTCTTTTGACTTGTTAATCAAGTGTTCCATTTACATCAAAGAACAATTCCAGTGTGTATTGTTGTGAATTCTTAGAACAGTAACCGCATTTACACAGTGTTCTGAGCTCTTTTAACTCATATTCTTTGGTATTCTAAGGAGTTTCTTTAAAAACACCATCAGAATGATGGGAATAGGAAATGTAAACAGTGAACTCGGCATTTCAGAGTAATCTGAACGTTTGTTCAGTGTATTTTTGTTCCCCGTTGTGTAATAAGGTTCTTTTGACTTGTTATTCAAGTGTTCCATTTACATCACAGAACAATTCCAGTGTTTATTATTGTGAATTCTTAGAACAGTAACCACATTTAGAGAGTTTTTGAGCTCTATTAACTTATATACTTTAGTATTCTATGGAGTTTCTTTTAAAACGCCATCAGAATGACGGGAATTGGAAATGTAAACAGTAAACTCGGTATTTGAGACCTGTTTCAACCTATGTTCACTGTATTTTTATTCCCAGGTTTGTAATAAGTTTCTCTTGACTTGTTATTCAAGTGTTCCATTTACATCACTGAACAATTCCAGTGTTTATTATTGTGAATTCTTAGAACAGTAACCACATTGACAGAGTGTTCTGAGATCAAATTTCTTATATTCTGAAGGATTCTAAGGACTTTCTTTAAACACGCCATCAGAATGACGGGGATTGTAATTTTAAATAGTAAACTAACCATTACAGAGTTATCTGAACGTGTGTTCAGTGTATTTTTATTCCCCATTTTGTAATAAGGTTCTTTTGACTTGTTATTCAAGTGTTCCATTTACATCACAGAACGATTCCAGTGTTTATTATTGTGAATTCTTAGAACAGTAACCGCATTTACACAGTGTTCTGAGCTCTTTTAACTCATATTCTTTTGTATTCTATGGAGTTTCTTTAAAAACGCCGAAAGAATGACGGGAATAGGAAATGTAAACAGTAAACTCGGCATTTGAGACCTGTTTAAACCTATATTCACTGTATTTTTATTCCACGGTTTGTAATAAGGTTCTATAGACTTGTTATTCAAGTGTTCCATTTACATCACAGAACAATTCCAGTGTGTATTGTTGTGAATTCTTAGAACAGTAACCGCATTTACACAGTGTTCTGAGCTCTTTAACTCATATTCTTTGGTATTCTAAGGAGTTTCTTTAAAAACGCCGTAAGAATGACGGGAATAGGAAATGTAAACAGTAAACTCGGCATTTGAGACCTGTTTGAACCTATATTCACTATATTTTTATTCCCCGGTTTGTAATAAGGTTCTTTTGACTTGTTATTCAAGTGTTCCATTTACATCACAGAACAATTCCAGTGTGTATTTTTGTGAATTCTTAGAACAGTAACCGCATTTACACAGTGTTCTGAGCTCTTTTAACTCATATTCTTTGGTATTCTAAGGAGTTTCTTTAAAAACACCATCAGAATGACGGGAATAGGAAATGTAAACAGTGAACTCGGCATTTCAGAGTAATCTGAATGTTTGTTCAGTGTATTTTTGTTCCCCGTTGTGTAATAAGGTTCTTTTGACTTGTTATTCAAGTGTTCCATTTACATCACAGAACAATTCCAGTGTTTATTATTGTGAATTCTTAGAACAGTAACCACATTTAGAGAGTGTTCTGAGCTCTTTTAAATTATATAATTTAGTATTCTAAGGAATTTCTTTAAAAACGCCATCAGAGTGACGGGAATAGGAAATGTTAACAGTAAACTCGGCCTTTGAGACTTGTTTCAACCTATGTTCACTGTATTTTTATTCCCCGGTTTGTCATAAGGTTCTTTTGACTTGTTATTCAAGTGTTCCATTTACATCACAGAAACATTCCAATGTTTATAATTGTGAATTCTTAGAACAGTAACCACATTGACAGAGTGTTCTGAGATCAAATTTCTTATATTCTGAAGGATTCTAAGTACTTTCTTTAAACACGCCATCAGAATGACGGTAATTGTAATTGTAAACAGTAAACTCACCATTACAGTGTTATCTGAACGTGTGTTCAGTGTATTTTTGTTCTCAGTTTTGTAATAAGGTTCTTTTGACTTGTTATTCAAGTGTACCATTTACATCACAGAACAATTCCAGTGTGTATTGTTGTGAATTCTTAGAACAGTAACCGCGTTTACACAGTGTTCTGAGCTCTTTAACTCATATTCTTTGGTATTCTAAGGAGTTTCTTTAAAAACGCCCTAAGAATGAAGGGAATAGGAAATGTAAACAGTAAACTCGGCATTTGAGACCTGTTTGAACCTATATTCACTGTATTTTTATTCCCCGGTTTGTAATAAGGTTCTTTTGACTTGTTATTCAAGTGTTCCATTTACATCACAGAACAATTCCAGTGTGTATTTTTATGAATTCTTAGAACAGTAACCGCATTTACACAGTGTTCTGAGCTCTTTTAACTCATATTCTTTGGTATTCTAAGGAGTTTCTTTAAAAACACCATCAGAATGACGGGAATAGGAAATGTAAACAGTAAACTCGGCATTTCAGAGTAATCTGAACGTTTGTTCAGTGTATTTTTGTTCCCCGTTGTGTAATAAGGTTCTTTTGACTTGTTATTCAAGTGTTCCATTTACATCACAGAACAATTCCAGTGTTTATTATTGTGAATTCTTAGAACAGTAACCACATTTAGAGAGTGTTCTGAGCTCTTTTAACCTATATACTTTAGTATTCTAAGGAGTTTCTTTTAAAACGCCATCAGAATGACGGGAATAGGAAATGTAAACAGTAAACTCGGCATTTGAGACCTGTTTCAACCTATGTTCACTGTATTTTTATTCATCGGTTTGTAATAATGTTCTTTTGACTTGTTATTCAAGTGTTCCATTTACATCACAGAAACATTCCAATGTTTATGATTGTGAATTCTTAGAACAGTAACCAATTTAGAGAGTGTTCTGAGCTCTTTTAAATTATATACATTAGTATTCTAAGGAGTTTCTTTAAAAACGCCATCAGAGTGACGGGAATAGGAAATGTTAACAGTAAACTCGGCCTTTGAGACTTGTTTCAACCTATGTTCACTGTATTTTTATTCCCCGGTTTGCAATAAGGTTCTTTTGACTTGTTATTCAAGTGTTCCATTTACATCACAGAAACATTCCAATGTTTATAATTGTGAATTCTTAGAACAGTAACCACATTGACAGAGTGTTCTGAGATCAAATTTCTTATATTCTGAAGGATTCTCAGTACTTTCTTTAAACACGCCATCAGAATGACGGTAATTGTAATTATAAACAGTAAACTCACCATAACAGAGTTATCTGAACGTGTGTTCAGTGTATTTTTGTTCTCCGTTTTGTAATAAGGTTCTTTTGACTTGTTATTCAAGTGTTCCATTTACATCACAGAACAATTCCAGTGTGTATTATTGTGAATTCTTAGAACAGTAACCGCATTTACACAGTGTTCTGAGCTCTTTTAACTCATATTCTTTTGTATTCTATGTAGTTTCTTTAAAAACGCCTTAAGAATGACGGGAATAGGAAATGTAAACAGTAAACTCGGCATTTGAGACCTGTTTGAACGTATATTCACTGTATTTTTATTCCCAGGTTTGTAATAAGGTTCTTTTTACTTGTTAATCAAGTGTTCCATTTACATCAAAGAACAATTCCAGTGTGTATTGTTGTGAATTCTTAGAACAGTAATCGCATTTACACAGTGTTCTGAGCTCTTTTAACTCATATTCTTTGGTATTCTAAGGAGTTTCTTTAAAAACACCATCAGAATGATGGGAATAGGAAATGTAAACAGTGAACTCGGCATTTCAGAGTAATCTGAACGTTTGTTCAGTGTATTTTTGTTCCCCGTTGTGTAATAAGGTTCTTTTGACTTGTTATTCAAGTGTTCCATTTACATCACAGAACAATTCCAGTGTTTATTATTGTGAATTCTTAGAACAGTAACCACATTTAGAGAGTTTTTGAGCTCTATTAACTTATATACTTTAGTATTCTATGGAGTTTCTTTTAAAACGCCATCAGAATGACGGGAATTGGAAATGTAAACAGTAAACTCGGTATTTGAGACCTGTTTCAACCTATGTTCACTGTATTTTTATTCCCAGGTTTGTAATAAGTTTCTATTGACTTGTTATTCAAGTGTTCCATTTACATCACTGAACAATTCCAGTGTTTATTATTGTGAATTCTTAGAACAGTAACCACATTGACAGAATGTTCTGAGATCAAATTTCTTATATTCTGAAGGATTCTAAGGACTTTCTTTAAACATACCATCAGAATGACGGGGATTGTAATTTTAAATAGTAAACTAACCATTACAGAGTTATCTGAACATGTGTTCAGTGTATTTTTGTTCTCCGTTTTGTAATAAGGTTCTTTTGACTTGTTATTCAAGTGTTCCAATTACATCACAGAACAATTCCAGTGTGTATTATTGTGAATTCTTAGAACAGTAACCGCATTTACACAGTGTTCTGAGCTCTTTTAACTCATATTCTTTGGTATTCTAAGGAGTTTCTTTAAAAACGCCGTAAGAATGACGGGAATAGGAAATGTAAACAGTAAACTCAGCATTTGAGACCTGTTTGAACCTATATTGACTGTATTATTATTCCCCGTTTTGTAATAAGGTTCTTTTGACTTGTTATTCAAGTGTTCCATTTACATCACAGAACAATTCCAGTGTGTATTTTTGTGAATTCTTAGAACAGTAACCGCATTTACACAGTGTTCTAAGCTCTTTTAACTCATATTCTTTGGTATTCTAAGGAGTTTCTTTAAAAACACCATCAGAATGACGGGAATAGGAAATGTAAACAGTGAACTCGGCATTTCAGAGTAATCTGAACGTTTGTTCAGTGTATTTTTGTTCCCCGTTGTGTAATAAGGTTCTTTTGACTTGTTATTCAAGTGTTCCATTTACATCACAGAACAATTCCAGTGTTTATTATTGTGAATTCTTAGAACAGTAACCACATTTAGAGAGTGTTCTGTGCGCTTTTAACTTATATACTTTAATATTCTAAGGAGTTTCTTTTGAAACGCCATCAGAATGACGGGAATTGGAAATGTAAACAGTAAACTCGGCATTTGAGACCTGTATCAACCTATGTTCACCGTATATTTATTCCCCAGTTTGTAATAAGGATCTTTTGAATTGTTATTCAAGTGTTACATTTACATCACAGAACAATTCCAGTGTTTATTATTGTGAATTCTTAGAACAGTAACCACATTTAGAGAGTGTTCTGTGCTCTTTTAACTTATATACTTCAGTATTCTAAGGAGTTTCTTTTAAAACGCCCTCAGAATGACGGGAATAGGAAATGTAAACAGTAAACTCGGCATTTGAGACCTGTTTCAACCTATGTTCACTGTATTTTTATTCCCGGGTTTGTAATAAGGTTCTTTTGACTTGTTATTCAAGTGTTCCATTTACATAACAGAAACATTCCAATGTTAAGATTGTGAATTCTTAGAACTGTAACCACATTTAGAGAGTGTTCTGATCTCTTTTAACTTATATACTTTAGTATTCTAAGGAGTTTCTTTTAAAACGCCATCAGAGTGACTGGAATAGGTAATATTAATAGTAAACTCGGCCTTTGAGACTGGTTTCAACCTATGTTCACTGTATTTTTATTCGCCGGTTTTTAATAAGGTTCTTTTGACTTGTTATTCAAGTGTTCCATTTACATCACTGAACAATTCCAGTGTTTATTATTGTGAATTCTTAGAACAGTAACCACATTGACAGAGTGTTCTGAGATCAAATTTCTTATATTCTGAAGGATTCTAAGGACTTTCTTTAAACACGCCATCAGAATGACGGGGATTGTAATTTTAAATAGTAAACTAACCATTACAGAGTTATCTGAACGTGTGTTCAGTGTATTTTTATTCCCCATTTTGTAATAAGGTTCTTTTGACTTGTTATTCAAGTGTTCCATTTACATCACAGAACGATTCCAGTGTTTATTATTGTGAATTCTTAGAACAGTAACCGCATTTACACAGTGTTCTGAGCTCTTTTAACTCATATTCTTTTGTATTCTATGGAGTTTCTTTAAAAACGCCGAAAGAATGACGGGAATAGGAAATGTAAACAGTAAACTCGGCATTTGAGACCTGTTTAAACCTATATTCACTGTATTTTTATTCCACGGTTTGTAATAAGGTTCTATTGACTTGTTATTCAAGTGTTCCATTTACATCACAGAACAATTCCAGTGTGTATTGTTGTGAATTCTTAGAACAGTAACCGCATTTACACAGTGTTCTGAGCTCTTTAACTCATATTCTTTGGTATTCTAAGGAGTTTCTTTAAAAACGCCGTAAGAATGACGGGAATAGGAAATGTAAACAGTAAACTCGGCATTTGAGACCTGTTTGAACCTATATTCACTATATTTTTATTCCCCGGTTTGTAATAAGGTTCTTTTGACTTGTTATTCAAGTGTTCCATTTACATCACAGAACAATTCCAGTGTGTATTTTTGTGAATTCTTAGAACAGTAACCGCATTTACACAGTGTTCTGAGCTCTTTTAACTCATATTCTTTGGTATTCTAAGGAGTTTCTTTAAAAACACCATCAGAATGACGGGAATAGGAAATGTAAACAGTGAACTCGGCATTTCAGAGTAATCTGAATGTTTGTTCAGTGTATTTTTGTTCCCCGTTGTGTAATAAGGTTCTTTTGACTTGTTATTCAAGTGTTCCATTTACATCACAGAACAATTCCAGTGTTTATTATTGTGAATTCTTAGAACAGTAACCACATTTAGAGAGTGTTCTGAGCTCTTTTAAATTATATACTTTAGTATTCTAAGGAGTTTCTTTAAAAACGCCATCAGAGTGACGGGAATAGGAAATGTTAACAGTAAACTCGGCCTTTGAGACTTGTTTCAACCTATGTTCACTGTATTTTTATTCCCCGGTTTGTCATAAGGTTCTTTTGACTTGTTATTCAAGTGTTCCATTTACATCACAGAAACATTCCAATGTTTATAATTGTGAATTCTTAGAACAGTAACCACATTGACAGAGTGTTCTGAGATCAAATTTCTTATATTCTGAAGGATTCTAAGTACTTTCTTTAAACACGCCATCAGAATGACGGTAATTGTAATTGTAAACAGTAAACTCACCATTACAGTGTTATCTGAACGTGTGTTCAGTGTATTTTTGTTCTCAGTTTTGTAATAAGGTTCTTTTGACTTGTTATTCAAGTGTACCATTTACATCACAGAACAATTCCAGTGTGTATTGTTGTGAATTCTTAGAACAGTAACCGCATTTACACAGTGTTCTGAGCTCTTTAACTCATATTCTTTGGTATTCTAAGGAGTTTCTTTAAAAACGCCCTAAGAATGAAGGGAATAGGAAATGTAAACAGTAAACTCGGCATTTGAGACCTGTTTGAACCTATATTCACTGTATTTTTTTCCCCGGTTTGTAATAAGGTTCTTTTGACTTGTTATTCAAGTGTTCCATTTACATCACAGAACAATTCCAGTGTGTATTTTTATGAATTCTTAGAACAGTAACCGCATTTACACAGTGTTCTGAGCTCTTTTAACTCATATTCTTTGGTATTCTAAGGAGTTTCTTTAAAAACACCATCAGAATGACGGGAATAGGAAATGTAAACAATAAACTCGGCATTTCAGAGTAATCTGAACGTTTGTTCAGTGTATTTTTGTTCCCCGTTGTGTAATAAGGTTCTTTTGACTTGTTATTCAAGTGTTCCATTTACATCACAGAACAATTCCAGTGTTTATTATTGTGAATTCTTAGAACAGTAACCACATTTAGAGAGTGTTCTGAGCTCTTTTAACCTATATACTTTAGTATTCTAAGGAGTTTCTTTTAAAACGCCATCAGAATGACGGGAATAGGAAATGTAAACAGTAAACTCGGCATTTGAGACCTGTTTCAACCTATGTTCACTGTATTTTTATTCATCGGTTTGTAATAATGTTCTTTTGACTTGTTATTCAAGTGTTCCATTTACATCACAGAAACATTCCAATGTTTATGATTGTGAATTCTTAGAACAGTAACCAATTTAGAGAGTGTTCTGAGCTCTTTTAAATTATATACTTTAGTATTCTAAGGAGTTTCTTTAAAAACGCCATCAGAGTGACGGGAATAGGAAATGTTAACAGTAAACTCGGCCTTTGAGACTTGTTTCAACCTATGTTCACTGTATTTTTATTCCCCGGTTTGCAATAAGGTTCTTTTGACTTGTTATTCAAGTGTTCCATTTACATCACAGAAACATTCCAATGTTTATAATTGTGAATTCTTAGAACAGTAACCACATTGACAGAGTGTTCTGAGATCAAATTTCTTATATTCTGAAGGATTCTCAGTACTTTCTTTAAACACGCCATCAGAATGACGGTAATTGTAATTATAAACAGTAAACTCACCATAACAGAGTTATCTGAACGTGTGTTCAGTGTATTTTTGTTCTCCGTTT
The DNA here is from genome assembly GCF_964212035.1 of Myotis nattereri. Lineage (NCBI taxonomy): Eukaryota > Metazoa > Chordata > Mammalia > Chiroptera > Vespertilionidae > Myotis > Myotis nattereri. Next base: position 35,300,831 of record NC_138090.1, read on the forward strand.
TGTAATAAGGTTCTTTTGACTTGTTATTCAAGTGTTCCATTTACATCACAGAACAATTCCAGTGTGTATTATTGTGAATTCTTAGAACAGTAACCGCATTTACACAGTGTTCTGAGCTCTTTTAACTCATATTCTTTTGTATTCTATGTAGTTTCTTTAAAAACGCCTTAAGAATGACGGGAATAGGAAATGTAAACAGTAAACTCGGCATTTGAGACCTGTTTGAACGTATATTCACTGTATTTTTATTCCCAGGTTTGTAATAAGGTTCTTTTGACTTGTTAATCAAGTGTTCCATTTACATCAAAGAACAATTCCAGTGTGTATTGTTGTGAATTCTTAGAACAGTAACCGCATTTACACAGTGTTCTGAGCTCTTTTAACTCATATTCTTTGGTATTCTAAGGAGTTTCTTTAAAAACACCATCAGAATGATGGGAATAGGAAATGTAAACAGTGAACTCGGCATTTCAGAGTAATCTGAACGTTTGTTCAGTGTATTTTTGTTCCCCGTTGTGTAATAAGGTTCTTTTGACTTGTTATTCAAGTGTTCCATTTACATCACAGAACAATTCCAGTGTTTATTATTGTGAATTCTTAGAACAGTAACCACATTTAGAGAGTTTTTGAGCTCTATTAACTTATATACTTTAGTATTCTATGGAGTTTCTTTTAAAACGCCATCAGAATGACGGGAATTGGAAATGTAAACAGTAAACTCGGTATTTGAGACCTGTTTCAACCTATGTTCACTGTATTTTTATTCCCAGGTTTGTAATAAGTTTCTACTGACTTGTTATTCAAGTGTTCCATTTACATCACTGAACAATTCCAGTGTTTATTATTGTGAATTCTTAGAACAGTAACCACATTGACAGAATGTTCTGAGATCAAATTTCTTATATTCTGAAGGATTCTAAGGACTTTCTTTAAACATGCCATCAGAATGACGGGGATTGTAATTTTAAATAGTAAACTAACCATTACAGAGTTATCTGAACATGTGTTCAGTGTATTTTTGTTCTCCGTTTTGTAATAAGGTTCTTTAACTTGTTATTCAAGTGTTCCATTTACATCACAGAACAATTCCAGTGTGTATTATTGTGAATTCTTAGAACAGTAACCGCATTTACACAGTGTTCTGAGCTCTTTTAACTCATATTCTTTGGTATTCTAAGGAGTTTCTTTAAAAACGCCGTAAGAATGACGGGAATAGGAAATGTAAACAGTAAACTCAGCATTTGAGACCTGTTTGAACCTATATTCACTGTATTATTATTCCCCGTTTTGTAATAAGGTTCTTTTGACTTGTTATTCAAGTGTTCCATTTACATCACAGAACAATTCCAGTGTGTATTTTTGTGAATTCTTAGAACAGTAACCGCATTTACACAGAGTTCTAAGCTCTTTTAACTCATATTCTTTGGTATTCTAAGGAGTTTCTTTAAAAACACCATCAGAATGACGGGAATAGGAAATGTAAACAGTGAACTCGGCATTTCAGAGTAATCTGAACGTTTGTTCAGAGTATTTTTGTTCCCCGTTGTGTAATAAGGTTCTTTTGACTTGTTATTCAAGTGTTCCATTTACATCACAGAACAATTCCAGTGTTTATTATTGTAAATTCTTAGAACAGTAACCACATTTAGAGAGTGTTCTGTGCGCTTTTAACTTATATACTTTAATATTCTAAGGAGTTTCTTTTGAAACGCCATCAGAATGACGGGAATTGGAAATGTAAACAGTAAACTCGGCATTTGAGACCTGTATCAACCTATGTTCACCGTATATTTATTCCCCAGTTTGTAATAAGGATCTTTTGAATTGTTATTCAAGTGTTACATTTACATCACAGAACAATTCCAGTGTTTATTATTGTGAATTCTTAGAACAGTAACCACATTTAGAGAGTGTTCTGTGCTCTTTTAACTTATATACTTCAGTATTCTAAGGAGTTTCTTTTAAAACGCCATCAGAGTGACTGGAATAGGTAATATTAATAGTAAACTCGGCCTTTGAGACTGGTTTCAACCTATGTTCACTGTATTTTTATTCCCCGGTTTTTAATAAGGTTCTTTTGACTTGTTATTCAAGTGATCCATTTACATCACAGAAACATTCCAATGTTTATGATTGTGAATTCTTAGAACAGTAACCACATTGACAGAGTGTTCTGAGATCAAATTTCTTATATTCTGAAGGATTCTAAGGACTTTCTTTAAACACGCCATCAGAATGACGGGTATTGTAATTTTAAATAGTAAACTAACCATTACAGAGTTATCTGAACGTGTGTTCAGTGTATTTTTATTCCCCATTTTGTAATAAGGTTCTTTTGAGTTGTTATTCAAGTGTTCCATTTACATCACAGAACGATTCCAGTGTTTATTATTGTGAATTCTTAGAACAGTAACCGCATTTACACAGTGTTCTGAGCTCTTTTAACTCATAATCTTTTGTATTCTAAGGAGTTTCTTTAAAAACGCCGAAAGAATGACGGGAATAGGAAATGTAAACAGTAAACTCGGCATTTGAGACCTGTTTGAACCTATATTCACTGTATTTTTATTCCATGGTTTGTAATATGGTTCTTTTGACTTGTTATTCAAGTGTTCCATTTACATCACAGAACAATTCCAGTGTGTATTGTTGTGAATTCTTAGAACAGTAACCGCATTTACACAGTGTTCTGAGCTCTTTAACTCATATTCTTTGGTATTCTAAGGAGTTTCTTTAAAAACGCCGTAAGAATGACGGGAATAGGAAATGTAAACAGTAAACTCGGCATTTGAGACCTGTTTGAACCTATATTCACTATATTTTTATTCCCCGGTTTGTAATAAGGTTCTTTTGACTTGTTATTCAAGTGTTCCATTTACATCACAGAACAATTCCAGTGTGTATTTTTGTGAATTCTTAGAACAGTAACCGCATTTACACAGTGTTCTGAGCTCTTTGAAATTATATACTTTAGTATTCTAAGGAGTTTCTTTAAAAACGCCATCAGAGTGACGGGAATAGGAAATGTTAACAGTAAACTCGGCCTTTGAGACTTGTTTCAACCTCTGTTCACTGTATTTTTATTCCCAGGTTTGTCATAAGGTTCTTTTGACTTGTTATTCAAGTGTTCCATTTACATCACAGAACAATTCCAGTGTGTATTTTTGTGAATTCTTAGAACAGTAACCGCATTTACACAGTGTTCTGAGCTCTTTTAACTCATATTCTTTGGTATTCTAAGGAGTTTCTTTAAAAACACCATCAGAATGACGGGAATAGGAAATGTAAACAGTGAACTCGACATTTCAGAGTAATCTGAACGTTTGTTCAGTGTATTTTTGTTCCCCGTTGTGTAATAAGGTTCTTTTGACTTGTTATTCAAGTGTTCCATTTACATCACAGAACAATTCCAGTGTTTATTATTGTGAATTCTTAGAACAGTAACCACATTTAGAGAGTGTTCTGTGCTCTTTTAAATTATATACTTCAGTATTCTAAGGAGTTTCTTTTAAAACGCACTCAGAATGACGGGAATAGGAAATGTAAACAGTAAACTCGGCATTTGAGACCTGTTTCAAGCTATGTTCACTGTATTTTTATTCCCGGGTTTGTAATAAGGTTCTTTTGACTTGTTATTCAAGTGTTCCATTTACATCACAGAAACATTCCAATGTTAAGATTGTGAATTATTAGAACAGTAACCACATTTAGAGAGTGTTCTTATATACTTTAGTATTCTAAGGAGTTTCTTTTAAAACGCCATCAGAATTATGGGAATTGGAAATGTAAACAGTAAACTCGGCATTTGAGACCTGTTTCAACCTATGTTCACTGTATTTTTATTCCCGGGTTTGTAATAAGGTTCTTTTGACATGTTATTCAAGTGTTCCATTTACATCACGGAAACATTCCAATGTTTATGATTGTGAATTCTTAGATCAGTAACTACATTGACAGAGTGTTCTGAGATCAAATTTCTTATATTCTGAAGGATTCTAAGTACTTTCTTTAAACACGCCATCAGAATGACGGTAATTTTAATTGTAAACAGTAAACTCACCATTACAGAGTTATCTGAACGTGTGTTCACTGTATTTTTGTTCCCCGTTTTGTAATAAGGTTCATTTGACTTGTTATGCAAGTGTTCCATTAACATCACAGAACAATTCCAGTGTGTGTTATTGTGAATTCTTAGAACAGTAACCGCATTTACACAGTGTTCTGAGCTCTTTTAACTCTTATTCTTTGGTATTCTAAGGAGTTTCTTTAAAATCACCATCAGAATGACGGGAATAGGAAATGTAAACAGTGAACTCGGCATTTCAGAGTTATCTGAACGTGTGTTCAGTGTATTTTTGTGCCCTGTTGTGTAATAAGGTTCTTTTGACTTGTTATTCAAGTGTACCATTTACATCACAGAACAATTCCAGTGTGTATTATTGTGAATTCTTAGAACAGTAACCGAATTTACACAGTGTTCTGAGCTCTTTAACTCATATTCTTTGGTATTCTAAGGAGTTTCTTTAAAAACGCCGTAAGAATGACGGGAATAGGAAATGTAAACAGTAAACTCGGCATTTGAGACCTGTTTGAACCTATATTCACTGTATTTTTATTCCCCGGTTTGTAATAAGGTTCTTTTGACTTGTTATTCAAGTGTTCCATTTACATCACAGAACAATTCCAGTGTGTATTTTTGTGAATTCTTAGAACAGTAACCGCATTTACACAGTGTTCTGAGCTCTTTTAACTCATATTCTTTGGTATTCTAAGGAGTTTCTTTAAAAACACCATCAGAATGACGGGAATAGGAAATGTAAACAGTGAACTCGGCATTTCAGAGTAATCTGAACGTTTGTTCAGTGTATTTTTGTTCCCCGTTGTGTAATAAGGTTCTTTTGACTTGTTATTCAAGTGTTCCATTTACATCACAGAACAATTCCAGTGTTTATTATTGTGAATTCTTAGAACAGTAACCACACTTAGAGAGTGTTCTGTGCGCTTTTAACTTATATACTTTAGTATTCTAAGGAGTTTCTTTTAAAACGCCATCAGAATGACGGGAATAGGAAATGTAAACAGTAAACTCGGCATTTGAGACCTGTTTCAACCTATGTTCACCGTATTTTTATTCCCCAGTTTGTAATAAGGATCTTTTGAATTGTTATTCAAGTGTTACATTTACATCACAGAAGAATTCCAGTGTTTATTATTGTGAATTCTTAGAACAGTAACCACATTTAGAGAGTGTTCTGTGCTCTTTTAACTTATATAATTCAGTATTCTAAGGAGTTTCTTTTAAAATGCACTCAGAATGACGTGAATAGGAAATGTAAACAGTAAACTCGGCATTTGAGACCTGTTTCAACCTATGTTCACTGTATTTTTATTCCCGGGTTTGTAATAAGGTTCTATTGACTTGTTATTCAAGTGTTCCATTTACATCACAGAAACATTCCAATGTTTATGATTGTGAATTCTTAGATCAGTAACTACATTGACAGAGTGTTCTGAGATCAAATTTCTTATATTCTGAAGGATTCTAAGTACTTTCTTTAAACACGCCATCAGAATGACGGTAATTTTAATTGTAAACAGTAAACTCACCATTACAGAGTTATCTGAACGTTTGTTCACTGTATTTTTGTTCCCCGTTTTGTAATAAGGTTCATTTGACTTGTTATGCAAGTGTTCCATTAACATCACAGAACAATTCCAGTGTGTGTTATTGTGAATTCTTAGAACAGTAACCGCATTTACACAGGGTTCTGAGCTCTTTTAACTCATATTCTTTGGTATTCTAAGGAGTTTCTTTAAAAACAACATCAGAGTGACGGGAATAGGAAATGTAAACAGTGAACTCGGCATTTCAGAGTAATCTGACCGTTTGTTCAGTGTATTTTTGTTCCCCGTTGTTTAATAAGGTTCTTTTGACTTGTTATTCAAGTGTACCATTTACATCACAGAACAATTCCAGTGTGTATTATTGTGAATTCTTAGAACAGTAACCGAATGTACACAGTGTTCTGAACTCTTTAACTCATATTCTTTGGTATTTTAAGGAGTTTCTTTAAAAACGCCGTAAGAATGACTTGAATAGGAAATGTAAACAGTAAACTCGGCATTTGAGACCTGTTTGAACCTATATTCACTGTATTTTTATTCCCCGGTTTTTAATAAGGCTCTTTTGACTTGTTAATCAAGTGTTCCATTTACATCAAAGAACAATTCCAGTGTGTATTGTTGTGAATTCTTAGAACAGTAACCGCATTTACACAGTGTTCTGAGCTCTTTTAACTCATATTCTTTGGTATTCTAAGGAGTTTCTTTAAAAACACCATCAGAATGATGGGAATAGGAAATGTAAACAGTGAACTCGGCATTTCAGAGTAATCTGAACGTTTGTTCAGTGTATTTTTGTTCCCCGTTGTGTAATAAGGTTCTTTTGACTTGTTATTCAAGTGTTCCATTTACATCACAGAACAATTCCAGTGTTTATTATTGTGAATTCTTAGAACAGTAACCACATTTAGAGAGTTTTTGAGCTCTATTAACTTATATACTTTAGTATTCTATGGAGTTTCTTTTAAAACGCCATCAGAATGACGGGAATTGGAAATGTAAACAGTAAACTCGGTATTTGAGACCTGTTTCAACCTATGTTCACTGTATTTTTATTCCCAGGTTTGTAATAAGTTTCTACTGACTTGTTATTCAAGTGTTCCATTTACATCACTGAACAATTCCAGTGTTTATTATTGTGAATTCTTAGAACAGTAACCACATTGACAGAATGTTCTGAGATCAAATTTCTTATATTCTGAAGGATTCTAAGGACTTTCTTTAAACATGCCATCAGAATGACGGGGATTGTAATTTTAAATAGTAAACTAACCATTACAGAGTTATCTGAACATGTGTTCAGTGTATTTTTGTTCTCCGTTTTGTAATAAGGTTCTTTAACTTGTTATTCAAGTGTTCCATTTACATCACAGAACAATTCCAGTGTGTATTATTGTGAATTCTTAGAACAGTAACCGCATTTACACAGTGTTCTGAGCTCTTTTAACTCATATTCTTTGGTATTCTAAGGAGTTTCTTTAAAAACGCCGTAAGAATGACGGGAATAGGAAATGTAAACAGTAAACTCAGCATTTGAGACCTGTTTGAACCTATATTCACTGTATTATTATTCCCCGTTTTGTAATAAGGTTCTTTTGACTTGTTATTCAAGTGTTCCATTTACATCACAGAACAATTCCAGTGTGTATTTTTGTGAATTCTTAGAACAGTAACCGCATTTACACAGAGTTCTAAGCTCTTTTAACTCATATTCTTTGGTATTCTAAGGAGTTTCTTTAAAAACACCATCAGAATGACGGGAATAGGAAATGTAAACAGTGAACTCGGCATTTCAGAGTAATCTGAACGTTTGTTCAGTGTATTTTTGTTCCCCGTTGTGTAATAAGGTTCTTTTGACTTGTTATTCAAGTGTTCCATTTACATCACAGAACAATTCCAGTGTTTATTATTGTAAATTCTTAGAACAGTAACCACATTTAGAGAGTGTTCTGTGCGCTTTTAACTTATATACTTTAATATTCTAAGGAGTTTCTTTTGAAACGCCATCAGAATGACGGGAATTGGAAATGTAAACAGTAAACTCGGCATTTGAGACCTGTATCAACCTATGTTCACCGTATATTTATTCCCCAGTTTGTAATAAGGATCTTTTGAATTGTTATTCAAGTGTTACATTTACATCACAGAACAATTCCAGTGTTTATTATTGTGAATTCTTAGAACAGTAACCACATTTAGAGAGTGTTCTGTGCTCTTTTAACTTATATACTTCAGTATTCTAAGGAGTTTCTTTTAAAACGCCATCAGAGTGACTGGAATAGGTAATATTAATAGTAAACTCGGCCTTTGAGACTGGTTTCAACCTATGTTCACTGTATTTTTATTCCCCGGTTTTTAATAAGGTTCTTTTGACTTGTTATTCAAGTGATCCATTTACATCACAGAAACATTCCAATGTTTATGATTGTGAATTCTTAGAACAGTAACCACATTGACAGAGTGTTCTGAGATCAAATTTCTTATATTCTGAAGGATTCTAAGGACTTTCTTTAAACACGCCATCAGAATGACGGGTATTGTAATTTTAAATAGTAAACTAACCATTACAGAGTTATCTGAACGTGTGTTCAGTGTATTTTTATTCCCCATTTTGTAATAAGGTTCTTTTGAGTTGTTATTCAAGTGTTCCATTTACATCACAGAACGATTCCAGTGTTTATTATTGTGAATTCTTAGAACAGTAACCGCATTTACACAGTGTTCTGAGCTCTTTTAACTCATAATCTTTTGTATTCTAAGGAGTTTCTTTAAAAACGCCGAAAGAATGACGGGAATAGGAAATGTAAACAGTAAACTCGGCATTTGAGACCTGTTTGAACCTATATTCACTGTATTTTTATTCCATGGTTTGTAATATGGTTCTTTTGACTTGTTATTCAAGTGTTCCATTTACATCACAGAACAATTCCAGTGTGTATTGTTGTGAATTCTTAGAACAGTAACCGCATTTACACAGTGTTCTGAGCTCTTTAACTCATATTCTTTGGTATTCTAAGGAGTTTCTTTAAAAACGCCGTAAGAATGACGGGAATAGGAAATGTAAACAGTAAACTCGGCATTTGAGACCTGTTTGAACCTATATTCACTATATTTTTATTCCCCGGTTTGTAATAAGGTTCTTTTGACTTGTTATTCAAGTGTTCCATTTACATCACAGAACAATTCCAGTGTGTATTTTTGTGAATTCTTAGAACAGTAACCGCATTTACACAGTGTTCTGAGCTCTTTTAAATTATATACTTTAGTATTCTAAGGAGTTTCTTTAAAAACGCCATCAGAGTGACGGGAATAGGAAATGTTAACAGTAAACTCGGCCTTTGAGACTTGTTTCAACCTCTGTTCACTGTATTTTTATTCCCAGGTTTGTCATAAGGTTCTTTTGACTTGTTATTCAAGTGTTCCATTTACATCACAGAACAATTCCAGTGTGTATTTTTGTGAATTCTTAGAACAGTAACCGCATTTACACAGTGTTCTGAGCTCTTTTAACTCATATTCTTTGGTATTCTAAGGAGTTTCTTTAAAAACACCATCAGAATGACGGGAATAGGAAATGTAAACAGTGAACTCGACATTTCAGAGTAATCTGAACGTTTGTTCAGTGTATTTTTGTTCCCCGTTGTGTAATAAGGTTCTTTTGACTTGTTATTCAAGTGTTCCATTTACATCACAGAACAATTCCAGTGTTTATTATTGTGAATTCTTAGAACAGTAACCACATTTAGAGAGTGTTCTGTGCTCTTTTAAATTATATACTTCAGTATTCTAAGGAGTTTCTTTTAAAACGCACTCAGAATGACGGGAATAGGAAATGTAAACAGTAAACTCGGCATTTGAGACCTGTTTCAAGCTATGTTCACTGTATTTTTATTCCCGGGTTTGTAATAAGGTTCTTTTGACTTGTTATTCAAGTGTTCCATTTACATCACAGAAACATTCCAATGTTAAGATTGTGAATTATTAGAACAGTAACCACATTTAGAGAGTGTTCTTATATACTTTAGTATTCTAAGGAGTTTCTTTTAAAACGCCATCAGAATTATGGGAATTGGAAATGTAAACAGTAAACTCGGCATTTGAGACCTGTTTCAACCTATGTTCACTGTATTTTTATTCCCGGGTTTGTAATAAGGTTCTTTTGACATGTTATTCAAGTGTTCCATTTACATCACGGAAACATTCCAATGTTTATGATTGTGAATTCTTAGATCAGTAACTACATTGACAGAGTGTTCTGAGATCAAATTTCTTATATTCTGAAGGATTCTAAGTACTTTCTTTAAACACGCCATCAGAATGACGGTAATTTTAATTGTAAACAGTAAACTCACCATTACAGAGTTATCTGAACGTGTGTTCACTGTATTTTTGTTCCCCGTTTTGTAATAAGGTTCATTTGACTTGTTATGCAAGTGTTCCATTAACATCACAGAACAATTCCAGTGTGTGTTATTGTGAATTCTTAGAACAGTAACCGCATTTACACAGTGTTCTGAGCTCTTTTAACTCTTATTCTTTGGTATTCTAAGGAGTTTCTTTAAAATCACCATCAGAATGACGGGAATAGGAAATGTAAACAGTGAACTCGGCATTTCAGAGTTATCTGAACGTGTGTTCAGTGTATTTTTGTGCCCTGTTGTGTAATAAGGTTCTTTTGACTTGTTATTCAAGTGTACCATTTACATCACAGAACAATTCCAGTGTGTATTATTGTGAATTCTTAGAACAGTAACCGAATTTACACAGTGTTCTGAGCTCTTTAACTCATATTCTTTGGTATTCTAAGGAGTTTCTTTAAAAACGCCGTAAGAATGACGGGAATAGGAAATGTAAACAGTAAACTCGGCATTTGAGACCTGTTTGAACCTATATTCACTGTATTTTTATTCCCCGGTTTGTAATAAGGTTCTTTTGACTTGTTATTCAAGTGTTCCATTTACATCACAGAACAATTCCAGTGTGTATTTTTGTGAATTCTTAGAACAGTAACCGCATTTACACAGTGTTCTGAGCTCTTTTAACTCATATTCTTTGGTATTCTAAGGAGTTTCTTTAAAAACACCATCAGAATGACGGGAATAGGAAATGTAAACAGTGAACTCGGCATTTCAGAGTAATCTGAACGTTTGTTCAGTGTATTTTTGTTCCCCGTTGTGTAATAAGGTTCTTTTGACTTGTTATTCAAGTGTTCCATTTACATCACAGAACAATTCCAGTGTTTATTATTGTGAATTCTTAGAACAGTAACCACACTTAGAGAGTGTTCTGTGCGCTTTTAACTTATATACTTTAGTATTCTAAGGAGTTTCTTTTAAAACGCCATCAGAATGACGGGAATAGGAAATGTAAACAGTAAACTCGGCATTTGAGACCTGTTTCAACCTATGTTCACCGTATTTTTATTCCCCAGTTTGTAATAAGGATCTTTTGAATTGTTATTCAAGTGTTACATTTACATCACAGAAGAATTCCAGTGTTTATTATTGTGAATTCTTAGAACAGTAACCACATTTAGAGAGTGTTCTGTGCTCTTTTAACTTATATAATTCAGTATTCTAAGGAGTTTCTTTTAAAATGCACTCAGAATGACGTGAATAGGAAATGTAAACAGTAAACTCGGCATTTGAGACCTGTTTCAACCTATGTTCACTGTATTTTTATTCCCGGGTTTGTAATAAGGTTCTATTGACTTGTTATTCAAGTGTTCCATTTACATCACAGAAACATTCCAATGTTTATGATTGTGAATTCTTAGATCAGTAACTACATTGACAGAGTGTTCTGAGATCAAATTTCTTATATTCTGAAGGATTCTAAGTACTTTCTTTAAACACGCCATCAGAATGACGGTAATTTTAATTGTAAACAGTAAACTCACCATTACAGAGTTATCTGAACGTTTGTTCACTGTATTTTTGTTCCCCGTTTTGTAATAAGGTTCATTTGACTTGTTATGCAAGTGTTCCATTAACATCACAGAACAATTCCAGTGTGTGTTATTGTGAATTCTTAGAACAGTAACCGCATTTACACAGGGTTCTGAGCTCTTTTAACTCATATTCTTTGGTATTCTAAGGAGTTTCTTTAAAAACAACATCAGAGTGACGGGAATAGGAAATGTAAACAGTGAACTCGGCATTTCAGAGTAATCTGACCGTTTGTTCAGTGTATTTTTGTTCCCCGTTGTTTAATAAGGTTCTTTTGACTTGTTATTCAAGTGTACCATTTACATCACAGAACAATTCCAGTGTGTATTATTGTGAATTCTTAGAACAGTAACCGAATGTACACAGTGTTCTGAACTCTTTAACTCATATTCTTTGGTATTTTAAGGAGTTTCTTTAAAAACGCCGTAAGAATGACTTGAATAGGAAATGTAAACAGTAAACTCGGCATTTGAGACCTGTTTGAACCTATATTCACTGTATTTTTATTCCCCGGTTTTTAATAAGGCTCTTTTGACTTGTTATTCAAGTGTTCCATTTACATCACAGAACAATTCCAGTGTGTATTTTTGTGAATTCTTAGAACAGTAACCGCATTTACACAGTGTTCTGAGCTCTTTTAACTCATATTCTTTGGTATTCTAAGGAGTTTCTTTAAAAACACCATCAGAATGACGGGAATAGGAAATGTAAACAGTGAACTCGGCATTTCAGAGTAATCTGAACGTGTGTTCAGTGTATTTTTGTGCCCTGTTGTGTAATAAGGTTCTTTTGACTTGTTATTCAAGTGTACCATTTATATCACAGAACAATTCCAGTGTGTATTATTGTGAATTCTTAGAACAGTAACCGAATTTACACAGTGTTCTGAACTCTTTAACTCATATTCTTTGGTATTCTAAGGAGTTTCTTTAAAAACGCCGTAAGAATGACGGGAATAGGAAATGTAAACAGTAAACTCGGCATTTGAGACCTGTTTGAACCTATATTCACTGTATTTTTTTTCCCCGGTTTGTAAAAAGGTTCATTTGACTTGTTATGCAAGTGTTCCATTAACATCACAGAACAATTCCAGTGTGTGTTATTGTGAATTCTTAGAACAGTAACCGCATTTACACAGGGTTCTGAGCTCTTTTAACTCATATTCTTTGGTATTCTAAGGAGTTTCTTTAAAAACAACATCAGAGTAACGGGAATAGGAAATGTAAACAGTGAACTCGGCATTTCAGAGTAATCTGACCGTTTGTTCAGTGTATTTTTGTTCCCCGTTGTTTAATAAGGTTCTTTTGACTTTTTATTCAAGTGTTCCATTTACATCACAGAACAATTCCAGTGTGTATTGTTGTGAATTCTTAGAACAGTAACCGCATTTACACAGTGTTCTGAGCTCTTTTAACTCTTATTCTTTGGTATTCTAAGGAGTTTCTTTAAAAACACCATCCGAATGACGGGAATAGGAAATGTAAACAGTGAATTCGGCATTTCAGAGTAATCTGAACGTTTGTTCAGTGTATTTTTGTTCCCCGTTGTGTAATAAGGTTCTTTTGACTTGTTATTCAAGTGTTCCATTTACATCACAGAAACATTCCAATGTTTATGATTGTGAATTCTTAGAACAGTAACCACACTTAGAGAGTGTTCTGTGCGCTTTTAACTTATATACTTTAGTATTCTAAGGAGTTTCTTTTAAAACGCCATCAGAATGACGGGAATTGGAAATGTAAACAGTAAACTCGGCATTTGAGACCTGTTTCAACCTATGTTCACCGTATTTTTATTCCCCAGTTTGTAATAAGGATCTTTTGAATTGTTATTCAAGTGTTACATTTACATCACAGAACAATTCCAGTGTTTATTATTGTGAATTCTTAGAACAGTAACCACATTTAGAGAGTGTTCTGTGCTCTTTTAACTTATATACTTCAGTATTCTAAGGAGTTTCTTTTAAAACGCACTCAGAATGACGGGAATAGGAAATGTAAACAGTAAACTCGGCATTTGAGACCTGTTTCAACCTATGTTCACTGTATTTTTATTCCCGGGTTTGTAATAAGGTTCTTTTGACTTGTTATTCAAGTGTTCCATTTACATCACAGAAACCTTCCAATGTTAAGATTGTGAATTCTTAGAACAGTAACCACATTTAGAGAGTGTTCTTATATACTTTAGTATTCTAAGGAGTTTCTTTTAAAACGCCATCAGAATTACGGGAATTGGAAATGTAAACAGTAAACTCGGCATTTGAGACCTGTTTCAACCTATGTTCACTGGATTTTTATTCCCGGGTTTGTAATAAGGTTCTTTTGACATGTTATTCAAGTGTTCCATTTTCATCACGGAAACATTCCAATGTTTATGATTGTGAATTCTTAGATCAGTATCTACATTGACAGAGTGTTCTGAGATCAAATTTCTTATATTCTGAAGGATTCTAAGTACTTTCTTTAAACACGCCATCAGAATGACGGTAATTTTAATTGTAAACAGTAAACTCACCATTACAGAGTTATCTGAATGGGTGTTCAGTGTATTTTTGTTCCCCGTTGTTTAATAAGGTTCTTTTGACTTGTTATTCAAGTGTTCCATTTACATCACAGAACAATTCCAGTGTTTATTATTGTAAATTCTTAGAACAGTAACCACATTTAGAGAGTGTTCTGTGCGCTTTTAACTTATATACTTTAATATTCTAAGGAGTTTCTTTTGAAACGCCATCAGAATGACGGGAATTGGAAATGTAAACAGTAAACTCGGCATTTGAGACCTGTATCAACCTATGTTCACCGTATATTTATTCCCCAGTTTGTAATAAGGATCTTTTGAATTGTTATTCAAGTGTTACATTTACATCACAGAACAATTCCAGTGTTTATTATTGTGAATTCTTAGAACAGTAACCACATTTAGAGAGTGTTCTGTGCTCTTTTAACTTATATACTTCAGTATTCTAAGGAGTTTCTTTTAAAACGCCATCAGAGTGACTGGAATAGGTAATATTAATAGTAAACTCGGCCTTTGAGACTGGTTTCAACCTATGTTCACTGTATTTTTATTCCCCGGTTTTTAATAAGGTTCTTTTGACTTGTTATTCAAGTGATCCATTTACATCACAGAAACATTCCAATGTTTATGATTGTGAATTCTTAGAACAGTAACCACATTGACAGAGTGTTCTGAGATCAAATTTCTTATATTCTGAAGGATTCTAAGGACTTTCTTTAAACACGCCATCAGAATGACGGGTATTGTAATTTTAAATAGTAAACTAACCATTACAGAGTTATCTGAACGTGTGTTCAGTGTATTTTTATTCCCCATTTTGTAATAAGGTTCTTTTGAGTTGTTATTCAAGTGTTCCATTTACATCACAGAACGATTCCAGTGTTTATTATTGTGAATTCTTAGAACAGTAACCGCATTTACACAGTGTTCTGAGCTCTTTTAACTCATAATCTTTTGTATTCTAAGGAGTTTCTTTAAAAACGCCGATAGAATGACGGGAATAGGAAATGTAAACAGTAAACTCGGCATTTGAGACCTGTTTGAACCTATATTCACTGTATTTTTATTCCATGGTTTGTAATATGGTTCTTTTGACTTGTTATTCAAGTGTTCCATTTACATCACAGAACAATTCCAGTGTGTATTGTTGTGAATTCTTAGAACAGTAACCGCATTTACACAGTGTTCTGAGCTCTTTAACTCATATTCTTTGGTATTCTAAGGAGTTTCTTTAAAAAAGCCGTAAGAATGACGGGAATAGGAAATGTAAACAGTAAACTCGGCATTTGAGACCTGTTTGAACCTATATTCACTATATTTTTATTCCCCGGTTTGTAATAAGGTTCTTTTGACTTGTTATTCAAGTGTTCCATTTACATCACAGAACAATTCCAGTGTGTATTTTTGTGAATTCTTAGAACAGTAACCGCATTTACACAGTGTTCTGAGCTCTTTTAAATTATATACTTTAGTATTCTAAGGAGTTTCTTTAAAAACGCCATCAGAGTGACGGGAATAGGAAATGTTAACAGTAAACTCGGCCTTTGAGACTTGTTTCAACCTCTGTTCACTGTATTTTTATTCCCAGGTTTGTCATAAGGTTCTTTTGACTTGTTATTCAAGTGTTCCATTTACATCACAGAACAATTCCAGTGTGTATTTTTGTGAATTCTTAGAACAGTAACCGCATTTACACAGTGTTCTGAGCTCTTTTAACTCATATTCTTTGGTATTCTAAGGAGTTTCTTTAAAAACACCATCAGAATGACGGGAATAGGAAATGTAAACAGTGAACTCGACATTTCAGAGTAATCTGAACGTTTGTTCAGTGTATTTTTGTTCCCCGTTGTGTAATAAGGTTCTTTTGACTTGTTATTCAAGTGTTCCATTTACATCACAGAACAATTCCAGTGTTTATTATTGTGAATTCTTAGAACAGTAACCACATTTAGAGAGTGTTCTGTGCTCTTTTAAATTATATACTTCAGTATTCTAAGGAGTTTCTTTTAAAACGCACTCAGAATGACGGGAATAGGAAATGTAAACAGTAAACTCGGCATTTGAGACCTGTTTCAAGCTATGTTCACTGTATTTTTATTCCCGGGTTTGTAATAAGGTTCTTTTGACTTGTTATTCAAGTGTTCCATTTACATCACAGAAACATTCCAATGTTAAGATTGTGAATTATTAGAACAGTAACCACATTTAGAGAGTGTTCTTATATACTTTAGTATTCTAAGGAGTTTCTTTTAAAACGCCATCAGAATTATGGGAATTGGAAATGTAAACAGTAAACTCGGCATTTGAGACCTGTTTCAACCTATGTTCACTGTATTTTTATTCCCGGGTTTGTAATAAGGTTCTTTTGACATGTTATTCAAGTGTTCCATTTACATCACGGAAACATTCCAATGTTTATGATTGTGAATTCTTAGATCAGTAACTACATTGACAGAGTGTTCTGAGATCAAATTTCTTATATTCTGAAGGATTCTAAGTACTTTCTTTAAACACGCCATCAGAATGACGGTAATTTTAATTGTAAACAGTAAACTCACCATTACAGAGTTATCTGAACGTGTGTTCACTGTATTTTTGTTCCCCGTTTTGTAATAAGGTTCATTTGACTTGTTATGCAAGTGTTCCATTAACATCACAGAACAATTCCAGTGTGTGTTATTGTGAATTCTTAGAACAGTAACCGCATTTACACAGTGTTCTGAGCTCTTTTAACTCTTATTCTTTGGTATTCTAAGGAGTTTCTTTAAAATCACCATCAGAATGACGGGAATAGGAAATGTAAACAGTGAACTCGGCATTTCAGAGTTATCTGAACGTGTGTTCAGTGTATTTTTGTGCCCTGTTGTGTAATAAGGTTCTTTTGACTTGTTATTCAAGTGTACCATTTACATCACAGAACAATTCCAGTGTGTATTATTGTGAATTCTTAGAACAGTAACCGAATTTACACAGTGTTCTGAGCTCTTTAACTCATATTCTTTGGTATTCTAAGGAGTTTCTTTAAAAACGCCGTAAGAATGACGGGAATAGGAAATGTAAACAGTAAACTCGGCATTTGAGACCTGTTTGAACCTATATTCACTGTATTTTTATTCCCCGGTTTGTAATAAGGTTCTTTTGACTTGTTATTCAAGTGTTCCATTTACATCACAGAACAATTCCAGTGTGTATTTTTGTGAATTCTTAGAACAGTAACCGCATTTACACAGTGTTCTGAGCTCTTTTAACTCATATTCTTTGGTATTCTAAGGAGTTTCTTTAAAAACACCATCAGAATGACGGGAATAGGAAATGTAAACAGTGAACTCGGCATTTCAGAGTAATCTGAACGTTTGTTCAGTGTATTTTTGTTCCCCGTTGTGTAATAAGGTTCTTTTGACTTGTTATTCAAGTGTTCCATTTACATCACAGAACAATTCCAGTGTTTATTATTGTGAATTCTTAGAACAGTAACCACACTTAGAGAGTGTTCTGTGCGCTTTTAACTTATATACTTTAGTATTCTAAGGAGTTTCTTTTAAAACGCCATCAGAATGACGGGAATAGGAAATGTAAACAGTAAACTCGGCATTTGAGACCTGTTTCAACCTATGTTCACCGTATTTTTATTCCCCAGTTTGTAATAAGGATCTTTTGAATTGTTATTCAAGTGTTACATTTACATCACAGAACAATTCCAGTGTTTATTATTGTGAATTCTTAGAACAGTAACCACATTTAGAGAGTGTTCTGTGCTCTTTTAACTTATATAATTCAGTATTCTAAGGAGTTTCTTTTAAAATGCACTCAGAATGACGTGAATAGGAAATGTAAACAGTAAACTCGGCATTTGAGACCTGTTTCAACCTATGTTCACTGTATTTTTATTCCCGGGTTTGTAATAAGGTTCTATTGACTTGTTATTCAAGTGTTCCATTTACATCACAGAAACATTCCAATGTTTATGATTGTGAATTCTTAGATCAGTAACTACATTGACAGAGTGTTCTGAGATCAAATTTCTTATATTCTGAAGGATTCTAAGTACTTTCTTTAAACACGCCATCAGAATGACGGTAATTTTAATTGTAAACAGTAAACTCACCATTACAGAGTTATCTGAACGTTTGTTCACTGTATTTTTGTTCCCCGTTTTGTAATAAGGTTCATTTGACTTGTTATGCAAGTGTTCCATTAACATCACAGAACAATTCCAGTGTGTGTTATTGTGAATTCTTAGAACAGTAACCGCATTTACACAGGGTTCTGAGCTCTTTTAACTCATATTCTTTGGTATTCTAAGGAGTTTCTTTAAAAACAACATCAGAGTGACGGGAATAGGAAATGTAAACAGTGAACTCGGCATTTCAGAGTAATCTGACCGTTTGTTCAGTGTATTTTTGTTCCCCGTTGTTTAATAAGGTTCTTTTGACTTGTTATTCAAGTGTACCATTTACATCACAGAACAATTCCAGTGTGTATTATTGTGAATTCTTAGAACAGTAACCGAATGTACACAGTGTTCTGAACTCTTTAACTCATATTCTTTGGTATTTTAAGGAGTTTCTTTAAAAACGCCGTAAGAATGACTTGAATAGGAAATGTAAACAGTAAACTCGGCATTTGAGACCTGTTTGAACCTATATTCACTGTATTTTTATTCCCCGGTTTTTAATAAGGCTCTTTTGACTTGTTATTCAAGTGTTCCATTTACATCACAGAACAATTCCAGTGTGTATTTTTGTGAATTCTTAGAACAGTAACCGCATTTACACAGTGTTCTGAGCTCTTTTAACTCATATTCTTTGGTATTCTAAGGAGTTTCTTTAAAAACACCATCAGAATGACGGGAATAGGAAATGTAAACAGTGAACTCGGCATTTCAGAGTAATCTGAACGTGTGTTCAGTGTATTTTTGTGCCCTGTTGTGTAATAAGGTTCTTTTGACTTGTTATTCAAGTGTACCATTTATATCACAGAACAATTCCAGTGTGTATTATTGTGAATTCTTAGAACAGTAACCGAATTTACACAGTGTTCTGAACTCTTTAACTCATATTCTTTGGTATTCTAAGGAGTTTCTTTAAAAACGCCGTAAGAATGACGGGAATAGGAAATGTAAACAGTAAACTCGGCATTTGAGACCTGTTTGAACCTATATTCACTGTATTTTTATTCCCCGGTTTGTAAAAAGGTTCATTTGACTTGTTATGCAAGTGTTCCATTAACATCACAGAACAATTCCAGTGTGTGTTATTGTGAATTCTTAGAACAGTAACCGCATTTACACAGGGTTCTGAGCTCTTTTAACTCATATTCTTTGGTATTCTAAGGAGTTTCTTTAAAAACAACATCAGAGTGACGGGAATAGGAAATGTAAACAGTGAACTCGGCATTTCAGAGTAATCTGACCGTTTGTTCAGTGTATTTTTGTTCCCCGTTGTTTAATAAGGTTCTTTTGACTTTTTATTCAAGTGTTCCATTTACATCACAGAACAATTCCAGTGTGTATTGTTGTGAATTCTTAGAACAGTAACCGCATTTACACAGTGTTCTGAGCTCTTTTAACTCTTATTCTTTGGTATTCTAAGGAGTTTCTTTAAAAACACCATCAGAATGACGGGAATAGGAAATGTAAACAGTGAATTCGGCATTTCAGAGTAATCTGAACGTTTGTTCAGTGTATTTTTGTTCCCCGTTGTGTAATAAGGTTCTTTTGACTTGTTATTCAAGTGTTCCATTTACATCACAGAACAATTCCAGTGTTTATTATTGTGAATTCTTAGAACAGTAACCACATTTAGAGAGTGTTCTGACCTCTTTTAACCTATATACTTTAGTATTCTAAGGAGTTTCTTTTAAAACGCCATCAGAATGACGGGAATAGCAAATGTAAACAGTAAACTCGGCATTTGAGACCTGTTTCAACCTATTTTCACTGTATTTTTATTCCCCGGTTTGTAATAAGGTTCTTTTGACTTGTTATTCAAGTGTTCCATTTACATCACAGAAACATTCCAATGTTTATGATTGTGAATTCTTAGAACAGTAACCACACTTAGAGAGTGTTCTGTGCGCTTTTAACTTATATACTTTAGTATTCTAAGGAGTTTCTTTTAAAACGCCATCAGAATGACGGGAATTGGAAATGTAAACAGTAAACTCGGCATTTGAGACCTGTTTCAACCTATGTTCACCGTATTTTTATTCCCCAGTTTGTAATAAGGATCTTTTGAATTGTTATTCAAGTGTTACATTTACATCACAGAACAATTCCAGTGTTTATTATTGTGAATTCTTAGAACAGTAACCACATTTAGAGAGTGTTCTGTGCTCTTTTAACTTATATACTTCAGTATTCTAAGGAGTTTCTTTTAAAACGCACTCAGAATGACGGGAATAGGAAATGTAAACAGTAAACTCGGCATTTGAGACCTGTTTCAACCTATGTTCACTGTATTTTTATTCCCGGGTTTGTAATAAGGTTCTTTTGACTTGTTATTCAAGTGTTCCATTTACATCACAGAAACCTTCCAATGTTAAGATTGTGAATTCTTAGAACAGTAACCACATTTAGAGAGTGTTCTTATATACTTTAGTATTCTAAGGAGTTTCTTTTAAAACGCCATCAGAATTACGGGAATTGGAAATGTAAACAGTAAACTCGGCATTTGAGACCTGTTTCAACCTATGTTCACTGGATTTTTATTCCCGGGTTTGTAATAAGGTTCTTTTGACATGTTATTCAAGTGTTCCATTTTCATGACGGAAACATTCCAATGTTTATGATTGTGAATTCTTAGATCAGTATCTACATTGACAGAGTGTTCTGAGATCAAATTTCTTATATTCTGAAGGATTCTAAGTACTTTCTTTAAACACGCCATCAGAATGACGGTAATTTTAATTGTAAACAGTAAACTCACCATTACAGAGTTATCTGAATGGGTGTTCAGTGTATTTTTGTTCCCCGTTGTTTAATAAGGTTCTTTTGACTTGTTATTCAAGTGTTCCATTTACATCACTGAACAATTCCAGTGTGTATTGTTGTGAATTCTTAGAACAGTAACCGCATTTACACAGTGTTCTGAGCCCTTTTAACACTTATTCTTTGGTATTCTAAGGAGTTTCTTTAAAAACACCATCAGAATGACGGGAATAGGAAATGTAAACAGTGAACTCGGCATTTCAGAGTTATCTGAACGTGTGTTCAGTGAATTTTTGTGCCCTGTTGTGTAATAAGGTTCTTTTGACTTGTTATTCAAGTGTACCATTTACATCACAGAACAATTCCAGTGTGTATTATTGTGAATTCTTAGAACAGTAACCGAATTTACACAGTGTTCTGAACCCTTTAACTCATATTCTTTGGTATTCTAAGGAGTTTCTTTAAAAACGCCATAAGAATGACGGGAATAGGAAATGTAAACAGTAAACTCGGCATTTGAGACCTGTTTGAACCTATATTCACTGTATTTTTATTCCCCGTTTTGTAATAAGGTTCTTTTGACTTGTTATTCAAGTGTTCCATTTACATCACAGAACAATTCCAGTGTGTATTTTTGTGAATTCTTAGAACAGTAACCGCATTTACACAGTGTTCTGAGCTCTTTTAACTCATATTCTTTGGTATTCTAAGGAGTTTCTTTAAAAACACCATCAGAATGATGGGAATAGGAAATGTAAACAGTGAACTCGGCATTTCAGAGTAATCTGAACGTTTGTTCAGTGTATTTTTGTTCCCCGTTGTGTAATAAGGTTCTTTTGACTTGTTATTCAAGTGTTCCATTTACATCACAGAACAATTCCCGTGTTTATTATTGTGAATTCTTAGAACAGTAACCACATTTAGAGAGTGTTCTGAGCTCTATTAACGTATATACTTTAGTATTCTATGGAGTTTCTTTTAAAACGCAATCAGAATGACGGGAATAGGAAATGTAAACAGTAAACTCGGCATTTGAGACCTGTTTCAACCTATGTTCACTGTATTTTTATTCCCCGGTTTGTAATAATGTTCTTTTGACTTGTTATTCAAGTGTTCCATTTACATCACAGAAACATTCCAATGTTTATAATTGTGAATTCTTAGAACAGTAACCACATTGACAGAGTGTTCTGAGATCAAATTTCTTATATTCTGAAGGATTCTAAGTACTTTCTTTAAACACGCCATCAGAATGACGGTAATTGTAATTATAAACAGTAAACTCACCATTACAGAGTTATCTGAACGTGTGTTCAGTTTATTCTTATTCTCCGTTTTGTAATAAGGTTCTTTTGACTTGTTATTCAAGTGTTCCATTTACATCACAGAACAATTCCAGTGTGTATTATTGTGAATTCTTAGAACAGTAACCGCATTTACACAGTGTTCTTAGCTCTTTAACTCATATTCTTTGGTATTCTAAGGAGTTTCTTTAAAAACGCCATAAGAATGACGGGAATAGGAAATGTAAACAGTAAACTCGGCATTTGAGACCTGTTTGAACCTATATTCATTGTATTTTTATTCCCCGGTTTGTAATAAGGTTCTTTTGACTTGTTATTCAAGTGTTCCATTTACATCACAGAACAATTCCAGTGTTTATTATTGTGAATTCTTAGAATAGTAACCACATTTAGAGAGTGTTCTGTGCGCTATTAACTTACATACTTTAGTATTCTAAGGAGTTTCTTTTAAAACGCACTCAGAATGACGGGAATAGGAAATGTAAACAGTAAACTCGGCATTTGAGACCTGTTTCAAGCTATGTTCACTGTATTTTTATTCCCGGGTTTGTAATAAGGTTCTTTTGACTTGTTATTCAAGTGTTCCATTTACATCACAGAAACATTCCAATGTTAAGATTGTGAATTCTTAGAACAGTAACCACATTTAGAGAGTGTTCTTAGCTCTTTTAACTTATATACTTTAGTATTCTAAGGATTTTCTTTTAAAACGCCATCAGAATGACGGGAATTGGAAATGTAAACAGTAAACTCGGCATTTGAGACCTGTTTCAACCTATGTTCACTGTATTTTTATTCCCGGGTTTGTAATAAGGTTCTTTTGACATGTTATTCAAGTGTTCCACTTACATCACGGAAACATTCCAATGTTTATGATTGTGAATTCTTAGAACAGTAACTACATTGACAGAGTGTTCTGAGATCAAATTTCTTATATTCTGAAGGATTCTAAGTACTTTCTTTAAACATGCCATCAGAATGATGGGAATTGTAATTGTAAACAGTAAACTCACCATTACAGAGTTATCTGAACGTGTGTTCACTGTATTTCTGTTCCCCGTTTTGTAATAAGGTTCATTTGACTTGTTATGCAAGTGTTCCATTTATATCACAGAACAATTCCAGTGTGTGTTATTGTGAATTCTTAGAACAGTAACCGCATTTACACAGTGTTCTGAGCTCTTTTTACTCATATTCTTTTGTATTCTATGTAGTTTCTTTAAAAACGCCATAAGAATGACGGGAATAGGAAATGTAAACAGTAAACTCGGCATTTGAGACCTGTTTGAACGTATATTCACTGTATTTTTATTCCGCGGTTTGTAATAAGGTTCTTTTGACTTGTTAATCAAGTGTTCCATTTACATCAAAGAACAATTCCAGTGTGTATTGTTGTGAATTCTTAGAACAGTATCCGCATTTACACAGTGTTCTGAGCTCTTTTAACTCATATTCTTTGGTATTCTAAGGAGTTTCTTTAAAAACACCATCAGAATGATGGGAATAGGAAATGTAAACAGTGAACTCGGCATTTCAGAGTAATCTGAACGTTTGTTCAGTGTATTTTTGTTCCCTGTTGTGTAATAAGGTTCTTTTGACTTGTTATTCAAGTGTTCCATTTACATCACAGAACAATTCCAGTGTTTATTATTGTGAATTCTTAGAACAGTAACCACATTTAGAGAGTGTTCTGAGCTCTATTAACTTATATACTTTAGTATTCTATGGAGTTTCTTTTAAAACGCCATCAGAATGACGGGAATAGGAAATGTAAACAGTAAACTCGGCATTTGAGACCTGTTTCAACCTATGTTCACCGTATTTTTATTCCACGGTTTGTAATAAGGTTTTTTTGACTTGTTATTCAAGTGTTCCATTTACATCACAGAAACATTCCAATGTTTATAATTGTGAATTCTTAGAACAGTAACCACATTGACAGAGTGTTCTGAGATCAAATTTCTTATATTCTGAAGGATTCTAAGTACTTTCTTTAAACACGTCATCAGAATGACGGTAATTGTAATTATAAACAGTAAACTCACCATTACAGAGTTATCTGAACGTGTGTTCAGGTTATTTTTGTTCTCCGTTTTGTAATAAGGTTCTTTTGACTTGTTATTCAAGTGTTCCATTTACATCACAGAACAATTCCAGTTTGTATTATTGTGAATTCTTAGAACAGTAACCGCATTTACACAGTGTTCTGAGCTCTTTTAACTCATATTCTTTCGTATTCTAAGGAGTTTCTTTAAAAACACCATCAGAATGATGGGAATAGGAAATGTAAACAGTGAACTCGGCATTTCAGAGTAATCTGAACGTTTGTGCAGTGTATTTTTGTTCCCCGTTGTGTAATAAAGGTCTTTTGACTTGTTATTCAAGTGTTCCATTTACATCACAGAACAATTCCAGTGTTTATTATTGTGAATTCTTCGAACAGTAACCACATTTAGAGAGTGTTCTGTGCGCTTTTAACTTATATACTTTAGTATTCTAAGGAGTTTCTTTTAAAACGCCATCAGAATGACGGGAATTGGAAATGTATACAGTCAACTCGGCACTTGAGACCTGTTTCAACCTATGTTCACAGTATTTTTATTCCCCGGTTTGTAATAAGGTTCTTTTGACTTGTTATGCAAGTGTTCCATTTACATCACAGAACAATTCCAGTGTGTATTATTGTGAATTCTTAGAACAGTAACCACATTAACACAGTGTTCTGAGCTCTTTTAACCTATATTCTTTAGTATTCTAAGGAGTGTCTTTAAAAACGCCCTCAGAATGACAGGAATTGGAAATGTAAACAGTAAACTCGGCATTTTAGACCTGTTTGAACCTATGTTCACGGTATTTTTGTTCCCCACTTTTTAATAAGGTTCTTTTTACTTGTTATTCAAGAGTTCCATTTACATCACAGAACAATTCCAGTGTTTATTATTGTGAATTCTTAGAACAGTAACCACATTGACAGAGTGTTCTGAGCTCTTTTAACTTATATACTTTAGTATTCTAAGCAGTTTCTTTAAAAACGCAATCAGACTGACGGGAATAGGAAATGTTAACAGTAAACTCGGCATTTGAGACTTGTTTCAACCTATGTTCACTGTATTTTTATTCCCCGGTTTGTACTAAGGATCTTTTGACTTGTTATGCAAGTGTTCCATTTACATCATAGAACAATTCCAGTGTGTATTATTGTGAATTCTAAGAACAGTAACCATATTTACACAGTGTTCTGAGCTCTTTTAACTCATATTCTTTGGTATTCTAAGGAGTTTCTTTAAAAACACCATCAGAATGGCGGGAATAGGAAATGTAAACAGTGAACTCGGCATTTCAGAGTAATGTGAACGTTTTTTCAGTGTATTTTTGTTCCCCGTTGTGTAATAAGGTTCTTTTGACTTGTTATGCAAGTGTTCCATTTACATCACAGAACAATTCCAGTGTGTATTATTGTGAATTCTTAGAACAGTAACCACATTAACACAGTGTTCTGAGCTCTTTTAACCTATATTCTTTAGTATTCTAAGGACTTTCTTTAAAAACGCCCTCAGAATGACGGGAATTGGAAATGTATACAGTAAACTCGGCATTTGAGACCTGTTTCAACCTATGTTCACTGTATTTTTATTCCCCGGTTTGTAATAAGCTTCTTTTGACTTGTTATTCAAGTGTTCCATTTACATCACAGAACAATTCCAGTGTTTATTATTGTGAATTCTTAGAACAGTAACCACATTTAGAGAGTGTTCTGAGCTCTTTTAACTTATATACTTTAGTATTCTAAGGAGTTTCTTTTAAAACGCCATCAGAATGACAGGAATTGGAAATGTAAACAGTAAACTCGGCATTTGAGACCTGTTTAAACCTATGTTCACTGAATTTTTATTCCACGGTTTGTAATAAGGTTCTTTTGACTTGTTATTCAAGTGTTCCATTTACATCACAGAACAATTCCAGTGAGTATTGTTGTGAATTCTTAGAACAGTAACCGCATTTACACAGTGTTCTGAGCTCTTTTAACTTATATACTTTAGTATTTTAAGGAGTTTCTTTTAAAACGCCATCAGAATGACGGGAATAGGAAATGTAAACAGTAAACTCGGCATTTGAGACCTGTTTCAACCTATGTCCACTGTCTTTTTATTCCCCGGTTTGTAATAAGGTTCTTTTGACTTGTTATTCAAGTGTTCCATTTACATCACAGAAACATTCCAATGTTTATGATTGTGAATTCTTAGAACAGTAACCACATTGACAGAGTGTTCTGAGATCAAATTTCTTATATTCTCTAGGATTCTAAGGACTTTCTTTAAACACGCCATCAGCATGACGGGAATTGTAATTGTAAACAGTAATCTTGCCATTTCAGAGTTATCTGAATGTGTGTTCAGTGTATTTTTGCTCCCCGTTTTGCAATAAGGTTCTTTTTACTTGTTATTCAAGTGTTCCATTTACATCACAGAACAATTCCAGTGTTTATTATTGTGAATTCTTAGAACAGTAACCACATTTAGAGAGTGTTCTGAGCACTTTTAACTTGTATACTTTAGTATTCTAAGGAGTTTCTTTAAAAGCGACATCAGAAAGACGGGAATTGGAAATGTAAACAGTAAACTGGGCATTTGAGACCTCTTTGAACCTATGTTCACTGCATTTTTACTCCCTGATTTGTAATACGGTTCTTTTGACTTGTTATTCAAGTGTTCCATTTCCATCACAGAAACATTCCAATGTTTATGATTGTGAATTCTTAGAACAGTAACCACATTGACAGAGTGTTCTGAGATCAAATTTCTTATATTCTGAAGGATTCTAAGTACTTTCTTTAAACACACCATCAGAATGACGGGAATTGTAACTGTAAACGGTAAACTCACCATTACAGAGTTATCTGAACGTGTGTTCACTGTATTTTTGTTCCCCGTTATGTAATAAGGTTCTTTTTACTTGTTATTCAAGTGTTCCATTTACATCACAGAACAATTCCAGTGTTTATTATGTGAATTCTTAGAACAATAACAACATTTACAGAGTGTTCTGATCTCTTTTAACTTATATTCTTTAGTATTCTAAGGAGTTTCTTTAAAAACGTCATGAGAATGATGGTAGTATGAAATGTAAACAGTAAACTCGCAAATACAGTTATCTGAACGTTTGTTCAGTGTATTTTTATTCCCCGTTTTGTAATAAGGTTGTTTTTACTTGTTATTCAAGTGTTCCATTTACATCACAGAAAAATTCCAGTGTTTATTATTGTGAATTCTTAGAACAGTCATCACATTTACAGAGTGTTCGGAGCTCCTTTAACCGATATTCTTTAATATTCTAAGGAGTTTCTTTAAAAACGCCATCAGAATGACGGGAATTGGAAATGTAAACAGTAAACTCGGCATTTGAGACCTGTTTGAACCTATGTTCACTGTATTTTTGTTCCCCGTTTTGTAATAAGGTTCTTTTGACTTGTTATTCAAGTGTTCCATTTACATCACAGAACAATTCCAGTGTTTATTATTGTGAATTCTTAGAACAGTAACCACATTTAGAGAGTGTTCTGAGAACTTTTAACTTGTATACTTTAGTATTCTAAGGAGTTTCTTTAAAAACGCCATCAGAAAGACGGGAATTGGAAATGTAAACAGTAAACTTGGCATTTGAGACCTCTTTGAACCTATGTTCACTGCATTTTTAGTCCCTGATTTGTAATACGGTTCTTTTGACTTGTTATTCAAGTGTTCCATTTCCATCACAGACACATTCCAATGTTTATGATTATGAATTCTTAGAACAGTAACCACATTGACAGAGTGTTCTGAGATCAAATTTCTTATATTCTGAAGGATTCTAAGTACTTTCTTTAAACACACCATCAGAATGACGGGAATTGTAACTGTAAACGGTAAACTCACCATTACAGAGTTATCTGAACGTGTGTTCACTGTATTTTTGTTCCTCATTTGTAATAAGGTTCTTTTGACTTGTTATTCAAGTGTTCCATTACATCACAGAAAAATTCCAGTGTTTATTATTCTGAATTCTTAGAACAGTCATCACATTGACAGAGTGTTCGGAGCTCCTTTAACCGATATTCTTTAGTATTCTAAGGAGTTTCTTTAAAAACGCCATCAGAATGACGGGAATTGGAAATGTAAACAGTAAACTCGGCATTTGAGACCTGTTTGAACCTATGTTCCCTGTATTTTTGATCCCCGTTTTGTAATAAGGTTCTTTTGACTTGTTATTCAAGTGTTCCATTTACATCACAGAACAATTCCAGTGTTTATTATTGTGAATTCTTAGAACATAACCACATTTAGAGAGTTTTCTGAGTTCTTTTAACTTATATACTTTAGTATTTTAAGGAGTTTCTTTAAAAATGCCATCAGAATGACGGGAATAGGAAATGTAAACAGTAACTCGGCATTTGAGACCTGTTTGAACCTAGGGTCACTGTATTTTTGTTACCCGTTTTGTAATAAGGTTCTTTTGACTTGTTATTCAAGTGTTCCATTTACATCACAGAAACATTCCAATGTTTATGATTGTGAATTCTTAGAACAGTAACCACATTGACAGAGTGTTCTGAGATCAAATTTCTTATATTCTGAAGGATTCTAAGTACTTTCTTTAAACACGCCATCAGCATGACGGGAATTGTAATTGTAAACAGTAAACTCGCCATTTCAGAGTTATCTGAATGTGTGTTCAGTGTATTTTTGCTCCCCGTTTTGCAATAAGGTTCTTTTTACTTGTTATGCAAGTGTTCCATTTACATCACAGAACAATTCCAGTGTGTATTATTGTGAATTCTTAGAACAGTAACCACATTAACACAGTGTTCTGAGCTCTTTTAACCTATATTCTTTATTATTCTAAGTACTTTCTTTAAAAACGCCCTCAGAATGACGGGAATTGGAAATGTAAACAGTAAACTCGGCATTTGAGACCTGTTTCAACCTATGTTCACTGTATTTTTATTCCCCGGTTTGTAATAAGGTTCTTTTGACTTGTTATTCAAGTGTTCCATTTACATCACAGAACAATTCCAGTGTTTATTATTGTGAATTCTTAGAACAGTAACCACATTTAGAGAGTGTTCTGAGCTCTTTTAACTTATATACTTTAGTATTCTAAGGAGTTTCTTTTAAAACGCCATCAGAATGACAGGATTGGAAATGTAAACAGTAAACTCGGCATTTGAGACCTGTTTAAACCTATGTTCACTGAATTTTTATTCCACGGTTTGTAATAAGGTTCTTTTGACTTGTTATTCAAGTGTTCCATTTACATCACAGAACAATTCCAGTGAGTATTGTTGTGAATTCTTAGAACAGTAACCGCATTTACACAGTGTTCTGAGCTCTTTTAACTTATATACTTTAGTATTTTAAGGAGTTTCTTTTAAAACGCCATCAGAATGACGGGAATAGGAAATGTAAACAGTAAACTCGGCATTTGAGACCTGTTTCAACCTATGTTCACTGTCTTTTTATTCCCCGGTTTGTAATAAGGTTCTTTTGACTTGTTATTCAAGTGTTCCATTTACATCACAGAAACATTCCAATGTTTATGATTGTGAATTCTTAGAACAGTAACCACATTGACAGAGTGTTTTGAGATCAAATTTCTTATATTCTCTAGGATTCTAAGGACTTTCTTTAAACACGCCATCAGCATGACGGGAATTGTAATTGTAAACAGTAAACTCGCCATTTCAGAGTTATCTGAATGTGTATTCAGTGTATTTTTGCTCCCCGTTTTGCAATAAGGTTCTTTTTACTTGTTATTCAAGTGTTCCATTTACATCACAGAACAATTCCAGTGTTTATTATAGTGAATTCTTAGAACAGTAACCACATTTAGAGAGTGTTCTGAGCACTTTTAACTTGTATACTTTAGTATTCTAAGGAGTTTCTTTAAAAGCGACATCAGAAAGACGGGAATTGGAAATGTAAACAGTAAACTTGGCATTTGAGACCTCTTTGAACCTATGTTCACTGCATTTTTACTCCCTGATTTGTAATACGGTTCTTTTGACTTGTTATTCAAGTGTTCCATTTCCATCACAGAAACATTCCAATGTTTATGATTGTGAATTCTTAGAACAGTAACCACATTGACAGAGTGTTCTGAGATCAAATTTCTTATATTCTGAAGGATTCTAAGTACTTTCTTTAAACACACCATCAGAATGACGGGAATTGTAACTGTAAACGGTAAACTCACCATTACAGAGTTATCTGAACGTGTGTTCACTGTATTTTTGTTCCCCGTTATGTAATAAGGTTCTTTTTACTTGTTATTCAAGTGTTCCATTTACATCACAGAACAATTCCAGTGTTTATTATGTGAATTCTTAGAACAATAACAACATTTACAGAGTGTTCTGATCTCTTTTAACTTATATTCTTTAGTATTCTAAGGAGTTTCTTTAAAAACGTCATGAGAATGATGGTAGTATGAAATGTAAACAGTAAACTCGCAAATACAGTTATCTGAACGTTTGTTCAGTGTATTTTTATTCCCCGTTTTGTAATAAGGTTGTTTTTACTCGTTATTCAAGTGTTCCATTTACATCACAGAAAAATTCCAGTGTTTATTATTGTGAATTCTTAGAACAGTCATCACATTTACAGAGTGTTCGGAGCTCCTTTAACCGATATTCTTCAATATTCTAAGGAGTTTCTTTAAAAACGCCATCAGAATGACGGGAATTGGAAATGTAAACAGTAAACTCGGCATTTGAGACCTGTTTGAACCTATGTTCACTGTATTTTTGTTCCCCGTTTTGTAATAAGGTTCTTTTGACTTGTTATTCAAGTGTTCCATTTACATCACAGAACAATTCCAGTGTTTATTATTGTGAATTCTTAGAACAGTAACCACATTTAGAGAGTGTTCTGAGAACTTTTAACTTGTATACTTTAGTATTCTAAGGAGTTTCTTTAAAAACGCCATCAGAAAGACGGGAATTGGAAATGTAAACAGTAAACTTGGCATTTGAGACCTCTTTGAACCTATGTTCACTGCATTTTTACTCCCTGATTTGTAATACGGTTCTTTTGACTTGTTATTCAAGTGTTCCATTTCCATCACAGAAACATTCCAATGTTTATGATTGTGAATTCTTAGAACAGTAACCACATTGACAGAGTGTTCTGAGATCAAATTTCTTATATTCTGAAGGATTCTAAGTACTTTCTTTAAACACACCATCAGAATGATGGGAATTGTAACTGTAAACGGTAAACTCACCATTACAGAGTTATCTGAACGTGTGTTCACTGTATTTTTGTTCCTCATTTGTAATAAGGTTCTTTTGACTTGTTATTCAAGTGTTCCATTACATCACAGAAAAATTCCAGTGTTTATTATTCTGAATTCTTAGAACAGTCATCACATTGACAGAGTGTTCGGAGCTCCTTTAACCGATATTCTTTAGTATTCTAAGGAGTTTCTTTAAAAACGCCATCAGAATGACGGGAATTGGAAATGTAAACAGTAAACTCGGCATTTGAGACCTGTTTGAACCTATGTTCCCTGTATTTTTGTTCCCCGTTTTGTAATAAGGTTCTTTTGGCTTGTTATTCAAGTGTTCCATTTACATCACAGAACAATTCCAGTGTTTATTATTGTGAATTCTTAGAACAGTAACCACATTTAGAGAGTTTTCTGAGTTCTTTTAACTTATGTACTTTAGTATTTTAAGGAGTTTCTTTAAAAATGCCATCAGAATGACGGGAATAGGAAATGTAACCAGTAACTCGGCATTTGAGACCTGTTTGAACCTAGGGTCACTGTATTTTTGTTACCCGTTTTGTAATAAGGTTCTTTTGACTTGTTATTCAAGTGTTCCATTTCCATCACAGAAACATTCCAATGTTTATGATTGTGAATTCTTAGAACAGTAACCACATTGACAGAGTGTTCTGAGATCAAATTTCTTATATTCTGAAGGATTCTAAGTACTTTCTTTAAACACACCATCAGAATGACGGGAATTGTAACTGTAAACGGTAAACTCACCATTACAGAGTTATCTGAACGTGTGTTCACTGTATTTTTGCTCCCCGTTTTGCAATAAGGTTCTTTTTAATTGTTATTCAAGTGTTCAATTTACATCAAAGAACAATTCCAGTGTTTATTATGTGAATTCTTAGAACAGTAACCACATTTACAGAGTGTTCTAAGCTCTTTTAACTTATATTCTTTAGTATTCTAAGGAGTTTCTTTAAAAACGTCATGAGAATGATGAGAATAGGAAATGTAAACAATAAACTCGCCAATATAGTTATCTGAACGTTTGTTCAGTGTATTTTTGTTCCCCGTTTTGTAATAAGGTTGTTTTTACTTGTTATTAAAGTGTTCCATTTACATCACAGAACAATTCCAGTGTTTATTATTGTGAATTCTTAGAACAGTCATCACCTTTACAGAGTGTTCGGAGCTCCTTTAACCGATATTCTTTAGTATTCTAAGGAGTTTCTTTAAAAACGCCATCAGAATGACGGGAATTGGAAATGTAAACAGTAAACTGGGCATTTGAGACCTCTTTGAACCTATGTTCACTGCATTTTTGCTCCCTGATTTGTAATACGGTTCTTTTGGCTTGTTAGTCAAGTGTTCCATTTCCATCACAGAAACATTCCAATGTTTATGATTGTGAATTCTTAGAACAGTAACCACATTGACAGAGTGTTCTGAGATCAAATTTCTTATATTCTGAAGGATTCTAAGAACTTTCTTTAAACACACCATCAGAATGACGGGAATTGTAATTGTAAACAGTAAACTCACCATTACAGAGTTATCTGAACGTGTGTTCACTGTATTTTTGTTCCCCGTTTTGTAATAAGGTTCTTTTGACTTGTTATTCAAGTGTTCCATTTACATCACAGAACAATTCCAGTGTTTATTATTGTGAATTCTTAGAACAGTAACCACATTTACAGAGTGTTCTGAGCTCTTTTAACTTATATTCTTTAGTATTCTAAGGAGTTTCTTTAAAAACGCCATCAGAATGACGGGAATAGGAAATATAAACAGTAACTCGGCATTTGAGACCTGTTTGAACCTAGGGTCACTGGATTTTTGTTCCCGGTTTTGTAATAAGGTTCTTTTTACTTGTTATTCAAGTGTTCCATTTACATCACAGAACAATTCCAGTGTTTATTATTGTGAATTCTTAGAACAGTCATCACATTTACAGAGTGTTCGGAGCTCCTTTAACCGATATTCTTTAGTATTCTAAGGAGTTTCTTTAAAAACGCCATCAGAATGACGGGAATTGGAAATGTAAACAGTAAACTCGGCATTTGAGACCTCTTTGAACCTATGTTCACTGCATTTTTACTCCCTGATTTGTAATACGGTTCTTTTGACTTGTTATTCAAGTGTTCCATTTCCATCACAGAAACATTCCAATGTTTATGATTGTGAATTCTTAGAACAGTAACCACATTGACAGAGTGGTCTGAGATCAAATTTCTTATATTCTGAAGGATTCAAAGTACTTTCTTTAAACACACCATCAGAATGACAGGAATTGTAACTGTAAACGGTAAACTCACCATTACAGAGTTATCTGAACGTGTGTTCACTGTATTTTTGTTCCCGTTTTAATAAGGTTCTTTTGACTTGTTATTCAAGTGTTCCATTTACATCACAGAACAATTCCAGTGTTTATTATTGTGAATTCTTAGAACAATAACCTCATTTACAGAGTGTTCTGAGCTCTTTGAACTTATATTCTTTAGTATTCTAAGGAGTTTCTTTAAAAACGTCATGAGAATGATGAGAATAGGAAATGTAAACAATAAACTCGCCAATATAGTTATCTGAACGTTTGTTCAGTGTATTTTTGTTCCCCGTTTTGTAATAAGGTTGTTTTTACTTGTTATTCAAGTGTTCCATTTACATCACAGAACAATTCCAGTGTTTATTATTGTGAATTCTTAGAACAGTCATCACATTTACAGAGTGTTCGGAGCTCCTTTAACCGATATTCTTTAGTATTCTAAGGAGTTTCTTTAAAAACGCCATCAGAATGACGGGAATTGGAAATGTAAACAGTAAACTCGGCATTTGAGACCTGTTTGAACCTATGTTCACTGTATTTTTGTTCCCCGTTTTGTAATAAGGTTCTTTTGACTTGTTATTCAAGTGTTCCATTTACATCACAGAACAATTCCAGTGTTTATTATTGTGAATTCTTAGAACAGTAACCACATTTACAGAGTGTTCTGAGCTCTTTTAACTTATATTCTTTAGTATTCTAAGGAGTTTCTTTAAAAACGTCATGAGAATGACGGGAATTGGAAATGTAAACAGTAAACTCAGCATTTGAGACCTGTTTGAACCTATGTTCACTGTATTTTTGTTCCCCGTTTTGTAATAAGGTTCTTTTGACTTGTTATTCAAGTGTTCCATTTACATCACAGAACAATTCCAGTGTTTATTATTGTGAATTCTTAGAACAGTAACCACATTTACAGAGTGTTCTGAGCTCTTTTAACTTATATTCTTTAGTATTCTAAGGAGTTTCTTTAAAAACGTCATGAGAATGACGGGAATTGGAAATGTAAACAGTAAACTCGGCATTTGAGACCTCTTTGAACCTATGTTCACTGCATTTTTACTCCCTGATTTGTAATACGGTTCTTTTGGCTTGTTAGTCAAGTGTTCCATTTCCATCACAGAAACATTCCAATGTTTATGATTGTGAATTCTTAGAACAGTAACCACATTGACAGAGTGGTCTGAGATCAAATTTCTTATATTCTGAAGGATTCAAAGTACTTTCTTTAAACACACCATCAGAATGACGGGAATTGTAACTGTAAACGGTAAACTCACCATTACAGAGTTATCTGAACGTGTGTTCACTGTATTTTTGTTACCGTTTTAATAAGGTTCTTTTGACTTGTTATTCAAGTGTTCCATTTACATCACAGAACAATTCCAGTGTTTATTATTGTGAATTCTTAGAACAATAACCTCATTTACAGAGTGTTCTGAGCTCTTTAACTTATATTCTTTAGTATTCTAAGGAGTTTCTTTAAAAACATCATGAGAATGACAGAATAGGAAATGTAAATACTAAACTCGCCATTACAGTTATCTGAACGTTTGTTCAGTGTATTTTTGTTCCAATTTTGGAATAAGGTTGTATTTACTTATTATTCAAGTGTTCCATTTACATCACAGAACAATTCCAGTTGTTATTATTGTGAATTCTTAGAACCGTCATCACATTTACAGAGTGTTCGGAGCTCCTTTAAGCGATATTCTTTAGTATTCTAAGGAGATTCTTTAAAAACGCCATCAGAATGACGGGAATTGTAATTGTAAACAGTAAACTCGGCATTTGAGACCTGTTTGAACCTATGTTCACTGTATTTTTGTTCCCCGTTTTAATAAGGTTCTTTTGACTTGTTATTCAAGTGTTCCATTTACATCACAGAACAATTCCAGTGTTTATTATTGTGAATTCTTAGAACAGTAACCACATTTAGAGAGTGTTCTGGTTCTTTTAACTTATATACTTTAGTATTCTAAGGAGTTTCTTTAAAAACGCCATCAGAATGACGGGAATAGGAAATGTAAACAGTAACTCGGCATTTGAGACCTGTTTGAACCTAGGGTCACTGTATTTTTGTTACCCTTTTTGTAATAAGGTTCTTTTGACTTGTTATTCAAGTGTTCCATTTACATCACAGAAACATTCCAATGTTTATGATTGTGAATTCTTAGAACAGTGACTACATTGACAGAGTGTTCTGAGATCAAATTTCTTATATTCTCTAGGATTCTAAGTACTTTCTTTAAACACGCCATCAGCATGACGGGAATTGGAATTGTAAACAGTAAACTCGCCATTTCAGAGTTATCTGAATGTGTGTTCAGTGTATTTTTGTTCCCCGTTTTGTAATAAGGTTCTTTTTAATTGTTATTCAAGTGTTCCATTTACATCACAGAACAATTCCAGTGTTTATTATGTGAATTCTTAGAACAGTAACCACATTTACAGAGTGTTCTGAGCTCTTTTAACTTATATTCTTTAGTATTCTAAGGAGTTTCTTTAAAAACGTCATCAGAATGATGGGAATAGGAAATGTAAACAGTAAACTCGCCAATATAGTTATCTGAACGTTTGTTCAGTGTATTTTTGTTCTCCGTTTTGTAATAAGGTTGTTTTTACTTGTTATTCAAGTGTTCCATTTACATCACAGAAAAATTCCAGTGTTTATTATTCTGAATTCTTAGAACAGTCATCACATTTACAGAGTTTTCGGAGCTCCTTTAACCGATATTCTTTAGTATTCTAAGGAGTTTCTTTAAAAACGCCATCAGAATGACGGGAATTTAAAATGTAAACAGTAAACTCGGCATTTGAGACCTGTTTGAACCTATGTTCCCTGTATTTTTGTTCCCCGTTTTGTAATAAGGTTCTTTTGACTTGTTATTCAAGTGTTCCATTTACATCACAGAACAATTCCAGTGTTTATTATTGTGAATTCTTAGAACAGTAACCACATTGACAGAGTGTTCTGAGAT
This sequence comes from Myotis nattereri, assembly GCF_964212035.1. Lineage (NCBI taxonomy): Eukaryota > Metazoa > Chordata > Mammalia > Chiroptera > Vespertilionidae > Myotis > Myotis nattereri. The sequence continues at coordinate 35,337,712 of NC_138090.1, forward strand.
CAAATTTCTTATATTCTGAAGGATTCTAAGTACTTTCTTTAAACACGCCATCAGAATGACGGTAATTGTAATTGTAAACAGTAAACTCACCATTACAGAGTTATATGAACGTGTGTTCACTGTATTTTTGTTCCCCGTTATGTAATAAGGTTCATTTGACTTGTTATGCAAGTGTTCCATTTACATCACAGAACAATTCCAGTGTGTGTTATTGTGAATTCTTAGAACAGTAACCGCATTTACACAGGGTTCTGAGCTCTTTTAACTCATATTCTTTGGTATTCTAAGGAGTTTCTTTAAAAACGCCGTAAGAATGACGGGAATAGGAAATGTAAACAGTAAACTCGGCATTTCAGAGTAATCTGAACGTTTGTTCAGTGTATTTTTGTTCCCCGTTGTGTAATAAGGTTCTTTTTACTTGTAATTCAAGTGTTCCATTTACATCACAGAACAATTCCAGTGTGTGTTATTGTGAATTTTTAGAACAGTAACCACATTTAGAGAGTGTTCTGAGCTCTTTTAACTTATATACTTTAGTATTCTAAGGAGTTTCTTTTAAAACTCCATCAGAATGACGGGAATAGGAAATGTAAACAGTAAACTCGGCATTTGAGACCTGTTGGAACCTATGTTCCCTGTATTTTTGTTCCCCGTTTTGTAATAAGGTTCTTTTTATTTGTTATTCAAGTGTTCCATTTACATCACAGAACAATTCCAGTGTTTATTATTGTGAATTCTTAGAACAGTAACCACATTTAGAGAGTGTTCTGAGCTCTTTTAACTTATATTCTTTAGTATTCTAAGGAGTTTCTTTAAAAACGTCATGAGAATGACGGGAATTGGAAATGTAAACAGTAAACTCGGCATTTGAGACATGTTTGAACCTATGTTCACTGTATTTTTGTTCCCCGTTTTGTAATAAGGTTCTTTTGACTTGTTATTCAAGTGTTCCATTTACATCACAGAACAATTCCAGTGTTTATTATTGTGAATTCTTAGAACAGTCATCACATGTACAGAGTGTTCGGAGCTCCTTTAACCGATATTCTTTAGTATTCTAAGGAGTTTCTTTAAAAACGCCATCAGAATGACGGGAATTGGAAATGTAAACAGTAAACTCGGCATTTGAGAACTGTTTGAACCTATTTTCACTGTATTTTTGTTCCCCGTTTTGTAATAAGGTTCTTTTGACTTGTTATTCAAGTGTTACATTTACATCACAGAACAATTCCAGTGTTTATTAAGTGAATTCTTAGAACAGTAACCACATTTACAGAGTTTTCTGAGCTCTTTTAACTTATATTCTTTAGTATTCTAAGGAGTTTCTTTAAAAACGTCATGAGAATGATGGGAATAGGAAATGTAAACAGTAAACTCGCCAATAGAGTTATCTCAACGTTTCTTCAGTGTATTTTTGTTCCCCGTTTTGTAATAAGGTTGTTTTTACTTGTTATTCAAGTGTTCCATTTACATCACAGAACAATTCCAGTGTTTATTATTGTGAATTCTTAAAACAGTCATCACATTTACAGAGTGTTCGGAGCTCCTTTAACCGATATTCTTTAGTATTCTAAGGAGTTTCTTTAAAAACGCCATCAGATGACGGGAATTGGAAATGTAAACAGTAAACTCGGCATTTGAGACCTCTTTAACCTATGTTCACTGCATTTTTACTCCCTGATTTGTAATACGGTTCTTTTGACTTGTTATTCAAGTGTTCCATTTCCATCACAGCAACATTCCAATGTTTATGATTGTGAATTCTTAGAACAGTAACCACATTGACAGAGTGGTCTGAGATCAAATTTCTTATATTCTGAAGGATTCGAAGTACTTTCTTTAAACACACCATCAGAATGACGGGAATTGTAACTGTAAACGGTAAACTCACCATTCCAGAGTTATCTGAACGTGTGTTCACTGTATTTTTGTTCCTCATTTGTAATAAGGTTCTTTTGACTTGTTATTCAAGTGTTCCATTTACATCACAGAACAATTCCAGTGTTTATTATTGTGAATTCTTAGAACAATAACCTCATTTACAGAGTGTTCTGAGCTCTTTGAACTTATATTCTTTAGTATTCTAAGGAGTTTCTTTAAAAACGTCATGAGAATGACAGAATAGGAAATGTAAATAGTAAACTCGCCATTACAGTTATCTGAACGTTTGTTCAGTGTATTTTTGTTCCCATTTTGGAATAAGGTTGTATTTACTTGTTATTCAAGTGTTCCATTTACATCACAGAACAATTCCAGTTGTTATTATTGTGAATTCTTAGAACCGTCATCACATTTACAGAGTGTCCGGAGCTCCTTTAAGCGATATTCTTTAGTATTCTAAGGAGATTCTTTAAAAACGCCATCAGAATGACGGGAATTGTAATTGTAAACAGTAAACTCCGCATTGGAGACCTGTTTGAACCTATGTTCACTGTATTTTTGTTCCCCGTTTTAATAAGGTTCTTTTGACTTGTTATTCAAGTGTTCCATTTACATCACAGAACAATTCCAGTGTTTATTATTGTGAATTCTTAGAACAGTAACCACATTTAGAGAGTGTTCTGGTTCTTTTAACTTATATACTTTAGTATTCTAAGGAGTTTCTTTAAAAACGCCATCAGAATGACGGGAATAGGAAATGTAAACAGTAACTCGGCATTTGAGACCTGTTTGAACCTAGGGTCACTGTATTTTTGTTACCCGTTTTGTAATAAGGTTCCTTTGACTTGTTATTCAAGTGTTCCATTTACATCACAGAAACATTCCAATGTTTATGATTGTGAATTCTTAGAACAGTGACTACATTGACAGAGTGTTCTGAGATCAAATTTCTTATATTCTCTAGGATTCTAAGTACTTTCTTTAAACACGCCATCAGCATGACGGGAATTGGAATTGTAAACAGTAAACTCGCCATTTCAGAGTTATCTGAATGTGTGTTCAGTGTATTTTTGTTCCCCGTTTTGTAATAAGGTTCTTTTTAATTGTTATTCAAGTGTTCCATTTACATCACAGAACAATTCCAGTGTTTATTATGTGAATTCTTAGAACAGTAACCACATTTAGAGAGTGTTCTGAGCTCTTTTAACTTATATTCTTTAGTATTCTAAGGAGTTTCTTTAAAAACGTCATGAGAATGATGCGAATAGGAAATGTATACAGTAAACTCGCCAATATAGTTATCTGAACGTTTGTTCAGTGTATTTTTGTTCTCCGTTTTGTAATAAGGTTGTTTTTACTTGTTATTCAAGTGTTCCATTTACATCACAGAAAAATTCCAGTGTTTATTATTCTGAATTCTTAGAACAGTCATCACATTTACAGAGTTTTCGGAGCTCCTTTAACCGATATTCTTTAGTATTCTAAGGAGTTTCTTTAAAAACGCCATCAGAATGACGGGAATTTAAAATGTAAACAGTAAATTCGGCATTTGAGACCTGTTTGAACCTATGTTCCCTGTATTTTTGTTCCCCGTTTTGTAATAAGGTTCTTTTGACTTGTTATTCAAGTGTTCCATTTACATCACAGAATAATTCCAGTGTTTATTATTGTGAATTCTTAGAACAGTAACCACATTGACAGAGTGTTCTGAGATCAAATTTCTTATATTCTGAAGGATTCTAAGTACTTTCTTTAAACACGCCATCAGCATGACGGGAATTGTAATTGTAAACAGTAAACTCGCCATTTCAGAGTTATCTGAATGTGTGTTCAGTGTATTTTTGCTCCCCGTTTTGCAATAAGGTTCTTTTTACTTGTTATTCAAGTGTTCCATTTACATCACAGAACAATTCCAGTGTGTGTTATTGTGAATTCTTAGAACAGTTACCGCATTTACACAGGGTTCTGAGCTCTTTTAACTCATATTCTTTGGTATTCTAAGGACTTTCTTTAAAAACGCCGTAAGAATGACGGGAATAGGAAATATCAACAGTAAACTCGGCATTTCAGAGTAATCTGAACGTTTGTTCAGTGTATTTTTGTTCCCCGTTGTGTAATAAGGTTCTTTTGACTTGTAATTCAAGTGTTCCATTTACATCACAGAACAATTCCAGTGTGTGTTATTGTGAATTTTTAGAACAGTAACCACATTTAGAGAGTGTTCTGAGCTCTTTTAACTTATATACTTTAGTATTCTAAGGAGTTTCTTTTAAAACGCCATCAGAATGACGGGAATAGGAAATGTAAACAGTAAACTCGGCATTTGAGACCTGTTTAAACCTATGTTCACTGAATTTTTATTCCCGGGTTTGGAATAAGGTTCTTTTGACATGTTATTCAAGTGTTCCATTTACATCACGGAAACATTCCAATGTTTATGATTGTTAATTCTTAGAACAGTAACCACATTGACAGAGTGTTCTGAGATCAAATTTGTTATATTCTGAAGGATTCTAAGTACTTTCTTTAAACACGCCATCTGAATGACGGTAATTGTAATTGTAAACAGTAAACTCACCATTACAGAGTTATATGAACGTGTGTTCACTGTATTTTTGTTCCCCGTTATGTAATAAGGTTCATTTGACTTGTTATGCAAGTGTTCCATTTACATCACAGAACAATTCCAGTGTGTGTTATTGTGAATTCTTAGAACAGTAACCGCATTTACACAGGGTTCTGAGCTCTTTTAACTCATATTCTTTGGTATTCTAAGGAGTTTCTTTAAAAACGCCATCAGAATGATGGGAATTGGAAATGTAAACAGTAAACTCGGCATTTCAGAGTAATGTGAACGTTTGTTCAGTGTATTTTTGTTCCCCGTTGTGTAATAAGGTTCTTTTGACTTGTTATGCAAGTGTTCCATTTACATCACAGAACAATTCCAGTGTGTATTATTGTGAATTCTTAGAACAGTAACCACATTAACACAGTGTTCTGAGCTCTTTTAACCTATATTCTTTAGTATTCTAAGGACTTTCTTTAAAAACGCCCTCAGAATGACGGGAATTCGAAATGTAAACAGTAAACTCGGCATTTGAGACCTGTTTCAACCTATGTTCACTGTATTTTTATTCCCCGGTTTGTAATAAGGTTCTTTTTACTTGTTATTCAAGTGTTCCATTTACGTCACAGAACAATTCCAGTGTTTATTATTGTGAATTCTTAGAACAGTAACCACATTTAGAGAGTGTTCTGAGCTCTTTTAACTTATATACTTTAGTATTCTAAGGAGTTTCTTTTAAAACGCCATCAGAATGACAGGAATTGGAAATGTAAACAGTAAACTCGGCATTTGAGACCTGTTTAAACCTATGTTCACTGAATTTTTATTCCCGGGTTTGTAATAAGGTTCTTTTGACATGTTATTCAAGTGTTCCATTTACATCACGGAAACATTCCAATGTTTATAATTGTGAATTCTTAGAACAGTAACCACATTGACAGAGTGTTCTGAGATCAAATTTCTTATATTCTGAAGGATTCTAAGTACTTTCTTTAAACACGCCATCTGAATGACGGTAATTGTAATTGTAAACAGTAAACTCACCATTACAGAGTTATATGAACGTGGGTTCACTGTATTTTTGTTCCCCATTATGTAATAAGGTTCATTTGACTTGATATGCAAGTGTTCCATTTATATCACAGAACAATTCCAGTGTGTGTTATTGTGAATTCTTAGAACAGTAACCGCATTTACACAGGGTTCTGAGCTCTTTTAACTCATATTCTTTGGTATTCTAAGGAGTTTCTTTAAAAACGCCGTAAGAATGACGGGAATAGGAAATGTAAACAGTAAACTCGGCATTTCAGAGTAATCTGAACGTTTGTTCAGTGTATTTTTGTTCCCCGTTGTGTAATAAGGTTCTTTTGACTTGTAATTCAAGTGTTCCATTTACATCACAGAACTATTCCAGTGTGTGTTATTGTGAATTTTTAGAACAGTAACCACATTTAGAGAGTGTTCTGAGCTCTTTTAACTTATATACTTTAGTATTCTAAGCAGTTTCTTTTAAAACGCCATCAGAATGACGGGAATAGGAAATGTAAACAGTAAACTCGGCATTTGAGACCTGTTTCAACCTATGTTCACTGTATTTTTATTCCCCGGTTTGTAATAAGGTTCTTTTGACTTGTTATTCAAGTGTTCCATTTACATCACAGAAACATTCCAATGTTTATGATTGTGAATTCTTAGAACAGTAACCACAGTTAGAGAGTGTTCTGTGCTCTTTTAACTTATATACTTTAGTATTCTAAGGAGTTTCTTTTAAAACGCCATCAGAATGACGGGAATAGGAAATGTAAACAGTAAACTGGCTATTTGAGACCTGTTTCAACCTATGTTCACTGTATTTTTATTCCCCGGTTTGTAATAAGGTTCTTTTGACTTGTTATTCAAGTGTTCCATTTACATCACAGAAACATTCCAATGTTTATGATTGTGAATTCTTAGAACAGTAACCACATTGACAGAGTGTTCTGAGATCAAATTTCTTATATTCTGAAGGATTCTAAGTACTTTCTTTAAACACACCATCAGAATGACGGGGATTGTAATTGTAAATAGTAAACTCACCATTACAGAGTTATCTGAACGTGTGTTCAGTGTATTTTTGTTCCCCGTTTTGTAATAAGGTTCATTTGACTTGTTATTCAAGTGTTCCATTTACATCACCGAACAATTCCAGTGTGTATTATTGTGAATTCTTAGAACAGTAACCGCATTTACACAGTGTTCTGAGCTCTTTTAACTCATATTCTTTGGTATTCTAATGAGTTTCTTTAAAAACGCCCTCAGAATGACGGGAATAGGAAATGTAATCCGTAAACTCGGCATTTAAGACCTGTTTGACCTATGTTCACTGTATTTTTATTCCCCGGTTTGTAATAAGGTTCTTTTGACTTGTTATTCAAGTGTTCCATTTACATCACAGAAACATTCCAATGTTTATGATTGTGAATTCTTAGAACAGTAACCACAGTTAGAGAGTGTTCTGTGCTCTTTTAACTTATATACTTTAGTATTCTAAGGAGTTTCTTTAAAAACACCATCAGAGTGACGGGAATAGGAAATGTTAACAGTAAACTCGGCATTTGAGTCTTGTTTCAACCTATGTTCACTGTATTTTTATTCCCCGGTTTGTATTAAGGTTCTTTTGACTTGTTATTCAAGTGTTCCATTTACATCACAGAACAATTTCAGTGTGTATTATTGTGAATTCTTAGAACAGTAACCGCATTTACACAGTGTTCTGAGGTCTTTTAACTCATATTCTTTGGTATTCTAAGGAGTTTCTTTAAAAACACCATCAGAATAACGGGAATCGGAAATGTAAACAGTGAACTCAGCATTTCAGAGTAATCTGAACGTTTGTTCAGTGTATTTTTGTTCCCCGTTGTTTAATAAGGTTCTTTTGACTTGTTATTCAAGTGTTCCATTTACATCACAGAACAATTCCAGTGTTTATTATTGTGAACTCTTAGAACGGTAACCACATTTACAGAGTGTTCTGAGCTCTTTTAACTTATATTCTTTAGTATTCTAAGGAGTTTCTTTAAAAACGCCATCAGAATGATGGGAATTGGAAATGTAAACAGTAAACTCGGCATTTTAGACCTGTTTGAACCTATTTTCACTGTATTTTTATTCCCCGGTTTGTAATAAGGTTCTTTTTACTTGTTATTCAAGTGTTCCATTTACGTCACAGAACAATTCCAGTGTTTATTATTGTGAATTCTTAGAACAGTAACCACATTTAGAGAGTGTTCTGAGCTCTTTTAACTTATATACTTTAGTATTCTAAGGAGTTTCTTTTAAAACGCCATCAGAATGACAGGAATTGGAAATGTAAACAGTAAACTCGGCATTTGAGACCTGTTTAAACCTATGTTCACTGAATTTTTATTCCCGGGTTTGTAATAAGGTTCTTTTGACATGTTATTCAAGTGTTCCATTTACATCACGGAAACATTCCAATGTTTATAATTGTGAATTCTTAGAACAGTAACCACATTGACAGAGTGTTCTGAGATCAAATTTCTTATATTCTGAAGGATTCTAAGTACTTTCTTTAAACACGCCATCTGAATGACGGTAATTGTAATTGTAAACAGTAAACTCACCATTACAGAGTTATATGAACGTGGGTTCACTGTATTTTTGTTCCCCATTATGTAATAAGGTTCATTTGACTTGATATGCAAGTGTTCCATTTATATCACAGAACAATTCCAGTGTGTGTTATTGTGAATTCTTAGAACAGTAACCGCATTTACACAGGGTTCTGAGCTCTTTTAACTCATATTCTTTGGTATTCTAAGGAGTTTCTTTAAAAACGCCGTAAGAATGACGGGAATAGGAAATGTAAACAGTAAACTCGGCATTTCAGAGTAATCTGAACGTTTGTTCAGTGTATTTTTGTTCCCCGTTGTGTAATAAGGTTCTTTTGACTTGTAATTCAAGTGTTCCATTTACATCACAGAACTATTCCAGTGTGTGTTATTGTGAATTTTTAGAACAGTAACCACATTTAGAGAGTGTTCTGAGCTCTTTTAACTTATATACTTTAGTATTCTAAGCAGTTTCTTTTAAAACGCCATCAGAATGACGGGAATAGGAAATGTAAACAGTAAACTCGGCATTTGAGACCTGTTTCAACCTATGTTCACTGTATTTTTATTCCCCGGTTTGTAATAAGGTTCTTTTGACTTGTTATTCAAGTGTTCCATTTACATCACAGAAACATTCCAATGTTTATGATTGTGAATTCTTAGAACAGTAACCACAGTTAGAGAGTGTTCTGTGCTCTTTTAACTTATATACTTTAGTATTCTAAGGAGTTTCTTTTAAAACGCCATCAGAATGACGGGAATAGGAAATGTAAACAGTAAACTGGCTATTTGAGACCTGTTTCAACCTATGTTCACTGTATTTTTATTCCCCGGTTTGTAATAAGGTTCTTTTGACATGTTATTCAAGTGTTCCATTTACATCACAGAAACATTCCAATGTTTATGATTGTGAATTCTTAGAACAGTAACCACATTGACAGAGTGTTCTGAGATCAAATTTCTTATATTCTGAAGGATTCTAAGTACTTTCTTTAAACACACCATCAGAATGACGGGGATTGTAATTGTAAATAGTAAACTCACCATTACAGAGTTATCTGAACGTGTGTTCAGTGTATTTTTGTTCCCCGTTTTGTAATAAGGTTCATTTGACTTGTTATTCAAGTGTTCCATTTACATCACCGAACAATTCCAGTGTGTATTATTGTGAATTCTTAGAACAGTAACCGCATTTACACAGTGTTCTGAGCTCTTTTAACTCATATTCTTTGGTATTCTAATGAGTTTCTTTAAAAACGCCCTCAGAATGACGGGAATAGGAAATGTAATCCGTAAACTCGGCATTTAAGACCTGTTTGACCTATGTTCACTGTATTTTTATTCCCCGGTTTGTAATAAGGTTCTTTTGACTTGTTATTCAAGTGTTCCATTTACATCACAGAAACATTCCAATGTTTATGATTGTGAATTCTTAGAACAGTAACCACAGTTAGAGAGTGTTCTGTGCTCTTTTAACTTATATACTTTAGTATTCTAAGGAGTTTCTTTAAAAACACCATCAGAGTGACGGGAATAGGAAATGTTAACAGTAAACTCGGCATTTGAGTCTTGTTTCAACCTATGTTCACTGTATTTTTATTCCCCGGTTTGTATTAAGGTTCTTTTGACTTGTTATTCAAGTGTTCCATTTACATCACAGAACAATTTCAGTGTGTATTATTGTGAATTCTTAGAACAGTAACCGCATTTACACAGTGTTCTGAGGTCTTTTAACTCATATTCTTTGGTATTCTAAGGAGTTTCTTTAAAAACACCATCAGAATAACGGGAATCGGAAATGTAAACAGTGAACTCAGCATTTCAGAGTAATCTGAACGTTTGTTCAGTGTATTTTTGTTCCCCGTTGTTTAATAAGGTTCTTTTGACTTGTTATTCAAGTGTTCCATTTACATCACAGAACAATTCCAGTGTTTATTATTGTGAACTCTTAGAACGGTAACCACATTTACAGAGTGTTCTGAGCTCTTTTAACTTATATTCTTTAGTATTCTAAGGAGTTTCTTTAAAAACGCCATCAGAATGATGGGAATTGGAAATGTAAACAGTAAACTCGGCATTTTAGACCTGTTTGAACCTATTTTCACTGTATTTTTATTCCCCGGTTTGTAATAAGGTTCTTTTGACTTGTTATTCAAGTGTTCCATTTACATCACAGAACAATTCCAGTGTGTATTATTGTGAATTCTTAGAACAGTAACCGCATTTACACAGTGTTCTGAGCTCTTTTAACTCATATTCTTTGGTATTCTAAGGAGTTTCTTTAAAAACACCATCAGAATGACGGGAATAGGAAATGTAAACAGTGAACTCGGCATTTCAGAGTAACCTGAACGTTTGTTCAGTGTATTTTTGTTCCCCGTTGTGTAATAAGGTTCTTTTGACTTGTTATTCAAGTGTTCCATTTACATCACAGAACAATTCCAGTGTTTATTATTGTGAATTCTTAGAACAGTAACCACATTTAGAGAGTGTTCTGAGCACTTTTAACTTATATACTATAGTATTCTAAGGAGTTTCTTTTGAAACGCCATCAGAATGACGGGAAAAGGAAATATAAACAGTAAACTTGGCATTTGAGACCTGTTTCAACCTATGTTCACTGTATTTTTATTCCCCGGTTTGTAATAAGGTTCTTTTGACTTTTTATTCAAGTGTTCCATTTACATTACAGAAACATTCCAATGTTTATGATTGTGAATTCTTAGAACAGTAACCACATTAGGAGAGTGTTCTGAGCTCTTTTAACTTATATACTTTAGTATTCTAAGGAGTTTCTTTAAAAACGCCATCAGAATGACGGGAATTGGAAATGTAAACAGTAATCTCGGCATTTTAGACCTGTTTCAACCTATGTTCACTGTATTTTTATTCCCCGGTTTGTAATAAGGTTCTTTTGACTTGTTATTCAAGTGTTCCATTTACATCACAGAAACATTCCAATGTTTATGATTGTGAATTCTTAGAACAGTATCCACATTTAGAGAGTGTTCTGAGCTCTTTTAACTTATATACTTTAGTATTCTATGGAGTTTCTTTTAAAACGCCATCAGAATGACGGGAATATGAAATGTAAACAGTAAACTCGGCATTTGAGACCTGTTTGAACCTATGTTCACTGTATTTTTATTCCCCGGTTTGTAATAAGGTTCTTTTGACTTATTATTCAAGTGTTACATTTACATCACAGAAACATTCCAATGTTTATGATTGTGAATTCTTAGAACAGTAACCACAGTTAGAGGGTGTTCTGTGCTCTTTTAACTTATATACTTTAGTATTCTAAGGAGTTTCTTTAAAAACACCATCAGAGTGACGGGAATAGGAAATGTTAACAGTAAACTCGGCATTTCAGAGTATTCTGAACGTTTGTTCAGTTTATTTTTGCTCCCCGTTGTGTAATAAGGTTCTTTTGACTTGTTATTCAAGTGTTCCATTTACATCACAGAACAATTCCAGTGTTTATTATTGTGAATTCTTAGAACAGTAACCACATTTAGAGAGTGTTCTGAGCACTTTTAACTTATATACTTTAGTATTCTAAGGAGTTTCTTTTGAAACGCCATCAGAATGATGGGAATAGGAAATATAAACAGTAAACTCGGCATTTGAGACCTGTTTCAACCTATGTTCACTGTATTTTTATTCCCCGGTTTGTAATAAGGTTCTTTTGACTTTTTATTCAAGTGTTCCATTTACATCACAGAAACATTCCAATGTTTATGATTGTGAATTCTTAGAACAGTAACCACATTTAGAGAGTGTTCTGAGCTCTTTTAATTTATATACTTTAGTATTCTAAGGAGTTTCTTTTAAAACGCCATCAGAATGACGGGAATAGAAAATGTAAACAGTAAACTCGGCATTTGAGACCTGTTTCAACCTATGTTCACTGTATTTTTATTCCCCGTTTTGTAATAAGGTTCTTTTGACTTGTTATTCAAGTGTCCCATTTACATCACAGAAACATTCCAATGTTTATGATTGTGAATTCTTAGAACAGTAACCACAGTTAGAGAGTGTTCTGTGCTCTTTTAACTTATATACTTTAGTATTCTAAGGAGTTTCTTTAAAAACACCATCAGAGTGACGGGAATAGGAAATGTTAACAGTAAACTCGGCATTTGAGAGTTGTTTCAACCTACGTTCACTGTATTTTAATTCCTCGGTTTGTAATAAGGTTCTTTTGACTTGTTATTCAAGTGTTCCATTTACATCACAGAAACATTCCAATGTTTATGATTGTGAATTCTTAGAACAGTAACCACATTGACAGAGTGTTCTGAGATCAAATTTCTTATATTCTGAAGGATTCTAAGTACTTTCTTTAAACACGCCATCAGAATGACGGGGATTGTAATTTTAAATAGTAAACTCACCATTACAGAGTTATCTGAACGTGTGTTCAGTGTATTTTTGTTCCCCGTTTTGTAATAAGGTTCTTTTGACTTGTTATTCAAGTGTTCCATTTACATCACAGAACAATTCCAGTGTGTATTATTGTGAATTCTTAGAACAGTAACCGCATTTACACAGTGTTCTGAGCTCTTTTAACTCATATTCTTTGGTATTCTAATGAGTTTCTTTAAAAACTCCCTCACAATGACGGGAATAGGAAATGTAATCCGTAAACTCGGCATTTAAGACCTGTTTGACCTATGTTCACTGTATTTTTATTCCCCGGTTTGTAATAAGGTTCTTTTGACTTGTTATTCAAGTGTTCCATTTACATCACAGAAACATTCCAATGTTTATGATTGTGAATTCTTAGAACAGTAACCACAGTTAGAGAGTGTTCTGTGCTCTTTTAACTTATATACTTTAGTATTCTAAGGAGTTTCTTTAAAAACACCATCAGAGTGACGGGAATAGGAAATGTTAACAGTAAACTCGGCATTTGAGTCTTGTTTCAACCTATGTTCACTGTATTTTTATTCCCCGGTTTGTATTAAGGTTCTTTTGACTTGTTATTCAAGTGTTCCATTTACATCACAGAACAATTTCAGTGTGTATTATTGTGAATTCTTAGAACAGTAACCGCATTTACACAGTGTTCTGAGGTCTTTTAACTCATATTCTTTGGTATTCTAAGGAGTTTCTTTAAAAACACCATCAGAATAACGGGAATCGGAAATGTAAACAGTGAACTCAGCATTTCAGAGTAATCTGAACGTTTGTTCAGTGTATTTTTGTTCCCCGTTGTTTAATAAGGTTCTTTTGACTTGTTATTCAAGTGTTCCATTTACATCACAGAACAATTCCAGTGTTTATTATTGTGAACTCTTAGAACGGTAACCACATTTACAGAGTGTTCTGAGCTCTTTTAACTTATATTCTTTAGTATTCTAAGGAGTTTCTTTAAAAACGCCATCAGAATGATGGGAATTGGAAATGTAAACAGTAAACTCGGCATTTTAGACCTGTTTGAACCTATTTTCACTGTATTTTTATTCCCCGGTTTGTAATAAGGTTCTTTTTACTTGTTATTCAAGTGTTCCATTTACGTCACAGAACAATTCCAGTGTTTATTATTGTGAATTCTTAGAACAGTAACCACATTTAGAGAGTGTTCTGAGCTCTTTTAACTTATATACTTTAGTATTCTAAGGAGTTTCTTTTAAAACGCCATCAGAATGACAGGAATTGGAAATGTAAACAGTAAACTCGGCATTTGAGACCTGTTTAAACCTATGTTCACTGAATTTTTATTCCCGGGTTTGTAATAAGGTTCTTTTGACATGTTATTCAAGTGTTCCATTTACATCACGGAAACATTCCAATGTTTATAATTGTGAATTCTTAGAACAGTAACCACATTGACAGAGTGTTCTGAGATCAAATTTCTTATATTCTGAAGGATTCTAAGTACTTTCTTTAAACACGCCATCTGAATGACGGTAATTGTAATTGTAAACAGTAAACTCACCATTACAGAGTTATATGAACGTGGGTTCACTGTATTTTTGTTCCCCATTATGTAATAAGGTTCATTTGACTTGATATGCAAGTGTTCCATTTATATCACAGAACAATTCCAGTGTGTGTTATTGTGAATTCTTAGAACAGTAACCGCATTTACACAGGGTTCTGAGCTCTTTTAACTCATATTCTTTGGTATTCTAAGGAGTTTCTTTAAAAACGCCGTAAGAATGACGGGAATAGGAAATGTAAACAGTAAACTCGGCATTTCAGAGTAATCTGAACGTTTGTTCAGTTTATTTTTGTTCCCCGTTGTGTAATAAGGTTCTTTTGACTTGTAATTCAAGTGTTCCATTTACATCACAGAACTATTCCAGTGTGTGTTATTGTGAATTTTTAGAACAGTAACCACATTTAGAGAGTGTTCTGAGCTCTTTTAACTTATATACTTTAGTATTCTAAGCAGTTTCTTTTAAAACGCCATCAGAATGACGGGAATAGGAAATGTAAACAGTAAACTCGGCATTTGAGACCTGTTTCAACCTATGTTCACTGTATTTTTATTCCCCGGTTTGTAATAAGGTTCTTTTGACTTGTTATTCAAGTGTTCCATTTACATCACAGAAACATTCCAATGTTTATGATTGTGAATTCTTAGAACAGTAACCACAGTTAGAGAGTGTTCTGTGCTCTTTTAACTTATATACTTTAGTATTCTAAGGAGTTTCTTTTAAAACGCCATCAGAATGACGGGAATAGGAAATGTAAACAGTAAACTGGCTATTTGAGACCTGTTTCAACCTATGTTCACTGTATTTTTATTCCCCGGTTTGTAATAAGGTTCTTTTGACATGTTATTCAAGTGTTCCATTTACATCACAGAAACATTCCAATGTTTATGATTGTGAATTCTTAGAACAGTAACCACATTGACAGAGTGTTCTGAGATCAAATTTCTTATATTCTGAAGGATTCTAAGTACTTTCTTTAAACACACCATCAGAATGACGGGGATTGTAATTGTAAATAGTAAACTCACCATTACAGAGTTATCTGAACGTGTGTTCAGTGTATTTTTGTTCCCCGTTTTGTAATAAGGTTCATTTGACTTGTTATTCAAGTGTTCCATTTACATCACCGAACAATTCCAGTGTGTATTATTGTGAATTCTTAGAACAGTAACCGCATTTACACAGTGTTCTGAGCTCTTTTAACTCATATTCTTTGGTATTCTAATGAGTTTCTTTAAAAACGCCCTCAGAATGACGGGAATAGGAAATGTAATCCGTAAACTCGGCATTTAAGACCTGTTTGACCTATGTTCACTGTATTTTTATTCCCCGGTTTGTAATAAGGTTCTTTTGACTTGTTATTCAAGTGTTCCATTTACATCACAGAAACATTCCAATGTTTATGATTGTGAATTCTTAGAACAGTAACCACAGTTAGAGAGTGTTCTGTGCTCTTTTAACTTATATACTTTAGTATTCTAAGGAGTTTCTTTAAAAACACCATCAGAGTGACGGGAATAGGAAATGTTAACAGTAAACTCGGCATTTGAGTCTTGTTTCAACCTATGTTCACTGTATTTTTATTCCCCGGTTTGTATTAAGGTTCTTTTGACTTGTTATTCAAGTGTTCCATTTACATCACAGAACAATTTCAGTGTGTATTATTGTGAATTCTTAGAACAGTAACCGCATTTACACAGTGTTCTGAGGTCTTTTAACTCATATTCTTTGGTATTCTAAGGAGTTTCTTTAAAAACACCATCAGAATAACGGGAATCGGAAATGTAAACAGTGAACTCAGCATTTCAGAGTAATCTGAACGTTTGTTCAGTGTATTTTTGTTCCCCGTTGTTTAATAAGGTTCTTTTGACTTGTTATTCAAGTGTTCCATTTACATCACAGAACAATTCCAGTGTTTATTATTGTGAACTCTTAGAACGGTAACCACATTTACAGAGTGTTCTGAGCTCTTTTAACTTATATTCTTTAGTATTCTAAGGAGTTTCTTTAAAAACGCCATCAGAATGATGGGAATTGGAAATGTAAACAGTAAACTCGGCATTTTAGACCTGTTTGAACCTATTTTCACTGTATTTTTATTCCCCGGTTTGTAATAAGGTTCTTTTGACTTGTTATTCAAGTGTTCCATTTACATCACAGAACAATTCCAGTGTGTATTATTGTGAATTCTTAGAACAGTAACCGCATTTACACAGTGTTCTGAGCTCTTTTAACTCATATTCTTTGGTATTCTAAGGAGTTTCTTTAAAAACACCATCAGAATGACGGGAATAGGAAATGTAAACAGTGAACTCGGCATTTCAGAGTAACCTGAACGTTTGTTCAGTGTATTTTTGTTCCCCGTTGTGTAATAAGGTTCTTTTGACTTGTTATTCAAGTGTTCCATTTACATCACAGAACAATTCCAGTGTTTATTATTGTGAATTCTTAGAACAGTAACCACATTTAGAGAGTGTTCTGAGCACTTTTAACTTATATACTATAGTATTCTAAGGAGTTTCTTTTGAAACGCCATCAGAATGACGGGAAAAGGAAATATAAACAGTAAACTTGGCATTTGAGACCTGTTTCAACCTATGTTCACTGTATTTTTATTCCCCGGTTTGTAATAAGGTTCTTTTGACTTTTTATTCAAGTGTTCCATTTACATTACAGAAACATTCCAATGTTTATGATTGTGAATTCTTAGAACAGTAACCACATTAGGAGAGTGTTCTGAGCTCTTTTAACTTATATACTTTAGTATTCTAAGGAGTTTCTTTAAAAACGCCATCAGAATGACGGGAATTGGAAATGTAAACAGTAATCTCGGCATTTTAGACCTGTTTCAACCTATGTTCACTGTATTTTTATTCCCCGGTTTGTAATAAGGTTCTTTTGACTTGTTATTCAAGTGTTCCATTTACATCACAGAAACATTCCAATGTTTATGATTGTGAATTCTTAGAACAGTATCCACATTTAGAGAGTGTTCTGAGCTCTTTTAACTTATATACTTTAGTATTCTATGGAGTTTCTTTTAAAACGCCATCAGAATGACGGGAATATGAAATGTAAACAGTAAACTCGGCATTTGAGACCTGTTTGAACCTATGTTCACTGTATTTTTATTCCCCGGTTTGTAATAAGGTTCTTTTGACTTATTATTCAAGTGTTACATTTACATCACAGAAACATTCCAATGTTTATGATTGTGAATTCTTAGAACAGTAACCACAGTTAGAGGGTGTTCTGTGCTCTTTTAACTTATATACTTTAGTATTCTAAGGAGTTTCTTTAAAAACACCATCAGAGTGACGGGAATAGGAAATGTTAACAGTAAACTCGGCATTTCAGAGTATTCTGAACGTTTGTTCAGTTTATTTTTGCTCCCCGTTGTGTAATAAGGTTCTTTTGACTTGTTATTCAAGTGTTCCATTTACATCACAGAACAATTCCAGTGTTTATTATTGTGAATTCTTAGAACAGTAACCACATTTAGAGAGTGTTCTGAGCACTTTTAACTTATATACTTTAGTATTCTAAGGAGTTTCTTTTGAAACGCCATCAGAATGATGGGAATAGGAAATATAAACAGTAAACTCGGCATTTGAGACCTGTTTCAACCTATGTTCACTGTATTTTTATTCCCCGGTTTGTAATAAGGTTCTTTTGACTTTTTATTCAAGTGTTCCATTTACATCACAGAAACATTCCAATGTTTATGATTGTGAATTCTTAGAACAGTAACCACATTTAGAGAGTGTTCTGAGCTCTTTTAATTTATATACTTTAGTATTCTAAGGAGTTTCTTTTAAAACGCCATCAGAATGACGGGAATAGAAAATGTAAACAGTAAACTCGGCATTTGAGACCTGTTTCAACCTATGTTCACTGTATTTTTATTCCCCGTTTTGTAATAAGGTTCTTTTGACTTGTTATTCAAGTGTCCCATTTACATCACAGAAACATTCCAATGTTTATGATTGTGAATTCTTAGAACAGTAACCACAGTTAGAGAGTGTTCTGTGCTCTTTTAACTTATATACTTTAGTATTCTAAGGAGTTTCTTTAAAAACACCATCAGAGTGACGGGAATAGGAAATGTTAACAGTAAACTCGGCATTTGAGAGTTGTTTCAACCTACGTTCACTGTATTTTAATTCCTCGGTTTGTAATAAGGTTCTTTTGACTTGTTATTCAAGTGTTCCATTTACATCACAGAAACATTCCAATGTTTATGATTGTGAATTCTTAGAACAGTAACCACATTGACAGAGTGTTCTGAGATCAAATTTCTTATATTCTGAAGGATTCTAAGTACTTTCTTTAAACACGCCATCAGAATGACGGGGATTGTAATTTTAAATAGTAAACTCACCATTACAGAGTTATCTGAACGTGTGTTCAGTGTATTTTTGTTCCCCGTTTTGTAATAAGGTTCTTTTGACTTGTTATTCAAGTGTTCCATTTACATCACAGAACAATTCCAGTGTGTATTATTGTGAATTCTTAGAACAGTAACCGCATTTACACAGTGTTCTGAGCCCTTTTAACTCATATTCTTTGGTATTCTAAGGAGTTTCTTTAAAAACACCATCATAATGACGGGAATCGGAAATGTAAACAGTGAATTCAGCATTTCAGAGTAATCTGAACGTTTGTTCAGTGTATTTTTGTTCCCCGCTGTTTAATAAGGTTCTTTTGACTTGTTATTCAAGTGTTCCATTTACATCACAGAACAATTCCAGTGTTTATTATTGTGAACTCTTAGAATGGTAACCACATTTACAGAGTGTTCTGAGCTCTTTTAACTTATATTCTTTAGTATTCTAAGGAGTTTCTTTTAAAACACCCTCAGAATGACGGGAATAGGAAATGTAAACAGTAAACTCGGCATTTGAGACCTGTTTCAACCTATGTTCACTGTATTTTTATTCCCCGGTTTGTAATAAGGTTCTTTTGACTTGTTATTCAAGTGTTACATTTACATCACAGAAACATTCCAATGTTTATGATTGTGAATTCTTAGAACAGTAACCACAGTTAGAGAGTGTTCTGTGCTCTTTTAACTTATATACTTTAGTATTCTAAGGAGTTTCTTTAAAAACACCATCAGAGTGACGGGAATAGGAAATGTTAACAGTAAACTCGGCATTTGAGACTTGTTTCAACCTATGTTCACTGTATTTTTATTTCCCGGTTTGTAATAAGGTTCTTTTGACTTGTTATTCAAGTGTTCCATTTACATCACAGAAACATTCCAATGTTTATGATTGTGAATTCTTAGAACAGTAACCACATTGACAGAGTGTTCTGAGATCAAATTTCTTATATTCTGAAGGATTCTAAGTACTTTCTTTAAACACGCCATCAGAATGACGGGGATTGTAATTTTAAATAGTAAACTCACCATTACAGAGTTATCTGAACGTGTGTTCAGTGTATTTTTGTTCCCCGGTTTGTAATAAGGTTCTTTTGACTTGTTATTCAAGTGTTCCATTTACATCACAGAACAATTCCAGTGTGTATTATTGTGAATTCTTAGAACAGTAACCGCATTTACACAGTGTTCTGAGCTCTTTTAACTCATATTCTTTGGTATTCTAAGGAGTTTCTTTAAAAACACCATCAGAATGACGGGAATCGGAAATGTAAACATTGAACTCAGCATTTCAGTGTAACCTGAACGTTTGTTCAGTGCATTTTTGTTCCCCGTTGTTTAATAAGGTTCTTTTGACTTGTTATTCAAGTGTTCCATTTACATCACAGAACAATTCCAGTGTTGATTATTGTGAACTCTTAGAACGGTAACCACATTTACAGAGTGTTCTGAGCTCTTTTAACTTATATTCTTTAGTATTCTAAGTAGTTTCTTTAAAAACGCCATCAGAATGACAGAATTGGAAATGTAAACAGTAAACTCGGCATTTTAGACCTGTTTGAACCTATTTTCACTGTATTTTTATTCCCCGTTGTGTAATAAGGTTCTTTTGACTTGTTATTCAAGTGTTCCATTTACATCACAGAACAATTCCAGTGTTTATTATTGTGAATTCTTAGAACAGTAACCACATTTAGAGAGTGTTCTGAGCACTTTTAACTTATATACTTTAGTATTCTAAGGAGTTTCTTTTGAAACGCCATCAGAATGATGGGAATAGGAAATATAAACAGTAAACTCGGCATTTGAGACCTGTTTCAACCTATGTTCACTGTATTTTTATTCCCCGGTTTGTAATAAGGTTCTTTTGACTTTTTATTCAAGTGTTCCATTTACATCACAGAAACATTCCAATGTTTATGATTGTGAATTCTTAGAACAGTAACCACATTTAGAGAGTGTTCTGAGCTCTTTTAATTTATATACTTTAGTATTCTAAGGAGTTTCTTTTAAAACGCCATCAGAATGACGGGAATAGAAAATGTAAACAGTAAACTCGGCATTTGAGACCTGTTTCAACCTATGTTCACTGTATTTTTATTCCCCGTTTTGTAATAAGGTTCTTTTGACTTGTTATTCAAGTGTCCCATTTACATCACAGAAACATTCCAATGTTTATGATTGTGAATTCTTAGAACAGTAACCACAGTTAGAGAGTGTTCTGTGCTCTTTTAACTTATATACTTTAGTATTCTAAGGAGTTTCTTTAAAAACACCATCAGAGTGACGGGAATAGGAAATGTTAACAGTAAACTCGGCATTTGAGAGTTGTTTCAACCTACGTTCACTGTATTTTAATTCCTCGGTTTGTAATAAGGTTCTTTTGACTTGTTATTCAAGTGTTCCATTTACATCACAGAAACATTCCAATGTTTATGATTGTGAATTCTTAGAACAGTAACCACATTGACAGAGTGTTCTGAGATCAAATTTCTTATATTCTGAAGGATTCTAAGTACTTTCTTTAAACACGCCATCAGAATGACGGGGATTGTAATTTTAAATAGTAAACTCACCATTACAGAGTTATCTGAACGTGTGTTCAGTGTATTTTTGTTCCCCGTTTTGTAATAAGGTTCTTTTGACTTGTTATTCAAGTGTTCCATTTACATCACAGAACAATTCCAGTGTGTATTATTGTGAATTCTTAGAACAGTAACCGCATTTACACAGTGCTCTGAGCCCTTTTAACTCATATTCTTTGGTATTCTAAGGAGTTTCTTTAAAAACACCATCATAATGACGGGAATCGGAAATGTAAACAGTGAATTCAGCATTTCAGAGTAATCTGAACGTTTGTTCAGTGTATTTTTGTTCCCCGCTGTTTAATAAGGTTCTTTTGACTTGTTATTCAAGTGTTCCATTTACATCACAGAACAATTCCAGTGTTTATTATTGTGAACTCTTAGAATGGTAACCACATTTACAGAGTGTTCTGAGCTCTTTTAACTTATATTCTTTAGTATTCTAAGGAGTTTCTTTTAAAACACCCTCAGAATGACGGGAATAGGAAATGTAAACAGTAAACTCGGCATTTGAGACCTGTTTCAACCTATGTTCACTGTATTTTTATTCCCCGGTTTGTAATAAGGTTCTTTTGACTTGTTATTCAAGTGTTACATTTACATCACAGAAACATTCCAATGTTTATGATTGTGAATTCTTAGAACAGTAACCACAGTTAGAGAGTGTTCTGTGCTCTTTTAACTTATATACTTTAGTATTCTAAGGAGTTTCTTTAAAAACACCATCAGAGTGACGGGAATAGGAAATGTTAACAGTATACTCGGCATTTGAGACTTGTTTCAACCTATGTTCACTGTATTTTTATTTCCCGGTTTGTAATAAGGTTCTTTTGACTTGTTATTCAAGTGTTCCATTTACATCACAGAAACATTCCAATGTTTATGATTGTGAATTCTTAGAACAGTAACCACATTGACAGAGTGTTCTGAGATCAAATTTCTTATATTCTGAAGGATTCTAAGTACTTTCTTTAAACACGCCATCAGAATGACGGGGATTGTAATTTTAAATAGTAAACTCACCATTACAGAGTTATCTGAACGTGTGTTCAGTGTATTTTTGTTCCCCGGTTTGTAATAAGGTTCTTTTGACTTGTTATTCAAGTGTTCCATTTACATCACAGAACAATTCCAGTGTGTATTATTGTGAATTCTTAGAACAGTAACCGCATTTACACAGTGTTCTGAGCTCTTTTAACTCATATTCTTTGGTATTCTAAGGAGTTTCTTTAAAAACACCATCAGAATGACGGGAATCGGAAATGTAAACATTGAACTCAGCATTTCAGTGTAACCTGAACGTTTGTTCAGTGCATTTTTGTTCCCCGTTGTTTAATAAGGTTCTTTTGACTTGTTATTCAAGTGTTCCATTTACATCACAGAACAATTCCAGTGTTGATTATTGTGAACTCTTAGAACGGTAACCACATTTACAGAGTGTTCTGAGCTCTTTTAACTTATATTCTTTAGTATTCTAAGTAGTTTCTTTAAAAACGCCATCAGAATGACAGAATTGGAAACGTAAACAGTAAACTCGGCATTTTAGACCTGTTTGAACCTATTTTCACTGTATTTTTATTCCCCGGTTTGTAATAAGGTTCTTTTGACTTGTTATTCAAGTGTTCCATTTACATCACAGAAACATTCCAGTGTTTATTATTGTGAATTCTTAGAACAGTAACCACATTTAGAGAGTGTTCTGAGCACTTTTATCTTATATACTTTAGTATTCTAGGGAGTTTCTTTTGAAACGCCATCAGAATGACGGGAATAGGAAATGTAAACAGTAAACTCGGCATTTGAGACCTGTTTCAACCTATGTTCACTGTATTTTTATTCCCTGGTTTGTAATAAGGTTCTTTTGACTTGTTATTCAAGTGTTCCATTTACATCACAGAAACATTCCAATGTTTATGATTGTGAATTCTTAGAACAGGAACCGCATTTACACAGTGTTCTGAGCTCTTTTAACTCATATTCTTTGGTATTCTAAGGAGTTTCTTTAAAAAACCATCAGAATGACGGGAATCGGAAATGTAAACAGTGAACTCAGCATTTCAGAGTAATCTGAACGTTTGTTCAGTGTATTTTTGTTCCCCGTTGTATAATAAGGTTCTTTTGACTTGTTATTCAAGTGTTCCATTTACATCACAGAACAATTCCAGTGTTTATTATTGTGAATTCTTAGAACAGTAACCACATTTAGAGAGTGTTCTGAGCACTTTTAACTTATATACTTTAGTATTCTAAGGAGTTTCTTTTGAAACGCCATCAGAATGACGGGAATAGGAAATGTAAACAGTAAACTCGGCATTTGAGACCTGTTTCAACCTATGTCCACTGTATTTTTATTCCCCGGTTTGTAATAAGGTTCTTTTGACTTGTTATTCAAGTGTTCCATTTACATCACAGAAACATTCCAATATTTATGATTGTGAATTCTTAGAACAGTAACCACACTTAGAGAGTGTTCTGTGCTCTTTTAACTTATATACTTTATTATTCTAAGGAGTTTTTTAAAAACACCATCAGAGTGACGGGAATAGGAAATGTTAACACTAAACTCGGCATTTGAGAGTTGTTTCAACCTATGTTCACTGTATTTTTATTCCCCGGTTTGTAATAAGGTTCTTTTGACTTGTTATTCAAGTGTTCCATTTACATCACAGAAACATTCCAATGTTTATGATTGTGAATTCTTAGAACAGTAACCACATTGACAGAGTGTTCTGAGATCAAATTTCTTATATTCCTAAGCATTCTAAGTACTTTCTTTAAACACGCCATCAGAATGACGGGGATTGTAATTTTAAATAGTAAACTCACCATTACAGAGTTATCTGAACGTGTGTTCAGTGTATTTTTGTTCCCCGTTTTGTAATAAGGTTCTTTTGACTTGTTATTCAAGTGTTCCATTTACATCACAGAACAATTCCAGTGTGTATTATTGTGAATTCTTAGAACAGTAACCGCATTTACACAGTGTTCTGAGCTCTTTTAACTCATATTCTTTGGTATTCTAAGGAGTTTCTTTAAAAACACCATCAGAATGACGGGAATAGGAAATGTAAACAGTGACCTCAGCATTTCAGAGTATTCTGAACGTTTGTTCAGTGTATTTTTGTTCCCCGTTGTGTAATAAGGTTCTTTTGACTTGTTATTCAAGTTTTCCATTTACATCACAGAACAATTCCATTTTTTATTATTGTGAATTCTTAGAACAGTAACCACATTTAGAGAGTGTTCTGAGCACTTTTATCTTATATACTTTAGTATTCTAAGGAGTTTCTTTTGAAACGCCATCAGAATGACGGGAATAGGAAATATAAACAGTAAACTCGGCATTTGAGACCTGTTTCAACCTATGTTCACTGTATTTTTATTCCCCGGTTTGTAATAAGGTTCTTTTGACTTGTTATTCAAGTGTTCCATTTACATCACAGAACAATTCCAGTGTTTATTATTGTGAATTCTTAGAACAGTAACCACATTTAGAGAGTGTTCTGAGCACTTTTATCTTATATACTTTAGTATTCTAGGGAGTTTCTTTTGAAACGCCATCAGAATGACGGGAATAGGAAATGTAAACAGTAAACTCGGCATTTGAGACCTGTTTCAACCTATGTTCACTGTATTTTTATTCCCTGGTTTGTAATAAGGTTCTTTTGACTTGTTATTCAAGTGTTCCATTTACATCACAGAAACATTCCAATGTTTATGATTGTGAATACTTAGAACAGGAACCGCATTTACACAGTGTTCTGAGCTCTTTTAACTCATATTCTTTGGTATTCTAAGGAGTTTCTTTAAAAAACCATCAGAATGACGGGAATCGGAAATGTAAACAGTGAACTCAGCATTTCAGAGTAATCTGAACGTTTGTTCAGTGTATTTTTGTTCCCCGTTGTATAATAAGGTTCTTTTGACTTGTTATTCAAGTGTTCCATTTACATCACAGAACAATTCCAGTGTTTATTATTGTGAATTCTTAGAACAGTAACCACATTTAGAGAGTGTTCTGAGCACTTTTAACTTATATACTTTAGTATTCTAAGGAGTTTCTTTTGAAACGCCATCAGAATGACGGGAATAGGAAATATAAACAGTAAACTCGGCATTTGAGACCTGTTTCAACCTATGTTCACTGTATTTTTATTCCCCGGTTTGTAATAAGGTTCTTTTGACTTGTTATTCAAGTGTTCCATTTACATCACAGAAACATTCCAATGTTTATGATTGTGAATTCTTAGAACAGTAACCACATTTAGAGAGTGTTCTGAGCTCTTTTAACTTATATACTTTAGTATTCTATGGAGTTTCTTTTAAAACGCCATCAGAATGACGGGAATAGGAAATGTAAACAGTAAACTCGGCATTTGAGACCTGTTTCAACCTATGTTCACTGAATTTTTATTCCCCGGTTTGTAATAAGGTTCTTTTGACTTGTTATTCAAGTGTTCCATTTACATCACAGAAACATTCCAATATTTATGATTGTGAATTCTTAGAACAGTAACCACACTTAGAGAGTGTTCTGTGCTCTTTTAACTTATATACTTTATTATTCTAAGGAGTTTTTTAAAAACACCATCAGAGTGACGGGAATAGGAAATGTTAACAGTAAACTCGGCATTTGAGAGTTGTTTCAACCTATGTTCACTGTATTTTTATTCCCCGGTTTGTAATAAGGTTCTTTTGACTTGTTATTCAAGTGTTCCATTAACATCACAGAAACATTCCAATGTTTATGATTGTGAATTCTTAGAACAGTAAGCACATTGACAGAGTGTTCTGAGATCAAATTTCTTATATTCCTAAGCATTCTAAGTACTTTCTTTAAACACGCCATCAGAATGACGGGGATTGTAATTTTAAATAGTAAACTCACCATTACAGAGTTATCTGAACGTGTGTTCAGTGTATTTTTGTTCCCCGTTTTGTAATAAGGTTCTTTTGACTTGTTATTCAAGTGTTCCATTTACATCACAGAACAATTCCAGTGTGTATTATTGTGAATTCTTAGAACAGTAACCGCATTTACACAGTGTTCTGAGCTCTTTTAACTCATATTCTTTGGTATTCTAAGGAGTTTCTTTAAAAACACCATCAGAATGACGGGAATAGGAAATGTAAACAGTGAACTCGGCATTTCAGAGTATTCTGAACGTTTGTTCAGTGTATTTTTGTTCCCCGTTGTGTAATAAGGTTCTTTTGACTTGTTATTCAAGTGTTCCATTTACATCACAGAACAATTCCAGTGTTTATTATTGTGAATTCTTAGAACAGTAACCACATTTAGAGAGTGTTCTGAGCACTTTTAACTTATATACTTTAGTATTCTAAGGAGTTTCTTTTGAAACGCCATCAGAATGACGGGAATAGGAAATATAAACAGTAAACTCGGCATTTGAGACCTGTTTCAACCTATGTCCACTGTATTTTTATTCCCCGGTTTGTAATAAGGTTCTTTTGACTTGTTATTCAAGTGTTCCATTTACATCACAGAAACATTCCAATGTTTATGATTGTGAATTCTTAGAACAGTAACCACATTTAGAGAGTGTTCTGAGCTCTTTTAACTTATATACTTTAGTATTCTAAGGAGTTTCTTTTAAAACACCATCAGAATGACGGGAATAGGAAATGTAAACAGTAAACTCGGCATTTGAGACCTGTTTCAACCTATGTTCACTGTATTTTTATTCCCCGGTTTGTAATAAGGTTCTTTTGACTTGTTATTCAAGTGGTCCATTTACATCACAGAAACATTCCAATGTTTATGATTGTGAATTCTTAGAACAGTAACCACAGTTAGAGAGTGTTCTGTGCTCTTTTAACTTATATACTTTAGTATTCTAAGAAGTTTCTTTAAAAACACCATCAGAGTGACGGGAATAGGAAATGTTAACAGTAAACTCGGCATTTGAGACTTGTTTCAACCTATGTTCACTGTATTTTTATTCCCCGGTTTGTAATAAGGTACTTTTGACTTGTTATTCAAGTGTTCCATTTACATCACAGAACAATTCCAGTGTTTATTATTGTGAATTCTTAGAACAGTAACCACATTTAGAGAGTGTTCTGAGCACTTTTAACTTATATACTTTAGTATTCTAAGGAGTTTCTTTTGAAACGCCATCAGAATGACGGGAATAGGAAATATAAACAGTAAACTCGGCATTTGAGACCTGTTTCAACCTATGTCCACTGTATTTTTATTCCCCGGTTTGTAATAAGGTTCTTTTGACTTGTTATTCAAGTGTTCCATTTACATCACAGAAACATTCCAATGTTTATGATTGTGAATTCTTAGAACAGTAACCACATTTAGAGAGTGTTCTGAGCTCTTTTAACTTATATACTTTAGTATTCTAAGGAGTTTCTTTTAAAACACCATCAGAATGACGGGAATAGGAAATGTAAACAGTAAACTCGGCATTTGAGACCTGTTTCAACCTATGTTCACTGTATTTTTATTCCCCGGTTTGTAATAAGGTTCTTTTGACTTGTTATTCAAGTGGTCCATTTACATCACAGAAACATTCCAATGTTTATGATTGTGAATTCTTAGAACAGTAACCACAGTTAGAGAGTGTTCTGTGCTCTTTTAACTTATATACTTTAGTATTCTAAGAAGTTTCTTTAAAAACACCATCAGAGTGACGGGAATAGGAAATGTTAACAGTAAACTCGGTTTTCGAGACTTGTTTCAACCTATGTCCACTGTATTTTTATTCCCCGGTTTGTAATAAGGTACTTTTGACTTGTTATTCAAGTGTTCCATTTACATCACAGAACAATTCCAGTGTTTATTATTGTGAATTCTTAGAACAGTAACCACATTTAGAGAGTGTTCTGAGCACTTTTATCTTATATACTTTAGTATTCTAAGGAGTTTCTTTTGAAACGCCATCAGAATGACGGGAATAGGAAATATAAACAGTAAACTCGGCATTTGAGACCTGTTTCAACCTATGTCCACTGTATTTTTATTCCCCGGTTTGTAATAAGGTTCTTTTGACTTGTTATTCAAGTGTTCCATTTACATCACAGAAACATTCCAATGTTTATGATTGTGAATTCTTAGAACAGTAACCACAGTTAGAGAGTGTTCTGTGCTCTTTTAACTTTTATACTTTAGTATTCTAAGAAGTTTCTTTAAAAACACCATCAGAGTGACGGGAATAGGAAATGTTAACAGTAAACTCGGCATTTGAGACTTGTTTCAACCTATGTTCACTGTATTTTTATTCCCCGGTTTGTAATAAGGTACTTTTGACTTGTTATTCAAGTGTTCCATTTACATCACAGAACAATTCCAGTGTTTATTATTGTGAATTCTTAGAACAGTAACCACATTTAGAGAGTGTTCTGAGCACTTTTATCTTATATACTTTAGTATTCTAAGGAGTTTCTTTTGAATCGCCATCAGAATGACGGGAATAGGAAATATAAACAGTAAACTCGGCATTTGAGACCTGTTTCAACCTATGTTCACTGTATTTTTATTCCCCGGTTTGTAATAAGGTTCTTTTGACTTGTTATTCAAGTGTTCCATTTACATCACAGAAACATTCCAATGTTTATGATTGTGAATTCTTAGAACAGTAACCACATTTAGAGAGTGTTCTGAGCTCTTTTAACTTATATACTTTAGTATTCTAAGGAGATTCTTTTAAAACGCCATCAGAATGACGGGAATAGGAAATGTAAACAGTAAACTCGGCATTTGAGACCTGTTTCAACCTATGTTCACTGTATTTTTATTCCCCGGTTTGTAATAAGGTTCTTTTGACTTGTTATTCAAGTGTTCCATTTACATCACAGAAACATTCCAATGTTTATGATTGTGAATTCTTAGAACAGTAACCACAGTTAGAAAGTGTTCTGTGCTCTTTTAACTTATATACTTTAGTATTCTAAGAAGTTTCTTTAAAAACACCATCAGAGTGACGGGAATAGGACATGTTAACAGTAAACTCGGCATTTGAGACTTGTTTCAACCTATGTTCACTGTATTTTTATTCCCCGGTTTGTAATAAGGTTCTTTTGACTTGTTATTCAAGTGTTCCATTTACATCACAGAACAATTCCAGTGTTTATTATTGTGAATTCTTAGAACAGTAACCACATTTAGAGAGTGTTCTGAGCACTTTTATCTTATATACTTTAGTATTCTAAAGAGTTTCTTTGAAACGCCATCAGAATGACGGGAATTGGAAATGTAAACAGTAAACTCGGCATGTTAGACCTGTTTGAACTTATTTTCACTGTATTTTTATTCCCCGGTTTGTAATAAGGTTCTTTTGACTTGTTATTCAAGTGTTCCATTTACATCACAGAACAATTCCAGTGTGTATTATTGTGAATTCTTAGAACAGTAACCGCATTTACACAGTGTTCTGAGCTCTTTTAACTCATTTTCTTTGTTATTCTAAGGAGTTTCTTTAAAAACACCATCAGAATGACGGGAATAGGAAATGTAAACAGTGAACTCGGCATTTCAGAGTATTCTGAACGTTTGTTCAGTGTATTTTTGTTCCCCTTTGTGTAATAAGGTTCTTTTGACTTGTTATTCAAGTGTTCCATTTACATCACAGAACAATTGCAGTGTTCATTATTGTGAATTCTTAGAACAGTAACCACATTTACAGAGTGTTCTGAGCTCTTTTAACTTATATACTTTAGTATTCTAAGGAGTTTCTTTTGAAATGCCATCAGAATGACGGGAATAGGAAATATAAACAGTAAACTCGGCATTTTAGACCCGTTTCAACCTATGTTCACTGTATTTTTATTCCCCGGTTTGTAATAAGGTTCTTTTGACTTGTTATTCAAGTGGTCCATTTACATCACAGAAACATTCCAATGTTTATGATTGTGAATTCTTAGAACAGTAACCACAGTTAGAGAGTGTTCTGTGCTCTTTTAACTTATATACTTTAGTATTCTAAGAAGTTTCTTTAAAAACACCATCAGAGTGACGGGAATAGGAAATGTTAACAGTAAACTCGGTATTCGAGACTTGTTTCAACCTATGTCCACTGTATTTTTATTCCCCGGTTTGTAATAAGGTACTTTTGACTTGTTATTCAAGTGTTCCATTTACATCACAGAACAATTCCAGTGTTTATTATTGTGAATTCTTAGAACAGTAACCACATTTAGAGAGTGTTCTGAGCACTTTTATCTTATATACTTTAGTATTCTAAGGAGTTTCTTTTGAAACGCCATCAGAATGACGGGAATAGGAAATATAAACAGTAAACTCGGCATTTGAGACCTGTTTCAACCTATGTTCACTGTATTTTTATTCCCCGGTTTGTAATAAGGTTCTTTTGACTTGTTATTCAAGTGTTCCATTTACATCACAGAAACATTCCAATGTTTATGATTGTGAATTCTTAGAACAGTAACCACATTTAGAGAGTGTTCTGAGCTCTTTTAACTTATATACTTTAGTATTCTAAGGAGATTCTTTTAAAACGCCATCAGAATGACGGGAATAGGAAATGTTAACAGTAAACTCGGCATTTGAGACCTGTTTCAACCTATGTTCACTGTATTTTTATTCCCCGGTTTGTAATAAGGTTCTTTTGACTTGTTATTCAAGTGTTCCATTTACATCACAGAACAATTCCAGTGTTTATTATTGTGAATTCTTAGAACAGTAACCACATTTAGAGAGTGTTCTGAGCACTTTTAACTTATATACTTTAGTATTCTAAGGAGTTTCTTTTGAAACGCCATCAGAATGACGGGAATAGGAAATATAAACAGTAAACTCGGCATTTGAGACCTGTTTCAACCTATGTCCACTGTATTTTTATTCCCCGGTTTGTAATAAGGTTCTTTTGACTTGTTATTCAAGTGTTCCATTTACATCACAGAAACATTCCAATGTTTATGATTGTGAATTCTTAGAACAGTAACCACATTTAGAGAGTGTTCTGAGCTCTTTTAACTTATATACTTTAGTATTCTAAGGAGTTTCTTTTAAAACACCATCAGAATGACGGGAATAGGAAATGTTAACAGTAAACTCGGCATTTGAGACTTGTTTCAACCTATGTTCACTGTATTTTTATTCCCCGGTTTGTAATAAGGTACTTTTGACTTGTTATTCAAGTGTTCCATTTACATCACAGAACAATTCCAGTGTTTATTATTTTGAATTCTTAGAACAGTAACCACATTTAGAGAGTGTTCTGAGCACTTTTAACTTATATACTTTAGTATTCTAAGGAGTTTCTTTTGAAACGCCATCAGAATGACGGGAATAGGAAATATAAACAGTAAACTCGGCATTTGAGACCTGTTTCAACCTATGTCCACTGTATTTTTATTCCCCGGTTTGTAATAAGGTTCTTTTGACTTGTTATTCAAGTGTTCCATTTACATCACAGAAACATTCCAATGTTTATGATTGTGAATTCTTAGAACAGTAACCACAGTTAGAGAGTGTTCTGTGCTCTTTTAACTTTTATACTTTAGTATTCTAAGAAGTTTCTTTAAAAACACCATCAGAGTGACGGGAATAGGAAATGTTAACAGTAAACTCGGCATTTGAGACTTGTTTCAACCTATGTTCACTGTATTTTTATTCCCCGGTTTGTAATAAGGTACTTTTGACTTGTTATTCAAGTGTTCCATTTACATCACAGAACAATTCCAGTGTTTATTATTGTGAATTCTTAGAACAGTAACCACATTTAGAGAGTGTTCTGAGCACTTTTATCTTATATACTTTAGTATTCTAAGGAGTTTCTTTTGAATCGCCATCAGAATGACGGGAATAGGAAATATAAACAGTAAACTCGGCATTTGAGACCTGTTTCAACCTATGTTCACTGTATTTTTATTCCCCGGTTTGTAATAAGGTTCTTTTGACTTGTTATTCAAGTGTTCCATTTACATCACAGAAACATTCCAATGTTTATGATTGTGAATTCTTAGAACAGTAACCACATTTAGAGAGTGTTCTGAGCTCTTTTTACTTATATACTTTAGTATTCTAAGGAGATTCTTTTAAAACGCCATCAGAATGACGGGAATAGGAAATGTAAACAGTAAACTCGGCATTTGAGACCTGTTTCAACCTATGTTCACTGTATTTTTATTCCCCGGTTTGTAATAAGGTTCTTTTGACTTGTTATTCAAGTGTTCCATTTACATCACAGAAACATTCCAATGTTTATGATTGTGAATTCTTAGAACAGTAACCACAGTTA
Organism: Myotis nattereri; assembly: GCF_964212035.1. Classification (NCBI taxonomy): domain Eukaryota; kingdom Metazoa; phylum Chordata; class Mammalia; order Chiroptera; family Vespertilionidae; genus Myotis; species Myotis nattereri. Next base: position 35,369,918 of record NC_138090.1, read on the forward strand.
GAAAGTGTTCTGTGCTCTTTTAACTTATATACTTTAGTATTCTAAGAAGTTTCTTTAAAAACACCATCAGAGTGACGGGAATAGGACATGTTAACAGTAAACTCGGCATTTGAGACTTGTTTCAACCTATGTTCACTGTATTTTTATTCCCCGGTTTGTAATAAGGTTCTTTTGACTTGTTATTCAAGTGTTCCATTTACATCACAGAACAATTCCAGTGTTTATTATTGTGAATTCTTAGAACAGTAACCACATTTAGAGAGTGTTCTGAGCTCTTTTAACTTATATACTTTAGTATTCTATGGAGTTTCTTTTAAAACGCCATCAGAATGACGGGAATAGGAAATGTAAACAGTAAACTCGGCATTTGAGACCTGTTTCAACCTATGTTCACTGAATTTTTATTCCCCGGTTTGTAATAAGGTTCCTTTGACTTGTTATTCAAGTGTTCCATTTACGTCACAGAAACATTCCAATATTTATGATTGTGAATTCTTAGAACAGTAACCACACTTAGAGAGTGTTCTGTGCTCTTTTAACTTATATACTTTATTATTCTAAGGAGTTTTTTAAAAACACCATCAGAGTGACGGGAATAGGAAATGTTAACAGTAAACTCGGCATTTGAGAGTTGTTTCAACCTATGTTCACTGTATTTTTATTCCCCGGTTTGTAATAAGGTTCTTTTGACTTGTTATTCAAGTGTTCCATTAACATCACAGAAACATTCCAATGTTTATGATTGTGAATTCTTAGAACAGTAAGCACATTGACAGAGTGTTCTGAGATCAAATTTCTTATATTCCTAAGCATTCTAAGTACTTTCTTTAAACACGCCATCAGAATGACGGGGATTGTAATTTTAAATAGTAAACTCACCATTACAGAGTTATCTGAACGTGTGTTCAGTGTATTTTTGTTCCCCGTTTTGTAATAAGGTTCTTTTGACTTGTTATTCAAGTGTTCCATTTACATCACAGAACAATTCCAGTGTGTATTATTGTGAATTCTTAGAACAGTAACCGCATTTACACAGTGTTCTGAGCTCTTTTAACTCATATTCTTTGGTATTCTAAGGAGTTTCTTTAAAAACACCATCAGAATGACGGGAATAGGAAATGTAAACAGTGAACTCGGCATTTCAGAGTATTCTGAACGTTTGTTCAGTGTATTTTTGTTCCCCGTTGTGTAATAAGGTTCTTTTGACTTGTTATTCAAGTGTTCCATTTACATCACAGAACAATTCCAGTGTTTATTATTGTGAATTCTTAGAACAGTAACCACATTTAGAGAGTGTTCTGAGCACTTTTAACTTATATACTTTAGTATTCTAAGGAGTTTCTTTTGAAACGCCATCAGAATGACGGGAATAGGAAATATAAACAGTAAACTCGGCATTTGAGACCTGTTTCAACCTATGTCCACTGTATTTTTATTCCCCGGTTTGTAATAAGGTTCTTTTGACTTGTTATTCAAGTGTTCCATTTACATCACAGAAACATTCCAATGTTTATGATTGTGAATTCTTAGAACAGTAACCACATTTAGAGAGTGTTCTGAGCTCTTTTAACTTATATACTTTAGTATTCTAAGGAGTTTCTTTTAAAACACCATCAGAATGACGGGAATAGGAAATGTAAACAGTAAACTCGGCATTTGAGACCTGTTTCAACCTATGTTCACTGTATTTTTATTCCCCGGTTTGTAATAAGGTTCTTTTGACTTGTTATTCAAGTGGTCCATTTACATCACAGAAACATTCCAATGTTTATGATTGTGAATTCTTAGAACAGTAACCACAGTTAGAGAGTGTTCTGTGCTCTTTTAACTTATATACTTTAGTATTCTAAGAAGTTTCTTTAAAAACACCATCAGAGTGACGGGAATAGGAAATGTTAACAGTAAACTCGGCATTTGAGACTTGTTTCAACCTATGTTCACTGTATTTTTATTCCCCGGTTTGTAATAAGGTACTTTTGACTTGTTATTCAAGTGTTCCATTTACATCACAGAACAATTCCAGTGTTTATTATTGTGAATTCTTAGAACAGTAACCACATTTAGAGAGTGTTCTGAGCACTTTTAACTTATATACTTTAGTATTCTAAGGAGTTTCTTTTGAAACGCCATCAGAATGACGGGAATAGGAAATATAAACAGTAAACTCGGCATTTGAGACCTGTTTCAACCTATGTCCACTGTATTTTTATTCCCCGGTTTGTAATAAGGTTCTTTTGACTTGTTATTCAAGTGTTCCATTTACATCACAGAAACATTCCAATGTTTATGATTGTGAATTCTTAGAACAGTAACCACATTTAGAGAGTGTTCTGAGCTCTTTTAACTTATATACTTTAGTATTCTAAGGAGTTTCTTTTAAAACACCATCAGAATGACGGGAATAGGAAATGTAAACAGTAAACTCGGCATTTGAGACCTGTTTCAACCTATGTTCACTGTATTTTTATTCCCCGGTTTGTAATAAGGTTCTTTTGACTTGTTATTCAAGTGGTCCATTTACATCACAGAAACATTCCAATGTTTATGATTGTGAATTCTTAGAACAGTAACCACAGTTAGAGAGTGTTCTGTGCTCTTTTAACTTATATACTTTAGTATTCTAAGAAGTTTTTAAAAACACCATCAGAGTGACGGGAATAGGAAATGTTAACAGTAAACTCGGTATTCGAGACTTGTTTCAACCTATGTCCACTGTATTTTTATTCCCCGGTTTGTAATAAGGTACTTTTGACTTGTTATTCAAGTGTTCCATTTACATCACAGAACAATTCCAGTGTTTATTATTGTGAATTCTTAGAACAGTAACCACATTTAGAGAGTGTTCTGAGCACTTTTATCTTATATACTTTAGTATTCTAAGGAGTTTCTTTTGAAACGCCATCAGAATGACGGGAATAGGAAATATAAACAGTAAACTCGGCATTTGAGACCTGTTTCAACCTATGTTCACTGTATTTTTATTCCCTGGTTTGTAATAAGGTTCTTTTGACTTGTTATTCAAGTGTTCCATTTACATCACAGAAACATTCCAATGTTTATGATTGTGAATTCTTAGAACAGTAACCACATTTAGAGAGTGTTCTGAGCTCTTTTAACTTATATACTTTAGTATTCTAAGGAGATTCTTTTAAAACGCCATCAGAATGACGGGAATAGGAAATGTTAACAGTAAACTCGGCATTTGAGACCTGTTTCAACCTATGTTCACTGTATTTTTATTCCCCGGTTTGTAATAAGGTTCTTTTGACTTGTTATTCAAGTGTTCCATTTACATCACAGAACAATTCCAGTGTTTATTATTGTGAATTCTTAGAACAGTAACCACATTTAGAGAGTGTTCTGAGCACTTTTAACTTATATACTTTAGTATTCTAAGGAGTTTCTTTTGAAACGCCATCAGAATGACGGGAATAGGAAATATAAACAGTAAACTCGGCATTTGAGACCTGTTTCAACCTATGTCCACTGTATTTTTATTCCCCGGTTTGTAATAAGGTTCTTTTGACTTGTTATTCAAGTGTTCCATTTACATCACAGAAACATTCCAATGTTTATGATTGTGAATTCTTAGAACAGTAACCACATTTAGAGAGTGTTCTGAGCTCTTTTAACTTATATACTTTAGTATTCTAAGGAGTTTCTTTTAAAACACCATCAGAATGACGGGAATAGGAAATGTTAACAGTAAACTCGGCATTTGAGACTTGTTTCAACCTATGTTCACTGTATTTTTATTCCCCGGTTTGTAATAAGGTACTTTTGACTTGTTATTCAAGTGTTCCATTTACATCACAGAACAATTCCAGTGTTTATTATTTTGAATTCTTAGAACAGTAACCACATTTAGAGAGTGTTCTGAGCACTTTTAACTTATATACTTTAGTATTCTAAGGAGTTTCTTTTGAAACGCCATCAGAATGACGGGAATAGGAAATATAAACAGTAAACTCGGCATTTGAGACCTGTTTCAACCTATGTCCACTGTATTTTTATTCCCCGGTTTGTAATAAGGTTCTTTTGACTTGTTATTCAAGTGTTCCATTTACATCACAGAAACATTCCAATGTTTATGATTGTGAATTCTTAGAACAGTAACCACAGTTAGAGAGTGTTCTGTGCTCTTTTAACTTTTATACTTTAGTATTCTAAGAAGTTTCTTTAAAAACACCATCAGAGTGACGGGAATAGGAAATGTTAACAGTAAACTCGGCATTTGAGACTTGTTTCAACCTATGTTCACTGTATTTTTATTCCCCGGTTTGTAATAAGGTACTTTTGACTTGTTATTCAAGTGTTCCATTTACATCACAGAACAATTCCAGTGTTTATTATTGTGAATTCTTAGAACAGTAACCACATTTAGAGAGTGTTCTGAGCACTTTTATCTTATATACTTTAGTATTCTAAGGAGTTTCTTTTGAATCGCCATCAGAATGACGGGAATAGGAAATATAAACAGTAAACTCGGCATTTGAGACCTGTTTCAACCTATGTTCACTGTATTTTTATTCCCCGGTTTGTAATAAGGTTCTTTTGACTTGTTATTCAAGTGTTCCATTTACATCACAGAAACATTCCAATGTTTATGATTGTGAATTCTTAGAACAGTAACCACATTTAGAGAGTGTTCTGAGCTCTTTTAACTTATATACTTTAGTATTCTAAGGAGATTCTTTTAAAACGCCATCAGAATGACGGGAATAGGAAATGTAAACAGTAAACTCGGCATTTGAGACCTGTTTCAACCTATGTTCACTGTATTTTTATTCCCCGGTTTGTAATAAGGTTCTTTTGACTTGTTATTCAAGTGTTCCATTTACATCACAGAAACATTCCAATGTTTATGATTGTGAATTCTTAGAACAGTAACCACAGTTAGAAAGTGTTCTGTGCTCTTTTAACTTATATACTTTAGTATTCTAAGAAGTTTCTTTAAAAACACCATCAGAGTGACGGGAATAGGACATGTTAACAGTAAACTCGGCATTTGAGACTTGTTTCAACCTATGTTCACTGTATTTTTATTCCCCGGTTTGTAATAAGGTTCTTTTGACTTGTTATTCAAGTGTTCCATTTACATCACAGAACAATTCCAGTGTTTATTATTGTGAATTCTTAGAACAGTAACCACATTTAGAGAGTGTTCTGAGCACTTTTATCTTATATACTTTAGTATTCTAAAGAGTTTCTTTGAAACGCCATCAGAATGACGGGAATTGGAAATGTAAACAGTAAACTCGGCATGTTAGACCTGTTTGAACTAATTTTCACTGTATTTTTATTCCCCGGTTTGTAATAAGGTTCTTTTGACTTGTTATTCAAGTGTTCCATTTACATCACAGAACAATTCCAGTGTGTATTATTGTGAATTCTTAGAACAGTAACCGCATTTACACAGTGTTCTGAGCTCTTTTAACTCATTTTCTTTGTTATTCTAAGGAGTTTCTTTAAAAACACCATCAGAATGACGGGAATAGGAAATGTAAACAGTGAACTCGGCATTTCAGAGTATTCTGAACGTTTGTTCAGTGTATTTTTGTTCCCCTTTGTGTAATAAGGTTCTTTTGACTTGTTATTCAAGTGTTCCATTTACATCACAGAACAATTGCAGTGTTCATTATTGTGAATTCTTAGAACAGTAACCACATTTACAGAGTGTTCTGAGCTCTTTTAACTTATATACTTTAGTATTCTAAGGAGTTTCTTTTGAAATGCCATCAGAATGACGGGAATAGGAAATATAAACAGTAAACTCGGCATTTTAGACCCGTTTCAACCTATGTTCACTGTATTTTTATTCCCCGGTTTGTAATAAGGTTCTTTTGACTTGTTATTCAAGTGGTCCATTTACATCACAGAAACATTCCAATGTTTATGATTGTGAATTCTTAGAACAGTAACCACAGTTAGAGAGTGTTCTGTGCTCTTTTAACTTATATACTTTAGTATTCTAAGAAGTTTCTTTAAAAACACCATCAGAGTGACGGGAATAGGAAATGTTAACAGTAAACTCGGTATTCGAGACTTGTTTCAACCTATGTCCACTGTATTTTTATTCCCCGGTTTGTAATAAGGTACTTTTGACTTGTTATTCAAGTGTTCCATTTACATCACAGAACAATTCCAGTGTTTATTATTGTGAATTCTTAGAACAGTAACCACATTTAGAGAGTGTTCTGAGCACTTTTATCTTATATACTTTAGTATTCTAAGGAGTTTCTTTTGAAACGCCATCAGAATGACGGGAATAGGAAATATAAACAGTAAACTCGGCATTTGAGACCTGTTTCAACCTATGTTCACTGTATTTTTATTCCCCGGTTTGTAATAAGGTTCTTTTGACTTGTTATTCAAGTGTTCCATTTACATCACAGAAACATTCCAATGTTTATGATTGTGAATTCTTAGAACAGTAACCACATTTAGAGAGTGTTCTGAGCTCTTTTAACTTATATACTTTAGTATTCTAAGGAGATTCTTTTAAAACGCCATCAGAATGACGGGAATAGGAAATGTTAACAGTAAACTCGGCATTTGAGACCTGTTTCAACCTATGTTCACTGTATTTTTATTCCCCGGTTTGTAATAAGGTTCTTTTGACTTGTTATTCAAGTGTTCCATTTACATCACAGAACAATTCCAGTGTTTATTATTGTGAATTCTTAGAACAGTAACCACATTTAGAGAGTGTTCTGAGCACTTTTAACTTATATACTTTAGTATTCTAAGGAGTTTCTTTTGAAACGCCATCAGAATGACGGGAATAGGAAATATAAACAGTAAACTCGGCATTTGAGACCTGTTTCAACCTATGTCCACTGTATTTTTATTCCCCGGTTTGTAATAAGGTTCTTTTGACTTGTTATTCAAGTGTTCCATTTACATCACAGAAACATTCCAATGTTTATGATTGTGAATTCTTAGAACAGTAACCACATTTAGAGAGTGTTCTGAGCTCTTTTAACTTATATACTTTAGTATTCTAAGGAGTTTCTTTTAAAACACCATCAGAATGACGGGAATAGGAAATGTTAACAGTAAACTCGGCATTTGAGACTTGTTTCAACCTATGTTCACTGTATTTTTATTCCCCGGTTTGTAATAAGGTACTTTTGACTTGTTATTCAAGTGTTCCATTTACATCACAGAACAATTCCAGTGTTTATTATTTTGAATTCTTAGAACAGTAACCACATTTAGAGAGTGTTCTGAGCACTTTTAACTTATATACTTTAGTATTCTAAGGAGTTTCTTTTGAAACGCCATCAGAATGACGGGAATAGGAAATATAAACAGTAAACTCGGCATTTGAGACCTGTTTCAACCTATGTCCACTGTATTTTTATTCCCCGGTTTGTAATAAGGTTCTTTTGACTTGTTATTCAAGTGTTCCATTTACATCACAGAAACATTCCAATGTTTATGATTGTGAATTCTTAGAACAGTAACCACAGTTAGAGAGTGTTCTGTGCTCTTTTAACTTTTATACTTTAGTATTCTAAGAAGTTTCTTTAAAAACACCATCAGAGTGACGGGAATAGGAAATGTTAACAGTAAACTCGGCATTTGAGACTTGTTTCAACCTATGTTCACTGTATTTTTATTCCCCGGTTTGTAATAAGGTACTTTTGACTTGTTATTCAAGTGTTCCATTTACATCACAGAACAATTCCAGTGTTTATTATTGTGAATTCTTAGAACAGTAACCACATTTAGAGAGTGTTCTGAGCACTTTTATCTTATATACTTTAGTATTCTAAGGAGTTTCTTTTGAATCGCCATCAGAATGACGGGAATAGGAAATATAAACAGTAAACTCGGCATTTGAGACCTGTTTCAACCTATGTTCACTGTATTTTTATTCCCCGGTTTGTAATAAGGTTCTTTTGACTTGTTATTCAAGTGTTCCATTTACATCACAGAAACATTCCAATGTTTATGATTGTGAATTCTTAGAACAGTAACCACATTTAGAGAGTGTTCTGAGCTCTTTTTACTTATATACTTTAGTATTCTAAGGAGATTCTTTTAAAACGCCATCAGAATGACGGGAATAGGAAATGTAAACAGTAAACTCGGCATTTGAGACCTGTTTCAACCTATGTTCACTGTATTTTTATTCCCCGGTTTGTAATAAGGTTCTTTTGACTTGTTATTCAAGTGTTCCATTTACATCACAGAAACATTCCAATGTTTATGATTGTGAATTCTTAGAACAGTAACCACAGTTAGAAAGTGTTCTGTGCTCTTTTAACTTATATACTTTAGTATTCTAAGAAGTTTCTTTAAAAACACCATCAGAGTGACGGGAATAGGACATGTTAACAGTAAACTCGGCATTTGAGACTTGTTTCAACCTATGTTCACTGTATTTTTATTCCCCGGTTTGTAATAAGGTTCTTTTGACTTGTTATTCAAGTGTTCCATTTACATCACAGAACAATTCCAGTGTTTATTATTGTGAATTCTTAGAACAGTAACCACATTTAGAGAGTGTTCTGAGCACTTTTATCTTATATACTTTAGTATTCTAAAGAGTTTCTTTGAAACGCCATCAGAATGACGGGAATTGGAAATGTAAACAGTAAACTCGGCATGTTAGACCTGTTTGAACTTATTTTCACTGTATTTTTATTCCCCGGTTTGTAATAAGGTTCTTTTGACTTGTTATTCAAGTGTTCCATTTACATCACAGAACAATTCCAGTGTGTATTATTGTGAATTCTTAGAACAGTAACCGCATTTACACAGTGTTCTGAGCTCTTTTAACTCATTTTCTTTGTTATTCTAAGGAGTTTCTTTAAAAACACCATCAGAATGACGGGAATAGGAAATGTAAACAGTGAACTCGGCATTTCAGAGTATTCTGAACGTTTGTTCAGTGTATTTTTGTTCCCCTTTGTGTAATAAGGTTCTTTTGACTTGTTATTCAAGTGTTCCATTTACATCACAGAACAATTCCAGTGTTCATTATTGTGAATTCTTAGAACAGTAACCACATTTACAGAGTGTTCTGAGCTCTTTTAACTTATATACTTTAGTATTCTAAGGAGTTTCTTTTGAAATGCCATCAGAATGACGGGAATAGGAAATATAAACAGTAAACTCGGCATTTTAGACCCGTTTCAACCTATGTTCACTGTATTTTTATTCCCCGGTTTGTAATAAGGTTCTTTTGACTTGTTATTCAAGTGTTCCATTTACATCACAGAAACATTCCAATGTTTATGATTGTGAATTCTTAGAACAGTAACCACAGTTAGAGAGTGTTCTGTGCTCTTTTAACTTATATACTTTAGTATTCTAAGAAGTTTCTTTAAAAACACCATCAGAGTGACGGGAATAGGAAATGTTAACAGTAAACTCGGCATTTGAGACTTGTTTCAACCTATGTTCACTGTATTTTTATTCCCCGGTTTGTAATAAGGTACTTTTGACTTGTTATTCAAGTGTTCCATTTACATCACAGAACAATTCCAGTGTTTATTATTGTGAATTCTTAGAACAGTAACCACATTTAGAGAGTGTTCTGAGCACTTTTAACTTATATACTTTAGTATTCTAAGGAGTTTCTTTTGAAACGCCATCAGAATGACGGGAATAGGAAATATAAACAGTAAACTCGGCATTTGAGACCTGTTTCAACCTATGTCCACTGTATTTTTATTCCCCGGTTTGTAATAAGGTTCTTTTGACTTGTTATTCAAGTGTTCCATTTACATCACAGAAACATTCCAATGTTTATGATTGTGAATTCTTAGAACAGTAACCACATTTAGAGAGTGTTCTGAGCTCTTTTAACTTATATACTTTAGTATTCTAAGGAGTTTCTTTTAAAACACCATCAGAATGACGGGAATAGGAAATGTTAACAGTAAACTCGGCATTTGAGACTTGTTTCAACCTATGTTCACTGTATTTTTATTCCCCGGTTTGTAATAAGGTTCTTTTGACTTGTTATTCAAGTGTTCCATTTACATCACAGAACAATTCCAGTGTTTATTATTGTGAATTCTTAGAACAGTAACCACATTTAGAGAGTGTTCTGAGCACTTTTATCTTATATACTTTAGTATTCTAAGGAGTTTCTTTTGAAACGCCATCAGAATGACGGGAATAGGAAATATAAACAGAAAACTCGGCATTTGAGACCTGTTTCAACCTATGTCCACTGTATTTTTATTCCCCGGTTTGTAATAAGGTTCTTTTGACTTGTTATTCAAGTGTTCCATTTACATCACAGAAACATTCCAATGTTTATGATTGTGAATTCTTAGATAAAGTAACCACATTTAGAGAGTGTTCTGAGCTCTTTTAACTTATATACTTTAGTATTCTAAGGAGTTTCTTTTAAAACACCATCAGAATGACGGGAATAGGAAATGTAAACAGTAAACTCGGCATTTGAGACCTGTTTCAACCTATGTTCACTGTATTTTTATTCCCCGGTTTGTAATAAGGTTCTTTTGACTTGTTATTCAAGTGGTCCATTTACATCACAGAAACATTCCAATGTTTATGATTGTGAATTCTTAGAACAGTAACCACAGTTAGAGAGTGTTCTGTGCTCTTTTAACTTATATACTTTAGTATTCTAAGAAGTTTCTTTAAAAACACCATCAGAGTGACGGGAATAGGAAATGTTAACAGTAAACTCGGTATTCGAGACTTGTTTCAACCTATGTCCACTGTATTTTTATTCCCCGGTTTGTAATAAGGTACTTTTGACTTGTTATTCAAGTGTTCCATTTACATCACAGAACAATTCCAGTGTTTATTATTGTGAATTCTTAGAACAGTAACCACATTTAGAGAGTGTTCTGAGCACTTTTATCTTATATACTTTAGTATTCTAAGGAGTTTCTTTTGAAACGCCATCAGAATGACGGGAATAGGAAATATAAACAGTAAACTCGGCATTTGAGACCTGTTTCAACCTATGTTCACTGTATTTTTATTCCCCGGTTTGTAATAAGGTTCTTTTGACTTGTTATTCAAGTGTTCCATTTACATCACAGAAACATTCCAATGTTTATGATTGTGAATTCTTAGAACAGTAACCACATTTAGAGAGTGTTCTGAGCTCTTTTAACTTATATACTTTAGTATTCTAAGGAGATTCTTTTAAAACGCCATCAGAATGACGGGAATAGGAAATGTTAACAGTAAACTCGGCATTTGAGACCTGTTTCAACCTATGTTCACTGTATTTTTATTCCCCGGTTTGTAATAAGGTTCTTTTGACTTGTTATTCAAGTGTTCCATTTACATCACAGAACAATTCCAGTGTTTATTATTGTGAATTCTTAGAACAGTAACCACATTTAGAGAGTGTTCTGAGCACTTTTAACTTATATACTTTAGTATTCTAAGGAGTTTCTTTTGAAACGCCATCAGAATGACGGGAATAGGAAATATAAACAGTAAACTCGGCATTTGAGACCTGTTTCAACCTATGTCCACTGTATTTTTATTCCCCGGTTTGTAATAAGGTTCTTTTGACTTGTTATTCAAGTGTTCCATTTACATCACAGAAACATTCCAATGTTTATGATTGTGAATTCTTAGAACAGTAACCACATTTAGAGAGTGTTCTGAGCTCTTTTAACTTATATACTTTAGTATTCTAAGGAGTTTCTTTTAAAACACCATCAGAATGACGGGAATAGGAAATGTTAACAGTAAACTCGGCATTTGAGACTTGTTTCAACCTATGTTCACTGTATTTTTATTCCCCGGTTTGTAATAAGGTACTTTTGACTTGTTATTCAAGTGTTCCATTTACATCACAGAACAATTCCAGTGTTTATTATTTTGAATTCTTAGAACAGTAACCACATTTAGAGAGTGTTCTGAGCACTTTTAACTTATATACTTTAGTATTCTAAGGAGTTTCTTTTGAAACGCCATCAGAATGACGGGAATAGGAAATATAAACAGTAAACTCGGCATTTGAGACCTGTTTCAACCTATGTCCACTGTATTTTTATTCCCCGGTTTGTAATAAGGTTCTTTTGACTTGTTATTCAAGTGTTCCATTTACATCACAGAAACATTCCAATGTTTATGATTGTGAATTCTTAGAACAGTAACCACAGTTAGAGAGTGTTCTGTGCTCTTTTAACTTTTATACTTTAGTATTCTAAGAAGTTTCTTTAAAAACACCATCAGAGTGACGGGAATAGGAAATGTTAACAGTAAACTCGGCATTTGAGACTTGTTTCAACCTATGTTCACTGTATTTTTATTCCCCGGTTTGTAATAAGGTACTTTTGACTTGTTATTCAAGTGTTCCATTTACATCACAGAACAATTCCAGTGTTTATTATTGTGAATTCTTAGAACAGTAACCACATTTAGAGAGTGTTCTGAGCACTTTTATCTTATATACTTTAGTATTCTAAGGAGTTTCTTTTGAATCGCCATCAGAATGACGGGAATAGGAAATATAAACAGTAAACTCGGCATTTGAGACCTGTTTCAACCTATGTTCACTGTATTTTTATTCCCCGGTTTGTAATAAGGTTCTTTTGACTTGTTATTCAAGTGTTCCATTTACATCACAGAAACATTCCAATGTTTATGATTGTGAATTCTTAGAACAGTAACCACATTTAGAGAGTGTTCTGAGCTCTTTTAACTTATATACTTTAGTATTCTAAGGAGATTCTTTTAAAACGCCATCAGAATGACGGGAATAGGAAATGTAAACAGTAAACTCGGCATTTGAGACCTGTTTCAACCTATGTTCACTGTATTTTTATTCCCCGGTTTGTAATAAGGTTCTTTTTACTTGTTATTCAAGTGTTCCATTTACATCACAGAAACATTCCAATGTTTATGATTGTGAATTCTTAGAACAGTAACCACAGTTAGAAAGTGTTCTGTGCTCTTTTAACTTATATACTTTAGTATTCTAAGAAGTTTCTTTAAAAACACCATCAGAGTGACGGGAATAGGACATGTTAACAGTAAACTCGGCATTTGAGACTTGTTTCAACCTATGTTCACTGTATTTTTATTCCCCGGTTTGTAATAAGGTTCTTTTGACTTGTTATTCAAGTGTTCCATTTACATCACAGAACAATTCCAGTGTTTATTATTGTGAATTCTTAGAACAGTAACCACATTTAGAGAGTGTTCTGAGCACTTTTATCTTATATACTTTAGTATTCTAAAGAGTTTCTTTGAAACGCCATCAGAATGACGGGAATTGGAAATGTAAACAGTAAACTCGGCATGTTAGACCTGTTTGAACTTATTTTCACTGTATTTTTATTCCCCGGTTTGTAATAAGGTTCTTTTGACTTGTTATTCAAGTGTTCCATTTACATCACAGAACAATTCCAGTGTGTATTATTGTGAATTCTTAGAACAGTAACCGCATTTACACAGTGTTCTGAGCTCTTTTAACTCATTTTCTTTGTTATTCTAAGGAGTTTCTTTAAAAACACCATCAGAATGACGGGAATAGGAAATGTAAACAGTGAACTCGGCATTTCAGAGTATTCTGAACGTTTGTTCAGTGTATTTTTGTTCCCCTTTGTGTAATAAGGTTCTTTTGACTTGTTATTCAAGTGTTCCATTTACATCACAGAACAATTCCAGTGTTCATTATTGTGAATTCTTAGAACAGTAACCACATTTACAGAGTGTTCTGAGCTCTTTTAACTTATATACTTTAGTATTCTAAGGAGTTTCTTTTGAAATGCCATCAGAATGACGGGAATAGGAAATATAAACAGTAAACTCGGCATTTTAGACCCGTTTCAACCTATGTTCACTGTATTTTTATTCCCCGGTTTGTAATAAGGTTCTTTTGACTTGTTATTCAAGTGTTCCATTTACATCACAGAAACATTCCAATGTTTATGATTGTGAATTCTTAGAACAGTAACCACATTGACAGAGTGTTCTGAGATCAAATTTCTTATATTCCTAAGCATTCTAAGTACTTTCTTTAAACACGCCATCAGAATGACGGGGATTGTAATTTTAAATAGTAAACTCACCATTACAGAGTTATCTGAACGTGTGTTCAGTGTATTTTTGTTCTCCGTTTTGTAATAAGGTTCTTTTGACTTGTTATTCAAGTGTTCCATTTACATCACAGAACAATTCCAGTGTGTATTATTGTGAATTCTTAGAACAGTAACCGCATTTACACAGTGTTCTGAGCTCTTTTAACTCATATTCTTTGGTATTCTAAGGAGTTTCTTTAAAAACACCATCAGAATGACGGGAATAGGAAATGTAAACAGTGACCTCAGCATTTCAGAGTATTCTGAACGTTTGTTCAGTGTATTTTTGTTCCCCGTTGTGTAATAAGGTTCTTTTGACTTGTTATTCAAGTTTTCCATTTACATCACAGAACAATTCCAGTGTTTATTATTGTGAATTCTTAGAACAGTAACCACATTTAGAGAGTGTTCTGAGCACTTTTATCTTATATACTTTAGTATTCTAAGGAGTTTCTTTTGAAACGCCATCAGAATGACGGGAATAGGAAATATAAACAGTAAACTCGGCATTTGAGACCTGTTTCAACCTATGTTCACTGTATTTTTATTCCCCGGTTTGTAATCAGGTTCTTTTGACTTGTTATTCAAGTGTTCCATTTACATCACAGAACAATTCCAGTGTTTATTATTGTGAATTCTTAGAACAGTAACCACATTTAGAGAGTGTTCTGAGCACTTTTATCTTATATACTTTAGTATTCTAGGGAGTTTCTTTTGAAACGCCATCAGAATGACGGGAATAGGAAATGTAAACAGTAAACTCGGCATTTGAGACCTGTTTCAACCTATGTTCACTGTATTTTTATTCCCCGGTTTGTAATAAGGTTCTTTTGACTTGTTATTCAAGTGTTCCATTTACATCACAGAAACATTCCAATATTTATGATTGTGAATTCTTAGAACAGTAACCACACTTAGAGAGTGTTCTGTGCTCTTTTAACTTATATACTTTATTATTCTAAGGAGTTTTTTAAAAACACCATCAGAGTGACGGGAATAGGAAATGTTAACAGTAAACTCGGCATTTGAGAGTTGTTTCAACCTATGTTCACTGTATTTTTATTCCCCGGTTTGTAATAAGGTTCTTTTGACTTGTTATTCAAGTGTTCCATTAACATCACAGAAACATTCCAATGTTTATGATTGTGAATTCTTAGAACAGTAAGAACATTGACAGAGTGTTCTGAGATCAAATTTCTTATATTCCTAAGCATTCTAAGTACTTTCTTTAAACACGCCATCAGAATGACGGGGATTGTAATTTTAAATAGTAAACTCACCATTACAGAGTTATCTGAACGTGTGTTCAGTGTATTTTTGTTCCCCGTTTTGTAATAAGGTTCTTTTGACTTGTTATTCAAGTGTTCCATTTACATCACAGAACAATTCCAGTGTGTATTATTGTGAATTCTTAGAACAGTAACCGCATTTACACAGTGTTCTGAGCTCTTTTAACTCATATTCTTTGGTATTCTAAGGAGTTTCTTTAAAAACACCATCAGAATGACGGGAATAGGAAATGTAAACAGTGAACTCGGCATTTCAGAGTATTCTGAACGTTTGTTCAGTGTATTTTTGTTCCCCGTTGTGTAATAAGGTTCTTTTGACTTGTTATTCAAGTGTTCCATTTACATCACAGAACAATTCCAGTGTTTATTATTGTGAATTCTTAGAACAGTAACCACATTTAGAGAGTGTTCTGAGCACTTTTAACTTATATACTTTAGTATTCTAAGGAGTTTCTTTTGAAACGCCATCAGAATGACGGGAATAGGAAATATAAACAGTAAATCGGCATTTGAGACCTGTTTCAACCTATGTCCACTGTATTTTTATTCCCCGGTTTGTAATAAGGTTCTTTTGACTTGTTATTCAAGTGTTCCATTTACATCACAGAAACATTCCAATGTTTATGATTGTGAATTCTTAGAACAGTAACCACATTTAGAGAGTGTTCTGAGCTCTTTTAACTTATATACTTTAGTATTCTAAGGAGTTTCTTTTAAAACACCATCAGAATGACGGGAATAGGAAATGTAAACAGTAAACTCGGCATTTGAGACCTGTTTCAACCTATGTTCACTGTATTTTTATTCCCCGGTTTGTAATAAGGTTCTTTTGACTTGTTATTCAAGTGGTCCATTTACATCACAGAAACATTCCAATGTTTATGATTGTGAATTCTTAGAACAGTAACCACAGTTAGAGAGTGTTCTGTGCTCTTTTAACTTATATACTTTAGTATTCTAAGAAGTTTCTTTAAAAACACCATCAGAGTGACGGGAATAGGAAATGTTAACAGTAAACTCGGCATTTGAGACTTGTTTCAACCTATGTTCACTGTATTTTTATTCCCCGGTTTGTAATAAGGTACTTTTGACTTGTTATTCAAGTGTTCCATTTACATCACAGAACAATTCCAGTGTTTATTATTGTGAATTCTTAGAACAGTAACCACATTTAGAGAGTGTTCTGAGCACTTTTATCTTATATACTTTAGTATTCTAAGGAGTTTCTTTTGAAACGCCATCAGAATGACGGGAATAGGAAATATAAACAGTAAACTCGGCATTTGAGACCTGTTTCAACCTATGTTCACTGTATTTTTATTCCCCGGTTTGTAATAAGGTTCTTTTGACTTGTTATTCAAGTGTTCCATTTACATCACAGAAACATTCCAATGTTTATGATTGTGAATTCTTAGAACAGTAACCACATTTAGAGAGTGTTCTGAGCTCTTTTAACTTATATACTTTAGTATTCTAAGGAGATTCTTTTAAAACGCCATCAGAATGACGGGAATAGGAAATGTAAACAGTAAACTCGGCATTTGAGACCTGTTTCAACCTATGTTCACTGTATTTTTATTCCCCGGTTTGTAATAAGGTTCTTTTGACTTGTTATTCAAGTGTTCCATTTACATCACAGAAACATTCCAATGTTTATGATTGTGAATTCTTAGAACAGTAACCAGAGTTAGAAAGTGTTCTGTGCTCTTTTAACTTATATACTTTAGTATTCTAAGAAGTTTCTTTAAAAACACCATCAGAGTGACGGGAATAGGACATGTTAACAGTAAACTCGGCATTTGAGACTTGTTTCAACCTATGTTCACTGTATTTTTATTCCCCGGTTTGTAATAAGGTTCTTTTGACTTGTTATTCAAGTGTTCCATTTACATCACAGAACAATTCTAGTGTTTATTATTGTGAATTCTTAGAACAGTAACCACATTTAGAGAGTGTTCTGAGCACTTTTATCTTATATACTTTAGTATTCTAAAGAGTTTCTTTGAAACGCCATCAGAATGACGGGAATTGGAAATGTAAACAGTAAACTCGGCATGTTAGACCTGTTTGAACTTATTTTCACTGTATTTTTATTCCCCGGTTTGTAATAAGGTTCTTTTGACTTGTTATTCAAGTGTTCCATTTACATCACAGAACAATTCCAGTGTGTATTATTGTGAATTCTTAGAACAGTAACCGCATTTACACAGTGTTCTGAGCTCTTTTAACTCATTTTCTTTGTTATTCTAGGTAGTTTCTTTAAAAACACCATCAGAATGACGGGAATCGGAAATGTAAACAGTGAACTCGGCATTTCAGAGTATTCTGAACGTTTGTTCAGTGTATTTTTGTTCCCCTTTGTGTAATAAGGTTCTTTTGACTTGTTATTCAAGTGTTCCATTTACATCACAGAACAATTCCAGTGTTCATTATTGTGAATTCTTAGAACAGTAACCACATTTACAGAGTGTTCTGAGCACTTTTAACTTATATACTTTAGTATTCTAAGGAGTTTCTTTTGAAATGCCATCAGAATGACGGGAATAGGAAATATAAACAGTAAACTCGGCATTTTAGACCCGTTTCAACCTATGTTCACTGTATTTTTATTCCCGGTTTGTAATAAGGTTCTTTTGACTTGTTATTCAAGTGTTCCATTTACATCACAGAAACATTCCAATATTTATGATTGTGAATTCTTAGAACAGTAACCACACTTAGAGAGTGTTCTGTGCTCTTTTAACTTATATACTTTATTATTCTAAGGAGTTTTTTAAAAACACCATCAGAGTTACGGGAATAGGAAATGTTAACAGTAAACTCGGCATTTGAGAGTTGTTTCAACCTATGTTCACTGTATTTTTATTCCCCGGTTTGTAATAAGGTTCTTTTGACTTGTTATTCAAGTGTTCCATTAACATCACAGAAACATTCCAATGTTTATGATTGTGAATTCTTAGAACAGTAAGCACATTGACAGAGTGTTCTGAGATCAAATTTCTTATATTCCTAAGCATTCTAAGTACTTTCTTTAAACACGCCATCAGAATGACGGGGATTGTAATTTTAAATAGTAAACTCACCATTACAGAGTTATCTGAACGTGTGTTCAGTGTATTTTTGTTCCCCGTTTTGTAATAAGGTTCTTTTGACTTGTTATTCAAGTGTTCCATTTACATCACAGAACAATTCCAGTGTGTATTATTGTGAATTCTTAGAACAGTAACCGCATTTACACAGTGTTCTGAGCTCTTTTAACTCATATTCTTTGGTATTCTAAGGAGTTTCTTTAAAAACACCATCAGAATGACGGGAATAGGAAATGTAAACAGTGAACTCGGCATTTCAGAGTATTCTGAACGTTTGTTCAGTGTATTTTTGTTCCCCGTTGTGTAATAAGGTTCTTTTGACTTGTTATTCAAGTGTTCCATTTACATCACAGAACAATTCCAGTGTTTATTATTGTGAATTCTTAGAACAGTAACCACATTTAGAGAGTGTTCTGAGCACTTTTAACTTATATACTTTAGTATTCTAAGGAGTTTCTTTTGAAACGCCATCAGAATGACGGGAATAGGAAATGTAAACAGTAAACTCGGCATTTGAGACCTGTTTCAACCTATGTCCACTGTATTTTTATTCCCCGGTTTGTAATAAGGTTCTTTTGACTTGTTATTCAAGTGGTCCATTTACATCACAGAAACATTCCAATGTTTATGATTGTGAATTCTTAGAACAGTAACCACAGTTAGAGAGTGTTCTGTGCTCTTTTAACTTATATACTTTAGTATTCTAAGAAGTTTCTTTAAAAACACCATCAGAGTGACGGGAATAGGAAATGTTAACAGTAAACTCGGCATTTGAGACTTGTTTCAACCTATGTTCACTGTATTTTTATTCCCCGGTTTGTAATAAGGTACTTTTGACTTGTTATTCAAGTGTTCCATTTACATCACAGAACAATTCCAGTGTTTATTATTGTGAATTCTTAGAACAGTAAACACATTTAGAGAGTGTTCTGAGCTCTTTTAACATATACTTTAGTATTCTAAGGAGATTCTTTTAAAACGCCATCAGAATGACGGGAATAGGAAATGTAAACAGTAAACTCGGCATTTGAGACCTGTTTCAACCTATGTTCACTGTATTTTTATTCCCCGGTTTGTAATAAGGTTCTTTTGACTTGTTATTCAAGTGTTCCATTTACATCACAGAAACATTCCAATGTTTATGATTGTGAATTCTTAGAACAGTAACCACAGTTAGAAAGTGTTCTGTGCTCTTTTAACTTATATACTTTAGTATTCTAAGAAGTTTCTTTAAAAACACCATCAGAGTGACGGGAATAGGACATGTTAACAGTAAACTCGGCATTTGAGACTTGTTTCAACCTATGTTCACTGTATTTTTATTCCCCGGTTTGTAATAAGGTTCTTTTGACTTGTTATTCAAGTGTTCCATTTACATCACAGAACAATTCCAGTGTTTATTATTGTGAATTCTTAGAACAGTAACCACATTTAGAGAGTGTTCTGAGCACTTTTATCTTATATACTTTAGTATTCTAAAGAGTTTCTTTGAAACGCCATCAGAATGACGGGAATTGGAAATGTAAACAGTAAACTCGGCATGTTAGACCTGTTTGAACTTATTTTCACTGTATTTTTATTCCCCGGTTTGTAATAAGGTTCTTTTGACTTGTTATTCAAGTGTTCCATTTACATCACAGAACAATTCCAGTGTGTATTATTGTGAATTCTTAGAACAGTAACCGCATTTACACAATGTTCTGAGCTCTTTTAACTCATTTTCTTTGTTATTCTAAGGAGTTTCTTTAAAAACACCATCAGAATGACGGGAATAGGAAATGTAAACAGTGAACTCGGCATTTTAGAGTATTCTGAACGTTTGTTCAGTGTATTTTTGTTCCCCTTTGTGTAATAAGGTTCTTTTGACTTGTTATTCAAGTGTTCCATTTACATCACAGAACAATTCCAGTGTTCATTATTGTGAATTCTTAGAACAGTAACCACATTTACAGAGTGTTCTGAGCTCTTTTAACTTATATACTTTAGTATTCTAAGGAGTTTCTTTTGAAATGCCATCAGAATGACGGGAATAGGAAATATAAACAGTAAACTCGGCATTTTAGACCCGTTTCAACCTATGTTCACTGTATTTTTATTCCCCGGTTTGTAATAAGGTTCTTTTGACTTGTTATTCAAGTGTTCCATTAACATCACAGAAACATTCCAATGTTTATGATTGTGAATTCTTAGAACAGTAAGCACATTGACAGAGTGTTCTGAGATCAAATTTCTTATATTCCTAAAAATTCTAAGTACTTTCTTTAAACACGCCATCAGAATGACGGGGATTGTAATTTTAAATAGTAAACTCACCATTACAGAGTTATCTGAACGTGTGTTCAGTGTATTTTTGTTCCCCGTTTTGTAATAAGGTTCTTTTGACTTGTTATTCAAGTGTTCCATTTACATCACAGAACAATTCCAGTGTGTATTATTGTGAATTCTTAGAACAGTAACCACATTTACACAGTGTTCTGAGCTCTTTTAACTCATATTCTTTGGTATTCTAAGGAGTTTCTTTAAAAACACCATCAGAATGACGGGAATAGGAAATGTAAACAGTGAACTCGGCATTTCAGAGTATTCTGAACGTTTTTTCAATGTATTTTTGTTCCCCGTTGTGTAATAAGGTTCTTTTGACTTGTTATTCAAGTGTTCCATTTACATCACAGAACAATTCCAGTGTTTATTATTGTGAATTCTTAGAACAGTAACCACATTTAGAGAGTGTTCTGAGCACTTTTAACTTATATACTTTAGTATTCTAAGGAGTTTCTTTTGAAACGCCATCAGAATGACGGGAATAGGAAATATAAACAGTAAACTTGGCATTTGAGACCTGTTTCAACCTATGTCCACTGTATTTTTATTCTCTGGTTTGTAATAAGGTTCTTTTGACTTGTTATTCAAGTGTTCCATTTACATCACAGAAACATTCCAATGTTTATGATTGTGAATTCTTAGAACAGTAACCACATTTAGAGAGTGTTCTGAGCTCTTTTAACTTATATACTTTAGTATTCTAAGGAGTTTCTTTTAAAACACCATCAGAATGACGGGAATAGGAAATGTAAACAGTAAACTCGGCATTTGAGACCTGTTTCAACCTATGTTCACTGTATTTTTATTCCCCGGTTTGTAATAAGGTTCTTTTGACTTGTTATTCAAGTGGTCCATTTACATCACAGAAACATTCCAATGTTTATGATTGTGAATTCTTAGAACAGTAACCACAGTTAGAGAGTGTTCTGTGCTCTTTTAACTTATATACTTTAGTATTCTAAGAAGTTTCTTTAAAAACACCATCAGAGTGACGGGAATAGGAAATGTTAACAGTAAACTCGACATTTGAGACTTGTTTCAACCTATGTTCACTGTATTTTTATTCCCCGGTTTGTAATAAGGTACTTTTGACTTGTTATTCAAGTGTTCCATTTACATCACAGAACAATTCCAGTGTTTATTATTGTGAATTCTTAGAACAGTAACCACATTTAGAGAGTGTTCTGAGCACTTTTATCTTATATACTTTACTATTCTAAGGAGTTTCTTTTGAAACGCCATCAGAATGACGGGAATAGGAAATATAAACAGTAAACTCGGCATTTGAGACCTGTTTCAACCTATGTTCACTGTATTTTTATTCCCCGGTTTGTAATAAGGTTCTTTTGACTTGTTATTCAAGTGTTCAATTTACATCACAGAAACATTCCAATGTTTATGATTGTGAATTCTTAGAACAGTAACCACATTTAGAGAGTGTTCTGAGCACTTTTATCTTATATACTTTAGTATTCTAAAGAGTTTCTTTGAAACGCCATCAGAATGACGGGAATTGGAAATGTAAACAGTAAACTCGGCATGTTAGACCTGTTTGAACTTATTTTCACTGTATTTTTATTCCCCGGTTTGTAATAAGGTTCTTTTGACTTGTTATTCAAGTGTTCCATTTACATCACAGTACAATTCCAGTGTGTATTAATGTGAATTCTTAGAACAGTAACCGCATTTACACAGTGTTCTGAGCTCTTTTAACTCATTTTCTTTGTTATTCTAAGGAGTTTCTTTAAAAACACCATCAGAATGACGGGAATAGGCAATGTAAACAGTGAACTCGGCATTTCAGAGTAATCTGAACGTTTGTTCAGTGTATTTTTGTTCCCCTTTGTGTAATAAGGTTCTTTTGACTTGTTATTCAAGTGTTCCATTTACATCACAGAACAATTCCAGTGTTTATTATTGTGAATTCTTAGAACAGTAACCACATTTAGAGAGTGTTCTGAGCACTTTTAACTTATATACTTTAGTATTCTAAGGAGTTTCTTTTAAAACGCCGTCAGAATGACGGGAATAGGACATGTAAACAGTAAACTCGGCATTTGAGACCTGTTTCAACCTATGTTCACTGTATTTTTATTCCCCGGTTTGTAATAAGGTTCTTTTGACTTGTTATTCAAGTGTTCCATTTACATCACAGAAACATTCCAATGTTTATGATTGTGAATTCTTAGAACAGTAACCACAGTTAGAGAGTGTTCTGTGCTCTTTTAACTTATATACTTTAGTATTCTAAGGAGTTTCTTTAAAAACACCATCAGAGTGACGGGAATAGGAAATGTTAACAGTAAACTCGGCATTTGAGAGTTGTTTCAACCTATGTTCACTGTATTTTTATTCCCCGGTTTGTAATAAGGTTCTTTTGACTTGTTATTCAAGTGTTCCATTTACATCACAGAAACATTCCAATGTTTATGATTGTGAATTCTTAGAACAGTAACCACATTGACAGAGTGTTCTGAGATCAAATTTCTTATATTCCTAAGCATTCTAAGTACTTTCTTTAAACACGCCACAGAATGACGGGGATTGTAATTTTAAATAGTAAACTCACCATTACAGAGTTATCTGAACGTGTGTTCAGTCTATTTTTGTTCCCCGTTTTGTAATAAGGTTCTTTTGACTTGTTATTCAAGTGTTCCATTTACATCACAGAACAATTCCAGTGTGTATTATTGTGAATTCTTAGAACAGTAACCACATTTAGAGAGTGTTCTGAGCACTTTTATCTTATATACTTTAGTATTCTAAGGAGTTTCTTTTGAAACGCCATCAGAATGACGGGAATAGGAAATATAAACAGAAAACTCGGCATTTGAGACCTGTTTCAACCTATGTTCACTGTATTTTTATTCCCCGGTTTGTAATAAGGTTCTTTTGACTTGTTATTCAAGTGTTCCATTTACATCACAGAAACATTCCAATGTTTATGATTGTGAATTCTTAGAACAGTAACCACATTTAGAGAGTGTTCTGAGCTCTTTTAACTTATATACTTTAGTATTCTAAGGAGATTCTTTTAAAACGCCATCAGAATGACGGGAATAGGAAATGTAAACAGTAAACTCGGCATTTGAGTCCTGTTTCAACCTATGTTCACTGTATTTTTATTCCCCGGTTTGTAATAAGGTTCTTTTGACTTGTTATTCAAGTGTTCCATTTACATCACAGAAACATTCCAATGTTTATGATTGTGAATTCTTAGAACAGTAACCACAGTTAGAAAGTGTTCTGTGCTCTTTTAACTTATATAGTTTAGTATTCTAAGAAGTTTCTTTAAAAACACCATCAGAGTGACGGGAATAGGAAATGTTAACAGTAAAGTCGGCATTTGAGACCTGTTTCAACCTATGTTCACTGTATTTTTATTCCCCGGTTTGTAATAAGGTTCTTTTGACTTGTTATTCAAGTGTTCCATTTACATCACAGAAACATTCCAATGTTTATGATTGTGAATTCTTAGAACAGTAACCACATTTAGAGAGTGTTCTGAGCTCTTTTTACTTATATACTTTAGTATTCTAAGGAGATTCTTTTAAAACGCCATCAAAATGACGGGAATAGGAAATGTAAACAGTAAACTCGGCATTTGAGACCTGTTTCAACCTATGTTCACTGTATTTTTATTCCCCGGTTTGTAATAAGGTTCTTTTGACTTGTTATTCAAGTGTTCCATTTACATCACAGAAACATTCCAATGTTTATGATTGTGAATTCTTAGAACAGTAACCACAGTTAGAGAGTGTTCTGTGCTCTTTTAACTTATATACTTTAGTATTCTACGGAGTTTCTTTTAAAACGCCATCAGAATGATGGGAATAGGAAATGTAAACAGTAAACTCGGCATTTGAGACCTGTTTCAACCTATGTTCACTGTATTTTTATTCCCCGGTTTGTAATAAGGTACTTTTGACTTGTTATTCAAGTGTTCCATTTCCATCAAAGAACAATTCCAGTGTTTATTATTGTGAATTCTTAGAACAGTAACCACATTTAGAGAGTGTTCTGAGCACTTTTATCTTATATACTTTATATTCTAAGGAGTTTCTTTTGAAACGCTATCAGAATGACGGGAATTGGAAATATAAACAGAAAACTCGGCATTTGAGACCTGTTTCAACCTATGTTCACTGTATTTTTATTCCCCGGTTTGTAATAAGGTACTTTTGACTTGTTAGTCAAGTGTTCCATTTACATCACAGAACAATTCCAGTGTTTATTATTGTGAATTCATAAAACAGTAACCACATTTAGAGAGTGTTCTGAGCACTTTTATCTTATATACTTTAGTATTCTAAGGAGTTTCTTTTGAAACGCCATCAGAATGACAGGAATAGGAAATATAAGCAGTAAACTCGGCATTTGGGACCTGTTTCAACCTATGTTCACTGTATTTTTATTCCCCGGTTTGTAATAAGGTTCTTTTGACTTGTTATTCAAGTGTTCCATTTACATCACAGAAACATTCAAATGTTTATGATTGTGAATTCTTAGAACAGTAACCACATTTAGAGAGTGTTCTGAGCTCTTTTAACTTATATACTTTAGTATTCTAAGGAGATTCTTTTAAAACGCCAAAAGAATGACGGGAATAGGAAATATAAGCAGTAAACTCGGCATTTGAGACCTGTTTCAACCTATGTTCACTGTATTTTTATTCCCCGGTTTGTAATAAGGTTCTTTTGACTTGTTATTCAAGTGTTCCATTTACATCACAGAAACATTCCAATGTTTATGATTGTGAATTCTTAGAACAGTAACCACATTTAGAGAGTGTTCTGAGCTCTTTTAACTTATATACTTTAGTATTCTAAGGAGATTCTTTTAAAACACCATCAGAGTGACGGGAATAGGAAATGTTAACAGTAAAGTCGGCATTTGAGACCTGTTTCAACCTATGTTCACTGTATTTTTATTCCCCGGTTTGTAATAAGGTTCTTTTGACTTGTTATTCAAGTGTTCCATTTACATCACAGAACAATTCCAGTGTTTATTATTGTGAATTCTTAGAACAGTAACCACATTTAGAGAGTGTTCTGAGCACTTTTATCTTATATACTTTAGTATTCTAAGGAGTTTCTTTGAAACGCCATCAGAATGACGGGAATAGGAAATATAAACAGAAAACTCGGTATTTGAGACCTGTTTCAACCTATGTTCACTGTATTTTTATTCCCCGGTTTGTAATAAGGTTCTTTTGACTTGTTATTCAAGTGTTCCATTTACATCACAGAAACATTCCAATGTTTATGATTGTGAATTCTTAGAACAGTAACCAGATTTAGAGAGTGTTCTGAGCTCTTTTAACTTATATACATTAGTATTCTAAGGAGATTCTTTTAAAACGCCATCAGAATGACGGGAATAGGAAATGTAAACAGTATACTAGGCATTTGAGACCTGTTTCAACCTATGTTCACTGTATTTTTATTCCCCGGTTTGTAATAAGGTTCTTTTGACTTGTTATTCAAGTGTTCCATTTACATCACAGAAACATTCCAGTGTTTATGATTGTGAATTCTTAGAACAGTAACCACAGTTAGAAAGTGTTGTGTGCTCTTTTAACTTATATACTTTAGTATTCTAAGAAGTTTCTTTAAAAACACCATCAGAGTGACGGGAATAGGACATGTTAACAGTAAACTCGGCATTTGAGACTTGTTTCAACCTATGTTCACTGTATTTTTATTCCCCGGTTTGTAATAAGGTTCTTTTGACTTGTTATTCAAGTGTTCCATTTACATCACAGAACAATTCCAGTGTTTATTATTGTGAATTCTTAGAACAGTAACCACATTTAGAGAGTGTTCTGAGCCCTTTTATCTTATATACTTTAGTATTCTAAAGAGTTTCTTTGAAACGCCATCAGAATGACGGGAATTGGAAATGTAAACAGTAAACTCGGCATGTTAGACCTGTTTGAACTTATTTTCACTGTATTTTTATTCCCCGGTTTGTAATAAGGTTCTTTTGACTTGTTATTCAAGTGTTCCATTTACATCACAGAACAATTCCAGTGTGTATTATTGTGAATTCTTAGAACAGTAACCGCATTTACACAGTGTTCTGAGCTCTTTTAACTCATTTTCTTTGTTATTCTAAGGAGTTTCTTTAAAAACACCATCAGAATGATGGGAATAGGAAATGTAAACAGTGAACTCGGCATTTCAGAGTATTCTGAACGTTTGTTCAGTGTATTTTTGTTCCCCTTTGTGTAATAAGGTTCTTTTGACTTGTTATTCAAGTGTTCCATTTACATCACAGAACAATTCCAGTGTTTATTATTGTGAATTCTTAGAACAGTAACCACATTTAGAGAGTGTTCTGAGCACTTTTAACTTATATACTTTAGTATTCTAAGGAGTTTCTTTTAAAACGCCGTCAGAATGACGGGAATAGGACATGTAAACAGTAAACTCGGCATTTGAGACCTGTTTCAACCTATGTTCACTGTATTTTTATTCCCCGGTTTGTAATAAGGTTCTTTTGACTTGTTATTCAAGTGTTCCATTTACATCACAGAAACATTCCAATGTTTATGATTGTGAATTCTTAGAACAGTAACCACAGTTAGAGAGTGTTCTGTGCTCTTTTAACTTATATACTTTAGTATTCTAAGGAGTTTCTTTAAAAACACCATCAGAGTGACGGGAATAGGAAATGTTAACAGTAAACTCGGCATTTGAGAGTTGTTTCAACCTATGTTCACTGTATTTTTATTCCCCGGTTTGTAATAAGGTTCTTTTGACTTGTTATTCAAGTGTTCCATTTACATCACAGAAACATTCCAATGTTTATGATTGTGAATTCTTAGAACAGTAACCACATTGACAGAGTGTTCTGAGATCAAATTTCTTATATTCCTAAGCATTCTAAGTACTTTCTTTAAACACGCCATCAGAATGACGGGGATTGTAATTTTAAATAGTAAACTCACCATTACAGAGTTATCTGAACGTGTGTTCAGTGTATTTTTGTTCCCCGTTTTGTAATAAGGTTCTTTTGACTTGTTATTCAAGTGTTCCATTTACATCACAGAACAATTCCAGTGTGTATTATTGTGAATTCTTAGAACAGTAACCACATTTAGAGAGTGTTCTGAGCACTTTTATCTTATATACTTTATATTCTAAGGAGTTTCTTTTGAAACGCCATCAGAATGACGGGAATTGGAAATATAAACAGAAAACTCGGCATTTGAGACCTGTTTCAACCTATGTTCACTGTATTTTTATTCCCAGGTTTGTAATAAGGTACTTTTGACTTGTTAGTCAAGTGTTCCATTTACATCACAGAACAATTCCAGTGTTTATTATTGTGAATTCATAAAACAGTAACCACATTTAGAGAGTGTTCTGAGCACTTTTATCTTATATACTTTAGTATTCTAAGGAGTTTCTTTTGAAACGCCATCAGAATGACAGGAATAGGAAATATAAGCAGTAAACTCGGCATTTGGGACCTGTTTCAACCTATGTTCACTGTATTTTTATTCCCCGGTTTGTAATAAGGTTCTTTTGACTTGTTATTCAAGTGTTCCATTTACATCACAGAAACATTCCAATGTTTATGATTGTGAATTCTTAGAACAGTAACCACATTTAGAGAGTGTTCTGAGCTCTTTTAACTTATATACTTTAGTATTCTAAGGAGATTCTTTTAAAACGCCATCAGAATGACGGGAATAGGAAATGTAAACAGTAAACTAGGCATTTGAGACCTGTTTCAACCTATGTTCACTGTATTTTTATTCCCCGGTTTGTAATAAGGTTCTTTTGACTTGTTATTCAAGTGTTCCATTTACATCACAGAAACATTCCAGTGTTTATGATTGTGAATTCTTAGAACAGTAACCACAGTTAGAAAGTGTTGTGTGCTCTTTTAACTTATATACTTTAGTATTCTAAGAAGTTTCTTTAAAAACACCATCAGAGTGACGGGAATAGGACATGTTAACAGTAAACTCGGCATTTGAGACTTGTTTCAACCTATGTTCACTGTATTTTTATTCCCCGGTTTGTAATAAGGTTCTTTTGACTTGTTATTCAAGTGTTCCATTTACATCACAGAACAATTCCAGTGTTTATTATTGTGAATTCTTAGAACAGTAACCACATTTAGAGAGTGTTCTGAGCCCTTTTATCTTATATACTTTAGTATTCTAAAGAGTTTCTTTGAAACGCCATCAGAATGACGGGAATTGGAAATGTAAACAGTAAACTCGGCATGTTAGACCTGTTTGAACTTATTTTCACTGTATTTTTATTCCCCGGTTTGTAATAAGGTTCTTTTGACTTGTTATTCAAGTGTTCCATTTACATCACAGAACAATTCCAGTGTGTATTATTGTGAATTCTTAGAACAGTAACCGCATTTACACAGTGTTCTGAGCTCTTTTAACTCATTTTCTTTGTTATTCTAAGGAGTTTCTTTAAAAACACCATCAGAATGATGGGAATAGGAAATGTAAACAGTGAACTCGGCATTTCAGAGTATTCTGAACGTTTGTTCAGTGTATTTTTGTTCCCCTTTGTGTAATAAGGTTCTTTTGACTTGTTATTCAAGTGTTCCATTTACATCACAGAACAATTCCAGTGTTTATTATTGTGAATTCTTAGAACAGTAACCACATTTAGAGAGTGTTCTGAGCACTTTTAACTTATATACTTTAGTATTCTAAGGAGTTTCTTTTAAAACGCCATCAGAATGACGGGAATAGGACATGTAAACAGTAAACTCGGCATTTGAGACCTGTTTCAACCTATGTTCACTGTATTTTTATTCCCCGGTTTGTAATAAGGTTCTTTTGACTTGTTATTCAAGTGTTCCATTTACATCACAGAAACATTCCAATGTTTATGATTGTGAATTCTTAGAACAGTAACCACAGTTAGAGAGTGTTCTGTGCTCTTTTAACTTATATACTTTAGTATTCTAAGGAGTTTCTTTAAAAACACCATCAGAGTGACGGGAATAGGAAATGTTAACAGTAAACTCGGCATTTGAGAGTTGTTTCAACCTATGTTCACTGTATTTTTATTCCCCGGTTTGTAATAAGGTTCTTTTGACTTGTTATTCAAGTGTTCCATTTACATCACAGAAACATTCCAATGTTTATGATTGTGAATTCTTAGAACAGTAACCACATTGACAGAGTGTTCTGAGATCAAATTTCTTATATTCCTAAGCATTCTAAGTACTTTCTGTAAACACGCCATCAGAATGACGGGGATTGTAATTTTAAATAGTAAACTCACCATTACAGAGTTATCTGAACGTGTGTTCAGTGTATTTTTGTTCCCCGTTTTGTAATAAGGTTCTTTTGACTTGTTATTCAAGTGTTCCATTGACATCACAGAACAATTCCAGTGTGTATTATTGTGAATTCTTAGAACAGTAACCACATTTAGAGAGTGTTCTGAGCACTTTTATCTTATATACTTTAGTATTCTAAGGAGTTTCTTTTGAAACGCCATCAGAATGACGGGAATAGGAAATATAAACAGAAAACTCGGCATTTGAGACCTGTTTCAACCTATGTTCACTGTATTTTTATTCCCCGGTTTGTAATAAGGTTCTTTTGACTTGTTATTCAAGTGTTCCATTTACATCACAGAAACATTCCAATGTTTATGATTGTGAATTCTTAGAACAGTAACCACATTTAGAGAGTGTTCTGAGCTCTTTTAACTTATATACTTTAGTATTCTAAGGAGATTCTTTTAAAACGCCATCAGAATGACGGGAATAGGAAATGTAAACAGTAAACTCGGCATTTGAGTCCTGTTTCAACCTATGTTCACTGTATTTTTATTCCCCGGTTTGTAATAAGGTTCTTTTGACTTGTTATTCAAGTGTTCCATTTACATCACAGAAACATTCCAATGTTTATGATTGTGAATTCTTAGAACAGTAACCTCAGTTAGAAAGTGTTCTGTGCTCTTTTAACTTATATAGTTTAGTATTCTAAGAAGTTTCTTTAAAAACACCATCAGAGTGACGGGAATAGGAAATGTTAACAGTAAAGTCGGCATTTGAGACCTGTTTCAACCTATGTTCACTGTATTTTTATTCCCCGGTTTGTAATAAGGTTCTTTTGACTTGTTATTCAAGTGTTCCATTTACATCACAGAACAATTCCAGTGTGTATTATTGTGAATTCTTAGAACAGTAACCACATTTAGAGAGTGTTCTGAGCACTTTTATCTTATATACTTTATATTCTAAGGAGTTTCTTTTGAAACGCCATCAGAATGACGGGAATTGGAAATATAAACAGAAAACTCGGCATTTGAGACCTGTTTCAACCTATGTTCACTGTATTTTTATTCCCAGGTTTGTAATAAGGTACTTTTGACTTGTTAGTCAAGTGTTCCATTTACATCACAGAACAATTCCAGTGTTTATTATTGTGAATTCATAAAACAGTAACCACATTTAGAGAGTGTTCTGAGCACTTTTATCTTATATACTTTAGTATTCTAAGGAGTTTCTTTTGAAACGCCATCAGAATGACAGGAATAGGAAATATAAGCAGTAAACTCGGCATTTGGGACCTGTTTCAACCTATGTTCACTGTATTTTTATTCCCCGGTTTGTAATAAGGTTCTTTTGACTTGTTATTCAAGTGTTCCATTTACATCACAGAAACATTCCAATGTTTATGATTGTGAATTCTTAGAACAGTAACCACATTTAGAGAGTGTTCTGAGCTCTTTTAACTTATATACTTTAGTATTCTAAGGAGATTCTTTTAAAACGCCATCAGAATGACGGGAATAGGAAATGTAAACAGTAAACTAGGCATTTGAGACCTGTTTCAACCTATGTTCACTGTATTTTTATTCCCCGGTTTGTAATAAGGTTCTTTTGACTTGTTATTCAAGTGTTCCATTTACATCACAGAAACATTCCAGTGTTTATGATTGTGAATTCTTAGAACAGTAACCACAGTTAGAAAGTGTTCTGTGCTCTTTTAACTTATATACTTTAGTATTCTAAGAAGTTTCTTTAAAAACACCATCAGAGTGACGGGAATAGGACATGTTAACAGTAAACTCGGCATTTGAGACTTGTTTCAACCTATGTTCACTGTATTTTTATTCCCCGGTTTGTAATAAGGTTCTTTTGACTTGTTATTCAAGTGTTCCATTTACATCACAGAACAATTCCAGTGTTTATTATTGTGAATTCTTAGAACAGTAACCACATTTAGAGAGTGTTCTGAGCACTTTTATCTTATATACTTTAGTATTCTAAAGAGTTTCTTTGAAACGCCATCAGAATGACGGGAATTGGAAATGTAAACAGTAAACTCGGCATGTTAGACCTGTTTGAACTTATTTTCACTGTATTTTTATTCCCCGGTTTGTAATAAGGTTCTTTTGACTTGTTATTCAAGTGTTCCATTTACATCACAGAACAATTCCAGTGTGTATTATTGTGAATTCTTAGAACAGTAACCGCATTTACACAGTGTTCTGAGCTCTTTTAACTCATTTTCTTTGTTATTCTAAGGAGTTTCTTTAAAAACACCATCAGAATGATGGGAATAGGAAATGTAAACAGTGAACTCGGCATTTCAGAGTATTCTGAACGTTTGTTCAGTGTATTTTTGTTCCCCTTTGTGTAATAAGGTTCTTTTGACTTGTTATTCAAGTGTTCCATTTACATCACAGAACAATTCCAGTGTTTATTATTGTGAATTCTTAGAACAGTAACCACATTTAGAGAGTGTTCTGAGCACTTTTAACTTATATACTTTAGTATTCTAAGGAGTTTCTTTTAAAACGCCATCAGAATGACGGGAATAGGACATGTAAACAGTAAACTCGGCATTTGAGACCTGTTTCAACCTATGTTCACTGTATTTTTATTCCCCGGTTTGTAATAAGGTTCTTTTGACTTGTTATTCAAGTGTTCCATTTACATCACAGAAACATTCCAATGTTTATGATTGTGAATTCTTAGAACAGTAACCACAGTTAGAGAGTGTTCTGTGCTCTTTTAACTTATATACTTTAGTATTCTAAGGAGTTTCTTTAAAAACACCATCAGAGTGACGGGAATAGGAAATGTTAACAGTAAACTCGGCATTTGAGAGTTGTTTCAACCTATGTTCACTGTATTTTTATTCCCCGGTTTGTAATAAGGTTCTTTTGACTTGTTATTCAAGTGTTCCATTTACATCACAGAAACATTCCAATGTTTATGATTGTGAATTCTTAGAACAGTAACCACATTGACAGAGTGTTCTGAGATCAAATTTCTTATATTCCTAAGCATTCTAAGTACTTTCTGTAAACACGCCATCAGAATGACGGGGATTGTAATTTTAAATAGTAAACTCACCATTACAGAGTTATCTGAACGTGTGTTCAGTGTATTTTTGTTCCCCGTTTTGTAATAAGGTTCTTTTGACTTGTTATTCAAGTGTTCCATTGACATCACAGAACAATTCCAGTGTGTATTATTGTGAATTCTTAGAACAGTAACCACATTTAGAGAGTGTTCTGAGCACTTTTATCTTATATACTTTAGTATTCTAAGGAGTTTCTTTTGAAACGCCATCAGAATGACGGGAATAGGAAATATAAACAGAAAACTCGGCATTTGAGACCTGTTTCAACCTATGTTCACTGTATTTTTATTCCCCGGTTTGTAATAAGGTTCTTTTGACTTGTTATTCAAGTGTTCCATTTACATCACAGAAACATTCCAATGTTTATGATTGTGAATTCTTAGAACAGTAACCACATTTAGAGAGTGTTCTGAGCTCTTTTAACTTATATACTTTAGTATTCTAAGGAGATTCTTTTAAAACGCCATCAGAATGACGGGAATAGGAAATGTAAACAGTAAACTCGGCATTTGAGTCCTGTTTCAACCTATGTTCACTGTATTTTTATTCCCCGGTTTGTAATAAGGTTCTTTTGACTTGTTATTCAAGTGTTCCATTTACATCACAGAAACATTCCAATGTTTATGATTGTGAATTCTTAGAACAGTAACCTCAGTTAGAAAGTGTTCTGTGCTCTTTTAACTTATATAGTTTAGTATTCTAAGAAGTTTCTTTAAAAACACCATCAGAGTGACGGGAATAGGAAATGTTAACAGTAAAGTCGGCATTTGAGACCTGTTTCAACCTATGTTCACTGTATTTTTATTCCCCGGTTTGTAATAAGGTTCTTTTGACTTGTTATGCAAGTGTTCCATTTACATCACAGAACAATTCCAGTGTTTATTATTGTGAATTCTTAGAACAGTAACCACATTTAGAGAGTGTTCTGAGCACTTTTATCTTATATACTTTAGTATTCTAAAGAGTTTCTTTGAAACGCCATCAGAATGACGGGAATTGGAAATGTAAACAGTAAACTCGGCATGTTAGACCTGTTTGAACTTATTTTCACTGTATTTTTATTCCCCGGTTTGTAATAAGGTTCTTTTGACTTGTTATTCAAGTGTTCCATTTACATCACAGAACAATTCCAGTGTGTATTATTGTGAATTCTTAGAACAGTAACCGCATTTACACAGTGTTCTGAGCTCTTTTAACTCATTTTCTTTGTTATTCTAAGGAGTTTCTTTAAAAACACCATCAGAATGACGGGAATAGGAAATGTAAACAGTGAACTCGGCATTTCAGAGTATTCTGAACGTTTGTTCAGTGTATTTTTGTTCCCCTTTGTGTAATAAGGTTCTTTTGACTTGTTATTCAAGTGTTCCATTTACATCACAGAACAATTCCAGTGTTTATTATTGTGAATTCTTAGAACAGTAACCACATTTAGAGAGTGTTCTGAGCACTTTTAACTTATATACTTTAGTATTCTAAGGAGTTTCTTTTAAAACGCCATCAGAATGACGGGAATAGGACATGTAAACAGTAAACTCGGCATTTGAGACCTGTTTCAACCTATGTTCACTGTATTTTTATTCCCCGGTTTGTAATAAGGTTCTTTTGACTTGTTATTCAAGTGTTCCATTTACATCACAGAAACATTCCAATGTTTATGATTGTGAATTCTTAGAACAGTAACCACAGTTAGAGAGTGTTCTGTGCTCTTTTAACTTATATACTTTAGTATTCTAAGGAGTTTCTTTAAAAACACCATCAGAGTGACGGGAATAGGAAATGTTAACAGTAAACTCGGCATTTGAGAGTTGTTTCAACCTATGTTCACTGTATTTTTATTCCCCGGTTTGTAATAAGGTTCTTTTGACTTGTTATTCAAGTGTTCCATTTACATCACAGAAACATTCCAATGTTTATGATTGTGAATTCTTAGAACAGTAACCACATTGACAGAGTGTTCTGAGATCAAATTTCTTATATTCCTAAGCATTCTAAGTACTTTCTGTAAACACGCCATCAGAATGACGGGGATTGTAATTTTAAATAGTAAACTCACCATTACAGAGTTATCTGAACGTGTGTTCAGTGTATTTTTGTTCCCCGTTTTGTAATAAGGTTCTTTTGACTTGTTATTCAAGTGTTCCATTGACATCACAGAACAATTCCAGTGTGTATTATTGTGAATTCTTAGAACAGTAACCACATTTAGAGAGTGTTCTGAGCACTTTTATCTTATATACTTTAGTATTCTAAGGAGTTTCTTTTGAAACGCCATCAGAATGACGGGAATAGGAAATATAAACAGAAAACTCGGCATTTGAGACCTGTTTCAACCTATGTTCACTGTATTTTTATTCCCCGGTTTGTAATAAGGTTCTTTTGACTTGTTATTCAAGTGTTCCATTTACATCACAGAAACATTCCAATGTTTATGATTGTGAATTCTTAGAACAGTAACCACATTTAGAGAGTGTTCTGAGCTCTTTTAACTTATATACTTTAGTATTCTAAGGAGATTCTTTTAAAACGCCTTCAGAATGACGGGAATAGGAAATGTAAACAGTAAACTCGGCATTTGAGTCCTGTTTCAACCTATGTTCACTGTATTTTTATTCCCCGGTTTGTAATAAGGTTCTTTTGACTTGTTATTCAAGTGTTCCATTTACATCACAGAAACATTCCAATGTTTATGATTGTGAATTCTTAGAACAGTAACCTCAGTTAGAAAGTGTTCTGTGCTCTTTTAACTTATATAGTTTAGTATTCTAAGAAGTTTCTTTAAAAACACCATCAGAGTGACGGGAATAGGAAATGTTAACAGTAAAGTCGGCATTTGAGACCTGTTTCAACCTATGTTCACTGTATTTTTATTCCCCGGTTTGTAATAAGGTTCTTTTGACTTGTTATTCAAGTGTTCCATTTACATCACAGAACAATTCCAGTGTTTATTATTGTGAATTCTTAGAACAGTAACCACATTTAGAGAGTGTTCTGAGCACTTTTATCTTATATACTTTAGTATTCTAAGGAGTTTCTTTGAAACGCCATCAGAATGACGGGAATAGGAAATATAAACAGTAAACTCGGTATTTGAGACCTGTTTCAACCTATGTTCACTGTATTTTTATTCCCCGGTTTGTAATAAGGTTCTTTTGACTTGTTATTCAAGTGTTCCATTTACATCACAGAAACATTCCAATGTTTATGATTGTGAATTCTTAGAACAGTAACCACAGTTAGAGAGTGTTCTGTGCTCTTTTAACTTATATACTTTAGTATTCTAAGGAGTTTCTTTTAAAACGCCATCAGAATGACGGGAATAGGAAATGTAAACAGTAAACTCGGCATTTGAGACCTGTTTCAACCTATGTTCACTGTATTTTTATTCCCAGGTTTGTAATAAGGTACTTTTGACTTGTTATTCAAGTGTTCCATTTCCATCACAGAACAATTCCAGTGTTTATTATTGTGAATTCTTAGAACAGTAACCACATTTAGAGAGTGTTCTGAGCACTTTTATCTTATATACTTTATATTCTAAGGAGTTTCTTTTGAAACGCCATCAGAATGACGGGAATTGGAAATATAAACAGAAAACTCGGCATTTGAGACCTGTTTCAACCTATGTTCACTGTATTTTTATTCCCAGGTTTGTAATAAGGTACTTTTGACTTGTTAGTCAAGTGTTCCATTTACATCACAGAACAATTCCAGTGTTTATTATTGTGAATTCATAAAACAGTAACCACATTTAGAGAGTGTTCTGAGCACTTTTATCTTATATACTTTAGTATTCTAAGGAGTTTCTTTTGAAACGCCATCAGAATGACAGGAATAGGAAATATAAGCAGTAAACTCGGCATTTGGGACCTGTTTCAACCTATGTTCACTGTATTTTTATTCCCCGGTTTGTAATAAGGTTCTTTTGACTTGTTATTCAAGTGTTCCATTTACATCACAGAAACATTCCAATGTTTATGATTGTGAATTCTTAGAACAGTAACCACATTTAGAGAGTGTTCTGAGCTCTTTTAACTTATATACTTTAGTATTCTAAGGAGATTCTTTTAAAACGCCATCAGAATGACGGGAATAGGAAATATAAGCAGTAAACTC
The DNA here is from genome assembly GCF_964212035.1 of Myotis nattereri. Lineage (NCBI taxonomy): Eukaryota > Metazoa > Chordata > Mammalia > Chiroptera > Vespertilionidae > Myotis > Myotis nattereri. The sequence goes on from NC_138090.1 coordinate 35,407,149, forward strand.
GGCATTTGGGACCTGTTTCAACCTATGTTCACTGTATTTTTATTCCCCGGTTTGTAATAAGGTTCTTTTGACTTGTTATTCAAGTGTTCCATTTACATCACAGAAACATTCCAATGTTTATGATTGTGAATTCTTAGAACAGTAACCACATTTAGAGAGTGTTCTGAGCTCTTTTAACTTATATACTTTAGTATTCTAAGGAGATTCTTTTAAAACACCATCAGAGTGACGGGAATAGGAAATGTTAACAGTAAAGTCGGCATTTTAGACCTGTTTCAACCTATGTTCACTGTATTTTTATTCCCCGGTTTGTAATAAGGTTCTTTTGACTTGTTATTCAAGTGTTCCATTTACATCACAGAACAATTCCAGTGTTTATTATTGTGAATTCTTAGAACAGTAACCACATTTAGAGAGTGTTCTGAGCACTTTTATCTTATATACTTTAGTATTCTAAGGAGTTTCTTTGAAACGCCATCAGAATGACGGGAATAGGAAATATAAACAGAAAACTCGGTATTTGAGACCTGTTTCAACCTATGTTCACTGTATTTTTATTCCCCGGTTTGTAATAAGGTTCTTTTGACTTGTTATTCAAGTGTTCCATTTACATCACAGAAACATTCCAATGTTTATGATTGTGAATTCTTAGAACAGTAACCACATTTAGAGAGTGTTCTGAGCTCTTTTAACTTATATACTTTAGTATTCTAAGGAGATTCTTTTAAAACGCCATCAGAATGACGGGAATAGGAAATGTAAACAGTAAACGAGGCATTTGAGACCTGTTTCAACCTATGTTCACTGTATTTTTATTCCCCGGTTTGTAATAAGGTTCTTTTGACTTGTTATTCAAGTGTTCCATTTACATCACAGAAACATTCCAGTGTTTATGATTGTGAATTCTTAGAACAGTAACCACAGTTAGAAAGTGTTCTGTGCTCTTTTAACTTATATACTTTAGTATTCTAAGAAGTTTCTTTAAAAACACCATCAGAGTGACGGGAATAGGACATGTTAACAGTAAACTCGGCATTTGAGACTTGTTTCAACCTATGTTCACTGTATTTTTATTCCCCGGTTTGTAATAAGGTTCTTTTGACTTGTTATTCAAGTGTTCCATTTACATCACAGAACAATTCCAGTGTTTATTATTGTGAATTCTTAGAACAGTAACCACATTTAGAGAGTGTTCTGAGCACTTTTATCTTATATACTTTAGTATTCTAAAGAGTTTCTTTGAAACGCCATCAGAATGACGGGAATTGGAAATGTAAACAGTAAACTCGGCATGTTAGACATGTTTGAACTTATTTTCACTGTATTTTTATTCCCCGGTTTGTAATAAGGTTCTTTTGACTTGTTATTCAAGTGTTCCATTTACATCACAGAACAATTCCAGTGTGTATTATTGTGAATTCTTAGAACAGTAACCGCATTTACACAGTGTTCTGAGCTCTTTTAACTCATTTTCTTTGTTATTCTAAGGAGTTTCTTTAAAAACACCATCAGAATGACGGGAATAGGAAATGTAAACAGTGAACTCGGCATTTCAGAGTATTCTGAACGTTTGTTCAGTGTATTTTTGTTCCCCTTTGTGTAATAAGGTTCTTTTGACTTGTTATTCAAGTGTTCCATTTACATCACAGAACAATTCCAGTGTTTATTATTGTGAATTCTTAGAACAGTAACCACATTTAGAGAGTGTTCTGAGCACTTTTAACTTATATACTTTAGTATTCTAAGGAGTTTCTTTTAAAACGCCATCAGAATGACGGGAATAGGACATGTAAACAGTAAACTCGGCATTTGAGACCTGTTTCAACCTATGTTCACTGTATTTTTATTCCCCGGTTTGTAATAAGGTTCTTTTGACTTGTTATTCAAGTGTTCCATTTACATCACAGAAACATTCCAATGTTTATGATTGTGAATTCTTAGAACAGTAACCACAGTTAGAGAGTGTTCTGTGCTCTTTTAACTTATATACTTTAGTATTCTAAGGAGTTTCTTTAAAAACACCATCAGAGTGACGGGAATAGGAAATGTTAACAGTAAACTCGGCATTTGAGAGTTGTTTCAACCTATGTTCACTGTATTTTTATTCCCCGGTTTGTAATAAGGTTCTTTTGACTTGTTATTCAAGTGTTCCATTTACATCACAGAAACATTCCAATGTTTATGATTGTGAATTCTTAGAACAGTAACCACATTGACAGAGTGTTCTGAGATCAAATTTCTTATATTCCTAAGCATTCTAAGTACTTTCTGTAAACACGCCATCAGAATGACGGGGATTGTAATTTTAAATAGTAAACTCACCATTACAGAGTTATCTGAACGTGTGTTCAGTGTATTTTTGTTCCCCGTTTTGTAATAAGGTTCTTTTGACTTGTTATTCAAGTGTTCCATTGACATCACAGAACAATTCCAGTGTGTATTATTGTGAATTCTTAGAACAGTAACCACATTTAGAGAGTGTTCTGAGCACTTTTATCTTATATACTTTAGTATTCTAAGGAGTTTCTTTTGAAACGCCATCAGAATGACGGGAATAGGAAATATAAACAGAAAACTCGGCATTTGAGACCTGTTTCAACCTATGTTCACTGTATTTTTATTCCCCGGTTTGTAATAAGGTTCTTTTGACTTGTTATTCAAGTGTTCCATTTACATCACAGAAACATTCCAATGTTTATGATTGTGAATTCTTAGAACAGTAACCACATTTAGAGAGTGTTCTGAGCTCTTTTAACTTATATACTTTAGTATTCTAAGGAGATTCTTTTAAAACGCCATCAGAATGACGGGAATAGGAAATGTAAACAGTAAACTCGGCATTTGAGTCCTGTTTCAACCTATGTTCACTGTATTTTTATTCCCCGGTTTGTAATAAGGTTCTTTTGACTTGTTATTCAAGTGTTCCATTTACATCACAGAAACATTCCAATGTTTATGATTGTGAATTCTTAGAACAGTAACCACAGTTAGAAAGTGTTCTGTGCTCTTTTAACTTATATAGTTTAGTATTCTAAGAAGTTTCTATAAAACACCATCAGAGTGACGGGAATAGGAAATGTTAACAGTAAAGTCGGCATTTGAGACCTGTTTCAACCTATGTTCACTGTATTTTTATTCCCCGGTTTGTAATAAGGTTTTTTTGACTTGTTATTCAAGTGTTCCATTTACATCACAGAACAATTCCAGTGTTTATTATTGTGAATTCTTAGAACAGTAACCACATTTAGAGAGTGTTCTGAGCACTTTTATCTTATATACTTTAGTATTCTAAGGAGATTCTTTTAAAACACCATCAGAGTGACGGGAATAGGAAATGTTAACAGTAAAGTCGGCATTTGAGACCTGTTTCAACCTATGTTCACTGTATTTTTATTCCCCGGTTTGTAATAAGGTTCTTTTGACTTGTTATTCAAGTGTTCCATTTACATCACAGAACAATTCCAGTGTTTATTATTGTGAATTCTTAGAACAGTAACCACATTTAGAGAGTGTTCTGAGCACTTTTATCTTATATACTTTAGTATTCTAAGGAGTTTCTTTGAAACGCCATCAGAATGACGGGAATAGGAAATATAAACAGAAAACTCGGTATTTGAGACCTGTTTCAACCTATGTTCACTGTATTTTTATTCCCCGGTTTGTAATAAGGTTCTTTTGACTTGTTATTCAAGTGTTCCATTTACATCACAGAAACATTCCAATGTTTATGATTGTGAATTCTTAGAACAGTAACCAGATTTAGAGAGTGTTCTGAGCTCTTTTAACTTATATACATTAGTATTCTAAGGAGATTCTTTTAAAACGCCATCAGAATGACGGGAATAGGAAATGTAAACAGTATACTAGGCATTTGAGACCTGTTTCAACCTATGTTCACTGTATTTTTATTCCCCGGTTTGTAATAAGGTTCTTTTGACTTGTTATTCAAGTGTTCCATTTACATCACAGAAACATTCCAGTGTTTATGATTGTGAATTCTTAGAACAGTAACCACAGTTAGAAAGTGTTGTGTGCTCTTTTAACTTATATACTTTAGTATTCTAAGAAGTTTCTTTAAAAACACCATCAGAGTGACGGGAATAGGACATGTTAACAGTAAACTCGGCATTTGAGACTTGTTTCAACCTATGTTCACTGTATTTTTATTCCCCGGTTTGTAATAAGGTTCTTTTGACTTGTTATTCAAGTGTTCCATTTACATCACAGAACAATTCCAGTGTTTATTATTGTGAATTCTTAGAACAGTAACCACATTTAGAGAGTGTTCTGAGCCCTTTTATCTTATATACTTTAGTATTCTAAAGAGTTTCTTTGAAACGCCATCAGAATGACGGGAATTGGAAATGTAAACAGTAAACTCGGCATGTTAGACCTGTTTGAACTTATTTTCACTGTATTTTTATTCCCCGGTTTGTAATAAGGTTCTTTTGACTTGTTATTCAAGTGTTCCATTTACATCACAGAACAATTCCAGTGTGTATTATTGTGAATTCTTAGAACAGTAACCGCATTTACACAGTGTTCTGAGCTCTTTTAACTCATTTTCTTTGTTATTCTAAGGAGTTTCTTTAAAAACACCATCAGAATGATGGGAATAGGAAATGTAAACAGTGAACTCGGCATTTCAGAGTATTCTGAACGTTTGTTCAGTGTATTTTTGTTCCCCTTTGTGTAATAAGGTTCTTTTGACTTGTTATTCAAGTGTTCCATTTACATCACAGAACAATTCCAGTGTTTATTATTGTGAATTCTTAGAACAGTAACCACATTTAGAGAGTGTTCTGAGCACTTTTAACTTATATACTTTAGTATTCTAAGGAGTTTCTTTTAAAACGCCATCAGAATGACGGGAATAGGACATGTAAACAGTAAACTCGGCATTTGAGACCTGTTTCAACCTATGTTCACTGTATTTTTATTCCCCGGTTTGTAATAAGGTTCTTTTGACTTGTTATTCAAGTGTTCCATTTACATCACAGAAACATTCCAATGTTTATGATTGTGAATTCTTAGAACAGTAACCACAGTTAGAGAGTGTTCTGTGCTCTTTTAACTTATATACTTTAGTATTCTAAGGAGTTTCTTTAAAAACACCATCAGAGTGACGGGAATAGGAAATGTTAACAGTAAACTCGGCATTTGAGAGTTGTTTCAACCTATGTTCACTGTATTTTTATTCCCCGGTTTGTAATAAGGTTCTTTTGACTTGTTATTCAAGTGTTCCATTTACATCACAGAAACATTCCAATGTTTATGATTGTGAATTCTTAGAACAGTAACCACATTGACAGAGTGTTCTGAGATCAAATTTCTTATATTCCTAAGCATTCTAAGTACTTTCTTTAAACACGCCATCAGAATGACGGGGATTGTAATTTTAAATAGTAAACTCACCATTACAGAGTTATCTGAACGTGTGTTCAGTGTATTTTTGTTCCCCGTTTTGTAATAAGGTTCTTTTGACTTGTTATTCAAGTGTTCCATTTACATCACAGAACAATTCCAGTGTGTATTATTGTGAATTCTTAGAACAGTAACCACATTTAGAGAGTGTTCTGAGCACTTTTATCTTATATACTTTATATTCTAAGGAGTTTCTTTTGAAACGCCATCAGAATGACGGGAATTGGAAATATAAACAGAAAACTCGGCATTTGAGACCTGTTTCAACCTATGTTCACTGTATTTTTATTCCCAGGTTTGTAATAAGGTACTTTTGACTTGTTAGTCAAGTGTTCCATTTACATCACAGAACAATTCCAGTGTTTATTATTGTGAATTCATAAAACAGTAACCACATTTAGAGAGTGTTCTGAGCACTTTTATCTTATATACTTTAGTATTCTAAGGAGTTTCTTTTGAAACGCCATCAGAATGACAGGAATAGGAAATATAAGCAGTAAACTCGGCATTTGGGACCTGTTTCAACCTATGTTCACTGTATTTTTATTCCCCGGTTTGTAATAAGGTTCTTTTGACTTGTTATTCAAGTGTTCCATTTACATCACAGAAACATTCCAATGTTTATGATTGTGAATTCTTAGAACAGTAACCACATTTAGAGAGAGTTCTGAGCTCTTTTAACTTATATACTTTAGTATTCTAAGGAGATTCTTTTAAAACGCCATCAGAATGACGGGAATAGGAAATGTAAACAGTAAACTAGGCATTTGAGACCTGTTTCAACCTATGTTCACTGTATTTTTATTCCCCGGTTTGTAATAAGGTTCTTTTGACTTGTTATTCAAGTGTTCCATTTACATCACAGAAACATTCCAGTGTTTATGATTGTGAATTCTTAGAACAGTAACCACAGTTAGAAAGTGTTCTGTGCTCTTTTAACTTATATACTTTAGTATTCTAAGAAGTTTCTTTAAAAACACCATCAGAGTGACGGGAATAGGACATGTTAACAGTAAACTCGGCATTTGAGACTTGTTTCAACCTATGTTCACTGTATTTTTATTCCCCGGTTTGTAATAAGGTTCTTTTGACTTGTTATTCAAGTGTTCCATTTACATCACAGAACAATTCCAGTGTTTATTATTGTGAATTCTTAGAACAGTAACCACATTTAGAGAGTGTTCTGAGCACTTTTATCTTATATACTTTAGTATTCTAAAGAGTTTCTTTGAAACGCCATCAGAATGACGGGAATTGGAAATGTAAACAGTAAACTCGGCATGTTAGACCTGTTTGAACTTATTTTCACTGTATTTTTATTCCCCGGTTTGTAATAAGGTTCTTTTGACTTGTTATTCAAGTGTTCCATTTACATCACAGAACAATTCCAGTGTGTATTATTGTGAATTCTTAGAACAGTAACCGCATTTACACAGTGTTCTGAGCTCTTTTAACTCATTTTCTTTGTTATTCTAAGGAGTTTCTTTAAAAACACCATCAGAATGACGGGAATAGGAAATGTAAACAGTGAACTCGGCATTTCAGAGTATTCTGAACGTTTGTTCAGTGTATTTTTGTTCCCCTTTGTGTAATAAGGTTCTTTTGACTTGTTATTCAAGTGTTCCATTTACATCACAGAACAATTCCAGTGTTTATTATTGTGAATTCTTAGAACAGTAACCACATTTAGAGAGTGTTCTGAGCACTTTTAACTTATATACTTTAGTATTCTAAGGAGTTTCTTTTAAAACGCCATCAGAATGACGGGAATAGGACATGTAAACAGTAAACTCGGCATTTGAGACCTGTTTCAACCTATGTTCACTGTATTTTTATTCCCCGGTTTGTAATAAGGTTCTTTTGACTTGTTATTCAAGTGTTCCATTTACATCACAGAAACATTCCAATGTTTATGATTGTGAATTCTTAGAACAGTAACCACAGTTAGAGAGTGTTCTGTGCTCTTTTAACTTATATACTTTAGTATTCTAAGGAGTTTCTTTAAAAACACCATCAGAGTGACGGGAATAGGAAATGTTAACAGTAAACTCGGCATTTGAGAGTTGTTTCAACCTATGTTCACTGTATTTTTATTCCCCGGTTTGTAATAAGGTTCTTTTGACTTGTTATTCAAGTGTTCCATTTACATCACAGAAACATTCCAATGTTTATGATTGTGAATTCTTAGAACAGTAACCACATTGACAGAGTGTTCTGAGATCAAATTTCTTATATTCCTAAGCATTCTAAGTACTTTCTGTAAACACGCCATCAGAATGACGGGGATTGTAATTTTAAATAGTAAACTCACCATTACAGAGTTATCTGAACGTGTGTTCAGTGTATTTTTGTTCCCCGTTTTGTAATAAGGTTCTTTTGACTTGTTATTCAAGTGTTCCATTGACATCACAGAACAATTCCAGTGTGTATTATTGTGAATTCTTAGAACAGTAACCACATTTAGAGAGTGTTCTGAGCACTTTTATCTTATATACTTTAGTATTCTAAGGAGTTTCTTTTGAAACGCCATCAGAATGACGGGAATAGGAAATATAAACAGAAAACTCGGCATTTGAGACCTGTTTCAACCTATGTTCACTGTATTTTTATTCCCCGGTTTGTAATAAGGTTCTTTTGACTTGTTATTCAAGTGTTCCATTTACATCACAGAAACATTCCAATGTTTATGATTGTGAATTCTTAGAACAGTAACCACATTTAGAGAGTGTTCTGAGCTCTTTTAACTTATATACTTTAGTATTCTAAGGAGATTCTTTTAAAACGCCTTCAGAATGACGGGAATAGGAAATGTAAACAGTAAACTCGGCATTTGAGTCCTGTTTCAACCTATGTTCACTGTATTTTTATTCCCCGGTTTGTAATAAGGTTCTTTTGACTTGTTATTCAAGTGTTCCATTTACATCACAGAAACATTCCAATGTTTATGATTGTGAATTCTTAGAACAGTAACCTCAGTTAGAAAGTGTTCTGTGCTCTTTTAACTTATATAGTTTAGTATTCTAAGAAGTTTCTTTAAAAACACCATCAGAGTGACGGGAATAGGAAATGTTAACAGTAAAGTCGGCATTTGAGACCTGTTTCAACCTATGTTCACTGTATTTTTATTCCCCGGTTTGTAATAAGGTTCTTTTGACTTGTTATTCAAGTGTTCCATTTACATCACAGAACAATTCCAGTGTTTATTATTGTGAATTCTTAGAACAGTAACCACATTTAGAGAGTGTTCTGAGCACTTTTATCTTATATACTTTAGTATTCTAAGGAGTTTCTTTGAAACGCCATCAGAATGACGGGAATAGGAAATATAAACAGTAAACTCGGCATTTGAGACCTGTTTCAACCTATGTTCACTGTATTTTTATTCCCCGGTTTGTAATAAGGTTCTTTTGACTTGTTATTCAAGTGTTCCATTTACATCACAGAAACATTCCAATGTTTATGATTGTGAATTCTTAGAACAGTAACCACAGTTAGAGAGTGTTCTGTGCTCTTTTAACTTATATACTTTAGTATTCTAAGGAGTTTCTTTTAAAACGCCATCAGAATGACGGGAATAGGAAATGTAAACAGTAAACTCGGCATTTGAGACCTGTTTCAACCTATGTTCACTGTATTTTTATTCCCCGGTTTGTAATAAGGTACTTTTGACTTGTTATTCAAGTGTTCCATTTCCATCACAGAACAATTCCAGTGTTTATTATTGTGAATTCTTAGAACAGTAACCACATTTAGAGAGTGTTCTGAGCACTTTTATCTTATATACTTTATATTCTAAGGAGTTTCTTTTGAAACGCCATCAGAATGACGGGAATTGGAAATATAAACAGAAAACTCGGCATTTGAGACCTGTTTCAACCTATGTTCACTGTATTTTTATTCCCAGGTTTGTAATAAGGTACTTTTGACTTGTTAGTCAAGTGTTCCATTTACATCACAGAACAATTCCAGTGTTTATTATTGTGAATTCATAAAACAGTAACCACATTTAGAGAGTGTTCTGAGCACTTTTATCTTATATACTTTAGTATTCTAAGGAGTTTCTTTTGAAACGCCATCAGAATGACAGGAATAGGAAATATAAGCAGTAAACTCGGCATTTGGGACCTGTTTCAACCTATGTTCACTGTATTTTTATTCCCCGGTTTGTAATAAGGTTCTTTTGACTTGTTATTCAAGTGTTCCATTTACATCACAGAAACATTCCAATGTTTATGATTGTGAATTCTTAGAACAGTAACCACATTTAGAGAGTGTTCTGAGCTCTTTTAACTTATATACTTTAGTATTCTAAGGAGATTCTTTTAAAACGCCATCAGAATGACGGGAATAGGAAATATAAGCAGTAAACTCGGCATTTGGGACCTGTTTCAACCTATGTTCACTGTATTTTTATTCCCCGGTTTGTAATAAGGTTCTTTTGACTTGTTATTCAAGTGTTCCATTTACATCACAGAAACATTCCAATGTTTATGATTGTGAATTCTTAGAACAGTAACCACATTTAGAGAGTGTTCTGAGCTCTTTTAACTTATATACTTTAGTATTCTAAGGAGATTCTTTTAAAACACCATCAGAGTGACGGGAATAGGAAATGTTAACAGTAAAGTCGGCATTTGAGACCTGTTTCAACCTATGTTCACTGTATTTTTATTCCCCGGTTTGTAATAAGGTTCTTTTGACTTGTTATTCAAGTGTTCCATTTACATCACAGAACAATTCCAGTGTTTATTATTGTGAATTCTTAGAACAGTAACCACATTTAGAGAGTGTTCTGAGCACTTTTATCTTATATACTTTAGTATTCTAAGGAGTTTCTTTGAAACGCCATCAGAATGACGGGAATAGGAAATATAAACAGAAAACTCGGTATTTGAGACCTGTTTCAACCTATGTTCACTGTATTTTTATTCCCCGGTTTGTAATAAGGTTCTTTTGACTTGTTATTCAAGTGTTCCATTTACATCACAGAAACATTCCAATGTTTATGATTGTGAATTCTTAGAACAGTAACCACATTTAGAGAGTGTTCTGAGCTCTTTTAACTTATATACTTTAGTATTCTAAGGAGATTCTTTTAAAACGCCATCAGAATGACGGGAATAGGAAATGTAAACAGTAAACTAGGCATTTGAGACCTGTTTCAACCTATGTTCACTGTATTTTTATTCCCCGGTTTGTAATAAGGTTCTTTTGACTTGTTATTCAAGTGTTCCATTTACATCACAGAAACATTCCAGTGTTTATGATTGTGAATTCTTAGAACAGTAACCACAGTTAGAAAGTGTTCTGTGCTCTTTTAACTTATATACTTTAGTATTCTAAGAAGTTTCTTTAAAAACACCATCAGAGTGACGGGAATAGGACATGTTAACAGTAAACTCGGCATTTGAGACCTGTTTCAACCTATGTTCACTGTATTTTTATTCCCCGGTTTGTAATAAGGTTCTTTTGACTTGTTATTCAAGTGTTCCATTTACATCACAGAACAATTCCAGTGTTTATTATTGTGAATTCTTAGAACAGTACCCACATTTAGAGAGTGTTCTGAGCACTTTTATCTTATATACTTTAGTATTCTAAAGAGTTTCTTTGAAACGCCATCAGAATGACGGGAATTGGAAATGGAAACAGTAAACTCGGCATGTTAGACCTGTTTGAACTTATTTTCACTGTATTTTTATTCCCCGGTTTGTAATAAGGTTCTTTTGACTTGTTATTCAAGTGTTCCATTTACATCACAGAACAATTCCAGTGTGTATTATTGTGAATTCTTAGAACAGTAACCGCATTTACACAGTGTTCTGAGCTCTTTTAACTCATTTTCTTTGTTATTCTAAGGAGTTTCTTTAAAAACACCATCAGAATGACGGGAATAGGAAATGTAAACAGTGAACTCGGCATTTCAGAGTATTCTGAACGTTTGTTCAGTGTATTTTTGTTCCCCTTTGTGTAATAAGGTTCTTTTGACTTGTTATTCAAGTGTTCCATTTACATCACAGAACAATTCCAGTGTTTATTATTGTGAATTCTTAGAACAGTAACCACATTTAGCGAGTGTTCTGAGCACTTTTAACTTATATACTTTAGTATTCTAAGGAGTTTCTTTTAAAACGCCATCAGAATGACGGGAATAGGACATGTAAACAGTAAACTCGGCATTTGAGACCTGTTTCAACCTATGTTCACTGTATTTTTTTCCCCCGGTTTGTAATAAGGTTCTTTTGACTTGTTATTCAAGTGTTCCATTTACATCACAGAAACATTCCAATGTTTATGATTGTGAATTCTTAGAACAGTAACCACAGTTAGAGAGTGTTCTGTGCTCTTTTAACTTATATACTTTAGTATTCTAAGGAGTTTCTTTAAAAACACCATCAGAGTGACGGGAATAGGAAATGTTAACAGTAAACTCGGCATTTGAGAGTTGTTTCAACCTATGTTCACTGTATTTTTATTCCCCGGTTTGTAATAAGGTTCTTTTGACTTGTTATTCAAGTGTTCCATTTACATCACAGAAACATTCCAATGTTTATGATTGTGAATTCTTAGAACAGTAACCACATTGACAGAGTGTTCTGAGATCAAATTTCTTATATTCCTAAGCATTCTAAGTACTTTCTGTAAACACGCCATCAGAATGACGGGGATTGTAATTTTAAATAGTAAACTCACCATTACAGAGTTATCTGAACGTGTGTTCAGTGTATTTTTGTTCCCCGTTTTGTAATAAGGTTCTTTTGACTTGTTATTCAAGTGTTCCATTGACATCACAGAACAATTCCAGTGTGTATTATTGTGAATTCTTAGAACAGTAACCACATTTAGAGAGTGTTCTGAGCACTTTTATCTTATATACTTTAGTATTCTAAGGAGTTTCTTTTGAAACGCCATCAGAATGACGGGAATAGGACATGTAAACAGAAAACTCGGCATTTGAGACATGTTTCAACCTATGTTCACTGTATTTTTATTCCCCGGTTTGTAATAAGGTTCTTTTGACTTGTTATTCAAGTGTTCCATTTACATCACAGAAACATTCCAATGTTTATGATTGTGAATTCTTAGAACAGTAACCACATTTAGAGAGTGTTCTGAGCTCTTTTAACTTATATACTTTAGTATTCTAAGGAGATTCTTTTAAAACGCCATCAGAATGACGGGAATAGGAAATGTAAACAGTAAACTCGGCATTTGAGTCCTGTTTCAACCTATGTTCACTGTATTTTTATTCCCCGGTTTGTAATAAGGTTCTTTTGACTTGTTATTCAAGTGTTCCATTTACATCACAGAAACATTCCAATGTTTATGATTGTGAATTCTTAGAACAGTAACCACATTGACAGAGTGTTCTGAGATCAAATTTCTTATATTCCTAAGCATTCTAAGTACTTTCTGTAAACACGCCATCAGAATGACGGGGATTGTAATTTTAAATAGTAAACTCACCATTACAGAGTTATCTGAACGTGTGTTCAGTGTATTTTTGTTCCCCGTTTTGTAATAAGGTTCTTTTGACTTGTTATTCAAGTGTTCCATTGACATCACAGAACAATTCCAGTGTGTATTATTGTGAATTCTTAGAACAGTAACCACATTTAGAGAGTGTTCTGAGCACTTTTATCTTATATACTTTAGTATTCTAAGGAGTTTCTTTTGAAACGCCATCAGAATGACGGGAATAGGAAATATAAACAGAAAACTCGGCATTTGAGACCTGTTTCAACCTATGTTCACTGTATTTTTATTCCCCGGTTTGTAATAAGGTTCTTTTGACTTGTTATTCAAGTGTTCCATTTACATCACAGAAACATTCCAATGTTTATGATTGTGAATTCTTAGAACAGTAACCACATTTAGAGAGTGTTCTGAGCTCTTTTAACTTATATACTTTAGTATTCTAAGGAGATTCTTTTAAAACGCCTTCAGAATGACGGGAATAGGAAATGTAAACAGTAAACTCGGCATTTGAGTCCTGTTTCAACCTATGTTCACTGTATTTTTATTCCCCGGTTTGTAATAAGGTTCTTTTGACTTGTTATTCAAGTGTTCCATTTACATCACAGAAACATTCCAATGTTTATGATTGTGAATTCTTAGAACAGTAACCTCAGTTAGAAAGTGTTCTGTGCTCTTTTAACTTATATAGTTTAGTATTCTAAGAAGTTTCTTTAAAAACACCATCAGAGTGACGGGAATAGGAAATGTTAACAGTAAACTCGGCATTTGAGAGTTGTTTCAACCTATGTTCACTGTATTTTTATTCCCCGGTTTGTAATAAGGTTCTTTTGACTTGTTATTCAAGTGTTCCATTTACATCACAGAAACATTCCAATGTTTATGATTGTGAATTCTTAGAACAGTAACCACAGTTAGAGAGTGTTCTGAGCACTTTTATCTTATATACTTTAGTATTCTAAGGAGTTTCTTTGAAACGCCATCAGAATGACGGGAATAGGAAATGTAAACAGTAAACTCGGCATTTGAGACCTGTTTCAACCTATGTTCACTGTATTTTTATTCCCCGGTTTGTAATAAGGTACTTTTGACTTGTTATTCAAGTGTTCCATTTCCATCACAGAACAATTCCAGTGTTTATTATTGTGAATTCTTAGAACAGTAACCACATTTAGAGAGTGTTCTGAGCACTTTTATCTTATATACTTTATATTCTAAGGAGTTTCTTTTGAAACGCCATCAGAATGACGGGAATTGGAAATATAAACAGAAAACTCGGCCTTTGAGACCTGTTTCAACCTATGTTCACTGTATTTTTATTCCCCGGTTTGTAATAAGGTACTTTTGACTTGTTAGTCAAGTGTTCCATTTACATCACAGAACAATTCCAGTGTTTATTATTGTGAATTCATAAAACAGTAACCACATTTAGAGAGTGTTCTGAGCACTTTTATCTTATGTACTTTAGTATTTTAAGGAGTTTCTTTTGAAACGCCATCAGAATGACAGGAATAGGAAATATAAGCAGTAAACTCGGCATTTGGGACCTGTTTCAACCTATGTTCACTGTATTTTTATTCCCCGGTTTGTAATAAGGTTCTTTTGACTTGTTATTCAAGTGTTCCATTTACATCACAGAAACATTCCAATGTTTATGATTGTGAATTCTTAGAACAGTAACCACATTTAGAGAGTGTTCTGAGCTCTTTTAACTTATATACTTTAGTATTCTAAGGAGATTCTTTTAAAACGCCATCAGAATGACGGGAATAGGAAATATAAGCAGTAAACTCGGCATTTGGGACCTGTTTCAACCTATGTTCACTGTATTTTTATTCCCCGGTTTGTAATAAGGTTCTTTTGACTTGTTATTCAAGTGTTCCATTTACATCACAGAAACATTCCAATGTTTATGATTGTGAATTCTTAGAACAGTAACCACATTTAGAGAGTGTTCTGAGCTCTTTTAACTTATATACTTTAGTATTCTAAGGAGATTCTTTTAAAACGCCATCAGAATGACGGGAATAGGAAATGTAAACAGTAAACTCGGCATTTGAGGCCTGTTTCAACGTATGTTCACTGTATTTTTATTCCCCGGTTTGTAATAAGGTTCTTTTGACTTGTTATTCAAGTGTTCCATTTACATCACAGAAACATTCCAATGTTTATGATTGTGAATTCTTAGAACAGTAACCACAGTTAGAAAGTGTTCTGTGCTCTTTTAACTTATATAGTTTAGTATTCTAAGAAGTTTCTATAAAACACCATCAGAGTGACGGGAATAGGAAATGTTAACAGTAAAGTCGGCATTTGAGACCTGTTTCAACCTATGTTCACTGTATTTTTATTCCCCGGTTTGTAATAAGGTTTTTTTGACTTGTTATTCAAGTGTTCCATTTACATCACAGAACAATTCCAGTGTTTATTATTGTGAATTCTTAGAACAGTAACCACATTTAGAGAGTGTTCTGAGCACTTTTATCTTATATACTTTAGTATTCTAAGGAGTTTCTTTGAAACGCCATCAGAATGACGGGAATAGGAAATATAAACAGTAAACTCGGTATTTGAGACCTGTTTCAACCTATGTTCACTGTATTTTTATTCCCCGGTTTGTAATAAGGTTCTTTTGACTTGTTATTCAAGTGTTCCATTTACATCACAGAAACATTCCAATGTTTATGATTGTGAATTCTTAGAACAGTAACCACAGTTAGAGAGTGTTCTGTGCTCTTTTAACTTATATACTTTAGTATTCTAAGGAGTTTCTTTTAAAACGCCATCAGAATGACGGGAATAGGAAATGTAAACAGTAAACTCGGCATTTGAGACCTGTTTCAACCTATGTTCACTGTATTTTTATTCCCCGGTTTGTAATAAGGTACTTTTGACTTGTTATTCAAGTGTTCCATTTCCATCACAGAACAATTCCAGTGTTTATTATTGTGAATTCTTAGAACAGTAACCACATTTAGAGAGTGTTCTGAGCACTTTTATCTTATATACTTTAGTATTCTAAGGAGTTTCTTTTGAAACGCCATCAGAATGACGGGAATTGGAAATATAAACAGAAAACTCGGCATTTGAGACCTGTTTCAACCTATGTTCACTGTATTTTTATTCCCCGGTTTGTAATAAGGTACTTTTGACTTGTTAGTCAAGTGTTCCATTTACATCACAGAACAATTCCAGTGTTTATTATTGTGAATTCATAAAACAGTAACCACATTTAGAGAGTGTTCTGAGCACTTTTATCTTATATACTTTAGTATTCTAAGGAGTTTCTTTTGAAACGCCATCAGAATGACAGGAATAGGAAATATAAGCAGTAAACTCGGCATTTGGGACCTGTTTCAACCTATGTTCACTGTATTTTTATTCCCCGGTTTGTAATAAGGTTCTTTTGACTTGTTATTCAAGTGTTCCATTTACATCACAGAAACATTCCAATGTTTATGATTGTGAATTCTTAGAACAGTAACCACATTTAGAGAGTGTTCTGAGCTCTTTTAACTTATATACTTTAGTATTCTAAGGAGATTCTTTTAAAACGCCATCAGAATGACGGGAATAGGAAATATAAGCAGTAAACTCGGCATTTGGGACCTGTTTCAACCTATGTTCACTGTATTTTTATTCCCCGGTTTGTAATAAGGTTCCTTTGACTTGTTATTCAAGTGTTCCATTTACATCACAGAAACATTCCAATGTTTATGATTGTGAATTCTTAGAACAGTAACCACATTTAGAGAGTGTTCTGAGCACTTTTATCTTATATACTTTAGTATTCTAAGGAGTTTCTTTTGAAACGCCATCAGAATGACGGGAATAGGAAATATAAACAGAAAACTCGGCATTTGAGACATGTTTCAACCTATGTTCACTGTATTTTTATTCCCCGGTTTGTAATAAGGTACTTTTGACTTGTTATTCAAGTGTTCCATTTACATCACAGAACAATTCCAGTGTTTATTATTGTGAATTCATAAAACAGTAACCACATTTAGAGAGTGTTCTGAGCACTTTTATCTTATATACTTTAGTATTCTAAGGAGTTTCTTTTGAAACGCTATCAGAATGACGGGAATAGGAAATATAAGCAGTAAACTCGGCATTTGAGACCTGTTTCAACCTATGTTCACTGTATTTTTATTCCCCGGTTTGTAATAAAGTTCTTTTGACTTGTTATTCAAGTGTTCCATTTACATCACAGAAACATTCCAATGTTTATGATTGTGAATTCTTAGAACAGTAACCACATTTAGAGAGTGTTCTGAGCTCTTTAACTTATATACTTTAGTATTCTAAGGAGTTTCTTTGAAAGGCCATCAGAATGACGGGAATAGGACATGTAAACAGTAAACTCGGCATTTGAGACCTGTTTCAACCTATGTTCACTGTATTTTTATTCCCCGGTTTGTAATAAGGTTCTTTTGACTTGTTATTCAAGTGTTCCATTTACATCACAGAACAATTCCAGTGTGTATTATTGTGAATTCTTAGAACGGTAACCGCATTTACACAGTGTTCTGAGCTCTTTTAACTCATATTCTTTGTTATTCTAAGGAGTTTCTTTAAAAACACCATCAGAATGACGGGAATAGGAAATGTAAACAGTGAACTCGGCATTTCAGAGTATTCTGAACGTTTGTTCAGTGTATTTTTGTTCCCCTTTGTGTAATAAGGTTCTTTTGACTTGTTATTCAAGTGTTCCATTTACATCACAGAACAATTCCAGTGTTTATTATTGTGAATTCTTAGAACAGTAACCACATTTAGAGAGTGTTCTGAGCACTTTTAACTTATATACTTTAGTATTCTAAGGAGATTCTTTTAAAACGCCATCAGAATGACGGGAATAGGAAATGTAAACAGTAAACTCGGCATTTGAGTCCTGTTTCAACCTATGTTCACTGTATTTTTATTCCCCGGTTTGTAATAAGGTTCTTTTGACTTGTTATTCAAGTGTTCCATTTACATCACAGAAACATTCCAATGTTTATGATTGTGAATTCTTAGAACAGTAACCTCAGTTAGAAAGTGTTCTGTGCTCTTTTAACTTATATAGTTTAGTATTCTAAGAAGTTTCTTTAAAAACACCATCAGAGTGACGGGAATAGGAAATGTTAACAGTAAAGTCGGCATTTGAGACCTGTTTCAACCTATGTTCACTGTATTTTTATTCCCCGGTTTGTAATAAGGTTCTTTTGACTTGTTATTCAAGTGTTCCATTTACATCACAGAACAATTCCAGTGTTTATTATTGTGAATTCTTAGAACAGTAACCACATTTAGAGAGTGTTCTGAGCACTTTTATCTTATATACTTTAGTATTCTAAGGAGTTTCTTTGAAACGCCATCAGAATGACGGGAATAGGAAATATAAACAGTAAACTCGGTATTTGAGACCTGTTTCAACCTATGTTCACTGTATTTTTATTCCCCGGTTTGTAATAAGGTTCTTTTGACTTGTTATTCAAGTGTTCCATTTACATCACAGAAACATTCCAATGTTTATGATTGTGAATTCTTAGAACAGTAACCACAGTTAGAGAGTGTTCTGTGCTCTTTTAACTTATATACTTTAGTATTCTAAGGAGTTTCTTTTAAAACGCCATCAGAATGACGGGAATAGGAAATGTAAACAGTAAACTCGGCATTTGAGACCTGTTTCAACCTATGTTCACTGTATTTTTATTCCCCGGTTTGTAATAAGGTACTTTTGACTTGTTATTCAAGTGTTCCATTTCCATCACAGAAAAATTCCAGTGTTTATTATTGTGAATTCTTAGAACAGTAACCACATTTAGAGAGTGTTCTGAGCACTTTTATCTTATATACTTTATATTCTAAGGAGTTTCTTTTGAAACGCCATCAGAATGACAGGAATAGGAAATATAAGCAGTAAACTCGGCATTTGGGACCTGTTTCAACCTATGTTCACTGTATTTTTATTCCCCGGTTTGTAATAAGGTTCTTTTGACTTGTTATTCAAGTGTTCCATTTACATCACAGAAACATTCCAATGTTTATGATTGTGAATTCTTAGAACAGTAACCACATTTAGAGAGTGTTCTGA
The DNA here is from genome assembly GCF_964212035.1 of Myotis nattereri. Classification (NCBI taxonomy): domain Eukaryota; kingdom Metazoa; phylum Chordata; class Mammalia; order Chiroptera; family Vespertilionidae; genus Myotis; species Myotis nattereri. The sequence goes on from NC_138090.1 coordinate 35,426,131, forward strand.
GCTCTTTTAACTTATATACTTTAGTATTCTAAGGAGATTCTTTTAAAACGCCATCAGAATGACGGGAATAGGAAATATAAGCAGTAAACTCGGCATTTGGGACCTGTTTCAACCTATGTTCACTGTATTTTTATTCCCCGGTTTGTAATAAGGTTCTTTTGACTTGTTATTCAAGTGTTCCATTTACATCACAGAAACATTCCAATGTTTATGATTGTGAATTCTTAGAACAGTAACCACATTTAGAGAGTGTTCTGAGCTCTTTTAACTTATATACTTTAGTATTCTAAGGAGATTCTTTTAAAACGCCATCAGAATGACGGGAATAGGAAATGTAAACAGTAAACTCGGCATTTGAGGCCTGTTTCAACCTATGTTCACTGTATTTTTATTCCCCGGTTTGTAATAAGGTTCTTTTGACTTGTTATTCAAGTGTTCCATTTACATCACAGAAACATTCCAATGTTTATGATTGTGAATTCTTAGAACAGTAACCACAGTTAGAAAGTGTTCTGTGCTCTTTTAACTTATATAGTTTAGTATTCTAAGAAGTTTCTATAAAACACCATCAGAGTGACGGGAATAGGAAATGTTAACAGTAAAGTCGGCATTTGAGACCTGTTTCAACCTATGTTCACTGTATTTTTATTCCCCGATTTGTAATAAGGTTTTTTTGACTTGTTATTCAAGTGTTCCATTTACATCACAGAACAATTCCAGTGTTTATTATTGTGAATTCTTAGAACAGTAACCACATTTAGAGAGTGTTCTGAGCACTTTTATCTTATATACTTTAGTATTCTAAGGAGTTTCTTTGAAACGCCATCAGAATGACGGGAATAGGAAATATAAACAGTAAACTCGGTATTTGAGACCTGTTTCAACCTATGTTCACTGTATTTTTATTCCCCGGTTTGTAATAAGGTTCTTTTGACTTGTTATTCAAGTGTTCCATTTACATCACAGAAACATTCCAATGTTTATGATTGTGAATTCTTAGAACAGTAACCACAGTTAGAGAGTGTTCTGTGCTCTTTTAACTTAAATACTTTAGTATTCTAAGGAGTTTCTTTTAAAACGCCATCAGAATGACGGGAATAGGAAATGTAAACAGTAAACTCGGCATTTGAGACCTGTTTCAACCTATGTTCACTGTATTTTTATTCCCCGGTTTGTAATAAGGTACTTTTGACTTGTTATTCAAGTGTTCCATTTCCATCACAGAACAATTCCAGTGTTTATTATTGTGAATTCTTAGAACAGTAACCACATTTAGAGAGTGTTCTTAGCACTTTTATCTTATATACTTTAGTATTCTAAGGAGTTTCTTTTGAAACGCCATCAGAATGACGGGAATTGGAAATATAAACAGAAAACTCGGCATTTGAGACCTGTTTCAACCTATGTTCACTGTATTTTTATTCCCCGGTTTGTAATAAGGTACTTTTGACTTGTTAGTCAAGTGTTCCATTTACATCACAGAACAATTCCAGTGTTTATTATTGTGAATTCATAAAACAGTAACCACATTTAGAGAGTGTTCTGAGCACTTTTATCTTATATACTTTAGTATTCTAAGGAGTTTCTTTTGAAACGCTATCAGAATGACGGGAATAGGAAATATAAGCAGTAAACTCGGCATTTGAGACCTGTTTCAACCTATGTTCACTGTATTTTTATTCCCCGGTTTGTAATAAAGTTCTTTTGACTTGTTATTCAAGTGTTCCATTTACATCACAGAAACATTCCAATGTTTATGATTGTGAATTCTTAGAACAGTAACCACATTTAGAGAGTGTTCTGAGCTCTTTAACTTATATACTTTAGTATTCTAAGGAGTTTCTTTGAAAGGCCATCAGAATGACGGGAATAGGACATGTAAACAGTAAACTCGGCATTTGAGACCTGTTTCAACCTATGTTCACTGTATTTTTATTCCCCGGTTTGTAATAAGGTTCTTTTGACTTGTTATTCAAGTGTTCCATTTACATCACAGAACAATTCCAGTGTGTATTATTGTGAATTCTTAGAACGGTAACCGCATTTACACAGTGTTCTGAGCTCTTTTAACTCATATTCTTTGTTATTCTAAGGAGTTTCTTTAAAAACACCATCAGAATGACGGGAATAGGAAATGTAAACAGTGAACTCGGCATTTCAGAGTATTCTGAACGTTTGTTCAGTGTATTTTTGTTCCCCTTTGTGTAATAAGGTTCTTTTGACTTGTTATTCAAGTGTTCCATTTACATCACAGAACAATTCCAGTGTTTATTATTGTGAATTCTTAGAACAGTAACCACATTTAGAGAGTGTTCTGAGCACTTTTAACTTATATACTTTAGTATTCTAAGGAGTTTCTTTTAAAATGCCATCAGAATGACGGGAATAGGACATGTAAACAGTAAACTCGGCATTTGAGACCTGTTTCAACCTATGTTCACTGTATTTTTATTCCCCGGTTTGTAATAAGGTTCTTTTGACTTGTTATTCAAGTGTTCCATTTACATCACAGAAACATTCCAATGTTTATGATTGTGAATTCTTAGAACAGTAACCACAGTTAGAGAGTGTTCTGTGCTCTTTTAACTTATATACTTTAGTATTCTAAGGAGTTTCTTTAAAAACACCATCAGAGTGACGGGAATAGGAAATGTTAACAGTAAACTCGGCATTTGAGAGTTGTTTCAACCTATGTTCACTGTATTTTTATTCCCCGGTTTGTAATAAGGTTCTTTTGACTTGTTATTCAAGTGTTCCATTTACATCACAGAAACATTCCAATGTTGATGATTGTGAATTCTTAGAACAGTAACCACATTGACAGAGTGTTCTGAGATCAAATTTCTTATATTCCTTAGCATTCTAAGTACTTTATTTAAACACGCCATCAGAATGACGGGGATTGTAATTTTAAATAGTAAACTCACCATTACAGAGTTATCTGAACGTGTGTTCAGTGTATTTTTGTTCCCCGTTTTGTAATAAGGTTCTTTTGACTTGTTATTCAAGTGTTCCATTTACATCACAGAACAATTCCAGTGTGTATTATTGTGAATTCTTAGAACAGTAACCACATTTAGAGAGTGTTCTGAGCACTTTTATCTTATATACTTTAGTATTCTAAGGAGTTTCTTTTGAAACGCCATCAGAATGACGGGAATAGGAAATATAAACAGAAAACTCGGCATTTGAGACCTGTTTCAACCTATGTTCACTGTATTTTTATTCCCCGGTTTGTAATAAGGTTCTTTTGACTTGTTATTCAAGTGTTCCATTTACATCACAGAAACATTCCAATGTTTATGATTGTGAATTCTTAGAACAGTAACCACATTTAGAGAGTGTTCTGAGCTCTTTTAACTTATATACTTTAGTATTCTAAGGAGATTCTTTTAAAACGCCATCAGAATGACGGGAATAGGAAATGTAAACAGTAAACTCGGCATTTGAGTCCTGTTTCAACCTATGTTCACTGTATTTTTATTCCCCGGTTTGTAATAAGGTTCTTTTGACTTGTTATTCAAGTGTTCCATTTACATCACAGAAACATTCCAATGTTTATGATTGTGAATTCTTAGAACAGTAACCACAGTTAGAAAGTGTTCTGTGCTCTTTTAACTTATATAGTTTAGTATTCTAAGAAGTTTCTTTAAAAACACCATCAGAGTGACGGGAATAGGAAATGTTAACAGTAAAGTCGGCATTTGAGACCTGTTTCAACCAATGTTCACTGTATTTTTATTCCCCGGTTTGTAATAAGGTTCTTTTGACTTGTTATTCAAGTGTTCCATTTACATCACAGAAACATTCCAATGTTTATGATTGTGAATTCTTAGAACAGTAACCACAGTTAGAGAGTGTTCTGTGCTCTTTTAACTTATATACTTTAGTATTCTAAGGAGTTTCTTTTAAAACGCCATCAGAATGACGGGAATAGGAAATGTAAACAGTAAACTCGGCATTTGAGACCTGTTTCAACCTATGTTCACTGTATTTTTATTCCCCGGTTTGTAATAAGGTACTTTTGACTTGTTATTCAAGTGTTCCATTTCCATCACAGAAAAATTCCAGTGTTTATTATTGTGAATTCTTAGAACAGTAACCACATTTAGAGAGTGTTCTGAGCACTTTTATCTTATATACTTTATATTCTAAGGAGTTTCTTTTGAAACGCCATCAGAATGACAGGAATAGGAAATATAAGCAGTAAACTCGGCATTTGGGACCTGTTTCAACCTATGTTCACTGTATTTTTATTCCCCGGTTTGTAATAAGGTTCTTTTGACTTGTTATTCAAGTGTTCCATTTACATCACAGAAACATTCCAATGTTTATGATTGTGAATTCTTAGAACAGTAACCACATTTAGAGAGTGTTCTGAGCTCTTTTAACTTATATACTTTAGTATTCTAAGGAGATTCTTTTAAAACGCCATCAGAATGACGGGAATAGGAAATATAAGCAGTAAACTCGGCATTTGGGACCTGTTTCAACCTATGTTCACTGTATTTTTATTCCCCGGTTTGTAATAAGGTTCTTTTGACTTGTTATTCAAGTGTTCCATTTACATCACAGAAACATTCCAATGTTTATGATTGTGAATTCTTAGAACAGTAACCACATTTAGAGAGTGTTCTGAGCTCTTTTAACTTATATACTTTAGTATTCTAAGGAGATTCTTTTAAAACGCCATCAGAATGACGGGAATAGGAAATGTAAACAGTAAACTCGGCATTTGAGGCCTGTTTCAACCTATGTTCACTGTATTTTTATTCCCCGGTTTGTAATAAGGTTCTTTTGACTTGTTATTCAAGTGTTCCATTTACATCACAGAAACATTCCAATGTTTATGATTGTGAATTCTTAGAACAGTAACCACAGTTAGAAAGTGTTCTGTGCTCTTTTAACTTATATAGTTTAGTATTCTAAGAAGTTTCTATAAAACACCATCAGAGTGACGGGAATAGGAAATGTTAACAGTAAAGTCGGCATTTGAGACCTGTTTCAACCTATGTTCACTGTATTTTTATTCCCCGATTTGTAATAAGGTTTTTTTGACTTGTTATTCAAGTGTTCCATTTACATCACAGAACAATTCCAGTGTTTATTATTGTGAATTCTTAGAACAGTAACCACATTTAGAGAGTGTTCTGAGCACTTTTATCTTATATACTTTAGTATTCTAAGGAGTTTCTTTGAAACGCCATCAGAATGACGGGAATAGGAAATATAAACAGTAAACTCGGTATTTGAGACCTGTTTCAACCTATGTTCACTGTATTTTTATTCCCCGGTTTGTAATAAGGTTCTTTTGACTTGTTATTCAAGTGTTCCATTTACATCACAGAAACATTCCAATGTTTATGATTGTGAATTCTTAGAACAGTAACCACAGTTAGAGAGTGTTCTGTGCTCTTTTAACTTAAATACTTTAGTATTCTAAGGAGTTTCTTTTAAAACGCCATCAGAATGACGGGAATAGGAAATGTAAACAGTAAACTCGGCATTTGAGACCTGTTTCAACCTATGTTCACTGTATTTTTATTCCCCGGTTTGTAATAAGGTACTTTTGACTTGTTATTCAAGTGTTCCATTTCCATCACAGAACAATTCCAGTGTTTATTATTGTGAATTCTTAGAACAGTAACCACATTTAGAGAGTGTTCTGAGCACTTTTATCTTATATACTTTAGTATTCTAAGGAGTTTCTTTTGAAACGCCATCAGAATGACGGGAATTGGAAATATAAACAGAAAACTCGGCATTTGAGACCTGTTTCAACCTATGTTCACTGTATTTTTATTCCCCGGTTTGTAATAAGGTACTTTTGACTTGTTAGTCAAGTGTTCCATTTACATCACAGAACAATTCCAGTGTTTATTATTGTGAATTCATAAAACAGTAACCACATTTAGAGAGTGTTCTGAGCACTTTTATCTTATATACTTTAGTATTCTAAGGAGTTTCTTTTGAAACGCTATCAGAATGACGGGAATAGGAAATATAAGCAGTAAACTCGGCATTTGAGACCTGTTTCAACCTATGTTCACTGTATTTTTATTCCCCGGTTTGTAATAAAGTTCTTTTGACTTGTTATTCAAGTGTTCCATTTACATCACAGAAACATTCCAATGTTTATGATTGTGAATTCTTAGAACAGTAACCACATTTAGAGAGTGTTCTGAGCTCTTTAACTTATATACTTTAGTATTCTAAGGAGTTTCTTTGAAAGGCCATCAGAATGACGGGAATAGGACATGTAAACAGTAAACTCGGCATTTGAGACCTGTTTCAACCTATGTTCACTGTATTTTTATTCCCCGGTTTGTAATAAGGTTCTTTTGACTTGTTATTCAAGTGTTCCATTTACATCACAGAACAATTCCAGTGTGTATTATTGTGAATTCTTAGAACGGTAACCGCATTTACACAGTGTTCTGAGCTCTTTTAACTCATATTCTTTGTTATTCTAAGGAGTTTCTTTAAAAACACCATCAGAATGACGGGAATAGGAAATGTAAACAGTGAACTCGGCATTTCAGAGTATTCTGAACGTTTGTTCAGTGTATTTTTGTTCCCCTTTGTGTAATAAGGTTCTTTTGACTTGTTATTCAAGTGTTCCATTTACATCACAGAACAATTCCAGTGTTTATTATTGTGAATTCTTAGAACAGTAACCACATTTAGAGAGTGTTCTGAGCACTTTTAACTTATATACTTTAGTATTCTAAGGAGTTTCTTTTAAAATGCCATCAGAATGACGGGAATAGGACATGTAAACAGTAAACTCGGCATTTGAGACCTGTTTCAACCTATGTTCACTGTATTTTTATTCCCCGGTTTGTAATAAGGTTCTTTTGACTTGTTATTCAAGTGTTCCATTTACATCACAGAAACATTCCAATGTTTATGATTGTGAATTCTTAGAACAGTAACCACAGTTAGAGAGTGTTCTGTGCTCTTTTAACTTATATACTTTAGTATTCTAAGGAGTTTCTTTAAAAACACCATCAGAGTGACGGGAATAGGAAATGTTAACAGTAAACTCGGCATTTGAGAGTTGTTTCAACCTATGTTCACTGTATTTTTATTCCCCGGTTTGTAATAAGGTTCTTTTGACTTGTTATTCAAGTGTTCCATTTACATCACAGAAACATTCCAATGTTGATGATTGTGAATTCTTAGAACAGTAACCACATTGACAGAGTGTTCTGAGATCAAATTTCTTATATTCCTTAGCATTCTAAGTACTTTATTTAAACACGCCATCAGAATGACGGGGATTGTAATTTTAAATAGTAAACTCACCATTACAGAGTTATCTGAACGTGTGTTCAGTGTATTTTTGTTCCCCGTTTTGTAATAAGGTTCTTTTGACTTGTTATTCAAGTGTTCCATTTACATCACAGAACAATTCCAGTGTGTATTATTGTGAATTCTTAGAACAGTAACCACATTTAGAGAGTGTTCTGAGCACTTTTATCTTATATACTTTAGTATTCTAAGGAGTTTCTTTTGAAACGCCATCAGAATGACGGGAATAGGAAATATAAACAGAAAACTCGGCATTTGAGACCTGTTTCAACCTATGTTCACTGTATTTTTATTCCCCGGTTTGTAATAAGGTTCTTTTGACTTGTTATTCAAGTGTTCCATTTACATCACAGAAACATTCCAATGTTTATGATTGTGAATTCTTAGAACAGTAACCACATTTAGAGAGTGTTCTGAGCTCTTTTAACTTATATACTTTAGTATTCTAAGGAGATTCTTTTAAAACGCCATCAGAATGACGGGAATAGGAAATGTAAACAGTAAACTCGGCATTTGAGTCCTGTTTCAACCTATGTTCACTGTATTTTTATTCCCCGGTTTGTAATAAGGTTCTTTTGACTTGTTATTCAAGTGTTCCATTTACATCACAGAAACATTCCAATGTTTATGATTGTGAATTCTTAGAACAGTAACCACAGTTAGAAAGTGTTCTGTGCTCTTTTAACTTATATAGTTTAGTATTCTAAGAAGTTTCTTTAAAAACACCATCAGAGTGACGGGAATAGGAAATGTTAACAGTAAAGTCGGCATTTGAGACCTGTTTCAACCAATGTTCACTGTATTTTTATTCCCCGGTTTGTAATAAGGTTCTTTTGACTTGTTATTCAAGTGTTCCATTTACATCACAGAAACATTCCAATGTTTATGATTGTGAATTCTTAGAACAGTAACCACATTTAGAGAGTGTTCTGAGCTCTTTTAACTTATATACTTTAGTATTCTAAGGAGTTTCTTTGAAACGCCATCAGAATGACGGGAATAGGAAATATAAACAGTAAACTCGGTATTTGAGACCTGTTTCAACCTATGTTCACTGTATTTTTATTCCCCGGTTTGTAATAAGGTTCTTTTGACTTGTTATTCAAGTGTTCCATTTACATCACAGAACAATTCCAGTGTTTATTATTGTGAATTCTTAGAACAGTAACCACATTTAGAGAGTGTTCTGAGCACTTTTATCTTATATACTTTAGTATTCTAAGGAGTTTCTTTTGAAACGCCATCAGAATGACGGGAATAGGAAATATAAACAGAAAACTCGGCTTTTGAGACCTGTTTCAACCTATGTTCACTGTATTTTTATTCCCCGGTTTGTAATAAGGTACTTTTGACTTGTTATTCAAGTGTTCCATTTACATCACAGAACAATTCCAGTGTTTATTATTGTGAATTCATAAAACAGTAACCACATTTAGAGAGTGTTCTGAGCACTTTTATCTTATATACTTTAGTATTCTAAGGAGTTTCTTTTGAAACGCCATCAGAATGACGGGAATAGGAAATATAAGCAGTAAACTCGGCATTTGAGACCTGTTTCAACCTATGTTCACTGTATTTTTATTCCCCGGTTTGTAATAAGGTTCTTTTGACTTGTTATTCAAGTGTTCCATTTACATCACAGAAACATTCCAATGTTTATGATTGTGAATTCTTAGAACAGTAACCACATTTAGAGAGTGTTCTGAGCACTTTTATCTTATATACTTTAGTATTCTAAGGAGTTTCTTTGAAACGCCATCAGAATGACGGGGATAGGAAATATAAACAGTAAACTCGGTATTTGAGACCTGTTTCAACCTATGTTCACTGTATTTTTATTCCCCGGTTTGTAATAAGGTTCTTTTGACTTGTTATTCAAGTGTTCCATTTACATCACAGAACAATTCCAGTGTTTATTATTGTGAATTCTTAGAACAGTAACCACATTTAGAGAGTGTTCTGAGCACTTTTATCTTATATACTTTAGTATTCTAAGGAGTTTCTTTTGAAACGCCATCAGAATGACGGGAATAGGAAATATAAACAGAAAACTCGGCTTTTGAGACCTGTTTCAACCTATGTTCACTGTATTTTTATTCCCCGGTTTGTAATAAGGTACTTTTGACTTGTTATTCAAGTGTTCCATTTACATCACAGAACAATTCCAGTGTTTATTATTGTGAATTCATAAAACAGTAACCACATTTAGAGAGTGTTCTGAGCACTTTTATCTTATATACTTTAGTATTCTAAGGAGTTTCTTTTGAAACGCCATCAGAATGACAGGAATAGGAAATATAAGCAGTAAACTCGGCATTTGGGACCTGTTTCAACCTATGTTCACTGTATTTTTATTCCCCGGTTTGTAATAAGGTTCTTTTGACTTGTTATTCAAGTGTTCCATTTACATCACAGAAACATTCCAATGTTTATGATTGTGAATTCTTAGAACAGTAACCACATTTAGAGAGTGTTCTGAGCTCTTTTAACTTATATACTTTAGTATTCTAAGGAGATTCTTTTAAAACGCCATCAGAATGACGGGAATAGGAAATATAAGCAGTAAACTCGGCATTTGGGACCTGTTTCAACCTATGTTCACTGTATTTTTATTCCCCGGTTTGTAATAAGGTTCCTTTGACTTGTTATTCAAGTGTTCCATTTACATCACAGAAACATTCCAATGTTTATGATTGTGAATTCTTAGAACAGTAACCACATTTAGAGAGTGTTCTGAGCACTTTTATCTTATATACTTTAGTATTCTAAGGAGTTTCTTTTGAAACGCCATCAGAATGACGGGAATAGGAAATATAAACAGAAAACTCGGCATTTGAGACATGTTTCAACCTATGTTCACTGTATTTTTATTCCCCGGTTTGTAATAAGGTACTTTTGACTTGTTATTCAAGTGTTCCATTTACATCACAGAACAATTCCAGTGTTTATTATTGTGAATTCATAAAACAGTAACCACATTTAGAGAGTGTTCTGAGCACTTTTATCTTATATACTTTAGTATTCTAAGGAGTTTCTTTTGAAACGCTATCAGAATGACGGGAATAGGAAATATAAGCAGTAAACTCGGCATTTGAGACCTGTTTCAACCTATGTTCACTGTATTTTTATTCCCCGGTTTGTAATAAAGTTCTTTTGACTTGTTATTCAAGTGTTCCATTTACATCACAGAAACATTCCAATGTTTATGATTGTGAATTCTTAGAACAGTAACCACATTTAGAGAGTGTTCTGAGCTCTTTAACTTATATACTTTAGTATTCTAAGGAGTTTCTTTGAAAGGCCATCAGAATGACGGGAATAGGACATGTAAACAGTAAACTCGGCATTTGAGACCTGTTTCAACCTATGTTCACTGTATTTTTATTCCCCGGTTTGTAATAAGGTTCTTTTGACTTGTTATTCAAGTGTTCCATTTACATCACAGAACAATTCCAGTGTGTATTATTGTGAATTCTTAGAACGGTAACCGCATTTACACAGTGTTCTGAGCTCTTTTAACTCATATTCTTTGTTATTCTAAGGAGTTTCTTTAAAAACACCATCAGAATGACGGGAATAGGAAATGTAAACAGTGAACTCGGCATTTCAGAGTATTCTGAACGTTTGTTCAGTGTATTTTTGTTCCCCTTTGTGTAATAAGGTTCTTTTGACTTGTTATTCAAGTGTTCCATTTACATCACAGAACAATTCCAGTGTTTATTATTGTGAATTCTTAGAACAGTAACCACATTTAGAGAGTGTTCTGAGCACTTTTAACTTATATACTTTAGTATTCTAAGGAGTTTCTTTTAAAATGCCATCAGAATGACGGGAATAGGACATGTAAACAGTAAACTCGGCATTTGAGACCTGTTTCAACCTATGTTCACTGTATTTTTATTCCCCGGTTTGTAATAAGGTTCTTTTGACTTGTTATTCAAGTGTTCCATTTACATCACAGAAACATTCCAATGTTTATGATTGTGAATTCTTAGAACAGTAACCACAGTTAGAGAGTGTTCTGTGCTCTTTTAACTTATATACTTTAGTATTCTAAGGAGTTTCTTTAAAAACACCATCAGAGTGACGGGAATAGGAAATGTTAACAGTAAACTCGGCATTTGAGAGTTGTTTCAACCTATGTTCACTGTATTTTTATTCCCCGGTTTGTAATAAGGTTCTTTTGACTTGTTAATCAAGTGTTCCATTTACATCACAGAAACATTCCAATGTTGATGATTGTGAATTCTTAGAACAGTAACCACATTGACAGAGTGTTCTGAGATCAAATTTCTTATATTCCTTAGCATTCTAAGTACTTTCTTTAAACACGCCATCAGAATGACGGGGATTGTAATTTTAAATAGTAAACTCACCATTACAGAGTTATCTGAACGTGTGTTCAGTGTATTTTTGTTCCCCGTTTTGTAATAAGGTTCTTTTGACTTGTTATTCAAGTGTTCCATTTACATCACAGAACAATTCCAGTGTGTATTATTGTGAATTCTTAGAACAGTAACCACATTTAGAGAGTGTTCTGAGCACTTTTATCTTATATACTTTAGTATTCTAAGGAGTTTCTTTTGAAACGCCATCAGAATGACGGGAATAGGAAATATAAACAGAAAACTCGGCATTTGAGACCTGTTTCAACCTATGTTCACTGTATTTTTATTCCCCGGTTTGTAATAAGGTTCTTTTGACTTGTTATTCAAGTGTTCCATTTACATCACAGAAACATTCCAATGTTTATGATTGTGAATTCTTAGAACAGTAACCACAGTTAGAAAGTGTTCTGTGCTCTTTTAACTTATATAGTTTAGTATTCTAAGAAGTTTCTTTAAAAACACCATCAGAGTGACGGGAATAGGAAATGTTAACAGTAAAGTCGGCATTTGAGACCTGTTTCAACCAATGTTCACTGTATTTTTATTCCCCGGTTTGTAATAAGGTTCTTTTGACTTGTTATTCAAGTGTTCCATTTACATCACAGAAACATTCCAATGTTTATGATTGTGAATTCTTAGAACAGTAACCACATTTAGAGAGTGTTCTGAGCTCTTTTAACTTATATACTTTAGTATTCTAAGGAGTTTCTTTGAAACGCCATCAGAATGACGGGAATAGGAAATATAAACAGTAAACTCGGTATTTGAGACCTGTTTCAACCTATGTTCACTGTATTTTTATTCCCCGGTTTGTAATAAGGTTCTTTTGACTTGTTATTCAAGTGTTCCATTTACATCACAGAACAATTCCAGTGTTTATTATTGTGAATTCTTAGAACAGTAACCACATTTAGAGAGTGTTCTGAGCACTTTTATCTTATATACTTTAGTATTCTAAGGAGTTTCTTTTGAAACGCCATCAGAATGACGGGAATAGGAAATATAAACAGAAAACTCGGCTTTTGAGACCTGTTTCAACCTATGTTCACTGTATTTTTATTCCCCGGTTTGTAATAAGGTACTTTTGACTTGTTATTCAAGTGTTCCATTTACATCACAGAACAATTCCAGTGTTTATTATTGTGAATTCATAAAACAGTAACCACATTTAGAGAGTGTTCTGAGCACTTTTATCTTATATACTTTAGTATTCTAAGGAGTTTCTTTTGAAACGCCATCAGAATGACGGGAATAGGAAATATAAGCAGTAAACTCGGCATTTGAGACCTGTTTCAACCTATGTTCACTGTATTTTTATTCCCCGGTTTGTAATAAGGTTCTTTTGACTTGTTATTCAAGTGTTCCATTTACATCACAGAAACATTCCAATGTTTATGATTGTGAATTCTTAGAACAGTAACCACATTTAGAGAGTGTTCTGAGCACTTTTATCTTATATACTTTAGTATTCTAAGGAGTTTCTTTGAAACGCCATCAGAATGACGGGAATAGGAAATATAAACAGTAAACTCGGTATTTGAGACCTGTTTCAACCTATGTTCACTGTATTTTTATTCCCCGGTTTGTAATAAGGTTCTTTTGACTTGTTATTCAAGTGTTCCATTTACATCACAGAACAATTCCAGTGTTTATTATTGTGAATTCTTAGAACAGTAACCACATTTAGAGAGTGTTCTGAGCACTTTTATCTTATATACTTTAGTATTCTAAGGAGTTTCTTTTGAAACGCCATCAGAATGACGGGAATAGGAAATATAAACAGAAAACTCGGCTTTTGAGACCTGTTTCAACCTATGTTCACTGTATTTTTATTCCCCGGTTTGTAATAAGGTACTTTTGACTTGTTATTCAAGTGTTCCATTTACATCACAGAACAATTCCAGTGTTTATTATTGTGAATTCATAAAACAGTAACCACATTTAGAGAGTGTTCTGAGCACTTTTATCTTATATACTTTAGTATTCTAAGGAGTTTCTTTTGAAACGCCATCAGAATGACGGGAATAGGAAATATAAGCAGTAAACTCGGCATTTGAGACCTGTTTCAACCTATGTTCACTGTATTTTTATTCCCCGGTTTGTAATAAGGTTCTTTTGACTTGTTATTCAAGTGTTCCATTTACATCACAGAAACATTCCAATGTTTATGATTGTGAATTCTTAGAACAGTAACCACATTTAGAGAGTGTTCTGAGCACTTTTATCTTATATACTTTAGTATTCTAAGGAGTTTCTTTGAAACGCCATCAGAATGACGGGAATAGGAAATATAAACAGTAAACTCGGTATTTGAGACCTGTTTCAACCTATGTTCACTGTATTTTTATTCCCCGGTTTGTAATAAGGTTCTTTTGACTTGTTATTCAAGTGTTCCATTTACATCACAGAACAATTCCAGTGTTTATTATTGTGAATTCTTAGAACAGTAACCACATTTAGAGAGTGTTCTGAGCACTTTTATCTTATATACTTTAGTATTCTAAGGAGTTTCTTTTGAAACGCCATCAGAATGACGGGAATAGGAAATATAAACAGAAAACTCGGCTTTTGAGACCTGTTTCAACCTATGTTCACTGTATTTTTATTCCCCGGTTTGTAATAAGGTACTTTTGACTTGTTATTCAAGTGTTCCATTTACATCACAGAACAATTCCAGTGTTTATTATTGTGAATTCATAAAACAGTAACCACATTTAGAGAGTGTTCTGAGCACTTTTATCTTATATACTTTAGTATTCTAAGGAGTTTCTTTTGAAACGCCATCAGAATGACGGGAATAGGAAATATAAGCAGTAAACTCGGCATTTGAGACCTGTTTCAACCTATGTTCACTGTATTTTTATTCCCCGGTTTGTAATAAGGTTCTTTTGACTTGTTATTCAAGTGTTCCATTTACATCACAGAAACATTCCAATGTTTATGATTGTGAATTCTTAGAACAGTAACCACATTTAGAGAGTGTTCTGAGCACTTTTATCTTATATACTTTAGTATTCTAAGGAGTTTCTTTTGAAACGCCATCAGAATGACGGGAATAGGAAATATAAACAGAAAACTCGGCATTTGAGACCTGTTTCAACCTATGTTCACTGTATTTTTATTCCCCGGTTTGTAATAAGGTACTTTTGACTTGTTATTCAAGTGTTCCATTTACATCACAGAACAATTCCAGTGTTTATTATTGTGAATTCATAAAACAGTAACCACATTTAGAGAGTGTTCTGAGCACTTTTATCTTATATACTTTAGTATTCTAAGGAGTTTCTTTTGAAACGCTATCAGAATGACGGGAATAGGAAATATAAGCAGTAAACTCGGCATTTGAGACCTGTTTCAACCTATGTTCACTGTATTTTTATTCCCCGGTTTGTAATAAGGTTCTTTTGACTTGTTATTCAAGTGTTCCATTTACATCACAGAAACATTCCAATGTTTATGATTGTGAATTCTTAGAACAGTAACCACATTTAGAGAGTGTTCTGAGCTCTTTTAACTTATATACTTTAGTATTCTAAGGAGTTTCTTTGAAACGCCATCAGAATGACGGGAATAGGAAATATAAACAGTAAACTCGGTATTTGAGACCTGTTTCAACCTATGTTCACTGTATTTTTATTCCCCGGTTTGTAATAAGGTTCTTTTGACTTGTTATTCAAGTGTTCCATTTACATCACAGAACAATTCCAGTGTGTATTATTGTGAATTCTTAGAACAGTAACCGCATTTACACAGTGTTCTGAGCTCTTTTAACTCATTTTCTTTGTTATTCTAAGGAGTTTCTTTAAAAACACCATCAGAATGACGGGAATAGGAAATGTAAACAGTGAACTCGGCATTTCAGAGTATTCTGAACGTTTGTTCAGTGTATTTTTGTTCCCCTTTGTGTAATAAGGTTCTTTTGACTTGTTATTCAAGTGTTCCATTTACATCACAGAAACATTCCAATGTTTATGATTGTGAATTCTTAGAACAGTAACCACATTTAGAGAGTGTTCTGAGCTCTTTTAACTTATATACTTTAGTATTCTAAGGAGATTCTTTTAAAACGCAATCAGAATGACGGGAATAGGAAATATAAGCAGTAAACTCGGCATTTGGGACCTGTTTCAACCTATGTTCACTGTATTTTTATTCCCCGGTTTGTAATAAGGTTCCTTTGACTTGTTATTCAAGTGTTCCATTTACATCACAGAAACATTCCAATGTTTATGATTGTGAATTCTTAGAACAGTAACCACATTTAGAGAGTGTTCTGAGCACTTTTATCTTATATACTTTAGTATTCTAAGGAGTTTCTTTTGAAACGCCATCAGAATGACGGGAATAGGAAATATAAACAGAAAACTCGGCATTTGAGACATGTTTCAACCTATGTTCACTGTATTTTTATTCCCCGGTTTGTAATAAGGTACTTTTGACTTGTTATTCAAGTGTTCCATTTACATCACAGAACAATTCCAGTGTTTATTATTGTGAATTCATAAAACAGTAACCACATTTAGAGAGTGTTCTGAGCACTTTTATCTTATATACTTTAGTATTCTAAGGAGTTTCTTTTGAAACGCTATCAGAATGACGGGAATAGGAAATATAAGCAGTAAACTCGGCATTTGAGACCTGTTTCAACCTATGTTCACTGTATTTTTATTCCCCGGTTTGTAATAAAGTTCTTTTGACTTGTTATTCAAGTGTTCCATTTACATCACAGAAACATTCCAATGTTTATGATTGTGAATTCTTAGAACAGTAACCACATTTAGAGAGTGTTCTGAGCTCTTTAACTTATATACTTTAGTATTCAAAGGAGTTTCTTTGAAAGGCCATCAGAATGACGGGAATAGGACATGTAAACAGTAAACTCGGCATTTGAGACCTGTTTCAACCTATGTTCACTGTATTTTTATTCCCCGGTTTGTAATAAGGTTCTTTTGACTTGTTATTCAAGTGTTCCATTTACATCACAGAACAATTCCAGTGTGTATTATTGTGAATTCTTAGAACGGTAACCGCATTTACACAGTGTTCTGAGCTCTTTTAACTCATATTCTTTGTTATTCTAAGGAGTTTCTTTAAAAACACCATCAGAATGACGGGAATAGGAAATGTAAACAGTGAACTCGGCATTTCAGAGTATTCTGAACGTTTGTTCAGTGTATTTTTGTTCCCCTTTGTGTAATAAGGTTCTTTTGACTTGTTATTCAAGTGTTCCATTTACATCACAGAACAATTCCAGTGTTTATTATTGTGAATTCTTAGAACAGTAACCACATTTAGAGAGTGTTCTGAGCACTTTTAACTTATATACTTTAGTATTCTAAGGAGTTTCTTTTAAAATGCCATCAGAATGACGGGAATAGGACATGTAAACAGTAAACTCGGCATTTGAGACCTGTTTCAACCTATGTTCACTGTATTTTTATTCCCCGGTTTGTAATAAGGTTCTTTTGACTTGTTATTCAAGTGTTCCATTTACATCACAGAAACATTCCAATGTTTATGATTGTGAATTCTTAGAACAGTAACCACAGTTAGAGAGTGTTCTGTGCTCTTTTAACTTATATACTTTAGTATTCTAAGGAGTTTCTTTAAAAACACCATCAGAGTGACGGGAATAGGAAATGTTAACAGTAAACTCGGCATTTGAGAGTTGTTTCAACCTATGTTCACTGTATTTTTATTCCCCGGTTTGTAATAAGGTTCTTTTGACTTGTTATTCAAGTGTTCCATTTACATCACAGAAACATTCCAATGTTGATGATTGTGAATTCTTAGAACAGTAACCACATTGACAGAGTGTTCTGAGATCAAATTTCTTATATTCCTTAGCATTCTAAGTACTTTCTTTAAACACGCCATCAGAATGACGGGGATTGTAATTTTAAATAGTAAACTCACCATTACAGAGTTATCTGAACGTGTGTTCAGTGTATTTTTGTTCCCCGTTTTGTAATAAGGTTCTTTTGACTTGTTATTCAAGTGTTCCATTTACATCACAGAACAATTCCAGTGTGTATTATTGTGAATTCTTAGAACAGTAACCACATTTAGAGAGTGTTCTGAGCACTTTTATCTTATATACTTTAGTATTCTAAGGAGTTTCTTTTGAAACGCCATCAGAATGACGGGAATAGGAAATATAAACAGAAAACTCGGCATTTGAGACCTGTTTCAACCTATGTTCACTGTATTTTTATTCCCCGGTTTGTAATAAGGTTCTTTTGACTTGTTATTCAAGTGTTCCATTTACATCACAGAAACATTCCAATGTTTATGATTGTGAATTCTTAGAACAGTAACCACATTTAGAGAGTGTTCTGAGCTCTTTTAACTTATATACTTTAGTATTCTAAGGAGATTCTTTTAAAACGCCATCAGAATGACGGGAATAGGAAATGTAAACAGTAAACTCGGCATTTGAGTCCTGTTTCAACCTATGTTCACTGTATTTTTATTCCCCGGTTTGTAATAAGGTTCTTTTGACTTGTTATTCAAGTGTTCCATTTACATCACAGAAACATTCCAATGTTTATGATTGTCAATTCTTAGAACAGTAACCACAGTTAGAAAGTGTTCTGTGCTCTTTTAACTTATATAGTTTAGTATTCTAAGAAGTTTCTTTAAAAACACCATCAGAGTGACGGGAATAGGAAATGTTAACAGTAAAGTCGGCATTTGAGACCTGTTTCAACCAATGTTCACTGTATTTTTATTCCCCGGTTTGTAATAAGGTTCTTTTGACTTGTTATTCAAGTGTTCCATTTACATCACAGAAACATTCCAATGTTTATGATTGTGAATTCTTAGAACAGTAACCACATTTAGAGAGTGTTCTGAGCTCTTTTAACTTATATACTTTAGTATTCTAAAGAGTTTCTTTGAAACGCCATCAGAATGACGGGAATAGGAAATATAAACAGTAAACTCGGTATTTGAGACCTGTTTCAACCTATGTTCACTGTATTTTTATTCCCCGGTTTGTAATAAGGTTCTTTTGACTTGTTATTCAAGTGTTCCATTTACATCACAGAACAATTCCAGTGTTTATTATTGTGAATTCTTAGAACAGTAACCACATTTAGAGAGTGTTCTGAGCACTTTTATCTTATATACTTTAGTATTCTAAGGAGTTTCTTTTGAAACGCCATCAGAATGACGGGAATAGGAAATATAAACAGAAAACTCGGCTTTTGAGACCTGTTTCAACCTATGTTCACTGTATTTTTATTCCCCGGTTTGTAATAAGGTACTTTTGACTTGTTATTCAAGTGTTCCATTTACATCACAGAACAATTCCAGTGTTTATTATTGTGAATTCATAAAACAGTAACCACATTTAGAGAGTGTTCTGAGCACTTTTATCTTATATACTTTAGTATTCTAAGGAGTTTCTTTTGAAACGCCATCAGAATGACGGGAATAGGAAATATAAGCAGTAAACTCGGCATTTGAGACCTGTTTCAACCTATGTTCACTGTATTTTTATTCCCCGGTTTGTAATAAGGTTCTTTTGACTTGTTATTCAAGTGTTCCATTTACATCACAGAAACATTCCAATGTTTATGATTGTGAATTCTTAGAACAGTAACCACATTTAGAGAGTGTTCTGAGCACTTTTATCTTATATACTTTAGTATTCTAAGGAGTTTCTTTGAAACGCCATCAGAATGACGGGAATAGGAAATATAAACAGTAAACTCGGTATTTGAGACCTGTTTCAACCTATGTTCACTGTATTTTTATTCCCCGGTTTGTAATAAGGTTCTTTTGACTTGTTATTCAAGTGTTCCATTTACATCACAGAACAATTCCAGTGTTTATTATTGTGAATTCTTAGAACAGTAACCACATTTAGAGAGTGTTCTGAGCACTTTTATCTTATATACTTTAGTATTCTAAGGAGTTTCTTTTGAAACGCCATCAGAATGACGGGAATAGGAAATATAAACAGAAAACTCGGCTTTTGAGACCTGTTTCAACCTATGTTCACTGTATTTTTATTCCCCGGTTTGTAATAAGGTACTTTTGACTTGTTATTCAAGTGTTCCATTTACATCACAGAACAATTCCAGTGTTTATTATTGTGAATTCATAAAACAGTAACCACATTTAGAGAGTGTTCTGAGCACTTTTATCTTATATACTTTAGTATTCTAAGGAGTTTCTTTTGAAACGCCATCAGAATGACGGGAATAGGAAATATAAGCAGTAAACTCGGCATTTGAGACCTGTTTCAACCTATGTTCACTGTATTTTTATTCCCCGGTTTGTAATAAGGTTCTTTTGACTTGTTATTCAAGTGTTCCATTTACATCACAGAAACATTCCAATGTTTATGATTGTGAATTCTTAGAACAGTAACCACATTTAGAGAGTGTTCTGAGCACTTTTATCTTATATACTTTAGTATTCTAAGGAGTTTCTTTTGAAACGCCATCAGAATGACGGGAATAGGAAATATAAACAGAAAACTCGGCATTTGAGACCTGTTTCAACCTATGTTCACTGTATTTTTATTCCCCGGTTTGTAATAAGGTACTTTTGACTTGTTATTCAAGTGTTCCATTTACATCACAGAACAATTCCAGTGTTTATTATTGTGAATTCATAAAACAGTAACCACATTTAGAGAGTGTTCTGAGCACTTTTATCTTATATACTTTAGTATTCTAAGGAGTTTCTTTTGAAACGCTATCAGAATGACGGGAATAGGAAATATAAGCAGTAAACTCGGCATTTGAGACCTGTTTCAACCTATGTTCACTGTATTTTTATTCCCCGGTTTGTAATAAGGTTCTTTTGACTTGTTATTCAAGTGTTCCATTTACATCACAGAAACATTCCAATGTTTATGATTGTGAATTCTTAGAACAGTAACCACATTTAGAGAGTGTTCTGAGCTCTTTTAACTTATATACTTTAGTATTCTAAGGAGTTTCTTTGAAACGCCATCAGAATGACGGGAATAGGAAATATAAACAGTAAACTCGGTATTTGAGACCTGTTTCAACCTATGTTCACTGTATTTTTATTCCCCGGTTTGTAATAAGGTTCTTTTGACTTGTTATTCAAGTGTTCCATTTACATCACAGAACAATTCCAGTGTGTATTATTGTGAATTCTTAGAACAGTAACCGCATTTACACAGTGTTCTGAGCTCTTTTAACTCATTTTCTTTGTTATTCTAAGGAGTTTCTTTAAAAACACCATCAGAATGACGGGAATAGGAAATGTAAACAGTGAACTCGGCATTTCAGAGTATTCTGAACGTTTGTTCAGTGTATTTTTGTTCCCCTTTGTGTAATAAGGTTCTTTTGACTTGTTATTCAAGTGTTCCATTTACATCACAGAACAATTCCAGTGTTTATTATTGTGAATTCTTAGAACAGTAACCACATTTAGAGAGTGTTCTGAGCACTTTTAACTTATATACTTTAGTATTCTAAGGAGTTTCTTTTAAAATGCCATCAGAATGACGGGAATAGGACATGTAAACAGTAAACTCGGCATTTGAGACCTGTTTCAACCTATGTTCACTGTATTTTTATTCCCCGGTTTGTAATAAGGTTCTTTTGACTTGTTATTCAAGTGTTCCATTTACATCACAGAAACATTCCAATGTTTATGATTGTGAATTCTTAGAACAGTAACCACAGTTAGAGAGTGTTCTGTGCTCTTTTAACTTATATACTTTACTATTCTAAGGAGTTTCTTTAAAAACACCATCAGAGTGACGGGAATAGGAAATGTTAACAGTAAACTCGGCATTTGAGACCTGTTTCAACCTATGTTCACTGTATTTTTATTCCCCGGTTTGTAATAAGGTACTTTTGACTTGTTAGTCAAGTGTTCCATTTACATCACAGAACAATTCCAGTGTTTATTATTGTGAATTCATAAAACAGTAACCACATTTAGAGAGTGTTCTGAGCACTTTTATCTTATATACTTTAGTATTCTAAGGAGTTTCTTTTGAAACGCCATCAGAATGACAGGAATAGGAAATATAAACAGTAAACTCGGCATTTGGGACCTGTTTCAACCTATGTTCACTGTATTTTTATTCCCCGGTTTGTAATAAGGTTCTGTTGACTTGTTATTCAAGTGTTCCATTTACATCACAGAAACATTCCAATGTTTATGATTGTGAATTCTTAGAACAGTAACCACATTTAGAGAGTGTTCTGAGCTCTTTTAACTTATATACTTTAGTATTCTAAGGAGATTCTTTTAAAACGCCATCAGAATGACGGGAATAGGAAATATAAGCAGTAAACTCGGCATTTGGGACCTGTTTCAACCTATGTTCACTGTATTTTTATTCCCCGGTTTGTAATAAGGTTCCTTTGACTTGTTATTCAAGTGTTCCATTTACATCACAGAAACATTCCAATGTTTATGATTGTGAATTCTTAGAACAGTAACCACATTTAGAGAGTGTTCTGAGCACTTTTATCTTATATACTTTAGTATTCTAAGGAGTTTCTTTTGAAACGCCATCAGAATGACGGGAATAGGAAATATAAACAGTAAACTCGGTATTTGAGACCTGTTTCAACCTATGTTCACTGTATTTTTATTCCCCGGTTTGTAATAAGGTTCTTTTGACTTGTTATTCAAGTGTTCCATTTACATCACAGAACAATTCCAGTGTGTATTATTGTGAATTCTTAGAACAGTAACCGCATTTACACAGTGTTCTGAGCTCTTTTAACTCATTTTCTTTGTTATTCTAAGGAGTTTCTTTAAAAACACCATCAGAATGACGGGAATAGGAAATGTAAACAGTGAACTCGGCATTTCAGAGTATTCTGAACGTTTGTTCAGTGTATTTTTGTTCCCCTTTGTGTAATAAGGTTCTTTTGACTTGTTATTCAAGTGTTCCATTTACATCACAGAACAATTCCAGTGTTTATTATTGTGAATTCTTAGAACAGTAACCACATTTAGAGACTGTTCTGAGCACTTTTAACTTATATACTTTAGTATTCTAAGGAGTTTCTTTTAAAATGCCATCAGAATGACGGGAATAGGACATGTAAACAGTAAACTCGGCATTTGAGACCTGTTTCAACCTATGTTCACTGTATTTTTATTCCCCGGTTTGTAATAAGGTTCTTTTGACTTGTTATTCAAGTGTTCCATTTACATCACAGAAACATTCCAATGTTTATGATTGTGAATTCTTAGAACAGTAACCACAGTTAGAGAGTGTTCTGTGCTCTTTTAACTTATATACTTTAGTATTCTAAGGAGTTTCTTTAAAAACACCATCAGAGTGACGGGAATAGGAAATGTTAACAGTAAACTCGGCATTTGAGAGTTGTTTCAACCTATGTTCACTGTATTTTTATTCCCCGGTTTGTAATAAGGTTCTTTTGACTTGTTATTCAAGTGTTCCATTTACATCACAGAAACATTCCAATGTTGATGATTGTGAATTCTTAGAACAGTAACCACATTGACAGAGTGTTCTGAGATCAAATTTCTTATATTCCTTAGCATTCTAAGTACTTTCTTTAAACACGCCATCAGAATGACGGGGATTGTAATTTTAAATAGTAAACTCACCATTACAGAGTTATCTGAACGTGTGTTCAGTGTATTTTTGTTCCCCGTTGTGTAATAAGGTTCTTTTGACTTGTTATTCAAGTGTTCCATTTACATCACAGAACAATTCCAGTGTTTATTATTGTGAATTCTTAGAACTGTAACCACATTTAGAGAGTGTTCTGAGCACTTTTAACTTATATACTTTAGTATTCTAAGGAGTTTCTTTTAAAATGCCATCAGAATGACGGGAATAGGACATGTAAACAGTAAACTCGGCATTTGAGACCTGTTTCAACCTATGTTCACTGTATTTTTATTCCCCGGTTTGTAATAAGGTTCTTTTGACTTGTTATTCAAGTGTTCCATTTACATCACAGAAACATTCCAATGTTTATGATTGTGAATTCTTAGAACAGTAACCACAGTTAGAGAGTGTTCTGTGCTCTTTTAACTTATATACTTTAGTATTCTAAGGAGTTTCTTTAAAAACACCATCAGAGTGACGGGAATAGAAAATGTTAACAGTAAACACGGCATTTGAGACCTGTTTCAACCTATATTCACTGTATTTTTATTCCCTGGTTTGTAATAAGGTACTTTTGACTTGTTAGTCAAGTGTTCCATTTACATCACAGAACAATTCCAGTGTTTATTATTGTGAATTCATAAAACAGTAACCACATTTAGAGAGTGTTCTGAGCACTTTTATCTTATATACTTTAGTATTCTAAGGAGTTTCTTTTGAAACGCCATCAGAATGACAGGAATAGGAAATATAAGCAGTAAACTCGGCATTTGGGACCTGTTTCAACCTATGTTCACTGTATTTTTATTCCCCGGTTTGTAATAAGGTTCTTTTGACTTGTTATTCAAGTGTTCCATTTACATCACAGAAACATTCCAATGTTTATGATTGTGAATTCTTAGAACAGTAACCACATTTAGAGAGTGTTCTGAGCTCTTTTAACTTATATACTTTAGTATTCTAAGGAGATTCTTTTAAAACGCCATCAGAATGACGGGAATAGGAAATATAAGCAGTAAACTCGGCATTTGGGACCTGTTTCAACCTATGTTCACTGTATTTTTATTCCCCGGTTTGTAATAAGGTTCCTTTGACTTGTTATTCAAGTGTTCCATTTACATCACAGAAACATTCCAATGTTGATGATTGTGAATTCTTAGAACAGTAACCACATTGACAGAGTGTTCTGAGATCAAATTTCTTATATTCCTTAGCATTCTAAGTACTTTCTTTAAACACGCCATCAGAATGACGGGGATTGTAATTTTAAATAGTAAACTCACCATTACAGAGTTATCTGAACGTGTGTTCAGTGTATTTTTGTTCCCCGTTTTGTAATAAGGTTCTTTTGACTTGTTATTCAAGTGTTCCATTTACATCACAGAACAATTCCAGTGTGTATTATTGTGAATTCTTAGAACAGTAACCACATTTAGAGAGTGTTCTGAGCACTTTTATCTTATATACTTTAGTATTCTAAGGAGTTTCTTTTGAAACGCCATCAGAATGACGGGAATAGGAAATATAAACAGAAAACTCGGCATTTGAGACCTGTTTCAACCTATGTTCACTGTATTTTTATTCCCCGGTTTGTAATAAGGTTCTTTTGACTTATTATTCAAGTGTTCCATTTACATCACAGAAACATTCCAATGTTTATGATTGTGAATTCTTAGAACAGTAACCACATTTAGAGAGTGTTCTGAGCTCTTTTAACTTATATACTTTAGTATTCTAAGGAGATTCTTTTAAAACGCCATCAGAATGACGGGAATAGGAAATGTAAACACTAAACTCGGCATTTGAGTCCTGTTTCAACCTATGTTCACTGTATTTTTATTCCCCGGTTTGTAATAAGGTTCTTTTGACTTGTTATTCAAGTGTTCCATTTACATCACAGAAACATTCCAATGTTTATGATTGTGAATTCTTAGAACAGTAACCACAGTTAGAAAGTGTTCTGTGCTCTTTTAACTTATATAGTTTAGTATTCTAAGGAGTTTCTTTAAAAACACCATCAGAGTGACGGGAATAGGAAATGTTAACAGTAAAGTCGGCATTTGAGACCTGTTTCAACCTATGTTCACTGTATTTTTAATCCCCGGTTTGTAATAAGGTTCTTTTGACTTGTTATTCAAGTGTTCCATTTACATCACAGAACAATTCCAGTGTTTATTATTGTGAATTCTTAGAACAGTAACCACATTTAGAGAGTGTTCTGAGCACTTTTATCTTATATAGTTTAGTATTCTAAGGAGTTTCTTTTGAAACGCCATCAGAATGACGGGAATAGGAAATATAAACAGAAAACTCGGCATTTGAGACCTGTTTCAACCTATGTTCACTGTATTTTTATTCCCCGGTTTGTAATAAGGTACTTTTGACTTGTTAGTCAAGTGTTCCATTTACATCACAGAACAATTCCAGTGTTTATTATTGTGAATTCATAAAAGAGTAACCACATTTAGAGAGTGTTCTGAGCACTTTTATCTTATATACTTTAGTATTTAAGGAGTTTCTTTTGAAACGCCATCAGAATGACGGGAATATGAAATATAAGCAGTAAACTCGGCATTTGAGACCTGTTTCAACCTATGTTCACTGTATTTTTATTCCCCGGTTTGTAATAAGGTTCTTTTGACTTGTTATTCAAGTGTTCCATTTACATCACAGAACAATTCCAGTGTGTATTATTGTGAATTCTTAGAACAGTAACCACATTTAGAGAGTGTTCTGAGCTCTTTTAACTTATATACTTTAGTATTCTAATAGATTCTTTTAAAACGCCATCAGAATGACGGGAATGGGAAATGTAAACAGTAAACTCGGCATTTGAGACCTGTTTCAACCTATGTTCACTGTATTTTTATTCCCCGGTTTGTAATAAGGTTCTTTTGACTTGTTATTCAAGTGTTCCATTTACATCACAGAAACATTCCAATGTTTATGATTGTGAATTCTTAGAACAGTAACCCCATTTAGAGAGTGTTCTGAGCTCTTTTAACTTATATACTTTAGTATTCTAAGGAGTTTCTTTGAAACGCCATCAGAATGACGGGAATAGGAAATATAAACAGTAAACTCGGTATTTGAGACCTGTTTCAACCTATGTTCACTGTATTTTTATTCCCCGGTTTGTAATAAGGTTCTTTTGACTTGTTATTCAAGTGTTCCATTTACATCACAGAACAATTCCAGTGTGTATTATTGTGAATTCTTAGAACAGTAACCGCATTTACACAGTGTTCTGAGCTCTTTTAACTCATTTTCTTTGTTATTCTAAGGAGTTTCTTTAAAAACACCATCAGAATGACGGGAATAGGAAATGTAAACAGTGAACTCGGCATTTCAGAGTATTCTGAACGTTTGTTCAGTGTATTTTTGTTCCCCTTTGTGTAATAAGGTTCTTTTGACTTGTTATTCAAGTGTTCCATTTACATCACAGAACAATTCCAGTGTTTATTATTGTGAATTCTTAGAACAGTAACCACATTTAGAGAGTGTTCTGAGCACTTTTAACTTATATACTTTAGTATTCTAAGGAGTTTCTTTTAAAATGCCATCAGAATGACGGGAATAGGACATGTAAACAGTAAACTCGGCATTTGAGACCTGTTTCAACCTATTTTCACTGTATTTTTATTCCCCGGTTTGTAATAAGGTTCTTTTGACTTGTTATTCAAGTGTTCCATTTACATCACAGAAACATTCCAATGTTTATGATTGTGAATTCTTAGAACAGTAACCACAGTTAGAGAGTGTTCTGTGCTCTTTTAACTTATATACTTTAGTATTCTAAGGAGTTTCTTTAAAAACACCATCAGAGTGACGGGAATAGGAAATGTTAACAGTAAACTCGGCATTTGAGAGTTGTTTCAACCTATGTTCACTGTATTTTTATTCCCCGGTTTGTAATAAGGTTCTTTTGACTTGTTATTCAAGTGTTCCATTTACATCACAGAAACATTCCAATGTTGATGATTGTGAATTCTTAGAACAGTAACCACATTGACAGAGTGTTCTGAGATCAAATTTCTTATATTCCTTAGCATTCTAAGTACTTTCTTTAAACACGCCATCAGAATGACGGGGATTGTAATTTTAAATAGTAAACTCACCATTACAGAGTTATCTGAACGTGTGTTCAGTGTATTTTTGTTCCCCGTTGTGTAATAAGGTTCTTTTGACTTGTTATTCAAGTGTTCCATTTACATCACAGAACAATTCCAGTGTTTATTATTGTGAATTCTTAGAACAGTAACCACATTTAGAGAGTGTTCTGAGCACTTTTAACTTATATACTTTAGTATTCTAAGGAGTTTCTTTTAAAATGCCATCAGAATGACGGGAATAGGACATGTAAACAGTAAACTCGGCATTTGAGACCTGTTTCAACCTATGTTCACTGTATTTTTATTCCCCGGTTTGTAATAAGGTTCTTTTGACTTGTTATTCAAGTGTTCCATTTACATCACAGAAACATTCCAATGTTTATGATTGTGAATTCTTAGAACAGTAACCACAGTTAGAGAGTGTTCTGTGCTCTTTTAACTTATATACTTTAGTATTCTAAGGAGTTTCTTTAAAAACACCATCAGAGTGACGGGAATAGGAAATGTTAACAGTAAACACGGCATTTGAGACCTGTTTCAACCTATGTTCACTGTATTTTTATTCCCCGGTTTGTAATAAGGTACTTTTGACTTGTTAGTCAAGTGTTCCATTTACATCACAGAACAATTCCAGTGTTTATTATTGTGAATTCATAAAACAGTAACCACATTTAGAGAGTGTTCTGAGCACTTTTATCTTATATACTTTAGTATTCTAAGGAGTTTCTTTTGAAACGCCATCAGAATGACAGGAATAGGAAATATAAGCAGTAAACTCGGCATTTGGGACCTGTTTCAACCTATGTTCACTGTATTTTTATTCCCCGGTTTGTAATAAGGTTCTTTTGACTTGTTATTCAAGTGTTCCATTTACATCACAGAAACATTCCAATGTTTATGATTGTGAATTCTTAGAACAGTAACCACATTTAGAGAGTGTTCTGAGCTCTTTTAACTTATATACTTTAGTATTCTAAGGAGATTCTTTTAAAACGCCATCAGAATGACGGGAATAGGAAATATAAGCAGTAAACTCGGCATTTGGGACCTGTTTCAACCTATGTTCACTGTATTTTTATTCCCCGGTTTGTAATAAGGTTCCTTTGACTTGTTATTCAAGTGTTCCATTTACATCACAGAAACATTCCAATGTTGATGATTGTGAATTCTTAGAACAGTAACCACATTGACAGAGTGTTCTGAGATCAAATTTCTTATATTCCTTAGCATTCTAAGTACTTTCTTTAAACACGCCATCAGAATGACGGGGATTGTAATTTTAAATAGTAAACTCACCATTACAGAGTTATCTGAACGTGTGTTCAGTGTATTTTTGTTCCCCGTTTTGTAATAAGGTTCTTTTGACTTGTTATTCAAGTGTTCCATTTACATCACAGAACAATTCCAGTGTGTATTATTGTGAATTCTTAGAACAGTAACCGCATTTACACAGTGTTCTGAGCTCTTTTAACTCATATTCTTTGGTATTCTAAGGAGTTTCTTTAAAAACACCATCAGAATGACGGGAATCGGAAATATAAACAGTGAACTCAGCATTTTAGAGTAATCTGAACGTTTGTTCAGTGTATTTTTGTTCCCCGTTGTTTAATAAGGTTCTTTTGACTTGTTATTCAAGTGTTCCATTTACATCACAGAACAATTCCAGTGTTTATTATTGTGAACTCTTAGAACGGTAACCACATTTACAGAGTGTTCTGAGCTCTTTTAACTTATATTCTTTAGTATTCTAAGGAGTTTCTTTAAAAACGCCATCAGAATGACGGGAATTGGAAATGTAAACAGTAAACTCGGCATTTTAGACCTGTTTGAACCTATTTTCACTGGATTTTTATTCCCCGGTTTGTAATAAGGTTCTTTTGACTTGTTATTCAAGTGTTCCATTTACATCACAGAAACATTCCAATGTTTATGATTGTGAATTCTTAGAACAGTAACCACATTTAGAGAGTGTTCTGAGCTCTTTTAACTTATATACTTTAGTATTCTAAGGAGTTTCTTTTAAAAAGCCATGAGAATGACGGGAATAGGAAATGTAAACAGTAAACTCGGCATTTGAGACCTGTTTCAATCTATGTTCACTGTATTTTTATTCCCCGGTTTGTAATAAGGTTCTTTTGACTTGTTATTCAAGTGTTCCATTTACATCACAGAAACATTCCAATGTTTATGATTGTGAATTCTTAGAACAGTAACCACAGTTAGAAAGTGTTCTGTGCTCTTTTAACTTATATAGTTTAGTATTCTAAGGAGTTTCTTTAAAAACACCATCAGAGTGACGGGAATAGGAAATGTTAACAGTAAAGTCGGCATTTGAGACCTGTTTCAACCTATGTTCACTGTATTTTTATTCCCCGGTTTGTAATAAGGTTCTTTTGACTTGTTATTCAAGTGTTCCATTTACATCACAGAACAATTCCAGTGTTTATTATTGTGAATTCTTAGAACAGTAACCACATTTAGAGAGTGTTCTGAGCACTTTTATCTTATATAGTTTAGTATTCTAAGGAGTTTCTTTTGAAACGCCATCAGAATGACGGGAATAGGAAATATAAACAGAAAACTCGGCATTTGAGACCTGTTTCAACCTATGTTCACTGTATTTTTAGTCCCCGGTTTGTAATAAGGTACTTTTGACTTGTTAGTCAAGTGTTCCATTTACATCACAGAACAATTCCAGTGTTTATTATTGTGAATTCATAAAACAGTAACCACATTTAGAGAGTGTTCTGAGCACTTTTATCTTATATACTTTAGTATTTAAGGAGTTTCTTTTGAAACGCCATCAGAATGACGGGAATAGGAAATATAAGCAGTAAACTCGGCATTTGAGACCTGTTTCAACCTATGTTCACTGTATTTTTATTCCCCGGTTTGTAATAAGGTTCTTTTGACTTGTTATTCAAGTGTTCCATTTACATCACAGAACAATTCCAGTGTGTATTATTGTGAATTCTTAGAACAGTAACCACATTTAGAGAGTGTTCTGAGCTCTTTTAACTTATATACTTTAGTATTCTAATAGATTCTTTTAAAACGCCATCAGAATGACGGGAATAGGAAATGTAAACAGTAAACTCGGCATTTGAGACCTGTTTCAACCTATGTTCACTGTATTTTTATTCCCCGGTTTGTAATAAGGTTCTTTTGACTTGTTATTCAAGTGTTCCATTTACATCACAGAAACATTCCAATGTTTATGATTGTGAATTCTTAGAACAGTAACCACATTTAGAGAGTGTTCTGAGCTCTTTTAACTTATATACTTTAGTATTCTAAGGAGTTTCTTTGAAACGCCATCAGAATGACGGGAATAGGAAATATAAACAGTAAACTCGGTATTTGAGACCTGTTTCAACCTATGTTCACTGTATTTTTATTCCCCGGTTTGTAATAAGGTTCCTTTGACTTGTTATTCAAGTGTTCCATTTACATCACAGAACAATTCCAGTGTGTATTATTGTGAATTCTTAGAACAGTAACCACATTTAGAGAGTGTTCTGAGCACTTTTATCTTATATACTTTAGTATTCTAAGGAGTTTCTTTTGAAACGCCATCAGAATGACGGGAATAGGAAATATAAACAGAAAACTCGGCATTTGAGACCTGTTTCAACCTATGTTCACTGTATTTTTATTCCCCGGTTTGTAATAAGGTACTTTTGACTTGTTATTCAAGTGTTCCATTTACATCACAGAACAATTCCAGTGTTTATTATTGTGAATTCATAAAACAGTAACCACATTTAGAGAGTGTTCTGAGCACTTTTATCTTATATACTTTAGTATTCTAAGGAGTTTCTTTTGAAACGCCATCAGAATGACGGGAATAGGAAATATAAGCTGTAAACTCGGCATTTGAGACCTGTTTCAACCTATGTTCACTGTATTTTTATTCCCCGGTTTGTAATAAGGTTCTTTTGACTTGTTATTCAAGTGTTCCATTTACATCACAGAAACATTCCAATGTTTATGATTGTGAATTCTTAGAACAGTAACCACAGTTAGAGAGTGTTCTGTGCTCTTTTAACTTATATACTTTAGTATTCTAAGGAGTTTCTTTAAAAACACCATCAGAGTGACGGGAATAGGAAATGTTAACAGTAAACTCGGCATTTGAGACCTGTTTCAACCTATGTTCACTGTATTTTTATTCCCCGGTTTGTAATAAGGTACTTTTGACTTGTTAGTCAAGTGTTCCATTTACATCACAGAACAATTCCAGTGTTTATTATTGTGAATTCATAAAACAGTAACCACATTTAGAGAGTGTTCTGAGCACTTTCATCTTATATACTTTAGTATTCTAAGGAGTTTCTTTTGAAACGCCATCAGAATGACAGGAATAGGAAATATAAGCAGTAAACTCGGCATTTGGGACCTGTTTCAACCTATGTTCACTGTATTTTTATTCCCCGGTTTGTAATAAGGTTCTTTTGACTTGTTATTCAAGTGTTCCATTTACATCACAGAAACATTCCAATGTTTATGATTGTGAATTCTTAGAACAGTAACCACATTTAGAGAGTGTTCTGAGCTCTTTTAACTTATATACTTTAGTATTCTAAGGAGATTCTTTTAAAACGCCATCAGAATGACGGGAATAGGAAATATAAGCAGTAAACTCGGCATTTGGGACCTGTTTCAACCTATGTTCACTGTATTTTTATTCCCCGGTTTGTAATAAGGTTCCTTTGACTTGTTATTCAAGTGTTCCATTTACATCACAGAAACATTCCAATGTTTATGATTGTGAATTCTTAGAACAGTAACCACATTTAGAGAGTGTTCTGAGCACTTTTATCTTATATACTTTAGTATTCTAAGGAGTTTCTTTTGAAACGCCATCAGAATGACGGGAATAGGAAATATAAACAGAAAACTCGGCATTTGAGACCTGTTTCAACCTATGTTCACTGTATTTTTATTCCCCGGTTTGTAATAAGGTTCTTTTGACTTGTTATTCAAGTGTTCCATTTACATCACAGAACAATTCCAGTGTGTATTATTGTGAATTCTTAGAACAGTAACCGCATTTACACAGTGTTCTGAGCTCTTTTAACTCATTTTCTTTGTTATTCTAAGGAGTTTCTTTAAAAACACCATCAGAATGACGGGAATAGGAAATGTAAACAGTGAACTCGGCATTTCAGAGTATTCTGAACGTTTGTTCAGTGTATTTTTGTTCCCCTTTGTGTAATAAGGTTCTTTTGACTTGTTATTCAAGTGTTCCATTTACATCACAGAACAATTCCAGTGTTTATTATTGTGAATTCTTAGAACAGTAACCACATTTAGAGAGTGTTCTGAGCACTTTTAACTTATATACTTTAGTATTCTAAGGAGTTTCTTTTAAAATGCCATCAGAATGACGGGAATAGGACATGTAAACAGTAAACTCGGCATTTGAGACCTGTTTCAACCTATGTTCACTGTATTTTTATTCCCCGGTTTGTAATAAGGTTCTTTTGACTTGTTATTCAAGTGTTCCATTTACATCACAGAAACATTCCAATGTTTATGATTGTGAATTCTTAGAACAGTAACCACAGTTAGAGAGTGTTCTGTGCTCTTTTAACTTATATACTTTAGTATTCTAAGGAGTTTCTTTAAAAACACCATCAGAGTGACGGGAATAGGAAATGTTAACAGTAAACTCGGCATTTGAGAGTTGTTTCATCCTATGTTCACTGTATTTTTATTCCCCGGTTTGTAATAAGGTTCTTTTGACTTGTTATTCAAGTGTTCCATTTACATCACAGAAACATTCCAATGTTGATGATTGTGAATTCTTAGAACAGTAACCACATTGACAGAGTGTTCTGAGATCAAATTTCTTATATTCCTTAGCATTCTAAGTACTTTCTTTAAACACGCCATCAGAATGACGGGGATTGTAATTTTAAATAGTAAACTCACCATTACAGAGTTATCTGAACGTGTGTTCAGTGTATTTTTGTTCCCCGTTGTGTAATAAGGTTCTTTTGACTTGTTATTCAAGTGTTCCATTTACATCACAGAACAATTCCAGTGTTTATTATTGTGAATTCTTAGAACTGTAACCACATTTAGAGAGTGTTCTGAGCACTTTTAACTTATATACTTTAGTATTCTAAGGAGTTTCTTTTAAAATGCCATCAGAATGACGGGAATAGGACATGTAAACAGTAAACTCGGCATTTGAGACCTGTTTCAACCTATGTTCACTGTATTTTTATTCCCCGGTTTGTAATAAGGTTCTTTTGACTTGTTATTCAAGTGTTCCATTTACATCACAGAAACATTCCAATGTTTATGATTGTGAATTCTTAGAACAGTAACCACAGTTAGAGAGTGTTCTGTGCTCTTTTAACTTATATACTTTAGTATTCTAAGGAGTTTCTTTAAAAACACCATCAGAGTGACGGGAATAGGAAATGTTAACAGTAAACACGGCATTTGAGACCTGTTTCAACCTATGTTCACTGTATTTTTATTCCCTGGTTTGTAATAAGGTACTTTTGACTTGTTAGTCAAGTGTTCCATTTACATCACAGAACAATTCCAGTGTTTATTATTGTGAATTCATAAAACAGTAACCACATTTAGAGAGTGTTCTGAGCACTTTTATCTTATATACTTTAGTATTCTAAGGAGTTTCTTTTGAAACGCCATCAGAATGACAGGAATAGGAAATATAAGCAGTAAACTCGGCATTTGGGACCTGTTTCAACCTATGTTCACTGTATTTTTATTCCCCGGTTTGTAATAAGGTTCTTTTGACTTGTTATTCAAGTGTTCCATTTACATCACAGAAACATTCCAATGTTTATGATTGTGAATTCTTAGAACAGTAACCACATTTAGAGAGTGTTCTGAGCTCTTTTAACTTATATACTTTAGTATTCTAAGGAGATTCTTTTAAAACGCCATCAGAATGACGGGAATAGGAAATATAAGCAGTAAACTCGGCATTTGGGACCTGTTTCAACCTATGTTCACTGTATTTTTATTCCCCGGTTTGTAATAAGGTTCCTTTGACTTGTTATTCAAGTGTTCCATTTACATCACAGAAACATTCCAATGTTGATGATTGTGAATTCTTAGAACAGTAACCACATTGACAGAGTGTTCTGAGATCAAATTTCTTATATTCCTTAGCATTCTAAGTACTTTCTTTAAACACGCCATCAGAATGACGGGGATTGTAATTTTAAATAGTAAACTCACCATTACAGAGTTATCTGAACGTGTGTTCAGTGTATTTTTGTTCCCCGTTTTGTAATAAGGTTCTTTTGACTTGTTATTCAAGTATTCCATTTACATCACAGAACAATTCCAGTGTGTATTATTGTGAATTCTTAGAACAGTAACCACATTTAGAGAGTGTTCTGAGCACTTTTATCTTATATACTTTAGTATTCTAAGGAGTTTCTTTTGAAACGCCATCAGAATGATGGGAATAGGAAATATAAACAGAAAACTCGGCATTTGAGACCTGTTTCAACCTATGTTCACTGTATTTTTATTCCCCGGTTTGTAATAAGGTTCTTTTGACTTGTTATTCAAGTGTTCCATTTACATCACAGAAACATTCCAATGTTTATGATTGTGAATTCTTAGAACAGTAACCACATTTAGAGAGTGTTCTGAGCTCTTTTAACTTATATACTTTAGTATTCTAAGGAGATTCTTTTAAAACGCCATCAGAATGACGGGAATAGGAAATGTAAACACTAAACTCGGCATTTGAGTCCTGTTTCAACCTATGTTCACTGTATTTTTATTCCCCGGTTTGTAATAAGGTTCTTTTGACTTGTTATTCAAGTGTTCCATTTACATCACAGAACAATTCCAGTGTGTATTATTGTGAATTCTTAGAACAGTAACCGCATTTACACAGTGTTCTGAGCTCTTTTAACTCATTTTCTTTGTTATTCTAAGGAGTTTCTTTAAAAACACCATCAGAATGACGGGAATAGGAAATGTAAACAGTGAACTCGGCATTTCAGAGTATTCTGAACGTTTGTTCAGTGTATTTTTGTTCCCCTTTGTGTAATAAGGTTCTTTTGACTTGTTATTCAAGTGTTCCATTTACATCACAGAACAATTCCAGTGTTTATTATTGTGAATTCTTAGAACAGTAACCACATTTAGAGAGTGTTCTGAGCACTTTTAACTTATATACTTTAGTATTCTAAGGAGTTTCTTTTAAAATGCCATCAGAATGACGGGAATAGGACATGTAAACAGTAAACTCGGCATTTGAGACCTGTTTCAACCTATTTTCACTGTATTTTTATTCCCCGGTTTGTAATAAGGTTCTTTTGACTTGTTATTCAAGTGTTCCATTTACATCACAGAAACATTCCAATGTTTATGATTGTGAATTCTTAGAACAGTAACCACAGTTAGAGAGTGTTCTGTGCTCTTTTAACTTATATACTTTAGTATTCTAAGGAGTTTCTTTAAAAACACCATCAGAGTGACGGGAATAGGAAATGTTAACAGTAAACTCGGCATTTGAGAGTTGTTTCAACCTATGTTCACTGTATTTTTATTCCCCGGTTTGTAATAAGGTTCCTTTGACTTGTTATTCAAGTGTTCCATTTACATCACAGAAACATTCCAATGTTGATGATTGTGAATTCTTAGAACAGTAACCACATTGACAGAGTGTTCTGAGATCAAATTTCTTATATTCCTTAGCATTCTAAGTACTTTCTTTAAACACGCCATCAGAATGACGGGGATTGTAATTTTAAATAGTAAACTCACCATTACAGAGTTATCTGAACGTGTGTTCAGTGTATTTTTGTTCCCCGTTTTGTAATAAGGTTCTTTTGACTTGTTATTCAAGTGTTCCATTTACATCACAGAACAATTCCAGTGTGTATTATTGTGAATTCTTAGAACAGTAACCACATTTAGAGAGTGTTCTGAGCACTTTTATCTTATATACTTTAGTATTCTAAGGAGTTTCTTTTGAAACGCCATCAGAATGACGGGAATAGGAAATATAAACAGAAAACTCGGCATTTGAGACCTGTTTCAACCTATGTTCACTGTATTTTTATTCCCCGGTTTGTAATAAGGTTCTTTTGACTTATTATTCAAGTGTTCCATTTACATCACAGAAACATTCCAATGTTTATGATTGTGAATTCTTAGAACAGTAACCACATTTAGAGAGTGTTCTGAGCTCTTTTAACTTATATACTTTAGTATTCTAAGGAGATTCTTTTAAAACGCCATCAGAATGACGGGAATAGGAAATGTAAACACTAAACTCGGCATTTGAGTCCTGTTTCAACCTATGTTCACTGTATTTTTATTCCCCGGTTTGTAATAAGGTTCTTTTGACTTGTTATTCAAGTGTTCCATTTACATCACAGAAACATTCCAATGTTTATGATTGTGAATTCTTAGAACAGTAACCACAGTTAGAAAGTGTTCTGTGCTCTTTTAACTTATATAGTTTAGTATTCTAAGGAGTTTCTTTAAAAACACCATCAGAGTGACGGGAATAGGAAATGTTAACAGTAAAGTCGGCATTTGAGACCTGTTTCAACCTATGTTCACTGTATTTTTAATCCCCGGTTTGTAATAAGGTTCTTTTGACTTGTTATTCAAGTGTTCCATTTACATCACAGAACAATTCCAGTGTTTATTATTGTGAATTCTTAGAACAGTAACCACATTTAGAGAGTGTTCTGAGCACTTTTATCTTATATAGTTTAGTATTCTAAGGAGTTTCTTTTGAAACGCCATCAGAATGACGGGAATAGGAAATATAAACAGAAAACTCGGCATTTGAGACCTGTTTCAACCTATGTTCACTGTATTTTTATTCCCCGGTTTGTAATAAGGTACTTTTGACTTGTTAGTCAAGTGTTCCATTTACATCACAGAACAATTCCAGTGTTTATTATTGTGAATTCATAAAACAGTAACCACATTTAGAGAGTGTTCTGAGCACTTTTATCTTATATACTTTAGTATTTAAGGAGTTTCTTTTGAAACGCCATCAGAATGACGGGAATATGAAATATAAGCAGTAAACTCGGCATTTGAGACCTGTTTCAACCTATGTTCACTGTATTTTTATTCCCCGGTTTGTAATAAGGTTCTTTTGACTTGTTATTCAAGTGTTCCATTTACATCACAGAACAATTCCAGTGTGTATTATTGTGAATTCTTAGAACAGTAACCACATTTAGAGAGTGTTCTGAGCTCTTTTAACTTATATACTTTAGTATTCTAATAGATTCTTTTAAAACGCCATCAGAATGACGGGAATGGGAAATGTAAACAGTAAACTCGGCATTTGAGACCTGTTTCAACCTATGTTCACTGTATTTTTATTCCCCGGTTTGTAATAAGGTTCTTTTGACTTGTTATTCAAGTGTTCCATTTACATCACAGAAACATTCCAATGTTTATGATTGTGAATTCTTAGAACAGTAACCCCATTTAGAGAGTGTTCTGAGCTCTTTTAACTTATATACTTTAGTATTCTAAGGAGTTTCTTTGAAACGCCATCAGAATGACGGGAATAGGAAATATAAACAGTAAACTCGGTATTTGAGACCTGTTTCAACCTATGTTCACTGTATTTTTATTCCCCGGTTTGTAATAAGGTTCTTTTGACTTGTTATTCAAGTGTTCCATTTACATCACAGAACAATTCCAGTGTGTATTATTGTGAATTCTTAGAACAGTAACCGCATTTACACAGTGTTCTGAGCTCTTTTAACTCATTTTCTTTGTTATTCTAAGGAGTTTCTTTAAAAACACCATCAGAATGACGGGAATAGGAAATGTAAACAGTGAACTCGGCATTTCAGAGTATTCTGAACGTTTGTTCAGTGTATTTTTGTTCCCCTTTGTGTAATAAGGTTCTTTTGACTTGTTATTCAAGTGTTCCATTTACATCACAGAACAATTCCAGTGTTTATTATTGTGAATTCTTAGAACAGTAACCACATTTAGAGAGTGTTCTGAGCACTTTTAACTTATATACTTTAGTATTCTAAGGAGTTTCTTTTAAAATGCCATCAGAATGACGGGAATAGGACATGTAAACAGTAAACTCGGCATTTGAGACCTGTTTCAACCTATTTTCACTGTATTTTTATTCCCCGGTTTGTAATAAGGTTCTTTTGACTTGTTATTCAAGTGTTCCATTTACATCACAGAAACATTCCAATGTTTATGATTGTGAATTCTTAGAACAGTAACCACAGTTAGAGAGTGTTCTGTGCTCTTTTAACTTATATACTTTAGTATTCTAAGGAGTTTCTTTAAAAACACCATCAGAGTGACGGGAATAGGAAATGTTAACAGTAAACTCGGCATTTGAGAGTTGTTTCAACCTATGTTCACTGTATTTTTATTCCCCGGTTTGTAATAAGGTTCTTTTGACTTGTTATTCAAGTGTTCCATTTACATCACAGAAACATTCCAATGTTGATGATTGTGAATTCTTAGAACAGTAACCACATTGACAGAGTGTTCTGAGATCAAATTTCTTATATTCCTTAGCATTCTAAGTACTTTCTTTAAACACGCCATCAGAATGACGGGGATTGTAATTTTAAATAGTAAACTCACCATTACAGAGTTATCTGAACGTGTGTTCAGTGTATTTTTGTTCCCCGTTGTGTAATAAGGTTCTTTTGACTTGTTATTCAAGTGTTCCATTTACATCACAGAACAATTCCAGTGTTTATTATTGTGAATTCTTAGAACAGTAACCACATTTAGAGAGTGTTCTGAGCACTTTTAACTTATATACTTTAGTATTCTAAGGAGTTTCTTTTAAAATGCCATCAGAATGACGGGAATAGGACATGTAAACAGTAAACTCGGCATTTGAGACCTGTTTCAACCTATGTTCACTGTATTTTTATTCCCCGGTTTGTAATAAGGTTCTTTTGACTTGTTATTCAAGTGTTCCATTTACATCACAGAACAATTCCAGTGTGTATTATTGTGAATTCTTAGAACAGTAACCACATTTAGAGAGTGTTCTGAGCTCTTTTAACTTATATACTTTAGTATTCTAATAGATTCTTTTAAAACGCCATCAGAATGACGGGAATGGGAAATGTAAACAGTAAACTCGGCATTTGAGACCTGTTTCAACCTATGTTCACTGTATTTTTATTCCCCGGTTTGTAATAAGGTTCTTTTGACTTGTTATTCAAGTGTTCCATTTACATCACAGAAACATTCCAATGTTTATGATTGTGAATTCTTAGAACAGTAACCCCATTTAGAGAGTGTTCTGAGCTCTTTTAACTTATATACTTTAGTATTCTAAGGAGTTTCTTTGAAACGCCATCAGAATGACGGGAATAGGAAATATAAACAGTAAACTCGGTATTTGAGACCTGTTTCAACCTATGTTCACTGTATTTTTATTCCCCGGTTTGTAATAAGGTTCTTTTGACTTGTTATTCAAGTGTTCCATTTACATCACAGAACAATTCCAGTGTGTATTATTGTGAATTCTTAGAACAGTAACCGCATTTACACAGTGTTCTGAGCTCTTTTAACTCATTTTCTTTGTTATTCTAAGGAGTTTCTTTAAAAACACCATCAGAATGACGGGAATAGGAAATGTAAACAGTGAACTCGGCATTTCAGAGTATTCTGAACGTTTGTTCAGTGTATTTTTGTTCCCCTTTGTGTAATAAGGTTCTTTTGACTTGTTATTCAAGTGTTCCATTTACATCACAGAACAATTCCAGTGTTTATTATTGTGAATTCTTAGAACAGTAACCACATTTAGAGAGTGTTCTGAGCACTTTTAACTTATATACTTTAGTATTCTAAGGAGTTTCTTTTAAAATGCCATCAGAATGACGGGAATAGGACATGTAAACAGTAAACTCGGCATTTGAGACCTGTTTCAACCTATTTTCACTGTATTTTTATTCCCCGGTTTGTAATAAGGTTCTTTTGACTTGTTATTCAAGTGTTCCATTTACATCACAGAAACATTCCAATGTTTATGATTGTGAATTCTTAGAACAGTAACCACAGTTAGAGAGTGTTCTGTGCTCTTTTAACTTATATACTTTAGTATTCTAAGGAGTTTCTTTAAAAACACCATCAGAGTGACGGGAATAGGAAATGTTAACAGTAAACTCGGCATTTGAGAGTTGTTTCAACCTATGTTCACTGTATTTTTATTCCCCGGTTTGTAATAAGGTTCTTTTGACTTGTTATTCAAGTGTTCCATTTACATCACAGAAACATTCCAATGTTGATGATTGTGAATTCTTAGAACAGTAACCACATTGACAGAGTGTTCTGAGATCAAATTTCTTATATTCCTTAGCATTCTAAGTACTTTCTTTAAACACGCCATCAGAATGACGGGGATTGTAATTTTAAATAGTAAACTCACCATTACAGAGTTATCTGAACGTGTGTTCAGTGTATTTTTGTTCCCCGTTGTGTAATAAGGTTCTTTTGACTTGTTATTCAAGTGTTCCATTTACATCACAGAACAATTCCAGTGTTTATTATTGTGAATTCTTAGAACAGTAACCACATTTAGAGAGTGTTCTGAGCACTTTTAACTTATATACTTTAGTATTCTAAGGAGTTTCTTTTAAAATGCCATCAGAATGACGGGAATAGGACATGTAAACAGTAAACTCGGCATTTGAGACCTGTTTCAACCTATGTTCACTGTATTTTTATTCCCCGGTTTGTAATAAGGTTCTTTTGACTTGTTATTCAAGTGTTCCATTTACATCACAGAAACATTCCAATGTTTATGATTGTGAATTCTTAGAACAGTAACCACAGTTAGAGAGTGTTCTGTGCTCTTTTAACTTATATACTTTAGTATTCTAAGGAGTTTCTTTAAAAACACCATCAGAGTGACGGGAATAGGAAATGTTAACAGTAAACACGGCATTTGAGACCTGTTTCAACCTATGTTCACTGTATTTTTATTCCCCGGTTTGTAATAAGGTTCCTTTGACTTGTTATTCAAGTGTTCCATTTACATCACAGAAACATTCCAATGTTTATGATTGTGAATTCTTAGAACAGTAACCACATTTAGAGAGTGTTCTGAGCACTTTTATCTTATATACTTTAGTATTCTAAGGAGTTTCTTTTGAAACGCCATCAGAATGACGGGAATAGGAAATATAAACAGTAAACTCGGTATTTGAGACCTGTTTCAACCTATGTTCACTGTATTTTTATTCCCCGGTTTGTAATAAGGTTCTTTTGACTTGTTATTCAAGTGTTCCATTTACATCACAGAACAATTCCAGTGTGTATTATTGTGAATTCTTAGAACAGTAACCGCATTTACACAGTGTTCTGAGCTCTTTTAACTCATTTTCTTTGTTATTCTAAGGAGTTTCTTTAAAAACACCATCAGAATGACGGGAATAGGAAATGTAAACAGTGAACTCGGCATTTCAGAGTAT
Organism: Myotis nattereri; assembly: GCF_964212035.1. Lineage (NCBI taxonomy): Eukaryota > Metazoa > Chordata > Mammalia > Chiroptera > Vespertilionidae > Myotis > Myotis nattereri. The sequence goes on from NC_138090.1 coordinate 35,468,000, forward strand.
TCTGAACGTTTGTTCAGTGTATTTTTGTTCCCCTTTGTGTAATAAGGTTCTTTTGACTTGTTATTCAAGTGTTCCATTTACATCACAGAACAATTCCAGTGTTTATTATTGTGAATTCTTAGAACAGTAACCACATTTAGAGAGTGTTCTGAGCACTTTTAACTTATATACTTTAGTATTCTAAGGAGTTTCTTTTAAAATGCCATCAGAATGACGGGAATAGGACATGTAAACAGTAAACTCGGCATTTGAGTCCTGTTTCAACCTATGTTCACTGTATTTTTATTCCCCGGTTTGTAATAAGGTTCTTTTGACTTGTTATTCAAGTGTTCCATTTACATCACAGAAACATTCCAATGTTTATGATTGTGAATTCTTAGAACAGTAACCACAGTTAGAGAGTGTTCTGTGCTCTTTTAACTTATATACTTTAGTATTCTAAGGAGTTTCTTTAAAAACACCATCAGAGTGACGGGAATAGGAAATGTTAACAGTAAACTCGGCATTTGAGAGTTGTTTCAACCTATGTTCACTGTATTTTTATTCCCCGGTTTGTAATAAGGTTCTTTTGACTTGTTATTCAAGTGTTCCATTTACATCACAGAAACATTCCAATGTTGATGATTGTGAATTCTTAGAACAGTAACCACATTGACAGAGTGTTCTGAGATCAAATTTCTTATATTCCTTAGCATTCTAAGTACTTTCTTTAAACACGCCATCAGAATGACGGGGATTGTAATTTTAAATAGTAAACTCACCATTACAGAGTTATCTGAACGTGTGTTCAGTGTATTTTTGTTCCCCGTTGTGTAATAAGGTTCTTTTGACTTGTTATTCAAGTGTTCCATTTACATCACAGAACAATTCCAGTGTTTATTATTGTGAATTCTTAGAACAGTAACCACATTTAGAGAGTGTTCTGAGCACTTTTAACTTATATACTTTAGTATTCTAAGGAGTTTCTTTTAAAATGCCATCAGAATGACGGGAATAGGACATGTAAACAGTAAACTCGGCATTTGAGACCTGTTTCAACCTATGTTCACTGTATTTTTATTCCCCGGTTTGTAATAAGGTTCTTTTGACTTGTTATTCAAGTGTTCCATTTACATCACAGAAACATTCCAATGTTTATGATTGTGAATTCTTAGAACAGTAACCACAGTTAGAGAGTGTTCTGTGCTCTTTTAACTTATATACTTTAGTATTCTAAGGAGTTTCTTTAAAAACACCATCAGAGTGACGGGAATAGGAAATGTTAACAGTAAACACGGCATTTGAGACCTGTTTCAACCTATGTTCACTGTATTTTTATTCCCCGGTTTGTAATAAGGTACTTTTGACTTGTTAGTCAAGTGTTCCATTTACATCACAGAACAATTCCAGTGTTTATTATTGTGAATTCATAAAACAGTAACCACATTTAGAGAGTGTTCTGAGCACTTTTATCTTATATACTTTAGTATTCTAAGGAGTTTCTTTTGAAACGCCATCAGAATGACAGGAATAGGAAATATAAGCAGTAAACTCGGCATTTGGGACCTGTTTCAACCTATGTTCACTGTATTTTTATTCCCCGGTTTGTAATAAGGTTCTTTTGACTTGTTATTCAAGTGTTCCATTTACATCACAGAAACATTCCAATGTTTATGATTGTGAATTCTTAGAACAGTAACCACATTTAGAGAGTGTTCTGAGCTCTTTTAACTTATATACTTTAGTATTCTAAGGAGATTCTTTTAAAACGCCATCAGAATGACGGGAATAGGAAATATAAGCAGTAAACTCGGCATTTGGGACCTGTTTCAACCTATGTTCACTGTATTTTTATTCCCCGGTTTGTAATAAGGTTCCTTTGACTTGTTATTCAAGTGTTCCATTTACATCACAGAAACATTCCAATGTTGATGATTGTGAATTCTTAGAACAGTAACCACATTGACAGAGTGTTCTGAGATCAAATTTCTTATATTCCTTAGCATTCTAAGTACTTTCTTTAAACACGCCATCAGAATGACGGGGATTGTAATTTTAAATAGTAAACTCACCATTACAGAGTTATCTGAACGTGTGTTCAGTGTATTTTTGTTCCCCGTTTTGTAATAAGGTTCTTTTGACTTGTTATTCAAGTATTCCATTTACATCACAGAACAATTCCAGTGTGTATTATTGTGAATTCTTAGAACAGTAACCACATTTAGAGAGTGTTCTGAGCACTTTTATCTTATATACTTTAGTATTCTAAGGAGTTTCTTTTGAAACGCCATCAGAATGATGGGAATAGGAAATATAAACAGAAAACTCGGCATTTGAGACCTGTTTCAACCTATGTTCACTGTATTTTTATTCCCCGGTTTGTAATAAGGTTCTTTTGACTTGTTATTCAAGTGTTCCATTTACATCACAGAAACATTCCAATGTTTATGATTGTGAATTCTTAGAACAGTAACCACATTTAGAGAGTGTTCTGAGCTCTTTTAACTTATATACTTTAGTATTCTAAGGAGATTCTTTTAAAACGCCATCAGAATGACGGGAATAGGAAATGTAAACACTAAACTCGGCATTTGAGTCCTGTTTCAACCTATGTTCACTGTATTTTTATTCCCCGGTTTGTAATAAGGTTCTTTTGACTTGTTATTCAAGTGTTCCATTTACATCACAGAACAATTCCAGTGTGTATTATTGTGAATTCTTAGAACAGTAACCGCATTTACACAGTGTTCTGAGCTCTTTTAACTCATTTTCTTTGTTATTCTAAGGAGTTTCTTTAAAAACACCATCAGAATGACGGGAATAGGAAATGTAAACAGTGAACTCGGCATTTCAGAGTATTCTGAACGTTTGTTCAGTGTATTTTTGTTCCCCTTTGTGTAATAAGGTTCTTTTGACTTGTTATTCAAGTGTTCCATTTACATCACAGAACAATTCCAGTGTTTATTATTGTGAATTCTTAGAACAGTAACCACATTTAGAGAGTGTTCTGAGCACTTTTAACTTATATACTTTAGTATTCTAAGGAGTTTCTTTTAAAATGCCATCAGAATGACGGGAATAGGACATGTAAACAGTAAACTCGGCATTTGAGACCTGTTTCAACCTATGTTCACTGTATTTTTATTCCCCGGTTTGTAATAAGGTTCTTTTGACTTGTTATTCAAGTGTTCCATTTACATCACAGAAACATTCCAATGTTTATGATTGTGAATTCTTAGAACAGTAACCACAGTTAGAGAGTGTTCTGTGCTCTTTTAACTTATATACTTTAGTATTCTAAGGAGTTTCTTTAAAAACACCATCAGAGTGACGGGAATAGGAAATGTTAACAGTAAACTCGGCATTTGAGAGTTGTTTCAACCTATGTTCACTGTATTTTTATTCCCCGGTTTGTAATAAGGTTCCTTTGACTTGTTATTCAAGTGTTCCATTTACATCACAGAAACATTCCAATGTTGATGATTGTGAATTCTTAGAACAGTAACCACATTGACAGAGTGTTCTGAGATCAAATTTCTTATATTCCTTAGCATTCTAAGTACTTTCTTTAAACACGCCATCAGAATGACGGGGATTGTAATTTTAAATAGTAAACTCACCATTACAGAGTTATCTGAACGTGTGTTCAGTGTATTTTTGTTCCCCGTTTTGTAATAAGGTTCTTTTGACTTGTTATTCAAGTGTTCCATTTACATCACAGAACAATTCCAGTGTGTATTATTGTGAATTCTTAGAACAGTAACCACATTTAGAGAGTGTTCTGAGCACTTTTATCTTATATACTTTAGTATTCTAAGGAGTTTCTTTTGAAACGCCATCAGAATGACGGGAATAGGAAATATAAACAGAAAACCCGGCATTTGAGACCTGTTTCAACCTATGTTCACTGTATTTTTATTCCCCGGTTTGTAATAAGGTTCTTTTGACTTATTATTCAAGTGTTCCATTTACATCACAGAAACATTCCAATGTTTATGATTGTGAATTCTTAGAACAGTAACCACATTTAGAGAGTGTTCTGAGCTCTTTTAACTTATATACTTTAGTATTCTAAGGAGATTCTTTTAAAACGCCATCAGAATGACGGGAATAGGAAATGTAAACACTAAACTCGGCATTTGAGTCCTGTTTCAACCTATGTTCACTGTATTTTTATTCCCCGGTTTGTAATAAGGTTCTTTTGACTTGTTATTCAAGTGTTCCATTTACATCACAGAAACATTCCAATGTTTATGATTGTGAATTCTTAGAACAGTAACCACAGTTAGAAAGTGTTCTGTGCTCTTTTAACTTATATAGTTTAGTATTCTAAGGAGTTTCTTTAAAAACACCATCAGAGTGACGGGAATAGGAAATGTTAACAGTAAAGTCGGCATTTGAGACCTGTTTCAACCTATGTTCACTGTATTTTTAATCCCCGGTTTGTAATAAGGTTCTTTTGACTTGTTATTCAAGTGTTCCATTTACATCACAGAACAATTCCAGTGTTTATTATTGTGAATTCTTAGAACAGTAACCACATTTAGAGAGTGTTCTGAGCACTTTTATCTTATATAGTTTAGTATTCTAAGGAGTTTCTTTTGAAACGCCATCAGAATGACGGGAATAGGAAATATAAACAGAAAACTCGGCATTTGAGACCTGTTTCAACCTATGTTCACTGTATTTTTATTCCCCGGTTTGTAATAAGGTACTTTTGACTTGTTAGTCAAGTGTTCCATTTACATCACAGAACAATTCCAGTGTTTATTATTGTGAATTCATAAAACAGTAACCACATTTAGAGAGTGTTCTGAGCACTTTTATCTTATATACTTTAGTATTTAAGGAGTTTCTTTTGAAACGCCATCAGAATGACGGGAATATGAAATATAAGCAGTAAACTCGGCATTTGAGACCTGTTTCAACCTATGTTCACTGTATTTTTATTCCCCGGTTTGTAATAAGGTTCTTTTGACTTGTTATTCAAGTGTTCCATTTACATCACAGAACAATTCCAGTGTGTATTATTGTGAATTCTTAGAACAGTAACCACATTTAGAGAGTGTTCTGAGCTCTTTTAACTTATATACTTTAGTATTCTAATAGATTCTTTTAAAACGCCATCAGAATGACGGGAATGGGAAATGTAAACAGTAAACTCGGCATTTGAGACCTGTTTCAACCTATGTTCACTGTATTTTTATTCCCCGGTTTGTAATAAGGTTCTTTTGACTTGTTATTCAAGTGTTCCATTTACATCACAGAAACATTCCAATGTTTATGATTGTGAATTCTTAGAACAGTAACCCCATTTAGAGAGTGTTCTGAGCTCTTTTAACTTATATACTTTAGTATTCTAAGGAGTTTCTTTGAAACGCCATCAGAATGACGGGAATAGGAAATATAAACAGTAAACTCGGTATTTGAGACCTGTTTCAACCTATGTTCACTGTATTTTTATTCCCCGGTTTGTAATAAGGTTCTTTTGACTTGTTATTCAAGTGTTCCATTTACATCACAGAACAATTCCAGTGTGTATTATTGTGAATTCTTAGAACAGTAACCGCATTTACACAGTGTTCTGAGCTCTTTTAACTCATTTTCTTTGTTATTCTAAGGAGTTTCTTTAAAAACACCATCAGAATGACGGGAATAGGAAATGTAAACAGTGAACTCGGCATTTCAGAGTATTCTGAACGTTTGTTCAGTGTATTTTTGTTCCCCTTTGTGTAATAAGGTTCTTTTGACTTGTTATTCAAGTGTTCCATTTACATCACAGAACAATTCCAGTGTTTATTATTGTGAATTCTTAGAACAGTAACCACATTTAGAGAGTGTTCTGAGCACTTTTAACTTATATACTTTAGTATTCTAAGGAGTTTCTTTTAAAATGCCATCAGAATGACGGGAATAGGACATGTAAACAGTAAACTCGGCATTTGAGACCTGTTTCAACCTATTTTCACTGTATTTTTATTCCCCGGTTTGTAATAAGGTTCTTTTGACTTGTTATTCAAGTGTTCCATTTACATCACAGAAACATTCCAATGTTTATGATTGTGAATTCTTAGAACAGTAACCACAGTTAGAGAGTGTTCTGTGCTCTTTTAACTTATATACTTTAGTATTCTAAGGAGTTTCTTTAAAAACACCATCAGAGTGACGGGAATAGGAAATGTTAACAGTAAACTCGGCATTTGAGAGTTGTTTCAACCTATGTTCACTGTATTTTTATTCCCCGGTTTGTAATAAGGTTCTTTTGACTTGTTATTCAAGTGTTCCATTTACATCACAGAAACATTCCAATGTTGATGATTGTGAATTCTTAGAACAGTAACCACATTGACAGAGTGTTCTGAGATCAAATTTCTTATATTCCTTAGCATTCTAAGTACTTTCTTTAAACACGCCATCAGAATGACGGGGATTGTAATTTTAAATAGTAAACTCACCATTACAGAGTTATCTGAACGTGTGTTCAGTGTATTTTTGTTCCCCGTTGTGTAATAAGGTTCTTTTGACTTGTTATTCAAGTGTTCCATTTACATCACAGAACAATTCCAGTGTTTATTATTGTGAATTCTTAGAACAGTAACCACATTTAGAGAGTGTTCTGAGCACTTTTAACTTATATACTTTAGTATTCTAAGGAGTTTCTTTTAAAATGCCATCAGAATGACGGGAATAGGACATGTAAACAGTAAACTCGGCATTTGAGACCTGTTTCAACCTATGTTCACTGTATTTTTATTCCCCGGTTTGTAATAAGGTTCTTTTGACTTGTTATTCAAGTGTTCCATTTACATCACAGAAACATTCCAATGTTTATGATTGTGAATTCTTAGAACAGTAACCACAGTTAGAGAGTGTTCTGTGCTCTTTTAACTTATATACTTTAGTATTCTAAGGAGTTTCTTTAAAAACACCATCAGAGTGACGGGAATAGGAAATGTTAACAGTAAACACGGCATTTGAGACCTGTTTCAACCTATGTTCACTGTATTTTTATTCCCCGGTTTGTAATAAGGTACTTTTGACTTGTTAGTCAAGTGTTCCATTTACATCACAGAACAATTCCAGTGTTTATTATTGTGAATTCATAAAACAGTAACCACATTTAGAGAGTGTTCTGAGCACTTTTATCTTATATACTTTAGTATTCTAAGGAGTTTCTTTTGAAACGCCATCAGAATGACAGGAATAGGAAATATAAGCAGTAAACTCGGCATTTGGGACCTGTTTCAACCTATGTTCACTGTATTTTTATTCCCCGGTTTGTAATAAGGTTCTTTTGACTTGTTATTCAAGTGTTCCATTTACATCACAGAAACATTCCAATGTTTATGATTGTGAATTCTTAGAACAGTAACCACATTTAGAGAGTGTTCTGAGCTCTTTTAACTTATATACTTTAGTATTCTAAGGAGATTCTTTTAAAACGCCATCAGAATGACGGGAATAGGAAATATAAGCAGTAAACTCGGCATTTGGGACCTGTTTCAACCTATGTTCACTGTATTTTTATTCCCCGGTTTGTAATAAGGTTCTTTTGACTTGTTATTCAAGTGTTCCATTTACATCACAGAAACATTCCAATGTTTATGATTGTGAATTCTTAGAACAGTAACCACAGTTAGAGAGTGTTCTGTGCTCTTTTAACTTATATACTTTAGTATTCTAAGGAGTTTCTTTAAAAACACCATCAGAGTGACGGGAATAGGAAATGTTAACAGTAAACTCGGCATTTGAGAGTTGTTTCAACCTATGTTCACTGTATTTTTATTCCCCGGTTTGTAATAAGGTTCTTTTGACTTGTTATTCAAGTGTTCCATTTACATCACAGAAACATTCCAATGTTGATGATTGTGAATTCTTAGAACAGTAACCACATTGACAGAGTGTTCTGAGATCAAATTTCTTATATTCCTTAGCATTCTAAGTACTTTCTTTAAACACGCCATCAGAATGACGGGGATTGTAATTTTAAATAGTAAACTCACCATTACAGAGTTATCTGAACGTGTGTTCAGTGTATTTTTGTTCCCCGTTGTGTAATAAGGTTCTTTTGACTTGTTATTCAAGTGTTCCATTTACATCACAGAACAATTCCAGTGTTTATTATTGTGAATTCTTAGAACAGTAACCACATTTAGAGAGTGTTCTGAGCACTTTTAACTTATATACTTTAGTATTCTAAGGAGTTTCTTTTAAAATGCCATCAGAATGACGGGAATAGGACATGTAAACAGTAAACTCGGCATTTGAGACCTGTTTCAACCTATGTTCACTGTATTTTTATTCCCCGGTTTGTAATAAGGTTCTTTTGACTTGTTATTCAAGTGTTCCATTTACATCACAGAAACATTCCAATGTTTATGATTGTGAATTCTTAGAACAGTAACCACAGTTAGAGAGTGTTCTGTGCTCTTTTAACTTATATACTTTAGTATTCTAAGGAGTTTCTTTAAAAACACCATCAGAGTGACGGGAATAGGAAATGTTAACAGTAAACACGGCATTTGAGACCTGTTTCAACCTATGTTCACTGTATTTTTATTCCCCGGTTTGTAATAAGGTACTTTTGACTTGTTAGTCAAGTGTTCCATTTACATCACAGAACAATTCCAGTGTTTATTATTGTGAATTCATAAAACAGTAACCACATTTAGAGAGTGTTCTGAGCACTTTTATCTTATATACTTTAGTATTCTAAGGAGTTTCTTTTGAAACGCCATCAGAATGACAGGAATAGGAAATATAAGCAGTAAACTCGGCATTTGGGACCTGTTTCAACCTATGTTCACTGTATTTTTATTCCCCGGTTTGTAATAAGGTTCTTTTGACTTGTTATTCAAGTGTTCCATTTACATCACAGAAACATTCCAATGTTTATGATTGTGAATTCTTAGAACAGTAACCACATTTAGAGAGTGTTCTGAGCTCTTTTAACTTATATACTTTAGTATTCTAAGGAGATTCTTTTAAAACGCCATCAGAATGACGGGAATAGGAAATATAAGCAGTAAACTCGGCATTTGGGACCTGTTTCAACCTATGTTCACTGTATTTTTATTCCCCGGTTTGTAATAAGGTTCCTTTGACTTGTTATTCAAGTGTTCCATTTACATCACAGAAACATTCCAATGTTGATGATTGTGAATTCTTAGAACAGTAACCACATTGACAGAGTGTTCTGAGATCAAATTTCTTATATTCCTTAGCATTCTAAGTACTTTCTTTAAACACGCCATCAGAATGACGGGGATTGTAATTTTAAATAGTAAACTCACCATTACAGAGTTATCTGAACGTGTGTTCAGTGTATTTTTGTTCCCCGTTTTGTAATAAGGTTCTTTTGACTTGTTATTCAAGTGTTCCATTTACATCACAGAACAATTCCAGTGTGTATTATTGTGAATTCTTAGAACAGTAACCGCATTTACACAGTGTTCTGAGCTCTTTTAACTCATATTCTTTGGTATTCTAAGGAGTTTCTTTAAAAACACCATCAGAATGACGGGAATCGGAAATATAAACAGTGAACTCAGCATTTTAGAGTAATCTGAACGTTTGTTCAGTGTATTTTTGTTCCCCGTTGTTTAATAAGGTTCTTTTGATTTGTTATTCAAGTGTTCCATTTACATCACAGAACAATTCCAGTGTTTATTATTGTGAACTCTTAGAACGGTAACCACATTTACAGAGTGTTCTGAGCTCTTTTAACTTATATTCTTTAGTATTCTAAGGAGTTTCTTTAAAAACGCCATCAGAATGACGGGAATTGGAAATGTAAACAGTAAACTCGGCATTTTAGACCTGTTTGAACCTATTTTCACTGGATTTTTATTCCCCGGTTTGTAATAAGGTTCTTTTGACTTGTTATTCAAGTGTTCCATTTACATCACAGAAACATTCCAATGTTTATGATTGTGAATTCTTAGAACAGTAACCACATTTAGAGAGTGTTCTGAGCTCTTTTAACTTATATACTTTAGTATTCTAAGGAGTTTCTTTTAAAAAGCCATGAGAATGACGGGAATAGGAAATGTAAACAGTAAACTCGGCATTTGAGACCTGTTTCAATCTATGTTCACTGTATTTTTATTCCCCGGTTTGTAATAAGGTTCTTTTGACTTGTTATTCAAGTGTTCCATTTACATCACAGAAACATTCCAATGTTTATGATTGTGAATTCTTAGAACAGTAACCACAGTTAGAAAGTGTTCTGTGCTCTTTTAACTTATATAGTTTAGTATTCTAAGGAGTTTCTTTAAAAACACCATCAGAGTGACGGGAATAGGAAATGTTAACAGTAAAGTCGGCATTTGAGACCTGTTTCAACCTATGTTCACTGTATTTTTATTCCCCGGTTTGTAATAAGGTTCTTTTGACTTGTTATTCAAGTGTTCCATTTACATCACAGAACAATTCCAGTGTTTATGATTGTGAATTCTTAGAACAGTAACCACATTTAGAGAGTGTTCTGAGCACTTTTATCTTATATAGTTTAGTATTCTAAGGAGTTTCTTTTGAAACGCCATCAGAATGACGGGAATAGGAAATATAAACAGAAAACTCGGCATTTGAGACCTGTTTCAACCTATGTTCACTGTATTTTTATTCCCCGGTTTGTAATAAGGTACTTTTGACTTGTTAGTCAAGTGTTCCATTTACATCACAGAACAATTCCAGTGTTTATTATTGTGAATTCATAAAACAGTAACCACATTTAGAGAGTGTTCTGAGCACTTTTATCTTATATACTTTAGTATTTAAGGAGTTTCTTTTGAAACGCCATCAGAATGACGGGAATAGGAAATATTAGCAGTAAACTCGGCATTTGAGACCTGTTTCAACCTATGTTCACTGTATTTTTATTCCCCGGTTTGTAATAAGGTTCTTTTGACTTGTTATTCAAGTGTTCCATTTACATCACAGAACAATTCCAGTGTGTATTATTGTGAATTCTTAGAACAGTAACCACATTTAGAGAGTGTTCTGAGCTCTTTTAACTTATATACTTTAGTATTCTAATAGATTCTTTTAAAACGCCATCAGAATGACGGGAATAGGAAATGTAAACAGTAAACTCGGCATTTGAGACCTGTTTCAACCTATGTTCACTGTATTTTTATTCCCCGGTTTGTAATAAGGTTCTTTTGACTTGTTATTCAAGTGTTCCATTTACATCACAGAAACATTCCAATGTTTATGATTGTGAATTCTTAGAACAGTAACCACATTTAGAGAGTGTTCTGAGCTCTTTTAACTTATATACTTTAGTATTCTAAGGAGTTTCTTTTAAAAAGCCATGAGAATGACGGGAATAGGAAATGTAAACAGTAAACTCGGCATTTGAGACCTGTTTCAATCTATGTTCACTGTATTTTTATTCCCCGGTTTGTAATAAGGTTCTTTTGACTTGTTATTCAAGTGTTCCATTTACATCACAGAAACATTCCAATGTTTATGATTGTGAATTCTTAGAACAGTAACCACAGTTAGAAAGTGTTCTGTGCTCTTTTAACTTATATAGTTTAGTATTCTAAGGAGTTTCTTTAAAAACACCATCAGAGTGACGGGAATAGGAAATGTTAACAGTAAAGTCGGCATTTGAGACCTGTTTCAACCTATGTTCACTGTATTTTTATTCCCCGGTTTGTAATAAGGTTCTTTTGACTTGTTATTCAAGTGTTCCATTTACATCACAGAACAATTCCAGTGTTTATGATTGTGAATTCTTAGAACAGTAACCACATTTAGAGAGTGTTCTGAGCACTTTTATCTTATATAGTTTAGTATTCTAAGGAGTTTCTTTTGAAACGCCATCAGAATGACGGGAATAGGAAATATAAACAGAAAACTCGGCATTTGAGACCTGTTTCAACCTATGTTCACTGTATTTTTATTCCCCGGTTTGTAATAAGGTACTTTTGACTTGTTAGTCAAGTGTTCCATTTACATCACAGAACAATTCCAGTGTTTATTATTGTGAATTCATAAAACAGTAACCACATTTAGAGAGTGTTCTGAGCACTTTTATCTTATATACTTTAGTATTTAAGGAGTTTCTTTTGAAACGCCATCAGAATGACGGGAATAGGAAATATTAGCAGTAAACTCGGCATTTGAGACCTGTTTCAACCTATGTTCACTGTATTTTTATTCCCCGGTTTGTAATAAGGTTCTTTTGACTTGTTATTCAAGTGTTCCATTTACATCACAGAACAATTCCAGTGTGTATTATTGTGAATTCTTAGAACAGTAACCACATTTAGAGAGTGTTCTGAGCTCTTTTAACTTATATACTTTAGTATTCTAATAGATTCTTTTAAAACGCCATCAGAATGACGGGAATAGGAAATGTAAACAGTAAACTCGGCATTTGAGACCTGTTTCAACCTATGTTCACTGTATTTTTATTCCCCGGTTTGTAATAAGGTTCTTTTGACTTGTTATTCAAGTGTTCCATTTACATCACAGAAACATTCCAATGTTTATGATTGTGAATTCTTAGAACAGTAACCACATTTAGAGAGTGTTCTGAGCTCTTTTAACTTATATACTTTAGTATTCTAAGGAGTTTCTTTGAAACGCCATCAGAATGACGGGAATAGGAAATATAAACAGTAAACTCGGTATTTGAGACCTGTTTCAACCTATGTTCACTGTATTTTTATTCCCCGGTTTGTAATAAGGTTCCTTTGACTTGTTATTCAAGTGTTCCATTTACATCACAGAACAATTCCAGTGTGTATTATTGTGAATTCTTAGAACAGTAACCACATTTAGAGAGTGTTCTGAGCACTTTTATCTTATATACTTTAGTATTCTAAGGAGTTTCTTTTGAAACGCCATCAGAATGACGGGAATAGGAAATATAAACAGAAAACTCGGCATTTGAGACCTGTTTCAACCTATGTTCACTGTATTTTTATTCCCCGGTTTGTAATAAGGTACTTTTGACTTGTTATTCAAGTGTTCCATTTACATCACAGAACAATTCCAGTGTTTATTATTGTGAATTCATAAAACAGTAACCACATTTAGAGAGTGTTCTGAGCACTTTTATCTTATATACTTTAGTATTCTAAGGAGTTTCTTTTGAAACGCCATCAGAATGACGGGAATAGGAAATATAAGCTGTAAACTCGGCATTTGAGACCTGTTTCAACCTATGTTCACTGTATTTTTATTCCCCGGTTTGTAATAAGGTTCTTTTGACTTGTTATTCAAGTGTTCCATTTACATCACAGAAACATTCCAATGTTTATGATTGTGAATTCTTAGAACAGTAACCACAGTTAGAGAGTGTTCTGTGCTCTTTTAACTTATATACTTTAGTATTCTAAGGAGTTTCTTTAAAAACACCATCAGAGTGACGGGAATAGGAAATGTTAACAGTAAACTCGGCATTTGAGACCTGTTTCAACCTATGTTCACTGTATTTTTATTCCCCGGTTTGTAATAAGGTACTTTTGACTTGTTAGTCAAGTGTTCCATTTACATCACAGAACAATTCCAGTGTTTATTATTGTGAATTCATAAAACAGTAACCACATTTAGAGAGTGTTCTGAGCACTTTCATCTTATATACTTTAGTATTCTAAGGAGTTTCTTTTGAAACGCCATCAGAATGACAGGAATAGGAAATATAAGCAGTAAACTCGGCATTTGGGACCTGTTTCAACCTATGTTCACTGTATTTTTATTCCCCGGTTTGTAATAAGGTTCTTTTGACTTGTTATTCAAGTGTTCCATTTACATCACAGAAACATTCCAATGTTTATGATTGTGAATTCTTAGAACAGTAACCACATTTAGAGAGTGTTCTGAGCTCTTTTAACTTATATACTTTAGTATTCTAAGGAGATTCTTTTAAAACGCCATCAGAATGACGGGAATAGGAAATATAAGCAGTAAACTCGGCATTTGGGACCTGTTTCAACCTATGTTCACTGTATTTTTATTCCCCGGTTTGTAATAAGGTTCCTTTGACTTGTTATTCAAGTGTTCCATTTACATCACAGAAACATTCCAATGTTTATGATTGTGAATTCTTAGAACAGTAACCACATTTAGAGAGTGTTCTGAGCACTTTTATCTTATATACTTTAGTATTCTAAGGAGTTTCTTTTGAAACGCCATCAGAATGACGGGAATAGGAAATATAAACAGTAAACTCGGTATTTGAGACCTGTTTCAACCTATGTTCACTGTATTTTTATTCCCCGGTTTGTAATAAGGTTCTTTTGACTTGTTATTCAAGTGTTCCATTTACATCACAGAACAATTCCAGTGTGTATTATTGTGAATTCTTAGAACAGTAACCGCATTTACACAGTGTTCTGAGCTCTTTTAACTCATTTTCTTTGTTATTCTAAGGAGTTTCTTTAAAAACACCATCAGAATGACGGGAATAGGAAATGTAAACAGTGAACTCGGCATTTCAGAGTATTCTGAACGTTTGTTCAGTGTATTTTTGTTCCCCTTTGTGTAATAAGGTTCTTTTGCCTTTTATTCAAGTGTTCCATTTACATCACAGAACAATTCCAGTGTTTATTATTGTGAATTCTTAGAACAGTAACCACATTTAGAGAGTGTTCTGAGCACTTTTAACTTATATACTTTAGTATTCTAAGGAGTTTCTTTTAAAATGCCATCAGAATGACGGGAATAGGACATGTAAACAGTAAACTCGGCATTTGAGACCTGTTTCAACCTATGTTCACTGTATTTTTATTCCCCGGTTTGTAATAAGGTTCTTTTGACTTGTTATTCAAGTGTTCCATTTACATCACAGAAACATTCCAATGTTTATGATTGTGAATTCTTAGAACAGTAACCACAGTTAGAGAGTGTTCTGTGCTCTTTTAACTTATATACTTTAGTATTCTAAGGAGTTTCTTTAAAAACACCATCAGAGTGACGGGAATAGGAAATGTTAACAGTAAACTCGGCATTTGAGAGTTGTTTCAACCTATGTTCACTGTATTTTTATTCCCCGGTTTGTAATAAGGTTCTTTTGACTTGTTATTCAAGTGTTCCATTTACATCACAGAAACATTCCAATGTTGATGATTGTGAATTCTTAGAACAGTAACCACATTGACAGAGTGTTCTGAGATCAAATTTCTTATATTCCTTAGCATTCTAAGTACTTTCTTTAAACACGCCATCAGAATGACGGGGATTGTAATTTTAAATAGTAAACTCACCATTACAGAGTTATCTGAACGTGTGTTCAGTGTATTTTTGTTCCCCGTTGTGTAATAAGGTTCTTTTGACTTGTTATTCAAGTGTTCCATTTACATCACAGAACAATTCCAGTGTTTATTATTGTGAATTCTTAGAACTGTAACCACATTTAGAGAGTGTTCTGAGCACTTTTAACTTATATACTTTAGTATTCTAAGGAGTTTCTTTTAAAATGCCATCAGAATGACGGGAATAGGACATGTAAACAGTAAACTCGGCATTTGAGACCTGTTTCAACCTATGTTCACTGTATTTTTATTCCCCGGTTTGTAATAAGGTTCTTTTGACTTGTTATTCAAGTGTTCCATTTACATCACAGAAACATTCCAATGTTTATGATTGTGAATTCTTAGAACAGTAACCACAGTTAGAGAGTGTTCTGTGCTCTTTTAACTTATATACTTTAGTATTCTAAGGAGTTTCTTTAAAAACACCATCAGAGTGACGGGAATAGGAAATGTTAACAGTAAACACGGCATTTGAGACCTGTTTCAACCTATGTTCACTTTATTTTTATTCCCTGGTTTGTAATAAGGTACTTTTGACTTGTTAGTCAAGTGTTCCATTTACATCACAGAACAATTCCAGTGTTTATTATTGTGAATTCATAAAACAGTAACCACATTTAGAGAGTGTTCTGAGCACTTTTATCTTATATACTTTAGTATTCTAAGGAGTTTCTTTTGAAACGCCATCAGAATGACAGGAATAGGAAATATAAGCAGTAAACTCGGCATTTGGGACCTGTTTCAACCTATGTTCACTGTATTTTTATTCCCCGGTTTGTAATAAGGTTCTTTTGACTTGTTATTCAAGTGTTCCATTTACATCACAGAAACATTCCAATGTTTATGATTGTGAATTCTTAGAACAGTAACCACATTTAGAGAGTGTTCTGAGCTCTTTTAACTTATATACTTTAGTATTCTAAGGAGATTCTTTTAAAACGCCATCAGAATGACGGGAATAGGAAATATAAGCAGTAAACTCGGCATTTGGGACCTGTTTCAACCTATGTTCACTGTATTTTTATTCCCCGGTTTGTAATAAGGTTCCTTTGACTTGTTATTCAAGTGTTCCATTTACATCACAGAAACATTCCAATGTTGATGATTGTGAATTCTTAGAACAGTAACCACATTGACAGAGTGTTCTGAGATCAAATTTCTTATATTCCTTAGCATTCTAAGTACTTTCTTTAAACACGCCATCAGAATGACGGGGATTGTAATTTTAAATAGTAAACTCACCATTACAGAGTTATCTGAACGTGTGTTCAGTGTATTTTTGTTCCCCGTTTTGTAATAAGGTTCTTTTGACTTGTTATTCAAGTGTTCCATTTACATCACAGAACAATTCCAGTGTGTATTATTGTGAATTCTTAGAACAGTAACCACATTTAGAGAGTGTTCTGAGCACTTTTATCTTATATACTTTAGTATTCTAAGGAGTTTCTTTTGAAACGCCATCAGAATGACGGGAATAGGAAATATAAACAGAAAACTCGGCATTTGAGACCTGTTTCAACCTATGTTCACTGTATTTTTATTCCCCGGTTTGTAATAAGGTTCTTTTGACTTGTTATTCAAGTGTTCCATTTACATCACAGAAACATTCCAATGTTTATGATTGTGAATTCTTAGAACAGTAACCACATTTAGAGAGTGTTCTGAGCTCTTTTAACTTATATACTTTAGTATTCTAAGGAGATTCTTTTAAAACGCCATCAGAATGACGGGAATAGGAAATGTAAACACTAAACTCGGCATTTGAGTCCTGTTTCAACCTATGTTCACTGTATTTTTATTCCCCGGTTTGTAATATGGTTCTTTTGACTTGTTATTCAAGTGTTCCATTTACATCACAGAACAATTCCAGTGTGTATTATTGTGAATTCTTAGAACAGTAACCGCATTTACACAGTGTTCTGAGCTCTTTTAACTCATTTTCTTTGTTATTCTAAGGAGTTTCTTTAAAAACACCATCAGAATGACGGGAATAGGAAATGTAAACAGTGAACTCGGCATTTCAGAGTATTCTGAACGTTTGTTCAGTGTATTTTTGTTCCCCTTTGTGTAATAAGGTTCTTTTGACTTGTTATTCAAGTGTTCCATTTACATCACAGAACAATTCCAGTGTTTATTATTGTGAATTCTTAGAACAGTAACCACATTTAGAGAGTGTTCTGAGCACTTTTAACTTATATACTTTAGTATTCTAAGGAGTTTCTTTTAAAATGCCATCAGAATGACGGGAATAGGACATGTAAACAGTAAACTCGGCATTTGAGACCTGTTTCAACCTATGTTCACTGTATTTTTATTCCCCGGTTTGTAATAAGGTTCTTTTGACTTGTTATTCAAGTGTTCCATTTACATCACAGAAACATTCCAATGTTTATGATTGTGAATTCTTAGAACAGTAACCACAGTTAGAGAGTGTTCTGTGCTCTTTTAACTTATATACTTTAGTATTCTAAGGAGTTTCTTTAAAAACACCATCAGAGTGACGGGAATAGGAAATGTTAACAGTAAACTCGGCATTTGAGAGTTGTTTCAACCTATGTTCACTGTATTTTTATTCCCCGGTTTGTAATAAGGTTCTTTTGACTTGTTATTCAAGTGTTCCATTTACATCACAGAAACATTCCAATGTTGATGATTGTGAATTCTTAGAACAGTAACCACATTGACAGAGTGTTCTGAGATCAAATTTCTTATATTCCTTAGCATTCTAAGTACTTTCTTTAAACACGCCATCAGAATGACGGGGATTGTAATTTTAAATAGTAAACTCACCATTACAGAGTTATCTGAACGTGTGTTCAGTGTATTTTTGTTCCCCGTTGTGTAATAAGGTTCTTTTGACTTGTTATTCAAGTGTTCCATTTACATCACAGAACAATTCCAGTGTTTATTATTGTGAATTCTTAGAACAGTAACCACATTTAGAGAGTGTTCTGAGCACTTTTAACTTATATACTTTAGTATTCTAAGGAGTTTCTTTTAAAATGCCATCAGAATGACGGGAATAGGACATGTAAACAGTAAACTCGGCATTTGAGACCTGTTTCAACCTATGTTCACTGTATTTTTATTCCCCGGTTTGTAATAAGGTTCTTTTGACTTGTTATTCAAGTGTTCCATTTACATCACAGAAACATTCCAATGTTTATGATTGTGAATTCTTAGAACAGTAACCACAGTTAGAGAGTGTTCTGTGCTCTTTTAACTTATATACTTTAGTATTCTAAGGAGTTTCTTTAAAAACACCATCAGAGTGACGGGAATAGGAAATGTTAACAGTAAACACGGCATTTGAGACCTGTTTCAACCTATGTTCACTGTATTTTTATTCCCCGGTTTGTAATAAGGTACTTTTGACTTGTTAGTCAAGTGTTCCATTTACATCACAGAACAATTCCAGTGTTTATTATTGTGAATTCATAAAACAGTAACCACATTTAGAGAGTGTTCTGAGCACTTTTATCTTATATACTTTAGTATTCTAAGGAGTTTCTTTTGAAACGCCATCAGAATGACAGGAATAGGAAATATAAGCAGTAAACTCGGCATTTGGGACCTGTTTCAACCTATGTTCACTGTATTTTTATTCCCCGGTTTGTAATAAGGTTCTTTTGACTTGTTATTCAAGTGTTCCATTTACATCACTGAAACATTCCAATGTTTATGATTGTGAATTCTTAGAACAGTAACCACATTTAGAGAGTGTTCTGAGCTCTTTTAACTTATATACTTTAGTATTCTAAGGAGATTCTTTTAAAACGCCATCAGAATGACGGGAATAGGAAATATAAGCAGTAAACTCGGCATTTGGGACCTGTTTCAACCTATGTTCACTGTATTTTTATTCCCCGGTTTGTAATAAGGTTCCTTTGACTTGTTATTCAAGTGTTCCATTTACATCACAGAAACATTCCAATGTTGATGATTGTGAATTCTTAGAACAGTAACCACATTGACAGAGTGTTCTGAGATCAAATTTCTTATATTCCTTAGCATTCTAAGTACTTTCTTTAAACACGCCATCAGAATGACGGGGATTGTAATTTTAAATAGTAAACTCACCATTACAGAGTTATCTGAACGTGTGTTCAGTGTATTTTTGTTCCCCGTTTTGTAATAAGGTTCTTTTGACTTGTTATTCAAGTGTTCCATTTACATCACAGAACAATTCCAGTGTGTATTATTGTGAATTCTTAGAACAGTAACCGCATTTACACAGTGTTCTGAGCTCTTTTAACTCATATTCTTTGGTATTCTAAGGAGTTTCTTTAAAAACACCATCAGAATGACGGGAATCAGAAATATAAACAGTGAACTCAGCATTTTAGAGTAATCTGAACGTTTGTTCAGTGTATTTTTGTTGCCCGTTGTTTAATAAGGTTCTTTTGACTTGTTATTCAAGTGTTCCATTTACATCACAGAACAATTCCAGTGTTTATTATTGTGAACTCTTAGAACGGTAACCACATTTACAGAGTGTTCTGAGCTCTTTTAACTTATATTCTTTAGTATTCTAAGGAGTTTCTTTAAAAACGCCATCAGAATGACGGGAATTGGAAATGTAAACAGTAAACTCGGCATTTTAGACCTGTTTGAACCTATTTTCACTGGATTTTTATTCCCCGGTTTGTAATAAGGTACTTTTGACTTGTTATTCAAGTGTTCCATTTACATCACAGAACAATTCCAGTGTTTATGATTGTGAATTCATAAAACAGTAACCACATTTAGAGAGTGTTCTGAGCACTTTTATCTTATATACTTTAGTATTCTAAGGAGTTTCTTTTGAAACGCCATCAGAATGATGGGAATAGGAAATATAAGCTGTAAACTCGGCATTTGAGACCTGTTTCAACCTATGTTCACTGTATTTTTATTCCCCGGTTTGTAATAAGGTTCTTTTGACTTGTTATTCAAGTGTTCCATTTACATCACAGAAACATTCCAATGTTTATGATTGTGAATTCTTAGAACAGTAACCACAGTTAGAAAGTGTTCTGTGCTCTTTTAACTTATATAGTTTAGTATTCTAAGGAGTTTCTTTAAAAACACCATCAGAGTGACGGGAATAGGAAATGTTAACAGTAAAGTCGGCATTTGAGACCTGTTTCAACCTATGTTCACTGTATTTTTATTCCCCGGTTTGTAATAAGGTTCTTTTGACTTGTTATTCAAGTGTTCCATTTACATCACAGAACAATTCCAGTGTTTATTATTGTGAATTCTTAGAACAGTAACCACATTTAGAGAGTGTTCTGAGCACTTTTATCTTATATAGTTTAGTATTCTAAGGAGTTTCTTTTGAAACGCCATCAGAATGACGGGAATAGGAAATATAAACAGAAAACTCGGCATTTGAGACCTGTTTCAACCTATGTTCACTGTATTTTTATTCCCCGGTTTGTAATAAGGTACTTTTGACTTGTTAGTCAAGTGTTCCATTTACATCACAGAACAATTCCAGTGTTTATTATTGTGAATTCATAAAACAGTAACCACATTTAGAGAGTGTTCTGAGCACTTTTATCTTATATACTTTAGTATTTAAGGAGTTTCTTTTGAAACGCCATCAGAATGACGGGAATAGGAAATATAAGCTGTAAACTCGGCATTTGAGACCTGTTTCAACCTATGTTCACTGTATTTTTATTCCCCGGTTTGTAATAAGGTTCTTTTGACTTGTTATTCAAGTGTTCCATTTACATCACAGAACAATTCCAGTGTGTATTATTGTGAATTCTTAGAACAGTAACCACATTTAGAGAGTGTTCTGAGCTCTTTTAACTTATATACTTTAGTATTCTAATAGATTCTTTTAAAACGCCATCAGAATGACGGGAATAGGAAATGTAAACAGTAAACTCGGCATTTGAGACCTGTTTCAACCTATGTTCACTGTATTTTTATTCCCCGGTTTGTAATAAGGTTCTTTTGACTTGTTATTCAAGTGTTCCATTTACATCACAGAAACATTCCAATGTTTATGATTGTGAATTCTTAGAACAGTAACCACATTTAGAGAGTGTTCTGAGCACTTTTATCTTATATACTTTAGTATTCTAAGGAGTTTCTTTTGAAACGCCATCAGAATGACGGGAATAGGAAATATAAACAGAAAACTCGGCATTTGAGACCTGTTTCAACCTATGTTCACTGTATTTTTATTCCCCGGTTTGTAATAAGGTACTTTTGACTTGTTAGTCAAGTGTTCCATTTACATCACAGAACAATTCCAGTGTTTATTATTGTGAATTCATAAAACAGTAACCACATTTAGAGAGTGTTCTGAGCACTTTTATCTTATATACTTTAGTATTCTAAGGAGTTTCTTTTGAAACGCTATCAGAATGACGGGAATAGGAAATATAAGCAGTAAACTCGGCATTTGAGACCTGTTTCAACCTATGTTCACTGTATTTTTATTCCCCGGTTTGTAATAAGGTTCTTTTGACTTGTTATTCAAGTGTTCCATTTACATCACAGAAACATTCCAATGTTTATGATTGTGAATTCTTAGAACAGTAACCACAGTTAGAGAGTGTTCTGTGCTCTTTTAACTTATATACTTTAGTATTCTAAGGAGTTTCTTTAAAAACACCATCAGAGTGACGGGAATAGGAAATGTTAACAGTAAACACGGCATTTGAGACCTGTTTCAACCTATGTTCACTGTATTTTTATTCCCCGGTTTGTAATAAGGTACTTTTGACTTGTTAGTCAAGTGTTCCATTTACATCACAGAACAATTCCAGTGTTTATTATTGTGAATTCATAAAACAGTAACCACATTTAGAGAGTGTTCTGAGCACTTTTATCTTATATACTTTAGTATTCTAAGGAGTTTCTTTTGAAACGCCATCAGAATGACAGGAATAGGAAATATAAGCAGTAAACTCGGCATTTAGGACCTGTTTCAACCTATGTTCACTGTATTTTTATTCCCCGGTTTGTAATAAGGTTCTTTTGACTTGTTATTCAAGTGTTCCATTTACATCACAGAAACATTCCAATGTTTATGATTGTGAATTCTTAGAACAGTAACCACATTTAGAGAGTGTTCTGAGCTCTTTTAACTTATATACTTTAGTATTCTAAGGAGATTCTTTTAAAACGCCATCAGAATGACGGGAATAGGAAATATAAGCAGTAAACTCGGCATTTGGGACCTGTTTCAACCTATGTTCACTGTATTTTTATTCCCCGGTTTGTAATAAGGTTCCTTTGACTTGTTATTCAAGTGTTCCATTTACATCACAGAAACATTCCAATGTTGATGATTGTGAATTCTTAGAACAGTAACCACATTGACAGAGTGTTCTGAGATCAAATTTCTTATATTCCTTAGCATTCTAAGTACTTTTTTAAACACGCCATCAGAATGACGGGGATTGTAATTTTAAATAGTAAACTCACCATTACAGAGTTATCTGAACGTGTGTTCAGTGTATTTTTGTTCCCCGTTTTGTAATAAGGTTCTTTTGACTTGTTATTCAAGTGTTCCATTTACATCACAGAACAATTCCAGTGTGTATTATTGTGAATTCTTAGAACAGTAACCACATTTAGAGAGTGTTCTGAGCACTTTTATCTTATATACTTTAGTATTCTAAGGAGTTTCTTTTGAAACGCCATCAGAATGACGGGAATAGGAAATATAAACAGAAAACTCGGCATTTGAGACCTGTTTCAACCTATGTTCACTTTATTTTTATTCCCCGATTTGTAATAAGGTTCTTTTGACTTGTTATTCAAGTGTTCCATTTACATCACAGAAACATTCCAATGTTTATGATTGTGAATTCTTAGAACAGTAACCACATTTAGAGAGTGTTCTGAGCTCTTTTAACTTATATACTTTAGTATTCTAAGGAGATTCTTTTAAAACGCCATCAGAATGACGGGAATAGGAAATGTAAACACTAAACTCGGCATTTGAGTCCTGTTTCAACCTATGTTCACTGTATTTTTATTCCCCGGTTTGTAATAAGGTTCTTTTGACTTGTTATTCAAGTGTTCCATTTACATCACAGAAACATTCCAATGTTTATGATTGTGAATTCTTAGAACAGTAACCACAGTTAGAAAGTGTTCTGTGCTCTTTTAACTTATATAGTTTAGTATTCTAATAGATTCTTTTAAAACGCCATCAGAATGACGGGAATAGGAAATGTAAACAGTAAACTCGGCATTTGAGACCTGTTTCAACCTATGTTCACTGTATTTTTATTCCCCGGTTTGTAATAAGGTTCTTTTGACTTGTTATTCAAGTGTTCCATTTACATCACAGAAACATTCCAATGTTTATGATTGTGAATTCTTAGAACAGTAACCACATTTAGAGAGTGTTCTGAGCTCTTTTAACTTATATACTTTAGTATTCTAAGGAGTTTCTTTGAAACGCCATCAGAATGACGGGAATAGGAAATATAAACAGTAAACTCGGTATTTGAGACCTGTTTCAACCTATGTTCACTGTATTTTTATTCCCCGGTTTGTAATAAGGTTCCTTTGACTTGTTATTCAAGTGTTCCATTTACATCACAGAACAATTCCAGTGTTTATTATTGTGAATTCTTAGAACAGTAACCACATTTAGAGAGTGTTCTGAGCACTTTTATCTTATATACTTTAGTATTCTAAGGAGTTTCTTTTGAAACGCCATCAGAATGACGGGAATAGGAAATATAAACAGAAAACTCGGCATTTGAGACCTGTTTCAACCTATGTTCACTGTATTTTTATTCCCCGGTTTGTAATAAGGTACTTTTGACTTGTTATTCAAGTGTTCCATTTACATCACAGAACAATTCCAGTGTTTATTATTGTGAATTCATAAAACAGTAACCACATTTAGAGAGTGTTCTGAGCACTTTTATCTTATATACTTTAGTATTCTAAGGAGTTTCTTTTGAAACGCCATCAGAATGACGGGAATAGGAAATATAAACAGAAAACTCGGCATTTGAGACCTGTTTCAACCTATGTTCACTGTATTTTTATTCCCCGGTTTGTAATAAGGTTCTTTTGACTTGTTATTCAAGTGTTCCATTTACATCACAGAAACATTCCAATGTTTATGATTGTGAATTCTTAGAACAGTAACCACATTTAGAGAGTGTTCTGAGCTCTTTTAACTTATATACTTTAGTATTCTAAGGAGATTCTTTTAAAACGCCATCAGAATGACGGGAATAGGAAATGTAAACACTAAACTCGGCATTTGAGTCCTGTTTCAACCTATGTTCACTGTATTTTTATTCCCCGGTTTGTAATAAGGTTCTTTTGACTTGTTATTCAAGTGTTCCATTTACATCACAGAAACATTCCAATGTTTATGATTGTGAATTCTTAGAACAGTAACCACAGTTAGAAAGTGTTCTGTGCTCTTTTAACTTATATAGTTTAGTATTCTAAGGAGTTTCTTTAAAAACACCATCAGAGTGACGGGAATAGGAAATGTTAACAGTAAAGTCGGCATTTGAGACCTGTTTCAACCTATGTTCACTGTATTTTTATTCCCCGGTTTGTAATAAGGTTCTTTTGACTTGTTATTCAAGTGTTCCATTTACATCACAGAACAATTCCAGTGTTTATTATTGTGAATTCTTAGAACAGTAACCACATTTAGAGAGTGTTCTGAGCACTTTTATCTTATATAGTTTAGTATTCTAAGGAGTTTCTTTTGAAACGCCATCAGAATGACGGGAATAGGAAATATAAACAGAAAACTCGGCATTTGAGACCTGTTTCAACCTATGTTCACTGTATTTTTATTCCCCGGTTTGTAATAAGGTACTTTTGACTTGTTAGTCAAGTGTTCCATTTACATCACAGAACAATTCCAGTGTTTATTATTGTGAATTCATAAAACAGTAACCACATTTAGAGAATGTTCTGAGCACTTTTATCTTATATACTTTAGTATTTAAGGAGTTTCTTTTGAAACGCCATCAGAATGACGGGAATAGGAAATATAAGCAGTAAACTCGGCATTTGAGACCTGTTTCAACCTATGTTCACTGTATTTTTATTCCCCGGTTTGTAATAAGGTTCTTTTGACTTGTTATTCAAGTGTTCCATTTACATCACAGAACAATTCCAGTGTGTATTATTGTGAATTCTTAGAACAGTAACCACATTTAGAGAGTGTTCTGAGCTCTTTTAACTTATATACTTTAGTATTCTAATAGATTCTTTTAAAACGCCATCAGAATGACGGGAATAGGAAATGTAAACAATAAACTCAGCATTTGAGACCTGTTTCAACCTATGTTCACTGTATTTTTATTCCCCGGTTTGTAATAAGGTTCTTTTGACTTGTTATTCAAGTGTTCCATTTACATCACAGAAACATTCCAATGTTTATGATTGTGAATTCTTAGAACAGTAACCACATTTAGAGAGTGTTCTGAGCTCTTTTAACTTATATACTTTAGTATTCTAAGGAGTTTCTTTGAAACGCCATCAGAATGACGGGAATAGGAAATATAAACAGTAAACTCGGTATTTGAGACCTGTTTCAACCTATGTTCACTGTATTTTTATTCCCCGGTTTGTAATAAGGTTCTTTTGACTTGTTATTCAAGTGTTCCATTTACATCACAGAACAATTCCAGTGTTTATTATTGTGAATTCTTAGAACAGTAACCACATTTAGAGAGTGTTCTGAGCACTTTTATCTTATATACTTTAGTATTCTAAGGAGTTTCTTTTGAAACGCCATCAGAATGACGGGAATAGGAAATATAAACAGAAAACTCGGCATTTGAGACCTGTTTCAACCTATGTTCACTGTATTTTTATTCCCCGGTTTGTAATAAGGTACTTTTGACTTGTTATTCAAGTGTTCCATTTACATCACAGAACAATTCCAGTGTTTATTATTGTGAATTCATAAAACAGTAACCACATTTAGAGAGTGTTCTGAGCACTTTTATCTTATATACTTTAGTATTCTAAGGAGTTTCTTTTGAAACGCCATCAGAATGACGGGAATAGGAAATATAAGCTGTAAACTCGGCATTTGAGACCTGTTTCAACCTATGTTCACTGTATTTTTATTCCCCGGTTTGTAATAAGGTTCTTTTGACTTGTTATTCAAGTGTTCCATTTACATCACAGAAACATTCCAATGTTTATGATTGTGAATTCTTAGAACAGTAACCACATTTAGAGAGTGTTCTGAGCTCTTTTAACTTATATACTTTAGTATTCTAAGGAGATTCTTTTAAAACGCCATCAGAATGACGGGAATAGGAAATATAAGCAGTAAACTCGGCATTTGGGACCTGTTTCAACCTATGTTCACTGTATTTTTATTCCCCGGTTTGTAATAAGGTTCTTTTGACTTGTTATTCAAGTGTTCCATTTACATCACAGAAACATTCCAATGTTTATGATTGTGAATTCTTAGAACAGTAACCACATTTAGAGAGTGTTCTGAGCACTTTTATCTTATATAGTTTAGTATTCTAAGGAGTTTCTTTTGAAACGCCATCAGAATGACGGGAATAGGAAATATAAACAGAAAACTCGGCATTTGAGACCTGTTTCAACCTATGTTCACTGTATTTTTATTCCCCGGTTTGTAATAAGGTACTTTTGACTTGTTAGTCAAGTGTTCCATTTACATCACAGAACAATTCCAGTGTTTATTATTGTGAATTCATAAAACAGTAACCACATTTAGAGAATGTTCTGAGCACTTTTATCTTATATACTTTAGTATTTAAGGAGTTTCTTTTGAAACGCCATCAGAATGACGGGAATAGGAAATATAAGCAGTAAACTCGGCATTTGAGACCTGTTTCAACCTATGTTCACTGTATTTTTATTCCCCGGTTTGTAATAAGGTTCTTTTGACTTGTTATTCAAGTGTTCCATTTACATCACAGAACAATTCCAGTGTGTATTATTGTGAATTCTTAGAACAGTAACCACATTTAGAGAGTGTTCTGAGCTCTTTTAACTTATATACTTTAGTATTCTAATAGATTCTTTTAAAACGCCATCAGAATGACGGGAATAGGAAATGTAAACAATAAACTCAGCATTTGAGACCTGTTTCAACCTATGTTCACTGTATTTTTATTCCCCGGTTTGTAATAAGGTTCTTTTGACTTGTTATTCAAGTGTTCCATTTACATCACAGAAACATTCCAATGTTTATGATTGTGAATTCTTAGAACAGTAACCACATTTAGAGAGTGTTCTGAGCTCTTTTAACTTATATACTTTAGTATTCTAAGGAGTTTCTTTGAAACGCCATCAGAATGACGGGAATAGGAAATATAAACAGTAAACTCGGTATTTGAGACCTGTTTCAACCTATGTTCACTGTATTTTTATTCCCCGGTTTGTAATAAGGTTCTTTTGACTTGTTATTCAAGTGTTCCATTTACATCACAGAACAATTCCAGTGTTTATTATTGTGAATTCTTAGAACAGTAACCACATTTAGAGAGTGTTCTGAGCACTTTTATCTTATATACTTTAGTATTCTAAGGAGTTTCTTTTGAAACGCCATCAGAATGACGGGAATAGGAAATATAAACAGAAAACTCGGCATTTGAGACCTGTTTCAACCTATGTTCACTGTATTTTTATTCCCCGGTTTGTAATAAGGTACTTTTGACTTGTTATTCAAGTGTTCCATTTACATCACAGAACAATTCCAGTGTTTATTATTGTGAATTCATAAAACAGTAACCACATTTAGAGAGTGTTCTGAGCACTTTTATCTTATATACTTTAGTATTCTAAGGAGTTTCTTTTGAAACGCCATCAGAATGACGGGAATAGGAAATATAAGCTGTAAACTCGGCATTTGAGACCTGTTTCAACCTATGTTCACTGTATTTTTATTCCCCGGTTTGTAATAAGGTTCTTTTGACTTGTTATTCAAGTGTTCCATTTACATCACAGAAACATTCCAATGTTTATGATTGTGAATTCTTAGAACAGTAACCACATTTAGAGAGTGTTCTGAGCTCTTTTAACTTATATACTTTAGTATTCTAAGGAGATTCTTTTAAAACGCCATCAGAATGACGGGAATAGGAAATATAAGCAGTAAACTCGGCATTTGGGACCTGTTTCAACCTATGTTCACTGTATTTTTATTCCCCGGTTTGTAATAAGGTTCTTTTGACTTGTTATTCAAGTGTTCCATTTACATCACAGAAACATTCCAATGTTTATGATTGTGAATTCTTAGAACAGTAACCACATTTAGAGAGTGTTCTGAGCACTTTTATCTTATATACTTTAGTATTCTAAGGAGTTTCTTTTGAAACGCCATCAGAATGACGGGAATAGGAAATATAAACAGAAAACTCGGCATTTGAGACCTGTTTCAACCTATGTTCACTGTATTTTTATTCCCCGGTTTGTAATAAGGTACTTTTGACTTGTTATTCAAGTGTTCCATTTACATCACAGAACAATTCCAGTGTTTATTATTGTGAATTCATAAAACAGTAACCACATTTAGAGAGTGTTCTGAGCACTTTTATCTTATATACTTTAGTATTCTAAGGAGTTTCTTTTGAAACGCTATCAGAATGACGGGAATAGGAAATATAAGCAGTAAACTCGGCATTTGAGACCTGTTTCAACCTATGTTCACTGTATTTTTATTCCCCGGTTTGTAATAAGGTTCTTTTGACTTGTTATTCAAGTGTTCCATTTACATCACAGAAACATTCCAATGTTTATGATTGTGAATTCTTAGAACAGTAACCACATTTAGAGAGTGTTCTGAGCTCTTTTAACTTATATACTTTAGTATTCTAAGGAGTTTCTTTGAAACGCCATCAGAATGACGGGAATAGGAAATATAAACAGTAAACTCGGTATTTGAGACCTGTTTCAACCTATGTTCACTGTATTTTTATTCCCCGGTTTGTAATAAGGTTCTTTTGACTTGTTATTCAAGTGTTCCATTTACATCACAGAACAATTCCAGTGTGTATTATTGTGAATTCTTAGAACAGTAACCGCATTTACACAGTGTTCTGAGCTCTTTTAACTCATTTTCTTTGTTATTCTAAGGAGTTTCTTTAAAAACACCATCAGAATGACGGGAATAGGAAATGTAAACAGTGAACTCGGCATTTCAGAGTATTCGGAACGTTTGTTCAGTGTATTTTTGTTCCCCTTTGTGTAATAAGGTTCTTTTGACTTGTTATTCAAGTGTTCCATTTACATCACAGAACAATTCCAGTGTTTATTATTGTGAATTCTTAGAACAGTAACCACATTTAGAGAGTGTTCTGAGCACTTTTAACTTATATACTTTAGTATTCTAAGGAGTTTCTTTTAAAATGCCATCAGAATGACGGAAATAGGACATGTAAACAGTAAACTCGGCATT
The DNA here is from genome assembly GCF_964212035.1 of Myotis nattereri. NCBI lineage: Eukaryota > Metazoa > Chordata > Mammalia > Chiroptera > Vespertilionidae > Myotis > Myotis nattereri. Next base: position 35,497,640 of record NC_138090.1, read on the forward strand.
TGAGACCTGTTTCAACCTATGTTCACTGTATTTTTATTCCCCGGTTTGTAATAAGGTTCTTTTGACTTGTTATTCAAGTGTTCCATTTACATCACAAAAACATTCCAATGTTTATGATTGTGAATTCTTAGAACAGTAACCACAGTTAGAGAGTGTTCTGTGCTCTTTTAACTTATATACTTTAGTATTCTAAGGAGTTTCTTTAAAAACACCATCAGAGTGACGGGAATAGGAAATGTTAACAGTAAACTCGGCATTTGAGAGTTGTTTCAACCTATGTTCACTGTATTTTTATTCCCCGGTTTGTAATAAGGTTCTTTTGACTTGTTATTCAAGTGTTCCATTTACATCACAGAAACATTCCAATGTTGATGATTGTGAATTCTTAGAACAGTAACCACATTGACAGAGTGTTCTGAGATCAAATTTCTTATATTCCTTAGCATTCTAAGTACTTTCTTTAAACACGCCATCAGAATGACGGGGATTGTAATTTTAAATAGTAAACTCACCATTACAGAGTTATCTGAACGTGTGTTCAGTGTATTTTTGTTCCCCGTTTTGTAATAAGGTTCTTTTGACTTGTTATTCAAGTGTTCCATTTACATCACAGAACAATTCCAGTGTGTATTATTGTGAATTCTTAGAACAGTAACCACATTTAGAGAGTGTTCTGAGCACTTTTATCTTATATACTTTAGTATTCTAAGGAGTTTCTTTTGAAACGCCATCAGAATGACGGGAATAGGAAATATAAACAGAAAACTCGGCATTTGAGACCTGTTTAAACCTATGTTCACTGTATTTTTATTCCCCGGTTTGTAATAAGGTTCTTTTGACTTGTTATTCAAGTGTTCCATTTACATCACAGAAATATTCCAATGTATATGATTGTGAATTCTTAGAACAGTAACCACATTTAGAGAGTGTTCTGAGCTCTTTTAACTTATATACTTTAGTATTCTAAGGAGATTCTTTTAAAACGCCATCAGAATGACGGGAATAGGAAATGTAAACAGTAAACTCGGCATTTGAGTCCTGTTTCAACCTATGTTCACTGTATTTTTATTCCCCGGTTTGTAATAAGGTTCTTTTGACTTGTTATTCAAGTGTTCCATTTACATCACAGAAACATTCCAATGTTTATGATTGTGAATTCTTAGAACAGTAACCACAGTTAGAAAGTGTTCTGTGCTCTTTTAACTTATATAGTTTAGTATTCTAAGAAGTTTCTTTAAAAACACCATCAGAGTGACGGGAATAGGAAATGTTAACAGTAAAGTCGGCATTTGAGACCTGTTTCAACCTATGTTCACTGTATTTTTATTCCCCGGTTTGTAATAAGGTTCTTTTGACTTGTTATTCAAGTGTTCCATTTACATCACAGAACAATTCCAGTGTTTATTATTGTGAATTCTTAGAACAGTAACCACATTTAGAGAGTGTTCTGAGCACTTTTATCTTATATACTTTAGTATTCTAAGGGGTTTCTTTGAAACGCCATCAGAATGACGGGAATAGGAAATATAAACAGTAAACTCGGTATTTGAGACCTGTTTCAACCTATGTTCACTGTATTTTTATTCCCCGGTTTGTAATAAGGTTCTTTTGACTTGTTATTCAAGTGTTCCATTTACATCACAGAAACATTCCAATGTTTATGATTGTGAATTCTTAGAACAGTAACCACAGTTAGAGAGTGTTCTGTGCTCTTTTAACTTATATACTTTAGTATTCTAAGGAGTTTCTTTTAAAACGCCATCAGAATGACGGGAATAGGAAATGTAAACAGTAAACTCGGCATTTGAGACCTGTTTCAACCTATGTTCACTGTATTTTTTTTCCCCGGTTTGTAATAAGGTACTTTTGACTTGTTATTCAAGTGTTCCATTTCCATCACAGAACAATTCCAGTGTTTATTATTGTGAATTCTTAGAACAGTAACCACATTTAGAGAGTGTGCTGAGCACTTTTATCTTATATACTTTAGTATTCTAAGGAGTTTCTTTTGAAACGCCATCAGAATGACGGGAATAGGAAATATAAGCAGTAAACTCGGCATTTGAGACCTGTTTCAACCTATGTTCACTGTATTTTTATTCCCCGGTTTGTAATAAGGTTCTTTTGACTTGTTATTCAAGTGTTCCATTTACATCACAGAAACATTCCAATGTTTATGATTGTGAATTCTTAGAACAGTAACCACAGTTAGAGAGTGTTCTGTGCTCTTTTAACTTATATACTTTAGTATTCTAAGGAGTTTCTTTAAAAACACCATCAGAGTGACGGGAATAGGAAATGTTAACAGTAAACTCGGCATTTGAGAGTTGTTTCAACCTATGTTCACTGTATTTTTATTCCCCGGTTTGTAATAAGGTTCTTTTGACTTGTTATTCAAGTGTTCCATTTACATCACAGAAACATTCCAATGTTTATGATTGTGAATTCTTAGAACAGTAACCACATTGACAGAGTGTTCTGAGATCAAATTTCTTATATTCTTAAGCATTCTAAGTACTTTCTTTAAACACGCCATCAGAATGACGGGGATTGTAATTTTAAATAGTAAACTCACCATTACAGAGTTATCTGAACGTGTGTTCAGTGTATTTTTGCTCCCCGTTTTGTAATAAGGTGCTTTTGACTTGTTATTCAAGTGTTCCATTTACATCACAGAACAATTCCAGTGTGTATTATTGTGAATTCTTAGAACAGTAACCACATTTAGAGAGTGTTCTGAGCACTTTTATCTTATATACTTTAGTATTCTAAGGAGTTTCTTTTGAAACGCCATCAGAATGACGGGAATAGGAAATATAAACAGAAAACTCGGCATTTGAGACCTGTTTCAACCTATGTTCACTGTATTTTTATTCCCCGGTTTGTAATAAGGTTCTTTTGACTTGTTATTCAAGTGTTCCATTTACATCACAGAAACATTCCAATGTTTATGATTGTGAATTCTTAGAACAGTAACCACATTTAGAGAGTGTTCTGAGCTCTTTTAACTTATATACTTTAGTATTCTAAGGAGATTCTTTTAAAACGCCATCAGAATGACGGGAATAGGAAATGTAAACAGTAAACTCGGCATTTGAGTCCTGTTTCAACCTATGTTCACTGTATTTTTATTCCCCGGTTTTTAATAAGGTTCTTTTGACTTGTTATTCAAGTGTTCCATTTACATCACAGAAACATTCCAATGTTTATGATTGTGAATTCTTAGAACAGTAACCACATTTAGAGAGTGTTCTGAGCACTTTTATCTTATATACTTTAGTATTCTAAGGAGTTTTTTTTGAAACGCCATCAGAATGACGGGAATAGGAAATATAATCAGAAAACTCGACATTTGAGACCTGTTTCAACCTATGTTCACTGTATTTTTATTCCCCGGTTTGTAATAAGGTACTTTTGACTTGTTAGTCAAGTGTTCCATTTACATCACAGAACAATTCCAGTGTTTATTATTGTGAATTCATAAAACAGTAACCACATTTAGAGAGTGTTCTGAGCACTTTTATCTTATATACTTTAGTATTCTAAGGAGTTTCTTTTGAAACGCCATCAGAATGACGGGAATAGGAAATATAAGCAGTAAACTCGGCATTTGAGACCTGTTTCAACCTATGTTCACTGTATTTTTATTCCCCGGTTTGTAATAAGGTTCTTTTGACTTGTTATTCAAGTGTTCCATTTACATCATAGAAACATTCCAATGTTTATGATTGTGAATTCTTAGAACAGTAACCACATTTAGAGAGTGTTCTGAGCTCTTTTAACTTATATACTTTAGTATTCTAAGGAGATTCTTTTAAAACGCCATCAGAATGACGGGAATAGGAAATGTAAACAGTAAACTCGGCATTTGAGACCTGTTTCAACCTATGTTCACTGTATTTTTATTCCCCGGTTTGTAATAAGGTTCTTTTGACTTGTTATTCAAGTGTTCCATTTACATCACAGAAACATTCCAATGTTTATGATTGTGAATTCTTAGAACAGTAACCACAGTTAGAGAGTGTTCTGTGCTCTTTTAACTTATATACTTTAGTATTCTAAGGAGTTTCTTTAAAAACACCATCAGAGTGACGGGAATAGGAAATGTTAACAGTAAACTCGGCATTTGAGAGTTGTTTCAACCTATGTTCACTGTATTTTTATTCCCCGGTTTGTAATAAGGTTCTTTTGACTTGTTATTCAAGTGTTCCATTTACATCACAGAAACATTCCAATGTTTATGATTGTGAATTCTTAGAACAATAACCACATTGACAGAGTGTTCTGAGATCAAATTTCTTATATTCCTAAGCATTCTAAGTACTTTCTTTAAACACGCCATCAGAATGACGGGGATTGTAATTTTAAATAGTGAACTCACCATTACAGAGTTATCTGAACGTGTATTCAGTGTATTTTTGTTCCCCGTTTTGTAATAAGGTTCTTTTGACTTGTTATTCAAGTGTTCCATTTACATCACAGAACAATTCCAGTGTGTATTATTGTGAATTCTTAGAACAGTAACCACATTTAGAGAGTGTTCTGAGCACTTTTATCTTATATACTTTAGTATTCTAAGGAGTTTCTTTTGAAACGCCATCAGAATGACGGGAATAGGAAATATAAACAGAAAACTCGGCATTTGAGACCTGTTTCAACCTATGTTCACTGTATTTTTATTCCCCGGTTTGTAATAAGGTTCTTTTGACTTGTTATTCAAGTGTTCCATTTACATCACAGAAACATTCCAATGTTTATGATTGTGAATTCTTAGAACAGTAACCACATTTAGAGAGTGTTCTGAGCTCTTTTAACTTATATACTTTAGTATTCTAAGGAGATTCTTTTAAAACGCCATCAGAATGACGGGAATAGGAAATGTAAACAGTAAACTCGGCATTTGAGTCCTGTTTCAACCTATGTTCACTGTATTTTTATTCCCCGGTTTGTAATAAGGTTCTTTTGACTTGTTATTCAAGTGTTCCATTTACATCACAGAAACATTCCAATGTTTATGATTGTGAATTCTTAGAACAGTAACCACAGTTAGAAAGTGTTCTGTGCTCTTTTAACTTATATAGTTTAGTATTCTAAGAAGTTTCTTTAAAAACACCATCAGAGTGACGGGAATAGGAAATGTTAACAGTAAACTCGGCATTTGAGACCTGTTTCAACCTATGTTCACTGTATTTTTATTCCCCGGTTTGTAATAAGGTTCTTTTGACTTGTTATTCAAGTGTTCGATTTACATCACAGAACAATTCCAGTGTTTATTATTGTGAATTCTTAGAACAGTAACCACATTTAGAGAGTGTTCTGAGCACTTTTATCTTATATACTTTAGTATTCTAAGGAGTTTCTTTGAAACGCCATCAGAATGACGGGAATAGGAAATATAAACAGTAAACTCGGTATTTGAGACCTGTTTCAACCTATGTTCACTGTATTTTTATTCCCCGGTTTGTAATAAGGTTCTTTTGACTTGTTATTCAAGTGTTCCATTTACATCACAGAAACATTCCAATGTTTATGATTGTGAATTCTTAGAACAGTAACCACAGTTAGAGAGAGTTCTGTGCTCTTTTAACTTATATACTTTAGTATTCTAAGGAGTTTCTTTTAAAACGCCATCAGAATGACGGGAATAGGAAATGTAAACAGTAAACTCGGCATTTGAGACCTGTTTCAACCTATGTTCACTGTATTTTTATTCCCCGGTTTGTAATAAGGTACTTTTGACTTGTTATTCAAGTGTTCCATTTCCATCACAGAACAATTCCAGTGTTTATTATTGTGAATTCTTAGAACAGTAACCACATTTAGAGAGTGTTCTGAGCACTTTTATCTTATATACTTTAGTATTCTAAGGAGTTTCTTTTGAAACGCCATCAGAATGACGGGAATAGGAAATATAAACAGAAAACTCGGCATTTGAGACCTGTTTCAACCTATGTTCACTGTATTTTTATTCCCCGGTTTGTAATAAGGTACTTTTGACTTGTTAGTCAAGTGTTCCATTTACATCACAGAACAATTCCAGTGTTTATTATTGTGAATTCATAAAACAGTAACCACATTTAGAGAGTGTTCTGAGCACTTTTATCTTATATACTTTAGTATTTAAGGAGTTTCTTTTGAAACGCCATCAGAATGACGGGAATAGGAAATATAAGCAGTAAACTCGGCATTTGAGACCTGTTTCAACCTATGTTCACTGTATTTTTATTCCCCGGTTTGTAATAAGGTTCTTTTGACTTGTTATTCAAGTGTTCCATTTACATCACAGAACAATTCCAGTGTGTATTATTGTGAATTCTTAGAACAGTAACCACATTTAGAGAGTGTTCTGAGCTCTTTTAACTTATATACTTTAGTATTCTAATAGATTCTTTTAAAACGCCATCAGAATGACGGGAATAGGAAATGTAAACAGTAAACTCGGCATTTGAGACCTGTTTCAACCTTTGTTCACTGTATTTTTATTCCCCGGTTTGTAATAAGGTTCTTTTGACTTGTTATTCAAGTGTTCCATTTACATCACAGAAACATTCCAATGTTTATGATTGTGAATTCTTAGAACAGTAACCACATTTAGAGAGTGTTCTGAGCTCTTTTAACTTATATACTTTAGTATTCTAAGGAGTTTCTTTGAAACGCCATCAGAATGACGGGAATAGGAAATATAAACAGTAAACTCGGTATTTGAGACCTGTTTCAACCTATGTTCACTGTATTTTTATTCCCCGGTTTGTAATAAGGTTCCTTTGACTTGTTATTCAAGTGTTCCATTTACATCACAGAACAATTCCAGTGTTTATTATTGTGAATTCTTAGAACAGTAACCACATTTAGAGAGTGTTCTGAGCACTTTTATCTTATATACTTTAGTATTCTAAGGAGTTTCTTTTGAAACGCCATCAGAATGACGGGAATAGGAAATATAAACAGAAAACTCGGCATTTGAGACCTGTTTCAACCTATGTTCACTGTATTTTTATTCCCCGGTTTGTAATAAGGTACTTTTGACTTGTTATTCAAGTGTTCCATTTACATCACAGAACAATTCCAGTGTTTATTATTGTGAATTCATAAAACAGTAACCACATTTAGAGAGTGTTCTGAGCACTTTTATCTTATATACTTTTTAGTATTCTAAGGAGTTTCTTTTGAAACGCCATCAGAATGACGGGAATAGGAAATATAAGCTGTAAACTCGGCATTTGAGACCTGTTTCAACCTATGTTCACTGTATTTTTATTCCCCGGTTTGTAATAAGGTTCTTTTGACTTGTTATTCAAGTGTTCCATTTACATCACAGAAACATTCCAATGTTTATGATTGTGAATTCTTAGAACAGTAACCACATTTAGAGAGTGTTCTGAGATCAAATTTCTTATATTCCTAAGCATTCTAAGTACTTTCTTTAAACACGCCATCAGAATGACGGGGATTGTAATTTTAAATAGTAAACTCACCATTACAGAGTTATCTGAACGTGTGTTCAGTGTATTTTTGTTCCCCGTTTTGTAATAAGGTTCTTTTGACTTGTTATTCAAGTGTTCCATTTACATCACAGAACAATTCCAGTGTGTATTATTGTGAATTCTTAGAACAGTAACCACAGTTAGAGAGAGTTCTGTGCTCTTTTAACTTATATACTTTAGTATTCTAAGGAGTTTCTTTTAAAACGCCATCAGAATGACGGGAATAGGAAATGTAAACAGTAAACTCGGCATTTGAGACCTGTTTCAACCTATGTTCACTGTATTTTTATTCCCCGGTTTGTAATAAGGTACTTTTGACTTGTTATTCAAGTGTTCCATTTCCATCACAGAACAATTCCAGTGTTTATTATTGTGAATTCTTAGAACAGTAACCACATTTAGAGAGTGTTCTGAGCACTTTTATCTTATATACTTTAGTATTCTAAGGAGTTTCTTTTGAAACGCCATCAGAATGACGGGAATAGGAAATATAAACAGAAAACTCGGCATTTGAGACCTGTTTCAACCTATGTTCACTGTATTTTTATTCCCCGGTTTGTAATAAGGTACTTTTGACTTGTTATTCAAGTGTTCCATTTACATCACAGAACAATTCCAGTGTTTATTATTGTGAATTCATAAAACAGTAACCACATTTAGAGAGTGTTCTGAGCACTTTTATCTTATATACTTTAGTATTCTAAGGAGTTTCTTTTGAAACGCTATCAGAATGACGGGAATAGGAAATATAAGCAGTAAACTCGGCATTTGAGACCTGTTTCAACCTATGTTCACTGTATTTTTATTCCCCGGTTTGTAATAAGGTTCTTTTGACTTGTTATTCAAGTGTTCCATTTACATCACAGAAACATTCCAATGTTTATGATTGTGAATTCTTAGAACAGTAACCACATTTAGAGAGTGTTCTGAGCTCTTTTAACTTATATACTTTAGTATTCTAAGGAGTTTCTTTGAAACGCCATGAGAATGACGGGAATAGGAAATATAAACAGTAAACTCGGCATTTGAGACCTGTTTCAACCTATGTTCACTGTATTTTTATTCCCCGGTTTGTAATAAGGTTCTTTTGACTTGTTATTCAAGTGTTCCATTTACATCACAGAAACATTCCAATGTTTATGATTGTGAATTCTTAGAACAGTAACCACATTTAGAGAGTGTTCTGAGCTCTTTTAACTTATATACTTTAGTATTCTAAGGAGTTTCTTTGAAACGCCATCAGAATGACGGGAATAGGAAATATAAACAGTAAACTCGGTATTTGAGACCTGTTTCAACCTATGTTCACTGTATTTTTATTCCCCGGTTTGTAATAAGGTTCCTTTGACTTGTTATTCAAGTGTTCCATTTACATCACAGAACAATTCCAGTGTTTATTATTGTGAATTCTTAGAACAGTAACCACATTTAGAGAGTGTTCTGAGCACTTTTATCTTATATAGTTTAGTATTCTAAGGAGTTTCTTTTGAAACGCCATCAGAATGACGGGAATAGGAAATATAAACAGAAAACTCGGCATTTGAGACCTGTTTCAACCTATGTTCACTGTATTTTTATTCCCCGGTTTGTAATAAGGTACTTTTGACTTGTTAGTCAAGTGTTCCATTTACATCACAGAACAATTCCAGTGTTTATTATTGTGAATTCATAAAACAGTAACCACATTTAGAGAATGTTCTGAGCACTTTTAACTTATATACTTTAGTATTCTAAGGAGATTCTTTTAAAACGCCATCAGAATGACGGGAATAGGAAATGTAAACAGTAAACTCGGCATTTGAGACCTGTTTCAACCTATGTTCACTGTATTTTTATTCCCCGGTTTGTAATAAGGTTCTTTTGACTTGTTATTCAAGTGTTCCATTTACATCACAGAAACATTCCAATGTTTATGATTGTGAATTCTTAGAACAGTAACCACATTTAGAGAGTGTTCTGAGCTCTTTTAACTTATATACTTTAGTATTCTAAGGAGTTTCTTTGAAACGCCATCAGAATGACGGGAATAGGAAATATAAACAGTAAACTCGGTATTTGAGACCTGTTTCAACCTATGTTCACTGTATTTTTATTCCCCGGTTTGTAATAAGGTTCCTTTGACTTGTTATTCAAGTGTTCCATTTACATCACAGAACAATTCCAGTGTTTATTATTGTGAATTCTTAGAACAGTAACCACATTTAGAGAGTGTTCTGAGCACTTTTATCTTATATACTTTAGTATTCTAAGGAGTTTCTTTTGAAACGCCATCAGAATGACGGGAATAGGAAATATAAACAGAAAACTCGGCATTTGAGACCTGTTTCAACCTATGTTCACTGTATTTTTATTCCCCGGTTTGTAATAAGGTACTTTTGACTTGTTATTCAAGTGTTCCATTTACATCACAGAACAATTCCAGTGTTTATTATTGTGAATTCATAAAACAGTAACCACATTTAGAGAGTGTTCTGAGCACTTTTATCTTATATACTTTAGTATTCTAAGGAGTTTCTTTTGAAACGCCATCAGAATGACGGGAATAGGAAATATAAACAGAAAACTCGGCATTTGAGACCTGTTTCAACCTATGTTCACTGTATTTTTATTCCCCGGTTTGTAATAAGGTTCTTTTGACTTGTTATTCAAGTGTTCCATTTACATCACAGAAACATTCCAATGTTTATGATTGTGAATTCTTAGAACAGTAACCACATTTAGAGAGTGTTCTGAGCTCTTTTAACTTATATACTTTAGTATTCTAAGGAGATTCTTTTAAAACGCCATCAGAATGACGGGAATAGGAAATGTAAACACTAAACTCGGCATTTGAGTCCTGTTTCAACCTATGTTCACTGTATTTTTATTCCCCGGTTTGTAATAAGGTTCTTTTGACTTGTTATTCAAGTGTTCCATTTACATCACAGAAACATTCCAATGTTTATGATTGTGAATTCTTAGAACAGTAACCACAGTTAGAAAGTGTTCTGTGCTCTTTTAACTTATATAGTTTAGTATTCTAAGGAGTTTCTTTAAAAACACCATCAGAGTGACGGGAATAGGAAATGTTAACAGTAAAGTCGGCATTTGAGACCTGTTTCAACCTATGTTCACTGTATTTTTATTCCCCTGTTTGTAATAAGGTTCTTTTGACTTGTTATTCAAGTGTTCCATTTACATCACAGAACAATTCCAGTGTTTATTATTGTGAATTCTTAGAACAGTAACCACATTTAGAGAGTGTTCTGAGCACTTTTATCTTATATAGTTTAGTATTCTAAGGAGTTTCTTTTGAAACGCCATCAGAATGACGGGAATAGGAAATATAAACAGAAAACTCGGCATTTGAGACCTGTTTCAACCTATGTTCACTGTATTTTTATTCCCCGGTTTGTAATAAGGTACTTTTGACTTGTTAGTCAAGTGTTCCATTTACATCACAGAACAATTCCAGTGTTTATTATTGTGAATTCATAAAACAGTAACCACATTTAGAGAATGTTCTGAGCACTTTTATCTTATATACTTTAGTATTTAAGGAGTTTCTTTTGAAACGCCATCAGAATGACGGGAATAGGAAATATAAGCAGTAAACTCGGCATTTGAGACCTGTTTCAACCTATGTTCACTGTATTTTTATTCCCCGGTTTGTAATAAGGTTCTTTTGACTTGTTATTCAAGTGTTCCATTTACATCACAGAACAATTCCAGTGTGTATTATTGTGAATTCTTAGAACAGTAACCACATTTAGAGAGTGTTCTGAGCTCTTTTAACTTATATACTTTAGTATTCTAAGGAGTTTCTTTGAAACGCCATCAGAATGACGGGAATAGGAAATATAAACAGTAAACTCGGTATTTGAGACCTGTTTCAACCTATGTTCACTGTATTTTTATTCCCCGGTTTGTAATAAGGTTCTTTTGACTTGTTATTCAAGTGTTCCATTTACATCACAGAACAATTCCAGTGTTTATTATTGTGAATTCTTAGAACAGTAACCACATTTAGAGAGTGTTCTGAGCACTTTTATCTTATATACTTTAGTATTCTAAGGAGTTTCTTTTGAAACGCCATCAGAATGACGGGAATAGGAAATATAAACAGAAAACTCGGCATTTGAGACCTGTTTCAACCTATGTTCACTGTATTTTTATTCCCCGGTTTGTAATAAGGTACTTTTGACTTGTTATTCAAGTGTTCCATTTACATCACAGAACAATTCCAGTGTTTATTATTGTGAATTCATAAAACAGTAACCACATTTAGAGAGTGTTCTGAGCACTTTTATCTTATATACTTTAGTATTCTAAGGAGTTTCTTTTGAAACGCCATCAGAATGACGGGAATAGGAAATATAAGCTGTAAACTCGGCATTTGAGACCTGTTTCAACCTATGTTCACTGTATTTTTATTCCCCGGTTTGTAATAAGGTTCTTTTGACTTGTTATTCAAGTGTTCCATTTACATCACAGAAACATTCCAATGTTTATGATTGTGAATTCTTAGAACAGTAACCACATTTAGAGAGTGTTCTGAGCTCTTTTAACTTATATACTTTAGTATTCTAAGGAGATTCTTTTAAAACGCCATCAGAATGACGGGAATAGGAAATATAAGCAGTAAACTCGGCATTTGGGACCTGTTTCAACCTATGTTCACTGTATTTTTATTCCCCGGTTTGTAATAAGGTTCTTTTGACTTGTTATTCAAGTGTTCCATTTACATCACAGAAACATTCCAATGTTTATGATTGTGAATTCTTAGAACAGTAACCACATTTAGAGAGTGTTCTGAGCACTTTTATCTTATATACTTTAGTATTCTAAGGAGTTTCTTTTGAAACGCCATCAGAATGACGGGAATAGGAAATATAAACAGAAAACTCGGCATTTGAGACCTGTTTCAACCTATGTTCACTGTATTTTTATTCCCCGGTTTGTAATAAGGTACTTTTGACTTGTTATTCAAGTGTTCCATTTACATCACAGAACAATTCCAGTGTTTATTATTGTGAATTCATAAAACAGTAACCACATTTAGAGAGTGTTCTGAGCACTTTTATCTTATATACTTTAGTATTCTAAGGAGTTTCTTTTGAAACGCTATCAGAATGACGGGAATAGGAAATATAAGCAGTAAACTCGGCATTTGAGACCTGTTTCAACCTATGTTCACTGTATTTTTATTCCCCGGTTTGTAATAAGGTTCTTTTGACTTGTTATTCAAGTGTTCCATTTACATCACAGAAACATTCCAATGTTTATGATTGTGAATTCTTAGAACAGTAACCACATTTAGAGAGTGTTCTGAGCTCTTTTAACTTATATACTTTAGTATTCTAAGGAGTTTCTTTTGAAACACCATCAGAATGACGGGAATAGGAAATATAAACAGTAAACTCGGTATTTGAGACCTGTTTCAACCTATGTTCACTGTATTTTTATTCCCCGGTTTGTAATAAGGTTCTTTTGACTTGTTATTCAAGTGTTCCATTTACATCACAGAACAATTCCAGTGTGTATTATTGTGAATTCTTAGAACAGTAACCGCATTTACACAGTGTTCTGAGCTCTTTTAACTCATTTTCTTTGTTATTCTAAGGAGTTTCTTTAAAAACACCATCAGAATGACGGGAATAGGAAATGTAAACAGTGAACTCGGCATTTCAGAGTATTCGGAACGTTTGTTCAGTGTATTTTTGTTCCCCTTTGTGTAATAAGGTTCTTTTGACTTGTTATTCAAGTGTTCCATTTACATCACAGAACAATTCCAGTGTTTATTATTGTGAATTCTTAGAACAGTAACCACATTTAGAGAGTGTTCTGAGCACTTTTAACTTATATACTTTAGTATTCTAAGGAGTTTCTTTTAAAATGCCATCAGAATGACGGGAATAGGACATGTAAACAGTAAACTCGGCATTTGAGACCTGTTTCAACCTATGTTCACTGTATTTTTATTCCCCGGTTTGTAATAAGGTTCTTTTGACTTGTTATTCAAGTGTTCCATTTACATCACAGAAACATTCCAATGTTTATGATTGTGAATTCTTAGAACAGTAACCACAGTTAGAGAGTGTTCTGTGCTCTTTTAACTTATATACTTTAGTATTCTAAGGAGTTTCTTTAAAAACACCATCAGAGTGACGGGAATAGGAAATGTTAACAGTAAACTCGGCATTTGAGAGTTGTTTCAACCTATGTTCACTGTATTTTTATTCCCCGGTTTGTAATAAGGTTCTTTTGACTTGTTATTCAAGTGTTCCATTTACATCACAGAAACATTCCAATGTTGATGATTGTGAATTCTTAGAACAGTAACCACATTGACAGAGTGTTCTGAGATCAAATTTCTTATATTCCTTAGCATTCTAAGTACTTTCTTTAAACACGCCATCAGAATGACGGGGATTGTAATTTTAAATAGTAAACTCACCATTACAGAGTTATCTGAACGTGTGTTCAGTGTATTTTTGTTCCCCGTTTTGTAATAAGGTTCTTTTGACTTGTTATTCAAGTGTTCCATTTACATCACAGAACAATTCCAGTGTGTATTATTGTGAATTCATAAAACAGTAACCACATTTAGAGAGTGTTCTGAGCACTTTTATCTTATATACTTTAGTATTCTAAGGAGTTTCTTTTGAAACGCCATCAGAATGACGGGAATAGGAAATATAAACAGAAAACTCGGCATTTGAGACCTGTTTCAACCTATGTTCACTGTATTTTTATTCCCCGGTTTGTAATAAGGTTCTTTTGACTTGTTATTCAAGTGTTCCATTTACATCACAGAAACATTCCAATGTTTATGATTGTGAATTCTTAGAACAGTAACCACAGTTAGAAAGTGTTCTGTGCTCTTTTAACTTATATAGTTTAGTATTCTAAGGAGTTTCTTTAAAAACACCATCAGAGTGACGGGAATAGGAAATGTTAACAGTAAAGTCGGCATTTGAGACCTGTTTCAACCTATGTTCACTGTATTTTTATTCCCCGGTTTGTAATAAGGTTCTTTTGACTTGTTATTCAAGTGTTCCATTTACATCACAGAACAATTCCAGTGTTTATTATTGTGAATTCTTAGAACAGTAACCACATTTAGAGAGTGTTCTGAGCACTTTTATCTTATATAGTTTAGTATTCTAAGGAGTTTCTTTTGAAACGCCATCAGAATGACGGGAATAGGAAATATAAACAGAAAACTCGGCATTTGAGACCTGTTTCAACCTATGTTCACTGTATTTTTATTCCCCGGTTTGTAATAAGGTACTTTTGACTTGTTAGTCAAGTGTTCCATTTACATCACAGAACAATTCCAGTGTTTATTATTGTGAATTCATAAAACAGTAACCACATTTAGAGAATGTTCTGAGCACTTTTATCTTATATACTTTAGTATTTAAGGAGTTTCTTTTGAAACGCCATCAGAATGACGGGAATAGGAAATATAAGCAGTAAACTCGGCATTTGAGACCTGTTTCAACCTATGTTCACTGTATTTTTATTCCCCGGTTTGTAATAAGGTTCTTTTGACTTGTTATTCAAGTGTTCCATTTACATCACAGAACAATTCCAGTGTGTATTATTGTGAATTCTTAGAACAGTAACCACATTTAGAGAGTGTTCTGAGCTCTTTTAACTTATATACTTTAGTATTCTAAGGAGTTTCTTTGAAACGCCATCAGAATGACGGGAATAGGAAATATAAACAGTAAACTCGGTATTTGAGACCTGTTTCAACCTATGTTCACTGTATTTTTATTCCCCGGTTTGTAATAAGGTTCTTTTGACTTGTTATTCAAGTGTTCCATTTACATCACAGAACAATTCCAGTGTTTATTATTGTGAATTCTTAGAACAGTAACCACATTTAGAGAGTGTTCTGAGCACTTTTATCTTATATACTTTAGTATTCTAAGGAGTTTCTTTTGAAACGCCATCAGAATGACGGGAATAGGAAATATAAACAGAAAACTCGGCATTTGAGACCTGTTTCAACCTATGTTCACTGTATTTTTATTCCCCGGTTTGTAATAAGGTACTTTTGACTTGTTATTCAAGTGTTCCATTTACATCACAGAACAATTCCAGTGTTTATTATTGTGAATTCATAAAACAGTAACCACATTTAGAGAGTGTTCTGAGCACTTTTATCTTATATACTTTAGTATTCTAAGGAGTTTCTTTTGAAACGCCATCAGAATGACGGGAATAGGAAATATAAGCTGTAAACTCGGCATTTGAGACCTGTTTCAACCTATGTTCACTGTATTTTTATTCCCCGGTTTGTAATAAGGTTCTTTTGACTTGTTATTCAAGTGTTCCATTTACATCACAGAAACATTCCAATGTTTATGATTGTGAATTCTTAGAACAGTAACCACATTTAGAGAGTGTTCTGAGCTCTTTTAACTTATATACTTTAGTATTCTAAGGAGATTCTTTTAAAACGCCATCAGAATGACGGGAATAGGAAATATAAGCAGTAAACTCGGCATTTGGGACCTGTTTCAACCTATGTTCACTGTATTTTTATTCCCCGGTTTGTAATAAGGTTCTTTTGACTTGTTATTCAAGTGTTCCATTTACATCACAGAAACATTCCAATGTTTATGATTGTGAATTCTTAGAACAGTAACCACATTTAGAGAGTGTTCTGAGCACTTTTATCTTATATACTTTAGTATTCTAAGGAGTTTCTTTTGAAACGCCATCAGAATGACGGGAATAGGAAATATAAACAGAAAACTCGGCATTTGAGACCTGTTTCAACCTATGTTCACTGTATTTTTATTCCCCGGTTTGTAATAAGGTACTTTTGACTTGTTATTCAAGTGTTCCATTTACATCACAGAACAATTCCAGTGTTTATTATTGTGAATTCATAAAACAGTAACCACATTTAGAGAGTGTTCTGAGCACTTTTATCTTATATACTTTAGTATTCTAAGGAGTTTCTTTTGAAACGCTATCAGAATGACGGGAATAGGAAATATAAGCAGTAAACTCGGCATTTGAGACCTGTTTCAACCTATGTTCACTGTATTTTTATTCCCCGGTTTGTAATAAGGTTCTTTTGACTTGTTATTCAAGTGTTCCATTTACATCACAGAAACATTCCAATGTTTATGATTGTGAATTCTTAGAACAGTAACCACATTTAGAGAGTGTTCTGAGCTCTTTTAACTTATATACTTTAGTATTCTAAGGAGTTTCTTTGAAACGCCATCAGAATGACGGGAATAGGAAATATAAACAGTAAACTCGGTATTTGAGACCTGTTTCAACCTATGTTCACTGTATTTTTATTCCCCGGTTTGTAATAAGGTTCTTTTGACTTGTTATTCAAGTGTTCCATTTACATCACAGAACAATTCCAGTGTGTATTATTGTGAATTCTTAGAACAGTAACCGCATTTACACAGTGTTCTGAGCTCTTTTAACTCATTTTCTTTGTTATTCTAAGGAGTTTCTTTAAAAACACCATCAGAATGACGGGAATAGGAAATGTAAACAGTGAACTCGGCATTTCAGAGTATTCGGAACGTTTGTTCAGTGTATTTTTGTTCCCCTTTGTGTAATAAGGTTCTTTTGACTTGTTATTCAAGTGTTCCATTTACATCACAGAACAATTCCAGTGTTTATTATTGTGAATTCTTAGAACAGTAACCACATTTAGAGAGTGTTCTGAGCACTTTTAACTTATATACTTTAGTATTCTAAGGAGTTTCTTTTAAAATGCCATCAGAATGACGGGAATAGGACATGTAAACAGTAAACTCGGCATTTGAGACCTGTTTCAACCTATGTTCACTGTATTTTTATTCCCCGGTTTGTAATAAGGTTCTTTTGACTTGTTATTCAAGTGTTCCATTTACATCACAGAAACATTCCAATGTTTATGATTGTGAATTCTTAGAACAGTAACCACAGTTAGAGAGTGTTCTGTGCTCTTTTAACTTATATACTTTAGTATTCTAAGGAGTTTCTTTAAAAACACCATCAGAGTGACGGGAATAGGAAATGTTAACAGTAAACTCGGCATTTGAGAGTTGTTTCAACCTATGTTCACTGTATTTTTATTCCCCGGTTTGTAATAAGGTTCTTTTGACTTGTTATTCAAGTGTTCCATTTACATCACAGAAACATTCCAATGTTGATGATTGTGAATTCTTAGAACAGTAACCACATTGACAGAGTGTTCTGAGATCAAATTTCTTATATTCCTTAGCATTCTAAGTACTTTCTTTAAACACGCCATCAGAATGACGGGGATTGTAATTTTAAATAGTAAACTCACCATTACAGAGTTATCTGAACGTGTGTTCAGTGTATTTTTGTTCCCCGTTTTGTAATAAGGTTCTTTTGACTTGTTATTCAAGTGTTCCATTTACATCACAGAACAATTCCAGTGTGTATTATTGTGAATTCTTAGAACAGTAACCACATTTAGAGAGTGTTCTGAGCACTTTTATCTTATATACTTTAGTATTCTAAGGAGTTTCTTTTGAAACGCCATCAGAATGACGGGAATAGGAAATATAAACAGAAAACTCGGCATTTGAGACCTGTTTCAACCTATGTTCACTGTATTTTTATTCCCCGGTTTGTAATAAGGTTCTTTTGACTTGTTATTCAAGTGTTCCATTTACATCACAGAAATATTCCAATGTATATGATTGTGAATTCTTAGAACAGTAACCACATTTAGAGAGTGTTCTGAGCTCTTTTAACTTATATACTTTAGTATTCTAAGGAGATTCTTTTAAAACGCCATCAGAATGACGGGAATAGGAAATGTAAACAGTAAACTCGGCATTTGAGTCCTGTTTCAACCTATGTTCACTGTATTTTTATTCCCCGGTTTGTAATAAGGTTCTTTTGACTTGTTATTCAAGTGTTCCATTTACATCACAGAAACATTCCAATGTTTATGATTGTGAATTCTTAGAACAGTAACCACAGTTAGAAAGTGTTCTGTGCTCTTTTAACTTATATAGTTTAGTATTCTAAGAAGTTTCTTTAAAAACACCATCAGAGTGACGGGAATAGGAAATGTTAACAGTAAAGTCGGCATTTGACACCTGTTTCAACCTATGTTCACTGTATTTTTATTCCCCGGTTTGTAATAAGGTTCTTTTGACTTGTTATTCAAGTGTTCCATTTACATCACAGAACAATTCCAGTGTTTATTATTGTGAATTCTTAGAACAGTAACCACATTTAGAGAGTGTTCTGAGCACTTTTATCTTATATACTTTAGTATTCTAAGGGGTTTCTTTGAAACGCCATCAGAATGACGGGAATAGGAAATATAAACAGTAAACTCGGTATTTGAGACCTGTTTCAACCTATGTTCACTGTATTTTTATTCCCCGGTTTGTAATAAGGTTCTTTTGACTTGTTATTCAAGTGTTCCATTTACATCACAGAAACATTCCAATGTTTATGATTGTGAATTCTTAGAACAGTAACCACAGTTAGAGAGTGTTCTGTGCTCTTTTAACTTATATACTTTAGTATTCTAAGGAGTTTCTTTTAAAACGCCATCAGAATGACGGGAATAGGAAATGTAAACAGTAAACTCGGCATTTGAGACCTGTTTCAACCTATGTTCACTGTATTTTTATTCCCCGGTTTGTAATAAGGTACTTTTGACTTGTTATTCAAGTGTTCCATTTCCATCACAGAACAATTCCAGTGTTTATTATTGTGAATTCTTAGAACAGTAACCACATTTAGAGAGTGTTCTGAGCACTTTTATCTTATATACTTTAGTATTCTAAGGGGTTTCTTTGAAACGCCATCAGAATGACGGGAATAGGAAATATAAACAGTAAACTCGGTATTTGAGACCTGTTTCAACCTATGTTCACTGTATTTTTATTCCCCGGTTTGTAATAAGGTTCTTTTGACTTGTTATTCAAGTGTTCCATTTACATCACAGAAACATTCCAATGTTTATGATTGTGAATTCTTAGAACAGTAACCACATTTAGAGAGTGTTCTGAGCTCTTTTAACTTATATACTTTAGTATTCTAAGGAGTTTCTTTGAAACGCCATCAGAATGACGGGAATAGGAAATATAAACAGTAAACTCGGTATTTGAGACCTGTTTCAACCTATGTTCACTGTATTTTTATTCCCCGGTTTGTAATAAGGTTCCTTTGACTTGTTATTCAAGTGTTCCATTTACATCACAGAACAATTCCAGTGTTTATTATTGTGAATTCTTAGAACAGTAACCACATTTAGAGAGTGTTCTGAGCACTTTTATCTTATATACTTTAGTATTCTAAGGAGTTTCTTTTGAAACGCCATCAGAATGACGGGAATAGGAAATATAAACAGAAAACTCGGCATTTGAGACCTGTTTCAACCTATGTTCACTGTATTTTTATTCCCCGGTTTGTAATAAGGTACTTTTGACTTGTTATTCAAGTGTTCCATTTACATCACAGAACAATTCCAGTGTTTATTATTGTGAATTCATAAAACAGTAACCACATTTAGAGAGTGTTCTGAGCACTTTTATCTTATATACTTTAGTATTCTAAGGAGTTTCTTTTGAAACGCCATCAGAATGACGGGAATAGGAAATATAAGCTGTAAACTCGGCATTTGAGACCTGTTTCAACCTATGTTCACTGTATTTTTATTCCCCGGTTTGTAATAAGGTTCTTTTGACTTGTTATTCAAGTGTTCCATTTACATCACAGAAACATTCCAATGTTTATGATTGTGAATTCTTAGAACAGTAACCACATTTAGAGAGTGTTCTGAGCTCTTTTAACTTATATACTTTAGTATTCTAAGGAGATTCTTTTAAAACGCCATCAGAATGACGGGAATAGGAAATATAAGCAGTAAACTCGGCATTTGGGACCTGTTTCAACCTATGTTCACTGTATTTTTATTCCCCGGTTTGTAATAAGGTTCTTTTGACTTGTTATTCAAGTGTTCCATTTACATCACAGAAACATTCCAATGTTTATGATTGTGAATTCTTAGAACAGTAACCACATTTAGAGAGTGTTCTGAGCACTTTTATCTTATATACTTTAGTATTCTAAGGAGTTTCTTTTGAAACGCCATCAGAATGACGGGAATAGGAAATATAAACAGAAAACTCGGCATTTGAGACCTGTTTCAACCTATGTTCACTGTATTTTTATTCCCCGGTTTGTAATAAGGTACTTTTGACTTGTTATTCAAGTGTTCCATTTACATCACAGAACAATTCCAGTGTTTATTATTGTGAATTCATAAAACAGTAACCACATTTAGAGAGTGTTCTGAGCACTTTTATCTTATATACTTTAGTATTCTAAGGAGTTTCTTTTGAAACGCTATCAGAATGACGGGAATAGGAAATATAAGCAGTAAACTCGGCATTTGAGACCTGTTTCAACCTATGTTCACTGTATTTTTATTCCCCGGTTTGTAATAAGGTTCTTTTGACTTGTTATTCAAGTGTTCCATTTACATCACAGAAACATTCCAATGTTTATGATTGTGAATTCTTAGAACAGTAACCACATTTAGAGAGTGTTCTGAGCTCTTTTAACTTATATACTTTAGTATTCTAAGGAGTTTCTTTGAAACGCCATCAGAATGACGGGAATAGGAAATATAAACAGTAAACTCGGTATTTGAGACCTGTTTCAACCTATGTTCACTGTATTTTTATTCCCCGGTTTGTAATAAGGTTCTTTTGACTTGTTATTCAAGTGTTCCATTTACATCACAGAACAATTCCAGTGTGTATTATTGTGAATTCTTAGAACAGTAACCGCATTTACACAGTGTTCTGAGCTCTTTTAACTCATTTTCTTTGTTATTCTAAGGAGTTTCTTTAAAAACACCATCAGAATGACGGGAATAGGAAATGTAAACAGTGAACTCGGCATTTCAGAGTATTCGGAACGTTTGTTCAGTGTATTTTTGTTCCCCTTTGTGTAATAAGGTTCTTTTGACTTGTTATTCAAGTGTTCCATTTACATCACAGAACAATTCCAGTGTTTATTATTGTGAATTCTTAGAACAGTAACCACATTTAGAGAGTGTTCTGAGCACTTTTAACTTATATACTTTAGTATTCTAAGGAGTTTCTTTTAAAATGCCATCAGAATGACGGGAATAGGACATGTAAACAGTAAACTCGGCATTTGAGACCTGTTTCAACCTATGTTCACTGTATTTTTATTCCCCGGTTTGTAATAAGGTTCTTTTGACTTGTTATTCAAGTGTTCCATTTACATCACAGAAACATTCCAATGTTTATGATTGTGAATTCTTAGAACAGTAACCACAGTTAGAGAGTGTTCTGTGCTCTTTTAACTTATATACTTTAGTATTCTAAGGAGTTTCTTTAAAAACACCATCAGAGTGACGGGAATAGGAAATGTTAACAGTAAACTCGGCATTTGAGAGTTGTTTCAACCTATGTTCACTGTATTTTTATTCCCCGGTTTGTAATAAGGTTCTTTTGACTTGTTATTCAAGTGTTCCATTTACATCACAGAAACATTCCAATGTTGATGATTGTGAATTCTTAGAACAGTAACCACATTGACAGAGTGTTCTGAGATCAAATTTCTTATATTCCTTAGCATTCTAAGTACTTTCTTTAAACACGCCATCAGAATGACGGGGATTGTAATTTTAAATAGTAAACTCACCATTACAGAGTTATCTGAACGTGTGTTCAGTGTATTTTTGTTCCCCGTTTTGTAATAAGGTTCTTTTGACTTGTTATTCAAGTGTTCCATTTACATCACAGAACAATTCCAGTGTGTATTATTGTGAATTCTTAGAACAGTAACCACATTTAGAGAGTGTTCTGAGCACTTTTATCTTATATACTTTAGTATTCTAAGGAGTTTCTTTTGAAACGCCATCAGAATGACGGGAATAGGAAATATAAACAGAAAACTCGGCATTTGAGACCTGTTTCAACCTATGTTCACTGTATTTTTATTCCCCGGTTTGTAATAAGGTTCTTTTGACTTGTTATTCAAGTGTTCCATTTACATCACAGAAATATTCCAATGTATATGATTGTGAATTCTTAGAACAGTAACCACATTTAGAGAGTGTTCTGAGCTCTTTTAACTTATATACTTTAGTATTCTAAGGAGATTCTTTTAAAACGCCATCAGAATGACGGGAATAGGAAATGTAAACAGTAAACTCGGCATTTGAGTCCTGTTTCAACCTATGTTCACTGTATTTTTATTCCCCGGTTTGTAATAAGGTTCTTTTGACTTGTTATTCAAGTGTTCCATTTACATCACAGAAACATTCCAATGTTTATGATTGTGAATTCTTAGAACAGTAACCACAGTTAGAAAGTGTTCTGTGCTCTTTTAACTTATATAGTTTAGTATTCTAAGAAGTTTCTTTAAAAACACCATCAGAGTGACGGGAATAGGAAATGTTAACAGTAAAGTCGGCATTTGAGACCTGTTTCAACCTATGTTCACTGTATTTTTATTCCCCGGTTTGTAATAAGGTTCTTTTGACTTGTTATTCAAGTGTTCCATTTACATCACAGAACAATTCCAGTGTTTATTATTGTGAATTCTTAGAACAGTAACCACATTTAGAGAGTGTTCTGAGCACTTTTATCTTATATACTTTAGTATTCTAAGGGGTTTCTTTGAAACGCCATCAGAATGACGGGAATAGGAAATATAAACAGTAAACTCGGTATTTGAGACCTGTTTCAACCTATGTTCACTGTATTTTTATTCCCCGGTTTGTAATAAGGTTCTTTTGACTTGTTATTCAAGTGTTCCATTTACATCACAGAAACATTCCAATGTTTATGATTGTGAATTCTTAGAACAGTAACCACAGTTAGAGAGTGTTCTGTGCTCTTTTAACTTATATACTTTAGTATTCTAAGGAGTTTCTTTTAAAACGCCATCAGAATGACGGGAATAGGAAATGTAAACAGTAAACTCGGCATTTGAGACCTGTTTCAACCTATGTTCACTGTATTTTTTTTCCCCGGTTTGTAATAAGGTACTTTTGACTTGTTATTCAAGTGTTCCATTTCCATCACAGAACAATTCCAGTGTTTATTATTGTGAATTCTTAGAACAGTAACCACATTTAGAGAGTGTTCTGAGCACTTTTATCTTATATACTTTAGTATTCTAAGGAGTTTCTTTTGAAACGCCATCAGAATGACGGGAATAGGAAATATAAGCAGTAAACTCGGCATTTGAGACCTGTTTCAACCTATGTTCACTGTATTTTTATTCCCCGGTTTGTAATAAGGTTCTTTTGACTTGTTATTCAAGTGTTCCATTTACATCACAGAAACATTCCAATGTTTATGATTGTGAATTCTTAGAACAGTAACCACAGTTAGAGAGTGTTCTGTGCTCTTTTAACTTATATACTTTAGTATTCTAAGGAGTTTCTTTAAAAACACCATCAGAGTGACGGGAATAGGAAATGTTAACAGTAAACTCGGCATTTGAGAGTTGTTTCAACCTATGTTCACTGTATTTTTATTCCCCGGTTTGTAATAAGGTTCTTTTGACTTGTTATTCAAGTGTTCCATTTACATCACAGAAACATTCCAATGTTTATGATTGTGAATTCTTAGAACAGTAACCACATTGACAGAGTGTTCTGAGATCAAATTTCTTATATTCCTAAGCATTCTAAGTACTTTCTTTAAACACGCCATCAGAATGACGGGGATTGTAATTTTAAATAGTAAACTCACCATTACAGAGTTATCTGAACGTGTGTTCAGTGTATTTTTGCTCCCCGTTTTGTAATAAGGTGCTTTTGACTTGTTATTCAAGTGTTCCATTTACATCACAGAACAATTCCAGTGTGTATTATTGTGAATTCTTAGAACAGTAACCACATTTAGAGAGTGTTCTGAGCACTTTTATCTTATATACTTTAGTATTCTAAGGAGTTTCTTTTGAAACGCCATCAGAATGACGGGAATAGGAAATATAAACAGAAAACTCGGCATTTGAGACCTGTTTCAACCTATGTTCACTGTATTTTTATTCCCCGGTTTGTAATAAGGTTCTTTTGACTTGTTATTCAAGTGTTCCATTTACATCACAGAAACATTCCAATGTTTATGATTGTGAATTCTTAGAACAGTAACCACATTTAGAGAGTGTTCTGAGCTCTTTTAACTTATATACTTTAGTATTCTAAGGAGATTCTTTTAAAACGCCATCAGAATGACGGGAATAGGAAATGTAAACAGTAAACTCGGCATTTGAGTCCTGTTTCAACCTATGTTCACTGTATTTTTATTCTCCGGTTTTTAATAAGGTTCTTTTGACTTGTTATTCAAGTGTTCCATTTACATCACAGAAACATTCCAATGTTTATGATTGTGAATTCTTAGAACAGTAACCACATTTAGAGAGTGTTCTGAGCACTTTTATCTTATATACTTTAGTATTCTAAGGAGTTTTTTTTGAAACGCCATCAGAATGACGGGAATAGGAAATATAATCAGAAAACTCGACATTTGAGACCTGTTTCAACCTATGTTCACTGTATTTTTATTCCCCGGTTTGTAATAAGGTACTTTTGACTTGTTAGTCAAGTGTTCCATTTACATCACAGAACAATTCCAGTGTTTATTATTGTGAATTCATAAAACAGTAACCACATTTAGAGAGTGTTCTGAGCACTTTTATCTTATATACTTTAGTATTCTAAGGAGTTTCTTTTGAAACGCCATCAGAATGACGGGAATAGGAAATATAAGCAGTAAACTCGGCATTTGAGACCTGTTTCAACCTATGTTCACTGTATTTTTATTCCCCGGTTTGTAATAAGGTTCTTTTGACTTGTTATTCAAGTGTTCCATTTACATCATAGAAACATTCCAATGTTTATGATTGTGAATTCTTAGAACAGTAACCACATTTAGAGAGTGTTCTGAGCTCTTTTAACTTATATACTTTAGTATTCTAAGGAGATTCTTTTAAAACGCCATCAGAATGACGGGAATAGGAAATGTAAACAGTAAACTCGGCATTTGAGACCTGTTTCAACCTATGTTCACTGTATTTTTATTCCCCGGTTTGTAATAAGGTTCTTTTGACTTGTTATTCAAGTGTTCCATTTACATCACAGAAACATTCCAATGTTTATGATTGTGAATTCTTAGAACAGTAACCACAGTTAGAGAGTGTTCTGTGCTCTTTTAACTTATATACTTTAGTATTCTAAGGAGTTTCTTTAAAAACACCATCAGAGTGACGGGAATAGGAAATGTTAACAGTAAACTCGGCATTTGAGAGTTGTTTCAACCTATGTTCACTGTATTATTATTCCCCGGTTTGTAATAAGGTTCTTTTGACTTGTTATTCAAGTGTTCCATTTACATCACAGAAACATTCCAATGTTTATGATTGTGAATTCTTAGAACAGTAACCACATTTAGAGAGTGTTCTGAGCTCTTTTAACTTATATACTTTAGTATTCTAAGGAGTTTCTTTGAAACGCCATGAGAATGACGGGAATAGGAAATATAAACAGTAAACTCGGTATTTGAGACCTGTTTCAACCTATGTTCACTGTATTTTTATTCCCCGGTTTGTAATAAGGTTCCTTTGACTTGTTATTCAAGTGTTCCATTTACATCACAGAACAATTCCAGTGTTTATTATTGTGAATTCTTAGAACAGTAACCACATTTAGAGAGTGTTCTGAGCACTTTTATCTTATATACTTTAGTATTCTAAGGAGTTTCTTTTGAAACGCCATCAGAATGACGGGAATAGGAAATATAAACAGAAAACTCGGCATTTGAGACCTGTTTCAACCTATGTTCACTGTATTTTTATTCCCCGGTTTGTAATAAGGTACTTTTGACTTGTTATTCAAGTGTTCCATTTACATCACAGAACAATTCCAGTGTTTATTATTGTGAATTCATAAAACAGTAACCACATTTAGAGAGTGTTCTGAGCACTTTTATCTTATATACTTTAGTATTCTAAGGAGTTTCTTTTGAAACGCCATCAGAATGACGGGAATAGGAAATATAAGCTGTAAACTCGGCATTTGAGACCTGTTTCAACCTATGTTCACTGTATTTTTATTCCCCGGTTTGTAATAAGGTTCTTTTGACTTGTTATTCAAGTGTTCCATTTACATCACAGAAACATTCCAATGTTTATGATTGTGAATTCTTAGAACAGTAACCACATTTAGAGAGTGTTCTGAGCTCTTTTAACTTATATACTTTAGTATTCTAAGGAGATTCTTTTAAAACGCCATCAGAATGACGGGAATAGGAAATATAAGCAGTAAACTCGGCATTTGGGACCTGTTTCAACCTATGTTCACTGTATTTTTATTCCCCGGTTTGTAATAAGGTTCTTTTGACTTGTTATTCAAGTGTTCCATTTACATCACAGAAACATTCCAATGTTTATGATTGTGAATTCTTAGAACAGTAACCACATTTAGAGAGTGTTCTGAGCACTTTTATCTTATATACTTTAGTATTCTAAGGAGTTTCTTTTGAAACGCCATCAGAATGACGGGAATAGGAAATATAAACAGAAAACTCGGCATTTGAGACCTGTTTCAACCTATGTTCACTGTATTTTTATTCCCCGGTTTGTAATAAGGTACTTTTGACTTGTTATTCAAGTGTTCCATTTACATCACAGAACAATTCCAGTGTTTATTATTGTGAATTCATAAAACAGTAACCACATTTAGAGAGTGTTCTGAGCACTTTTATCTTATATACTTTAGTATTCTAAGGAGTTTCTTTTGAAACGCTATCAGAATGACGGGAATAGGAAATATAAGCAGTAAACTCGGCATTTGAGACCTGTTTCAACCTATGTTCACTGTATTTTTATTCCCCGGTTTGTAATAAGGTTCTTTTGACTTGTTATTCAAGTGTTCCATTTACATCACAGAAACATTCCAATGTTTATGATTGTGAATTCTTAGAACAGTAACCACATTTAGAGAGTGTTCTGAGCTCTTTTAACTTATATACTTTAGTATTCTAAGGAGTTTCTTTGAAACGCCATCAGAATGACGGGAATAGGAAATATAAACAGTAAACTCGGTATTTGAGACCTGTTTCAACCTATGTTCACTGTATTTTTATTCCCCGGTTTGTAATAAGGTTCTTTTGACTTGTTATTCAAGTGTTCCATTTACATCACAGAACAATTCCAGTGTGTATTATTGTGAATTCTTAGAACAGTAACCGCATTTACACAGTGTTCTGAGCTCTTTTAACTCATTTTCTTTGTTATTCTAAGGAGTTTCTTTAAAAACACCATCAGAATGACGGGAATAGGAAATGTAAACAGTGAACTCGGCATTTCAGAGTATTCGGAACGTTTGTTCAGTGTATTTTTGTTCCCCTTTGTGTAATAAGGTTCTTTTGACTTGTTATTCAAGTGTTCCATTTACATCACAGAACAATTCCAGTGTTTATTATTGTGAATTCTTAGAACAGTAACCACATTTAGAGAGTGTTCTGAGCACTTTTAACTTATATACTTTAGTATTCTAAGGAGTTTCTTTTAAAATGCCATCAGAATGACGGGAATAGGACATGTAAACAGTAAACTCGGCATTTGAGACCTGTTTCAACCTATGTTCACTGTATTTTTATTCCCCGGTTTGTAATAAGGTTCTTTTGACTTGTTATTCAAGTGTTCCATTTACATCACAGAAACATTCCAATGTTTATGATTGTGAATTCTTAGAACAGTAACCACAGTTAGAGAGTGTTCTGTGCTCTTTTAACTTATATACTTTAGTATTCTAAGGAGTTTCTTTAAAAACACCATCAGAGTGACGGGAATAGGAAATGTTAACAGTAAACTCGGCATTTGAGAGTTGTTTCAACCTATGTTCACTGTATTTTTATTCCCCGGTTTGTAATAAGGTTCTTTTGACTTGTTATTCAAGTGTTCCATTTACATCACAGAAACATTCCAATGTTGATGATTGTGAATTCTTAGAACAGTAACCACATTGACAGAGTGTTCTGAGATCAAATTTCTTATATTCCTTAGCATTCTAAGTACTTTCTTTAAACACGCCATCAGAATGACGGGGATTGTAATTTTAAATAGTAAACTCACCATTACAGAGTAATCTGAACGTGTGTTCAGTGTATTTTTGTTCCCCGTTTTGTAATAAGGTTCTTTTGACTTGTTATTCAAGTGTTCCATTTACATCACAGAACAATTCCAGTGTGTATTATTGTGAATTCTTAGAACAGTAACCACATTTAGAGAGTGTTCTGAGCACTTTTATCTTATATACTTTAGTATTCTAAGGAGTTTCTTTTGAAACGCCATCAGAATGACGGGAATAGGAAATATAAACAGAAAACTCGGCATTTGAGACCTGTTTCAACCTATGTTCACTGTATTTTTATTCCCCGGTTTGTAATAAGGTTCTTTTGACTTGTTATTCAAGTGTTCCATTTACATCACAGAAATATTCCAATGTATATGATTGTGAATTCTTAGAACAGTAACCACATTTAGAGAGTGTTCTGAGCTCTTTTAACTTATATACTTTAGTATTCTAAGGAGATTCTTTTAAAACGCCATCAGAATGACGGGAATAGGAAATGTAAACAGTAAACTCGGCATTTGAGTCCTGTTTCAACCTATGTTCACTGTATTTTTATTCCCCGGTTTGTAATAAGGTTCTTTTGACTTGTTATTCAAGTGTTCCATTTACATCACAGAAACATTCCAATGTTTATGATTGTGAATTCTTAGAACAGTAACCACAGTTAGAAAGTGTTCTGTGCTCTTTTAACTTATATAGTTTAGTATTCTAAGAAGTTTCTTTAAAAACACCATCAGAGTGACGGGAATAGGAAATGTTAACAGTAAAGTCGGCATTTGAGACCTGTTTCAACCTATGTTCACTGTATTTTTATTCCCCGGTTTGTAATAAGGTTCTTTTGACTTGTTATTCAAGTGTTCCATTTACATCACAGAACAATTCCAGTGTTTATTATTGTGAATTCTTAGAACAGTAACCACATTTAGAGAGTGTTCTGAGCACTTTTATCTTATATACTTTAGTATTCTAAGGGGTTTCTTTGAAACGCCATCAGAATGACGGGAATAGGAAATATAAACAGTAAACTCGGTATTTGAGACCTGTTTCAACCTATGTTCACTGTATTTTTATTCCCCGGTTTGTAATAAGGTTCTTTTGACTTGTTATTCAAGTGTTCCATTTACATCACAGAAACATTCCAATGTTTATGATTGTGAATTCTTAGAACAGTAACCACAGTTAGAGAGTGTTCTGTGCTCTTTTAACTTATATACTTTAGTATTCTAAGGAGTTTCTTTTAAAACGCCATCAGAATGACGGGAATAGGAAATGTAAACAGTAAACTCGGCATTTGAGACCTGTTTCAACCTATGTTCACTGTATTTTTTTTCCCCGGTTTGTAATAAGGTACTTTTGACTTGTTATTCAAGTGTTCCATTTCCATCACAGAACAATTCCAGTGTTTATTATTGTGAATTCTTAGAACAGTAACCACATTTAGAGAGTGTTCTGAGCACTTTTATCTTATATACTTTAGTATTCTAAGGAGTTTCTTTTGAAACGCCATCAGAATGACGGGAATAGGAAATATAAGCAGTAAACTCGGCATTTGAGACCTGTTTCAACCTATGTTCACTGTATTTTTATTCCCCGGTTTGTAATAAGGTTCTTTTGACTTGTTATTCAAGTGTTCCATTTACATCACAGAAACATTCCAATGTTTATGATTGTGAATTCTTAGAACAGTAACCACAGTTAGAGAGTGTTCTGTGCTCTTTTAACTTATATACTTTAGTATTCTAAGGAGTTTCTTTAAAAACACCATCAGAGTGACGGGAATAGGAAATGTTAACAGTAAACTCGGCATTTGAGAGTTGTTTCAACCTATGTTCACTGTATTTTTATTCCCCGGTTTGTAATAAGGTTCTTTTGACTTGTTATTCAAGTGTTCCATTTACATCACAGAAACATTCCAATGTTGATGATTGTGAATTCTTAGAACAGTAACCACATTGACAGAGTGTTCTGAGATCAAATTTCTTATATTCCTAAGCATTCTAAGTACTTTCTTTAAACACGCCATCAGAATGACGGGGATTGTAATTTTAAATAGTAAACTCACCATTACAGAGTTATCTGAACGTGTGTTCAGTGTATTTTTGCTCCCCGTTTTGTAATAAGGTGCTTTTGACTTGTTATTCAAGTGTTCCATTTACATCACAGAACAATTCCAGTGTGTATTATTGTGAATTCTTAGAACAGTAACCACATTTAGAGAGTGTTCTGAGCACTTTTATCTTATATACTTTAGTATTCTAAGGAGTTTCTTTTGAAACGCCATCAGAATGACGGGAATAGGAAATATAAACAGAAAACTCGGCATTTGAGACCTGTTTCAACCTATGTTCACTGTATTTTTATTCCCCGGTTTGTAATAAGGTTCTTTTGACTTGTTATTCAAGTGTTCCATTTACATCACAGAAACATTCCAATGTTTATGATTGTGAATTCTTAGAACAGTAACCACATTTAGAGAGTGTTCTGAGCTCTTTTAACTTATATACTTTAGTATTCTAAGGAGATTCTTTTAAAACGCCATCAGAATGACGGGAATAGGAAATGTAAACAGTAAACTCGGCATTTGAGTCCTGTTTCAACCTATGTTCACTGTATTTTTATTCCCCGGTTTTTAATAAGGTTCTTTTGACTTGTTATTCAAGTGTTCCATTTACATCACAGAAACATTCCAATGTTTATGATTGTGAATTCTTAGAACAGTAACCACATTTAGAGAGTGTTCTGAGCACTTTTATCTTATATACTTTAGTATTCTAAGGAGTTTTTTTTGAAACGCCATCAGAATGACGGGAATAGGAAATATAATCAGAAAACTCGACATTTGAGACCTGTTTCAACCTATGTTCACTGTATTTTTATTCCCCGGTTTGTAATAAGGTACTTTTGACTTGTTAGTCAAGTGTTCCATTTACATCACAGAACAATTCCAGTGTTTATTATTGTGAATTCATAAAACAGTAACCACATTTAGAGAGTGTTCTGAGCACTTTTATCTTATATACTTTAGTATTCTAAGGAGTTTCTTTTGAAACGCCATCAGAATGACGGGAATAGGAAATATAAGCAGTAAACTCGGCATTTGAGACCTGTTTCAACCTATGTTCACTGTATTTTTATTCCCCGGTTTGTAATAAGGTTCTTTTGACTTGTTATTCAAGTGTTCCATTTACATCATAGAAACATTCCAATGTTTATGATTGTGAATTCTTAGAACAGTAACCACATTTAGAGAGTGTTCTGAGCTCTTTTAACTTATATACTTTAGTATTCTAAGGAGATTCTTTTAAAACGCCATCAGAATGACGGGAATAGGAAATGTAAACAGTAAACTCGGCATTTGAGACCTGTTTCAACCTATGTTCACTGTATTTTTATTCCCCGGTTTGTAATAAGGTTCTTTTGACTTGTTATTCAAGTGTTCCATTTACATCACAGAAACATTCCAATGTTTATGATTGTGAATTCTTAGAACAGTAACCACAGTTAGAGAGTGTTCTGTGCTCTTTTAACTTATATACTTTAGTATTCTAAGGAGTTTCTTTAAAAACACCATCAGAGTGACGGGAATAGGAAATGTTAACAGTAAACTCGGCATTTGAGAGTTGTTTCAACCTATGTTCACTGTATTTTTATTCCCCGGTTTGTAATAAGGTTCTTTTGACTTATATTCAAGTGTTCCATTTACATCACAGAAACATTCCAATGTTTATGATTGTGAATTCTTAGAACAGTAACCACATTGACAGAGTGTTCTGAGATCAAATTTCTTATATTCCTAAGCATTCTAAGTACTTTCTTTAAACACGCCATCAGAATGACGGGGATTGTAATTTTAAATAGTGAACTCACCATTACAGAGTTATCTGAACGTGTATTCAGTGTATTTTTGTTCCCCGTTTTGTAATAAGGTTCTTTTGACTTGTTATTCAAGTGTTCCATTTACATCACAGAACAATTCCAGTGTGTATTATTGTGAATTCTTAGAACAGTAACCACATTTAGAGAGTGTTCTGAGCACTTTTATCTTATATACTTTAGTATTCTAAGGAGTTTCTTTTGAAACGCCATCAGAATGACGGGAATAGGAAATATAAACAGAAAACTCGGCATTTGAGACCTGTTTCAACCTATGTTCACTGTATTTTTATTCCCCGGTTTGTAATAAGGTTCTTTTGACTTGTTATTCAAGTGTTCCATTTACATCACAGAAACATTCCAATGTTTATGATTGTGAATTCTTAGAACAGTAACCACATTTAGAGAGTGTTCTGAGCTCTTTTAACTTATATACTTTAGTATTCTAAGGAGATTCTTTTAAAACGCCATCAGAATGACGGGAATAGGAAATGTAAACAGTAAACTCGGCATTTGAGTCCTGTTTCAACCTATGTTCACTGTATTTTTATTCCCCGGTTTGTAATAAGGTTCTTTTGACTTGTTATTCAAGTGTTCCATTTACATCACAGAAACATTCCAATGTTTATGATTGTGAATTCTTAGAACAGTAACCACAGTTAGAAAGTGTTCTGTGCTCTTTTAACTTATATAGTTTAGTATTCTAAGAAGTTTCTTTAAAAACACCATCAGAGTGACGGGAATAGGAAATGTTAACAGTAAAGTCGGCATTTGAGACCTGTTTCAACCTATGTTCACTGTATTTTTATTCCCCGGTTTGTAATAAGGTTCTTTTGACTTGTTATTCAAGTGTTCGATTTACATCACAGAACAATTCCAGTGTTTATTATTGTGAATTCTTAGAACAGTAACCACATTTAGAGAGTGTTCTGAGCACTTTTATCTTATATACTTTAGTATTCTAAGGAGTTTCTTTGAAACGCCATCAGAATGACGGGAATAGGAAATATAAACAGTAAACTCGGTATTTGAGACCTGTTTCAACCTATGTTCACTGTATTTTTATTCCCCGGTTTGTAATAAGGTTCTTTTGACTTGTTATTCAAGTGTTCCATTTACATCACAGAAACATTCCAATGTTTATGATTGTGAATTCTTAGAACAGTAACCACAGTTAGAGAGAGTTCTGTGCTCTTTTAACTTATATACTTTAGTATTCTAAGGAGTTTCTTTTAAAACGCCATCAGAATGACGGGAATAGGAAATGTAAACAGTAAACTCGGCATTTGAGACCTGTTTCAACCTATGTTCACTGTATTTTTATTCCCCGGTTTGTAATAAGGTACTTTTGACTTGTTATTCAAGTGTTCCATTTCCATCACAGAACAATTCCAGTGTTTATTATTGTGAATTCTTAGAACAGTAACCACATTTAGAGAGTGTTCTGAGCACTTTTATCTTATATACTTTAGTATTCTAAGGAGTTTCTTTTGAAACGCCATCAGAATGACGGGAATAGGAAATATAAACAGAAAACTCGGCATTTGAGACCTGTTTCAACCTATGTTCACTGTATTTTTATTCCCCGGTTTGTAATAAGGTACTTTTGACTTGTTAGTCAAGTGTTCCATTTACATCACAGAACAATTCCAGTGTTTATTATTGTGAATTCATAAAACAGTAACCACATTTAGAGAGTGTTCTGAGCACTTTTATCTTATATACTTTAGTATTTAAGGAGTTTCTTTTGAAACGCCATCAGAATGACGGGAATAGGAAATATAAGCAGTAAACTCGGCATTTGAGACCTGTTTCAACCTATGTTCACTGTATTTTTATTCCCCGGTTTGTAATAAGGTTCTTTTGACTTGTTATTCAAGTGTTCCATTTACATCACAGAACAATTCCAGTGTGTATTATTGTGAATTCTTAGAACAGTAACCACATTTAGAGAGTGTTCTGAGCTCTTTTAACTTATATACTTTAGTATTCTAATAGATTCTTTTAAAACGCCATCAGAATGACGGGAATAGGAAATGTAAACAGTAAACTCGGCATTTGAGACCTGTTTCAACCTTTGTTCACTGTATTTTTATTCCCCGGTTTGTAATAAGGTTCTTTTGACTTGTTATTCAAGTGTTCCATTTACATCACAGAAACATTCCAATGTTTATGATTGTGAATTCTTAGAACAGTAACCACATTTAGAGAGTGTTCTGAGCTCTTTTAACTTATATACTTTAGTATTCTAAGGAGTTTCTTTGAAACGCCATCAGAATGACGGGAATAGGAAATATAAACAGTAAACTCGGTATTTGAGACCTGTTTCAACCTATGTTCACTGTATTTTTATTCCCCGGTTTGTAATAAGGTTCCTTTGACTTGTTATTCAAGTGTTCCATTTACATCACAGAACAATTCCAGTGTTTATTATTGTGAATTCTTAGAACAGTAACCACATTTAGAGAGTGTTCTGAGCACTTTTATCTTATATACTTTAGTATTCTAAGGAGTTTCTTTTGAAACGCCATCAGAATGACGGGAATAGGAAATATAAACAGAAAACTCGGCATTTGAGACCTGTTTCAACCTATGTTCACTGTATTTTTATTCCCCGGTTTGTAATAAGGTACTTTTGACTTGTTATTCAAGTGTTCCATTTACATCACAGAACAATTCCAGTGTTTATTATTGTGAATTCATAAAACAGTAACCACATTTAGAGAGTGTTCTGAGCACTTTTATCTTATATACTTTAGTATTCTAAGGAGTTTCTTTTGAAACGCCATCAGAATGACGGGAATAGGAAATATAAGCTGTAAACTCGGCATTTGAGACCTGTTTCAACCTATGTTCACTGTATTTTTATTCCCCGGTTTGTAATAAGGTTCTTTTGACTTGTTATTCAAGTGTTCCATTTACATCACAGAAACATTCCAATGTTTATGATTGTGAATTCTTAGAACAGTAACCACATTTAGAGAGTGTTCTGAGATCAAATTTCTTATATTCCTAAGCATTCTAAGTACTTTCTTTAAACACGCCATCAGAATGACGGGGATTGTAATTTTAAATAGTAAACTCACCATTACAGAGTTATCTGAACGTGTGTTCAGTGTATTTTTGTTCCCCGTTTTGTAATAAGGTTCTTTTGACTTGTTATTCAAGTGTTCCATTTACATCACAGAACAATTCCAGTGTGTATTATTGTGAATTCTTAGAACAGTAACCACAGTTAGAGAGAGTTCTGTGCTCTTTTAACTTATATACTTTAGTATTCTAAGGAGTTTCTTTTAAAACGCCATCAGAATGACGGGAATAGGAAATGTAAACAGTAAACTCGGCATTTGAGACCTGTTTCAACCTATGTTCACTGTATTTTTATTCCCCGGTTTGTAATAAGGTACTTTTGACTTGTTATTCAAGTGTTCCATTTCCATCACAGAACAATTCCAGTGTTTATTATTGTGAATTCTTAGAACAGTAACCACATTTAGAGAGTGTTCTGAGCACTTTTATCTTATATACTTTAGTATTCTAAGTAGTTTCTTTTGAAACGCCATCAGAATGACGGGAATAGGAAATATAAACAGAAAACTCGGCATTTGAGACCTGTTTCAACCTATGTTCACTGTATTTTTATTCCCCGGTTTGTAATAAGGTACTTTTGACTTGTTATTCAAGTGTTCCATTTACATCACAGAACAATTCCAGTGTTTATTATTGTGAATTCATAAAACAGTAACCACATTTAGAGAGTGTTCTGAGCACTTTTATCTTATATACTTTAGTATTCTAAGGAGTTTCTTTTGAAACGCTATCAGAATGACGGGAATAGGAAATATAAGCAGTAAACTCGGCATTTGAGACCTGTTTCAACCTATGTTCACTGTATTTTTATTCCCCGGTTTGTAATAAGGTTCTTTTGACTTGTTATTCAAGTGTTCCATTTACATCACAGAAACATTCCAATGTTTATGATTGTGAATTCTTAGAACAGTAACCACATTTAGAGAGTGTTCTGAGCTCTTTTAACTTATATACTTTAGTATTCTAAGGAGTTTCTTTGAAACGCCATGAGAATGACGGGAATAGGAAATATAAACAGTAAACTCGGCATTTGAGACCTGTTTCAACCTATGTTCACTGTATTTTTATTCCCCGGTTTGTAATAAGGTTCTTTTGACTTGTTATTCAAGTGTTCCATTTACATCACAGAAACATTCCAATGTTTATGATTGTGAATTCTTAGAACAGTAACCACATTTAGAGAGTGTTCTGAGCTCTTTTAACTTATATACTTTAGTATTCTAAGGAGTTTCTTTGAAACGCCATCAGAATGACGGGAATAGGAAATATAAACAGTAAACTCGGTATTTGAGACCTGTTTCAACCTATGTTCACTGTATTTTTATTCCCCGGTTTGTAATAAGGTTCCTTTGACTTGTTATTCAAGTGTTCCATTTACATCACAGAACAATTCCAGTGTTTATTATTGTGAATTCTTAGAACAGTAACCACATTTAGAGAGTGTTCTGAGCACTTTTATCTTATATACTTTAGTATTCTAAGGAGTTTCTTTTGAAACGCCATCAGAATGACGGGAATAGGAAATATAAACAGAAAACTCGGCATTTGAGACCTGTTTCAACCTATGTTCACTGTATTTTTATTCCCCGGTTTGTAATAAGGTACTTTTGACTTGTTATTCAAGTGTTCCATTTACATCACAGAACAATTCCAGTGTTTATTATTGTGAATTCATAAAACAGTAACCACATTTAGAGAGTGTTCTGAGCACTTTTATCTTATATACTTTAGTATTCTAAGGAGTTTCTTTTGAAACGCCATCAGAATGACGGGAATAGGAAATATAAGCTGTAAACTCGGCATTTGAGACCTGTTTCAACCTATGTTCACTGTATTTTTATTCCCCGGTTTGTAATAAGGTTCTTTTGACTTGTTATTCAAGTGTTCCATTTACATCACAGAAACTTTCCAATGTTTATGATTGTGAATTCTTGAAACAGTAACCACATTTAGAGAGTGTTCTGAGCTCTTTTAACTTATATACTTTAGTATTCTAAGGAGATTCTTTTAAAACGCCATCAGAATGACGGGAATAGGAAATATAAGCAGTAAACTCGGCATTTGGGACCTGTTTCAACCTATGTTCACTGTATTTTTATTCCCCGGTTTGTAATAAGGTTCTTTTGACTTGTTATTCAAGTGTTCCATTTACATCACAGAAACATTCCAATGTTTATGATTGTGAATTCTTAGAACAGTAACCACATTTAGAGAGTGTTCTGAGCACTTTTATCTTATATACTTTAGTATTCTAAGGAGTTTCTTTTGAAACGCCATCAGAATGACGGGAATAGGAAATATAAACAGAAAACTCGGCATTTGAGACCTGTTTCAACCTATGTTCACTGTATTTTTATTCCCCGGTTTGTAATAAGGTACTTTTGACTTGTCAGTCAAGTGTTCCATTTACATCACAGAACAATTCCAGTGTTTATTATTGTGAATTCATAAAACAGTAACCACATTTAGAGAGTGTTCTGAGCACTTTTATCTTATATACTTTAGTATTCTAAGGAGTTTCTTTTGAAACGCCATCAGAATGACGGGAATAGGAAATATAAGCAGTAAACTCGGCATTTGAGACCTGTTTCAACCTATGTTCACTGTATTTTTATTCCCCGGTTTGTAATAAGGTTCTTTTGACTTGTTATTCAAGTGTTCCATTTACATCATAGAAACATTCCAATGTTTATGATTGTGAATTCTTAGAACAGTAACCACATTTAGAGAGTGTTCTGAGCTCTTTTAACTTATATACTTTAGTATTCTAAGGAGATTCTTTTAAAACGCCATCAGAATGACGGGAATAGGAAACGTAAACAGTAAACTCGGCATTTGAGACCTGTTTCAACCTATGTTCACTGTATTTTTATTCCCCGGTTTGTAATAAGGTTCTTTTGACTTGTTATTCAAGTGTTCCATTTACATCACAGAAACATTCCAATGTTTATGATTGTGAATTCTTAGAACAGTAACCACAGTTAGAGAGTGTTCTGTGCTCTTTTAACTTATATACTTTAGTATTCTAAGGAGTTTCTTTAAAAACACCATCAGAGTGACGGGAATAGGAAATGTTAACAGTAAACTCGGCATTTGAGAGTTGTTTCAACCTATGTTCACTGTATTTTTATTCCCCAGTTTGTAATAAGGTTCTTTTGACTTGTTATTCAAGTGTTCCATTTACATCACAGAAACATTCCAATGTTTATGATTGTGAATTCTTAGAACAGTAACCACATTGACAGAGTGTTCTGAGATCAAATTTCTTATATTCTTAAGCATTCTAAGTACTTTCTTTAAACACGCCATCAGAATGACGGGGATTGTAATTTTAAATAGTAAACTCACCATTACAGAGTTATCTGAACGTGTGTTCAGTGTATTTTTGTTCCCCGTTTTGTAATAAGGTTCTTTTGACTTGTTATTCAAGTGTTCCATTTACATCACAGAACAATTCCAGTGTGTATTATTGTGAATTCTTAGAACAGTAACCACAGTTAGAGAGAGTTCTGTGCTCTTTTAACTTATATACTTTAGTATTCTAAGGAGTTTCTTTTAAAACGCCATCAGAATGACGGGAATAGGAAATGTAAACAGTAAACTTGGCATTTGAGACCTGTTTCAACCTATGTTCACTGTATTTTTATTCCCCGGTTTGTAATAAGGTACTTTTGACTTGTTATTCAAGTGTTCCATTTCCATCACAGAACAATTCCAGTGTTTATTATTGTGAATTCTTAGAACAGTAACCACATTTAGAGAGTGTTCTGAGCACTTTTATCTTATATACTTTAGTATTCTAAGGAGTTTCTTTTGAAACGCCATCAGAATGACGGGAATAGGAAATATAAACAGAAAACTCGGCATTTGAGACCTGTTTCAACCTATGTTCACTGTATTTTTATTCCCCGGTTTGTAATAAGGTACTTTTGACTTGTTATTCAAGTGTTCCATTTACATCACAGAACAATTCCAGTGTTTATTATTGTGAATTCATAAAACAGTAACCACATTTAGAGAGTGTTCTGAGCACTTTTATCTTATATACTTTAGTATTCTAAGGAGTTTCTTTTGAAACGCTATCAGAATGACGGGAATAGGAAATATAAGCAGTAAACTCGGCATTTGAGACCTGTTTCAACCTATGTTCACTGTATTTTTATTCCCCGGTTTGTAATAAGGTTCTTTTGACTTGTTATTCAAGTGTTCCATTTACATCACAGAAACATTCCAATGTTTATGATTGTGAATTCTTAGAACAGTAACCACATTTAGAGAGTGTTCTGAGCTCTTTTAACTTATATACTTTAGTATTCTAAGGAGTTTCTTTGAAACGCCATCAGAATGACGGGAATAGGAAATATAAACAGTAAACTCGGCATTTGAGACCTGTTTCAACCTATGTTCACTGTATTTTTATTCCCCGGTTTGTAATAAGGTTCTTTTGACTTGTTATTCAAGTGTTCCATTTACATCACAGAAACATTCCAATGTTTATGATTGTGAATTCTTAGAACAGTAACCACATTTAGAGAGTGTTCTGAGCTCTTTTAACTTATATACTTTAGTATTCTAAGGAGTTTCTTTGAAACGCCATCAGAATGACGGGAATAGGAAATATAAACAGTAAACTCGGTATTTGAGACCTGTTTCAACCTATGTTCACTGTATTTTTATTCCCCGGTTTGTAATAAGGTTCCTTTGACTTGTTATTCAAGTGTTCCATTTACATCACAGAACAATTCCAGTGTTTATTATTGTGAATTCTTAGAACAGTAACCACATTTAGAGAGTGTTCTGAGCACTTTTATCTTATATACTTTAGTATTCTAAGGAGTTTCTTTTGAAACGCCATCAGAATGACGGGAATAGGAAATATAAACAGAAAACTCGGCATTTGAGACCTGTTTCAACCTATGTTCACTGTATTTTTATTCCCCGGTTTGTAATAAGGTACTTTTGACTTGTTATTCAAGTGTTCCATTTACATCACAGAACAATTCCAGTGTTTATTATTGTGAATTCATAAAACAGTAACCACATTTAGAGAGTGTTCTGAGCACTTTTATATTATATACTTTAGTATTCTAAGGAGTTTCTTTTGAAACGCCATCAGAATGACGGGAATAGGAAATATAAGCTGTAAACTCGGCATTTGAGACCTATTTCAACCTATGTTCACTGTATTTTTATTCCCCGGTTTGTAATAAGGTTCTTTTGACTTGTTATTCAAGTGTTCCATTTACATCACAGAAACATTCCAATGTTTATGATTGTGAATTCTTAGAACAGTAACCACATTTAGAGAGTGTTCTGAGCTCTTTTAACTTATATACTTTAGTATTCTAAGGAGATTCTTTTAAAACGCCATCAGAATGACGGGAATAGGAAATATAAGCAGTAAACTCGGCATTTGGGACCTGTTTCAACCTATGTTCACTGTATTTTTATTCCCCGGTTTGTAATAAGGTTCTTTTGACTTGTTATTCAAGTGTTCCATTTACATCACAGAAACATTCCAATGTTTATGATTGTGAATTATTAGAACAGTAACCACATTTAGAGAGTGTTCTGAGCACTTTTATCTTATATACTTTAGTATTCTAAGGAGTTTCTTTTGAAACGCCATCAGAATGACGGGAATAGGAAATATAAACAGAAAACTCGGCATTTGAGACCTGTTTCAACCTATGTTCACTGTATTTTTATTCCCCGGTTTGTAATAAGGTACTTTTGACTTGTTAGTCAAGTGTTCCATTTACATCACAGAACAATTCCAGTGTTTATTATTGTGAATTCATAAAACAGTAACCACATTTAGAGAGTGTTCTGAGCACTTTTATCTTATATACTTTAGTATTCTAAGGAGTTTCTTTTGAAACGCCATCAGAATGACGGGAATAGGAAATATAAGCAGTAAACTCGGCATTTGAGTCCTGTTTCAACCTATGTTCACTGTATTTTTATTCCCCGGTTTGTAATAAGGTTCTTTTGACTTGTTATTCAAGTGTTCCATTTACATCATAGAAACATTCCAATGTTTATGATTGTGAATTCTTAGAACAGTAACCACATTTAGAGAGTGTTCTGAGCTCTTTTAACATATATACTGTAGTATTCTAAGGAGATTCTTTTAAAACGCCATCAGAATGACGGGAATAGGAAATGTAAACAGTAAACTCGGCATTTGAGACCTGTTTCAACCTATGTTCACTGTATTTTTATTCCCCGGTTTGTAATAAGGTTCTTTTGACTTGTTATTCAAGTGTTCCATTTACATCACAGAAACATTCCAATGTTTATGATTGTGAATTCTTAGAACAGTAACCACAGTTAGAGAGTGTTCTGTGCTCTTTTAACTTATATACTTTAGTATTCTAAGGAGTTTCTTTAAAAACACCATCAGAGTGACGGGAATAGGAAATGTTAACAGTAAACTCGGCATTTGAGAGTTGTTTCAACCTATGTTCACTGTATTTTTATTCCCCGGTTTGTAATAAGGTTCTTTTGACTTGTTATTCAAGTGTTCCATTTACATCACAGAAACATTCCAATGTTTATGATTGTGAATTCTTAGAACAGTAACCACATTGACAGAGTGTTCTGAGATCAAATTTC
This sequence comes from Myotis nattereri, assembly GCF_964212035.1. Lineage (NCBI taxonomy): Eukaryota > Metazoa > Chordata > Mammalia > Chiroptera > Vespertilionidae > Myotis > Myotis nattereri. Next base: position 35,539,838 of record NC_138090.1, read on the forward strand.
TTATATTCCTAAGCATTCTAAGTACTTTCTTTAAACACGCCATCAGAATGATGGGGATTGTAATTTTAAATAGTAAACTCACCATTACAGAGTTATCTGAACGTGTGTTCAGTGTATTTTTGTTCCCCGTTTTGTAATAAGGTTCTTTTGACTTGTTATTCAAGTGTTCCATTTACATCACAGAACAATTCCAGTGTGTATTATTGTGAATTCTTAGAACAGTAACCACATTTAGAGAGTGTTCTGAGCACTTTTATCTTATATACTTTAGTATTCTAAGGAGTTTCTTTTGAAACGCCATCAGAATGACGGGAATAGGAAATATAAACAGAAAACTCGGCATTTGAGACCTGTTTCAACCTATGTTCACTGTATTTTTATTCCCCGGTTTGTAATAAGGTTCTTTTGACTTGTTATTCAAGTGTTCGATTTACATCACAGAACAATTCCAGTGTTTATTATTGTGAATTCTTAGAACAGTAACCACATTTAGAGAGTGTTCTGAGCACTTTTATCTTATATACTTTAGTATTCTAAGGAGTTTCTTTGAAACGCCATCAGAATGACGGGAATAGGAAATATAAACAGTAAACTCGGTATTTGAGACCTGTTTCAACCTATGTTCACTGTATTTTTATTCCCCGGTTTGTAATAAGGTTCTTTTGACTTGTTATTCAAGTGTTCCATTTACATCACAGAACAATTCCAGTGTGTATTATTGTGAATTCTTAGAACAGTAACCACATTTAGAGAGTGTTCTGAGCTCTTTTAACTTATATACTTTAGTATTCTAATAGATTCTTTTAAAACGCCATCAGAATGACGGGAATAGGAAATGTAAACAGTAAACTCGGCATTTGAGACCTGTTTCAACCTATGTTCACTGTATTTTTATTCCCCGGTTTGTAATAAGGTTCTTTTGACTTGTTATTCAAGTGTTCCATTTACATCACAGAAACATTCCAATGTTTATGATTGTGAATTCTTAGAACAGTAACCACATTTAGAGAGTGTTCTGAGCTCTTTTAACTTATATACTTTAGTATTCTAAGGAGTTTCTTTGAAACGCCATCAGAATGACCCGAATAGGAAATATAAACAGTAAACTCGGTATTTGAGACCTGTTTCAACCTATGTTCACTGTATTTTTATTCCCCGGTTTGTAATAAGGTTCCTTTGACTTGTTATTCAAGTGTTCCATTTACATCACAGAACAATTCCAGTGTTTATTATTGTGAATTCTTAGAACAGTAACCACATTTAGAGAGTGTTCTGAGCACTTTTATCTTATATACTTTAGTATTCTAAGGAGTTTCTTTTGAAACGCCATCAGAATGACGGGAATAGGAAATATAAACAGAAAACTCGGCATTTGAGACCTGTTTCAACCTATGTTCACTGTATTTTTATTCCCCGGTTTGTAATAAGGTACTTTTGACTTGTTATTCAAGTGTTCCATTTACATCACAGAACAATTCCAGTGTTTATTATTGTGAATTCATAAAACAGTAACCACATTTAGAGAGTGTTCTGAGCACTTTTATCTTATATACTTTAGTATTCTAAGGAGTTTCTTTTGAAACGCCATCAGAATGACGGGAATAGGAAATATAAGCTGTAAACTCGGCATTTGAGACCTGTTTCAACCTATGTTCACTGTATTTTTATTCCCCGGTTTGTAATAAGGTTCTTTTGACTTGTTATTCAAGTGTTCCATTTACATCACAGAAACATTCCAATGTTTATGATTGTGAATTCTTAGAACAGTAACCACATTTAGAGAGTGTTCTGAGCTCTTTTAACTTATATACTTTAGTATTCTAAGGAGATTCTTTTAAAACGCCATCAGAATGACGGGAATAGGAAATATAAGCAGTAAACTCGGCATTTGGGACCTGTTTCAACCTATGTTCACTGTATTTTTATTCCCCGGTTTGTAATAAGGTTCTTTTGACTTGTTATTCAAGTGTTCCATTTACATCACAGAAACATTCCAATGTTTATGATTGTGAATTCTTAGAACAGTAACCACATTTAGAGAGTGTTCTGAGCACTTTTATCTTATATACTTTAGTATTCTAAGGAGTTTCTTTTGAAACGCCATCAGAATGACGGGAATAGGAAATATAAACAGAAAACTCGGCATTTGAGACCTGTTTCAACCTATGTTCACTGTATTTTTATTCCCCGGTTTGTAATAAGGTACTTTTGACTTGTTATTCAAGTGTTCCATTTACATCACAGAACAATTCCAGTGTTTATTATTGTGAATTCATAAAACAGTAACCACATTTAGAGAGTGTTCTGAGCACTTTTATCTTATATACTTTAGTATTCTAAGGAGTTTCTTTTGAAACGCTATCAGAATGACGGGAATAGGAAATATAAGCAGTAAACTCGGCATTTGAGACCTGTTTCAACCTATGTTCACTGTATTTTTATTCCCCGGTTTGTAATAAGGTTCTTTTGACTTGTTATTCAAGTGTTCCATTTACATCACAGAAACATTCCAATGTTTATGATTGTGAATTCTTAGAACAGTAACCACAGTTAGAGAGTGTTCTGTGCTCTTTTAACTTATATACTTTAGTATTCTAAGGAGTTTCTTTAAAAACACCATCAGAGTGACGGGAATAGGAAATGTTAACAGTAAACACGGCATTTGAGACCTGTTTCAACCTATGTTCACTGTATTTTTATTCCCCGGTTTGTAATAAGGTACTTTTGACTTGTTAGTCAAGTGTTCCATTTACATCACAGAACAATTCCAGTGTTTATTATTGTGAATTCATAAAACAGTAACCACATTTAGAGAGTGTTCTGAGCACTTTTATCTTATATACTTTAGTATTCTAAGGAGTTTCTTTTGAAACGCCATCAGAATGACAGGAATAGGAAATATAAGCAGTAAACTCGGCATTTAGGACCTGTTTCAACCTATGTTCACTGTATTTTTATTCCCCGGTTTGTAATAAGGTTCTTTTGACTTGTTATTCAAGTGTTCCATTTACATCACAGAAACATTCCAATGTTTATGATTGTGAATTCTTAGAACAGTAACCACATTTAGAGAGTGTTCTGAGCTCTTTTAACTTATATACTTAGTATTCTAAGGAGATTCTTTTAAAACGCCATCAGAATGACGGGAATAGGAAATGTTAACAGTAAAGTCGGCATTTGAGACCTGTTTCAACCTATGTTCACTGTATTTTTATTCCCCGGTTTGTAATAAGGTTCTTTTGACTTGTTATTCAAGTGTTCCATTTACATCACAGAACAATTCCAGTGTTTATTATTGTGAATTCTTAGAACAGTAACCACATTTAGAGAGTGTTCTGAGCTCTTTTAACTTATATACTTTAGTATTCTAAGGAGTTTCTTTGAAACGCCATCAGAATGACGGGAATAGGAAATATAAACAGTAAACTCGGCATTTGAGACCTGTTTCAACCTATGTTCACTGTATTTTTATTCCCCGGTTTGTAATAAGGTTCTTTTGACTTGTTATTCAAGTGTTCCATTTACATCACAGAAACATTCCAATGTTTATGATTGTGAATTCTTAGAACAGTAACCACATTTAGAGAGTGTTCTGAGCTCTTTTAACTTATATACTTTAGTATTCTAAGGAGTTTCTTTGAAACGCCATCAGAATGACGGGAATAGGAAATATAAACAGTAAACTCGGTATTTGAGACCTGTTTCAACCTATGTTCACTGTATTTTTATTCCCCGGTTTGTAATAAGGTTCCTTTGACTTGTTATTCAAGTGTTCCATTTACATCACAGAACAATTCCAGTGTTTATTATTGTGAATTCTTAGAACAGTAACCACATTTAGAGAGTGTTCTGAGCACTTTTATCTTATATACTTTAGTATTCTAAGGAGTTTCTTTTGAAACGCCATCAGAATGACGGGAATAGGAAATATAAACAGAAAACTCGGCATTTGAGACCTGTTTCAACCTATGTTCACTGTATTTTTATTCCCCGGTTTGTAATAAGGTACTTTTGACTTGTTATTCAAGTGTTCCATTTACATCACAGAACAATTCCAGTGTTTATTATTGTGAATTCATAAAACAGTAACCACATTTAGAGAGTGTTCTGAGCACTTTTATCTTATATACTTTAGTATTCTAAGGAGTTTCTTTTGAAACGCCATCAGAATGACGGGAATAGGAAATATAAACAGAAAACTCGGCATTTGAGACCTGTTTCAACCTATGTTCACTGTATTTTTATTCCCCGGTTTGTAATAAGGTACTTTTGACTTGTCAGTCAAGTGTTCCATTTACATCACAGAACAATTCCAGTGTTTATTATTGTGAATTCATAAAACAGTAACCACATTTAGAGAGTGTTCTGAGCACTTTTATCTTATATACTTTAGTATTCTAAGGAGTTTCTTTTGAAACGCCATCAGAATGACGGGAATAGGAAATATAAGCAGTAAACTCGGCATTTGAGACCTGTTTCAACCTATGTTCACTGTATTTTTATTCCCCGGTTTGTAATAAGGTTCTTTTGACTTGTTATTCAAGTGTTCCATTTACATCATAGAAACATTCCAATGTTTATGATTGTGAATTCTTAGAACAGTAACCACATTTAGAGAGTGTTCTGAGCTCTTTTAACTTATATACTTTAGTATTCTAAGGAGATTCTTTTAAAACGCCATCAGAATGACGGGAATAGGAAACGTAAACAGTAAACTCGGCATTTGAGACCTGTTTCAACCTATGTTCACTGTATTTTTATTCCCCGGTTTGTAATAAGGTTCTTTTGACTTGTTATTCAAGTGTTCCATTTACATCACAGAAACATTCCAATGTTTATGATTGTGAATTCTTAGAACAGTAACCACAGTTAGAGAGTGTTCTGTGCTCTTTTAACTTATATACTTTAGTATTCTAAGGAGTTTCTTTAAAAACACCATCAGAGTGACGGGAATAGGAAATGTTAACAGTAAACTCGGCATTTGAGAGTTGTTTCAACCTATGTTCACTGTATTTTTATTCCCCAGTTTGTAATAAGGTTCTTTTGACTTGTTATTCAAGTGTTCCATTTACATCACAGAAACATTCCAATGTTTATGATTGTGAATTCTTAGAACAGTAACCACATTGACAGAGTGTTCTGAGATCAAATTTCTTATATTCTTAAGCATTCTAAGTACTTTCTTTAAACACGCCATCAGAATGACGGGGATTGTAATTTTAAATAGTAAACTCACCATTACAGAGTTATCTGAACGTGTGTTCAGTGTATTTTTGTTCCCCGTTTTGTAATAAGGTTCTTTTGACTTGTTATTCAAGTGTTCCATTTACATCACAGAACAATTCCAGTGTGTATTATTGTGAATTCTTAGAACAGTAACCACAGTTAGAGAGAGTTCTGTGCTCTTTTAACTTATATACTTTAGTATTCTAAGGAGTTTCTTTTAAAACGCCATCAGAATGACGGGAATAGGAAATGTAAACAGTAAACTTGGCATTTGAGACCTGTTTCAACCTATGTTCACTGTATTTTTATTCCCCGGTTTGTAATAAGGTACTTTTGACTTGTTATTCAAGTGTTCCATTTCCATCACAGAACAATTCCAGTGTTTATTATTGTGAATTCTTAGAACAGTAACCACATTTAGAGAGTGTTCTGAGCACTTTTATCTTATATACTTTAGTATTCTAAGGAGTTTCTTTTGAAACGCCATCAGAATGACGGGAATAGGAAATATAAACAGAAAACTCGGCATTTGAGACCTGTTTCAACCTATGTTCACTGTATTTTTATTCCCCGGTTTGTAATAAGGTACTTTTGACTTGTTATTCAAGTGTTCCATTTACATCACAGAACAATTCCAGTGTTTATTATTGTGAATTCATAAAACAGTAACCACATTTAGAGAGTGTTCTGAGCACTTTTATCTTATATACTTTAGTATTCTAAGGAGTTTCTTTTGAAACGCTATCAGAATGACGGGAATAGGAAATATAAGCAGTAAACTCGGCATTTGAGACCTGTTTCAACCTATGTTCACTGTATTTTTATTCCCCGGTTTGTAATAAGGTTCTTTTGACTTGTTATTCAAGTGTTCCATTTACATCACAGAAACATTCCAATGTTTATGATTGTGAATTCTTAGAACAGTAACCACATTTAGAGAGTGTTCTGAGCTCTTTTAACTTATATACTTTAGTATTCTAAGGAGTTTCTTTGAAACGCCATCAGAATGACGGGAATAGGAAATATAAACAGTAAACTCGGCATTTGAGACCTGTTTCAACCTATGTTCACTGTATTTTTATTCCCCGGTTTGTAATAAGGTTCTTTTGACTTGTTATTCAAGTGTTCCATTTACATCACAGAAACATTCCAATGTTTATGATTGTGAATTCTTAGAACAGTAACCACATTTAGAGAGTGTTCTGAGCTCTTTTAACTTATATACTTTAGTATTCTAAGGAGTTTCTTTGAAACGCCATCAGAATGACGGGAATAGGAAATATAAACAGTAAACTCGGCATTTGAGACCTGTTTCAACCTATGTTCACTGTATTTTTATTCCCCGGTTTGTAATAAGGTTCCTTTGACTTGTTATTCAAGTGTTCCATTTACATCACAGAAACATTCCAATGTTGATGATTGTGAATTCTTAGAACAGTAACCACATTGACAGAGTGTTCTGAGATCAAATTTCTTATATTCCTTAGCATTCTAAGTACTTTCTTTAAACACGCCATCAGAATGACGGGGATTGTAATTTTAAATAGTAAACTCACCATTACAGAGTTATCTGAACGTGTGTTCAGTGTATTTTTGTTCCCCGTTTTGTAATAAGGTTCTTTTGACTTGTTATTCAAGTGTTCCATTTACATCACAGAACAATTCCAGTGTGTATTATTGTGAATTCTTAGAACAGTAACCACATTTAGAGAGTGTTCTGAGCACTTTTATCTTATATACTTTAGTATTCTAAGGAGTTTCTTTTGAAACGCCATCAGAATGACGGGAATAGGAAATATAAACAGAAAACTCGGCATTTGAGACCTGTTTCAACCTATGTTCACTGTATTTTTATTCCCCGGTTTGTAATAAGGTTCTTTTGACTTGTTATTCAAGTGTTCCATTTACATCACAGAAACATTCCAATGTTTATGATTGTGAATTCTTAGAACAGTAACCACATTTAGAGAGTGTTCTGAGCTCTTTTAACTTATATACTTTAGTATTCTAAGGAGATTCTTTTAAAACGCCATCAGAATGACGGGAATAGGAAATATAAACAGAAAACTCGGCATTTGAGACCTGTTTCAACCTATGTTCACTGTATTTTTATTCCCCGGTTTGTAATAAGGTACTTTTGACTTGTTATTCAAGTGTTCCATTTACATCACAGAAACATTCCAATGTTTATGATTGTGAATTCTTAGAACAGTAACCACATTTAGAGAGTGTTCTGAGCACTTTTATCTTATATAGTTTAGTATTCTAAGGAGTTTCTTTAAAAACACCATCAGAGTGACGGGAATAGGAAATGTTAACAGTAAAGTCGGCATTTGAGACCTGTTTCAACCTATGTTCACTGTATTTTTATTCCCCGGTTTGTAATAAGGTTCTTTTGACTTGTTATTCAAGTGTTCCATTTACATCACAGAACAATTCCAGTGTTTATTATTGTGAATTCTTAGAACAGTAACCACATTTAGAGAGTGTTCTGAGCTCTTTTAACTTATATACTTTAGTATTCTAAGGAGTTTCTTTGAAACGCCATCAGAATGACGGGAATAGGAAATATAAACAGTAAACTCGGCATTTGAGACCTGTTTCAACCTATGTTCACTGTATTTTTATTCCCCGGTTTGTAATAAGGTTCTTTTGACTTGTTATTCAAGTGTTCCATTTACATCACAGAAACATTCCAATGTTTATGATTGTGAATTCTTAGAACAGTAACCACATTTAGAGAGTGTTCTGAGCTCTTTTAACTTATATACTTTAGTATTCTAAGGAGTTTCTTTGAAACGCCATCAGAATGACGGGAATAGGAAATATAAACAGTAAACTCGGTATTTGAGACCTGTTTCAACCTATGTTCACTGTATTTTTATTCCCCGGTTTGTAATAAGGTTCCTTTGACTTGTTATTCAAGTGTTCCATTTACATCACAGAACAATTCCAGTGTTTATTATTGTGAATTCTTAGAACAGTAACCACATTTAGAGAGTGTTCTGAGCACTTTTATCTTATATACTTTAGTATTCTAAGGAGTTTCTTTTGAAACGCCATCAGAATGACGGGAATAGGAAATATAAACAGAAAACTCGGCATTTGAGACCTGTTTCAACCTATGTTCACTGTATTTTTATTCCCCGGTTTGTAATAAGGTACTTTTGACTTGTTATTCAAGTGTTCCATTTACATCACAGAACAATTCCAGTGTTTATTATTGTGAATTCATAAAACAGTAACCACATTTAGAGAGTGTTCTGAGCACTTTTATCTTATATACTTTAGTATTCTAAGGAGTTTCTTTTGAAACGCCATCAGAATGACGGGAATAGGAAATATAAACAGAAAACTCGGCATTTGAGACCTGTTTCAACCTATGTTCACTGTATTTTTATTCCCCGGTTTGTAATAAGGTACTTTTGACTTGTCAGTCAAGTGTTCCATTTACATCACAGAACAATTCCAGTGTTTATTATTGTGAATTCATAAAACAGTAACCACATTTAGAGAGTGTTCTGAGCACTTTTATCTTATATACTTTAGTATTCTAAGGAGTTTCTTTTGAAACGCCATCAGAATGACGGGAATAGGAAATATAAGCAGTAAACTCGGCATTTGAGACCTGTTTCAACCTATGTTCACTGTATTTTTATTCCCCGGTTTGTAATAAGGTTCGTTTGACTTGTTATTCAAGTGTTCCATTTACATCATAGAAACATTCCAATGTTTATGATTGTGAATTCTTAGAACAGTAACCACATTTAGAGAGTGTTCTGAGCTCTTTTAACTTATATACTTTAGTATTCTAAGGAGATTCTTTTAAAACGCCATCAGAATGACGGGAATAGGAAACGTAAACAGTAAACTCGGCATTTGAGACCTGTTTCAACCTATGTTCACTGTATTTTTATTCCCCGGTTTGTAATAAGGTTCTTTTGACTTGTTATTCAAGTGTTCCATTTACATCACAGAAACATTCCAATGTTTATGATTGTGAATTCTTAGAACAGTAACCACAGTTAGAGAGTGTTCTGTGCTCTTTTAACTTATATACTTTAGTATTCTAAGGAGTTTCTTTAAAAACACCATCAGAGTGACGGGAATAGGAAATGTTAACAGTAAACTCGGCATTTGAGAGTTGTTTCAACCTATGTTCACTGTATTTTTATTCCCCAGTTTGTAATAAGGTTCTTTTGACTTGTTATTCAAGTGTTCCATTTACATCACAGAAACATTCCAATGTTTATGATTGTGAATTCTTAGAACAGTAACCACATTGACAGAGTGTTCTGAGATCAAATTTCTTATATTCTTAAGCATTCTAAGTACTTTCTTTAAACACGCCATCAGAATGACGGGGATTGTAATTTTAAATAGTAAACTCACCATTACAGAGTTATCTGAACGTGTGTTCAGTGTATTTTTGTTCCCCGTTTTGTAATAAGGTTCTTTTGACTTGTTATTCAAGTGTTCCATTTACATCACAGAACAATTCCAGTGTGTATTATTGTGAATTCTTAGAACAGTAACCACAGTTAGAGAGAGTTCTGTGCTCTTTTAACTTATATACTTTAGTATTCTAAGGAGTTTCTTTTAAAACGCCATCAGAATGACGGGAATAGGAAATGTAAACAGTAAACTTGGCATTTGAGACCTGTTTCAACCTATGTTCACTGTATTTTTATTCCCCGGTTTGTAATAAGGTACTTTTGACTTGTTATTCAAGTGTTCCATTTCCATCACAGAACAATTCCAGTGTTTATTATTGTGAATTCTTAGAACAGTAACCACATTTAGAGAGTGTTCTGAGCACTTTTATCTTATATACTTTAGTATTCTAAGGAGTTTCTTTTGAAACGCCATCAGAATGACGGGAATAGGAAATATAAACAGAAAACTCGGCATTTGAGACCTGTTTCAACCTATGTTCACTGTATTTTTATTCCCCGGTTTGTAATAAGGTACTTTTGACTTGTTATTCAAGTGTTCCATTTACATCACAGAACAATTCCAGTGTTTATTATTGTGAATTCATAAAACAGTAACCACATTTAGAGAGTGTTCTGAGCACTTTTATCTTATATACTTTAGTATTCTAAGGAGTTTCTTTTGAAACGCTATCAGAATGACGGGAATAGGAAATATAAGCAGTAAACTCGGCATTTGAGACCTGTTTCAACCTATGTTCACTGTATTTTTATTCCCCGGTTTGTAATAAGGTTCTTTTGACTTGTTATTCAAGTGTTCCATTTACATCACAGAAACATTCCAATGTTTATGATTGTGAATTCTTAGAACAGTAACCACATTTAGAGAGTGTTCTGAGCTCTTTTAACTTATATACTTTAGTATTCTAAGGAGTTTCTTTGAAACGCCATCAGAATGACGGGAATAGGAAATATAAACAGTAAACTCGGCATTTGAGACCTGTTTCAACCTATGTTCACTGTATTTTTATTCCCCGGTTTGTAATAAGGTTCTTTTGACTTGTTATTCAAGTGTTCCATTTACATCACAGAAACATTCCAATGTTTATGATTGTGAATTCTTAGAACAGTAACCACATTTAGAGAGTGTTCTGAGCTCTTTTAACTTATATACTTTAGTATTCTAAGGAGTTTCTTTGAAACGCCATCAGAATGACGGGAATAGGAAATATAAACAGTAAACTCGGTATTTGAGACCTGTTTCAACCTATGTTCACTGTATTTTTATTCCCCGGTTTGTAATAAGGTTCCTTTGACTTGTTATTCAAGTGTTCCATTTACATCACAGAACAATTCCAGTGTTTATTATTGTGAATTCTTAGAACAGTAACCACATTTAGAGAGTGTTCTGAGCACTTTTATCTTATATACTTTAGTATTCTAAGGAGTTTCTTTTGAAACGCCATCAGAATGACGGGAATAGGAAATATAAACAGAAAACTCGGCATTTGAGACCTGTTTCAACCTATGTTCACTGTATTTTTATTCCCCGGTTTGTAATAAGGTACTTTTGACTTGTTATTCAAGTGTTCCATTTACATCACAGAACAATTCCAGTGTTTATTATTGTGAATTCATAAAACAGTAACCACATTTAGAGAGTGTTCTGAGCACTTTTACCTTATATACTTTAGTATTCTAAGGAGTTTCTTTTGAAACGCCATCAGAATGACGGGAATAGGAAATATAAGCTGTAAACTCGGCATTTGAGACCTGTTTCAACCTATGTTCACTGTATTTTTATTCCCCGGTTTGTAATAAGGTTCTTTTGACTTGTTATTCAAGTGTTCCATTTACATCACAGAAACATTCCAATGTTTATGATTGTGAATTCTTAGAACAGTAACCACATTTAGAGAGTGTTCTGAGCTCTTTTAACTTATATACTTTAGTATTCTAAGGAGATTCTTTTAAAACGCCATCAGAATGACGGGAATAGGAAATATAAGCAGTAAACTCGGCATTTGGGACCTGTTTCAACCTATGTTCACTGTATTTTTATTCCCCGGTTTGTAATAAGGTTCTTTTGACTTGTTATTCAAGTGTTCCATTTACATCACAGAAACATTCCAATGTTTATGATTGTGAATTCTTAGAACAGTAACCACAGTTAGAGAGTGTTCTGTGCTCTTTTAACTTATATACTTTAGTATTCTAAGGAGTTTCTTTAAAAACACCATCAGAGTGACGGGAATAGGAAATGTTAACAGTAAACTCGGCATTTGAGAGTTGTTTCAACCTATGTTCACTGTATTTTTATTCCCCAGTTTGTAATAAGGTTCTTTTGACTTGTTATTCAAGTGTTCCATTTACATCACAGAAACATTCCAATGTTTATGATTGTGAATTCTTAGAACAGTAACCACATTGACAGAGTGTTCTGAGATCAAATTTCTTATATTCTTAAGCATTCTAAGTACTTTCTTTAAACACGCCATCAGAATGACGGGGATTGTAATTTTAAATAGTAAACTCACCATTACAGAGTTATCTGAACGTGTGTTCAGTGTATTTTTGTTCCCCGTTTTGTAATAAGGTTCTTTTGACTTGTTATTCAAGTGTTCCATTTACATCACAGAACAATTCCAGTGTGTATTATTGTGAATTCTTAGAACAGTAACCACAGTTAGAGAGAGTTCTGTGCTCTTTTAACTTATATACTTTAGTATTCTAAGGAGTTTCTTTTAAAACGCCATCAGAATGACGGGAATAGGAAATGTAAACAGTAAACTTGGCATTTGAGACCTGTTTCAACCTATGTTCACTGTATTTTTATTCCCCGGTTTGTAATAAGGTACTTTTGACTTGTTATTCAAGTGTTCCATTTCCATCACAGAACAATTCCAGTGTTTATTATTGTGAATTCTTAGAACAGTAACCACATTTAGAGAGTGTTCTGAGCACTTTTATCTTATATACTTTAGTATTCTAAGGAGTTTCTTTTGAAACGCCATCAGAATGACGGGAATAGGAAATATAAACAGAAAACTCGGCATTTGAGACCTGTTTCAACCTATGTTCACTGTATTTTTATTCCCCGGTTTGTAATAAGGTACTTTTGACTTGTTATTCAAGTGTTCCATTTACATCACAGAACAATTCCAGTGTTTATTATTGTGAATTCATAAAACAGTAACCACATTTAGAGAGTGTTCTGAGCACTTTTATCTTATATACTTTAGTATTCTAAGGAGTTTCTTTTGAAACGCTATCAGAATGACGGGAATAGGAAATATAAGCAGTAAACTCGGCATTTGAGACCTGTTTCAACCTATGTTCACTGTATTTTTATTCCCCGGTTTGTAATAAGGTTCTTTTGACTTGTTATTCAAGTGTTCCATTTACATCACAGAAACATTCCAATGTTTATGATTGTGAATTCTTAGAACAGTAACCACATTTAGAGAGTGTTCTGAGCTCTTTTAACTTATATACTTTAGTATTCTAAGGAGTTTCTTTGAAACGCCATCAGAATGACGGGAATAGGAAATATAAACAGTAAACTCGGCATTTGAGACCTGTTTCAACCTATGTTCACTGTATTTTTATTCCCCGGTTTGTAATAAGGTTCTTTTGACTTGTTATTCAAGTGTTCCATTTACATCACAGAAACATTCCAATGTTTATGATTGTGAATTCTTAGAACAGTAACCACATTTAGAGAGTGTTCTGAGCTCTTTTAACTTATATACTTTAGTATTCTAAGGAGTTTCTTTGAAACGCCATCAGAATGACGGGAATAGGAAATATAAACAGTAAACTCGGTATTTGAGACCTGTTTCAACCTATGTTCACTGTATTTTTATTCCCCGGTTTGTAATAAGGTTCCTTTGACTTGTTATTCAAGTGTTCCATTTACATCACAGAACAATTCCAGTGTTTATTATTGTGAATTCTTAGAACAGTAACCACATTTAGAGAGTGTTCTGAGCACTTTTATCTTATATACTTTAGTATTCTAAGGAGTTTCTTTTGAAACGCCATCAGAATGACGGGAATAGGAAATATAAACAGAAAACTCGGCATTTGAGACCTGTTTCAACCTATGTTCACTGTATTTTTATTCCCCGGTTTGTAATAAGGTACTTTTGACTTGTTATTCAAGTGTTCCATTTACATCACAGAACAATTCCAGTGTTTATTATTGTGAATTCATAAAACAGTAACCACATTTAGAGAGTGTTCTGAGCACTTTTACCTTATATACTTTAGTATTCTAAGGAGTTTCTTTTGAAACGCCATCAGAATGACGGGAATAGGAAATATAAGCTGTAAACTCGGCATTTGAGACCTGTTTCAACCTATGTTCACTGTATTTTTATTCCCCGGTTTGTAATAAGGTTCTTTTGACTTGTTATTCAAGTGTTCCATTTACATCACAGAAACATTCCAATGTTTATGATTGTGAATTCTTAGAACAGTAACCACATTTAGAGAGTGTTCTGAGCTCTTTTAACTTATATACTTTAGTATTCTAAGGAGTTTCTTTGAAACGCCATCAGAATGACGGGAATAGGAAATATAAACAGTAAACTCGGTATTTGAGACCTGTTTCAACCTATGTTCACTGTATTTTTATTCCCCGGTTTGTAATAAGGTTCCTTTGACTTGTTATTCAAGTGTTCCATTTACATCACAGAACAATTCCAGTGTTTATTATTGTGAATTCTTAGAACAGTAACCACATTTAGAGAGTGTTCTGAGCACTTTTATCTTATATACTTTAGTATTCTAAGGAGTTTCTTTTGAAACGCCATCAGAATGACGGGAATAGGAAATATAAACAGAAAACTCGGCATTTGAGACCTGTTTCAACCTATGTTCACTGTATTTTTATTCCCCGGTTTGTAATAAGGTACTTTTGACTTGTTATTCAAGTGTTCCATTTACATCACAGAACAATTCCAGTGTTTATTATTGTGAATTCATAAAACAGTAACCACATTTAGAGAGTGTTCTGAGCACTTTTACCTTATATACTTTAGTATTCTAAGGAGTTTCTTTTGAAACGCCATCAGAATGACGGGAATAGGAAATATAAGCTGTAAACTCGGCATTTGAGACCTGTTTCAACCTATGTTCACTGTATTTTTATTCCCCGGTTTGTAATAAGGTTCTTTTGACTTGTTATTCAAGTGTTCCATTTACATCACAGAAACATTCCAATGTTTATGATTGTGAATTCTTAGAACAGTAACCACATTTAGAGAGTGTTCTGAGCTCTTTTAACTTATATACTTTAGTATTCTAAGGAGATTCTTTTAAAACGCCATCAGAATGACGGGAATAGGAAATATAAGCAGTAAACTCGGCATTTGGGACCTGTTTCAACCTATGTTCACTGTATTTTTATTCCCCGGTTTGTAATAAGGTTCTTTTGACTTGTTATTCAAGTGTTCCATTTACATCACAGAAACATTCCAATGTTTATGATTGTGAATTATTAGAACAGTAACCACATTTAGAGAGTGTTCTGAGCACTTTTATCTTATATACTTTAGTATTCTAAGGAGTTTCTTTTGAAACGCCATCAGAATGACGGGAATAGGAAATATAAACAGAAAACTCGGCATTTGAGACCTGTTTCAACCTATGTTCACTGTATTTTTATTCCCCGGTTTGTAATAAGGTACTTTTGACTTGTTAGTCAAGTGTTCCATTTACATCACAGAACAATTCCAGTGTTTATTATTGTGAATTCATAAAACAGTAACCACATTTAGAGAGTGTTCTGAGCACTTTTATCTTATATACTTTAGTATTCTAAGGAGTTTCTTTTGAAACGCCATCAGAATGACGGGAATAGGAAATATAAGCAGTAAACTCGGCATTTGAGTCCTGTTTCAACCTATGTTCACTGTATTTTTATTCCCCGGTTTGTAATAAGGTTCTTTTGACTTGTTATTCAAGTGTTCCATTTACATCATAGAAACATTCCAATGTTTATGATTGTGAATTCTTAGAACAGTAACCACATTTAGAGAGTGTTCTGAGCTCTTTTAACTTATATACTTTAGTATTCTAAGGAGATTCTTTTAAAACGCCATCAGAATGACGGGAATAGGAAATGTAAACAGTAAACTCGGCATTTGAGACCTGTTTCAACCTATGTTCACTGTATTTTTATTCCCCGGTTTGTAATAAGGTTCTTTTGACTTGTTATTCAAGTGTTCCATTTACATCACAGAAACATTCCAATGTTTATGATTGTGAATTCTTAGAACAGTAACCACAGTTAGAGAGTGTTCTGTGCTCTTTTAACTTATATACTTTAGTATTCTAAGGAGTTTCTTTAAAAACACCATCAGAGTGACGGGAATAGGAAATGTTAACAGTAAACTCGGCATTTGAGAGTTGTTTCAACCTATGTTCACTGTATTTTTATTCCCCGGTTTGTAATAAGGTTCTTTTGACTTGTTATTCAAGTGTTCCATTTACATCACAGAAACATTCCAATGTTTATGATTGTGAATTCTTAGAACAGTAACCACATTGACAGAGTGTTCTGAGATCAAATTTCTTATATTCCTAAGCATTCTAAGTACTTTCTTTAAACACGCCATCAGAATGATGGGGATTGTAATTTTAAATAGTAAACTCACCATTACAGAGTTATCTGAACGTGTGTTCAGTGTATTTTTGTTCCCCGTTTTGTAATAAGGTTCTTTTGACTTGTTATTCAAGTGTTCCATTTACATCACAGAACAATTCCAGTGTGTATTATTGTGAATTCTTAGAACAGTAACCACATTTAGAGAGTGTTCTGAGCACTTTTATCTTATATACTTTAGTATTCTAAGGAGTTTCTTTTGAAACGCCATCAGAATGACGGGAATAGGAAATATAAACAGAAAACTCGGCATTTGAGACCTGTTTCAACCTATGTTCACTGTATTTTTATTCCCCGGTTTGTAATAAGGTTCTTTTGACTTGTTATTCAAGTGTTCCATTTACATCACAGAAACATTCCAATGTTTATGATTGTGAATTCTTAGAACAGTAACCACATTTAGAGAGTGTTCTGAGCTCTTTTAACTTATATACTTTAGTATTCTAAGGAGATTCTTTTAAAACGCCCTCAGAATGACGGGAATAGGAAATGTAAACAGTAAACTCGGCATTTGAGTCCTGTTTCAACCTATGTTCACTGTATTTTTATTCCCCGGTTTGTAATAAGGTTCTTTTGACTTGTTATTCAAGTGTTCCATTTACATCACAGAAACATTCCAATGTTTATGATTGTGAATTCTTAGAACAGTAACCACAGTTAGAAAGTGTTCTGTGCTCTTTTAACTTATATAGTTTAGTATTCTAAGAAGTTTCTTTAAAAACACCATCAGAGTGACGGGAATAGGAAATGTTAACAGTAAAGTCGGCATTTGAGACCTGTTTCAACCTATGTTCACTGTATTTTTATTCCCCGGTTTGTAATAAGGTTCTTTTGACTTGTTATTCAAGTGTTCGATTTACATCACAGAACAATTCCAGTGTTTATTATTGTGAATTCTTAGAACAGTAACCACATTTAGAGAGTGTTCTGAGCACTTTTATCTTATATACTTTAGTATTCTAAGGAGTTTCTTTGAAACGCCATCAGAATGACGGGAATAGGAAATATAAACAGTAAACTCGGTATTTGAGACCTGTTTCAACCTATGTTCACTGTATTTTTATTCCCCGGTTTGTAATAAGGTTCTTTTGACTTGTTATTCAAGTGTTCCATTTACATCACAGAACAATTCCAGTGTGTATTATTGTGAATTCTTAGAACAGTAACCACATTTAGAGAGTGTTCTGAGCTCTTTTAACTTATATACTTTAGTATTCTAATAGATTCTTTTAAAACGCCATCAGAATGACGGGAATAGGAAATGTAAACAGTAAACTCGGCATTTGAGACCTGTTTCAACCTATGTTCACTGTATTTTTATTCCCCGGTTTGTAATAAGGTTCTTTTGACTTGTTATTCAAGTGTTCCATTTACATCACAGAAACATTCCAATGTTTATGATTGTGAATTCTTAGAACAGTAACCACATTTAGAGAGTGTTCTGAGCTCTTTTAACTTATATACTTTAGTATTCTAAGGAGTTTCTTTGAAACGCCATCAGAATGACCCGAATAGGAAATATAAACAGTAAACTCGGTATTTGAGACCTGTTTCAACCTATGTTCACTGTATTTTTATTCCCCGGTTTGTAATAAGGTTCCTTTGACTTGTTATTCAAGTGTTCCATTTACATCACAGAACAATTCCAGTGTTTATTATTGTGAATTCTTAGAACAGTAACCACATTTAGAGAGTGTTCTGAGCACTTTTATCTTATATACTTTAGTATTCTAAGGAGTTTCTTTTGAAACGCCATCAGAATGACGGGAATAGGAAATATAAACAGAAAACTCGGCATTTGAGACCTGTTTCAACCTATGTTCACTGTATTTTTATTCCCCGGTTTGTAATAAGGTACTTTTGACTTGTTATTCAAGTGTTCCATTTACATCACAGAACAATTCCAGTGTTTATTATTGTGAATTCATAAAACAGTAACCACATTTAGAGAGTGTTCTGAGCACTTTTATCTTATATACTTTAGTATTCTAAGGAGTTTCTTTTGAAACGCCATCAGAATGATGGGAATAGGAAATATAAGCTGTAAACTCGGCATTTGAGACCTGTTTCAACCTATGTTCACTGTATTTTTATTCCCCGGTTTGTAATAAGGTTCTTTTGACTTGTTATTCAAGTGTTCCATTTACATCACAGAAACATTCCAATGTTTATGATTGTGAATTCTTAGAACAGTAACCACATTTAGAGAGTGTTCTGAGCTCTTTTAACTTATATACTTTAGTATTCTAAGGAGATTCTTTTAAAACGCCATCAGAATGACGGGAATAGGAAATATAAGCAGTAAACTCGGCATTTGGGACCTGTTTCAACCTATGTTCACTGTATTTTTATTCCCCGGTTTGTAATAAGGTTCTTTTGACTTGTTATTCAAGTGTTCCATTTACATCACAGAAACATTCCAATGTTTATGATTGTGAATTCTTAGAACAGTAACCACATTTAGAGAGTGTTCTGAGCACTTTTATCTTATATACTTTAGTATTCTAAGGAGTTTCTTTTGAAACGCCATCAGAATGACGGGAATAGGAAATATAAACAGAAAACTCGGCATTTGAGACCTGTTTCAACCTATGTTCACTGTATTTTTATTCCCCGGTTTGTAATAAGGTACTTTTGACTTGTTATTCAAGTGTTCCATTTACATCACAGAACAATTCCAGTGTTTATTATTGTGAATTCATAAAACAGTAACCACATTTAGAGAGTGTTCTGAGCACTTTTATCTTATATACTTTAGTATTCTAAGGAGTTTCTTTTGAAACGCTATCAGAATGACGGGAATAGGAAATATAAGCAGTAAACTCGGCATTTGAGACCTGTTTCAACCTATGTTCACTGTATTTTTATTCCCCGGTTTGTAATAAGGTTCTTTTGACTTGTTATTCAAGTGTTCCATTTACATCACAGAAACATTCCAATGTTTATGATTGTGAATTCTTAGAACAGTAACCACAGTTAGAGAGTGTTCTGTGCTCTTTTAACTTATATACTTTAGTATTCTAAGGAGTTTCTTTAAAAACACCATCAGAGTGACGGGAATAGGAAATGTTAACAGTAAACACGGCATTTGAGACCTGTTTCAACCTATGTTCACTGTATTTTTATTCCCCGGTTTGTAATAAGGTACTTTTGACTTGTTAGTCAAGTGTTCCATTTACATCACAGAACAATTCCAGTGTTTATTATTGTGAATTCATAAAACAGTAACCACATTTAGAGAGTGTTCTGAGCACTTTTATCTTATATACTTTAGTATTCTAAGGAGTTTCTTTTGAAACGCCATCAGAGTGACAGGAATAGGAAATATAAGCAGTAAACTCGGCATTTAGGACCTGTTTCAACCTATGTTCACTGTATTTTTATTCCCCGGTTTGTAATAAGGTTCTTTTGACTTGTTATTCAAGTGTTCCATTTACATCACAGAAACATTCCAATGTTTATGATTGTGAATTCTTAGAACAGTAACCACATTTAGAGAGTGTTCTGAGCTCTTTTAACTTATATACTTAGTATTCTAAGGAGATTCTTTTAAAACGCCATCAGAATGACGGGAATAGGAAATATAAGCAGTAAACTCGGCATTTGGGACCTGTTTCAACCTATGTTCACTGTATTTTTATTCCCCGGTTTGTAATAAGGTTCCTTTGACTTGTTATTCAAGTGTTCCATTTACATCACAGAAACATTCCAATGTTGATGATTGTGAATTCTTAGAACAGTAACCACATTGACAGAGTGTTCTGAGATCAAATTTCTTATATTCCTTAGCATTCTAAGTACTTTCTTTAAACACGCCATCAGAATGACGGGGATTGTAATTTTAAATAGTAAACTCACCATTACAGAGTTATCTGAACGTGTGTTCAGTGTATTTTTGTTCCCCGTTTTGTAATAAGGTTCTTTTGACTTGTTATTCAAGTGTTCCATTTACATCACAGAACAATTCCAGTGTGTATTATTGTGAATTCTTAGAACAGTAACCACATTTAGAGAGTGTTCTGAGCACTTTTATCTTATATACTTTAGTATTCTAAGGAGTTTCTTTTGAAACGCCATCAGAATGACGGGAATAGGAAATATAAACAGAAAACTCGGCATTTGAGACCTGTTTCAACCTATGTTCACTGTATTTTTATTCCCCGGTTTGTAATAAGGTTCTTTTGACTTGTTATTCAAGTGTTCCATTTACATCACAGAAACATTCCAATGTTTATGATTGTGAATTCTTAGAACAGTAACCACATTTAGAGAGTGTTCTGAGCTCTTTTAACTTATATACTTTAGTATTCTAAGGAGATTCTTTTAAAACGCCATCAGAATGACGGGAATAGGAAATGTAAACAGTAAACTCGGCATTTGAGTCCTGTTTCAACCTATGTTCACTGTATTTTTATTCCCCGGTTTGTAATAAGGTTCTTTTGACTTGTTATTCAAGTGTTCCATTTACATCACAGAAACATTCCAATGTTTATGATTGTGAATTCTTAGAACAGTAACCACAGTTAGAAAGTGTTCTGTGCTCTTTTAACTTATATAGTTTAGTATTCTAAGGAGTTTCTTTAAAAACACCATCAGAGTGACGGGAATAGGAAATGTTAACAGTAAAGTCGGCATTTGAGACCTGTTTCAACCTATGTTCACTGTATTTTTATTCCCCGGTTTGTAATAAGGTTCTTTTGACTTGTTATTCAAGTGTTCCATTTACATCACAGAACAATTCCAGTGTTTATTATTGTGAATTCTTAGAACAGTAACCACATTTAGAGAGTGTTCTGAGCACTTTTATCTTATATACTTTAGTATTCTAAGGAGTTTCTTTTGAAACGCCATCAGAATGATGGGAATAGGAAATATAAACAGAAAACTCGGCATTTGAGACCTGTTTCAACCTATGTTCACTGTATTTTTATTCCCCGGTTTGTAATAAGGTACTTTTGACTTGTTAGTCAAGTGTTCCATTTACATCACAGAACAATTCCAGTGTTTATTATTGTGAATTCATAAAACAGTAACCACATTTAGAGAGTGTTCTGAGCACTTTTATCTTATATACTTTAGTATTTAAGGAGTTTCTTTTGAAACGCCATCAGAATGACGGGAATAGGAAATATAAGCAGTAAACTCGGCATTTGAGACCTGTTTCAACCTATGTTCACTGTATTTTTATTCCCCGGTTTGTAATAAGGTTCTTTTGACTTGTTATTCAAGTGTTCCATTTACATCACAGAACAATTCCAGTGTGTATTATTGTGAATTCTTAGAACAGTAACCACATTTAGAGAGTGTTCTGAGCACTTTTATCTTATATACTTTAGTATTCTAAGGAGTTTCTTTTGAAACGCCATCAGAATGACGGGAATAGGAAATATAAACAGAAAACTCGGCATTTGAGACCTGTTTCAACCTATGTTCACTGTATTTTTATTCCCCGGTTTGTAATAAGGTACTTTTGACTTGTTATTCAAGTGTTCCATTTACATCACGGAACAATTCCAGTGTTTATTATTGTGAATTCATAAAACAGTAACCACATTTAGAGAGTGTTCTGAGCACTTTTATCTTATATACTTTAGTATTCTAAGGAGTTTCTTTTGAAACGCCATCAGAATGACGGGAATAGGAAATATAAGCTGTAAACTCGGCATTTGAGACCTGTTTCAACCTATGTTCACTGTATTTTTATTCCCCGGTTTGTAATAAGGTTCTTTTGACTTGTTATTCAAGTGTTCCATTTACATCACAGAAACATTCCAATGTTTATGATTGTGAATTCTTAGAACAGTAACCACAGTTAGAAAGTGTTCTGTGCTCTTTTAACTTATATAGTTTAGTATTCTAAGGAGTTTCTTTAAAAACACCATCAGAGTGACGGGAATAGGAAATGTTAACAGTAAAGTCGGCATTTGAGACCTGTTTCAACCTATGTTCACTGTATTTTTATTCCCTGGTTTGTAATAAGGTTCTTTTGACTTGTTATTCAAGTGTTCCATTTACATCACAGAACAATTCCAGTGTTTATTATTGTGAATTCTTAGAACAGTAACCACATTTAGAGAGTGTTCTGAGCACTTTTATCTTATATAGTTTAGTATTCTAAGGAGTTTCTTTTGAAACGCCATCAGAATGACGGGAATAGGAAATATAAACAGAAAACTCGGCATTTGAGACCTGTTTCAACCTATGTTCACTGTATTTTTATTCCCCGGTTTGTAATAAGGTACTTTTGACTTGTTAGTCAAGTGTTCCATTTACATCACAGAACAATTCCAGTGTTTATTATTGTGAATTCATAAAACAGTAACCACATTTAGAGAGTGTTCTGAGCACTTTTATCTTATATACTTTAGTATTTAAGGAGTTTCTTTTGAAACGCCATCAGAATGACGGGAATAGGAAATATAAGCAGTAAACTCGGCATTTGAGACCTGTTTCAACCTATGTTCACTGTATTTTTATTCCCCGGTTTGTAATAAGGTTCTTTTGACTTGTTATTCAAGTGTTCCATTTACATCACAGAACAATTCCAGTGTGTATTATTGTGAATTCTTAGAACAGTAACCACATTTAGAGAGTGTTCTGAGCACTTTTATCTTATATACTTTAGTATTCTAAGGAGTTTCTTTTGAAACGCCATCAGAATGACGGGAATAGGAAATATAAACAGAAAACTCGGCATTTGAGACCTGTTTCAACCTATGTTCACTGTATTTTTATTCCCCGGTTTGTAATAAGGTACTTTTGACTTGTTATTCAAGTGTTCCATTTACATCACAGAACAATTCCAGTGTTTATTATTGTGAATTCATAAAACAGTAACCACATTTATAGAGTGTTCTGAGCACTTTTATCTTATATACTTTAGTATTCTAAGGAGTTTCTTTTGAAACGCCATCAGAATGACGGGAATAGGAAATATAAGCTGTAAACTCGGCATTTGAGACCTGTTTCAACCTATGTTCACTGTATTTTTATTCCCCGGTTTGTAATAAGGTTCTTTTGACTTGTTATTCAAGTGTTCCATTTACATCACAGAAACATTCCAATGTTTATGATTGTGAATTCTTAGAACAGTAACCACATTTAGAGAGTGTTCTGAGCTCTTTTAACTTATATACTTTAGTATTCTAAGGAGATTCTTTTAAAACGCCATCAGAATGACGGGAATAGGAAATATAAGCAGTAAACTCGGCATTTGGGACCTGTTTCAACCTATGTTCACTGTAATTTTATTCCCCGGTTTGTAATAAGGTTCTTTTGACTTGTTATTCAAGTGTTCCATTTACATCACAGAAACATTCCAATGTTTATGATTGTGAATTCTTAGAACAGTAACCACATTTAGAGAGTGTTCTGAGCACTTTTATCTTATATACTTTAGTATTCTAAGGAGTTTCTTTTGAAACGCCATCAGAATGACGGGAATAGGAAATATAAACAGAAAACTCGGCATTTGAGACCTGTTTCAACCTATGTTCACTGTATTTTTATTCCCCGGTTTGTAATAAGGTACTTTTGACTTGTTATTCAAGTGTTCCATTTACATCACAGAACAATTCCAGTGTTTATTATTGTGAATTCATAAAACAGTAACCACATTTAGAGAGTGTTCTGAGCACTTTTATCTTATATACTTTAGTATTCTAAGGAGTTTCTTTTGAAACGCCATCAGAATGACGGGAATAGGAAATATAAGCTGTAAACTCGGCATTTGAGACCTGTTTCAACCTATGTTCACTGTATTTTTATTCCCCGGTTTGTAATAAGGTTCTTTTGACTTGTTATTCAAGTGTTCCATTTACATCACAGAAACATTCCAATGTTTATGATTGTGAATTCTTAGAACAGTAACCACAGTTAGAAAGTGTTCTGTGCTCTTTTAACTTATATAGTTTAGTATTCTAAGGAGTTTCTTTAAAAACACCATCAGAGTGACGGGAATAGGAAATGTTAACAGTAAAGTCGGCATTTGAGACCTGTTTCAACCTATGTTCACTGTATTTTTATTCCCTGGTTTGTAATAAGGTTCTTTTGACTTGTTATTCAAGTGTTCCATTTACATCACAGAACAATTCCAGTGTTTATTATTGTGAATTCTTAGAACAGTAACCACATTTAGAGAGTGTTCTGAGCACTTTTATCTTATATAGTTTAGTATTCTAAGGAGTTTCTTTTGAAACGCCATCAGAATGACGGGAATAGGAAATATAAACAGAAAACTCGGCATTTGAGACCTGTTTCAACCTATGTTCACTGTATTTTTATTCCCCGGTTTGTAATAAGGTACTTTTGACTTGTTAGTCAAGTGTTCCATTTACATCACAGAACAATTCCAGTGTTTATTATTGTGAATTCATAAAACAGTAACCACATTTAGAGAGTGTTCTGAGCACTTTTATCTTATATACTTTAGTATTTAAGGAGTTTCTTTTGAAACGCCATCAGAATGACGGGAATAGGAAATATAAGCAGTAAACTCGGCATTTGAGACCTGTTTCAACCTATGTTCACTGTATTTTTATTCCCCGGTTTGTAATAAGGTTCTTTTGACTTGTTATTCAAGTGTTCCATTTACATCACAGAACAATTCCAGTGTGTATTATTGTGAATTCTTAGAACAGTAACCACATTTATAGAGTGTTCTGAGCACTTTTATCTTATATACTTTAGTATTCTAAGGAGTTTCTTTTGAAACGCCATCAGAATGACGGGAATAGGAAATATAAACAGAAAACTCGGCATTTGTGACCTGTTTCAACCTATGTTCACTGTATTTTTATTCCCCGGTTTGTAATAAGGTACTTTTGACTTGTTATTCAAGTGTTCCATTTACATCACAGAACAATTCCAGTGTTTATTATTGTGAATTCATAAAACAGTAACCACATTTAGAGAGTGTTCTGAGCACTTTTATCTTATATACTTTAGTATTCTAAGGAGTTTCTTTTGAAACGCCATCAGAATGACAGGAATAGGAAATATAAGCAGTAAACTCGGCATTTAGGACCTGTTTCAACCTATGTTCACTGTATTTTTATTCCCCGGTTTGTAATAAGGTTCTTTTGACTTGTTATTCAAGTGTTCCATTTACATCACAGAAACATTCCAATGTTTATGATTGTGAATTCTTAGAACAGTAACCACATTTAGAGAGTGTTCTGAGCTCTTTTAACTTATATACTTTAGTATTCTAAGGAGATTCTTTTAAAACGCCATCAGAATGACGGGAATAGGAAATATAAGCAGTAAACTCGGCATTTGGGACCTGTTTCAACCTATGTTCACTGTATTTTTATTCCCCGGTTTGTAATAAGGTTCCTTTGACTTGTTATTCAAGTGTTCCATTTACATCACAGAAACATTCCAATGTTGATGATTGTGAATTCTTAGAACAGTAACCACATTGACAGAGTGTTCTGAGATCAAATTTCTTATATTCCTTAGCATTCTAAGTACTTTCTTTAAACACGCCATCAGAATGACGGGGATTGTAATTTTAAATAGTAAACTCACCATTACAGAGTTATCTGAACGTGTGTTCAGTGTATTTTTGTTCCCCGTTTTGTAATAAGGTTCTTTTGACTTGTTAGTCAAGTGTTCCATTTACATCACAGAACAATTCCAGTGTTTATTATTGTGAATTCATAAAACAGTAACCACATTTAGAGAGTGTTCTGAGCACTTTTATCTTATATACTTTAGTATTTAAGGAGTTTCTTTTGAAACGCCATCAGAATGACGGGAATAGGAAATATAAGCAGTAAACTCGGCATTTGAGACCTGTTTCAACCTATGTTCACTGTATTTTTATTCCCCGGTTTGTAATAAGGTTCTTTTGACTTGTTATTCAAGTGTTCCATTTACATCACAGAACAATTCCAGTGTGTATTATTGTGAATTCTTAGAACAGTAACCACATTTAGAGAGTGTTCTGAGCACTTTTATCTTATATACTTTAGTATTCTAAGGAGTTTCTTTTGAAACGCCATCAGAATGACGGGAATAGGAAATATAAACAGAAAACTCGGCGTTTGAGACCTGTTTCAACCTATGTTCACTGTATTTTTATTCCCCGGTTTGTAATAAGGTACTTTTGACTTGTTAGTCAAGTGTTCCATTTACATCACAGAACAATTCCAGTGTTTATTATTGTGAATTCATAAAACAGTAACCACATTTAGAGAGTGTTCTGAGCACTTTTATCTTATATACTTTAGTATTCTAAGGAGTTTCTTTTGAAACGCCATCAGAATGACGGGAATAGGAAATATAAGCTGTAAACTCGGCATTTGAGACCTGTTTCAACCTATGTTCACTGTATTTTTATTCCCCGGTTTGTAATAAGGTTCTTTTGACTTGTTATTCAAGTGTTCCATTTACATCACAGAAACATTCCAATGTTTATGATTGTGAATTCTTAGAACAGTAACCACAGTTAGAAAGTGTTCTGTGCTCTTTTAACTTATATAGTTTAGTATTCTAAGGAGTTTCTTTAAAAACACCATCAGAGTGACGGGAATAGGAAATGTTAACAGTAAAGTCGGCATTTGAGACCTGTTTCAACCTATGTTCACTGTATTTTTATTCCCTGGTTTGTAATAAGGTTCTTTTGACTTGTTATTCAAGTGTTCCATTTACATCACAGAACAATTCCAGTGTTTATTATTGTGAATTCTTAGAACAGTAACCACATTTAGAGAGTGTTCTGAGCACTTTTATCTTATATAGTTTAGTATTCTAAGGAGTTTCTTTTGAAACGCCATCAGAATGACGGGAATAGGAAATATAAACAGAAAACTCGGCATTTGAGACCTGTTTCAACCTATGTTCACTGTATTTTTATTCCCCGGTTTGTAATAAGGTACTTTTGACTTGTTAGTCAAGTGTTCCATTTACATCACAGAACAATTCCAGTGTTTATTATTGTGAATTCATAAAACAGTAACCACATTTAGAGAGTGTTCTGAGCACTTTTATCTTATATACTTTAGTATTTAAGGAGTTTCTTTTGAAACGCCATCAGAATGACGGGAATAGGAAATATAAGCAGTAAACTCGGCATTTGAGACCTGTTTCAACCTATGTTCACTGTATTTTTATTCCCCGGTTTGTAATAAGGTTCTTTTGACTTGTTATTCAAGTGTTCCATTTACATCACAGAACAATTCCAGTGTGTATTATTGTGAATTCTTAGAACAGTAACCACATTTAGAGAGTGTTCTGAGCACTTTTATCTTATATACTTTAGTATTCTAAGGAGTTTCTTTTGAAACGCCATCAGAATGACGGGAATAGGAAATATAAACAGAAAACTCGGCATTTGAGACCTGTTTCAACCTATGTTCACTGTATTTTTATTCCCCGGTTTGTAATAAGGTACTTTTGACTTGTTATTCAAGTGTTCCATTTACATCACAGAACAATTCCAGTGTTTATTATTGTGAATTCATAAAACAGTAACCACATTTAGAGAGTGTTCTGAGCACTTTTATCTTATATACTTTAGTATTCTAAGGAGTTTCTTTTGAAACGCCATCAGAATGACAGGAATAGGAAATATAAGCAGTAAACTCGGCATTTAGGACCTGTTTCAACCTATGTTCACTGTATTTTTATTCCCCGGTTTGTAATAAGGTTCTTTTGACTTGTTATTCAAGTGTTCCATTTACATCACAGAAACATTCCAATGTTTATGATTGTGAATTCTTAGAACAGTAACCACATTTAGAGAGTGTTCTGAGCTCTTTTAACTTATATACTTTAGTATTCTAAGGAGATTCTTTTAAAACGCCATCAGAATGACGGGAATAGGAAATATAAGCAGTAAACTCGGCATTTGGGACCTGTTTCAACCTATGTTCACTGTATTTTTATTCCCCGGTTTGTAATAAGGTTCCTTTGACTTGTTATTCAAGTGTTCCATTTACATCACAGAAACATTCCAATGTTGATGATTGTGAATTCTTAGAACAGTAACCACATTGACAGAGTGTTCTGAGATCAAATTTCTTATATTCCTTAGCATTCTAAGTACTTTCTTTAAACACGCCATCAGAATGACGGGGATTGTAATTTTAAATAGTAAACTCACCATTACAGAGTTATCTGAACGTGTGTTCAGTGTATTTTTGTTCCCCGTTTTGTAATAAGGTTCTTTTGACTTGTTAGTCAAGTGTTCCATTTACATCACAGAACAATTCCAGTGTTTATTATTGTGAATTCATAAAACAGTAACCACATTTAGAGAGTGTTCTGAGCACTTTTATCTTATATACTTTAGTATTTAAGGAGTTTCTTTTGAAACGCCATCAGAATGACGGGAATAGGAAATATAAGCAGTAAACTCGGCATTTGAGACCTGTTTCAACCTATGTTCACTGTATTTTTATTCCCCGGTTTGTAATAAGGTTCTTTTGACTTGTTATTCAAGTGTTCCATTTACATCACAGAACAATTCCAGTGTGTATTATTGTGAATTCTTAGAACAGTAACCACATTTAGAGAGTGTTCTGAGCACTTTTATCTTATATACTTTAGTATTCTAAGGAGTTTCTTTTGAAACGCCATCAGAATGACGGGAATAGGAAATATAAACAGAAAACTCGGCGTTTGAGACCTGTTTCAACCTATGTTCACTGTATTTTTATTCCCCGGTTTGTAATAAGGTACTTTTGACTTGTTATTCAAGTGTTCCATTTACATCACAGAACAATTCCAGTGTTTATTATTGTGAATTCATAAAACAGTAACCACATTTAGAGAGTGTTCTGAGCACTTTTATCTTATATACTTTAGTATTCTAAGGAGTTTCTTTTGAAACGCCATCAGAATGACGGGAATAGGAAATATAAGCTGTAAACTCGGCATTTGAGACCTGTTTCAACCTATGTTCACTGTATTTTTATTCCCCGGTTTGTAATAAGGTTCTTTTGACTTGTTATTCAAGTGTTCCATTTACATCACAGAAACATTCCAATGTTTATGATTGTGAATTCTTAGAACAGTAACCACAGTTAGAAAGTGTTCTGTGCTCTTTTAACTTATATAGTTTAGTATTCTAAGGAGTTTCTTTAAAAACACCATCAGAGTGACGGGAATAGGAAATGTTAACAGTAAAGTCGGCATTTGAGACCTGTTTCAACCTATGTTCACTGTATTTTTATTCCCTGGTTTGTAATAAGGTTCTTTTGACTTGTTATTCAAGTGTTCCATTTACATCACAGAACAATTCCAGTGTTTATTATTGTGAATTCTTAGAACAGTAACCACATTTAGAGAGTGTTCTGAGCACTTTTATCTTATATAGTTTAGTATTCTAAGGAGTTTCTTTTGAAACGCCATCAGAATGACGGGAATAGGAAATATAAACAGAAAACTCGGCATTTGAGACCTGTTTCAACCTATGTTCACTGTATTTTTATTCCCCGGTTTGTAATAAGGTACTTTTGACTTGTTAGTCAAGTGTTCCATTTACATCACAGAACAATTCCAGTGTTTATTATTGTGAATTCATAAAACAGTAACCACATTTAGAGAGTGTTCTGAGCACTTTTATCTTATATACTTTAGTATTTAAGGAGTTTCTTTTGAAACGCCATCAGAATGACGGGAATAGGAAATATAAGCAGTAAACTCGGCATTTGAGACCTGTTTCAACCTATGTTCACTGTATTTTTATTCCCCGGTTTGTAATAAGGTTCTTTTGACTTGTTATTCAAGTGTTCCATTTACATCACAGAACAATTCCAGTGTGTATTATTGTGAATTCTTAGAACAGTAACCACATTTAGAGAGTGTTCTGAGCACTTTTATCTTATATACTTTAGTATTCTAAGGAGTTTCTTTTGAAACGCCATCAGAATGACGGGAATAGGAAATATAAACAGAAAACTCGGCGTTTGAGACCTGTTTCAACCTATGTTCACTGTATTTTTATTCCCCGGTTTGTAATAAGGTACTTTTGACTTGTTATTCAAGTGTTCCATTTACATCACAGAACAATTCCAGTGTTTATTATTGTGAATTCATAAAACAGTAACCACATTTAGAGAGTGTTCTGAGCACTTTTATCTTATATACTTTAGTATTCTAAGGAGTTTCTTTTGAAACGCCATCAGAATGTCGGGAATAGGAAATATAAGCTGTAAACTCGGCATTTGAGACCTGTTTCAACCTATGTTCACTGTATTTTTATTCCCCGGTTTGTAATAAGGTTCTTTTGACTTGTTATTCAAGTGTTCCATTTACATCACAGAAACATTCCAATGTTTATGATTGTGAATTCTTAGAACAGTAACCACATTTAGAGAGTGTTCTGAGCTCTTTTAACTTATATACTTTAGTATTCTAAGGAGATTCTTTTAAAACGCCATCAGAATGACGGGAATAGGAAATATAAGCAGTAAACTCGGCATTTGGGACCTGTTTCAACCTATGTTCACTGTATTTTTATTCCCCGGTTTGTAATAAGGTTCTTTTGACTTGTTATTCAAGTGTTCCATTTACATCACAGAAACATTCCAATGTTTATGATTGTGAATTCTTAGAACAGTAACCACATTTAGAGAGTGTTCTGAGCACTTTTATCTTATATACTTTAGTATTCTAAGGAGTTTCTTTTGAAACGCCATCAGAATGACGGGAATAGGAAATATAAACAGAAAACTCGGCATTTGAGACCTGTTTCAACCTATGTTCACTGTATTTTTATTCCCCGGTTTGTAATAAGGTACTTTTGACTTGTTATTCAAGTGTTCCATTTACATCACAGAACAATTCCAGTGTTTATTATTGTGAATTCATAAAACAGTAACCACATTTAGAGAGTGTTCTGAGCACTTTTATCTTATATACTTTAGTATTCTAAGGAGTTTCTTTTGAAACGCTATCAGAATGACGGGAATAGGAAATATAAGCAGTAAACTCGGCATTTGAGACCTGTTTCAACCTATGTTCACTGTATTTTTATTCCCCGGTTTGTAATAAGGTTCTTTTGACTTGTTATTCAAGTGTTCCATTTACATCACAGAAACATTCCAATGTTTATGATTGTGAATTCTTAGAACAGTAACCACAGTTAGAGAGTGTTCTGTGCTCTTTTAACTTATATACTTTAGTATTCTAAGGAGTTTCTTTAAAAACACCATCAGAGTGACGGGAATAGGAAATGTTAACAGTAAACACGGCATTTGAGACCTGTTTCAACCTATGTTCACTGTATTTTTATTCCCCGGTTTGTAATAAGGTACTTTTGACTTGTTAGTCAAGTGTTCCATTTACATCACAGAACAATTCCAGTGTTTATTATTGTGAATTCATAAAACAGTAACCACATTTAGAGAGTGTTCTGAGCACTTTTATCTTATATACTTTAGTATTCTAAGGAGTTTCTTTTGAAACGCCATCAGAATGACAGGAATAGGAAATATAAGCAGTAAACTCGGCATTTAGGACCTGTTTCAACCTATGTTCACTGTATTTTTATTCCCCGGTTTGTAATAAGGTTCTTTTGACTTGTTATTCAAGTGTTCCATTTACATCACAGAAACATTCCAATGTTTATGATTGTGAATTCTTAGAACA
Organism: Myotis nattereri; assembly: GCF_964212035.1. NCBI lineage: Eukaryota > Metazoa > Chordata > Mammalia > Chiroptera > Vespertilionidae > Myotis > Myotis nattereri. The sequence goes on from NC_138090.1 coordinate 35,571,767, forward strand.
GTAACCACATTTAGAGAGTGTTCTGAGCTCTTTTAACTTATATACTTTAGTATTCTAAGGAGATTCTTTTAAAACGCCATCAGAATGACGGGAATAGGAAATATAAGCAGTAAACTCGGCATTTGGGACCTGTTTCAACCTATGTTCACTGTATTTTTATTCCCCGGTTTGTAATAAGGTTCCTTTGACTTGTTATTCAAGTGTTCCATTTACATCACAGAAACATTCCAATGTTGATGATTGTGAATTCTTAGAACAGTAACCACATTGACAGAGTGTTCTGAGATCAAATTTCTTATATTCCTTAGCATTCTAAGTACTTTCTTTAAACACGCCATCAGAATGACGGGGATTGTAATTTTAAATAGTAAACTCACCATTACAGAGTTATCTGAACGTGTGTTCAGTGTATTTTTGTTCCCCGTTTTGTAATAAGGTTCTTTTGACTTGTTAGTCAAGTGTTCCATTTACATCACAGAACAATTCCAGTGTTTATTATTGTGAATTCATAAAACAGTAACCACATTTAGAGAGTGTTCTGAGCACTTTTATCTTATATACTTTAGTATTCTAAGGAGTTTCTTTTGAAACGCCATCAGAATGACGGGAATAGGAAATATAAGCTGTAAACTCGGCATTTGAGACCTGTTTCAACCTATGTTCACTGTATTTTTATTCCCCGGTTTGTAATAAGGTTCTTTTGACTTGTTATTCAAGTGTTCCATTTACATCACAGAACAATTCCAGTGTGTATTATTGTGAATTCTTAGAACAGTAACCACATTTAGAGAGTGTTCTGAGCACTTTTATCTTATATACTTTAGTATTCTAAGGAGTTTCTTTTGAAACGCCATCAGAATGACGGGAATAGGAAATATAAACAGAAAACTCGGCATTTGAGACCTGTTTCAACCTATGTTCACTGTATTTTTATTCCCCGGTTTGTAATAAGGTACTTTTGACTTGTTATTCAAGTGTTCCATTTACATCACAGAACAATTCCAGTGTTTATTATTGTGAATTCATAAAACAGTAACCACATTTAGAGAGTGTTCTGAGCACTTTTATCTTATATACTTTAGTATTCTAAGGAGTTTCTTTTGAAACGCCATCAGAATGACGGGAATAGGAAATATAAGCTGTAAACTCGGCATTTGAGACCTGTTTCAACCTATGTTCACTGTATTTTTATTCCCCGGTTTGTAATAAGGTTCTTTTGACTTGTTATTCAAGTGTTCCATTTACATCACAGAAACATTCCAATGTTTATGATTGTGAATTCTTAGAACAGTAACCACAGTTAGAAAGTGTTCTGTGCTCTTTTAACTTATATAGTTTAGTATTCTAAGGAGTTTCTTTAAAAACACCATCAGAGTGACGGGAATAGGAAATGTTAACAGTAAAGTCGGCATTTGAGACCTGTTTCAACCTATGTTCACTGTATTTTTATTCCCTGGTTTGTAATAAGGTTCTTTTGACTTGTTATTCAAGTGTTCCATTTACATCACAGAACAATTCCAGTGTTTATTATTGTGAATTCTTAGAACAGTAACCACATTTAGAGAGTGTTCTGAGCACTTTTATCTTATATAGTTTAGTATTCTAAGGAGTTTCTTTTGAAACGCCATCAGAATGACGGGAATAGGAAATATAAACAGAAAACTCGGCATTTGAGACCTGTTTCAACCTATGTTCACTGTATTTTTATTCCCCGGTTTGTAATAAGGTACTTTTGACTTGTTAGTCAAGTGTTCCATTTACATCACAGAACAATTCCAGTGTTTATTATTGTGAATTCATAAAATAGTAACCACATTTAGAGAGTGTTCTGAGCACTTTTATCTTATATACTTTAGTATTTAAGGAGTTTCTTTTGAAACGCCATCAGAATGACGGGAATAGGAAATATAAGCAGTAAACTCGGCATTTGAGACCTGTTTCAACCTATGTTCACTGTATTTTTATTCCCCGGTTTGTAATAAGGTTCTTTTGACTTGTTATTCAAGTGTTCCATTTACATCACAGAACAATTCCAGTGTGTATTATTGTGAATTCTTAGAACAGTAACCACATTTAGAGAGTGTTCTGAGCACTTTTATCTTATATACTTTAGTATTCTAAGGAGTTTCTTTTGAAACGCCATCAGAATGACGGGAATAGGAAATATAAACAGAAAACTCGGCATTTGAGACCTGTTTCAACCTATGTTCACTGTATTTTTATTCCCCGGTTTGTAATAAGGTACTTTTGACTTGTTATTCAAGTGTTCCATTTACATCACAGAACAATTCCAGTGTTTATTATTGTGAATTCATAAAACAGTAACCACATTTAGAGAGTGTTCTGAGCACTTTTATCTTATATACTTTAGTATTCTAAGGAGTTTCTTTTGAAACGCCATCAGAATGACGGGAATAGGAAATATAAGCTGTAAACTCGGCATTTGAGACCTGTTTCAACCTATGTTCACTGTATTTTTATTCCCCGGTTTGTAATAAGGTTCTTTTGACTTGTTATTCAAGTGTTCCATTTACATCACAGAAACATTCCAATGTTTATGATTGTGAATTCTTAGAACAGTAACCACATTTAGAGAGTGTTCTGAGCTCTTTTAACTTATATACTTTAGTATTCTAAGGAGATTCCTTTAATACGCCATCAGAATGACGGGAATAGGAAATATAAGCAGTAAACTCGGCATTTGGGACCTGTTTCAACCTATGTTCACTGTATTTTTATTCCCCGGTTTGTAATACGGTTCTTTTGACTTGTTATTCAAGTGTTCCATTTACATCACAGAAACATTCCAATGTTTATGATTGTGAATTCTTAGAACAGTAACCACATTTAGAGAGTGTTCTGAGCACTTTTATCTTATATACTTTAGTATTCTAAGGAGTTTCTTTTGAAACGCCATCAGAATGACGGGAATAGGAAATATAAACAGAAAACTCGGCATTTGAGACCTGTTTCAACCTATGTTCACTGTATTTTTATTCCCCGGTTTGTAATAAGGTACTTTTGACTTGTTATTCAAGTGTTCCATTTACATCACAGAACAATTCCAGTGTTTATTATTGTGAATTCATAAAACAGTAACCACATTTAGAGAGTGTTCTGAGCACTTTTATCTTATATACTTTAGTATTCTAAGGAGTTTCTTTTGAAACGCTATCAGAATGACGGGAATAGGAAATATAAGCAGTAAACTCGGCATTTGAGACCTGTTTCAACCTATGTTCACTGTATTTTTATTCCCCGGTTTGTAATAAGGTTCTTTTGACTTGTTATTCAAGTGTTCCATTTACATCACAGAAACATTCCAATGTTTATGATTGTGAATTCTTAGAACAGTAACCACAGTTAGAGAGTGTTCTGTGCTCTTTTAACTTATATACTTTAGTATTCTAAGGAGTTTCTTTAAAAACACCATCAGAGTGACGGGAATAGGAAATGTTAACAGTAAACACGGCATTTGAGACCTGTTTCAACCTATGTTCACTGTATTTTTATTCCCCGGTTTGTAATAAGGTACTTTTGACTTGTTAGTCAAGTGTTCCATTTACATCACAGAACAATTCCAGTGTTTATTATTGTGAATTCATAAAACAGTAACCACATTTAGAGAGTGTTCTGAGCACTTTTATCTTATATACTTTAGTATTCTAAGGAGTTTCTTTTGAAACGCCATCAGAATGACGGGAATAGGAAATATAAGCTGTAAACTCGGCATTTGAGACCTGTTTCAACCTATGTTCACTGTATTTTTATTCCCCGGTTTGTAATAAGGTTCTTTTGACTTGTTATTCAAGTGTTCCATTTACATCACAGAAACATTCCAATGTTTATGATTGTGAATTCTTAGAACAGTAACCACATTTAGAGAGTGTTCTGAGCTCTTTTAACTTATATACTTTAGTATTCTAAGGAGATTCTTTTAAAACGCCATCAGAATGACGGGAATAGGAAATATAAGCAGTAAACTCGGCATTTGGGACCTGTTTCAACCTATGTTCACTGTATTTTTATTCCCCGGTTTGTAATAAGGTTCTTTTGACTTGTTATTCAAGTGTTCCATTTACATCACAGAAACATTCCAATGTTTATGATTGTGAATTCTTAGAACAGTAACCACATTTAGAGAGTGTTCTGAGCACTTTTATCTTATATACTTTAGTATTCTAAGGAGTTTCTTTTGAAACGCCATCAGAATGACGGGAATAGGAAATATAAACAGAAAACTCGGCATTTGAGACCTGTTTCAACCTATGTTCACTGTATTTTTATTCCCCGGTTTGTAATAAGGTACTTTTGACTTGTTATTCAAGTGTTCCATTTACATCACAGAACAATTCCAGTGTTTATTATTGTGAATTCATAAAACAGTAACCACATTTAGAGAGTGTTCTGAGCACTTTTATCTTATATACTTTAGTATTCTAAGGAGTTTCTTTTGAAACGCTATCAGAATGACGGGAATAGGAAATATAAGCAGTAAACTCGGCATTTGAGACCTGTTTCAACCTATGTTCACTGTATTTTTATTCCCCGGTTTGTAATAAGGTTCTTTTGACTTGTTATTCAAGTGTTCCATTTACATCACAGAAACATTCCAATGTTTATGATTGTGAATTCTTAGAACAGTAACCACAGTTAGAGAGTGTTCTGTGCTCTTTTAACTTATATACTTTAGTATTCTAAGGAGTTTCTTTAAAAACACCATCAGAGTGACGGGAATAGGAAATGTTAACAGTAAACACGGCATTTGAGACCTGTTTCAACCTATGTTCACTGTATTTTTATTCCCCGGTTTGTAATAAGGTACTTTTGACTTGTTATTCAAGTGTTCCATTTACATCACAGAACAATTCCAGTGTTTATTATTGTGAATTCATAAAACAGTAACCACATTTAGAGAGTGTTCTGAGCACTTTTATCTTATATACTTTAGTATTCTAAGGAGATTCTTTTAAAACGCCATCAGAATGACGGGAATAGGAAATATAAGCAGTAAACTCGGCATTTGGGACCTGTTTCAACCTATGTTCACTGTATTTTTATTCCCCGGTTTGTAATAAGGTTCTTTTGACTTGTTATTCAAGTGTTCCATTTACATCACAGAAACATTCCAATGTTTATGATTGTGAATTCTTAGAACAGTAACCACATTTAGAGAGTGTTCTGAGCACTTTTATCTTATATACTTTAGTATTCTAAGGAGTTTCTTTTGAAACGCCATCAGAATGACGGGAATAGGAAATATAAACAGAAAACTCGGCATTTGAGACCTGTTTCAACCTATGTTCACTGTATTTTTATTCCCCGGTTTGTAATAAGGTACTTTTGACTTGTTATTCAAGTGTTCCATTTACATCACAGAACAATTCCAGTGTTTATTATTATGAATTCATAAAACAGTAACCACATTTAGAGAGTGTTCTGAGCACTTTTATCTTATATACTTTAGTATTCTAAGGAGTTTCTTTTGAAACGCTATCAGAATGACGGGAATAGGAAATATAAGCAGTAAACTCGGCATTTGAGACCTGTTTCAACCTATGTTCACTGTATTTTTATTCCCCGGTTTGTAATAAGGTTCTTTTGACTTGTTATTCAAGTGTTCCATTTACATCACAGAAACATTCCAATGTTTATGATTGTGAATTCTTAGAACAGTAACCACAGTTAGAGAGTGTTCTGTGCTCTTTTAACTTATATACTTTAGTATTCTAAGGAGTTTCTTTAAAAACACCATCAGAGTGACGGGAATAGGAAATGTTAACAGTAAACACGGCATTTGAGACCTGTTTCAACCTATGTTCACTGTATTTTTATTCCCCGGTTTGTAATAAGGTACTTTTGACTTGTTAGTCAAGTGTTCCATTTACATCACAGAACAATTCCAGTGTTTATTATTGTGAATTCATAAAACAGTAACCACATTTAGAGAGTGTTCTGAGCACTTTTATCTTATATACTTTAGTATTCTAAGGAGTTTCTTTTGAAACGCCATCAGAATGACAGGAATAGGAAATATAAGCAGTAAACTCGGCATTTAGGACCTGTTTCAACCTATGTTCACTGTATTTTTATTCCCCGGTTTGTAATAAGGTTCTTTTGACTTGTTATTCAAGTGTTCCATTTACATCACAGAAACATTCCAATGTTTATGATTGTGAATTCTTAGAACAGTAACCACATTTAGAGAGTGTTCTGAGCTCTTTTAACTTATATACTTAGTATTCTAAGGAGATTCTTTTAAAACGCCATCAGAATGACGGGAATAGGAAATATAAGCAGTAAACTCGGCATTTGGGACCTGTTTCAACCTATGTTCACTGTATTTTTATTCCCCGGTTTGTAATAAGGTTCCTTTGACTTGTTATTCAAGTGTTCCATTTACATCACAGAAACATTCCAATGTTGATGATTGTGAATTCTTAGAACAGTAACCACATTGACAGAGTGTTCTGAGATCAAATTTCTTATATTCCTTAGCATTCTAAGTACTTTCTTTAAACACGCCATCAGAATGACGGGGATTGTAATTTTAAATAGTAAACTCACCATTACAGAGTTATCTGAACGTGTGTTCAGTGTATTTTTGTTCCCCGTTTTGTAATAAGGTTCTTTTGACTTGTTATTCAAGTGTTCCATTTACATCACAGAACAATTCCAGTGTGTATTATTGTGAATTCTTAGAACAGTAACCACATTTAGAGAGTGTTCTGAGCACTTTTATCTTATATACTTTAGTATTCTAAGGAGTTTCTTTTGAAACGCCATCAGAATGACGGGAATAGGAAATATAAACAGAAAACTCGGCATTTGAGACCTGTTTCAACCTATGTTCACTGTATTTTTATTCCCCGGTTTGTAATAAGGTTCTTTTGACTTGTTATTCAAGTGTTCCATTTACATCACAGAAACATTCCAATGTTTATGATTGTGAATTCTTAGAACAGTAACCACATTTAGAGAGTGTTCTGAGCTCTTTTAACTTATATACTTTAGTATTCTAAGGAGATTCTTTTAAAACGCCATCAGAATGACGGGAATAGGAAATGTAAACACTAAACTCGGCATTTGAGTCCTGTTTCAACCTATGTTCACTGTATTTTTATTCCCCGGTTTGTAATAAGGTTCTTTTGACTTGTTATTCAAGTGTTCTATTTACATCACAGAAACATTCCAATGTTTATGATTGTGAATTCTTAGAACAGTAACCACAGTTAGAAAGTGTTCTGTGCTCTTTTAACTTATATAGTTTAGTATTCTAAGGAGTTTCTTTAAAAACACCATCAGAGTGACGGGAATAGGAAATGTTAACAGTAAAGTCGGCATTTGAGACCTGTTTCAACCTTTGTTCACTGTATTTTTATTCCCCGGTTTGTAATAAGGTTCTTTTGACTTGTTATTCAAGTGTTCCATTTACATCACAGAACAATTCCAGTGTTTATTATTGTGAATTCTTAGAACAGTAACCACATTTAGAGAGTGTTCTGAGCACTTTTATCTTATATAGTTTAGTATTCTAAGGAGTTTCTTTTGAAACGCCATCAGAATGACGGGAATAGGAAATATAAACAGAAAACTCGGCATTTGAGACCTGTTTCAACCTATGTTCACTGTATTTTTATTCCCCGGTTTGTAATAAGGTACTTTTGACTTGTTAGTCAAGTGTTCCATTTACATCACAGAACAATTCCAGTGTTTATTATTGTGAATTCATAAAACAGTAACCACATTTAGAGAGTGTTCTGAGCACTTTTATCTTATATACTTTAGTATTTAAGGAGTTTCTTTTGAAACGCCATCAGAATGACGGGAATAGGAAATATAAGCAGTAAACTCGGCATTTGAGACCTGTTTCAACCTATGTTCACTGTATTTTTATTCCCCGGTTTGTAATAAGGTACTTTTGACTTGTTATTCAAGTGTTCCATTTACATCACAGAACAATTCCAGTGTTTATTATTGTGAATTCATAAAACAGTAACCACATTTAGAGAGTGTTCTGAGCACTTTTATCTTATATACTTTAGTATTCTAAGGAGTTTCTTTTGAAACGCCATCAGAATGACGGGAATAGGAAATATAAGCTGTAAACGCGGCTTTGAGACCTGTTTCAACCTATGTTCACTGTGTTTTTATTCCCCGGTTTGTAATAAGGTTCTTTTGACTTGTTATTCAAGTGTTCCATTTACATCACAGAAACATTCCAATGTTTATGATTGTGAATTCTTAGAACAGTAACCACAGTTAGAAAGTGTTCTGTGCTCTTTTAACTTATATAGTTTAGTATTCTAAGGAGTTTCTTTAAAAACACCATCAGAGTGACGGGAATAGGAAATGTTAACAGTAAAGTCGGCATTTGAGACCTGTTTCAACCTATGTTCACTGTATTTTTATTCCCCGGTTTGTAATAAGGTACTTTTGACTTGTTATTCAAGTGTTCCATTTACATCACAGAACAATTCCAGTGTTTATTATTGTGAATTCATAAAACAGTAACCACATTTAGAGAGTGTTCTGAGCTCTTTTAACTTATATACTTTAGTATTCTAAGGAGATTCTTTTAAAACGCCATCAGAATGACGGGAATAGGAAATATAAGCAGTAAACTCGGCATTTGGGACCTGTTTCAACCTATGTTCACTGTATTTTTATTCCCCGGTTTGTAATAAGGTTCTTTTGACTTGTTATTCAAGTGTTCCATTTACATCACAGAAACATTCCAATGTTTATGATTGTGAATTCTTAGAACAGTAACCACATTTAGAGAGTGTTCTGAGCACTTTTATCTTATATACTTTAGTATTCTAAGGAGTTTCTTTTGAAACGCCATCAGAATGACGGGAATAGGAAATATAAACAGAAAACTCGGCATTTGAGACCTGTTTCAACCTATGTTCACTGTATTTTTATTCCCCGGTTTGTAATAAGGTACTTTTGACTTGTTATTCAAGTGTTCCATTTACATCACAGAACAATTCCAGTGTTTATTATTGTGAATTCATAAAACAGTAACCACATTTAGAGAGTGTTCTGAGCACTTTTATCTTATATACTTTAGTATTCTAAGGAGTTTCTTTTGAAACGCTATCAGAATGACGGGAATAGGAAATATAAGCAGTAAACTCGGCATTTGAGACCTGTTTCAACCTATGTTCACTGTATTTTTATTCCCCGGTTTGTAATAAGGTTCTTTTGACTTGTTATTCAAGTGTTCCATTTACATCACAGAAACATTCCAATGTTTATGATTGTGAATTCTTAGAACAGTAACCACAGTTAGAGAGTGTTCTGTGCTCTTTTAACTTATATACTTTAGTATTCTAAGGAGTTTCTTTAAAAACACCATCAGAGTGACGGGAATAGGAAATGTTAACAGTAAACACGGCATTTGAGACCTGTTTCAACCTATGTTCACTGTATTTTTATTCCCCGGTTTGTAATAAGGTACTTTTGACTTGTTAGTCAAGTGTTCCATTTACATCACAGAACAATTCCAGTGTTTATTATTGTGAATTCATAAAACAGTAACCACATTTAGAGAGTGTTCTGAGCACTTTTATCTTATATACTTTAGTATTCTAAGGAGTTTCTTTTGAAACGCCATCAGAATGACAGGAATAGGAAATATAAGCAGTAAACTCGGCATTTAGGACCTGTTTCAACCTATGTTCACTGTATTTTTATTCCCCGGTTTGTAATAAGGTTCTTTTGACTTGTTATTCAAGTGTTCCATTTACATCACAGAAACATTCCAATGTTTATGATTGTGAATTCTTAGAACAGTAACCACATTTAGAGAGTGTTCTGAGCTCTTTTAACTTATATACTTTAGTATTCTAAGGAGATTCTTTTAAAACGCCATCAGAATGACGGGAATAGGAAATATAAGCAGTAAACTCGGCATTTGGGACCTGTTTCAACCTATGTTCACTGTATTTTTATTCCCCGGTTTGTAATAAGGTTCCTTTGACTTGTTATTCAAGTGTTCCATTTACATCACAGAAACATTCCAATGTTGATGATTGTGAATTCTTAGAACAGTAACCACATTGACAGAGTGTTCTGAGATCAAATTTCTTATATTCCTTAGCATTCTAAGTACTTTCTTTAAACACGCCATCAGAATGACGGGGATTGTAATTTTAAATAGTAAACTCACCATTACAGAGTTATCTGAACGTGTGTTCAGTGTATTTTTGTTCCCCGTTTTGTAATAAGGTTCTTTTGACTTGTTAGTCAAGTGTTCCATTTACATCACAGAACAATTCCAGTGTTTATTATTGTGAATTCATAAAACAGTAACCACATTTAGAGAGTGTTCTGAGCACTTTTATCTTATATACTTTAGTATTTAAGGAGTTTCTTTTGAAACGCCATCAGAATGACGGGAATAGGAAATATAAGCAGTAAACTCGGCATTTGAGACCTGTTTCAACCTATGTTCACTGTATTTTTATTCCCCGGTTTGTAATAAGGTTCTTTTGACTTGTTATTCAAGTGTTCCATTTACATCACAGAACAATTCCAGTGTGTATTATTGTGAATTCTTAGAACAGTAACCACATTTAGAGAGTGTTCTGAGCACTTTTATCTTATATACTTTAGTATTCTAAGGAGTTTCTTTTGAAACGCCATCAGAATGACGGGAATAGGAAATATAAACAGAAAACTCGGCATTTGAGACCTGTTTCAACCTATGTTCACTGTATTTTTATTCCCCGGTTTGTAATAAGGTACTTTTGACTTGTTATTCAAGTGTTCCATTTACATCACAGAACAATTCCAGTGTTTATTATTGTGAATTCATAAAACAGTAACCACATTTAGAGAGTGTTCTGAGCACTTTTATCTTATATACTTTAGTATTCTAAGGAGTTTCTTTTGAAACGCCATCAGAATGACGGGAATAGGAAATATAAGCTGTAAACTCGGCATTTGAGACCTGTTTCAACCTATGTTCACTGTATTTTTATTCCCCGGTTTGTAATAAGGTTCTTTTGACTTGTTATTCAAGTGTTCCATTTACATCACAGAAACATTCCAATGTTTATGATTGTGAATTCTTAGAACAGTAACCACATTTAGAGAGTGTTCTGAGCTCTTTTAACTTATATACTTTAGTATTCTAAGGAGATTCTTTTAAAACGCCATCAGAATGACGGGAATAGGAAATATAAGCAGTAAACTCGGCATTTGGGACCTGTTTCAACCTATGTTCACTGTATTTTTATTCCCCGGTTTGTAATAAGGTTCTTTTGACTTGTTATTCAAGTGTTCCATTTACATCACAGAAACATTCCAATGTTTATGATTGTGAATTCTTAGAACAGTAACCACATTTAGAGAGTGTTCTGAGCACTTTTATCTTATATACTTTAGTATTCTAAGGAGTTTCTTTTGAAACGCCATCAGAATGACGGGAATAGGAAATATAAACAGAAAACTCGGCATTTGAGACCTGTTTCAACCTATGTTCACTGTATTTTTATTCCCCGGTTTGTAATAAGGTACTTTTGACTTGTTATTCAAGTGTTCCATTTACATCACAGAACAATTCCAGTGTTTATTATTGTGAATTCATAAAACAGTAACCACATTTAGAGAGTGTTCTGAGCACTTTTATCTTATATACTTTAGTATTCTAAGGAGTTTCTTTTGAAACGCTATCAGAATGACGGGAATAGGAAATATAAGCAGTAAACTCGGCATTTGAGACCTGTTTCAACCTATGTTCACTGTATTTTTATTCCCCGGTTTGTAATAAGGTTCTTTTGACTTGTTATTCAAGTGTTCCATTTACATCACAGAAACATTCCAATGTTTATGATTGTGAATTCTTAGAACAGTAACCACAGTTAGAGAGTGTTCTGTGCTCTTTTAACTTATATACTTTAGTATTCTAAGGAGTTTCTTTAAAAACACCATCAGAGTGACGGGAATAGGAAATGTTAACAGTAAACACGGCATTTGAGACCTGTTTCAACCTATGTTCACTGTATTTTTATTCCCCGGTTTGTAATAAGGTACTTTTGACTTGTTAGTCAAGTGTTCCATTTACATCACAGAACAATTCCAGTGTTTATTATTGTGAATTCATAAAACAGTAACCACATTTAGAGAGTGTTCTGAGCACTTTTATCTTATATACTTTAGTATTCTAAGGAGTTTCTTTTGAAACGCCATCAGAATGACAGGAATAGGAAATATAAGCAGTAAACTCGGCATTTAGGACCTGTTTCAACCTATGTTCACTGTATTTTTATTCCCCGGTTTGTAATAAGGTTCTTTTGACTTGTTATTCAAGTGTTCCATTTACATCACAGAAACATTCCAATGTTTATGATTGTGAATTCTTAGAACAGTAACCACATTTAGAGAGTGTTCTGAGCTCTTTTAACTTATATACTTTAGTATTCTAAGGAGATTCTTTTAAAACGCCATCAGAATGACGGGAATAGGAAATATAAGCAGTAAACTCGGCATTTGGGACCTGTTTCAACCTATGTTCACTGTATTTTTATTCCCCGGTTTGTAATAAGGTTCCTTTGACTTGTTATTCAAGTGTTCCATTTACATCACAGAAACATTCCAATGTTGATGATTGTGAATTCTTAGAACAGTAACCACATTGACAGAGTGTTCTGAGATCAAATTTCTTATATTCCTTAGCATTCTAAGTACTTTCTTTAAACACGCCATCAGAATGACGGGGATTGTAATTTTAAATAGTAAACTCACCATTACAGAGTTATCTGAACGTGTGTTCAGTGTATTTTTGTTCCCCGTTTTGTAATAAGGTTCTTTTGACTTGTTAGTCAAGTGTTCCATTTACATCACAGAACAATTCCAGTGTTTATTATTGTGAATTCATAAAACAGTAACCACATTTAGAGAGTGTTCTGAGCACTTTTATCTTATATACTTTAGTATTTAAGGAGTTTCTTTTGAAACGCCATCAGAATGACGGGAATAGGAAATATAAGCAGTAAACTCGGCATTTGAGACCTGTTTCAACCTATGTTCACTGTATTTTTATTCCCCGGTTTGTAATAAGGTTCTTTTGACTTGTTATTCAAGTGTTCCATTTACATCACAGAACAATTCCAGTGTGTATTATTGTGAATTCTTAGAACAGTAACCACATTTAGAGAGTGTTCTGAGCACTTTTATCTTATATACTTTAGTATTCTAAGGAGTTTCTTTTGAAACGCCATCAGAATGACGGGAATAGGAAATATAAACAGAAAACTCGGCATTTGAGACCTGTTTCAACCTATGTTCACTGTATTTTTATTCCCCGGTTTGTAATAAGGTACTTTTGACTTGTTATTCAAGTGTTCCATTTACATCACAGAACAATTCCAGTGTTTATTATTGTGAATTCATAAAACAGTAACCACATTTAGAGAGTGTTCTGAGCACTTTTATCTTATATACTTTAGTATTCTAAGGAGTTTCTTTTGAAACGCCATCAGAATGACGGGAATAGGAAATATAAGCTGTAAACTCGGCATTTGAGACCTGTTTCAACCTATGTTCACTGTATTTTTATTCCCCGGTTTGTAATAAGGTTCTTTTGACTTGTTATTCAAGTGTTCCATTTACATCACAGAAACATTCCAATGTTTATGATTGTGAATTCTTAGAACAGTAACCACAGTTAGAAAGTGTTCTGTGCACTTTTAACTTATATAGTTTAGTATTCTAAGGAGTTTCTTTAAAAACACCATCAGAGTGACGGGAATAGGAAATGTTAACAGTAAAGTCGGCATTTGAGACCTGTTTCAACCTATGTTCACTGTATTTTTATTCCCTGGTTTGTAATAAGGTTCTTTTGACTTGTTATTCAAGTGTTCCATTTACATCACAGAACAATTCCAGTGTTTATTATTGTGAATTCTTAGAACAGTAACCACATTTAGAGAGTGTTCTGAGCACTTTTATCTTATATAGTTTAGTATTCTAAGGAGTTTCTTTTGAAACGCCATCAGAATGACGGGAATAGGAAATATAAACAGAAAACTCGGCATTTGAGACCTGTTTCAACCTATGTTCACTGTATTTTTATTCCCCGGTTTGTAATAAGGTACTTTTGACTTGTTAGTCAAGTGTTCCATTTACATCACAGAACAATTCCAGTGTTTATTATTGTGAATTCATAAAACAGTAACCACATTTAGAGAGTGTTCTGAGCACTTTTATCTTATATACTTTAGTATTTAAGGAGTTTCTTTTGAAACGCCATCAGAATGACGGGAATAGGAAATATAAGCAGTAAACTCGGCATTTGAGACCTGTTTCAACCTATGTTCACTGTATTTTTATTCCCCGGTTTGTAATAAGGTTCTTTTGACTTGTTATTCAAGTGTTCCATTTACATCACAGAACAATTCCAGTGTGTATTTTGTGAATTCTTAGAACAGTAACCACATTTAGAGAGTGTTCTGAGCACTTTTATCTTATATACTTTAGTATTCTAAGGAGTTTCTTTTGAAACGCCATCAGAATGACGGGAATAGGAAATATAAACAGAAAACTCGGCATTTGAGACCTGTTTCAACCTATGTTCACTGTATTTTTATTCCCCGGTTTGTAATAAGGTACTTTTGACTTGTTATTCAAGTGTTCCATTTACATCACAGAACAATTCCAGTGTTTATTATTGTGAATTCATAAAACAGTAACCACATTTAGAGAGTGTTCTGAGCACTTTTATCTTATATACTTTAGTATTCTAAGGAGTTTCTTTTGAAACGCCATCAGAATGACGGGAATAGGAAATATAAGCTGTAAACTCGGCATTTGAGACCTGTTTCAACCTATGTTCACTGTATTTTTATTCCCCGGTTTGTAATAAGGTTCTTTTGACTTGTTATTCAAGTGTTCCATTTACATCACAGAAACATTCCAATGTTTATGATTGTGAATTCTTAGAACAGTAACCACATTTAGAGAGTGTTCTGAGCTCTTTTAACTTATATACTTCAGTATTCTAAGGAGATTCTTTTAAAACGCCATCAGAATGACGGGAATAGGAAATATAAGCAGTAAACTCGGCATTTGGGACCTTTTTCAACCTATGTTCACTGTATTTTTATTCCCCGGTTTGTAATAAGGTTCTTTTGACTTGTTATTCAAGTGTTCCATTTACATCACAGAAACATTCCAATGTTTATGATTGTGAATTCTTAGAACAGTAACCACATTTAGAGAGTGTTCTGAGCACTTTTATCTTATATACTTTAGTATTCTAAGGAGTTTCTTTTGAAACGCCATCAGAATGACGGGAATAGGAAATGTAAACAGAAAACTCGGCATTTGAGACCTGTTTCAACCTATGTTCACTGTATTTTTATTCCGCGGTTTGTAATAAGGTACTTTTGACTTGTTATTCAAGTGTTCCATTTACATCACAGAACAATTCCAGTGTTTATTATTGTGAATTCATAAAACAGTAACCACATTTAGAGAGTGTTCTGAGCACTTTTATCTTATATACTTTAGTATTCTAAGGAGTTTCTTTTGAAACGCTATCAGAATGACGGGAATAGGAAATATAAGCAGTAAACTCGGCATTTGAGACCTGTTTCAACCTATGTTCACTGTACTTTTATTCCCCGGTTTGTAATAAGGTTCTTTTGACTTGTTATTCAAGTGTTCCATTTACATCACAGAAACATTCCAATGTTTATGATTGTGAATTCTTAGAACAGTAACCACAGTTAGAGAGTGTTCTGTGCTCTTTTAACTTATATACTTTAGTATTCTAAGGAGTTTCTTTAAAAACACCATCAGAGTGACGGGAATAGGAAATGTTAACAGTAAACACGGCATTTGAGACCTGTTTCAACCTATGTTCACTGTATTTTTATTCCCCGGTTTGTAATAAGGTACTTTTGACTTGTTAGTCAAGTGTTCCATTTACATCACAGAACAATTCCAGTGTTTATTATTGTGAATTCATAAAACAGTAACCACATTTAGAGAGTGTTCTGAGCACTTTTATCTTATATACTTTAGTATTCTAAGGAGTTTCTTTTGAAACGCCATCAGAATGACAGGAATAGGAAATATAAGCAGTAAACTCGGCATTTAGGACCTGTTTCAACCTATGTTCACTGTATTTTTATTCCCCGGTTTGTAATAAGGTTCTTTTGACTTGTTATTCAAGTGTTCCATTTACATCACAGAAACATTCCAATGTTTATGATTGTGAATTCTTAGAACAGTAACCACATTTAGAGAGTGTTCTGAGCTCTTTTAACTTATATACTTTAGTATTCTAAGGAGATTCTTTTAAAACGCCATCAGAATGACGGGAATAGGAAATATAAGCAGTAAACTCGGCATTTGGGACCTGTTTCAACCTATGTTCACTGTATTTTTATTCCCCGGTTTGTAATAAGGTTCCTTTGACTTGTTATTCAAGTGTTCCATTTACATCACAGAAACATTCCAATGTTGATGATTGTGAATTCTTAGAACAGTAACCACATTGACAGAGTGTTCTGAGATCAAATTTCTTATATTCCTTAGCATTCTAAGTACTTTCTTTAAACACGCCATCAGAATGACGGGGATTGTAATTTTAAATAGTAAACTCACCATTACAGAGTTATCTGAACGTGTGTTCAGTGTATTTTTGTTCCCCATTTTGTAATAAGGTTCTTTTGACTTGTTATTCAAGTGTTCCATTTACATCACAGAAATATTCCAATGTATATGATTGTGAATTCTTAGAACAGTAACCACATTTAGAGAGTGTTCTGAGCACTTTTATCTTATATACTTTAGTATTCTAAGGAGTTTCTTTTGAAACGCCATCAGAATGACGGGAATAGGAAATATAAACAGAAAACTCGGCATTTGAGACCTGTTTCAACCTATGTTCACTGTATTTTTATTCCCCGGTTTGTAATAAGGTTCTTTTGACTTGTTATTCAAGTGTTCCATTTACATCACAGAAACATTCCAATGTTTATGATTGTGAATTCTTAGAACAGTAACCACATTTAGAGAGTGTTCTGAGCACTTTTATCTTATATACTTTAGTATTCTAAGGAGTTTCTTTTGAAACGCCATCAGAATGACGGGAATAGGAAATATAAACAGAAAACTCGGCATTTGAGACCTGTTTCAACCTATGTTCACTGTATTTTTATTCCCCGGTTTGTAATAAGGTACTTTTGACTTGTTATTCAAGTGTTCCATTTACATCACAGAACAATTCCAGTGTTTATTATTGTGAATTCATAAAACAGTAACCACATTTAGAGAGTGTTCTGAGCACTTTTATCTTATATACTTTAGTATTCTAAGGAGTTTCTTTTGAAACGCTATCAGAATGACGGGAATAGGAAATATAAGCAGTAAACTCGGCATTTGAGACCTGTTTCAACCTATGTTCACTGTATTTTTATTCCCCGGTTTGTAATAAGGTTCTTTTGACTTGTTATTCAAGTGTTCCATTTACATCACAGAAACATTCCAATGTTTATGATTGTGAATTCTTAGAACAGTAACCACATTTAGAGAGTGTTCTGAGCACTTTTATCTTATATACTTTAGTATTCTAAGGAGTTTCTTTTGAAACGCCATCAGAATGACGGGAATAGGAAATATAAACAGAAAACTCGGCATTTGAGACCTGTTTCAACCTATGTTCACTGTATTTTTATTCCCCGGTTTGTAATAAGGTTCTTTTGACTTGTTATTCAAGTGTTCCATTTACATCACAGAAACATTCCAATGTTTATGATTGTGAATTCTTAGAACAGTAACCACATTTAGAGAGTGTTCTGAGCACTTTTATCTTATATACTTTAGTATTCTAAGGAGTTTCTTTTGAAACGCCATCAGAATGACGGGAATAGGAAATATAAACAGAAAACTCGGCATTTGAGACCTGTTTCAACCTATGTTCACTGTATTTTTATTCCCCGGTTTGTAATAAGGTACTTTTGACTTGTTATTCAAGTGTTCCATTTACATCACAGAACAATTCCAGTGTTTATTATTGTGAATTCATAAAACAGTAACCACATTTAGAGAGTGTTCTGAGCACTTTTATCTTATATACTTTAGTATTCTAAGGAGTTTCTTTTGAAACGCTATCAGAATGACGGGAATAGGAAATATAAGCAGTAAACTCGGCATTTGAGACCTGTTTCAACCTATGTTCACTGTATTTTTATTCCCCGGTTTGTAATAAGGTTCTTTTGACTTGTTATTCAAGTGTTCCATTTACATCACAGAAACATTCCAATGTTTATGATTGTGAATTCTTAGAACAGTAACCACAGTTAGAGAGTGTTCTGTGCTCTTTTAACTTATATACTTTAGTATTCTAAGGAGTTTCTTTAAAAACACCATCAGAGTGACGGGAATAGGAAATGTTAACAGTAAACACGGCATTTGAGACCTGTTTCAACCTATGTTCACTGTATTTTTATTCCCCGGTTTGTAATAAGGTACTTTTGACTTGTTAGTCAAGTGTTCCATTGACATCACAGAACAATTCCAGTGTTTATTATTGTGAATTCATAAAACAGTAACCACATTTAGAGAGTGTTCTGAGCACTTTTATCTTATATACTTTAGTATTCTAAGGAGTTTCTTTTGAAACGCCATCAGAATGACAGGAATAGGAAATATAAGCAGTAAACTCGGCATTTAGGATCTGTTTCAACCTATGTTCACTGTATTTTTATTCCCCGGTTTGTAATAAGGTTCTTTTGACTTGTTATTCAAGTGTTCCATTTACATCACAGAAACATTCCAATGTTTATGATTGTGAATTCTTAGAACAGTAACCACATTTAGAGAGTGTTCTGAGCTCTTTTAACTTATATACTTTAGTATTCTAAGGAGATTCTTTTAAAACGCCATCAGAATGACGGGAATAGGAAATATAAGCAGTAAACTCGGCATTTGGGACCTGTTTCAACCTATGTTCACTGTATTTTTATTCCCCGGTTTGTAATAAGGTTCCTTTGACTTGTTATTCAAGTGTTCCATTTACATCACAGAAACATTCCAATGTTGATGATTGTGAATTCTTAGAACAGTAACCACATTGACAGAGTGTTCTGAGATCAAATTTCTTATATTCCTTAGCATTCTAAGTACTTTCTTTAAACACGCCATCAGAATGACGGGGATTGTAATTTTAAATAGTAAACTCACCATTACAGAGTTATCTGAACGTGTGTTCAGTGTATTTTTGTTCCCCGTTTTGTAATAAGGTTCTTTTGACTTGTTAGTCAAGTGTTCCATTTACATCACAGAACAATTCCAGTGTTTATTATTGTGAATTCATAAAACAGTAACCACATTTAGAGAGTGTTCTGAGCACTTTTATCTTATATACTTTAGTATTTAAGGAGTTTCTTTTGAAACGCCATCAGAATGACGGGAATAGGAAATATAAGCAGTAAACTCGGCATTTGAGACCTGTTTCAACCTATGTTCACTGTATTTTTATTCCCCGGTTTGTAATAAGGTTCTTTTGACTTGTTATTCAAGTGTTCCATTTACATCACAGAACAATTCCAGTGTGTATTATTGTGAATTCTTAGAACAGTAACCACATTTAGAGAGTGTTCTGAGCACTTTTATCTTATATACTTTAGTATTTAAGGAGTTTCTTTTGAAACGCCATCAGAATGACGGGAATAGGAAATATAAACAGAAAACTCGGCATTTGAGACCTGTTTCAACCTATGTTCACTGTATTTTTATTCCCCGGTTTGTAATAAGGTACTTTTGACTTGTTATTCAAGTGTTCCATTTACATCACAGAACAATTCCAGTGTTTATTATTGTGAATTCATAAAACAGTAACCACATTTAGAGAGTGTTCTGAGCACTTTTATCTTATATACTTTAGTATTCTAAGGAGTTTCTTTTGAAACGCCATCAGAATGACGGGAATAGGAAATATAAGCTGTAAACTCGGCATTTGAGACCTGTTTCAACCTATGTTCACTGTATTTTTATTCCCCGGTTTGTAATAAGGTTCTTTTGACTTGTTATTCAAGTGCTCCATTTACATCACAGAAACATTCCAATGTTTATGATTGTGAATTCTTAGAACAGTAACCACAGTTAGAAAGTGTTCTGTGCACTTTTAACTTATATAGTTTAGTATTCTAAGGAGTTTCTTTAAAAACACCATCAGAGTGACGGGAATAGGAAATGTTAACAGTAAAGTCGGCATTTGAGACCTGTTTCAACCTATGTTCACTGTATTTTTATTCCCTGGTTTGTAATAAGGTTCTTTTGACTTGTTATTCAAGTGTTCCATTTACATCACAGAACAATTCCAGTGTTTATTATTGTGAATTCTTAGAACAGTAACCACATTTAGAGAGTGTTCTGAGCACTTTTATCTTATATAGTTTAGTATTCTAAGGAGTTTCTTTTGAAACGCCATCAGAATGACGGGAATAGGAAATATAAACAGAAAACTCGGCATTTGAGACCTGTTTCAACCTATGTTCACTGTATTTTTATTCCCCGGTTTGTAATAAGGTACTTTTGACTTGTTAGTCAAGTGTTCCATTTACATCACAGAACAATTCCAGTGTTTATTAATGTGAATTCATAAAACAGTAACCACATTTAGAGAGTGTTCTGAGCACTTTTATCTTATATACTTTAGTATTTAAGGAGTTTCTTTTGAAACGCCATCAGAATGACGGGAATAGGAAATATAAGCAGTAAACTCGGCATTTGAGACCTGTTTCAACCTATGTTCACTGTATTTTTATTCCCCGGTTTGTAATAAGGTTCTTTTGACTTGTTATTCAAGTGTTCCATTTACATCACAGAACAATTCCAGTGTGTATTATTGTGAATTCTTAGAACAGTAACCACATTTAGAGAGTGTTCTGAGCACTTTTATCTTATATACTTTAGTATTCTAAGGAGTTTCTTTTGAAACGCCATCAGAATGACGGGAATAGGAAATATAAGCTGTAAACTCGGCATTTGAGACCTGTTTCAACCTATGTTCACTGTATTTTTATTCCCCGGTTTGTAATAAGGTTCTTTTGACTTGTTATTCAAGTGTTCCATTTACATCACAGAAACATTCCAATGTTTATGATTGTGAATTCTTAGAACAGTAACCACATTTAGAGAGTGTTCTGAGCTCTTTTAACTTATATACTTTAGTATTCTAAGGAGATTCTTTTAAAACGCCATCAGAATGACGGGAATAGGAAATATAAGCAGTAAACTCGGCATTTGGGACCTGTTTCAACCTATGTTCACTGTATTTTTATTCCGCGGTTTGTAATAAGGTACTTTTGACTTGTTATTCAAGTGTTCCATTTACATCACAGAACAATTCCAGTGTTTATTATTGTGAATTCATAAAACAGTAACCACATTTAGAGAGTGTTCTGAGCACTTTTATCTTATATACTTTAGTATTCTAAGGAGTTTCTTTTGAAACGCTATCAGAATGACGGGAATAGGAAATATAAGCAGTAAACTCGGCATTTGAGACCTGTTTCAACCTATGTTCACTGTATTTTTATTCCCCGGTTTGTAATAAGGTTCTTTTGACTTGTTATTCAAGTGTTCCATTTACATCACAGAAACATTCCAATGTTTATGATTGTGAATTCTTAGAACAGTAACCACAGTTAGAGAGTGTTCTGTGCTCTTTTAACTTATATACTTTAGTATTCTAAGGAGTTTCTTTAAAAACACCATCAGAGTGACGGGAATAGGAAATGTTAACAGTAAACACGGCATTTGAGACCTGTTTCAACCTATGTTCACTGTATTTTTATTCCCCGGTTTGTAATAAGGTACTTTTGACTTGTTAGTCAAGTGTTCCATTTACATCACAGAACAATTCCAGTGTTTATTATTGTGAATTCATAAAACAGTAACCACATTTAGAGAGTGTTCTGAGCACTTTTATCTTATATACTTTAGTATTCTAAGGAGTTTCTTTTGAAACGCCATCAGAATGACAGGAATAGGAAATATAAGCAGTAAACTCGGCATTTAGGACCTGTTTCAACCTATGTTCACTGTATTTTTATTCCCCGGTTTGTAATAAGGTTCCTTTGACTTGTTATTCAAGTGTTCCATTTACATCACAGAAACATTCCAATGTTGATGATTGTGAATTCTTAGAACAGTAACCACATTGACAGAGTGTTCTGAGATCAAATTTCTTATATTCCTTAGCATTCTAAGTACTTTCTTTAAACACGCCATCAGAATGACGGGGATTGTAATTTTAAATAGTAAACTCACCATTACAGAGTTATCTGAACGTGTGTTCAGTGTATTTTTGTTCCCCGTTTTGTAATAAGGTTCTTTTGACTTGTTAGTCAAGTGTTCCATTTACATCACAGAACAATTCCAGTGTTTATTATTGTGAATTCATAAAACAGTAACCACATTTAGAGAGTGTTCTGAGCACTTTTATCTTATATACTTTAGTATTTAAGGAGTTTCTTTTGAAACGCCATCAGAATGACGGGAATAGGAAATATAAGCAGTAAACTCGGCATTTGAGACCTGTTTCAACCTATGTTCACTGTATTTTTATTCCCCGGTTTGTAATAAGGTTCTTTTGACTTGTTATTCAAGTGTTCCATTTACATCACAGAACACTTCCAGTGTGTATTATTGTGAATTCTTAGAACAGTAACCACATTTAGAGAGTGTTCTGAGCACTTTTATCTTATATACTTTAGTATTCTAAGGAGTTTCTTTTGAAACGCCATCAGAATGACGGGAATAGGAAATATAAACAGAAAACTCGGCATTTGAGACCTGTTTCAACCTATGTTCACTGTATTTTTATTCCCCGGTTTGTAATAAGGTACTTTTGACTTGTTATTCAAGTGTTCCATTTACATCACAGAACAATTCCAGTGTTTATTATTGTGAATTCATAAAACAGTAACCACATTTAGAGAGTGTTCTGAGCACTTTTATCTTATATACTTTAGTATTCTAAGGAGTTTCTTTTGAAACGCCATCAGAATGACGGGAATAGGAAATATAAGCTGTAAACTCGGCATTTGAGACCTGTTTCAACCTATGTTCACTGTATTTTTATTCCCCGGTTTGTAATAAGGTTCTTTTGACTTGTTATTCAAGTGTTCCATTTACATCACAGAAACATTCCAATGTTTATGATTGTGAATTCTTAGAACAGTAACCACAGTTAGAAAGTGTTCTGTGCACTTTTAACTTATATAGTTTAGTATTCTAAGGAGTTTCTTTAAAAACACCATCAGAGTGACGGGAATAGGAAATGTTAACAGTAAAGT
The DNA here is from genome assembly GCF_964212035.1 of Myotis nattereri. Lineage (NCBI taxonomy): Eukaryota > Metazoa > Chordata > Mammalia > Chiroptera > Vespertilionidae > Myotis > Myotis nattereri. The sequence continues at coordinate 35,595,091 of NC_138090.1, forward strand.
CGGCATTTGAGACCTGTTTCAACCTATGTTCACTGTATTTTTATTCCCTGGTTTGTAATAAGGTTCTTTTGACTTGTTATTCAAGTGTTCCATTTACATCACAGAACAATTCCAGTGTTTATTATTGTGAATTCTTAGAACAGTAACCACATTTAGAGAGTGTTCTGAGCACTTTTATCTTATATAGTTTAGTATTCTAAGGAGTTTCTTTTGAAACGCCATCAGAATGACGGGAATAGGAAATATAAACAGAAAACTCGGCATTTGAGACCTGTTTCAACCTATGTTCACTGTATTTTTATTCCCCGGTTTGTAATAAGGTACTTTTGACTTGTTAGTCAAGTGTTCCATTTACATCACAGAACAATTCCAGTGTTTATTAATGTGAATTCATAAAACAGTAACCACATTTAGAGAGTGTTCTGAGCACTTTTATCTTATATACTTTAGTATTTAAGGAGTTTCTTTTGAAACGCCATCAGAATGACGGGAATAGGAAATATAAGCAGTAAACTCGGCATTTGAGACCTGTTTCAACCTATGTTCACTGTATTTTTATTCCCCGGTTTGTAATAAGGTTCTTTTGACTTGTTATTCAAGTGTTCCATTTACATCACAGAACAATTCCAGTGTGTATTATTGTGAATTCTTAGAACAGTAACCACATTTAGAGAGTGTTCTGAGCACTTTTATCTTATATACTTTAGTATTCTAAGGAGTTTCTTTTGAAACGCCATCAGAATGACGGGAATAGGAAATATAAGCTGTAAACTCGGCATTTGAGACCTGTTTCAACCTATGTTCACTGTATTTTTATTCCCCGGTTTGTAATAAGGTTCTTTTGACTTGTTATTCAAGTGTTCCATTTACATCACAGAAACATTCCAATGTTTATGATTGTGAATTCTTAGAACAGTAACCACATTTAGAGAGTGTTCTGAGCTCTTTTAACTTATATACTTTAGTATTCTAAGGAGATTCTTTTAAAACGCCATCAGAATGACGGGAATAGGAAATATAAGCAGTAAACTCGGCATTTGGGACCTGTTTCAACCTATGTTCACTGTATTTTTATTCCGCGGTTTGTAATAAGGTACTTTTGACTTGTTATTCAAGTGTTCCATTTACATCACAGAACAATTCCAGTGTTTATTATTGTGAATTCATAAAACAGTAACCACATTTAGAGAGTGTTCTGAGCACTTTTATCTTATATACTTTAGTATTCTAAGGAGTTTCTTTTGAAACGCTATCAGAATGACGGGAATAGGAAATATAAGCAGTAAACTCGGCATTTGAGACCTGTTTCAACCTATGTTCACTGTATTTTTATTCCCCGGTTTGTAATAAGGTTCTTTTGACTTGTTATTCAAGTGTTCCATTTACATCACAGAAACATTCCAATGTTTATGATTGTGAATTCTTAGAACAGTAACCACAGTTAGAGAGTGTTCTGTGCTCTTTTAACTTATATACTTTAGTATTCTAAGGAGTTTCTTTAAAAACACCATCAGAGTGACGGGAATAGGAAATGTTAACAGTAAACACGGCATTTGAGACCTGTTTCAACCTATGTTCACTGTATTTTTATTCCCCGGTTTGTAATAATGTACTTTTGACTTGTTAGTCAAGTGTTCCATTTACATCACAGAACAATTCCAGTGTTTATTATTGTGAATTCATAAAACAGTAACCACATTTAGAGAGTGTTCTGAGCACTTTTATCTTATATACTTTAGTATTCTAAGGAGTTTCTTTTGAAACGCCATCAGAATGACAGGAATAGGAAATATAAGCAGTAAACTCGGCATTTAGGACCTGTTTCAACCTATGTTCACTGTATTTTTATTCCCCGGTTTGTAATAAGGTTCTTTTGACTTGTTATTCAAGTGTTCCATTTACATCACAGAAACATTCCAATGTTTATGATTGTGAATTCTTAGAACAGTAACCACATTTAGAGAGTGTTCTGAGCTCTTTTAACTTATATACTTTAGTATTCTAAGGAGATTCTTTTAAAACGCCATCAGAATGACGGGAATAGGAAATATAAGCAGTAAACTCGGCATTTGGGACCTGTTTCAACCTATGTTCACTGTATTTTTATTCCCCGGTTTGTAATAAGGTTCCTTTGACTTGTTATTCAAGTGTTCCATTTACATCACAGAAACATTCCAATGTTGATGATTGTGAATTCTTAGAACAGTAACCACATTGACAGAGTGTTCTGAGATCAAATTTCTTATATTCCTTAGCATTCTAAGTACTTTCTTTAAACACGCCATCAGAATGACGGGGATTGTAATTTTAAATAGTAAACTCACCATTACAGAGTTATCTGAACGTGTGTTCAGTGTATTTTTGTTCCCCGTTTTGTAATAAGGTTCTTTTGACTTGTTATTCAAGTGTTCCATTTACATCACAGAAATATTCCAATGTATATGATTGTGAATTCTTAGAACAGTAACCACATTTAGAGAGTGTTCTGAGCACTTTTATCTTATATACTTTAGTATTCTAAGGAGTTTCTTTTGAAACACCATCAGAATGACGGGAATAGGAAATATAAACAGAAAACTCGGCATTTGAGACCTGTTTCAACCTATGTTCACTGTATTTTTATTCCCCGGTTTGTAATAAGGTTCTTTTGACTTGTTATTCAAGTGTTCCATTTACATCACAGAAACATTCCAATGTTTATGATTGTGAATTCTTAGAACAGTAACCACATTTAGAGAGTGTTCTGAGCTCTTTTAACTTATATACTTTAGTATTCTAAGGAGATTCTTTTAAAACGCCATCAGAATGACGGGAATAGGAAATGTAAACACTAAACTCGGCATTTGAGTCCTGTTTCAACCTATGTTCACTGTATTTTTATTCCCCGGTTTGTAATAAGGTTCTTTTGACTTGTTATTCAAGTGTTCCATTTACATCACAGAAACATTCCAATGTTTATGATTGTGAATTCTTAGAACAGTAACCACAGTTAGAAAGTGTTCTGTGCTCTTTTAACTTATATAGTTTAGTATTCTAAGGAGTTTCTTTAAAAACACCATCAGAGTGACGGGAATAGGAAATGTTAACAGTAAAGTCGGCATTTGAGACCTGTTTCAACCTATGTTCACTGTATTTTTATTCCCCGGTTTGTAATAAGGTTCTTTTGACTTGTTATTCAAGTGTTCCATTTACATCACAGAACAATTCCAGTGTTTATTATTGTGAATTCTTAGAACAGTAACCACATTTAGAGAGTGTTCTGAGCACTTTTATCTTATATAGTTTAGTATTCTAAGGAGTTTCTTTTGAAACGCCATCAGAATGACGGGAATAGGAAATATAAACAGAAAACTCGGCATTTGAGACCTGTTTCAACCTATGTTCACTGTATTTTTATTCCCCGGTTTGTAATAAGGTACTTTTGACTTGTTAGTCAAGTGTTCCATTTACATCACAGAACAATTCCAGTGTTTATTATTGTGAATTCATAAAACAGTAACCACATTTAGAGAGTGTTCTGAGCACTTTTATCTTATATACTTTAGTATTTAAGGAGTTTCTTTTGAAACGCCATCAGAATGACGGGAATAGGAAATATAAGCAGTAAACTCGGCATTTGAGACCTGTTTCAACCTATGTTCACTGTATTTTTATTCCCCGGTTTGTAATAAGGTTCTTTTGACTTGTTATTCAAGTGTTCCATTTACATCACAGAACAATTCCAGTGTGTATTATTGTGAATTCTTAGAACAGTAACCACATTTAGAGAGTGTTCTGAGCTCTTTTAACTTATATACTTTAGTATTCTAATAGATTCTTTTAAAACGCCATCAGAATGACGGGAATAGGAAATGTAAACAGTAAACTCGGCATTTGAGACCTGTTTCAACCTATGTTCACTGTATTTTTATTCCCCGGTTTGTAATAAGGTTCTTTTGACTTGTTATTCAAGTGTTCCATTTACATCACAGAAACATTCCAATGTTTATGATTGTGAATTCTTAGAACAGTAACCACATTTAGAGATTGTTCTGAGCTCTTTTAACTTATATACTTTAGTATTCTAAGGAGTTTCTTTGAAACGCCATCAGAATGACGGGAATAGGAAATATAAACAGTAAACTCGGTATTTGAGACCTGTTTCAACCTATGTTCACTGTATTTTTATTCCCCGGTTTGTAATAAGGTTCCTTTGACTTGTTATTCAAGTGTTCCATTTACATCACAGAACAATTCCAGTGTTTATTATTGTGAATTCTTAGAACAGTAACCACATTTAGAGAGTGTTCTGAGCACTTTTATCTTATATACTTTAGTATTCTAAGGAGTTTCTTTTGAAACGCCATCAGAATGACGGGAATAGGAAATATAAACAGAAAACTCGGCATTTGAGACCTGTTTCAACCTATGTTCACTGTATTTTTATTCCCCGGTTTGTAATAAGGTACTTTTGACTTGTTATTCAAGTGTTCCATTTACATCACAGAACAATTCCAGTGTTTATTATTGTGAATTCATAAAACAGTAACCACATTTAGAGAGTGTTCTGAGCTCTTTTAACTTATATACTTTAGTATTCTAATAGATTCTTTTAAAACGCCATCAGAATGACGGGAATAGGAAATGTAAACAGTAAACTCGGCATTTGAGACCTGTTTCAACCTATGTTCACTGTATTTTTATTCCCCGGTTTGTAATAAGGTTCTTTTGACTTGTTATTCAAGTGTTCCATTTACATCACAGAAACATTCCAATGTTTATGATTGTGAATTCTTAGAACAGTAACCACATTTAGAGAGTGTTCTGAGCTCTTTTAACTTATATACTTTAGTATTCTAAGGAGATTCTTTTAAAACGCCATCAGAATGACGGGAATAGGAAATATAAGCAGTAAACTCGGCATTTGGGACCTGTTTCAACCTATGTTCACTGTATTTTTATTCCCCGGTTTGTAATAAGGTTCTTTTGACTTGTTATTCAAGTGTTCCATTTACATCACAGAAACATTCCAATGTTTATGATTGTGAATTCTTAGAACAGTAACCACATTTAGAGAGTGTTCTTAGCACTTTTATCTTATATACTTTAGTATTCTAAGGAGTTTCTTTTGAAACGCCATCAGAATGACGGGAATAGGAAATATAAACAGAAAACTCGGCATTTGAGACCTGTTTCAACCTATGTTCACTGTATTTTTATTCCCCGGTTTGTAATAAGGTAATTTTGACTTGTTATTCAAGTGTTCCATTTACATCACAGAACAATTCCAGTGTTTATTATTGTGAATTCATAAAACAGTAACCACATTTAGAGAGTGTTCTGAGCACTTTTATCTTATATACTTTAGTATTCTAAGGAGTTTCTTTTGAAACGCTATCAGAATGACGGGAATAGGAAATATAAGCAGTAAACTCGGCATTTGAGACCTGTTTCAACCTATGTTCACTGTATTTTTATTCCCCGGTTTGTAATAAGGTTCTTTTGACTTGTTATTCAAGTGTTCCATTTACATCACAGAAACATTCCAATGTTTATGATTGTGAATTCTTAGAACAGTAACCACATTTAGAGAGTGTTCTGAGCTCTTTTAACTTATATACTTTAGTATTCTAAGGAGTTTCTTTGAAACGCCATCAGAATGACGGGAATAGGAAATATAAACAGTAAACTCGGTATTTGAGACCTGTTTCAACCTATGTTCACTGTATTTTTATTCCCCGGTTTGTAATAAGGTTCTTTTGACTTGTTATTCAAGTGTTCCATTTACATCACAGAACAATTCCAGTGTGTATTATTGTGAATTCTTAGAACAGTAACCGCATTTACACAGTGTTCTGAGCTCTTTTAACTCATTTTCTTTGTTATTCTAAGGAGTTTCTTTAAAAACACCATCAGAATGACGGGAATAGGAAATGTAAACAGTGAACTCGGCATTTCAGAGTATTCGGAACGTTTGTTCAGTGTATTTTTGTTCCCCTTTGTGTAATAAGGTTCTTTTGACTTGTTATTCAAGTGTTCCATTTACATCACAGAACAATTCCAGTGTTTATTATTGTGAATTCTTAGAAAAGTAACCACATTTAGAGAGTGTTCTGAGCACTTTTAACTTATATACTTTAGTATTCTAAGGAGTTTCTTTTGAAACGCCATCAGAATGACGGGAATAGGAAATATAAACAGAAAACTCGGCATTTGAGACCTGTTTCAACCTATGTTCACTGTATTTTTATTCCCCGGTTTGTAATAAGGTACTTTTGACTTGTTAGTCAAGTGTTCCATTTACATCACAGAACAATTCCAGTGTTTATTATTGTGAATTCATAAAACAGTAACCACATTTAGAGAGTGTTCTGAGCACTTTTATCTTATATACTTTAGTATTTAAGGAGTTTCTTTTGAAACGCCATCAGAATGACGGGAATAGGAAATATAAGCAGTAAACTCGGCATTTGAGACCTGTTTCAACCTATGTTCACTGTATTTTTATTCCCCGGTTTGTAATAAGGTTCTTTTGAATTGTTATTCAAGTGTTCCATTTACATCACAGAACAATTCCAGTGTGTATTATTGTGAATTCTTAGAACAGTAACCACATTTAGAGAGTGTTCTGAGCTCTTTTAACTTATATACTTTAGTATTCTAATAGATTCTTTTAAAACCCCATCAGAATGACGGGAATAGGAAATGTAAACAGTAAACTCGGCATTTGAGACCTGTTTCAACCTATGTTCACTGTATTTTTATTCCCCGGTTTGTAATAAGGTACTTTTGACTTGTTATTCAAGTGTTCCATTTACATCACAGAAACATTCCAATGTTTATGATTGTGAATTCTTAGAACAGTAACCACATTTAGAGATTTTTCTGAGCTCTTTTAACTTATATACTTTAGTATTCTAAGGAGTTTCTTTGAAACGCCATCAGAATGACGGGAATAGGAAATATAAACAGTAAACTCGGTATTTGAGACCTGTTTCAACCTATGTTCACTGTATTTTTATTCCCCGGTTTGTAATAAGGTTCCTTTGACTTGTTATTCAAGTGTTCCATTTACATCACAGAACAATTCCAGTGTTTATTATTGTGAATTCTTAGAACAGTAACCACATTTAGAGAGTGTTCTGAGCACTTTTATCTTATATACTTTAGTATTCTAAGGAGTTTCTTTTGAAACGCCATCAGAATGACGGGAATAGGAAATATAAACAGAAAACTCGGCATTTGAGACCTGTTTCAACCTATGTTCACTGTATTTTTATTCCCCGGTTTGTAATAAGGTACTTTTGACTTGTTATTCAAGTGTTCCATTTACATCACAGAACAATTCCAGTGTTTATTATTGTGAATTCATAAAACAGTAACCACATTTAGAGAGTGTTCTGAGCACTTTTATCTTATATACTTTAGTATTCTAAGGAGTTTCTTTTGAAACGCCATCAGAATGACGGGAATAGGAAATATAAGCTGTAAACTCGGCATTTGAGACCTGTTTCAACCTATGTTCACTGTATTTTTATTCCCCGGTTTGTAATAAGGTACTTTTGACTTGTTATTCAAGTGTTCCATTTACATCACAGAAACATTCCAATGTTTATGATTGTGAATTCTTAGAACAGTAACCACATTTAGAGAGTGTTCTGAGCTCTTTTAACTTATATACTTTAGTATTCTAAGGAGATTCTTTTAAAACGCCATCAGAATGACGGGAATAGGAAATATAAGCAGTAAACTCGGCATTTGGGACCTGTTTCAACCTATGTTCACTGTATTTTTATTCCCCGGTTTGTAATAAGGTTCTTTTGACTTGTTATTCAAGTGTTCCATTTACATCACAGAAACATTCCAATGTTTATGATTGTGAATTCTTAGAACAGTAACCACATTTAGAGAGTGTTCTTAGCACTTTTAACTTATATACTTTAGTATTCTAAGGAGTTTCTTTGAAACGCCATCAGAATGACGGGAATAGGAAATATAAACAGTAAACTCGGTATTTGAGACCTGTTTCAACCTATGTTCACTGTATTTTTATTCCCCGGTTTGTAATAAGGTTCTTTTGACTTGTTATTCAAGTGTTCCATTTACATCACAGAACAATTCCAGTGTGTATTATTGTGAATTCTTAGAACAGTAACCGCATTTACACAGTGTTCTGAGCTCTTTTAACTCATTTTCTTTGTTATTCTAAGGAGTTTCTTTAAAAACACCATCAGAATGACGGGAATAGGAAATGTAAACAGTGAACTCGGCATTTCAGAGTATTCGGAACGTTTGTTCAGTGTATTTTTGTTCCCCTTTGTGTAATAAGGTTCTTTTGACTTGTTATTCAAGTGTTCCATTTACATCACAGAACAATTCCAGTGTTTATTATTGTGAATTCTTAGAACAGTAACCACATTTAGAGAGTGTTCTGAGCACTTTTAACTTATATACTTTAGTATTCTAAGGAGTTTCTTTTGAAACGCCATCAGAATGACGGGAATAGGAAATATAAACAGAAAACTCGGCATTTGAGACCTGTTTCAACCTATGTTCACTGTATTTTTATTCCCCGGTTTGTAATAAGGTACTTTTGACTTGTTAGTCAAGTGTTCCATTTACATCACAGAACAATTCCAGTGTTTATTATTGTGAATTCATAAAACAGTAACCACATTTAGAGAGTGTTCTGAGCACTTTTATCTTATATACTTTAGTATTTAAGGAGTTTCTTTTGAAACGCCATCAGAATGACGGGAATAGGAAATATAAGCAGTAAACTCGGCATTTGAGACCTGTTTCAACCTATGTTCACTGTATTTTTATTCCCCGGTTTGTAATAAGGTTCTTTTGACTTGTTATTCAAGTGTTCCATTTACATCACAGAACAATTCCAGTGTGTATTATTGTGAATTCTTAGAACAGTAACCACATTTAGAGAGTGTTCTGAGCTCTTTTAACTTATATACTTTAGTATTCTAATAGATTCTTTTAAAACGCCATCAGAATGACGGGAATAGGAAATGTAAACAGTAAACTCGGCATTTGAGACCTGTTTCAACCTATGTTCACTGTATTTTTATTCCCCGGTTTGTAATAAGGTTCTTTTGACTTGTTATTCAAGTGTTCCATTTACATCACAGAAACATTCCAATGTTTATGATTGTGAATTCTTAGAACAGTAACCACATTTAGAGATTGTTCTGAGCTCTTTTAACTTATATACTTTAGTATTCTAAGGAGTTTCTTTGAAACGCCATCAGAATGACGGGAATAGGAAATATAAACAGTAAACTCGGTATTTGAGACCTGTTTCAACCTATGTTCACTGTATTTTTATTCCCCGGTTTGTAATAAGGTTCCTTTGACTTGTTATTCAAGTGTTCCATTTACATCACAGAACAATTCCAGTGTTTATTATTGTGAATTCTTAGAACAGTAACCACATTTAGAGAGTGTTCTGAGCACTTTTATCTTATATACTTTAGTATTCTAAGGAGTTTCTTTTGAAACGCCATCAGAATGACGGGAATAGGAAATATAAACAGAAAACTCGGCATTTGAGACCTGTTTCAACCTATGTTCACTGTATTTTTATTCCCCGGTTTGTAATAAGGTACTTTTGACTTGTTATTCAAGTGTTCCATTTACATCACAGAACAATTCCAGTGTTTATTATTGTGAATTCATAAAACAGTAACCACATTTAGAGAGTGTTCTGAGCACTTTTATCTTATATACTTTAGTATTCTAAGGAGTTTCTTTTGAAACGCCATCAGAATGACGGGAATAGGAAATATAAGCTGTAAACTCGGCATTTGAGACCTGTTTCAACCTATGTTCACTGTATTTTTATTCCCCGGTTTGTAATAAGGTACTTTTGACTTGTTATTCAAGTGTTCCATTTACATCACAGAAACATTCCAATGTTTATGATTGTGAATTCTTAGAACAGTAACCACATTTAGAGAGTGTTCTGAGCTCTTTTAACTTATATACTTTAGTATTCTAAGGAGATTCTTTTAAAACGCCATCAGAATGACGGGAATAGGAAATATAAGCAGTAAACTCGGCATTTGGGACCTGTTTCAACCTATGTTCACTGTATTTTTATTCCCCGGTTTGTAATAAGGTTCTTTTGACTTGTTATTCAAGTGTTCCATTTACATCACAGAAACATTCCAATGTTTATGATTGTGAATTCTTAGAACAGTAACCACATTTAGAGAGTGTTCTGAGCTCTTTTAACTTATATACTTTAGTATTCTAAGGAGTTTCTTTGAAACGCCATCAGAATGACGGGAATAGGAAATATAAACAGTAAACTCGGTATTTGAGACCTGTTTCAACCTATGTTCACTGTATTTTTATTCCCCGGTTTGTAATAAGGTTCTTTTGACTTGTTATTCAAGTGTTCCATTTACATCACAGAACAATTCCAGTGTGTATTATTGTGAATTCTTAGAACAGTAACCGCATTTACACAGTGTTCTGAGCTCTTTTAACTCATTTTCTTTGTTATTCTAAGGAGTTTCTTTAAAAACACCATCAGAATGACGGGAATAGGAAATGTAAACAGTGAACTCGGCATTTCAGAGTATTCGGAACGTTTGTTCAGTGTATTTTTGTTCCCCTTTGTGTAATAAGGTTCTTTTGACTTGTTATTCAAGTGTTCCATTTACATCACAGAACAATTCCAGTGTTTATTATTGTGAATTCTTAGAACAGTAACCACATTTAGAGAGTGTTCTGAGCACTTTTAACTTATATACTTTAGTATTCTAAGGAGTTTCTTTTAAAATGCCATCAGAATGACGGGAATAGGACATGTAAACAGTAAACTCGGCATTTGAGACCTGTTTCAACCTATGTTCACTGTATTTTTATTCCCCGGTTTGTAATAAGGTTCTTTTGACTTGTTATTCAAGTGTTCCATTTACATCACAGAAACATTCCAATGTTTATGATTGTGAATTCTTAGAACAGTAACCACAGTTAGAGAGTGTTCTGTGCTCTTTTAACTTATATACTTTAGTATTCTAAGGAGTTTCTTTAAAAACACCATCAGAGTGACGGGAATAGGAAATGTTAACAGTAAACTCGGCATTTGAGAGTTGTTTCAACCTATGTTCACTGTATTTTTATTCCCCGGTTTGTAATAAGGTTCTTTTGACTTGTTATTCAAGTGTTCCATTTACATCACAGAAACATTCCAATGTTGATGATTGTGAATTCTTAGAACAGTAACCACATTGACAGAGTGTTCTGAGATCAAATTTCTTATATTCCTTAGCATTCTAAGTACTTTCTTTAAACACGCCATCAGAATGACGGGGATTGTAATTTTAAATAGTAAACTCACCATTACAGAGTTATCTGAACGTGTGTTCAGTGTATTTTTGTTCCCCGTTTTGTAATAAGGTTCTTTTGACTTGTTATTCAAGTGTTCCATTTACATCACAGAACAATTCCAGTGTGTATTATTGTGAATTCTTAGAACAGTAACCACATTTAGAGAGTGTTCTGAGCACTTTTATCTTATATACTTTAGTATTCTAAGGAGTTTCTTTTGAAACGCCATCAGAATGACGGGAATAGGAAATATAAACAGAAAACTCGGCATTTGAGACCTGTTTCAACCTATGTTCACTGTATTTTTATTCCCCGGTTTGTAATAAGGTTCTTTTGACTTGTTATTCAAGTGTTCCATTTACATCACAGAAACATTCCAATGTTGATGATTGTGAATTCTTAGAACAGTAACCACATTGACAGAGTGTTCTGAGATCAAATTTCTTATATTCCTTAGCATTCTAAGTACTTTCTTTAAACACGCCATCAGAATGACGGGGATTGTAATTTTAAATAGTAAACTCACCATTACAGAGTTATCTGAACGTGTGTTCAGTGTATTTTTGTTCCCCGTTTTGTAATAAGGTTCTTTTGACTTGTTATTCAAGTGTTCCATTTACATCACAGAACAATTCCAGTGTGTATTATTGTGAATTCTTAGAACAGTAACCACATTTAGAGAGTGTTCTGAGCACTTTTAACTTATATACTTTAGTATTCTAAGGAGATTCTTTTAAAACGCCATCAGAATGACGGGAATAGGAAATGTAAACAGTAAACTCGGCATTTGAGACCTGTTTCAACCTATGTTCACTGTATTTTTATTCCCCGGTTTGTAATAAGGTTCTTTTGACTTGTTATTCAAGTGTTCCATTTACATCACAGAAACATTCCAATGTTTATGATTGTGAATTCTTAGAACAGTAACCACAGTTAGAGAGTGTTCTGTGCTCTTTTAACTTATATACTTTAGTATTCTAAGGAGTTTCTTTAAAAACACCATCAGAGTGACGGGAATAGGAAATGTTAACAGTAAACTCGGCATTTGAGAGTTGTTTCAACCTATGTTCACTGTATTTTTATTCCCCGGTTTGTAATAAGGTTCTTTTGACTTGTTATTCAAGTGTTCCATTTACATCACAGAAACATTCCAATGTTGATGATTGTGAATTCTTAGAACAGTAACCACATTGACAGAGTGTTCTGAGATCAAATTTCTTATATTCCTAAGCATTCTAAGTACTTTCTTTAAACACGCCATCAGAATGACGGGGATTGTAATTTTAAATAGTAAACTCACCATTACAGAGTTATCTGAACGTGTGTTCAGTGTATTTTTGTTCCCCGTTTTGTAATAAGGTTCTTTTGACTTGTTATTCAAGTGTTCCATTTACATCACAGAACAATTCCAGTGTGTATTATTGTGAATTCTTAGAACAGTAACCACATTTAGAGAGTGTTCTGAGCTCTTTTAACTTATATACTTTAGTATTCTAATAGATTCTTTTAAAACGCCATCAAAATGACGGGAATAGGAAATGTAAACAGTAAACTCGGCATTTGAGACCTGTTTCAACCTATGTTCACTGTATTTTTATTCCCCGGTTTGTAATAAGGTTCTTTTGACTTGTTATTCAAGTGTTCCATTTACATCACAGAAACATTCCAATGTTTATGATTGTGAATTCTTAGAACAGTAACCACATTTAGAGATTGTTCTGAGCTCTTTTAACTTATATACTTTAGTATTCTAAGGAGTTTCTTTGAAACGCCATCAGAATGACGGGAATAGGAAATATAAACAGAAAACTCGGCATTTGAGACCTGTTTCAACCTATGTTCACTGTATTTTTATTCCCCGGTTTGTAATAAGGTACTTTTGACTTGTTATTCAAGTGTTCCATTTACATCACAGAACAATTCCAGTGTTTATTATTGTGAATTCATAAAACAGTAACCACATTTAGAGAGTGTTCTGAGCACTTTTATCTTATATACTTTAGTATTCTAAGGAGTTTCTTTTGAAACGCCATCAGAATGACGGGAATAGGAAATATAAGCTGTAAACTCGGCATTTGAGACCTGTTTCAACCTATGTTCACTGTATTTTTATTCCCCGGTTTGTAATAAGGTACTTTTGACTTGTTATTCAAGTGTTCCATTTACATCACAGAAACATTCCAATGTTTATGATTGTGAATTCTTAGAACAGTAACCACATTTAGAGAGTGTTCTGAGCTCTTTTAACTTATATACTTTAGTATTCTAAGGAGATTCTTTTAAAACGCCATCAGAATGACGGGAATAGGAAATATAAGCAGTAAACTCGGCATTTGGGACCTGTTTCAACCTATGTTCACTGTATTTTTATTCCCCGGTTTGTAATAAGGTTCTTTTGACTTGTTATTCAAGTGTTCCATTTACATCACAGAAACATTCCAATGTTTATGATTGTGAATTCTTAGAACAGTAACCACATTTAGAGAGTGTTCTTAGCACTTTTATCTTATATACTTTAGTATTCTAAGGAGTTTCTTTTGAAACGCCATCAGAATGACGGGAATAGGAAATATAAACAGAAAACTCGGCATTTGAGACCTGTTTCAACCTATGTTCACTGTATTTTTATTCCCCGGTTTGTAATAAGGTACTTTTGACTTGTTATTCAAGTGTTCCATTTACATCACAGAACAATTCCAGTGTGTATTATTGTGAATTCTTAGAACAGTAACCGCATTTACACAGTGTTCTGAGCTCTTTTAACTCATTTTCTTTGTTATTCTAAGGAGTTTCTTTAAAAACAACATCAGAATGACGGGAATAGGAAATGTAAACAGTGAACTCGGCATTTCAGAGTATTCGGAACGTTTGTTCAGTGTATTTTTGTTCCCCTTTGTGTAATAAGGTTCTTTTGACTTGTTATTCAAGTGTTCCATTTACATCACAGAACAATTCCAGTGTTTATTATTGTGAATTCTTAGAACAGTAACCACATTTAGAGAGTGTTCTGAGCACTTTTAACTTATATACTTTAGTATTCTAAGGAGTTTCTTTTAAAATGCCATCAGAATGACGGGAATAGGACATGTAAACAGTAAACTCGGCATTTGAGACCTGTTTCAACCTATGTTCACTCTATTTTTATTCCCCGGTTTGTAATAAGGTTCTTTTGACTTGTTATTCAAGTGTTCCATTTACATCACAGAAACATTCCAATGTTTATGATTGTGAATTCTTAGAACAGTAACCACAGTTAGAGAGTGTTCTGTGCTCTTTTAACTTATATACTTTAGTATTCTAAGGAGTTTCTTTAAAAACACCATCAGAGTGACGGGAATAGGAAATGTTAACAGTAAACTCGGCATTTGAGAGTTGTTTCAACCTATGTTCACTGTATTTTTATTCCCCGGTTTGTAATAAGGTTCTTTTGACTTGTTATTCAAGTGTTCCATTTACATCACAGAAACATTCCAATGTTGATGATTGTGAATTCTTAGAACAGTAACCACATTGACAGAGTGTTCTGAGATCAAATTTCTTATATTCCTTAGCATTCTAAGTACTTTCTTTAAACACGCCATCAGAATGACGGGGATTGTAATTTTAAATAGTAAACTCACCATTACAGAGTTATCTGAACGTGTGTTCAGTGTATTTTTGTTCCCCGTTTTGTAATAAGGTTCTTTTGACTTGTTATTCAAGTGTTCCATTTACATCACAGAACAATTCCAGTGTGTATTATTGTGAATTCTTAGAACAGTAACCACATTTAGAGAGTGTTCTGAGCACTTTTATCTTATATACTTTAGTATTCTAAGGAGTTTCTTTTGAAACGCCATCAGAATGACGGGAATAGGAAATATAAACAGAAAACTCGGCATTTGAGACCTGTTTCAACCTATGTTCACTGTATTTTTATTCCCCGGTTTGTAATAAGGTTCTTTTGACTTGTTATTCAAGTGTTCCATTTACATCACAGAAACATTCCAATGTTGATGATTGTGAATTCTTAGAACAGTAACCACATTGACAGAGTGTTCTGAGATCAAATTTCTTATATTCCTTAGCATTCTAAGTACTTTCTTTAAACACGCCATCAGAATGACGGGGATTGTAATTTTAAATAGTAAACTCACCATTACAGAGTTATCTGAACGTGTGTTCAGTGTATTTTTGTTCCCCGTTTTGTAATAAGGTTCTTTTGACTTGTTATTCAAGTGTTCCATTTACATCACAGAACAATTCCAGTGTGTATTATTGTGAATTCTTAGAACAGTAACCACATTTAGAGAGTGTTCTGAGCACTTTTAACTTATATACTTTAGTATTCTAAGGAGATTCTTTTAAAACGCCATCAGAATGACGGGAATAGGAAATGTAAACAGTAAACTCGGCATTTGAGACCTGTTTCAACCTATGTTCACTGTATTTTTATTCCCCGGTTTGTAATAAGGTTCTTTTGACTTGTTATTCAAGTGTTCCATTTACATCACAGAAACATTCCAATGTTTATGATTGTGAATTCTTAGAACAGTAACCACAGTTAGAGAGTGTTCTGTGCTCTTTTAACTTATATACTTTAGTATTCTAAGGAGTTTCTTTAAAAACACCATCAGAGTGACGGGAATAGGAAATGTTAACAGTAAACTCGGCATTTGAGAGTTGTTTCAACCTATGTTCACTGTATTTTTATTCCCCGGTTTGTAATAAGGTTCTTTTGACTTGTTATTCAAGTGTTCCATTTACATCACAGAAACATTCCAATGTTTATGATTGTGAATTCTTAGAACAGTAACCACATTGACAGAGTGTTCTGAGATCAAATTTCTTATATTCCTAAGCATTCTAAGTACTTTCTTTAAACACGCCATCAGAATGACGGGGATTGTAATTTTAAATAGTAAACTCACCATTACAGAGTTATCTGAACGTGTGTTCAGTGTATTTTTGTTCCCCGTTTTGTAATAAGGTTCTTTTGACTTGTTATTCAAGTGTTCCATTTACATCACAGAACAATTCCAGTGTGTATTATTGTGAATTCTTAGAACAGTAACCACATTTAGAGAGTGTTCTGAGCACTTTTATCTTATATACTTTAGTATTCTAAGGAGTTTCTTTTGAAACGCCATCAGAATGACGGGAATAGGAAATATAAACAGAAAACTCGGCATTTGAGACCTGTTTCAACCTATGTTCACTGTATTTTTATTCCCCGGTTTGTAATAAGGTTCTTTTGACTTGTTATTCAAGTGTTCCATTTACATCACAGAAACATTCCAATGTTTATGATTGTGAATTCTTAGAACAGTAACCACATTTAGAGAGTGTTCTGAGCTCTTTTAACTTATATACTTTAGTATTCTAAGGAGATTCTTTTAAAACGCCATCAGAATGACGGGAATAGGAAATGTAAACAGTAAACTCGGCATTTGAGTCCTGTTTCAACCTATGTTCACTGTATTTTTATTCCCCGGTTTGTAATAAGGTTCTTTTGACTTGTTATTCAAGTGTTCCATTTACATCACAGAAACATTCCAATGTTTATGATTGTGAATTCTTAGAACAGTAACCACAGTTAGAAAGTGTTCTGTGCTCTTTTAACTTATATAGTTTAGTATTCTAAGAAGTTTCTTTAAAAACACCATCAGAGTGACGGGAATAGGAAATGTTAACAGTAAAGTCGGCATTTGAGACCTGTTTCAACCTATGTTCACTGTATTTTTATTCCCCGGTTTGTAATAAGGTTCTTTTGACTTGTTATTCAAGTGTTCGATTTACATCACAGAACAATTCCAGTGTTTATTATTGTGAATTCTTAGAACAGTAACCACATTTAGAGAGTGTTCTGAGCACTTTTATCTTATATACTTTAGTATTCTAAGGAGTTTCTTTGAAACGCCATCAGAATGACGGGAATAGGAAATATAAACAGTAAACTCGGTATTTGAGACCTGTTTCAACCTATGTTCACTGTATTTTTATTCCCCGGTTTGTAATAAGGTTCTTTTGACTTGTTATTCAAGTGTTCCATTTACATCACAGAAACATTCCAATGTTTATGATTGTGAATTCTTAGAACAGTAACCACAGTTAGAGAGAGTTCTGTGCTCTTTTAACTTATATACTTTAGTATTCTAAGGAGTTTCTTTTAAAACGCCATCAGAATGACGGGAATAGGAAATGTAAACAGTAAACTCGGCATTTGGGACCTGTTTCAACCTATGTTCACTGTATTTTTATTCCCCGGTTTGTAATAAGGTACTTTTGACTTGTTATTCAAGTGTTCCATTTCCATCACAGAACAATTCCAGTGTTTATTATTGTGAATTCTTAGAACAGTAACCACATTTAGAGAGTGTTCTGAGCACTTTTATCTTATATACTTTAGTATTCTAAGGAGTTTCTTTTGAAACGCCATCAGAATGACGGGAATAGGAAATATAAACAGAAAACTCGGCATTTGAGACCTGTTTCAACCTATGTTCACTGTATTTTTATTCCCCGGTTTGTAATAAGGTTCTTTTGACTTGTTATTCAAGTGTTCCATTTACATCACAGAAACATTCCAATGTTTATGATTGTGAATTCTTAGAACAGTAACCACATTTAGAGAGTGTTCTGAGCTCTTTTAACTTATATACTTTAGTATTCTAAGGAGATTCTTTTAAAACGCCATCAGAATGACGGGAATAGGAAATGTAAACAGTAAACTCGGCATTTGAGTCCTGTTTCAACCTATGTTCACTGTATTTTTATTCCCCGGTTTGTAATAAGGTTCTTTTGACTTGTTATTCAAGTGTTCCATTTACATCACAGAAACATTCCAATGTTTATGATTGTGAATTCTTAGAACAGTAACCACAGTTAGAAAGTGTTCTGTGCTCTTTTAACTTATATAGTTTAGTATTCTAAGAAGTTTCTTTAAAAACACCATCAGAGTCACGGGAATAGGAAATGTTAACAGTAAAGTCGGCATTTGAGACCTGTTTCAACCTATGTTCACTGTATTTTTATTCCCCGGTTTGTAATAAGGTTCTTTTGACTTGTTATTCAAGGGTTCGATTTACATCACAGAACAATTCCAGTGTTTATTATTGTGAATTCTTAGAACAGTAACCACATTTAGAGAGTGTTCTGAGCACTTTTATCTTATATACTTTAGTATTCTAAGGAGTTTCTTTGAAACGCCATCAGAATGACGGGAATAGGAAATATAAACAGTAAACTCGGTATTTGAGACCTGTTTCAACCTATGTTCACTGTATTTTTATTCCCCGGTTTGTAATAAGGTTCTTTTGACTTGTTATTCAAATGTTCCATTTACATCACAGAAACATTCCAATGTTTATGATTGTGAATTCTTAGAACAGTAACCACAGTTAGAGAGAGTTCTGTGCTCTTTTAACTTATATACTTTAGTATTCTAAGGAGTTTCTTTTAAAACGCCATCAGAATGACGGGAATAGGAAATGTAAACAGTAAACTCGGCATTTGGGACCTGTTTCAACCTATGTTCACTGTATTTTTATTCCCCGGTTTGTAATAAGGTACTTTTGACTTGTTATTCAAGTGTTCCATTTCCATCACAGAACAATTCCAGTGTTTATTATTGTGAATTCTTAGAACAGTAACCACATTTAGAGAGTGTTCTGAGCACTTTTATCTTATATACTTTAGTATTCTAAGGAGTTTCTTTTGAAACGCCATCAGAATGACGGGAATAGGAAATATAAACAGAAAACTCGGCATTTGAGACCTGTTTCAACCTATGTTCACTGTATTTTTATTCCCCGGTTTGTAATAAGGTACTTTTGACTTGTTAGTCAAGTGTTCCATTTACATCACAGAACAATTCCAGTGTTTATTATTGTGAATTCATAAAACAGTAACCACATTTAGAGAGTGTTCTGAGCACTTTTATCTTATATACTTTAGTATTTAAGGAGTTTCTTTTGAAACGCCATCATAATGACGGGAATAGGAAATATAAGCAGTAAACTCGGCATTTGAGACCTGTTTCAACCTATGTTCACTGTATTTTTATTCCCCGGTTTGTAATAAGGTTCTTTTGACTTGTTATTCAAGTGTTCCATTTACATCACAGAACAATTCCAGTGTGTATTATTGTGAATTCTTAGAACAGTAACCACATTTAGAGAGTGTTCTGAGCTCTTTTAACTTATATACTTTAGTATTCTAATAGATTCTTTTAAAACGCCATCAGAATGACGGGAATAGGAAATGTAAACAGTAAACTCGGCATTTGAGACCTGTTTCAACCTTTGTTCACTGTATTTTTATTCCCCGGTTTGTAATAAGGTTCTTTTGACTTGTTATTCAAGTGTTCCATTTACATCACAGAAACATTCCAATGTTTATGATTGTGAATTCTTAGAACAGTAACCACATTTAGAGAGTGTTCTGAGCTCTTTTAACTTATATACTTTAGTATTCTAAGGAGTTTCTTTGAAACGCCATCAGAATGACGGGAATAGGAAATATAAACAGTAAACTCGGTATTTGAGACCTGTTTCAACCTATGTTCACTGTATTTTTATTCCCCGGTTTGTAATAAGGTTCCTTTGACTTGTTATTCAAGTGTTCCATTTACATCACAGAACAATTCCAGTGTCTATTATTGTGAATTCTTAGAACAGTAACCACATTTAGAGAGTGTTCTGAGCACTTTTATCTTATATACTTTAGTATTCTAAGGAGTTTCTTTTGAAACGCCATCAGAATGACGGGAATAGGAAATATAAACAGAAAACTCGGCATTTGAGACCTGTTTCAACCTATGTTCACTGTATTTTTATTCCCCGGTTTGTAATAAGGTACTTTTGACTTGTTATTCAAGTGTTCCATTTACATCACAGAACAATTCCAGTGTTTATTATTGTGAATTCATAAAACAGTAACCACATTTAGAGAGTGTTCTGAGCACTTTTATCTTATATACTTTAGTATTCTAAGGAGTTTCTTTTGAAACGCCATCAGAATGACGGGAATAGGAAATATAAGCTGTAAACTCGGCATTTGAGACCTGTTTCAACCTATGTTCACTGTATTTTTATTCCCCGGTTTGTAATAAGGTTCTTTTGACTTGTTATTCAAGTGTTCCATTTACATCACAGAACAATTCCAGTGTGTATTATTGTGAATTCTTAGAACAGTAACCACATTTAGAGAGTGTTCTGAGCACTTTTATCTTATATACTTTAGTATTCTAAGGAGTTTCTTTTGAAACGCCATCAGAATGACGGGAATAGGAAATATAAACAGAAAACTCGGCATTTTAGACCTGTTTCAACCTATGTTCACTGTATTTTTATTCCCCGGTTTGTAATAAGGTTCTTTTGACTTGTTATTCAAGTGTTCCATTTACATCACAGAAACATTCCAATGTTGATGATTGTGAATTCTTAGAACAGTAACCACATTGACAGAGTGTTCTGAGATCAAATTTCTTATATTCCTTAGCATTCTAAGTACTTTCTTTAAACACGCCATCAGAATGACGGGGATTGTAATTTTAAATAGTAAACTCACCATTACAGAGTTATCTGAACGTGTGTTCAGTGTATTTTTGTTCCCCGTTTTGTAATAAGGTTCTTTTGACTTGTTATTCAAGTGTTCCATTTACATCACAGAACAATTCCAGTGTGTATTATTGTGAATTCTTAGAACAGTAACCACATTTAGAGAGTGTTCTGAGCACTTTTAACTTATATACTTTAGTATTCTAAGGAGATTCTTTTAAAACGCCATCAGAATGACGGGAATAGGAAATGTAAACAGTAAACTCGGCATTTGAGACCTGTTTCAACCTATGTTCACTGTATTTTTATTCCCCGGTTTGTAATAAGGTTCTTTTGACTTGTTATTCAAGTGTTCCATTTACATCACAGAAACATTCCAATGTTTATGATTGTGAATTCTTAGAACAGTAACCACAGTTAGAGAGTGTTCTGTGCTCTTTTAACTTATATACTTTAGTATTCTAAGGAGTTTCTTTAAAAACACCATCAGAGTGACGGGAATAGGAAATGTTAACAGTAAACTCGGCATTTGAGAGTTGTTTCAACCTATGTTCACTGTATTTTTATTCCCCGGTTTGTAATAAGGTTCTTTTGACTTGTTATTCAAGTGTTCCATTTACATCACAGAAACATTCCAATGTTTATGATTGTGAATTCTTAGAACAGTAACCACATTGACAGAGTGTTCTGAGATCAAATTTCTTATATTCCTAAGCATTCTAAGTACTTTCTTTAAACACGCCATCAGAATGACGGGGATTGTAATTTTAAATAGTAAACTCACCATTACAGAGTTATCTGAACGTGTGTTCAGTGTATTTTTGTTCCCCGTTTTGTAATAAGGTTCTTTTGACTTGTTATTCAAGTGTTCCATTTACATCACAGAACAATTCCAGTGTGTATTATTGTGAATTCTTAGAACAGTAACCACATTTAGAGAGTGTTCTGAGCACTTTTATCTTATATACTTTAGTATTCTAAGGAGTTTCTTTTGAAACGCCATCAGAATGACGGGAATAGGAAATATAAACAGAAAACTCGGCATTTGAGACCTGTTTCAACCTATGTTCACTGTATTTTTATTCCCCGGTTTGTAATAAGGTTCTTTTGACTTGTTATTCAAGTGTTCCATTTACATCACAGAAACATTCCAATGTTTATGATTGTGAATTCTTAGAACAGTAACCACATTTAGAGAGTGTTCTGAGCTCTTTTAACTTATATACTTTAGTATTCTAAGGAGATTCTTTTAAAACGCCATCAGAATGACGGGAATAGGAAATGTAAACAGTAAACTCGGCATTTGAGTCCTGTTTCAACCTATGTTCACTGTATTTTTATTCCCCGGTTTGTAATAAGGTTCTTTTGACTTGTTATTCAAGTGTTCCATTTACATCACAGAAACATTCCAATGTTTATGATTGTGAATTCTTAGAACAGTAACCACAGTTAGAAAGTGTTCTGTGCTCTTTTAACTTATATAGTTTAGTATTCTAAGAAGTTTCTTTAAAAACACCATCAGAGTGACGGGAATAGGAAATGTTAACAGTAAAGTCGGCATTTGAGACCTGTTTCAACCTATGTTCACTGTATTTTTATTCCCCGGTTTGTAATAAGGTTCTTTTGACTTGTTATTCAAGTGTTCGATTTACATCACAGAACAATTCCAGTGTTTATTATTGTGAATTCTTAGAACAGTAACCACATTTAGAGAGTGTTCTGAGCACTTTTATCTTATATACTTTAGTATTCTAAGGAGTTTCTTTGAAACGCCATCAGAATGACGGGAATAGGAAATATAAACAGTAAACTCGGTATTTGAGACCTGTTTCAACCTATGTTCACTGTATTTTTATTCCCCGGTTTGTAATAAGGTTCTTTTGACTTGTTATTCAAGTGTTCCATTTACATCACAGAAACATTCCAATGTTTATGATTGTGAATTCTTAGAACAGTAACCACAGTTAGAGAGAGTTCTGTGCTCTTTTAACTTATATACTTTAGTATTCTAAGGAGTTTCTTTTAAAACGCCATCAGAATGACGGGAATAGGAAATGTAAACAGTAAACTCGGCATTTGGGACCTGTTTCAACCTATGTTCACTGTATTTTTATTCCCCGGTTTGTAATAAGGTACTTTTGACTTGTTATTCAAGTGTTCCATTTCCATCACAGAACAATTCCAGTGTTTATTATTGTGAATTCTTAGAACAGTAACCACATTTAGAGAGTGTTCTGAGCACTTTTATCTTATATACTTTAGTATTCTAAGGAGTTTCTTTTGAAACGCCATCAGAATGACGGGAATAGGAAATATAAACAGAAAACTCGGCATTTGAGACCTGTTTCAACCTATGTTCACTGTATTTTTATTCCCCGGTTTGTAATAAGGTTCTTTTGACTTGTTATTCAAGTGTTCCATTTACATCACAGAAACATTCCAATGTTTATGATTGTGAATTCTTAGAACAGTAACCACATTTAGAGAGTGTTCTGAGCTCTTTTAACTTATATACTTTAGTATTCTAAGGAGATTCTTTTAAAACGCCATCAGAATGACGGGAATAGGAAATGTAAACAGTAAACTCGGCATTTGAGTCCTGTTTCAACCTATGTTCACTGTATTTTTATTCCCCGGTTTGTAATAAGGTTCTTTTGACTTGTTATTCAAGTGTTCCATTTACATCACAGAAACATTCCAATGTTTATGATTGTGAATTCTTAGAACAGTAACCACAGTTAGAAAGTGTTCTGTGCTCTTTTAACTTATATAGTTTAGTATTCTAAGAAGTTTCTTTAAAAACACCATCAGAGTGACGGGAATAGGAAATGTTAACAGTAAAGTCGGCATTTGAGACCTGTTTCAACCTATGTTCACTGTATTTTTATTCCCCGGTTTGTAATAAGGTTCTTTTGACTTGTTATTCAAGTGTTCGATTTACATCACAGAACAATTCCAGTGTTTATTATTGTGAATTCTTAGAACAGTAACCACATTTAGAGAGTGTTCTGAGCACTTTTATCTTATATACTTTAGTATTCTAAGGAGTTTCTTTGAAACGCCATCAGAATGACGGGAATAGGAAATGTAAACAGTAAACTCGGCATTTGGGACCTGTTTCAACCTATGTTCACTGTATTTTTATTCCCCGGTTTGTAATAAGGTACTTTTGACTTGTTATTCAAGTGTTCCATTTCCATCACAGAACAATTCCAGTGTTTATTATTGTGAATTCTTAGAACAGTAACCACATTTAGAGAGTGTTCTGAGCACTTTTATCTTATATACTTTAGTATTCTAAGGAGTTTCTTTTGAAACGCCATCAGAATGACGGGAATAGGAAATATAAACAGAAAACTCGGCATTTGAGACCTGTTTCAACCTATGTTCACTGTATTTTTATTCCCCGGTTTGGAATAAGGTACTTTTGACTTGTTAGTCAAGTGTTCCATTTACATCACAGAACAATTCCAGTGTTTATTATTGTGAATTCATAAAACAGTAACCACATTTAGAGAGTGTTCTGAGCACTTTTATCTTATATACTTTAGTATTTAAGGAGTTTCTTTTGAAACGCCATCAGAATGACGGGAATAGGAAATATAAGCAGTAAACTCGGCATTTGAGACCTGTTTCAACCTATGTTCACTGTATTTTTATTCCCCGGTTTGTAATAAGGTTCTTTTGACTTGTTATTCAAGTGTTCCATTTACATCACAGAACAATTCCAGTGTGTATTATTGTGAATTCTTAGAACAGTAACCACATTTAGAGAGTGTTCTGAGCTCTTTTAACTTATATACTTTAGTATTCTAATAGATTCTTTTAAAACGCCATCAGAATGACGGGAATAGGAAATGTAAACAGTAAACTCGGCATTTGAGACCTGTTTCAACCTTTGTTCACTGTATTTTTATTCCCCGGTTTGTAATAAGGTTCTTTTGACTTGTTATTCAAGTGTTCCATTTACATCACAGAAACATTCCAATGTTTATGATTGTGAATTCTTAGAACAGTAACCACATTTAGAGAGTGTTCTGAGCTCTTTTAACTTATATACTTTAGTATTCTAAGGAGTTTCTTTGAAACGCCATCAGAATGACGGGAATAGGAAATATAAACAGTAAACTCGGTATTTGAGACCTGTTTCAACCTATGTTCACTGTATTTTTATTCCCCGGTTTGTAATAAGGTTCCTTTGACTTGTTATTCAAGTGTTCCATTTACATCACAGAACAATTCCAGTGTTTATTATTGTGAATTCTTAGAACAGTAACCACATTTAGAGAGTGTTCTGAGCACTTTTATCTTATATACTTTAGTATTCTAAGGAGTTTCTTTTGAAACGCCATCAGAATGACGGGAATAGGAAATATAAACAGAAAACTCGGCATTTGAGACCTGTTTCAACCTATGTTCACTGTATTTTTATTCCCCGGTTTGTAATAAGGTACTTTTGACTTGTTATTCAAGTGTTCCATTTACATCACAGAACAATTCCAGTGTTTATTATTGTGAATTCATAAAACAGTAACCACATTTAGAGAGTGTTCTGAGCACTTTTATCTTATATACTTTAGTATTCTAAGGAGTTTCTTTTGAAACGCCATCAGAATGACGGGAATAGGAAATATAAGCTGTAAACTCGGCATTTGAGACCTGTTTCAACCTATGTTCACTGTATTTTTATTCCCCGGTTTGTAATAAGGTTCTTTTGACTTGTTATTCAAGTGTTCCATTTACATCACAGAAACATTCCAATGTTTATGATTGTGAATTCTTAGAACAGTAACCACATTTAGAGAGTGTTCTGAGCTCTTTTAACTTATATACTTTAGTATTCTAAGGAGATTCTTTTAAAACGCCATCAGAATGACGGGAATAGGAAATATAAGCAGTAAACTCGGCATTTGGGACCTGTTTCAACCTATGTTCACTGTATTTTTATTCCCCGGTTTGTAATAAGGTACTTTTGACTTGTTAGTCAAGTGTTCCATTTACATCACAGAACAATTCCAGTGTTTATTATTGTGAATTCATAAAACAGTAACCACATTTAGAGAGTGTTCTGAGCACTTTTATCTTATATACTTTAGTATTCTAAGGAGTTTCTTTTGAAACGCCATCAGAATGACGGGAATAGGAAATATAAGCAGTAAACTCGGCATTTGAGACCTGTTTCAACCTATGTTCACTGTATTTTTATTCCCCGGTTTGTAATAAGGTTCTTTTGACTTGTTATTCAAGTGTTCCATTTACATCATAGAAACATTCCAATGTTTATGATTGTGAATTCTTAGAACAGTAACCACATTTAGAGAGTGTTCTGAGCTCTTTTAACTTATATACTTTAGTATTCTAAGGAGATTCTTTTAAAACGCCATCAGAATGACGGGAATAGGAAATGTAAACAGTAAACTCGGCATTTGAGACCTGTTTCAACCTATGTTCACTGTATTTTTATTCCCCGGTTTGTAATAAGGTTCTTTTGACTTGTTATTCAAGTGTTCCATTTACATCACAGAAACATTCCAATGTTTATGATTGTGAATTCTTAGAACAGTAACCACAGTTAGAGAGTGTTCTGTGCTCTTTTAACTTATATACTTTAGTATTCTAAGGAGTTTCTTTAAAAACACCATCAGAGTGACGGGAATAGGAAATGTTAACAGTAAACTCGGCATTTGAGAGTTGTTTCAACCTATGTTCACTGTATTTTTATTCCCCGGTTTGTAATAAGGTTCTTTTGACTTGTTATTCAAGTGTTCCATTTACATCACAGAAACATTCCAATGTTTATGATTGTGAATTCTTAGAACAGTAACCACATTGACAGAGTGTTCTGAGATCAAATTTCTTATATTCCTAAGCATTCTAAGTACTTTCTTTAAACACGCCATCAGAATGACGGGGATTGTAATTTTAAATAGTAAACTCACCATTACAGAGTTATCTGAACGTGTGTTCAGTGTATTTTTGTTCCCCGTCTTGTAATAAGGTTCTTTTGACTTGTTATTCAAGTGTTCCATTTACATCACAGAACAATTCCAGTGTGTATTATTGTGAATTCTTAGAACAGTAACCACAGTTAGAGAGAGTTCTGTGCTCTTTTAACTTATATACTTTAGTATTCTAAGGAGTTTCTTTTAAAACGCCATCAGAATGACGGGAATAGGAAATGTAAACAGTAAACTCGGCATTTGAGACCTGTTTCAACCTATGTTCACTGTATTTTTATTCCCCGGTTTGTAATAAGGTACTTTTGACTTGTTATTCAAGTGTTCCATTTCCATCACAGAACAATTCCAGTGTTTATTATTGTGAATTCTTAGAACAGTAACCACATTTAGAGAGTGTTCTGAGCACTTTTATCTTATATACTTTAGTATTCTAAGGAGTTTCTTTTGAAACGCCATCAGAATGACGGGAATAGGAAATATAAACAGAAAACTCGGCATTTGAGACCTGTTTCAACCTATGTTCACTGTATTTTTATTCCCCGGTTTGTAATAAGGTACTTTTGACTTGTTATTCAAGTGTTCCATTTACATCACAGAACAATTCCCGTGTTTATTATTGTGAATTCATAAAACAGTAACCACATTTAGAGAGTGTTCTGAGCACTTTTATCTTATATACTTTAGTATTCTAAGGAGTTTCTTTTGAAACGCTATCAGAATGACGGGAATAGGACATATAAGCAGTAAACTCGGCATTTGAGACCTGTTTCAACCTATGTTCACTGTATTTTTATTCCCCGGTTTGTAATAAGGTTCTTTTGACTTGTTATTCAAGTGTTCCATTTACATCACAGAAACATTCCAATGTTTATGATTGTGAATTCTTAGAACAGTAACCACATTTAGAGAGTGTTCTGAGCTCTTTTAACTTATATACTTTAGTATTCTAAGGAGTTTCTTTGAAACGCCATCAGAATGACGGGAATAGGAAATATAAACAGTAAACTCGGCATTTGAGACCTGTTTCAACCTATGTTCACTGTATTTTTATTCCCCGGTTTGTAATAAGGTTCTTTTGACTTGTTATTCAAGTGTTCCATTTACATCACAGAAACATTCCAATGTTTATGATTGTGAATTC
The DNA here is from genome assembly GCF_964212035.1 of Myotis nattereri. Taxonomy (NCBI): domain Eukaryota; kingdom Metazoa; phylum Chordata; class Mammalia; order Chiroptera; family Vespertilionidae; genus Myotis; species Myotis nattereri. The sequence continues at coordinate 35,623,062 of NC_138090.1, forward strand.
TTAGAACAGTAACCACATTTAGAGAGTGTTCTGAGCTCTTTTAACTTATATACTTTAGTATTCTAAGGAGTTTCTTTGAAACGCCATCAGAATGACGGGAATAGGAAATATAAACAGTAAACTCGGTATTTGAGACCTGTTTCAACCTATGTTCACTGTATTTTTATTCCCCGGTTTGTAATAAGGTTCCTTTGACTTGTTATTCAAGTGTTCCATTTACATCACAGAACAATTCCAGTGTTTATTATTGTGAATTCTTAGAACAGTAACCACATTTAGAGAGTGTTCTGAGCTCTTTTAACTTATATAATTTAGTATTCTAAGGAGATTCTTTTAAAACGCCATCAGAATGACGGGAATAGGAAATATAAGCAGTAAACTCGGCATTTGGGACCTGTTTCAACCTATGTTCACTGTATTTTTATTCCCCGGTTTGTAATAAGGTTCTTTTGACTTGTTATTCAAGTGTTCCATTTACATCACAGAAACATTCCAATGTTTATGATTGTGAATTATTAGAACAGTAACCACATTTAGAGAGTGTTCTGAGCACTTTTATCTTATATACTTTAGTATTCTAAGGAGTTTCTTTTGAAACGCCATCAGAATGACGGGAATAGGAAATATAAACAGAAAACTCGGCATTTGAGACCTGTTTCAACCTATGTTCACTGTATTTTTATTCCCCGGTTTGTAATAAGGTACTTTTGACTTGTTAGTCAAGTGTTCCATTTACATCACAGAACAATTCCAGTGTTTATTATTGTGAATTCATAAAACAGTAACCACATTTAGAGAGTGTTCTGAGCACTTTTATCTTATATACTTTAGTATTCTAAGGAGTTTCTTTTGAAACGCCATCAGAATGACGGGAATAGGAAATATAAGCAGTAAACTCGGCATTTGAGTCCTTTTTCAACCTATGTTCACTGTATTTTTATTCCCCGGTTTGTAATAAGGTTCTTTTGACTTGTTATTCAAGTGTTCCATTTACATCACAGAAACATTCCAATGTTTATGATTGTGAATTCTTAGAACAGTAACCACATTTAGAGAGTGTTCTGAGCTCTTTTAACTTATATACTTTAGTATTCTAAGGAGTTTCTTTGAAACGCCATCAGAATGACGGGAATAGGAAATATAAACAGTAAACTCGGTATTTGAGACCTGTTTCAACCTATGTTCACTGTATTTTTATTCCCCGGTTTGTAATAAGGTTCCTTTGACTTGTTATTCAAGTGTTCCATTTACATCACAGAACAATTCCAGTGTTTATTATTGTGAATTCTTAGAACAGTAACCACATTTAGAGAGTGTTCTGAGCTCTTTTAACTTATATACTTTAGTATTCTAAGGAGATTCTTTTAAAACGCCATCAGAATGACGGGAATAGGAAATATAAGCAGTAAACTCGGCATTTGGGACCTGTTTCAACCTATGTTCACTGTATTTTTATTCCCCGGTTTGTAATAAGGTTCTTTTGACTTGTTATTCAAGTGTTCCATTTACATCACAGAAACATTCCAATGTTTATGATTGTGAATTATTAGAACAGTAACCACATTTAGAGAGTGTTCTGAGCACTTTTATCTTATATACTTTAGTATTCTAAGGAGTTTCTTTTGAAACGCCATCAGAATGACGGGAATAGGAAATATAAACAGAAAACTCGGCATTTGAGACCTGTTTCAACCTATGTTCACTGTATTTTTATTCCCCGGTTTGTAATAAGGTACTTTTGACTTGTTAGTCAAGTGTTCCATTTACATCACAGAACAATTCCAGTGTTTATTATTGTGAATTCATAAAACAGTAACCACATTTAGAGAGTGTTCTGAGCACTTTTATCTTATATACTTTAGTATTCTAAGGAGTTTCTTTTGAAACGCCATCAGAATGACGGGAATAGGAAATATAAGCAGTAAACTCGGCATTTGAGTCCTTTTTCAACCTATGTTCACTGTATTTTTATTCCCCGGTTTGTAATAAGGTTCTTTTGACTTGTTATTCAAGTGTTCCATTTACATCATAGAAACATTCCAATGTTTATGATTGTGAATTCTTAGAACAGTAACCACATTTAGAGAGTGTTCTGAGCTCTTTTAACTTATATACTTTAGTATTCTAAGGAGATTCTTTTAAAACGCCATCAGAATGACGGGAATAGGAAATGTAAACAGTAAACTCGGCATTTGAGACCTGTTTCAACCTATGTTCACTGTATTTTTATTCCCCGGTTTGTAATAAGGTTCTTTTGACTTGTTATTCAAGTGTTCCATTTACATCACAGAAACATTCCAATGTTTATGATTGTGAATTCTTAGAACAGTAACCACAGTTAGAGAGTGTTCTGTGCTCTTTTAACTTATATACTTTAGTATTCTAAGGCGTTTCTTTAAAAACACCATCAGAGTGACGGGAATAGGAAATGTTAACAGTAAACTCGGCATTTGAGAGTTGTTTCAACCTATGTTCACTGTATTTTTATTCCCCGGTTTGTAATAAGGTTCTTTTGACTTGTTATTCAAGTGTTCCATTTACATCACAGAAACATTCCAATGTTTATGATTGTGAATTCTTAGAACAGTAACCACATTGACAGAGTGTTCTGAGATCAAATTTCTTATATTCCTAAGCATTCTAAGTACTTTCTTTAAACACGCCATCAGAATGATGGGGATTGTAATTTTAAATAGTAAACTCACCATTACAGAGTTATCTGAACGTGTGTTCAGTGTATTTTTGTTCCCCGTTTTGTAATAAGGTTCTTTTGACTTGTTATTCAAGTGTTCCATTTACATCACAGAACAATTCCAGTGTGTATTATTGTGAATTCTTAGAACAGTAACCACATTTAGAGAGTGTTCTGAGCACTTTTATCTTATATACTTTAGTATTCTAAGGAGTTTCTTTTGAAACGCCATCAGAATGAAGGGAATAGGAAATATAAACAGAAAACTCGGCATTTGAGACCTGTTTCAACCTATGTTCACTGTATTTTTATTCCCCGGTTTGTAATAAGGTTCTTTTGACTTGTTATTCAAGTGTTCCATTTACATCACAGAAACATTCCAATGTTTATGATTGTGAATTCTTAGAACAGTAACCACATTTAGAGAGTGTTCTGAGCTCTTTTAACTTATATACTTTAGTATTCTAAGGAGATTCTTTTAAAACGCCCTCAGAATGACGGGAATAGGAAATGTAAACAGTAAACTCGGCATTTGAGTCCTGTTTCAACCTATGTTCACTGTATTTTTATTCCCCGGTTTGTAATAAGGTTCTTTTGACTTGTTATTCAAGTGTTCCATTTACATCACAGAAACATTCCAATGTTTATGATTGTGAATTCTTAGAACAGTAACCACAGTTAGAAAGTGTTCTGTGCTCTTTTAACTTATATAGTTTAGTATTCTAAGAAGTTTCTTTAAAAACACCATCAGAGTGACGGGAATAGGAAATGTTAACAGTAAAGTCGGCATTTGAGACCTGTTTCAACCTATGTTCACTGTATTTTTATTCCCCGGTTTGTAATAAGGTTCTTTTGACTTGTTATTCAAGTGTTCGATTTACATCACAGAACAATTCCAGTGTTTATTATTGTGAATTCTTAGAACAGTAACCACATTTAGAGAGTGTTCTGAGCACTTTTATCTTATATACTTTAGTATTCTAAGGAGTTTCTTTGAAACGCCATCAGAATGACGGGAATAGGAAATATAAACAGTAAACTCGGTATTTGAGACCTGTTTCAACCTATGTTCACTGTATTTTTATTCCCCGGTTTGTAATAAGGTTCTTTTGACTTGTTATTCAAGTGTTCCATTTACATCACAGAAACATTCCAATGTTTATGATTGTGAATTATTAGAACAGTAACCACATTTAGAGAGTGTTCTGAGCACTTTTATCTTATATACTTTAGTATTCTAAGGAGTTTCTTTTGAAACGCCATCAGAATGACGGGAATAGGAAATATAAACAGAAAACTCGGCATTTGAGACCTGTTTCAACCTATGTTCACTGTATTTTTATTCCCCGGTTTGTAATAAGGTACTTTTGACTTGTTAGTCAAGTGTTCCATTTACATCACAGAACAATTCCAGTGTTTATTATTGTGAATTCATAAAACAGTAACCACATTTAGAGAGTGTTCTGAGCACTTTTATCTTATATACTTTAGTATTCTAAGGAGTTTCTTTTGAAACGCCATCAGAATGACGGGAATAGGAAATATAAGCAGTAAACTCGGCATTTGAGTCCTTTTTCAACCTATGTTCACTGTATTTTTATTCCCCGGTTTGTAATAAGGTTCTTTTGACTTGTTATTCAAGTGTTCCATTTACATCATAGAAACATTCCAATGTTTATGATTGTGAATTCTTAGAACAGTAACCACATTTAGAGAGTGTTCTGAGCTCTTTTAACTTATATACTTTAGTATTCTAAGGAGATTCTTTTAAAACGCCATCAGAATGACGGGAATAGGAAATGTAAACAGTAAACTCGGCATTTGAGACCTGTTTCAACCTATGTTCACTGTATTTTTATTCCCCGGTTTGTAATAAGGTTCTTTTGACTTGTTATTCAAGTGTTCCATTTACATCACAGAAACATTCCAATGTTTATGATTGTGAATTCTTAGAACAGTAACCACAGTTAGAGAGTGTTCTGTGCTCTTTTAACTTATATACTTTAGTATTCTAAGGCGTTTCTTTAAAAACACCATCAGAGTGACGGGAATAGGAAATGTTAACAGTAAACTCGGCATTTGAGAGTTGTTTCAACCTATGTTCACTGTATTTTTATTCCCCGGTTTGTAATAAGGTTCTTTTGACTTGTTATTCAAGTGTTCCATTTACATCACAGAAACATTCCAATGTTTATGATTGTGAATTCTTAGAACAGTAACCACATTGACAGAGTGTTCTGAGATCAAATTTCTTATATTCCTAAGCATTCTAAGTACTTTCTTTAAACACGCCATCAGAATGATGGGGATTGTAATTTTAAATAGTAAACTCACCATTACAGAGTTATCTGAACGTGTGTTCAGTGTATTTTTGTTCCCCGTTTTGTAATAAGGTTCTTTTGACTTGTTATTCAAGTGTTCCATTTACATCACAGAACAATTCCAGTGTGTATTATTGTGAATTCTTAGAACAGTAACCACATTTAGAGAGTGTTCTGAGCACTTTTATCTTATATACTTTAGTATTCTAAGGAGTTTCTTTTGAAACGCCATCAGAATGACGGGAATAGGAAATATAAACAGAAAACTCGGCATTTGAGACCTGTTTCAACCTATGTTCACTGTATTTTTATTCCCCGGTTTGTAATAAGGTTCTTTTGACTTGTTATTCAAGTGTTCCATTTACATCACAGAAACATTCCAATGTTTATGATTGTGAATTCTTAGAACAGTAACCACATTTAGAGAGTGTTCTGAGCTCTTTTAACTTATATACTTTAGTATTCTAAGGAGATTCTTTTAAAACGCCCTCAGAATGACGGGAATAGGAAATGTAAACAGTAAACTCGGCATTTGAGTCCTGTTTCAACCTATGTTCACTGTATTTTTATTCCCCGGTTTGTAATAAGGTTCTTTTGACTTGTTATTCAAGTGTTCCATTTACATCACAGAAACATTCCAATGTTTATGATTGTGAATTCTTAGAACAGTAACCACAGTTAGAAAGTGTTCTGTGCTCTTTTAACTTATATAGTTTAGTATTCTAAGAAGTTTCTTTAAAAACACCATCAGAGTGACGGGAATAGGAAATGTTAACAGTAAAGTCGGCATTTGAGACCTGTTTCAACCTATGTTCACTGTATTTTTATTCCCCGGTTTGTAATAAGGTTCTTTTGACTTGTTATTCAAGTGTTCGATTTACATCACAGAACAATTCCAGTGTTTATTATTGTGAATTCTTAGAACAGTAACCACATTTAGAGAGTGTTCTGAGCACTTTTATCTTATATACTTTAGTATTCTAAGGAGTTTCTTTGAAACGCCATCAGAATGACGGGAATAGGAAATATAAACAGTAAACTCGGTATTTGAGACCTGTTTCAACCTATGTTCACTGTATTTTTATTCCCCGGTTTGTAATAAGGTTCTTTTGACTTGTTATTCAAGTGTTCCATTTACATCACAGAAACATTCCAATGTTTATGATTGTGAATTCTTAGAACAGTAACCACAGTTAGAGAGTGTTCTGTGCTCTTTTAACTTATATACTTTAGTATTCTAAGGAGTTTCTTTTAAAACGCCATCAGAATGACGGGAATAGGAAATGTAAACAGTAAACTCGGCATTTGAGACCTGTTTCAACCTATGTTCACTGTATTTTTATTCCCCGGTTTGTAATAAGGTACTTTTGACTTGTTATTCAAGTGTTCCATTTCCATCACAGAACAATTCCAGTGTTTATTATTGTGAATTCTTAGAACAGTAACCACATTTAGAGAGTGTTCTGAGCACTTTTATCTTATATACTTTAGTATTCTAAGGAGTTTCTTTTGAAACGCCATCAGAATGACGGGAATAGGAAATATAAACAGAAAACTCGGCATTTGAGACCTGTTTCAACCTATGTTCACTGTATTTTTATTCCCCGGTTTGTAATAAGGTACTTTTGACTTGTTAGTCAAGTGTTCCATTTACATCACAGAACAATTCCAGTGTTTATTATTGTGAATTCATAAAACAGTAACCACATTTAGAGAGTGTTCTGAGCACTTTTATCTTATATACTTTAGTATTTACGGAGTTTCTTTTGAAACGCCATCAGAATGACGGGAATAGGAAATATAAGCAGTAAACTCGGCATTTGAGACCTGTTTCAACCTATGTTCACTGTATTTTTATTCCCCGGTTTGTAATAAGGTTCTTTTGACTTGTTATTCAAGTGTTCCATTTACATCACAGAACAATTCCAGTGTGTATTATTGTGAATTCTTAGAACAGTAACCACATTTAGAGAGTGTTCTGAGCTCTTTTAACTTATATACTTTAGTATTCTAATAGATTCTTTTAAAACGCCATCAGAATGACGGGAATAGGAAATGTAAACAGTAAACTCGGCATTTGAGACCTGTTTCAACCTATGTTCACTGTATTTTTATTCCCCGGTTTGTAATAAGGTTCTTTTGACTTGTTATTCAAGTGTTCCATTTACATCACAGAAACATTCCAATGTTTATGATTGTGAATTCTTAGAACAGTAACCACATTTAGAGAGTGTTCTGAGCTCTTTTAACTTATATACTTTAGTATTCTAAGGAGTTTCTTTGAAACGCCATCAGAATGACGGGAATAGGAAATATAAACAGTAAACTCGGTATTTGAGACCTGTTTCAACCTATGTTCACTGTATTTTTATTCCCCGGTTTGTCATAAGGTTCCTTTGACTTGTTATTCAAGTGTTCCATTTACATCACAGAACAATTCCAGTGTTTATTATTGTGAATTCTTAGAACAGTAACCACATTTAGAGAGTGTTCTGAGCACTTTTATCTTATATACTTTAGTATTCTAAGGAGTTTCTTTTGAAACGCCATCAGAATGACGGGAATAGGAAATATAAACAGAAAACTCGGCATTTGAGACCTGTTTCAACCTATGTTCACTGTATTTTTATTCCCCGGTTTGTAATAAGGTACTTTTGACTTGTTATTCAAGTGTTCCATTTACATCACAGAACAATTCCAGTGTTTATTATTGTGAATTCATAAAACAGTAACCACATTTAGAGAGTGTTCTGAGCACTTTTATCTTATATACTTTAGTATTCTAAGGAGTTTCTTTTGAAACGCCATCAGAATGACGGGAATAGGAAATATAAGCTGTAAACTCGGCATTTGAGACCTGTTTCAACCTATGTTCACTGTATTTTTATTCCCCGGTTTGTAATAAGGTTCTTTTGACTTGTTATTCAAGTGTTCCATTTACATCACAGAAACATTCCAATGTTTATGATTGTGAATTCTTAGAACAGTAACCACATTTAGAGAGTGTTCTGAGCTCTTTTAACTTATATACTTTAGTATTCTAAGGAGATTCTTTTAAAACGCCATCAGAATGACGGGAATAGGAAATATAAGCAGTAAACTCGGCATTTGGGACCTGTTTCAACCTATGTTCACTGTATTTTTATTCCCCGGTTTGTAATAAGGTTCTTTTGACTTGTTATTCAAGTGTTCCATTTACATCACAGAAACATTCCAATGTTTATGATTGTGAATTCTTAGAACAGTAACCACATTTAGAGAGTGTTCTGAGCACTTTTATCTTATATACTTTAGTATTCTAAGGAGTTTCTTTTGAAACGCCATCAGAATGACGGGAATAGGAAATATAAACAGAAAACTCGGCATTTGAGACCTGTTTCAACCTATGTTCACTGTATTTTTATTCCCCGGTTTGTAATAAGGTACTTTTGACTTGTTATTCAAGTGTTCCATTTACATCACAGAACAATTCCAGTGTTTATTATTGTGAATTCATAAAACAGTAACCACATTTAGAGAGTGTTCTGAGCACTTTTATCTTATATACTTTAGTATTCTAAGGAGTTTCTTTTGAAACGCTATCAGAATGACGGGAATAGGAAATATAAGCAGTAAACTCGGCATTTGAGACCTGTTTCAACCTATGTTCACTGTATTTTTATTCCCCGGTTTGTAATAAGGTTCTTTTGACTTGTTATTCAAGTGTTCCATTTACATCACAGAAACATTCCAATGTTTATGATTGTGAATTCTTAGAACAGTAACCACATTTAGAGAGTGTTCTGAGCTCTTTTAACTTATATACTTTAGTATTCTAAGGAGTTTCTTTGAAACGCCATCAGAATGACGGGAATAGGAAATATAAACAGTTAACTCGGCATTTGAGACCTGTTTCAACCTATGTTCACTATATTTTTATTCCCCGGTTTGTAATAAGGTTCTTTTGACTTGTTATTCAAGTGTTCCATTTACATCACAGAAACATTCCAATGTTTATGATTGTGAATTCTTAGAACAGTAACCACATTTAGAGAGTGTTCTGAGCTCTTTTAACTTATATACTTTAGTATTCTAAGGAGTTTCTTTGAAACGCCATCAGAATGACGGGAATAGGAAATATAAACAGTAAACTCGGTATTTGAGACCTGTTTCAACCTATGTTCACTGTATTTTTATTCCCCGGTTTGTAATAAGGTTCCTTTGACTTGTTATTCAAGTGTTCCATTTACATCACAGAACAATTCCAGTGTTTATTATTGTGAATTCTTAGAACAGTAACCACATTTAGAGAGTGTTCTGAGCACTTTTATCTTATATACTTTAGTATTCTAAGGAGTTTCTTTTGAAACGCCATCAGAATGACGGGAATAGGAAATATAAACAGAAAACTCGGCATTTGAGACCTGTTTCAACCTATGTTCACTGTATTTTTATTCCCCGGTTTGTAATGAGGTACTTTTGACTTGTTATTCAAGTGTTCCATTTACATCACAGAACAATTCCAGTGTTTATTATTGTGAATTCATAAAACAGTAACCACATTTAGAGAGTGTTCTGAGCACTTTTATCTTATATACTTTAGTATTCTAAGGAGTTTCTTTTGAAACGCCATCAGAATGACGGGAATAGGAAATATAAGCTGTAAACTCGGCATTTGAGACCTGTTTCAACCTATGTTCACTGTATTTTTATTCCCCGGTTTGTAATAAGGTTCTTTTGACTTGTTATTCAAGTGTTCCATTTACATCACAGACATTCCAATGTTTATGATTGTGAATTCTTAGAACAGTAACCACATTTAGAGAGTGTTCTGAGCTCTTTTAACTTATATACTTTAGTATTCTAAGGAGATTCTTTTAAAACGCCATCAGAATGACGGGAATAGGAAATATAAGCAGTAAACTCGGCATTTGGGACCTGTTTCAACCTATGTTCACTGTATTTTTATTCCCCGGTTTGTAATAAGGTTCTTTTGACTTGTTATTCAAGTGTTCCATTTACATCACAGAAACATTCCAATGTTTATGATTGTGAATTCTTAGAACAGTAACCACATTTAGAGAGTGTTCTGAGCACTTTTATCTTATATACTTTAGTATTCTAAGGAGTTTCTTTTGAAACGCCATCAGAATGACGGGAATAGGAAATATAAACAGAAAACTCGGCATTTGAGACCTGTTTCAACCTATGTTCACTGTATTTTTATTCCCCGGTTTGTAATAAGGTACTTTTGACTTGTTAGTCAAGTGTTCCATTTACATCACAGAACAATTCCAGTGTTTATTATTGTGAATTCATAAAACAGTAACCACATTTAGAGAGTGTTCTGAGCACTTTTATCTTATATACTTTAGTATTCTAAGGAGTTTCTTTTGAAACGCCATCAGAATGACGGGAATAGGAAATATAAGCAGTAAACTCGGCATTTGAGACCTGTTTCAACCTATGTTCACTGTATTTTTATTCCCCGGTTTGTAATAAGGTTCTTTTGACTTGTTATTCAAGTGTTCCATTTACATCATAGAAACATTCCAATGTTTATGATTGTGAATTCTTAGAACAGTAACCACATTTAGAGAGTGTTCTGAGCTCTTTTAACTTATATACTTTAGTATTCTAAGGAGATTCTTTTAAAACGCCATCAGAATGACGGGAATAGGAAATGTAAACAGTAAACTCGGCATTTGAGACCTGTTTCAACCTATGTTCACTGTATTTTTATTCCCCGGTTTGTAATAAGGTTCTTTTGACTTGTTATTCAAGTGTTCCATTTACATCACAGAAACATTCCAATGTTTATGATTGTGAATTCTTAGAACAGTAACCACAGTTAGAGAGTGTTCTGTGCTCTTTTAACTTATATACTTTAGTATTCTAAGGAGTTTCTTTAAAAACACCATCAGAGTGACGGGAATAGGAAATGTTAACAGTAAACTCGGCATTTGAGAGTTGTTTCAACCTATGTTCACTGTATTTTTATTCCCCGGTTTGTAATAAGGTTCTTTTGACTTGTTATTCAAGTGTTCCATTTACATCACAGAAACATTCCAATGTTTATGATTGTGAATTCTTAGAACAGTAACCACATTGACAGAGTGTTCTGAGATCAAATTTCTTATATTCCTAAGCATTCTAAGTACTTTCTTTAAACACGCCATCAGAATGACGGGGATTGTAATTTTAAATAGTAAACTCACCATTACAGAGTTATCTGAACGTGTGTTCAGTGTATTTTTGTTCCCCGTTTTGTAATAAGGTTCTTTTGACTTGTTATTCAAGTGTTCCATTTACATCACAGAACAATTCCAGTGTGTATTATTGTGAATTCTTAGAACAGTAACCACATTTAGAGAGTGTTCTGAGCACTTTTATCTTATATACTTTAGTATTCTAAGGAGTTTCTTTTGAAACGCCATCAGAATGACGGGAATAGGAAATATAAACAGAAAACTCGGCATTTGAGACCTGTTTCAACCTATGTTCACTGTATTTTTATTCCCCGGTTTGTAATAAGGTTCTTTTGACTTGTTATTCAAGTGTTCCATTTACATCACAGAAACATTCCAATGTTTATGATTGTGAATTCTTAGAACAGTAACCACATTTAGAGAGTGTTCTGAGCTCTTTTAACTTATATACTTTAGTATTCTAAGGAGATTCTTTTAAAACGCCATCAGAATGACGGGAATAGGAAATGTAAACAGTAAACTCGGCATTTGAGTCCTGTTTCAACCTATGTTCACTGTATTTTTATTCCCCGGTTTGTAATAAGGTACTTTTGACTTGTTAGTCAAGTGTTCCATTTACATCACAGAACAATTCCAGTGTTTATTATTGTGAATTCATAAAACAGTAACCACATTTAGAGAGTGTTCTGAGCACTTTTATCTTATATACTTTAGTATTCTAAGGAGTTTCTTTTGAAACGCCATCAGAATGACGGGAATAGGAAATATAAGCAGTAAACTCGGCATTTGAGACCTGTTTCAACCTATGTTCACTGTATTTTTATTCCCCGGTTTGTAATAAGGTTCTTTTGACTTGTTATTCAAGTGTTCCATTTACATCATAGAAACATTCCAATGTTTATGATTGTGAATTCTTAGAACAGTAACCACATTTAGAGAGTGTTCTGAGCTCTTTTAACTTATATACTTTAGTATTCTAAGGAGATTCTTTTAAAACGCCATCAGAATGACGGGAATAGGAAATGTAAACAGTAAACTCGGCATTTGAGACCTGTTTCAACCTATGTTCACTGTATTTTTATTCCCCGGTTTGTAATAAGGTTCTTTTGACTTGTTATTCAAGTGTTCCATTTACATCACAGAAACATTCCAATGTTTATGATTGTGAATTCTTAGAACAGTAACCACAGTTAGAGAGTGTTCTGTGCTCTTTTAACTTATATACTTTAGTATTCTAAGGAGTTTCTTTAAAAACACCATCAGAGTGACGGGAATAGGAAATGTTAACAGTAAACTCGGCATTTGAGAGTTGTTTCAACCTATGTTCACTGTATTTTTATTCCCCGGTTTGTAATAAGGTTCTTTTGACTTGTTATTCAAGTGTTCCATTTACATCACAGAAACATTCCAATGTTTATGATTGTGAATTCTTAGAACAGTAACCACATTGACAGAGTGTTCTGAGATCAAATTTCTTATATTCCTAAGCATTCTAAGTACTTTCTTTAAACACGCCATCAGAATGACGGGGATTGTAATTTTAAATAGTAAACTCACCATTACAGAGTTATCTGAACGTGTGTTCAGTGTATTTTTGTTCCCCGTTTTGTAATAAGGTTCTTTTGACTTGTTATTCAAGTGTTCCATTTACATCACAGAACAATTCCAGTGTGTATTATTGTGAATTCTTAGAACAGTAACCACATTTAGAGAGTGTTCTGAGCACTTTTATCTTATATACTTTAGTATTCTAAGGAGTTTCTTTTGAAACGCCATCAGAATGACGGGAATAGGAAATATAAACAGAAAACTCGGCATTTGAGACCTGTTTCAACCTATGTTCACTGTATTTTTATTCCCCGGTTTGTAATAAGGTTCTTTTGACTTGTTATTCAAGTGTTCCATTTACATCACAGAAACATTCCAATGTTTATGATTGTGAATTCTTAGAACAGTAACCACATTTAGAGAGTGTTCTGAGCTCTTTTAACTTATATACTTTAGTATTCTAAGGAGATTCTTTTAAAACGCCATCAGAATGACGGGAATAGGAAATGTAAACAGTAAACTCGGCATTTGAGTCCTGTTTCAACCTATGTTCACTGTATTTTTATTCCCCGGTTTGTAATAAGGTTCTTTTGACTTGTTATTCAAGTGTTCCATTTACATCACAGAAACATTCCAATGTTTATGATTGTGAATTCTTAGAACAGTAACCACAGTTAGAAAGTGTTCTGTGCTCTTTTAACTTATATAGTTTAGTATTCTAAGAAGTTTCTTTAAAAACACCATCAGAGTGACGGGAATAGGAAATGTTAACAGTAAAGTCGGCATTTGAGACCTGTTTCAACCTATGTTCACTGTATTTTTATTCCCCGGTTTGTAATAAGGTTCTTTTGACTTGTTATTCAAGTGTTCGATTTACATCACAGAACAATTCCAGTGTTTATTATTGTGAATTCTTAGAACAGTAACCACATTTAGAGAGTGTTCTGAGCACTTTTATCTTATATACTTTAGTATTCTAAGGAGTTTCTTTGAAACGCCATCAGAATGACGGGAATAGGAAATATAAACAGTAAACTCGGTATTTGAGACCTGTTTCAACCTATGTTCACTGTATTTTTATTCCCCGGTTTGTAATAAGGTTCTTTTGACTTGTTATTCAAGTGTTCCATTTACATCACAGAAACATTCCAATGTTTATGATTGTGAATTCTTAGAACAGTAACCACAGTTAGAGAGTGTTCTGTGCTCTTTTAACTTATATACTTTAGTATTCTAAGGAGTTTCTTTTAAAACGCCATCAGAATGACGGGAATAGGAAATGTAAACAGTAAACTCGGCATTTGAGACCTGTTTCAACCTATGTTCACTGTATTTTTATTCCCCGGTTTGTAATAAGGTACTTTTGACTTGTTATTCAAGTGTTCCATTTCCATCACAGAACAATTCCAGTGTTTATTATTGTGAATTCTTAGAACAGTAACCACATTTAGAGAGTGTTCTGAGCACTTTTATCTTATATACTTTAGTATTCTAAGGAGTTTCTTTTGAAACGCCATCAGAATGACGGGAATAGGAAATATAAACAGAAAACTCGGCATTTGAGACCTGTTTCAACCTATGTTCACTGTATTTTTATTCCCCGGTTTGTAATAAGGTACTTTTGACTTGTTAGTCAAGTGTTCCATTTACATCACAGAACAATTCCAGTGTTTATTATTGTGAATTCATAAAACAGTAACCACATTTAGAGAGTGTTCTGAGCACTTTTATCTTATATACTTTAGTATTTAAGGAGTTTCTTTTGAAACGCCATCAGAATGACGGGAATAGGAAATATAAGCAGTAAACTCGGCATTTGAGACCTGTTTCAACCTATGTTCACTGTATTTTTATTCCCCGGTTTGTAATAAGGTTCTTTTGACTTGTTATTCAAGTGTTCCATTTACATCACAGAACAATTCCAGTGTGTATTATTGTGAATTTTTAGAACAGTAACCACATTTAGAGAGTGTTCTGAGCTCTTTTAACTTATATACTTTAGTATTCTAATAGATTCTTTTAAAACGCCATCAGAATGACGGGAATAGGAAATGTAAACAGTAAACTCGGCATTTGAGACCTGTTTCAACCTATGTTCACTGTATTTTTATTCCCCGGTTTGTAATAAGGTTCTTTTGACTTGTTATTCAAGTGTTCCATTTACATCACAGAAACATTCCAATGTTTATGATTGTGAATTCTTAGAACAGTAACCACATTTAGAGAGTGTTCTGAGCTCTTTTAACTTATATACTTTAGTATTCTAAGGAGTTTCTTTGAAACGCCATCAGAATGACGGGAATAGGAAATATAAACAGTAAACTCGGTATTTGAGACCTGTTTCAACCTATGTTCACTGTATTTTTATTCCCCGGTTTGTAATAAGGTTCCTTTGACTTGTTATTCAAGTGTTCCATTTACATCACAGAACAATTCCAGTGTTTATTATTGTGAATTCTTAGAACAGTAACCACATTTAGAGAGTGTTCTGAGCACTTTTATCTTATATACTTTAGTATTCTAAGGAGTTTCTTTTGAAACGCCATCAGAATGACGGGAATAGGAAATATAAACAGAAAACTCGGCATTTGAGACCTGTTTCAACCTATGTTCACTGTATTTTTATTCCCCGGTTTGTAATAAGGTACTTTTGACTTGTTATTCAAGTGTTCCATTTACATCACAGAACAATTCCAGTGTTTATTATTGTGAATTCATAAAACAGTAACCACATTTAGAGAGTGTTCTGAGCACTTTTATCTTATATACTTTAGTATTCTAAGGAGTTTCTTTTGAAACGCCATCAGAATGACGGGAATAGGAAATATAAGCTGTAAACTCGGCATTTGAGACCTGTTTCAACCTATGTTCACTGTATTTTTATTCCCCGGTTTGTAATAAGGTTCTTTTGACTTGTTATTCAAGTGTTCCATTTACATCACAGAAACATTCCAATGTTTATGATTGTGAATTCTTAGAACAGTAACCACATTTAGAGAGTGTTCTGAGCTCTTTTAACTTATATACTTTAGTATTCTAAGGAGATTCTTTTAAAACGCCATCAGAATGACGGGAATAGGAAATATAAGCAGTAAACTCGGCATTTGGGACCTGTTTCAACCTATGTTCACTGTATTTTTATTCCCCGGTTTGTAATAAGGTTCTTTTGACTTGTTATTCAAGTGTTCCATTTACATCACAGAAACATTCCAATGTTTATGATTGTGAATTCTTAGAACAGTAACCACATTTAGAGAGTGTTCTGAGCACTTTTATCTTATATACTTTAGTATTCTAAGGAGTTTCTTTTGAAACGCCATCAGAATGACGGGAATAGGAAATATAAACAGAAAACTTGGCATTTGAGACCTGTTTCAACCTATGTTCACTGTATTTTTATTCCCCGGTTTGTAATAATGTACTTTTGACTTGTTATTCAAGTGTTCCATTTACATCACAGAACAATTCCAGTGTTTATTATTGTGAATTCATAAAACAGTAACCACATTTAGAGAGTGTTCTGAGCACTTTTATCTTATATACTTTAGTATTCTAAGGAGTTTCTTTTGAAACGCTATCAGAATGACGGGAATAGGAAATATAAGCAGTAAACTCGGCATTTGAGACCTGTTTCAACCTATGTTCACTGTATTTTTATTCCCCGGTTTGTAATAAGGTTCTTTTGACTTGTTATTCAAGTGTTCCATTTACATCACAGAAACATTCCAATGTTTATGATTGTGAATTCTTAGAACAGTAACCACATTTAGAGAGTGTTCTGAGCTCTTTTAACTTATATACTTTAGTATTCTAAGGAGTTTCTTTGAAACGCCATCAGAATGACGGGAATAGGAAATATAAACAGTAAACTCGGCATTTGAGACCTGTTTCAACCTATGTTCACTGTATTTTTATTCCCCGGTTTGTAATAAGGTTCTTTTGACTTGTTATTCAAGTGTTCCATTTACATCACAGAAACATTCCAATGTTTATGATTGTGAATTCTTAGAACAGTAACCACATTTAGAGAGTGTTCTGAGCTCTTTTAACTTATATACTTTAGTATTCTAAGGAGTTTCTTTGAAACGCCATCAGAATGACGGGAATAGGAAATATAAACAGTAAACTCGGTATTTGAGACCTGTTTCAACCTATGTTCACTGTATTTTTATTCCCCGGTTTGTAATAAGGTTCCTTTGACTTGTTATTCAAGTGTTCCATTTACATCACAGAACAATTCCAGTGTTTATTATTGTGAATTCTTAGAACAGTAACCACATTTAGAGAGTGTTCTGAGCACTTTTATCTTATATACTTTAGTATTCTAAGGAGTTTCTTTTGAAACGCCATCAGAATGACGGGAATAGGAAATATAAACAGAAAACTCGGCATTTGAGACCTGTTTCAACCTATGTTCACTGTATTTTTATTCCCCGGTTTGTAATGAGGTACTTTTGACTTGTTATTCAAGTGTTCCATTTACATCACAGAACAATTCCAGTGTTTATTATTGTGAATTCATAAAACAGTAACCACATTTAGAGAGTGTTCTGAGCACTTTTATCTTATATACTTTAGTATTCTAAGGAGTTTCTTTTGAAACGCCATCAGAATGACGGGAATAGGAAATATAAGCTGTAAACTCGGCATTTGAGACCTGTTTCAACCTATGTTCACTGTATTTTTATTCCCCGGTTTGTAATAAGGTTCTTTTGACTTGTTATTCAAGTGTTCCATTTACATCACAGAAACATTCCAATGTTTATGATTGTGAATTCTTAGAACAGTAACCACATTTAGAGAGTGTTCTGAGCTCTTTAAACTTATATACTTTAGTATTCTAAGGAGATTCTTTTAAAACGCCATCAGAATGACGGGAATAGGAAATATAAGCAGTAAACTCGGCATTTGGGACCTGTTTCAACCTATGTTCACTGTATTTTTATTCCCCGGTTTGTAATAAGGTTCTTTTGACTTGTTATTCAAGTGTTCCATTTACATCACAGAAACATTCCAATGTTTATGATTGTGATTTCTTAGAACAGTAACCACATTGACAGAGTGTTCTGAGATCAAATTTCTTATATTCCTAAGCATTCTAAGTACTTTCTTTAAACACGCCATCAGAATGACGGGGATTGTAATTTTAAATAGTAAACTCACCATTACAGAGTTATCTGAACGTGTGTTCAGTGTATTTTTGTTCCCCGTTTTGTAATAAGGTTCTTTTGACTTGTTATTCAAGTGTTCCATTTACATCACAGAACAATTCCAGTGTGTATTATTGTGAATTCTTAGAACAGTAACCACATTTAGAGAGTGTTCTGAGCACTTTTATCTTATATACTTTAGTATTCTAAGGAGTTTCTTTTGAAACGCCATCAGAATGACGGGAATAGGAAATATAAACAGAAAACTCGGCATTTGAGACCTGTTTCAACCTATGTTCACTGTATTTTTATTCCCCGGTTTGTAATAAGGTTCTTTTGACTTGTTATTCAAGTGTTCCATTTACATCACAGAAACATT
This sequence comes from Myotis nattereri, assembly GCF_964212035.1. Classification (NCBI taxonomy): domain Eukaryota; kingdom Metazoa; phylum Chordata; class Mammalia; order Chiroptera; family Vespertilionidae; genus Myotis; species Myotis nattereri. The sequence goes on from NC_138090.1 coordinate 35,641,340, forward strand.
CCAATGTTTATGATTGTGAATTCTTAGAACAGTAACCACATTTAGAGAGTGTTCTGAGCTCTTTTAACTTATATACTTTAGTATTCTAAGGAGATTCTTTTAAAACGCCATCAGAATGACGGGAATAGGAAATGTAAACAGTAAACTCGGCATTTGAGTCCTGTTTCAACCTATGTTCACTGTATTTTTATTCCCCGGTTTGTAATAAGGTTCTTTTGACTTGTTATTCAAGTGTTCCATTTACATCACAGAAACATTCCAATGTTTATGATTGTGAATTCTTAGAACAGTAACCACAGTTAGAAAGTGTTCTGTGCTCTTTTAACTTATATAGTTTAGTATTCTAAGAAGTTTCTTTAAAAACACCATCAGAGTGACGGGAATAGGAAATGTTAACAGTAAAGTCGGCATTTGAGACCTGTTTCAACCTATGTTCACTGTATTTTTATTGCCCGGTTTGTAATAAGGTTCTTTTGACTTGTTATTCAAGTGTTCGATTTACATCACAGAACAATTCCAGTGTTTATTATTGTGAATTCTTAGAACAGTAACCACATTTAGAGAGTGTTCTGAGCACTTTTATCTTATATACTTTAGTATTCTAAGGAGTTTCTTTGAAACGCCATCAGAATGACGGGAATAGGAAATATAAACAGTAAACTCGGTATTTGAGACCTGTTTCAACCTATGTTCACTGTATTTTTATTCCCCGGTTTGTAATAAGGTTCTTTTGACTTGTTATTCAAGTGTTCCATTTACATCACAGAAACATTCCAATGTTTATGATTGTGAATTCTTAGAACAGTAACCACAGTTAGAGAGTGTTCTGTGCTCTTTTAACTTATATACTTTAGTATTCTAAGGAGTTTCTTTTAAAACGCCATCAGAATGACGGGAATAGGAAATGTAAACAGTAAACTCGGCATTTGAGACCTGTTTCAACCTATGTTCACTGTATTTTTATTCCCCGGTTTGTAATAAGGTACTTTTGACTTGTTATTCAAGTGTTCCATTTCCATCACAGAACAATTCCAGTGTTTATTATTGTGAATTCTTAGAACAGTAACCACATTTAGAGAGTGTTCTGAGCACTTTTATCTTATATACTTTAGTATTCTAAGGAGTTTCTTTTGAAACGCCATCAGAATGACGGGAATAGGAAATATAAACAGAAAACTCGGCATTTGAGACCTGTTTCAACCTATGTTCACTGTATTTTTATTCCCCGGTTTGTAATAAGGTACTTTTGACTTGTTAGTCAAGTGTTCCATTTACATCACAGAACAATTCCAGTGTTTATTATTGTGAATTCATAAAACAGTAACCACATTTAGAGAGTGTTCTGAGCACTTTTATCTTATATACTTTAGTATTTAAGGAGTTTCTTTTGAAACGCCATCAGAATGACGGGAATAGGAAATATAAGCAGTAAACTCGGCATTTGAGACCTGTTTCAACCTATGTTCACTGTATTTTTATTCCCCGGTTTGTAATAAGGTTCTTTTGACTTGTTATTCAAGTGTTCCATTTACATCACAGAACAATTCCAGTGTGTATTATTGTGAATTCTTAGAACAGTAACCACATTTAGAGAGTGTTCTGAGCTCTTTTAACTTATATACTTTAGTATTCTAATAGATTCTTTTAAAACGCCATCAGAATGACGGGAATAGGAAATGTAAACAGTAAACTCGGCATTTGAGACCTGTTTCAACCTATGTTCACTGTATTTTTATTCCCCGGTTTGTAATAAGGTTCTTTTGACTTGTTATTCAAGTGTTCCATTTACATCACAGAAACATTCCAATGTTTATGATTGTGAATTCTTAGAACAGTAACCACATTTAGAGAGTGTTCTGAGCTCTTTTAACTTATATACTTTAGTATTCTAAGGAGTTTCTTAAAAACGCCATCAGAATGACGGGAATAGGAAATATAAACAGTAAACTCGGTATTTGAGACCTGTTTCAACCTATGTTCACTGTATTTTTATTCCCCGGTTTGTAATAAGGTTCCTTTGACTTGTTATTCAAGTGTTCCATTTACATCACAGAACAATTCCAGTGTTTATTATTGTGAATTCTTAGAACAGTAACCACATTTAGAGAGTGTTCTGAGCACTTTTATCTTACATACTTTAGTATTCTAAGGAGTTTCTTTTGAAACGCCATCAGAATGACGGGAATAGGAAATATAAACAGAAAACTCGGCATTTGAGACCTGTTTCAACCTATGTTCACTGTATTTTTATTCCCCGGTTTGTAATAAGGTACTTTTGACTTGTTATTCAAGTGTTCCATTTACATCACAGAACAATTCCAGTGTTTATTATTGTGAATTCATAAAACAGTAACCACATTTAGAGAGTGTTCTGAGCACTTTTATCTTATATACTTTAGTATTCTAAGGAGTTTCTTTTGAAACGCCATCAGAATGACGGGAATAGGAAATAAAAGCTGTAAACTCGGCATTTGAGACCTGTTTCAACCTATGTTCACTGTATTTTTATTCCCCGGTTTGTAATAAGGTTCTTTTGACTTGTTATTCAAGTGTTCCATTTACATCACAGAAACATTCCAATGTTTATGATTGTGAATTCTTAGAACAGTAACCACATTTAGAGAGTGTTCTGAGCTCTTTTAACTTATATACTTTAGTATTCTAAGGAGATTCTTTTAAAACGCCATCAGAATGACGGGAATAGGAAATATAAGCAGTAAACTCGGCATTTGGGACCTGTTTCAACCTATGTTCACTGTATTTTTATTCCCCGGTTTGTAATAAGGTTCTTTTGACTTGTTATTCAAGTGTTCCATTTACATCACAGAAACATTCCAATGTTTATGATTGTGAATTCTTAGAACAGTAACCACATTTAGAGAGTGTTCTGAGCACTTTTATCTTATATACTTTAGTATTCTAAGGAGTTTCTTTTGAAACGCCATCAGAATGACGGGAATAGGAAATATAAACAGAAAACTCGGCATTTGAGACCTGTTTCAACCTATGTTCACTGTTTTTTTATTCCCCGGTTTGTAATAAGGTTCTTTTGACTTGTTATTCAAGTGTTCCATTTACATCACAGAAACATTCCAATGTTTATGATTGTGAATTCTTAGAACAGTAACCACATTTAGAGAGTGTTCTGAGCTCTTTTAACTTATATACTTTAGTATTCTAAGGAGATTCTTTTAAAACGCCATCAGAATGACGGGAATAGGAAATGTAAACAGTAAACTCGGCATTTGAGTCCTGTTTCAACCTATGTTCACTGTATTTTTATTCCCCGGTTTGTAATAAGGTTCTTTTGACTTGTTATTCAAGTGTTCCATTTACATCACAGAAACATTCCAATGTTTATGATTGTGAATTCTTAGAACAGTAACCACAGTTAGAAAGTGTTCTGTGCTCTTTTAACTTATATAGTTTAGTATTCTAAGAAGTTTCTTTAAAAACACCATCAGAGTGACGGGAATAGGAAATGTTAACAGTAAAGTCGGCATTTGAGACCTGTTTCAACCTATGTTCACTGTATTTTTATTCCCCGGTTTGTAATAAGGTTCTTTTGACTTGTTATTCAAGTGTTCGATTTACATCACAGAACAATTCCAGTGTTTATTATTGTGAATTCTTAGAACAGTAACCACATTTAGAGAGTGTTCTGAGCACTTTTATCTTATATACTTTAGTATTCTAAGTAGTTTCTTTGAAACGCCATCAGAATGACGGGAATAGGAAATATAAACAGTAAACTCGGTATTTGAGACCTGTTTCAACCTATGTTCACTGTATTTTTATTCCCCGGTTTGTAATAAGGTTCTTTTGACTTGTTATTCAAGTGTTCCATTTACATCACAGAAACATTCCAATGTTTATGATTGTGAATTCTTAGAACAGTAACCACAGTTAGAGAGTGTTCTGTGCTCTTTTAACTTATATACTTTAGTATTCTAAGGAGTTTCTTTTAAAACGCCATCAGAATGACGGGAATAGGAAATGTAAACAGTAAACTCGGCATTTGAGACCTGTTTCAACCTATGTTCACTGTATTTTTATTCCCCGGTTTGTAATAAGGTACTTTTGACTTGTTATTCAAGTGTTCCATTTCCATCACAGAACAATTCCAGTGTTTATTATTGTGAATTCTTAGAACAGTAACCACATTTAGAGAGTGTTCTGAGCACTTTTATCTTATATACTTTAGTATTCTAAGGAGTTTCTTTTGAAACGCCATCAGAATGACGGGAATAGGAAATATAAACAGAAAACTCGGCATTTGAGACCTGTTTCAACCTATGTTCACTGTATTTTTATTCCCCGGTTTGTAATAAGGTACTTTTGACTTGTTAGTCAAGTGTTCCATTTACATCACAGAACAATTCCAGTGTTTATTATTGTGAATTCATAAAACAGTAACCACATTTAGAGAGTGTTCTGAGCACTTTTATCTTATATACTTTAGTATTTAAGGAGTTTCTTTTGAAACGCCATCAGAATGACGGGAATAGGAAATATAAGCAGTAAACTCGGCATTTGAGACCTGTTTCAACCTATGTTCACTGTATTTTTATTCCCCGGTTTGTAATAAGGTTCTTTTGACTTGTTATTCAAGTGTTCCATTTACATCACAGAACAATTCCAGTGTGTATTATTGTGAATTCTTAGAACAGTAACCACATTTAGAGAGTGTTCTGAGCTCTTTTAACTTATATACTTTAGTATTCTAATAGATTCTTTTAAAACGCCATCAGAATGACGGGAATAGGAAATGTAAACAGTAAACTCGGCATTTGAGACCTGTTTCAACCTATGTTCACTGTATTTTTATTCCCCGGTTTGTAATAAGGTTCTTTTGACTTGTTATTCAAGTGTTCCATTTACATCACAGAAACATTCCAATGTTTATGATTGTGAATTCTTAGAACAGTAACCACATTTAGAGAGTGTTCTGAGCTCTTTTAACTTATATACTTTAGTATTCTAAGGAGTTTCTTTGAAACGCCATCAGAATGACGGGAATAGGAAATATAAACAGTAAACTCGGTATTTGAGACCTGTTTCAACCTATGTTCACTGTATTTTTATTCCCCGGTTTGTAATAAGGTTCCTTTGACTTGTTATTCAAGTGTTCCATTTACATCACAGAACAATTCCAGTGTTTATTATTGTGAATTCTTAGAACAGTAACCACATTTAGAGAGTGTTCTGAGCACTTTTATCTTATATACTTTAGTATTCTAAGGAGTTTCTTTTGAAACGCATTCAGAATGACAGGAATAGGAAATATAAACAGAAAACTCGGCATTTGAGACCTGTTTCAACCTATGTTCACTGTATTTTTATTCCCCGGTTTGTAATAAGGTACTTTTGACTTGTTATTCAAGTGTTCCATTTACATCACAGAACAATTCCAGTGTTTATTATTGTGAATTCATAAAACAGTAACCACATTTAGAGAGTGTTCTGAGCACTTTTATCTTATATACTTTAGTATTCTAAGGAGTTTCTTTTGAAACGCCATCAGAATGACGGGAATAGGAAATATAAGCTGTAAACTCGGCATTTGAGACCTGTTTCAACCTATGTTCACTGTATTTTTATTCCCCGGTTTGTAATAAGGTTCTTTTGACTTGTTATTCAAGTGTTCCATTTACATCACAGAAACATTCCAATGTTTATGATTGTGAATTCTTAGAACAGTAACCACATTTAGAGAGTGTTCTGAGCTCTTTTAACTTATATACTTTAGTATTCTAAGGAGATTCTTTTAAAACGCCATCAGAATGACGGGAATAGGAAATATAAGCAGTAAACTCGGCATTTGGGACCTGTTTCAACCTATGTTCACTGTATTTTTATTCCCCGGTTTGTAATAAGGTTCTTTTGACTTGTTATTCAAGTGTTCCATTTACATCACAGAAACATTCCAATGTTTATGATTGTGAATTCTTAGAACAGTAACCGCATTTAGAGAGTGTTCTGAGCACTTTTATCTTATATACTTTAGTATTCTAAGGAGTTTCTTTTGAAACGCCATCAGAATGACGGGAATAGGAAATATAAACAGAAAACTCGGCATTTGAGACCTGTTTCAACCTATGTTCACTGTATTTTTATTCCCCGGTTTGTAATAAGGTACTTTTGACTTGTTATTCAAGTGTTCCATTTACATCACAGAACAATTCCAGTGTTTATTATTGTGAATTCATAAAACAGTAACCACATTTAGAGAGTGTTCTGAGCACTTTTATCTTATATACTTTAGTATTCTAAGGAGTTTCTTTTGAAACGCTATCAGAATGACGGGAATAGGAAATATAAGCAGTAAACTCGGCATTTGAGACCTGTTTCAACCTATGTTCACTGTATTTTTATTCCCCGGTTTGTAATAAGGTTCTTTTGACTTGTTATTCAAGTGTTCCATTTACATCACAGAAACATTCCAATGTTTATGATTGTGAATTCTTAGAACAGTAACCACAGTTAGAGAGTGTTCTGTGCTCTTTTAACATATACTTTAGTATTCTAAGGAGTTTCTTTAAAAACACCATCAGAGTGACGGGAATAGGAAATGTTAACAGTAAACTCGGCATTTGAGAGTTGTTTCAACCTATGTTCACTGTATTTTTATTCCCCGGTTTGTAATAAGGTTCTTTTGACTTGTTATTCAAGTGTTCCATTTACATCACAGAAACATTCCAATGTTTATGATTGTGAATTCTTAGAACAGTAACCACATTGACAGTGTTCTGAGATCAAATTTCTTATATTCCTAAGCATTCTAAGTACTTTCTTTAAACACGCCATCAGAATGACGGGGATTGTAATTTTAAATAGTAAACTCACCATTACAGAGTTATCTGAACGTGTGTTCAGTGTATTTTTGTTCCCCGTTTTGTAATAAGGTTCTTTTGACTTGTTATTCAAGTGTTCCATTTACATCACAGAACAATTCCAGTGTGTATTATTGTGAATTCTTAGAACAGTAACCACATTTAGAGAGTGTTCTGAGCACTTTTATCTTATATACTTTAGTATTCTAAGGAGTTTCTTTTGAAACGCCATCAGAATGACGGGAATAGGAAATATAAACAGAAAACTCGGCATTTGAGACCTGTTTCAACCTATGTTCACTGTATTTTTATTCCCCGGTTTGTAATAAGGTTCTTTTGACTTGTTATTCAAGTGTTCCATTTACATCACAGAAACATTCCAATGTTTATGATTGTGAATTCTTAGAACAGTAACCACATTTAGAGAGTGTTCTGAGCTCTTTTAACTTATATACTTTAGTATTCTAATAGATTCTTTTAAAACGCCATCAGAATGACGGGAATAGGAAATGTAAACAGTAAACTCGGCATTTGAGTCCTGTTTCAACCTATGTTCACTGTATTTTTATTCCCCGGTTTGTAATAAGGTTCTTTTGACTTGTTATTCAAGTGTTCGATTTACATCACAGAACAATTCCAGTGTTTATTATTGTGAATTCTTAGAACAGTAACCACATTTAGAGAGTGTTCTGAGCACTTTTATCTTATATACTTTAGTATTCTAAGGAGTTTCTTTGAAACGCCATCAGAATGACGGGAATAGGAAATATAAACAGTAAACTCGGTATTTGAGACCTGTTTCAACCTATGTTCACTGTATTTTTATTCCCCGGTTTGTAATAAGGTTCTTTTGACTTGTTATTCAAGTGTTCCATTTACATCACAGAAACATTCCAATGTTTATGATTGTGAATTCTTAGAACAGTAACCACAGTTAGAGAGTGTTCTGTGCTCTTTTAACTTATATACTTTAGTATTCTAAGGAGTTTCTTTTAAAACGCCATCAGAATGACGGGAATAGGAAATGTAAACAGTAAACTCGGCATTTGAGACCTGTTTCAACCTATGTTCACTGTATTTTTATTCCCCGGTTTGTAATAAGGTACTTTTGACTTGTTATTCAAGTGTTCCATTTCCATCACAGAACAATTCCAGTGTTTATTATTGTGAATTCTTAGAACAGTAACCACATTTAGAGAGTGTTCTGAGCACTTTTATCTTATATACTTTAGTATTCTAAGGAGTTTCTTTTGAAACGCCATCAGAATGACGGGAATAGGAAATATAAACAGAAAACTCGGCATTTGAGACCTGTTTCAACCTATGTTCACTGTATTTTTATTCCCCGGTTTGTAATGAGGTACTTTTGACTTGTTATTCAAGTGTTCCATTTACATCACAGAACAATTCCAGTGTTTATTATTGTGAATTCATAAAACAGTAACCACATTTAGAGAGTGTTCTGAGCACTTTTATCTTATATACTTTAGTATTCTAAGGAGTTTCTTTTGAAACGCCATCAGAATGACGGGAATAGGAAATATAAGCTGTAAACTCAGCATTTGAGACCTGTTTCAACCTATGTTCACTGTATTTTTATTCCCCGGTTTGTAATAAGGTTCTTTTGACTTGTTATTCAAGTGTTCCATTTACATCACAGAAACATTCCAATGTTTATGATTGTGAATTCTTAGAACAGTAACCACATTTAGAGAGTGTTCTGAGCTCTTTTAACTTATATACTTTAGTATTCTAAGGAGATTCTTTTAAAACGCCATCAGAATGACGGGAATAGGAAATATAAGCAGTAAACTCGGCATTTGGGACCTGTTTCAACCTATGTTCACTGTATTTTTATTCCCCGGTTTGTAATAAGGTTCTTTTGACTTGTTATTCAAGTGTTGCATTTACATCACAGAAACATTCCAATGTTTATGATTGTGAATTCTTAGAACAGTCACCACATTTAGAGAGTGTTCTGAGCACTTTTATCTTATATACTTTAGTATTCTAAGGAGTTTCTTTTGAAACGCCATCAGAATGACGGGAATAGGAAATATAAACAGAAAACTCGGCATTTGAGACCTGTTTCAACCTATGTTCACTGTATTTTTATTCCCCGGTTTGTAATAAGGTACTTTTGACTTGTTAGTCAAGTGTTCCATTTACATCACAGAACAATTCCAGTGTTTATTATTGTGAATTCATAAAACAGTAACCACATTTAGAGAGTGTTCTGAGCACTTTTATCTTATATACTTTAGTATTCTAAGGAGTTTCTTTTGAAAGGCCATCAGAATGACGGGAATAGGAAATATAAGCAGTAAACTCGGCATTTGAGACCTGTTTCAACCTATGTTCACTGTATTTTTATTCCCCGGTTTGTAATAAGGTTCTTTTGACTTGTTATTCAAGTGTTCCATTTACATCATAGAAACATTCCAATGTTTATGATTGTGAATTCTTAGAACAGTAACCACATTTAGAGAGTGTTCTGAGCTCTTTTAACTTATATACTTTAGTATTCTAAGGAGATTCTTTTAAAACGCCATCAGAATGACGGGAATAGGAAATGTAAACAGTAAACTCGGCATTTGAGACCTGTTTCAACCTATGTTCACTGTATTTTTATTCCCCGGTTTGTAATAAGGTTCTTTTGACTTGTTATTCAAGTGTTCCATTTACATCACAGAAACATTCCAATGTTTATGATTGTGAATTCTTAGAACAGTAACCACAGTTAGAGAGTGTTCTGTGCTCTTTTAACATATACTTTAGTATTCTAAGGAGTTTCTTTAAAAACACCATCAGAGTGACGGGAATAGGAAATGTTAACAGTAAACTCGGCATTTGAGAGTTGTTTCAACCTATGTTCACTGTATTTTTATTCCCCGGTTTGTAATAAGGTTCTTTTGACTTGTTATTCAAGTGTTCCATTTACATCACAGAAACATTCCAATGTTTATGATTGTGAATTCTTAGAACAGTAACCACATTGACAGAGTGTTCTGAGATCAAATTTCTTATATTCCTAAGCATTCTAAGTACTTTCTTTAAACACGCCATCAGAATGACGGGGATTGTAATTTTAAATAGTAAACTCACCATTACAGAGTTATCTGAACGTGTGTTCAGTGTATTTTTGTTCCCCGTTTTGTAATAAGGTTCTTTTGACTTGTTATTCAAGTGTTCCATTTACATCACAGAACAATTCCAGTGTGTATTATTGTGAATTCTTAGAACAGTAACCACATTTAGAGAGTGTTCTGAGCACTTTTATCTTATATACTTTAGTATTCTAAGGAGTTTCTTTTGAAACGCCATCAGAATGACGGGAATAGGAAATATAAACAGAAAACTCGGCATTTGAGACCTGTTTCAACCTATGTTCACTGTATTTTTATTCCCCGGTTTGTAATAAGGTTCTTTTGACTTGTTATTCAAGTGTTCCATTTACATCACAGAAACATTCCAATGTTTATGATTGTGAATTCTTAGAACAGTAACCACATTTAGAGAGTGTTCTGAGCTCTTTTAACTTATATACTTTAGTATTCTAAGGAGATTCTTTTAAAACGCCATCAGAATGACGGGAATAGGAAATGTAAACAGTAAACTCGGCATTTGAGTCCTGTTTCAACCTATGTTCACTGTATTTTTATTCCCCGGTTTGTAATAAGGTTCTTTTGACTTGTTATTCAAGTGTTCCATTTACATCACAGAAACATTCCAATGTTTATGATTGTGAATTCTTAGAACAGTAACCACAGTTAGAAAGTGTTCTGTGCTCTTTTAACTTATATAGTTTAGTATTCTAAGAAGTTTCTTTAAAAACACCATCAGAGTGACGGGAATAGGAAATGTTAACAGTAAAGTCGGCATTTGAGACCTGTTTCAACCTATGTTCACTGTATTTTTATTCCCCGGTTTGTAATAAGGTTCTTTTGACTTGTTATTCAAGTGTTCGATTTACATCACAGAACAATTCCAGTGTTTATTATTGTGAATTCTTAGAACAGTAACCACATTTAGAGAGTGTTCTGAGCACTTTTATCTTATATACTTTAGTATTCTAAGGAGTTTCTTTGAAACGCCATCAGAATGACGGGAATAGGAAATATAAACAGTAAACTCGGTATTTGATACCTGTTTCAACCTATGTTCACTGTATTTTTATTCCCCGGTTTGTAATAAGGTTCTTTTGACTTGTTATTCAAGTGTTCCATTTACATCACAGAAACATTCCAATGTTTATGATTGTGAATTCTTAGAACAGTAACCACAGTTAGAGAGTGTTCTGTGCTCTTTTAACTTATATACTTTAGTATTCTAAGGAGTTTCTTTTAAAACGCCATCAGAATGACGGGAATAGGAAATGTAAACAGTAAACTCGGCATTTGAGACCTGTTTCAACCTATGTTCACTGTATTTTTATTCCCCGGTTTGTAATAAGGTACTTTTGACTTGTTATTCAAGTGTTCCATTTCCATCACAGAACAATTCCAGTGTTTATTATTGTGAATTCTTAGAACAGTAACCACATTTAGAGAGTGTTCTGAGCACTTTTATCTTATATACTTTAGTATTCTAAGGAGTTTCTTTTGAAACGCCATCAGAATGACGGGAATAGGAAATATAAACAGAAAACTCGGCATTTGAGACCTGTTTCAACCTATGTTCACTGTATTTTTATTCCCCGGTTTGTAATAAGGTACTTTTGACTTGTTAGTCAAGTGTTCCATTTACATCACAGAACAATTCCAGTGTTTATTATTGTGAATTCATAAAACAGTAACCACATTTAGAGAGTGTTCTGAGCACTTTTATCTTATATACTTTAGTATTTAAGGAGTTTCTTTTGAAACGCCATCAGAATGACGGGAATAGGAAATATAAGCAGTAAACTCGGCATTTGAGACCTGTTTCAACCTATGTTCACTGTATTTTTATTCCCCGGTTTGTAATAAGGTTCTTTTGACTTGTTATTCAAGTGTTCCATTTACATCACAGAACAATTCCAGTGTGTATTATTGTGAATTCTTAGAACAGTAACCACATTTAGAGAGTGTTCTGAGCTCTTTTAACTTATATACTTTAGTATTCTAATAGATTCTTTTAAAACGCCATCAGAATGACGGGAATAGGAAATGTAAACAGTAAACTCGGCATTTGAGACCTGTTTCAACCTATGTTCACTGTATTTTTATTCCCCGGTTTGTAATAAGGTTCTTTTGACTTGTTATTCAAGTGTTCCATTTACATCACAGAAACATTCCAATGTTTATGATTGTGAATTCTTAGAACAGTAACCACATTTAGAGAGTGTTCTGAGCTCTTTTAACTTATATACTTTAGTATTCTAAGGAGTTTCTTTGAAACGCCATCAGAATGACGGGAATAGGAAATATAAACAGTAAACTCGGTATTTGAGACCTGTTTCAACCTATGTTCACTGTATTTTTATTCCCCGGTTTGTAATAAGGTTCCTTTGACTTGTTATTCAAGTGTTCCATTTACATCACAGAACAATTCCAGTGTTTATTATTGTGAATTCTTAGAACAGTAACCACATTTAGAGAGTGTTCTGAGCACTTTTATCTTATATACTTTAGTATTCTAAGGAGTTTCTTTTGAAACGCCATCAGAATGACGGGAATAGGAAATATAAACAGAAAACTCGGCATTTGAGACCTGTTTCAACCTATGTTCACTGTATTTTTATTCCCCGGTTTGTAATGAGGTACTTTTGACTTGTTATTCAAGTGTTCCATTTACATCACAGAACAATTCCAGTGTTTATTATTGTGAATTCATAAAACAGTAACCACATTTAGAGAGTGTTCTGAGCACTTTTATCTTATATACTTTAGTATTCTAAGGAGTTTCTTTTGAAACGCCATCAGAATGTCGGGAATAGGAAATATAAGCTGTAAACTCGGCATTTGAGACCTGTTTCAACCTATGTTCACTGTATTTTTATTCCCCGGTTTGTAATAAGGTTCTTTTGACTTGTTATTCAAGTGTTCCATTTACATCACAGAAACATTCCAATGTTTATGATTGTGAATTCTTAGAACAGTAACCACATTTAGAGAGTGTTCTGAGCACTTTTATCTTATATACTTTAGTATTCTAAGGAGTTTCTTTTGAAACGCCATCAGAATGACGGGAATAGGAAATATAAACAGAAAACTCGGCATTTGAGACCTGTTTCAACCTATGTTCACTGTATTTTTATTCCCCGGTTTGTAATGAGGTACTTTTGACTTGTTATTCAAGTGTTCCATTTACATCACAGAACAATTCCAGTGTTTATTATTGTGAATTCATAAAACAGTAACCACATTTAGAGAGTGTTCTGAGCACTTTTATCTTATATACTTTAGTATTCTAAGGAGTTTCTTTTGAAACGCCATCAGAATGACGGGAATAGGAAATATAAGCAGTAAACTCGGCATTTGAGACCTGTTTCAACCTATGTTCACTGTATTTTTATTCCCCGGTTTGTAATAAGGTTCTTTTGACTTGTTATTCAAGTGTTCCATTTACATCATAGAAACATTCCAATGTTTATGATTGTGAATTCTTAGAACAGTAACCACATTTAGAGAGTGTTCTGAGCTCTTTTAACTTATATACTTTAGTATTCTAAGGAGATTCTTTTAAAACGCCATCAGAATGACGGGAATAGGAAATGTAAACAGTAAACTCGGCATTTGAGACCTGTTTCAACCTATGTTCACTGTATTTTTATTCCCCGGTTTGTAATAAGGTTCTTTTGACTTGTTATTCAAGTGTTCCATTTACATCACAGAAACATTCCAATGTTTATGATTGTGAATTCTTAGAACAGTAACCACAGTTAGAGAGTGTTCTGTGCTCTTTTAACATATACTTTAGTATTCTAAGGAGTTTCTTTAAAAACACCATCAGAGTGACGGGAATAGGAAATGTTAACAGTAAACTCGGCATTTGAGAGTTGTTTCAACCTATGTTCACTGTATTTTTATTCCTCGGTTTGTAATAAGGTTCTTTTGACTTGTTATTCAAGTGTTCCATTTACATCACAGAAACATTCCAATGTTTATGATTGTGAATTCTTAGAACAGTAACCACATTGACAGAGTGTTCTGAGATCAAATTTCTTATATTCCTAAGCATTCTAAGTACTTTCTTTAAACACGCCATCAGAATGACGGGGATTGTAATTTTAAATAGTAAACTCACCATTACAGAGTTATCTGAACGTGTGTTCAGTGTATTTTTGTTCCCCGTTTTGTAATAAGGTTCTTTTGACTTGTTATTCAAGTGTTCCATTTACATCACAGAACAATTCCAGTGTGTATTATTGTGAATTCTTAGAACAGTAACCACATTTAGAGAGTGTTCTGAGCACTTTTATCTTATATACTTTAGTATTCTAAGGAGTTTCTTTTGAAACGCCATCAGAATGACGGGAATAGGAAATATAAACAGAAAACTCGGCATTTGAGACCTGTTTCAACCTATGTTCACTGTATTTTTATTCCCCGGTTTGTAATAAGGTTCTTTTGACTTGTTATTCAAGTGTTCCATTTACATCACAGAAACATTCCAATGTTTATGATTGTGAATTCTTAGAACAGTAACCACATTTAGAGAGTGTTCTGAGCTCTTTTAACTTATATACTTTAGTATTCTAATAGATTCTTTTAAAACGCCATCAGAATGACGGGAATAGGAAATGTAAACAGTAAACTCGGCATTTGAGTCCTGTTTCAACCTATGTTCACTGTATTTTTATTCCCCGGTTTGTAATAAGGTTCTTTTGACTTGTTATTCAAGTGTTCCATTTACATCACAGAAACATTCCAATGTTTATGATTGTGAATTCTTAGAACAGTCACCACATTTAGAGAGTGTTCTGAGCACTTTTATCTTATATACTTTAGTATTCTAAGGAGTTTCTTTTGAAACGCCATCAGAATGACGGGAATAGGAAATATAAACAGAAAACTCGGCATTTGAGACCTGTTTCAACCTATGTTCACTGTATTTTTATTCCCCGGTTTGTAATAAGGTACTTTTGACTTGTTAGTCAAGTGTTCCATTTACATCACAGAACAATTCCAGTGTTTATTATTGTGAATTCATAAAACAGTAACCACATTTAGAGAGTGTTCTGAGCACTTTTATCTTATATACTTTAGTATTCTAAGGAGTTTCTTTTGAAAGGCCATCAGAATGACGGGAATAGGAAATATAAGCAGTAAACTCGGCATTTGAGACCTGTTTCAACCTATGTTCACTGTATTTTTATTCCCCGGTTTGTAATGAGGTACTTTTGACTTGTTATTCAAGTGTTCCATTTACATCACAGAACAATTCCAGTGTTTATTATTGTGAATTCATAAAACAGTAACCACATTTAGAGAGTGTTCTGAGCACTTTTATCTTATATACTTTAGTATTCTAAGGAGTTTCTTTTGAAACGCCATCAGAATGACGGGAATAGGAAATATAAGCAGTAAACTCGGCATTTGAGACCTGTTTCAACCTATGTTCACTGTATTTTTATTCCCCGGTTTGTAATAAGGTTCTTTTGACTTGTTATTCAAGTGTTCCATTTACATCATAGAAACATTCCAATGTTTATGATTGTGAATTCTTAGAACAGTAACCACATTTAGAGAGTGTTCTGAGCTCTTTTAACTTATATACTTTAGTATTCTAAGGAGATTCTTTTAAAACGCCATCAGAATGACGGGAATAGGAAATGTAAACAGTAAAATCGGCATTTGAGACCTGTTTCAACCTATGTTCACTGTATTTTTATTCCCCGGTTTGTAATAAGGTTCTTTTGACTTGTTATTCAAGTGTTCCATTTACATCACAGAAACATTCCAATGTTTATGATTGTGAATTCTTAGAACAGTAACCACAGTTAGAGAGTGTTCTGTGCTCTTTTAACATATACTTTAGTATTCTAAGGAGTTTCTTTAAAAACACCATCAGAGTGACGGGAATAGGAAATGTTAACAGTAAACTCGGCATTTGAGAGTTGTTTCAACCTATGTTCACTGTATTTTTATTCCCCGGTTTGTAATAAGGTTCTTTTGACTTGTTATTCAAGTGTTCCATTTACATCACAGAAACATTCCAATGTTTATGATTGTGAATTCTTAGAACAGTAACCACATTGACAGAGTGTTCTGAGATCAAATTTCTTATATTCCTAAGCATTCTAAGTACTTTCTTTAAACACGCCATCAGAATGACGGGGATTGTAATTTTAAATAGTAAACTCACCATTACAGAGTTATCTGAACGTGTGTTCAGTGTATTTTTGTTCCCCGTTTTGTAATAAGGTTCTTTTGACTTGTTATTCAAGTGTTCCATTTACATCACAGAACAATTCCAGTGTGTATTATTGTGAATTCTTAGAACAGTAACCACATTTAGAGAGTGTTCTGAGCACTTTTATCTTATATACTTTAGTATTCTAAGGAGTTTCTTTTGAAACGCCATCAGAATGACGGGAATAGGAAATATAAACAGAAAACTCGGCATTTGAGACCTGTTTCAACCTATGTTCACTGTATTTTTATTCCCCGGTTTGTAATAAGGTTCTTTTGACTTGTTATTCAAGTGTTCCATTTACATCACAGAAACATTCCAATGTTTATGATTGTGAATTCTTAGAACAGTAACCACATTTAGAGAGTGTTCTGAGCTCTTTTAACTTATATACTTTAGTATTCTAATAGATTCTTTTAAAACGCCATCAGAATGACGGGAATAGGAAATGTAAACAGTAAACTCGGCATTTGAGTCCTGTTTCAACCTATGTTCACTGTATTTTTATTCCCCGGTTTGTAATAAGGTTCTTTTGACTTGTTATTCAAGTGTTCCATTTACATCACAGAAACATTCCAATGTTTATGATTGTGAATTCTTAGAACAGTAACCACAGTTAGAAAGTGTTCTGTGCTCTTTTAACTTATATAGTTTAGTATTCTAAGAAGTTTCTTTAAAAACACCATCAGAGTGACGGGAATAGGAAATGTTAACAGTAAAGTCGGCATTTGAGACCTGTTTCAACCTATGTTCACTGTATTTTTATTCCCCAGTTTGTAATAAGGTTCTTTTGACTTGTTATTCAAGTGTTCCATTTACATCACAGAAACATTCCAATGTTGATGATTGTGAATTCTTAGAACAGTAACCACATTGACAGAGTGTTCTGAGATCAAATTTCTTATATTCCTTAGCATTCTAAGTACTTTCTTTAAACACGCCATCAGAATGACGGGGATTGTAATTTTAAATAGTAAACTCACCATTACAGAGTTATCTGAACGTGTGTTCAGTGTATTTTTGTTCCCCGTTTTGTAATAAGGTTCTTTTGACTTGTTATTCAAGTGTTCCATTTACATCACAGAACAATTCCAGTGTGTATTATTGTGAATTCTTAGAACAGTAACCACATTTAGAGAGTGTTCTGAGCTCTTTTAACTTATATACTTTAGTATTCTAAGGAGATTCTTTTAAAACGCCATCAGAATGACGGGAATAGGAAATGTTAACAGTAAACTCGGCATTTGAGTCCTGTTTCAACCTATGTTCACTGTATTTTTATTCCCCGGTTTGTAATAAGGTTCTTTTGACTTGTTATTCAAGTGTTCCATTTACATCACAGAAACATTCCAATGTTTATGATTGTGAATTCTTAGAACAGTAACCACAGTTAGAAAGTGTTCTGTGCTCTTTTAACTTATATAGTTTAGTATTCTAAGAAGTTTCTTTAAAAACACCATCAGAGTGACGGGAATAGGAAATGTTAACAGTAAAGTCGGCATTTGAGACCTGTTTCAACCTATGTTCACTGTATTTTTATTCCCCGGTTTGTAATAAGGTTCTTTTGACTTGTTATTCAAGTGTTCCATTTACATCACAGAACAATTCCAGTGTTTATTATTGTGAATTCTTAGAACAGTAACCACATTTAGAGAGTGTTCTGAGCACTTTTAACTTATATACTTTAGTATTCTAAGGAGATTCTTTTAAAACGCCATCAGAATGACGGGAATAGGAAATGTAAACAGTAAACTCGGTATTTGAGACCTGTTTCAACCTATGTTCACTGTATTTTTATTCCCCGGTTTGTAATAAGGTTCTTTTGACTTGTTATTCAAGTGTTCCATTTACATCACAGAAACATTCCAATGTTTATGATTGTGAATTCTTAGAACAGTAACCACAGTTAGAGAGTGTTCTGTGCTCTTTTAACTTATATACTTTAGTATTCTAAGGAGTTTCTTTAAAAACACCATCAGAGTGACGGGAATAGGAAAGGTAAACAGTAAACTCGGCATTTGAGAGTTGTTTCAACCTATGTTCACTGTATTTTTATTCCCCGGTTTGTAATAAGGTTCTTTTGACTTGTTATTCAAGTGTTCCATTTACATCACAGAAACATTCCAATGTTTATGATTGTGAATTCTTAGAACAGTAACCACATTGACAGAGTGTTCTGAGATCAAATTTCTTATATTCCTAAGCATTCTAAGTACTTTCTTTAAACAGGCCATCAGAATGACGGGGATTGTAATTTTAAATAGTAAACTCACCATTACAGAGTTATCTGAACGTGTGTTCAGTGTATTTTTGCTCCCCGTTTTGTAATAAGGTTCTTTTGACTTGTTATTCAAGTGTTCCATTTACATCACAGAACAATTCCAGTGTGTATTATTGTGAATTCTTAGAACAGTAACCACATTTAGAGAGTGTTCTGAGCACTTTTATCTTATATACTTTAGTATTCTAAGGAGTTTCTTTTGAAACGCCATCAGAATGACGGGAATAGGAAATATAAACAGAAAACTCGGCATTTGAGACCTGTTTCAACCTATGTTCACTGTATTTTTATTCCCCGGTTTGTAATAAGGTTCTTTTGACTTGTTATTCAAGTGTTCCATTTACATCACAGAAACATTCCAATGTTTATGATTGTGAATTCTTAGAACAGTAACCACATTTAGAGAGTGTTCTGAGCTCTTTTAACTTATATACTTTAGTATTCTAAGGAGATTCTTTTAAAACGCCATCAGAATGACGGGAATAGGAAATGTAAACAGTAAACTCGGCATTTGAGTCCTGTTTCAACCTATGTTCACTGTATTTTTATTCCCCGGTTTTTAATAAGGTTCTTTTGACTTGTTATTCAAGTGTTCCATTTACATCACAGAAACATTCCAATGTTTATGATTGTGAATTCTTAGAACAGTAACCACATTTAGAGAGTGTTCTGAGCACTTTTATCTTATATACTTTAGTATTCTAAGGAGTTTTTTTTGAAACGCCATCAGAATGACGGGAATAGGAAATATAATCAGAAAACTCGACATTTGAGACCTGTTTCAACCTATGTTCACTGTATTTTTATTCCCCGGTTTGTAATAAGGTACTTTTGACTTGTTAGTCAAGTGTTCCATTTACATCACAGAACAATTCCAGTGTTTATTATTGTGAATTCATAAAACAGTAACCACATTTAGAGAGTGTTCTGAGCACTTTTATCTTATATACTTTAGTATTCTAAGGAGTTTCTTTTGAAACGCCATCAGAATGACGGGAATAGGAAATATAAGCAGTAAACTCGGCATTTGAGACCTGTTTCAACCTATGTTCACTGTATTTTTATTCCCCGGTTTGTAATAAGGTTCTTTTGACTTGTTATTCAAGTGTTCCATTTACATCATAGAAACATTCCAATGTTTATGATTGTGAATTCTTAGAACAGTAACCACATTTAGAGAGTGTTCTGAGCTCTTTTAACTTATATACTTTAGTATTCTAAGGAGATTCTTTTAAAACGCCATCAGAATGACGGGAATAGGAAATGTAAACAGTAAACTCGGCATTTGAGACCTGTTTCAACCTATGTTCACTGTATTTTTATTCCCCGGTTTGTAATAAGGTTCTTTTGACTTGTTATTCAAGTGTTCCATTTACATCACAGAAACATTCCAATGTTTATGATTGTGAATTCTTAGAACAGTAACCACAGTTAGAGAGTGTTCTGTGCTCTTTTAACATATACTTTAGTATTCTAAGGAGTTTCTTTAAAAACACCATCAGAGTGACGGGAATAGGAAATGTTAACAGTAAACTCGGCATTTGAGAGTTGTTTCAACCTATGTTCACTGTATTTTTATTCCCCGGTTTGTAATAAGGTTCTTTTGACTTGTTATTCAAGTGTTCCATTTACATCACAGAAACATTCCAATGTTTATGATTGTGAATTCTTAGAACAGTAACCACATTGACAGAGTGTTCTGAGATCAAATTTCTTATATTCCTAAGCATTCTAAGTACTTTCTTTAAACACGCCATCAGAATGACGGGGATTGTAATTTTAAATAGTAAACTCACCATTACAGAGTTATCTGAACGTGTGTTCAGTGTATTTTTGTTCCCCGTTTTGTAATAAGGTTCTTTTGACTTGTTATTCAAGTGTTCCATTTACATCACAGAACAATTCCATTGTGTATTATTGTGAATTCTTAGAACAGTAACCACATTTAGAGAGTGTTCTGAGCACTTTTATCTTATATACTTTAGTATTCTAAGGAGTTTCTTTTGAAACGCCATCAGAATGACGGGAATAGGAAATATAAACAGAAAACTCGGCATTTGAGACCTGTTTCAACCTATGTTCACTGTATTTTTATTCCCCGGTTTGTAATAAGGTTCTTTTGACTTGTTATTCAAGTGTTCCATTTACATCACAGAAACATTCCAATGTTTATGATTGTGAATTCTTAGAACAGTAACCACATTTAGAGAGTGTTCTGAGCTCTTTTAACTTATATACTTTAGTATTCTAAGGAGATTCTTTTAAAACGCCATCAGAATGACGGGAATAGGAAATGTAAACAGTAAACTCGGCATTTGAGTCCTGTTTCAACCTATGTTCACTGTATTTTTATTCCCCGGTTTGTAATAAGGTTCTTTTGACTTGTTATTCAAGTGTTCCATTTACATCACAGAAACATTCCAATGTTTATGATTGTGAATTCTTAGAACAGTAACCACAGTTAGAAAGTGTTCTGTGCTCTTTTAACTTATATAGTTTAGTATTCTAAGAAGTTTCTTTAAAAACACCATCAGAGTGACGGGAATAGGAAATGTTAACAGTAAAGTCGGCATTTGAGACCTGTTTCAACCTATGTTCACTGTATTTTTATTCCCCGGTTTGTAATAAGGTTCTTTTGACTTGTTATTCAAGTGTTCGATTTACATCACAGAACAATTCCAGTGTTTATTATTGTGAATTCTTAGAACAGTAACCACATTTAGAGAGTGTTCTGAGCACTTTTATCTTATATACTTTAGTATTCTAAGGAGTTTCTTTGAAACGCCATCAGAATGACGGGTATAGGAAATATAAACAGTAAACTCGGTATTTGAGACCTGTTTCAACCTATGTTCACTGTATTTTTATTCCCCGGTTTGTAATAAGGTTCTTTTGACTTGTTATTCAAGTGTTCCATTTACATCACAGAAACATTCCAATGTTTATGATTGTGAATTCTTAGAACAGTAACCACAGTTAGAGAGTGTTCCGTGCTCTTTTAACTTATATACTTTAGTATTCTAAGGAGTTTCTTTTAAAACGCCATCAGAATGACGGGAATAGGAAATGTTAACAGTAAAGTCGGCATTTGAGACCTGTTTCAACCTATGTTCACTGTATTTTTATTCCCCGGTTTGTAATAAGGTTCTTTTGACTTGTTATTCAAGTGTTCCATTTACATCACAGAAACATTCCAATGTTTATGATTGTGAATTCTTAGAACAGTAACCACAGTTAGAGAGTGTTCTGTGCTCTTTTAACTTATATACTTTAGTATTCTAAGGAGTTTCTTTTAAAACGCCATCAGAATGACGGGAATAGGAAATGTAAACAGTAAACTCGGCATTTGAGAGTTGTTTCAACCTATGTTCACTGTATTTTTATTCCCCGGTTTGTAATAAGGTTCTTTTGACTTGTTATTCAAGTGTTCCATTTACATCACAGAAACATTCCAATGTTTATGATTGTGAATTCTTAGAACAGTAACCACATTGACAGAGTGTTCTGAGATCAAATTTCTTATATTCCTAAGCATTCTAAGTACTTTCTTTAAACACGCCATCAGAATGACGGGGATTGTAATTTTAAATAGTAAACTCACCATTACAGAGTTATCTGAACGTGTGTTCAGTGTATTTTTGCTCCCCGTTTTGTAATAAGGTTCTTTTGACTTGTTATTCAAGTGTTCCATTTACATCACAGAACAATTCCAGTGTGTATTATTGTGAATTCTTAGAACAGTAACCACATTTAGAGAGTGTTCTGAGCACTTTTATCTTATATACTTTAGTATTCTAAGGAGTTTCTTTTGAAACGCCATCAGAATGACGGGAATAGGAAATATAAACAGAAAACTCGGCATTTGAGACCTGTTTCAACCTATGTTCACTGTATTTTTATTCCCCGGTTTGTAATAAGGTTCTTTTGACTTGTTATTCAAGTGTTCCATTTACATCACAGAAACATTCCAATGTTTATGATTGTGAATTCTTAGAACAGTAACCACATTTAGAGAGTGTTCTGAGCTCTTTTAACTTATATACTTTAGTATTCTAAGGAGATTCTTTTAAAACGCCATCAGAATGACGGGAATAGGAAATGTAAACAGTAAACTCGGCATTTGAGTCCTGTTTCAACCTATGTTCACTGTATTTTTATTCCCCGGTTTTTAATAAGGTTCTTTTGACTTGTTATTCAAGTGTTCCATTTACATCACAGAAACATTCCAATGTTTATGATTGTGAATTCTTAGAACAGTAACCACATTTAGAGAGTGTTCTGAGCACTTTTATCTTATATACTTTAGTATTCTAAGGAGTTTTTTTTGAAACGCCATCAGAATGACGGGAATAGGAAATATAATCAGAAAACTCGACATTTGAGACCTGTTTCAACCTATGTTCACTGTATTTTTATTCCCCGGTTTGTAATAAGGTACTTTTGACTTGTTAGTCAAGTGTTCCATTTACATCACAGAACAATTCCAGTGTTTATTATTGTGAATTCATAAAACAGTAACCACATTTAGAGAGTGTTCTGAGCACTTTTATCTTATATACTTTAGTATTCTAAGGAGTTTCTTTTGAAACGCCATCAGAATGACGGGAATAGGAAATATAAGCAGTAAACTCGGCATTTGAGACCTGTTTCAACCTATGTTCACTGTATTTTTATTCCCCGGTTTGTAATAAGGTTCTTTTGACTTGTTATTCAAGTGTTCCATTTACATCATAGAAACATTCCAATGTTTATGATTGTGAATTCTTAGAACAGTAACCACATTTAGAGAGTGTTCTGAGCTCTTTTAACTTATATACTTTAGTATTCTAAGGAGATTCTTTTAAAACGCCATCAAATTGACGGGAATAGGAAATGTAAACAGTAAACTCGGCATTTGAGACCTGTTTCAACCTATGTTCACTGTATTTTTATTCCCCGGTTTGTAATAAGGTTCTTTTGACTTGTTATTCAAGTGTTCCATTTACATCACAGAAACATTCCAATGTTTATGATTGTGAATTCTTAGAACAGTAACCACAGTTAGAGAGTGTTCTGTGCTCTTTTAACTTATATACTTTAGTATTCTAAGGAGTTTCTTTAAAAACACCATCAGAGTGACGGGAATAGGAAATGTTAACAGTAAACTCGGCATTTGAGAGTTGTTTCAACCTATGTTCACTGTATTTTTATTCCCCGGTTTGTAATAAGGTTCTTTTGACTTGTTATTCAAGTGTTCCATTTACATCACAGAAACATTCCAATGTTTATGATTGTGAATTCTTAGAACAGTAACCACATTGACAGAGTGTTCTGAGATCAAATTTCATATATTCCTAAGCATTCTAAGTACTTTCTTTAAACACGCCATCAGAATGACGGGGATTGTAATTTTAAATAGTAAACTCACCATTACAGAGTTATCTGAACGTGTGTTCAGTGTATTTTTGTTCCCCGTTTTGTAATAAGGTTCTTTTGACTTGTTATTCAAGTGTTCCATTGACATCACAGAACAATTCCAGTGTGTATTATTGTGAATTCTTAGAACAGTAACCACATTTAGAGAGTGTTCTGAGCACTTTTATCTTATATACTTTAGTATTCTAAGGAGTTTCTTTTGAAACGCCATCAGAATGACGGGAATAGGAAATATAAACAGAAAACTCGGCATTTGAGACCTGTTTCAACCTATGTTCACTGTATTTTTATTCCCCGGTTTGTAATAAGGTTCTTTTGACTTGTTATTCAAGTGTTCCATTTACATCACAGAAACATTCCAATGTTTATGATTGTGAATTCTTAGAACAGTAACCACATTTAGAGAGTGTTCTGAGCTCTTTTAACTTATATACTTTAGTATTCTAAGGAGATTCTTTTAAAACGCCATCAGAATGACGGGAATAGGAAATGTAAACAGTAAACTCGGCATTTGAGTCCTGTTTCAACCTATGTTCACTGTATTTTTATTCCCCGGTTTGTAATAAGGTTCTTTTGACTTGTTATTCAAGTGTTCCATTTACATCACAGAAACATTCCAATGTTTATGATTGTGAATTCTTAGAACAGTAACCACAGTTAGAAAGTGTTCTGTGCTCTTTTAACTTATATAGTTTAGTATTCTAAGAAGTTTCTTTAAAAACACCATCAGAGTGACGGGAATAGGAAATGTTAACAGTAAAGTCGGCATTTGAGACCTGTTTCAACCTATGTTCACTGTATTTTTATTCCCCGGTTTGTAATAAGGTACTTTTGACTTGTTATTCAAGTGTTCGATTTACATCACAGAACAATTCCAGTGTTTATTATTGTGAATTCTTAGAACAGTAACCACATTTAGAGAGTGTTCTGAGCACTTTTATCTTATATACTTTAGTATTCTAAGGAGTTTCTTTGAAACGCCATCAGAATGACGGGAATAGGAAATATAAACAGTAAACTCGGTATTTGAGACTTGTTTCAACCTATGTTCACTGTATTTTTATTCCCCGGTTTGTAATAAGGTTCTTTTGACTTGTTATTCAAGTGTTCCATTTACATCACAGAAACATTCCAATGTTTATGATTGTGAATTCTTAGAACAGTAACCACAGTTAGAGAGTGTTCTGTGCTCTTTTAACTTATATACTTTAGTATTCTAAGGAGTTTCTTTTAAAACGCCATCAGAATGACGGGAATAGGAAATGTTAACAGTAAAGTCGGCATTTGAGACCTGTTTCAACCTATGTTCACTGTATTTTTATTCCCCGGTTTGTAATAAGGTTCTTTTGACTTGTTATTCAAGTGTTCCATTTACATCACAGAAACATTCCAATGTTTATGATTGTGAATTCTTAGAACAGTAACCACAGTTAGAGAGTGTTCTGTGCTCTTTTAACTTATATACTTTAGTATTCTAAGGAGTTTCTTTTAAAACGCCATCAGAATGACGGGAATAGGAAATGTAAACAGTAAACTCTGCATTTGAGACCTGTTTCAACCTATGTTCACTGTATTTTTATTCCCCGGTTTGTAATAAGGTACTTTTGACTTGTTATTCAAGTGTTCCATTTCCATCACAGAACAATTCCAGTGTTTATTATTGTGAATTCTTAGAACAGTAACCACATTTAGAGAGTGTTCTGAGCACTTTTATCTTATATACTTTAGTATTCTAAGGAGATTCTTTTAAAACGCCATCAGAATGACGGGAATAGGAAATGTAAACAGTAAACTCGGCATTTGAGACCTGTTTCAACCTATGTTCACTGTATTTTTATTCCCCGGTTTGTAATAAGGTTCTTTTGACTTGTTATTCAAGTGTTCCATTTACATCACAGAAACATTCCAATGTTTATGATTGTGATTTCTTAGAACAGTAACCACAGTTAGAAAGTGTTCTGTGCTCTTTTAACTTATATACTTTAGTATTCTAAGAAGTTTCTTTAAAAACACCATCAGAGTGACGGGAATAGGAAATGTTAACAGTAAACTCGGCATTTGAGACTTGTTTCAACCTATGTTCACTGTATTTTTATTCCCCGGTTTGTAATAAGGTTCTTTTGACTTGTTATTCAAGTGTTCCATTTACATCACAGAACAATTCCAGTGTTTATTATTGTGAATTCTTAGAACAGTAACCACATTTAGAGAGTGTTCTGAGCACTTTTATCTTATATACTTTAGTATTCTAAGGAGTTTCTTTGAAACGCCATCAGAATGACGGGAATTGGAAATGTAAACATTAAACTCGGCATGTTAGACCTGTTTGAACCTATTTTCACTGTATTTTTATTCCCCGGTTTGTAATAAGGTTCTTTTGACTTGTTATTCAAGTGTTCCATTTACATCACAGAACAATTCCAGTGTGTATTATTGTGAATTCTTAGAACAGTAACCGCATTTACACAGTGTTCTGAGCTCTTTTAACACATATTCTTTGTTATTCTAAGGAGTTTCTTTAAAAACACCATCAGAATGACGGGAATAGGAAATGTAAACAGTGAACTCGGCATTTCAGAGTATTCTGAACGTTTGTTCAGTGTATTTTTGTTCCCCGTTGTGTAATAAGGTTCTTTTGACTTGTTATTCAAGTGTTCCATTTACATCACAGAACAATTCCAGTGTTTATTATTGTGAATTCTTAGAACAGTAACCACATTTAGAGAGTGTTCTGAGCACTTTTAACTTATATACTTTAGTATTCTAAGGAGTTTCTTTTGAAACGCCATCAGAATAACGGGAATAGGAAATATAAACAGTAAACTTGGCCTTTTGAGACCTGTTTCAACCTATGTTCACTGTATTTTTATTCCCCGGTTTGTGATAAGGTTCTTTTGACTTTTTATTCAAGTGTTCCATTTACATCACAGAAACATTCCAATGTTTATGATTGTGAATTCTTAGAACAGTAACCACATTCAGAGAGTGTTCTGTGCTCTTTTAACTTATATACTTTAGTATTTTAAGGAGTTTCTTTTAAAACGCCATCAGTGACGGGAATAGGACATGTAAACAGTAAACTCGGCATTTGAGACCTGTTTCAACCTATGTTCACTGTATTTTTATTCCCCGGTTTGTAATAAGGTTCTTTTGACTTGTTATTCAAGTGTTCCATTTACATCACAGAACAATTCCAGTGTTTATTATTGTGAATTCTTAGAACAGTAACCACAGTTAGAGAGTGTTCTGAGCACTTTTATCTTATATACTTTATTATTCTAAGGAGTTTCTTTTGAAACGCCATCAGAATGACGGGAATAGGAAATATAAGCAGTAAACTCGGCATTTGAGACCTGTTTCAACCTATGTTCACTGTATTTTTATTCCCCGGTTTGTAATAAGGTTCTTTTGACTTGTTATTCAAGTGTTCCATTTACATCACAGAAACATTCCAATGTTTATGATTGTGAATTCTTAGAACAGTAACCACATTTAGAGAGTGTTCTGAGCTCTTTTAACTTATATACTTTAGTATTCTAAGGAGATTCTTTTAAAACGCCATCAGAATGACGGGAATAGGAAATGTAAACAGTAAACTCGGCATTTGAGACCTGTTTCAACCTATGTTCACTGTATTTTTATTCCCCGGTTTGTAATAAGGTTCTTTTGACTTGTTATTCAAGTGTTCCATTTACATCACAGAAACATTCCAATGTTTATGATTGTGAATTCTTAGAACAGTAACCACAGTTAGAAAGTGTTCTGTGCTCTTTTAACTTATATACTTTAGTATTCTAAGAAGTTTCTTTAAAAACACCATCAGAGTGACGGGAATAGGAAATGTTAACAGTAAACTCGGCATTTGAGACTTGTTTCAACCTATGTTCACTGTATTTTTATTCCCCGGTTTGTAATAAGGTTCTTTTGACTTGTTATTCAAGTGTTCCATTTACATCACAGAACAATTCCAGTGTTTATTATTGTGAATTCTTAGAACAGTAACCACATTTAGAGAGTGTTCTGAGCACTTTTATCTTATATACTTTAGTATTCTAAGGAGTTTCTTTGAAACGCCATCAGAATGACGGGAATTGGAAATGTAAACATTAACCTCGGCATGTTAGACCTGTTTGAACCTATTTTCACTGTATTTTTATTCCCCGGTTTGTAATAAGGTTCTTTTGACTTGTTATTCAAGTGTTCCATTTACATCACAGAACAATTCCAGTGTGTATTATTGTGAATTCTTAGAACAGTAACCGCATTTACACAGTGTTCTGAGCTCTAACACATATTCTTTGTTATTCTAAGGAGTTTCTTTAAAAACACCATCAGAATGACGGGAATAGGAAATGTAAACAGTGAACTCGGCATTTCAGAGTATTCTGAACGTTTGTTCAGTGTATTTTTATTCCCCGTTGTGTAATAAGGTTCTTTTGACTTGTTATTCAAGTGTTCCATTTACATCACAGAACAATTCCAGTGTTTATTATTGTGAATTCTTAGAACAGTAACCACATTTAGAGAGTGTTCTGAGCACTTTTATCTTATATACTTTAGTATTCTAAGGAGTTTCTTTGAAACGCCAACAGAATGACGGGAATTGGAAATGTAAACAGTAAACTCGGCATGTTAGACCTGTTTGAACTTATTTTCACTGTATTTTTATTCCCCGGTTTGTAATAAGGTTCTTTTGACTTGTTATTCAAGTGTTCCATTTACATCACAGAACAATTCCAGTGTGTGTTATTGTGAATTCTTAGAACAGTAACCGCATTTACACAGTGTTCTGAGCTCTAACTCATATTCTTTGTTATTCTAAGGAGTTTCTTTAAAAACACCATCAGAATGACCGGAATAGGAAATGTAAACAGTGAACTCGGCATTTCAGAGTATTCTGAACGTTTGTTCAGTGTATTTTTGTTCCCCGTTGTGTAATAAGGTTCTTTTGACTTGTTATTCAAGTGTTCCATTTACATCACAGAACAATTCCAGTGTTTATTATTGTGAATTCTTAGAACAGTAACCACATTTAGAGAGTGTTCTGAGCACTTTTAACTTATATACTTTAGTATTCTAAGGAGTTTCTTTTGAAACGCCATCAGAATAACGGGAATAGGAAATATAAACAGTAAACTTGGCCTTTTGAGACCTGTTTCAACCTATGTTCACTGTATTTTTATTCCCCGGTTTGTGATAAGGTTCTTTTGACTTTTTATTCAAGTGTTCAATTTACATCACAGAAACATTCCAATGTTTATGATTGTGAATTCTTAGAACAGTAACCACATTTAGAGAGTGTTCTGTGCTCTTTTAACTTATATACTTTAGTATTCTAAGGAGTTTCTTTTAAAACGCCATCAGAATGACGGGAATAGGACATGTAAACAGTAAACTCGGCATGTTAGACCTGTTTGAACCTATGTTCACTGTATTTTTATTCCCCGGTTTGTAATAAGGTTCTTTTGACTTGTTATTCAAGTGTTCCATTTACATCACAGAACAATTCCAGTGTGTATTATTGTGAATTCTTAGAACAGTAACCGCATTTACACAGTGTTCTGAGCTCTTTTACCTCATATTCTTTGGTATTCTAAGGAGTTTCTTTAAAAACACCATCAGAATGACGGGAATCGGAAATGTAAACAGTGAACTCAGCATTTCAGAGTAATCTGAACGTTTGTTCAGTGTATTTTTGTTCCCCGTTGTTTAATAAGGTTCTTTTGACTTGTTATTCAAGTGTTCCATTTACATCACAGAACAATTCCAGTGTTTATTATTGTGAACTCTTAGAACGGTAACCACATTTACAGAGTGTTCTGAGCTCTTTTAAGTTATATTCTTTAGTATTCTAAGGAGTTTCTTTAAAAACGCCATCAGAATGACGGGAATTGGAAATGTAAACAGTAAACTCGGCATTTTAGACCTGTTTGAACCTATTTTCACTGTATTTTTATTCCCCGGTTTGTAATAAGGTTCTTTTGACTTGTTATTCAAGTGTTCCATTTAAATCACAGAACAATTCCAGTGTGTATTATTGTGAATTCTTAGAACAGTAACCGCATTTACACAGTGTTCTGAGCTCTTTTTACTCATATTCTTTGGTATTCTAAGGAGTTTCTTTAAAAACACCTTCAGAATGACGGGAATAGAAAATGTAAACAGTGAACTCGGCATTTCAGAGTATTCTGAACGTTTGTTCAGTGTATTTTTGTTCCCCGTTGTGTAATAAGGTTCTTTTGACTTGTTATTCAAGTGTTCCATTTACATCACAGAACAATTCCAGTGTTTATTATTGTGAATTCATAAAACAGTAACCACATTTAGAGAGTGTTCTGAGCACTTTTATCTTATATACTTTAGTATTCTAAGCAGTTTCTTTTGAAACGCCATCAGAATGACGGGAATAGGAAATATAAGCAGTAAACTCGGCATTTGAGACCTGTTTCAACCTATGTTCACTGTATTTTTATTCCCCGATTTGTAATAAGGTTCTTTTGACTTGTTATTCAAGTGTTCCATTTACATCACAGAAACATTCCAATGTTTATGATTGTGATTTCTTAGAACAGTAACCACATTTAGAGAGTGTTCTGAGCTCTTTTAACTTATATACTTTAGTATTCTAAGGAGATTCTTTTAAAACGCCATCAGAATGATGGGAATAGGAAATGTAAACAGTAAACTCGGCATTTGAGACCTGTTTCAACCTATGTTCACTGTATTTTTATTCCCCGGTTTGTAATAAGGTTCTTTTGACTTGTTATTCAAGTGTTCCATTTACATCACAGAAACATTCCAATGTTTATGATTGTGAATTCTTAGAACAGTAACCACAGTTAGAAAGTGTTCTGTGCTCTTTTAACTTATATACTTTAGTATTCTAAGAAGTTTCTTTAAAAACACCATCAGAGTGACGGGAATAGGAAATGTTAACAGTAAACTCGGCATTTGAGACTTGTTTCAACCTATGTTCACTGTATTTTTATTCCCCGGTTTGTAATAAGGTTCTTTTGACTTGTTATTCAAGTGTTCCATTTACATCACAGAACAATTCCAGTGTTTATTATTGTGAATTCTTAGAACAGTAACCACATTTAGAGAGTGTTCTGAGCACTTTTATCTTATATACTTTAGTATTCTAAGGAGTTTCTTTGATACGCCATCAGAATGACGGGAATTGGAAATGTAAACATTAAACTCGGCATGTTAGACCTGTTTGAACCTATTTTCACTGTATTTTTATTCCCCGGTTTGTAATAAGGTTCTTTTGACTTGTTATTCAAGTGTTCCATTTACATCACAGAACAATTCCAGTGTGTATTATTGTGAATTCTTAGAAGAGTAACCGCATTTACACAGTGTTCTGAGCTCTTTTAACACATATTCTTTGTTATTCTAAGGAGTTTCTTTAAAAACACCATCAGAATGACGGGAATAGGAAATGTAAACAGTGAACTCGGCATTTCAGAGTATTCTGAACGTTTGTTCAGTGTATTTTTATTCCCCGTTGTGTAATAAGGTTCTTTTGACTTGTTATTCAAGTGTTCCATTTACATCACAGAACAATTCCAGTGTTTATTATTGTGAATTCTTAGAACAGTAACCACATTTAGAGAGTGTTCTGAGCACTTTTATCTTATATACTTTAGTATTCTAAGGAGTTTCTTTGAAACGCCAACAGAATGACGGGAATTGGAAATGTAAACAGTAAACTCGGCATGTTAGACCTGTTTGAACTTATTTTCACTGTATTTTTATTCCCCGGTTTGTAATAAGGTTCTTTTGACTTGTTATTCAAGTGTTCCATTTACATCACAGAACAATTCCAGTGTGTATTATTGTGAATTCTTAGAACAGTAACCGCATTTACACAGTGTTCTGAGCTCTTTTAACTCATATTCTTTGTTATTCTAAGGAGTTTCTTTAAAAACACCATCAGAATGACGGGAATAGGAAATGTAAACAGTGAACTCGGCATTTCAGAGTATTCTGAACGTTTGTTCAGTGTATTTTTGTTCCCCGTTGTGTAATAAGGTTCTTTTGACTTGTTATTCAAGTGTTCCATTTACATCACAGAACAATTCCAGTGTTTATTATTGTGAATTCTTAGAACAGTAACCACATTTAGAGAGTGTTCTGAGCACTTTTAACTTATATACTTTAGTATTCTAAGGAGTTTCTTTTAAAACGCAATCAGAATGACGGGAATAGGACATGTAAACAGTAAACTCGGCATTTGAGACCTGTTTCAACCTATGTTCACTGTATTTTTATTCCCCGGTTTGTAATAAGGTTCTTTTGACTTGTTATTCAAGTGTTCCATTTACATCACAGAACAATTCCAGTGTTTATTATTGTGAATTCTTAGAACAGTAACCACAGTTAGAGAGTGTTCTGAGCACTTTTATCTTATATACTTTATTATTCTAAGGAGTTTCTTTTGAAACGCCATCAGAATGACGGGAATAGGAAATATAAACAGAAAACTCGGCATTTGAGACCTGTTTCAACCAACGTTCACTGTATTTTTATTCCCCGGTTTGTAATAAGGTTCTTTTGACTTGTTATTCAAGTGTTCCATTTACATCACAGAAACATTCCAATGTTTATGATTGTGAATTCTTAGAACAGTAACCACATTTTGAGAGTGTTCTGTGCTCTTTTAACTTATATACTTTAGTATTCTAAGGAGTTTCTTTTAAAACGCAATCAGAATGACGGGAATAGGACATGTAAACAGTAAACTCGGCATTTGAGACCTGTTTCAACCTATGTTCACTGTATTTTTATTCCCCGGTTTGTAATAAGGTTCTTTTGACTTGTTATTCAAGTGTTCCATTTACATCACAGAACAATTCCAGTGTTTATTATTGTGAATTCTTAGAACAGTAACCACAGTTAGAGAGTGTTCTGAGCACTTTTATCTTATATACTTTATTATTCTAAGGAGTTTCTTTTGAAACGCCATCAGAATGACGGGAATAGGAAATATAAACAGAAAACTCGGCATTTGAGACCTGTTTCAACCAATGTTCACTGTATTTTTATTCCCCGGTTTGTAATAAGGTTCTTTTGACTTGTTATTCAAGTGTTCCATTTACATCACAGAAACATTCCAATGTTTATGATTGTGAATTCTTAGAACAGTAACCACATTTAGAGAGTGTTCTGAGCTCTTTTAACTTATATACTTTAGTATTCTAAGGAGATTCTTTTAAAA
This sequence comes from Myotis nattereri, assembly GCF_964212035.1. NCBI lineage: Eukaryota > Metazoa > Chordata > Mammalia > Chiroptera > Vespertilionidae > Myotis > Myotis nattereri. The sequence continues at coordinate 35,674,428 of NC_138090.1, forward strand.
CGCCATCAGAATGACGTTAATAGGAAATGTAAACAGTAAACTTGGCATTTGAGACCTGTTTCAACCTATGTTCACTGTATTTTTATTCCCCGGTTTGTAATAAGGTTCTTTTGACTTGTTATTCAAGTGTTCCATTTACATCACAATAACATTCCAATGTTTATGATTGTGAATTCTTAGAACAGTAACCACAGTTAGAGAGTGTTCTGTGCTCTTTTAACTTATATACTTTAGTATTCTAAGGAGTTTCTTTTAAAACGCCATCAGAATGATGGGAATAGGAAATGTAAACAGTAAACTCGGCATTTGAGACCTGTTTCAACCTATGTTCACTGTATTTTTATTCCCCGGTTTGTAATAAGGTACTTTTGACTTGTTATTCAAGTGTTCCATTTCCATCACAGAACAATTCCAGTGTTTATTATTGTGAATTCTTAGAACAGTAACCACATTTAGAGAGTGTTCTGAGCACTTTTATCTTATATACTTTAGTATTCTAAGGAGTTTCTTTTGAAACGCCATCAGAATGACGGGAATAGGAAATATAAACAGAAAACTCGGCATTTGAGACCTGTTTCAACCTATGTTCACTGTATTTTTATTCCCCGGTTTGTAATAAGGTACTTTTGACTTGTTATTCAAGTGTTCCATTTACATCACAGAACAATTCCAGTGTTTATTATTGTGAATTCATAAAACAGTAACCACATTTAGAGAGTGTTCTGAGCACTTTTATCTTATATACTTTAGTATTTTAAGCAGTTTCTTTTGAAACGCCATCAGAATGACGGGAATAGGAAATATAAGCAGTAAACTTGGCATTTGAGACCTGTTTCAACCTATGTTCACTGTATTTTTATTACCCGGTTTGTAGTAAGGTTCTTTTGACTTGTTATTCAAGTGTTCCATTTACATCACAGAAACATTCCAATGTTTATGATTGTGAATTCTTAGAACAGTAACCACATTTAGAGAGTGTTCTGAGCTCTTTTAACTTATATACTTTAGTATTCTAAGGAGATTCTTTTAAAACGCCATCAGAATGACGGGAATAGGAAATGTAAACAGTAAACTCGGCATTTGAGACCTGTTTCAACCTATGTTCACTGTATTTTTATTCCCCGGTTTGTAATAAGGTTCTTTTGACTTGTTATTCAAGTGTTCCATTTACATCACAGAAACATTCCAATGTTTATGATTGTGAATTCTTAGAACAGTAACCACAGTTAGAAAGTGTTCTGTGCTCTTTTAACTTATATACTTTAGTATTCTAAGAAGTTTCTTTAAAAACACCATCAGAGTGACGGGAATAGGAAATGTTAACAGTAAACTCGGCATTTGAGACTTGTTTCAACCTATGTTCACTGTATTTTTATTCCCCGGTTTGTAATAAGGTTCTTTTGACTTGTTATTCAAGTGTTCCATTTACATCACAGAACAATTCCAGTGTTTATTATTGTGAATTCTTAGAACAGTAACCACATTTAGAGTGTTCTGAGCACTTTTATCTTATATACTTTAGTATTCTAAGGAGTTTCTTTGAAACGCCATCAGAATGACGGGAATTGGAAATGTAAACATTAAACTCGGCATGTTATACCTGTTTGAACCTATTTTCACTGTATTTTTATTCCCCGGTTTGTAATAAGGTTCTTTTGACTTGTTATTCAAGTGTTCCATTTACATCACAGAACAATTCCAGTGTGTGTTATTGTGAATTCTTAGAACAGTAACCGCATTTACACAGTGTTCTGAGCTCTTTTAACACATATTCTTTGTTATTCTAAGGAGTTTCTTTAAAAACACCATCAGAATGACGGGAATAGGAAATGTAAACAGTGAACTCGGCATTTCAGAGTATTCTGAACGTTTGTTCAGTGTATTTTTATTCCCCGTTGTGTAATAAGGTTCTTTTGACTTGTTATTCAAGTGTTCCATTTACATCACAGAACAATTCCAGTGTTTATTATTGTGAATTCTTAGAACAGTAACCACATTTAGAGAGTGTTCTGAGCACTTTTATCTTATATACTTTAGTATTCTAAGGAGTTTCTTTGAAACGCCAACAGAATGACGGGAATTGGAAATGTAAACAGTAAACTCGGCATGTTAGACCTGTTTGAACTTATTTTCACTGTATTTTTATTCCCCGGTTTGTAATAAGGTTCTTTTGACTTGTTATTCAAGTGTTCCATTTACATCACAGAACAATTCCAGTGTGTGTTATTGTGAATTCTTAGAACAGTAACCGCATTTACACAGTGTTCTGAGCTCTTTTAACTCATATTCTTTGTTATTCTAAGGAGTTTCTTTAAAAACACCATCAGAATGACGGGAATAGGAAATGTAAACAGTGAACTCGGCATTTCAGAGTACTCTGAACGTTTGTTCAGTGTATTTTTGTTCCCCGTTGTGTAATAAGGTTCTTTTGACTTGTTATTCAAGTGTTCCATTTACATCACAGAACAATTCCAGTGTTTATTATTGTGAATTCTTAGAACAGTAACCACATTTAGAGAGTGTTCTGAGCACTTTTAACTTATATACTTTAGTATTCTAAGGAGTTTCTTTTGAAACGCCATCAGAATAACGGGAATAGGAAATATAAACAGTAAACTTGGCCTTTTGAGACCTGTTTCAACCTATGTTCACTGTATTTTTATTCCCCGGTTTGTGATAAGGTTCTTTTGACTTTTTATTCAAGTGTTCCATTTACATCACAGAAACATTCCAATGTTTATGATTGTGAATTCTTAGAACAGTAACCACATTTAGAGAGTGTTCTGTGCTCTTTTAACTTATATACTTTAGTATTCTAAGGAGTTTCTTTTAAAACGCCATCAGAATGACGGGAATAGGACATGTAAACAGTAAACTCGGCATTTGAGACCTGTTTCAACCTATGTTCACTGTATTTTTATTCCCCGGTTTGTAATAAGGTTCTTTTGACTTGTTATTCAAGTGTTCCATTTACATCACAGAACAATTCCAGTGTGTATTATTGTGAATTCTTAGAACAGTAACCGCATTTACACAGTGTTCTGAGCTCTTTTAACTCATATTCTTTGGTATTCTAAGGAGTTTCTTTAAAAACACCATCAGAATGACGGGAATCGGAAATGTAAACAGTGAACTCAGCATTTCAGAGTAATCTGAACGTTTGTTCAGTGTATTTTTGTTCCCCGTTGTTTAATAAGGTTCTTTTGACTTGTTATTCAAGTGTTCCATTTACATCACAGAACAATTCCAGTGTTTATTATTGTGAATTCATAAAACAGTAACCACATTTAGAGAGTGTTCTGAGCACTTTTATCTTATATACTTTAGTATTTTAAGCAGTTTCTTTTGAAACGCCATCAGAATGACGGGAATAGGAAATATAAGCAGTAAACTTGGCATTTGAGACCTGTTTCAACCTATGTTCACTGTATTTTTATTACCCGGTTTGTAGTAAGGTTCTTTTGACTTGTTATTCAAGTGTTCCATTTACATCACAGAAACATTCCAATGTTTATGATTGTGAATTCTTAGAACAGTAACCACATTTAGAGAGTGTTCTGAGCTCTTTTAACTTATATACTTTAGTATTCTAAGGAGATTCTTTTAAAACGCCATCAGAATGACGGGAATAGGAAATGTAAACAGTAAACTCGGCATTTGAGACCTGTTTCAACCTATGTTCACTGTATTTTTATTCCCCGGTTTGTAATAAGGTTCTTTTGACTTGTTATTCAAGTGTTCCATTTACATCACAGAAACATTCCAATGTTTATGATTGTGAATTCTTAGAACAGTAACCACAGTTAGAAAGTGTTCTGTGCTCTTTTAACTTATATACTTTAGTATTCTAAGAAGTTTCTTTAAAAACACCATCAGAGTGACGGGAATAGGAAATGTTAACAGTAAACTCGGCATTTGAGACTTGTTTCAACCTATGTTCACTGTATTTTTATTCCCCGGTTTGTAATAAGGTTCTTTTGACTTGTTATTCAAGTGTTCCATTTACATCACAGAACAATTCCAGTGTTTATTATTGTGAATTCTTAGAACAGTAACCACATTTAGAGAGTGTTCTGAGCACTTTTATCTTATATACTTTAGTATTCTAAGGAGTTTCTTTGAAACGCCATCAGAATGACGGGAATTGGAAATGTAAACATTAAACTCGGCATGTTATACCTGTTTGAACCTATTTTCACTGTATTTTTATTCCCCGGTTTGTAATAAGGTTCTTTTGACTTGTTATTCAAGTGTTCCATTTACATCACAGAACAATTCCAGTGTGTGTTATTGTGAATTCTTAGAACAGTAACCGCATTTACACAGTGTTCTGAGCTCTTTTAACACATATTCTTTGTTATTCTAAGGAGTTTCTTTAAAAACACCATCAGAATGACGGGAATAGGAAATGTAAACAGTGAACTCGGCATTTCAGAGTATTCTGAACGTTTGTTCAGTGTATTTTTATTCCCCGTTGTGTAATAAGGTTCTTTTGACTTGTTATTCAAGTGTTCCATTTACATCACAGAACAATTCCAGTGTTTATTATTGTGAATTCTTAGAACAGTAACCACATTTAGAGAGTGTTCTGAGCACTTTTATCTTATATACTTTAGTATTCTAAGGAGTTTCTTTGAAACGCCAACAGAATGACGGGAATTGGAAATGTAAACAGTAAACTCGGCATGTTAGACCTGTTTGAACTTATTTTCACTGTATTTTTATTCCCCGGTTTGTAATAAGGTTCTTTTGACTTGTTATTCAAGTGTTCCATTTACATCACAGAACAATTCCAGTGTGTGTTATTGTGAATTCTTAGAACAGTAACCGCATTTACACAGTGTTCTGAGCTCTTTTAACTCATATTCTTTGTTATTCTAAGGAGTTTCTTTAAAAACACCATCAGAATGACGGGAATAGGAAATGTAAACAGTGAACTCGGCATTTCAGAGTACTCTGAACGTTTGTTCAGTGTATTTTTGTTCCCCGTTGTGTAATAAGGTTCTTTTGACTTGTTATTCAAGTGTTCCATTTACATCACAGAACAATTCCAGTGTTTATTATTGTGAATTCTTAGAACAGTAACCACATTTAGAGAGTGTTCTGAGCACTTTTAACTTATATACTTTAGTATTCTAAGGAGTTTCTTTTGAAACGCCATCAGAATAACGGGAATAGGAAATATAAAGAGTAAACTTGGCCTTTTGAGACCTGTTTCAACCTATGTTCACTGTATTTTTATTCCCCGGTTTGTGATAAGGTTCTTTTGACTTTTTATTCAAGTGTTCCATTTACATCACAGAAACATTCCAATGTTTATGATTGTGAATTCTTAGAACAGTAACCACATTTAGAGAGTGTTCTGTGCTCTTTTAACTTATATACTTTAGTATTCTAAGGAGTTTCTTTTAAAACGCCATCAGAATGACGGGAATAGGACATGTAAACAGTAAACTCGGCATTTGAGACCTGTTTCAACCTATGTTCACTGTATTTTTATTCCCCGGTTTGTAATAAGGTTCTTTTGACTTGTTATTCAAGTGTTCCATTTACATCACAGAACAATTCCAGTGTGTATTATTGTGAATTCTTAGAACAGTAACCGCATTTACACAGTGTTCTGAGCTCTTTTAACTCATATTCTTTGGTATTCTAAGGAGTTTCTTTAAAAACACCATCAGAATGACGGGAATCGGAAATGTAAACAGTGAACTCAGCATTTCAGAGTAATCTGAACGTTTGTTCAGTGTATTTTTGTTCCCCGTTGTTTAATAAGGTTCTTTTGACTTGTTATTCAAGTGTTCCATTTACATCACAGAACAATTCCAGTGTTTATTATTGTGAACTCTTAGAACGGTAACCACATTTACAGAGTGTTCTGAGCTCTTTTAACTTATATTCTTTAGTATTCTAAGGAGTTTCTTTAAAAACGCCATCAGAATGACGGGAATTGGAAATGTAAACAGTAAACTCGGCATGTTAGACCTGTTTGAACCTATTTTCACTGTATTTTTATTCCCCGGTTTGTAATAAGGTTCTTTTGACTTGTTATTCAAGTGTTCCATTTACATCACAGAACAATTCCAGTGTGTATTATTGTGAATTCTTAGAACAGTAACCGCATTTACACAGTGTTCTGAGCTCTTTTTACTCATATTCTTTGGTATTCTAAGGAGTTTCTTTAAAAACACCTTCAGAATGACGGGAATAGAAAATGTAAACAGTGAACTCGGCATTTCAGAGTATTCTGAACGTTTGTTCAGTGTATTTTTGTTCCCCGTTGTGTAATAAGGTTCTTTTGACTTGTTATTCAAGTGTTCCATTTACATCACAGAACAATTCCAGTGTTTATTATTGTGAATTCATAAAACAGTAACCACATTTAGAGAGTGTTCTGAGCACTTTTATCTTATATACTTTAGTATTCTAAGCAGTTTCTTTTGAAACGCCATCAGAATGACGGGAATAGGAAATATAAGCAGTAAACTCGGCATTTGAGACCTGTTTCAACCTATGTTCACTGTATTTTTATTCCCCGGTTTGTAATAAGGTTCTTTTGACTTGTTATTCAAGTGTTCCATTTACATCACAGAAACATTCCAATGTTTATGATTGTGAATTCTTAGAACATTAACCACATTTAGAGAGTGTTCTGAGCTCTTTTAACTTATATACTTTAGTATTCTAAGGAGATTCTTTTAAAACGCCATCAGAATGACGGGAATAGGACATGTAAACAGTAAACTCGGCATTTGAGACCTGTTTCAACCTATGTTCACTGTATTTTTATTCCCCGGTTTGTAATAAGGTTCTTTTGACTTGTTATTCAAGTGTTCCATTTACATCACAGAACAATTCCAGTGTTTATTATTGTGAATTCTTAGAACAGTAACCACAGTTAGAGAGTGTTCTGAGCACTTTTATCTTATATACTTTATTATTCTAAGGAGTTTCTTTTGAAACGCCATCAGAATGACGGGAATAGGAAATATAAACAGAAAACTCGGCATTTGAGACCTGTTTCAACCAATGTTCACTGTATTTTTATTCCCCGGTTTGTAATAAGGTTCTTTTGACTTGTTATTCAAGTGTTCCATTTACATCACAGAAACATTCCAATGTTTATGATTGTGAATTCTTAGAACAGTAACCACATTTAGAGAGTGTTCTGAGCTCTTTTAACTTATATACTTTAGTATTCTAAGGAGATTCTTTTAAAACGCCATCAGAATGACGTTAATAGGAAATGTAAACAGTAAACTTGGCATTTGAGACCTGTTTCAACCTATGTTCACTGTATTTTTATTCCCCGGTTTGTAATAAGGTTCTTTTGACTTGTTATTCAAGTGTTCCATTTACATCACAATAACATTCCAATGTTTATGATTGTGAATTCTTAGAACAGTAACCACAGTTAGAGAGTGTTCTGTGCTCTTTTAACTTATATACTTTAGTATTCTAAGGAGTTTCTTTTAAAACGCCATCAGAATGACGGGAATAGGAAATGTAAACAGTAAACTCGGCATTTGAGACCTGTTTCAACCTATGTTCACTGTATTTTTATTCCCCGGTTTGTAATAAGGTACTTTTGACTTGTTATTCAAGTGTTCCATTTCCATCACAGAACAATTCCAGTGTTTATTATTGTGAATTCTTAGAACACTAACCACATTTAGAGAGTGTTCTGAGCACTTTTATCTTATATACTTTAGTATTCTAAGGAGTTTCTTTTGAAACGCCATCAGAATGACGGGAATAGGAAATATAAACAGAAAACTCGGCATTTGAGACCTGTTTCAACCTATGTTCACTGTATTTTTATTCCCCGGTTTGTAATAAGGTACTTTTGACTTGTTATTCAAGTGTTCCATTTACATCACAGAACAATTCCAGTGTTTATTATTGTGAATTCATAAAACAGTAACCACATTTAGAGAGTGTTCTGAGCACTTTTATCTTATATACTTTAGTATTTTAAGCAGTTTCTTTTGAAACGCCATCAGAATGACGGGAATAGGAAATATAAGCAGTAAACTTGGCATTTGAGACCTGTTTCAACCTATGTTCACTGTATTTTTATTACCCGGTTTGTAGTAAGGTTCTTTTGACTTGTTATTCAAGTGTTCCATTTACATCACAGAAACATTCCAATGTTTATGATTGTGAATTCTTAGAACAGTAACCACATTTAGAGAGTGTTCTTAGCTCTTTTAACTTATATACTTTAGTATTCTAAGGAGATTCTTTTAAAACGCCATCAGAATGACGGGAATAGGAAATGTAAACAGTAAACTCGGCATTTGAGACCTGTTTCAACCTATGTTCACTGTATTTTTATTCCCCGGTTTGTAATAAGGTTCTTTTGACTTGTTATTCAAGTGTTCCATTTACATCACAGAAACATTCCAATGTTTATGATTGTGAATTCTTAGAACAGTAACCACAGTTAGAAAGTGTTCTGTGCTCTTTTAACTTATATACTTTAGTATTCTAAGAAGTTTCTTTAAAAACACCATCAGAGTGACGGGAATAGGAAATGTTAACAGTAAACTCGGCATTTGAGACTTGTTTCAACCTATGTTCACTGTATTTTTATTCCCCGGTTTGTAATAAGGTTCTTTTGACTTGTTATTCAAGTGTTCCATTTACATCACAGAACAATTCCAGTGTTTATTATTGTGAATTCTTAGAACAGTAACCACATTTAGAGAGTGTTCTGAGCACTTTTATCTTATATACTTTAGTATTCTAAGGAGTTTCTTTGAAACGCCATCAGAATGACGGGAATTGGAAATGTAAACATTAAACTCGGCATGTTAGACCTGTTTGAACCTATTTTCACTGTATTTTTATTCCCCGGTTTGTAATAAGGTTCTTTTGACTTGTTATTCAAGTGTTCCATTTACATCACAGAACAATTCCAGTGTGTATTATTGTGAATTCTTAGAACAGTAACCGCATTTACACAGTGTTCTGAGCTCTTTTAACACATATTCTTTGTTATTCTAAGGAGTTTCTTTAAAAACACCATCAGAATGACGGGAATAGGAAATGTAAACAGTGAACTCGGCATTTCAGAGTATTCTGAACGTTTGTTCAGTGTATTTTTATTCCCCGTTGTGTAATAAGGTTCTTTTGACTTGTTATTCAAGTGTTCCATTTACATCACAGAACAATTCCAGTGTTTATTATTGTGAATTCTTAGAACAGTAACCACATTTAGAGAGTGTTCTGAGCACTTTTATCTTATATACTTTAGTATTCTAAGGAGTTTCTTTGAAACGCCAACAGAATGACAGGAATTGGAAATGTAAACAGTAAACTCGGCATGTTAGACCTGTTTGAACTTATTTTCACTGTATTTTTATTCCCCGGTTTGTAATAAGGTTCTTTTGACTTGTTATTCAAGTGTTCCATTTACATCACAGAACAATTCCAGTGTGTGTTATTGTGAATTCTTAGAACAGTAACCGCATTTACACAGTGTTCTGAGCTCTTTTAACTCATATTCTTTGTTATTCTAAGGAGTTTCTTTAAAAACACCATCAGAATGACGGGAATAGGAAATGTAAACAGTGAACTCGGCATTTCAGAGTACTCTGAACGTTTGTTCAGTGTATTTTTGTTCCCCGTTGTGTAATAAGGTTCTTTTGACTTGTTATTCAAGTGTTCCATTTACATCACAGAACAATTCCAGTGTTTATTATTGTGAATTCTTAGAACAGTAACCACATTTAGAGAGTGTTCTGAGCACTTTTAACTTATATACTTTAGTATTCTAAGGAGTTTCTTTTGAAACGCCATCAGAATAACGGGAATAGGAAATATAAACAGTAAACTTGGCCTTTTGAGACCTGTTTCAACCTATGTTCACTGTATTTTTATTCCCCGGTTTGTGATAAGGTTCTTTTGACTTTTTATTCAAGTGTTCCATTTACATCACAGAAACATTCCAATGTTTATGATTGTGAATTCTTAGAACAGTAACCACATTTAGAGAGTGTTCTGTGCTCTTTTAACTTATATACTTTAGTATTCTAAGGAGTTTCTTTTAAAACGCCATCAGAATGACGGGAATAGGACATGTAAACAGTAAACTCGGCATTTGAGACCTGTTTCAACCTATGTTCACTGTATTTTTATTCCCCGGTTTGTAATAAGGTTCTTTTGACTTGTTATTCAAGTGTTCCATTTACATCACAGAACAATTCCAGTGTGTATTATTGTGAATTCTTAGAACAGTAACCGCATTTACACAGTGTTCTGAGCTCTTTTAACTCATATTCTTTGGTATTCTAAGGAGTTTCTTTAAAAACACCATCAGAATGACGGGAATCGGAAATGTAAACAGTGAACTCAGCATTTCAGAGTAATCTGAACGTTTGTTCAGTGTATTTTTGTTCCCCGTTGTTTAATAAGGTTCTTTTGACTTGTTATTCAAGTGTTCCATTTACATCACAGAACAATTCCAGTGTTTATTATTGTGAACTCTTAGAACGGTAACCACATTTACAGAGTGTTCTGAGCTCTTTTAACTTATATTCTTTAGTATTCTAAGGAGTTTCTTTAAAAACGCCATCAGAATGACGGGAATAGGAAATGTAAACAGTAAACTCGGCATGTTAGACCTGTTTGAACCTATTTTCACTGTATTTTTATTCCCCGGTTTGTAATAAGGTTCTTTTGACTTGTTATTCAAGTGTTCCATTTACATCACAGAACAATTCCAGTGTGTATTATTGTGAATTCTTAGAACAGTAACCGCATTTACACAGTGTTCTGAGCTCTTTTTACTCATATTCTTTGGTATTCTAAGGAGTTTCTTTAAAAACACCTTCAGAATGACGGGAATAGAAAATGTAAACAGTGAACTCGGCATTTCAGAGTATTCTGAACGTTTGTTCAGTGTATTTTTGTTCCCCGTTGTGTAATAAGGTTCTTTTGACTTGTTATTCAAGTGTTCCATTTACATCACAGAACAATTCCAGTGTTTATTATTGTGAATTCATAAAACAGTAACCACATTTAGAGAGTGTTCTGAGCACTTTTATCTTATATACTTTAGTATTCTAAGCAGTTTCTTTTGAAACGCCATCAGAATGACGGGAATAGGAAATATAAGCAGTAAACTCGGCATTTGAGACCTGTTTCAACCTATGTTCACTGTATTTTTATTCCCCGGTTTGTAATAAGGTTCTTTTGACTTGTTATTCAAGTGTTCCATTTACATCACAGAAACATTCCAATGTTTATGATTGTGAATTCTTAGAACATTAACCACATTTAGAGAGTGTTCTGAGCTCTTTTAACTTATATACTTTAGTATTCTAAGGAGATTCTTTTAAAACGCCATCAGAATGACGGGAATAGGACATGTAAACAGTAAACTCGGCATTTGAGACCTGTTTCAACCTATGTTCACTGTATTTTTATTCCCCGGTTTGTAATAAGGTTCTTTTGACTTGTTATTCTAGTGTTCCATTTACATCACAGAACAATTCCAGTGTTTATTATTGTGAATTCTTAGAACAGTAACCACAGTTAGAGAGTGTTCTGAGCACTTTTATCTTATATACTTTATTATTCTAAGGAGTTTCTTTTGAAACGCCATCAGAATGACGGGAATAGGAAATATCAACAGAAAACTCGGCATTTGAGACCTGTTTCAACCAATGTTCACTGTATTTTTATTCCCCGGTTTGTAATAAGGTTCTTTTGACTTGTTATTCAAGTGTTCCATTTACATCACAGAAACATTCCAATGTTTATGATTGTGAATTCTTAGAACAGTAACCACATTTAGAGAGTGTTCTGAGCTCTTTTAACTTATATACTTTAGTATTCTAAGGAGATTCTTTTAAAACGCCATCAGAATGACGGGAATAAGAAATGTAAACAGTAAACTCGGCATTTGAGACCTGTTTCAACCTATGTTCACTGTATTTTTATTCCCCGGTTTGTAATAAGGTTCTTTTGACTTGTTATTCAAGTGTTCCATTTACATCACAGAACAATTCCAGTGTTTATTATTGTGAATTCATAAAACAGTAACCACATTTAGAGAGTGTTCTGAGCACTTTTATCTTATATACTTTAGTATTTTAAGCAGTTTCTTTTGAAACGCCATCAGAATGACGGGAATAGGAAATATAAGCAGTAAACTTGGCATTTGAGACCTGTTTCAACCTATGTTCACTGTATTTTTATTACCCGGTTTGTAGTAAGGTTCTTTTGACTTGTTATTCAAGTGTTCCATTTACATCACAGAAACATTCCAATGTTTATGATTGTGAATTCTTAGAACAGTAACCACATTTAGAGAGTGTTCTGAGCTCTTTTAACTTATATACTTTAGTATTCTAAGGAGATTCTTTTAAAACGCCATCAGAATGACGGGAATAGGAAATGTAAACAGTAAACTCGGCATTTGAGACCTGTTTCAACCTATGTTCACTGTATTTTTATTCCCCGGTTTGTAATAAGGTTCTTTTGACTTGTTATTCAAGTGTTCCATTTACATCACAGAAACATTCCAATGTTTATGATTGTGAATTCTTAGAACAGTAACCACAGTTAGAAAGTGTTCTGTGCTCTTTTAACTTATATACTTTAGTATTCTAAGAAGTTTCTTTAAAAACACCATCAGAGTGACGGGAATAGGAAATGTTAACAGTAAACTCGGCATTTGAGACATGTTTCAACCTATGTTCACTGTATTTTTATTCCCCGGTTTGTAATAAGGTTCTTTTGACTTGTTATTCAAGTGTTCCATTTACATCACAGAACAATTCCAGTGTTTATTATTGTGAATTCTTAGAACAGTAACCACATTTAGAGAGTGTTCTGAGCACTTTTATCTTATATACTTTAGTATTCTAAGGAGTTTCTTTGAAACGCCATCAGAATGACGGGAATTGGAAATGTAAACATTAAACTCGGCATGTTAGACCTGTTTGAACCTATTTTCACTGTATTTTTATTCCCCGGTTTGTAATAAGGTTCTTTTGACTTGTTATTCAAGTGTTCCATTTACATCACAGAACAATTCCAGTGTGTATTATTGTGAATTCTTAGAACAGTAACCGCATTTACACAGTGTTCTGAGCTCTTTTAACACATATTCTTTGTTATTCTAAGGAGTTTCTTTAAAAACACCATCAGAATGACGGGAATAGGAAATGTAAACAGTGAACTCGGCATTTCAGAGTACTCTGAACGTTTGTTCAGTGTATTTTTGTTCCCCGTTGTGTAATAAGGTTCTTTTGACTTGTTATTCAAGTGTTCCATTTACATCACAGAACAATTCCAGTGTTTATTATTGTGAATTCTTAGAACAGTAACCACATTTAGAGAGTGTTCTGAGCACTTTTAACTTATATACTTTAGTATTCTAAGGAGTTTCTTTTGAAACGCCATCAGAATAACGGGAATAGGAAATATAAACAGTAAACTTGGCCTTTTGAGACCTGTTTCAACCTATGTTCACTGTATTTTTATTCCCCGGTTTGTGATAAGGTTCTTTTGACTTTTTATTCAAGTGTTCCATTTACATCACAGAAACATTCCAATGTTTATGATTGTGAATTCTTAGAACAGTAACCACATTTAGAGAGTGTTCTGTGCTCTTTTAACTTATATACTTTAGTATTCTAAGGAGTTTCTTTTAAAACGCCATCAGAATGACGGGAATAGGACATGTAAACAGTAAACTCGGCATTTGAGACCTGTTTCAACCTATGTTCACTGTATTTTTATTCCCCGGTTTGTAATAAGGTTCTTTTGACTTGTTATTCAAGTGTTCCATTTACATCACAGAACAATTCCAGTGTGTATTATTGTGAATTCTTAGAACAGTAACCGCATTTACACAGTGTTCTGAGCTCTTTTAACTCATATTCTTTGGTATTCTAAGGAGTTTCTTTAAAAACACCATCAGAATGACGGGAATCGGAAATGTAAACAGTGAACTCAGCATTTCAGAGTAATCTGAACGTTTGTTCAGTGTATTTTTGTTCCCCGTTGTTTAATAAGGTTCTTTTGACTTGTTATTCAAGTGTTCCATTTACATCACAGAACAATTCCAGTGTTTATTATTGTGAACTCTTAGAACGGTAACCACATTTACAGAGTGTTCTGAGCTCTTTTAACTTATATTCTTTAGTATTCTAAGGAGTTTCTTTAAAAACGCCATCAGAATGACGGGAATAGGAAATGTAAACAGTAAACTCGGCATGTTAGACCTGTTTGAACCTATTTTCACTGTATTTTTATTCCCCGGTTTGTAATAAGGTTCTTTTGACTTGTTATTCAAGTGTTCCATTTACATCACAGAACAATTCCAGTGTGTATTATTGTGAATTCTTAGAACAGTAACCGCATTTACACAGTGTTCTGAGCTCTTTTAACTCATATTCTTTGGTATTCTAAGGAGTTTCTTTAAAAACACCATCAGAATGACGGGAATCGGAAATGTAAACAGTGAACTCAGCATTTCAGAGTAATCTGAACGTTTGTTCAGTGTATTTTTGTTCCCCGTTGTTTAATAAGGTTCTTTTGACTTGTTATTCAACTGTTCCATTTACATCACAGAACAATTCCAGTGTTTATTATTGTGAACTCTTAGAACGGTAACCACATTTACAGAGTGTTCTGAGCTCTTTTAACTTATATTCTTAGTATTCTAAGGAGTTTCTTTAAAAACGCCATCAGAATGACGGGAATTGGAAATGTAAACAGTAAACTCGGCATGTTAGACCTGTTTGAACCTATTTTCACTGTATTTTTATTCCCCGGTTTGTAATAAGGTTCTTTTGACTTGTTATTCAAGTGTTCCATTTACATCACAGAACAATTCCAGTGTGTATTATTGTGAATTCTTAGAACAGTAACCGCATTTACACAGTGTTCTGAGCTCTTTTTACTCATATTCTTTGGTATTCTAAGGAGTTTCTTTAAAAACACCTTCAGAATGACGGGAATAGAAAATGTAAACAGTGAACTCGGCATTTCAGAGTATTCTGAACGTTTGTTCAGTGTATTTTTGTTCCCCGTTGTGTAATAAGGTTCTTTTGACTTGTTATTCAAGTGTTCCATTTACATCACAGAACAATTCCAGTGTTTATTATTGTGAATTCATAAAACAGTAACCACATTTAGAGAGTGTTCTGAGCACTTTTATCTTATATACTTTAGTATTCTAAGCAGTTTCTTTTGAAACGCCATCAGAATGACGGGAATAGGAAATATAAGCAGTAAACTCGGCATTTGAGACCTGTTTCAACCTATGTTCACTGTATTTTTATTCCCGGTTTGTAATAAGGTTCTTTTGACTTGTTATTCTAGTGTTCCATTTACATCACAGAACAATTCCAGTGTTTATTATTGTGAATTCTTAGAACAGTAACCACAGTTAGAGAGTGTTCTGAGCACTTTTATCTTATATACTTTATTATTCTAAGGAGTTTCTTTTGAAACGCCATCAGAATGACGGGAATAGGAAATATAAACAGAAAACTCGGCATTTGAGACCTGTTTCAACCAATGTTCACTGTATTTTTATTCCCCGGTTTGTAATAAGGTTCTTTTGACTTGTTATTCAAGTGTTCCATTTACATCACAGAAACATTCCAATGTTTATGATTGTGAATTCTTAGAACAGTAACCACATTTAGAGAGTGTTCTGAGCTCTTTTAACTTATATACTTTAGTATTCTAAGGAGATTCTTTTAAAACGCCATCAGAATGACGGGAATAAGAAATGTAAACAGTAAACTCGGCATTTGAGACCTGTTTCAACCTATGTTCACTGTATTTTTATTCCCCGGTTTGTAATAAGGTTCTTTTGACTTGTTATTCAAGTGTTCCATTTACATCACAGAAACATTCCAATGTTTATGATTGTGAATTCTTAGAACAGTAACCACAGTTAGAGAGTGTTCTGTGCTCTTTTAACTTATATACTTTAGTATTCTAAGGAGTTTCTTTTAAAACGCCATCAGAATGACGGGAATAGGAAATGTAAACAGTAAACTCGGCATTTGAGACCTGTTTCTACCTATGTTCACTGTATTTTTATTCCCCGGTTTGTAATAAGGTACTTTTGACTTGTTATTCAAGTGTTCCATTTCCATCACAGAACAATTCCAGTGTTTATTATTGTGAATTCTTAGAACAGTAACCACATTTAGAGAGTGTTCTGAGCACTTTTATCTTATATACTTTAGTATTCTAAGGAGTTTCTTTTAAAACGCCATCAGAATGACGGGAATAGGAAATATAAACAGAAAACTCGGCATTTGAGACCTGTTTCAACCTATGTTCACTGTAT
The DNA here is from genome assembly GCF_964212035.1 of Myotis nattereri. Taxonomy (NCBI): domain Eukaryota; kingdom Metazoa; phylum Chordata; class Mammalia; order Chiroptera; family Vespertilionidae; genus Myotis; species Myotis nattereri. Next base: position 35,690,755 of record NC_138090.1, read on the forward strand.
TTTTATTCCCCGGTTTGTAATAAGGTACTTTTGACTTGTTATTCAAGTGTCCCATTTACATCACAGAACAATTCCAGTGTTTATTATTGTGAATTCATAAAACAGTAACCACATTTAGAGAGTGTTCTGAGCACTTTTATCTTATATACTTTAGTATTCTAAGCAGTTTCTTTTGAAACGCCATCAGAATGACGGGAATAGGAAATATAAGCAGTAAACTCGGCATTTGAGACCTGTTTCAACCTATGTTCACTGTATTTTTATTCCCCGGTTTGTAATAAGGTTCTTTTGACTTGTTATTCAAGTGTTCCATTTACATCACAGAAACATTCCAATGTTTATGATTGTGAATTCTTAGAACAGTAACCACATTTAGAGAGTGTTCTGAGCTCTTTTAACTTATATACTTTAGTATTCTAAGGAGATTCTTTTAAAACGCCATCAGAATGACGGGAATAGGAAATGTAAACAGTAAACTCGGCATTTGAGACCTGTTTCAACCTATGTTCACTGTATTTTTATTCCCCGGTTTGTAATAAGGTTCTTTTGACTTGTTATTCAAGTGTTCCATTTACATCACAGAAACATTCCAATGTTTATGATTGTGAATTCTTAGAACAGTAACCACAGTTAGAAAGTGTTCTGTGCTCTTTTAACTTATATACTTTAGTATTCTAAGAAGTTTCTTTAAAAACACCATCAGAGTGACGGGAATAGGAAATGTTAACAGTAAACTCGGCATTTGAGACTTGTTTCAACCTATGTTCACTGTATTTTTATTCCCCGGTTAGTAATAAGGTTCTTTTGACTTGTTATTCAAGTGTTCCATTTACATCACAGAACAATTCCAGTGTTTATTATTGTGAATTCTTAGAACAGTAACCACATTTAGAGAGTGTTCTGAGCACTTTTATCTTATATACTTTAGTATTCTAAGGAGTTTCTTTGAAACGCCATCAGAATGACGGGAATTGGAAATGTAAACATTAAACTCGGCATGTTAGACCTGTTTGAACCTATTTTCACTGTATTTTTATTCCCCGGTTTGTAATGAGGTTCTTTTGACTTGTTATTCAAGTGTTCCATTTACATCACAGAACAATTCCAGTGTGTATTATTGTGAATTCTTAGAACAGTAACCGCATTTACACAGTGTTCTGAGCTCTTTTAACACATATTCTTTGTTATTCTAAGGAGTTTCTTTAAAAACACCATCAGAATGACGGGAATAGGAAATGTAAACAGTGAACTCGGCATTTCAGAATATTCTGAACGTTTGTTCAGTGTATTTTTATTCCCCGTTGTGTAATAAGGTTCTTTTGACTTGTTATTCAAGTGTTCCATTTACATCACAGAACAATTCCAGTGTTTATTATTGTGAATTCTTAGAACAGTAACCACATTTAGAGAGTGTTCTGAGCACTTTTAACTTATATACTTTAGTATTCTAAGGAGTTTCTTTTGAAACGCCATCAGAATAACGGGAATAGGAAATATAAACAGTAAACTTGGCCTTTTGAGACCTGTTTCAACCTATGTTCACTGTATTTTTATTCCCCGGTTTGTGATAAGGTTCTTTTGACTTTTTATTCAAGTGTTCCATTTACATCACAGAAACATTCCAATGTTTATGATTGTGAATTCTTAGAACAGTAACCACATTTAGAGAGTGTTCTGTGCTCTTTTAACTTATATACTTTAGTATTCTAAGGAGTTTCTTTTAAAACGCCATCAGAATGACGGGAATAGGACATGTAAACAGTAAACTCGGCATGTTAGACCTGTTTGAACCTATGTTCACTGTATTTTTATTCCCCGGTTTGTAATAAGGTTCTTTTGACTTGTTATTCAAGTGTTCCATTTACATCACAGAACAATTCCAGTGTGTATTATTGTGAATTCTTAGAACAGTAACCGCATTTACACAGTGTTCTGAGCTCTTTTAACTCATATTCTTTGGTATTCTAAGGAGTTTCTTTAAAAACACCATCAGAATGACGGGAATCGGAAATGTAAACAGTGAACTCAGCATTTCAGAGTAATCTGAACGTTTGTTCAGTGTATTTTTGTTCCCCGTTGTTTAATAAGGTTCTTTTGACTTGTTATTCAACTGTTCCATTTACATCACAGAACAATTCCAGTGTTTATTATTGTGAACTCTTAGAACGGTAACCACATTTACAGAGTGTTCTGAGCTCTTTTAACTTATATTCTTAGTATTCTAAGGAGTTTCTTTAAAAACGCCATCAGAATGACGGGAATTGGAAATGTAAACAGTAAACTCGGCATGTTAGACCTGTTTGAACCTATTTTCACTGTATTTTTATTCCCCGGTTTGTAATAAGGTTCTTTTGACTTGTTATTCAAGTGTTCCATTTACATCACAGAACAATTCCAGTGTGTATTATTGTGAATTCTTAGAACAGTAACCGCATTTACACAGTGTTCTGAGCTCTTTTTACTCATATTCTTTGGTATTCTAAGGAGTTTCTTTAAAAACACCTTCAGAATGACGGGAATAGAAAATGTAAACAGTGAACTCGGCATTTCAGAGTATTCTGAACGTTTGTTCAGTGTATTTTTGTTCCCCGTTGTGTAATAAGGTTCTTTTGACTTGTTATTCAAGTGTTCCATTTACATCACAGAACAATTCCAGTGTTTATTATTGTGAATTCATAAAACAGTAACCACATTTAGAGAGTGTTCTGAGCACTTTTATCTTATATACTTTAGTATTCTAAGCAGTTTCTTTTGAAACGCCATCAGAATGACGGGAATAGGAAATATAAGCAGTAAACTCGGCATTTGAGACCTGTTTCAACCTATGTTCACTGTATTTTTATTCCCCGGTTTGTAATAAGGTTCTTTTGACTTGTTATTCTAGTGTTCCATTTACATCACAGAACAATTCCAGTGTTTATTATTGTGAATTCTTAGAACAGTAACCACAGTTAGAGAGTGTTCTGAGCACTTTTATCTTATATACTTTATTATTCTAAGGAGTTTCTTTTGAAACGCCATCAGAATGACGGGAATAGGAAATATAAACAGAAAACTCGGCATTTGAGACCTGTTTCAACCAATGTTCACTGTATTTTTATTCCCCGGTTTGTAATAAGGTTCTTTTGACTTGTTATTCAAGTGTTCCATTTACATCACAGAAACATTCCAATGTTTATGATTGTGAATTCTTAGAACAGTAACCACATTTAGAGAGTGTTCTGAGCTCTTTTAACTTATATACTTTAGTATTCTAAGGAGATTCTTTTAAAACGCCATCAGAATGACGGGAATAAGAAATGTAAACAGTAAACTCGGCATTTGAGACCTGTTTCAACCTATGTTCACTGTATTTTTATTCCCCGGTTTGTAATAAGGTTCTTTTGACTTGTTATTCAAGTGTTCCATTTACATCACAGAAACATTCCAATGTTTATGATTGTGAATTCTTAGAACAGTAACCACAGTTAGAGAGTGTTCTGTGCTCTTTTAACTTATATACTTTAGTATTCTAAGGAGTTTCTTTTAAAACGCCATCAGAATGACGGGAATAGGAAATGTAAACAGTAAACTCGGCATTTGAGACCTGTTTCTACCTATGTTCACTGTATTTTTATTCCCCGGTTTGTAATAAGGTACTTTTGACTTGTTATTCAAGTGTTCCATTTCCATCACAGAACAATTCCAGTGTTTATTATTGTGAATTCTTAGAACAGTAACCACATTTAGAGAGTGTTCTGAGCACTTTTATCTTATATACTTTAGTATTCTAAGGAGTTTCTTTTAAAACGCCATCAGAATGACGGGAATAGGAAATATAAACAGAAAACTCGGCATTTGAGACCTGTTTCAACCTATGTTCACTGTATTTTTATTCCCCGGTTTGTAATAAGGTACTTTTGACTTGTTATTCAAGTGTCCCATTTACATCACAGAACAATTCCAGTGTTTATTATTGTGAATTCATAAAACAGTAACCACATTTAGAGAGTGTTCTGAGCACTTTTATCTTATATACTTTAGTATTCTAAGCAGTTTCTTTTGAAACGCCATCAGAATGACGGGAATAGGAAATATAAGCAGTAAACTCGGCATTTGAGACCTGTTTCAACCTATGTTCACTGTATTTTTATTCCCCGGTTTGTAATAAGGTTCTTTTGACTTGTTATTCAAGTGTTCCATTTACATCACAGAAACATTCCAATGTTTATGATTGTGAATTCTTAGAACAGTAACCACATTTAGAGAGTGTTCTGAGCTCTTTTAACTTATATACTTTAGTATTCTAAGGAGATTCTTTTAAAACGCCATCAGAATGACGGGAATAGGAAATGTAAACAGTAAACTCGGCATTTGAGACCTGTTTCAACCTATGTTCACTGTATTTTTATTCCCCGGTTTGTAATAAGGTTCTTTTGACTTGTTATTCAAGTGTTCCATTTACATCACAGAAACATTCCAATGTTTATGATTGTGAATTCTTAGAACAGTAACCACAGTTAGAAAGTGTTCTGTGCTCTTTTAACTTATATACTTTAGTATTCTAAGAAGTTTCTTTAAAAACACCATCAGAGTGACGGGAATAGGAAATGTTAACAGTAAACTCGGCATTTGAGACTTGTTTCAACCTATGTTCACTGTATTTTTATTCCCCGGTTAGTAATAAGGTTCTTTTGACTTGTTATTCAAGTGTTCCATTTACATCACAGAACAATTCCAGTGTGTATTATTGTGAATTCTTAGAACAGTAACCACATTTAGAGAGTGTTCTGAGCACTTTTATCTTATATACTTTAGTATTCTAAGGAGTTTCTTTGAAACGCCATCAGAATGACGGGAATTGGAAATGTAAACATTAAACTCGGCATGTTAGACCTGTTTGAACCTATTTTCACTGTATTTTTATTCCCCGGTTTGTAATGAGGTTCTTTTGACTTGTTATTCAAGTGTTCCATTTACATCACAGAACAATTCCAGTGTGTATTATTGTGAATTCTTAGAACAGTAACCGCATTTACACAGTGTTCTGAGCTCTTTTAACACATATTCTTTGTTATTCTAAGGAGTTTCTTTAAAAACACCATCAGAATGACGGGAATAGGAAATGTAAACAGTGAACTCGGCATTTCAGAATATTCTGAACGTTTGTTCAGTGTATTTTTATTCCCCGTTGTGTAATAAGGTTCTTTTGACTTGTTATTCAAGTGTTCCATTTACATCACAGAACAATTCCAGTGTTTATTATTGTGAATTCTTAGAACAGTAACCACATTTAGAGAGTGTTCTGAGCACTTTTATCTTATATACTTTAGTATTCTAAGGAGTTTCTTTGAAACGCCAACAGAATGACGGGAATTGGAAATGTAAACAGTAAACTCGGCATGTTAGACCTGTTTGAACTTATTTTCACTGTATTTTTATTCCCCGGTTTGTAATAAGGTTCTTTTGACTTGTTATTCAAGTGTTCCATTTACATCACAGAACAATTCCAGTGTGTATTATTGTGAATTCTTAGAACAGTAACCGCATTTACACAGTGTTCTGAGCTCTTTTAACTCATATTCTTTGTTATTCTAAGGAGTTTCTTTAAAAACACCATCAGAATGACGGGAATAGGAAATGTAAACAGTGAACTCGGCATTTCAGAGTATTCTGAACGTTTGTTCAGTGTATTTTTGTTCCCCGTTGTGTAATAAGGTTCTTTTGACTTGTTATTCAAGTGTTCCATTTACATCACAGAACAATTCCAGTGTTTATTATTGTGAATTCTTAGAACAGTAACCACATTTAGAGAGTGTTCTGAGCACTTTTAACTTATATACTTTAGTATTCTAAGGAGTTTCTTTTGAAACGCCATCAGAATAACGGGAATAGGAAATATAAACAGTAAACTTGGCCTTTTGAGACCTGTTTCAACCTATGTTCACTGTATTTTTGTTCCCCGGTTTGTGATAAGGTTCTTTTGACTTTTTATTCAAGTGTTCCATTTACATCACAGAAACATTCCAATGTTTATGATTGTGAATTCTTAGAACAGTAACCACATTTAGAGAGTGTTCTGTGCTCTTTTAACTTATATACTTTAGTATTCTAAGGAGTTTCTTTTAAAACGCCATCAGAATGACGGGAATAGGACATGTAAACAGTAAACTCGGCATTTGAGACCTGTTTCAACCTATGTTCACTGTATTTTTATTCCCCGGTTTGTAATAAGGTTCTTTTGACTTGTTATTCAAGTGTTCCATTTACATCACAGAACAATTCCAGTGTTTATTATTGTGAATTCTTAGAACAGTAACCACAGTTAGAGAGTGTTCTGAGCACTTTTATCTTATATACTTTATTATTCTAAGGAGTTTCTTTTGAAACGCCATCAGAATGACGGGAATAGGAAATATAAACAGAAAACTTGGCATTTGAGACCTGTTTCAACCAATGTTCACTGTATTTTTATTCCCCGGTTTGTAATAAGGTTCTTTTGACTTGTTATTCAAATGTTCCATTTACATCACAGAAACATTCCAATGTTTATGATTGTGAATTCTTAGAACAGTAACCACATTTAGAGAGTGTTCTGAGCTCTTTTAACTTATATACTTTAGTATTCTAAGGAGATTCTTTTAAAACGCCATCAGAATGACGGGAATAGGAAATGTAAACAGTAAACTCGGCATTTGAGACCTGTTTCAACCTATGTTCACTGTATTTTTATTCCCCGGTTTGTAATAAGGTTCTTTTGACTTGTTATTCAAGTGTTCCATTTACATCACAGAAACATTCCAATGTTTATGATTGTGAATTCTTAGAACAGTAACCACAGTTAGAGAGTGTTCTGTGCTCTTTTAACTTATATACTTTAGTATTCTAAGGAGTTTCTTTTAAAACGCCATCAGAATGACGGGAATAGGACATGTAAACAGTAAACTCGGCATTTGAGAGCTGTTTCAACCTATGTTCACTGTATTTTTATTCCCCGGTTTGTAATAAGGTACTTTTGACTTGTTATTCAAGTGTTCCATTTCCATCACAGAACAATTTCAGTGTTTATTATTGTGAATTCTTAGAACAGTAACCACATTTAGAGAGTGTTCTGAGCACTTTTATCTTATATACTTTAGTATTCTAAGCAGTTTCTTTTGAAACGCCATCAGAATGACGGGAATAGGAAATATAAGCAGTAAACTTGGCATTTGAGACCTGTTTCAACCTATGTTCACTGTATTTTTATTCCCCGGTTTGTAATAAGGTTCTTTTGACTTGTTATTCAAGTGTTCCATTTACATCACAGAAACATTCCAATGTTTATGATTGTGAATTCTTAGAACAGTAACCACATTTAGAGAGTGTTCTGAGCTCTTTTAACATATATACTTTAGTATTCTAAGGAGACTCTTTTAAAACGCCATCAGAATGACGGGAATAGGAAATGTAAACAGTAAACTCGGCATTTGAGACCTGTTTCAACCTATGTTCACTGTATTTTTATTCCCCGGTTTGTAATAAGGTTCTTTTGACTTGTTATTCAAGTGTTCCATTTACATCACAGAACAATTCCAGTGTTTATGATTGTGAATTCTTAGAACAGTAACCACATTTAGAGAGTGTTCTGAGCACTTTTATCTTATATACTTTAGTATTCTAAGGAGTTTCTTTGAAACGCCAACAGAATGACGGGAATTGGAAATGTAAACAGTAAACTCGGCATGTTAGACCTGTTTGAACTTATTTTCACTGTATTATTATTCCCCGGTTTGTAATAAGGTTCTTTTGACTTGTTATTCAAGTGTTCCATTTACATCACAGAACAATTCCAGTGTGTGTTATTGTGAATTCTTAGAACAGTAACCGCATTTACACAGTGTTCTGAGCTCTTTTAACTCATATTCTTTGTTATTCTAAGGAGTTTCTTTAAAAACGCCATCAGAATGACGGGAATCGGAAATGTAAACAGTGAACTCTGCATTTCAGAGTAATCTGAACGTTTGTTCAGTGTATTTTTGTTCCCCGTTGTTTAATAAGGTTCTTTTGACTTGTTATTCAAGTGTTCCATTTACATCACAGAACAATTCCAGTGTTTATTATTGTGAACTCTTAGAACGGTAACCACATTTACAGAGTGTTCTGAGCTCTTTTAACTTATATACTTTAGTATTCTAAGGAGTTTCTTTTAAAACGCCATCAGAATGACGGGAATAGGAAATGTAAACAGTAAACTCGGCATTTGAGACCTGTTTCAACCTATGTTCACTGTATTTTTATTCCCCGGTTTGTAATAAGGTTCTTTTGACTTGTTATTCAAGTGTTCCATTTACATCACAGAAACATTCCAATGTTTATGATTGTGAATGCTTAGAACAGTAACCACATTGTCAGAGTGTTCTGAGATCAAATTTCTTATATTCTGTAGGATTCTAAGTACTTTCTTTAAACACGCCATCAGAATGACGGGGATTGTAATTTTAAATAGTAAACTCACCATTACAGAGTTATCTGAACGTGTGTTCAGTGTATTTTTGTTCCCCGTTTTGTAATAAGGTTCTTTTGACTTGTTATTCAAGTGTTCCATTTACATCACAGAACAATTCCAGTGTGTATTATTGTGAATTCTTAGAACAGTAACCGCATTTACACAGTGTTCTGAGCTCTTTTAACTCATATTCTTTGGTATTCTAAGGAGTTTCTTTAAAAACACCATCAGAATGACGGGAATAGGAAATGTAAACAGTGAACTCGGCATTTCAGAGTATTCTGAACGTTTGTTCAGTGTATTTTTGTTCCCCGTTGTGTAATAAGGTTCTTTTGACTTGTTATTCAAGTGTTCCATTTACATCACAGAACAATTCCAGTGTTTATTATTGTGAATTCTTAGAACAGTAACCACATTTAGAGAGTGTTCTGAGCACTTTTAACTTATATACTTTAGTATTCTAAGGAGTTTCTTTTGAAACGCCATCAGAATGACGGGAATAGGAAATATAAACAGTAAACTCGGCATTTGAGACCTGTTTCAACCTATGTTCACTGTATTTTTATTCCCCGGTTTGTAATAAGGTTCTTTTGACTTGTTATTCAAGTGTTCCATTTACATCACAGAAACATTCCAATGTTTATGATTGTGAATTCTTAGAACAGTAACCACAGTTAGAGAGTGTTCTGAGCTCTTTTAACTTATATACTTTAGTATTCTAAGGAGTTTCTTTTGAAACGCCATCAGAATGACGGGAATCGGAAATGTAAACAGTGAACTCAGCATTTCAGAGTAATCTGAACGTTTGTTCAGTGTATTTTTGTTCCCCGTTGTGTAATAAGGTTCTTTTGACTTGTTATTCAAGTGTTCCATTTACATCACAGAACAATTCCAGTGTTTATTATTGTGAATTCTTAGAACAGTAACCACATTTACAGAGTGTTCTGAGCTCTTTTAACTTATATACTTTAGTATTCTAAGGAGTTTCTTTTAAAACGCCATCAGAATGACGGGAATAGGAAATGTAAACAGTAAACTCGGCATTTGAGACCTGTTTCAACCTATGTTCACTGTATTTTTATTCCCCGGTTTGTAATAAGGTTCTTTTGACTTGTTATTCAAGTGTTCCATTTACATCACAGAAACATTCCAATGTTTATGATTGTGAATGCTTAGAACAGTAACCACATTGTCAGAGTGTTCTGAGATCAAATTTCTTATATTCTGTAGGATTCTAAGTACTTTCTTTAAACACGCCATCAGAATGACGGGGATTGTAATTTTAAATAGTAAACTCACCATTACAGAGTTATCTGAACGTGTGTTCAGTGTATTTTTGTTCCCCGTTTTGTAATAAGGTTCTTTTGACTTGTTATTCAAGTGTTCCATTTACATCACAGAACAATTCCAGTGTGTATTATTGTGAATTCTTAGAACAGTAACCGCATTTACACAGTGTTCTGAGCTCTTTTAACTCATATTCTTTGGTATTCTAAGGAGTTTCTTTAAAAACACCATCAGAATGACGGGAATAGGAAATGTAAACAGTGAACTCGGCATTTCAGAGTATTCTGAACGTTTGTTCAGTGTATTTTTGTTCCCCGTTGTGTAATAAGGTTCTTTTGACTTGTTATTCAAGTGTTCCATTTACATCACAGAACAATTCCAGTGTTTATTATTGTGAATTCTTAGAACAGTAACCACATTTAGAGAGTGTTCTGAGCACTTTTAACTTATATACTTTAGTATTCTAAGGAGTTTCTTTTGAAACGCCATCAGAATGACGGGAATAGGAAATATAAACAGTAAACTCGGCATTTGAGACCTGTTTCAACCTATGTTCACTGTATTTTTATTCCCCGGTTTGTAATAAGGTTCTTTTGACTTGTTATTCAAGTGTTCCATTTACATCACAGAAACATTCCAATGTTTATGATTGTGAATTCTTAGAACAGTAACCACAGTTAGAGAGTGTTCTGAGCTCTTTTAACTTATATACTTTAGTATTCTAAGGAGTTTCTTTTGAAACGCCATCAGAATGACGGGAATCGGAAATGTAAACAGTGAACTCAGCATTTCAGAGTAATCTGAACGTTTGTTCAGTGTATTTTTGTTCCCCGTTGTGTAATAAGGTTCTTTTGACTTGTTATTCAAGTGTTCCATTTACATCACAGAACAATTCCAGTGTTTATTATTGTGAATTCTTAGAACAGTAACCACAGTTAGAGAGTGTTCTGTGCTCTTTTAACTTATATACTTTAGTATTTTAAGGAGTTTCTTTTAAAACGCCATCAGAATGACGGGAATAGGAAATATAAACAGTAAACTCGGCATTTGAGACCTGTTTCAACCTATGTTCACTGTATTTTTATTCCCCGGTTTGTAATAAGGTTCTTTTGACTTGTTATTCAAGTGTTCCATTTACATCACAGAAACATTCCAATGTTTATGATTGTGAATTCTTAGAACAGTAACCACATTTTAGAGTGTTCTGAGCTCTTTTAACTTATATACTTTAGTATTCTAAGGAGTTTCTTTTAAAACGCCATCAGAATGACGGGAATAGGAAATGTAAACAGTAAACTCGGCATTTGAGACCTGTTTCAACCTATGTTCACTGTATTTTTATTCCCCGGTTTGTAATAAGGTTCTTTTGACTTGTTATTAAGTGTTCCATTTACATCACAGAAACATTCCAATGTTTATGATTGTGAATTCTTAGAACATTAACCACAGTTAGAGAGTGTTCTGTGCTCTTTTAACTTATATACTTTAGTATTCTAAGGAGTTTCTTTTAAAACGCCATCAGAATGACGGGAATAGGAAATGTAAACAGTAAACTCGGCATTTGAGACCTGTTTCAACCTATGTTCACTGTATTTTTATTCCCCGGTTTGTAATAAGGTTCTTTTGACTTGTTATTTAAGTGTTCCATTTACATCACAGAACAATTCCAGTGTGTATTATTGTGAATTCTTAGAACAGTAACAGCATTTACACAGTGTTCTGAGCTCTTTTAACTCATATTCTTTGTTATTCTAAGGAGTTTCTTTAAAAACACCATCAGAATGACGGGAATAGGAAATGTAAACAGTGAACTCGGCATTTCAGAGTATTCTGAACGTTTGTTCAGTGTATTTTTGTTCCCCGTTGTGTAATAAGGTTCTTTTGACTTGTTATTCAAGTGTTCCATTTACATCACAGAACAATTCCAGTGTTTATTATTGTGAATTCTTAGAACAGTAACCACATTTAGAGAGGGTTCTGAGGACTTTTAACTTTTGTACTTTAGTATTCTAAGGAGTTTCTTTTGAAACGCCATCAGAATGACGGGAATAGGAAATATAAACAGTAAACTCGGCATTTGAGACCTGTTTCAACCTATGTTCACTGTATTTTTATTCCCCCGTTTGTAATAAGGTTCTTTTGACTTTTTATTCAAGTGTTCCATTTACATCACAGAAACATTCCAATGTTTATGATTGTGAATTCTTAGAACAGTAACCACAGTTAGAGAGTGTTCTGAGCTCTTTTAACTTATATACTTTAGTATTCTAAGGAGTTTCGTTTAAAACGCCATCAGAATGACGGGAATAGGAAATGTAAACAGTAAACTCGGCATTTGAGACCTGTTTCAACCTATGTTCACTGTATTTTTATTCCCCGGTTTGTAATAAGGTTCTTTTGACTTGTTATTCAAGTGTTCCATTTACATCACAGAATCATTCCAATGTTTATGATTGTGAATTCTTAGAACAGTAACCACATTTAGAGAGTGTTCTGAGCTCTTTTAACTTATATACTTTAGTATTCTAAGGAGTTTCTTTTAAAACGCCATCAGAATGACGGGAATAGGAAATGTAAACAGTAAACTCGGTATTTGAGACCTGTTTCAACCTATGTTCACTGTATTTTTATTCCCCGGTTTGTAATAAGGTTCTTTTGACTTGTTATTCAAGTGTTCCATTTACATCACAGAAACATTCCAATGTTTATGATTGTGAATTCTTAGAACATTAACCACATTTAGAGAGTGTTCTGAGCTCGTTTAACTTATATACTTTAGTATTCTAAGGAGTTTGTTTTAAAACGCCATCAGAATGACGGGAATAGGAAAGGTAAACAGTAAACTCGGCATTTGAGACCTGTTTCAACCTATGTTCACTGCATTTTTATTCCCCGGTTTGTAATAAGGTTCTTTTGACTTGTTATTCAAGTGTTCATTTTACATCACAGAAACTTTCCAATGTTTATGATTTTGAATTCTTAGAACAGTAACCACAGTTAGAGAGTGTTCTGTGCTCTTTTAACTTATATACTTTAGTATTCTAAGGAGTTTCTTTTAAAACGCCATCAGAATGACGGGAATAGGAAATGTAAACAGTAAACTCGGCATTTGAGACCTGTTTCAACCTATGTTCACTGTATTTTTATTCCCCGGGTTGTAATAAGGTTCTTTTGACTTGTTATTCAAGTGGTCCATTTACGTCACAGAACAATTCCAGTGTGTATTATTGTGAATTCTTAGAACGGTAACCGCATTTACACAGTGTTCTGAGCTCTTTTAACTCATATTCTTTGGTATTCTAAGGAGTTTCTTTAAAAACACCATCAGAATGACGGGAATAGGAAATGTAAACAGTGAACTCGGCATTTCAGAGTATTCTGAACGTTTGTTCAGTGTATTTTTGTTCCCCGTTGTGTAATAAGGTTCTTTTGACTTGTTATTCAAGTGTTCCATTTACATCACAGAACAATTCCAGTGTTTATTATTGTGAATTCTTAGAACAGTAACCACATTTAGAGAGTGTTCTGAGCACTTTTAACTTTTGTACTTTAGTATTCTAAGGAGTTTCTTTTGAAACGCCATCAGAATAACGGGAATAGGAAATATAAACAGTAAACTAGGCTTTTGATGCCTGTTTCAACCTATGTTCACTGTATTTTTATTCCCCGGTTTGTAATAAGGTTCTTTTGACTTTTTATTCAAGTGTTCCATTTACATCACAGAAACATTCCAATGTTTATGATTGTGAATTCTTAGAACAGTAACCACAGTTAGAGAGTGTTCTGAGCTCTTTTAACTTATATACTTTAGTATTCTAAGGAGATTCTTTTAAAACGCCATCAGAATGACGGGAATAGGAAATGTAAACAGTAAACTCGGCATTTGAGACCTGTTTCAACCTATGTTCACTGTATTTTTATTCCCCGGTTTGTAATAAGGTTCTTTTGACTTGTTATTCAAGTGTTCCATTTACATCACAGAAACATTCCAATGTTTATGATTGTGAATTCTTAGAACAGTAACCACAGTTAGAAAGTGTTGTGTGCTCTTTTAACTTATATACTTTAGTATTCTAAGAAGTTTCTTTAAAAACACCATCAGAGTGACGGGAATAGGAAATGTTAACAGTAAACTCGGCATTTGAGACTTGTTTCAACCTATGTTCACTGTATTTTTATTCCCCGGTTTGTAATAAGGTTCTTTTGACTTGTTATTCAAGTGTTCCATTTACATCACAGAACAATTCCAGTGTTTATTATTGTGAATTCTTAGAACAGTAACCACATTTAGAGAGTGTTCTGAGCACTTTTATCTTATATACTTTAGTATTCTAAGGAGTTTCTTTGAAACGCCATCAGAATGACGGGAATAGGAAATATAAACAGTAAACTCGGTATTTGAGACCTGTTTCAACCTATGTTCACTGTATTTTTATTCCTCGGTTTGTAATAAGGTTCTTTTGACTTTTTATTCAAGTGTTCCATTTACATCACAGAAACATTCCAATGTTTATGATTGTGAATTCTTAGAACAGTAACAGCATTTACACAGTGTTCTGAGCTCTTTTAACTCATATTCTTTGGTATTCTAAGGAGTTTCTTTAAAAACACCATCAGAATGACGGGAATCGGAAATGTAAACAGTGAACTCTGCATTTCAGAGTAATCTGAACGTTTGTTCAGTGTATTTTTGTTCCCCGTTGTTTAATAAGGTTCTTTTGACTTGTTATTCAAGTGTTCCATTTACATCACAGAACAATTCCAGTGTTTATTATTGTGAACTCTTAGAACGGTAACCACATTTACAGAGTGTTCTGAGCTCTTTTAACTTGTATTCTTTAGTATTCTAAGGAGTTTCTTTAAAAACGCCATCAGAATGACGGGAATTGGAAATGTAAACAGTAAACTCGGCATTTTAGACCTGTTTGAACTTATTTTCACTGTATTTTTATTCCCCGGTTTGTAATAAGGTTCTTTTGACTTGTTATTCAAGTGTTCCATTTACATCACAGAAACATTCCAATGTTTATGATTGTGAATTCTTAGAACAGTAACCACATTTAGAGAGTGTTCTGAGCTCTTTTAACTTATATACTTTAGTATTCTAAGGAGTTTCTTTTAAAACGCCATCAGAATGACGGGAATAGGAAATGTAAACAGTAAACTCGGCATTTGAGACCTGTTTCAACCTATGTTCACTGTATTTTTATTCCCCGGTTTGTAATAAGGTTCTTTTGACTTGTTATTCAAGTGTTCCATTTACATCACAGAACAATTCCAGTGTGTATTATTGTGAATTCTTAGAACAGTAACCGCATTTACACAGTGTTCTGAGCTCTTTTAACTCATATTCTTTGGTATTCTAAGGAGTTTCTTTTAAAACACCATCAGAATGACGGGAATAGGAAATGTAAACAGTGAACTCGGCATTTCAGAGTATTCTGAACGTTTGTTCAGTGTATTTTTGTTCCCCGTTGTGTAATAAGGTTCTTTTGACTTGTTATTCAAGTGTTCCATTTACATCACAGAACAATTCCAGTGTTTATTATTGTGAATTCTTAGAACAGTAACCACATTTAGAGAGTGTTCTGAGCACTTTTAACTTATATATTTTAGTATTCTAAGGAGTTTCTTTTGAAACGCCATCAGAATGACGGGAATAGGAAATATAAACAGTAAACTCGGCATTTGAGACCTGTTTCAACCTATGTTCACTGTATTTTTATTCCCCGGTTTGTAATAAGGTTCTTTTGACTTGTTATTCAAGTGTTCAATTTACATCACAGAAACATTCCAATGTTTATGATTGTGAATTCTTAGAACAGTAACCACATTTAGAGAGTGTTCTGAGCTCTTTTAACTTATATACTTTAGTATTCTAAGGAGTTTCTTTTAAAACGCCATCAGAATGACGGGAATAGGAAATGTAAACAGTAAACTCGGCATTTGAGACCTGTTTAAACCTATGTTCACTGTATTTTTATTCCCCGGTTTGTAATAAGGTACTTTTGACTTGTTATTCAAGTGTTCCATTTACATCACAGAAACATTCCAATGTTTATGATTGTGAATTCTTAGAACAGTAACCACATTTAGAGAGTGTTCTGAGCTCTTTTAACTTATATACTTTAGTATTCTAAGGAGATTCTTTTAAAACGCCATCAGAATGACGGGAATAGGACATGTAAACAGTAAACTCGGCATTTGAGACCTGTTTCAACCTATGTTCACTGTATTTTTATTCCCCGGTTTGTAATAAGGTTCTTTTGACTTGTTATTCAAGTGTTCCATTTACATCACAGAAACATTCCAATGTTTATGATTGTGAATTCTTAGAACAGTAACCACAGTTAGAAAGTGTTGTGTGCTCTTTTAACTTATATACTTTAGTATTCTAAGAAGTTTCTGTAAAAACACCATCAGAGTGACGGGAATAGGAAATGTTAACAGTAAACTCGGCATTTGAGACCTGTTTCAACTTATGTTCACTGTATTTTTATTCCCCGGTTTGTAATAAGGTTCTTTTGACTTGTTATTCAAGTGTTCAATTTACATCACAGAAACATTCCAATGTTTATGATTGTGAATTCTTAGAACAGTAACAGCCTTTACACAGTGTTCTGAGCTCTTTTAACTCATATTCTTTGGTATTCTAAGGAGTTTCTTTAAAAACACCATCAGAATGACGGGAATCGGAAATGTAAACAGTGAACTCTGCATTTCAGAGTAATCTGAACGTTTGTTCATTGTATTTTTGTTCCCCGTTGTTTAATAAGGTTCTTTTGACTTGTTATTCAAGTGTTCCATTTACATCACAGAACAATTCCAGTGTTAATTATTGTGAACTCTTAGAACGGTAACCACATTTACAGAGTGTTCTGAGCTCTTTTAACTTATATTCTTTAGTATTCTAAGGAGTTTCTTTAAAAACGCCATCAGAATGACGGGAATTGGAAATGTAAACAGTAAACTCGGCATTTTAGACCTGTTTGAACTTATTTTCACTGTATTTTTATTCCCCGGTTTGTAATAAGGTTCTTTTGACTTGTTATTCAAGTGTTCCATTTACATCACAGAAACATTCCAATGTTTATGATTGTGAATTCTTAGAACAGTAACAGCATTTACACAGTGTTCTGAGCTCTTTTAACTCATATTCTTTGGTATTCTAAGGAGTTTCTTTAAAAACACCATCAGAATGACGGGAATCGGAAATGTAAACAGTGAACTCTGCATTTCAGAGTAATCTGAACGTTTGTTCAGTGTATTTTTGTTCCCCGTTGTTTAATAAGGTTCTTTTGACTTGTTATTCAAGTGTTCCATTTACATCACAGAACAATTCCAGTGTTTATTATTGTGAACTCTTAGAACGGTAACCACATTTACAGAGTGTTCTGAGCTCTTTTAACTTGTATTCTTTAGTATTCTAAGGAGTTTCTTTAAAAACGCCATCAGAATGACGGGAATTGGAAATGTAAACAGTAAACTCGGCATTTTAGACCTGTTTGAACTTATTTTCACTGTATTTTTATTCCCCGGTTTGTAATAAGGTTCTTTTGACTTGTTATTCAAGTGTTCCATTTACATCACAGAAACATTCCAATGTTTATGATTGTGAATTCTTAGAACAGTAACCACATTTAGAGAGTGTTCTGAGCTCTTTTAACTTATATACTTTAGTATTCTAAGGAGTCTCTTTTAAAACGCCATCAGAATGACGGGAATAGGAAATGTAAACAGTAAACTCGGCATTTGAGACCTGTTTCAACCTATGTTCACTGTATTTTTATTCCCCGGTTTGTAATAAGGTTCTTTTGACTTGTTATTCAAGTGTTCCATTTACATCACAGAACAATTCCAGTGTGTATTATTGTGAATTCTTAGAACAGTAACCGCATTTACACAGTGTTCTGAGCTCTTTTAACTCATATTCTTTGGTATTCTAAGGAGTTTCTTTAAAAACACCATCAGAATGACGGGAATAGGAAATGTAAACAGTGAACTCGGCATTTCAGAGTATTCTGAACGTTTGTTCAGTGTATTTTTGTTCCCCGTTGTGTAATAAGGTTCTTTTGACTTGTTATTCAAGTGTTCCATTTACATCACAGAACAATTCCAGTGTTTATTATTGTGAATTCTTAGAACAGTAACCACATTTAGAGAGTGTTCTGAGCACTTTTAACTTATATATTTTAGTATTCTAAGGAGTTTCTTTTGAAACGCCATCAGAATGACGGGAATAGGAAATATAAACAGTAAACTCGGCATTTGAGACCTGTTTCAACCTATGTTCACTGTATTTTTATTCCCCGGTTTGTAATAAGGTTCTTTTGACTTGTTATTCAAGTGTTCAATTTACATCACAGAAACATTCCAATGTTTATGATTGTGAATTCTTAGAACAGTAACCACATTTAGAGAGTGTTCTGAGCTCTTTTAACTTATATACTTTAGTATTCTAAGGAGTTTCTTTTAAAACGCCATCAGAATGACGGGAATAGGAAATGTAAACAGTAAACTCGGCATTTGAGACCTGTTTAAACCTATGTTCACTGTATTTTTATTCCCCGGTTTGTAATAAGGTACTTTTGACTTGTTATTCAAGTGTTCCATTTACATCACAGAAACATTCCAATGTTTATGATTGTGAATTCTTAGAACAGTAACCACATTTAGAGAGTGTTCTGAGCTCTTTTAACTTATATACTTTAGTATTCTAAGGAGATTCTTTTAAAACGCCATCAGAATGACGGGAATAGGACATGTAAACAGTAAACTCGGCATTTGAGACCTGTTTCAACCTATGTTCACTGTATTTTTATTCCCCGGTTTGTAATAAGGTTCTTTTGACTTGTTATTCAAGTGTTCCATTTACATCACAGAAACATTCCAATGTTTATGATTGTGAATTCTTAGAACAGTAACCACAGTTAGAAAGTGTTGTGTGCTCTTTTAACTTATATACTTTAGTATTCTAAGAAGTTTCTGTAAAAACACCATCAGAGTGACGGGAATAGGAAATGTTAACAGTAAACTCGGCATTTGAGACCTGTTTCAACTTATGTTCACTGTATTTTTATTCCCCGGTTTGTAATAAGGTTCTTTTGACTTGTTATTCAAGTGTTCAATTTACATCACAGAAACATTCCAATGTTTATGATTGTGAATTCTTAGAACAGTAACAGCCTTTACACAGTGTTCTGAGCTCTTTTAACTCATATTCTTTGGTATTCTAAGGAGTTTCTTTAAAAACACCATCAGAATGACGGGAATCGGAAATGTAAACAGTGAACTCTGCATTTCAGAGTAATCTGAACGTTTGTTCAGTGTATTTTTGTTCCCCGTTGTTTAATAAGGTTCTTTTGACTTGTTATTCAAGTGTTCCATTTACATCACAGAACAATTCCAGTGTTAATTATTGTGAACTCTTAGAACGGTAACCACATTTACAGAGTGTTCTGAGCTCTTTTAACTTATATTCTTTAGTATTCTAAGGAGTTTCTTTAAAAACGCCATCAGAATGACGGGAATTGGAAATGTAAACAGTAAACTCGGCATTTTAGACCTGTTTGAACTTATTTTCACTGTATTTTTATTCCCCGGTTTGTAATAAGGTTCTTTTGACTTGTTATTCAAGTGTTCCATTTACATCACAGAAACATTCCAATGTTTATGATTGTGAATTCTTAGAACAGTAACAGCATTTACACAGTGTTCTGAGCTCTTTTAACTCATATTCTTTGGTATTCTAAGGAGTTTCTTTAAAAACACCATCAGAATGACGGGAATCGGAAATGTAAACAGTGAACTCTGCATTTCAGAGTAATCTGAACGTTTGTTCAGTGTATTTTTGTTCCCCGTTGTTTAATAAGGTTCTTTTGACTTGTTATTCAAGTGTTCCATTTACATCACAGAACAATTCCAGTGTTTATTATTGTGAACTCTTAGAACGGTAACCACATTTACAGAGTGTTCTGAGCTCTTTTAACTTGTATTCTTTAGTATTCTAAGGAGTTTCTTTAAAAACGCCATCAGAATGACGGGAATTGGAAATGTAAACAGTAAACTCGGCATTTTAGACCTGTTTGAACTTATTTTCACTGTATTTTTATTCCCCGGTTTGTAATAAGGTTCTTTTGACTTGTTATTCAAGTGTTCCATTTACATCACAGAAACATTCCAATGTTTATGATTGTGAATTCTTAGAACAGTAACCACATTTAGAGAGTGTTCTGAGCTCTTTTAACTTATATACTTTAGTATTCTAAGGAGTCTCTTTTAAAACGCCATCAGAATGACGGGAATAGGAAATGTAAACAGTAAACTCGGCATTTGAGACCTGTTTCAACCTATGTTCACTGTATTTTTATTCCCCGGTTTGTAATAAGGTTCTTTTGACTTGTTATTCAAGTGTTCCATTTACATCACAGAACAATTCCAGTGTGTATTATTGTGAATTCTTAGAACAGTAACCGCATTTACACAGTGTTCTGAGCTCTTTTAACTCATATTCTTTGGTATTCTAAGGAGTTTCTTTAAAAACACCATCAGAATGACGGGAATAGGAAATGTAAACAGTGAACTCGGCATTTCAGAGTATTCTGAACGTTTGTTCAGTGTATTTTTGTTCCCCGTTGTGTAATAAGGTTCTTTTGACTTGTTATTCAAGTGTTCCATTTACATCACAGAACAATTCCAGTGTTTATTATTGTGAATTCTTAGAACAGTAACCACATTTAGAGAGTGTTCTGAGCACTTTTAACTTATATATTTTAGTATTCTAAGGAGTTTCTTTTGAAACGCCATCAGAATGACGGGAATAGGAAATATAAACAGTAAACTCGGCATTTGAGACCTGTTTCAACCTATGTTCACTGTATTTTTATTCCCCGGTTTGTAATAAGGTTCTTTTGACTTGTTATTCAAGTGTTCAATTTACATCACAGAAACATTCCAATGTTTATGATTGTGAATTCTTAGACCAGTAACCACATTTAGAGAGTGTTCTGAGCTCTTTTAACTTATATACTTTAGTATTCTAAGGAGTTTCTTTTAAAACGCCATCAGAATGACGGGAATAGGAAATGTAAACAGTAAACTCGGCATTTGAGACCTGTTTCAACCTATGTTCACTGTATTTTTATTCCCCGGTTTGTAATAAGGTACTTTTGACTTGTTATTCAAGTGTTCCATTTACATCACAGAAACATTCCAATGTTTATGATTGTGAATTCTTAGAACAGTAACCACATTTAGAGAGTGTTCTGAGCTCTTTTAACTTATATACTTTAGTATTCTAAGGAGATTCTTTTAAAACGCCATCAGAATGACGGGAATAGGACATGTAAACAGTAAACTCGGCATTTGAGACCTGTTTCAACCTATGTTCACTGTATTTTTATTCCCCGGTTTGTAATAAGGTTTTTTTGACTTGTTATTCAAGTGTTCCATTTACATCACAGAAACATTCCAATGTTTATGATTGTGAATTCTTAGAACAGTAACCACAGTTAGAAAGTGTTGTGTGCTCTTTTAACTTATATACTTTAGTATTCTAAGAAGTTTCTGTAAAAACACCATCAGAGTGACGGGAATAGGAAATGTTAACAGTAAACTCGGCATTTGAGACTTGTTTCAACCTATGTTCACTGTATTTTTATTCCCCGGTTTGTAATAAGGTTCTTTTGACTTGTTATTCAAGTGTTCCATTTACATCACAGAACAATTCCAGTGTTTATTATTGTGAATTCTTAGAACAGTAACCACATTTAGAGAGTGTTCTGAGCACTTTTAACTTATATACTTTAGTAATCTAAGGAGTTTCTTTTGAAACGCCATCAGAATGACGGGAATAGGAAATATAAACAGTAAACTCGGCATTTGAGACCTGTTTCAACCTATGTTCACTGTATTTTTATTCCCCGGTTTGTAATAAGGTTCTTTTGACTTGTTATTCAAGTGTTCCATTTACATCACAGAAACATTCCAATGTTTATGATTGTGAATTCTTAGAACAGTAACCACAGTTAGAGAGTGTTCTGAGCTCTTTTAACTTATATACTTTAGTATTCAAAGGAGTTTCTTTTAAAACGCCATCAGAATGACGGGAATAGGAAATGTAAACAGTAAACTCGGCATTTGAGACCTGTTTCAACCTATGTTCACTGTATTTTTATTCCCCGGTTTGTAATAAGGTTCTTTTGACTTGTTATTCAAGTGTTCAATTTACATCACAGAAACATTCCAATGTTTATGATTGTGAATTCTTAGAACAGTAACAGCCTTTACACAGTGTTCTGAGCTCTTTTAACTCATATTCTTTGGTATTCTAAGGAGTTTCTTTAAAAACACCATCAGAATGACGGGAATCGGAAATGTAAACAGTGAACTCTGCATTTCAGAGTAATCTGAACGTTTGTTCAGTGTATTTTTGTTCCCCGTTGTTTAATAAGGTTCTTTTGACTTGTTATTCAAGTGTTCCATTTACATCACAGAACAATTCCAGTGTTAATTATTGTGAACTCTTAGAACGGTAACCACATTTACAGAGTGTTCTGAGCTCTTTTAACTTATATTCTTTAGTATTCTAAGGAGTTTCTTTAAAAACGCCATCAGAATGACGGGAATTGGAAATGTAAACAGTAAACTCGGCATTTTAGACCTGTTTGAACTTATTTTCACTGTATTTTTATTCCCCGGTTTGTAATAAGGTTCTTTTGACTTGTTATTCAAGTGTTCCATTTACATCACAGAAACATTCCAATGTTTATGATTGTGAATTCTTAGAACAGTAACCACATTTCGAGAGTGTTCTGAGCTCTTTTAACTTATATACTTTAGTATTCTAAGGAGTTTCTTTTAAAACGCCATCAGAATGACGGGAATAGTAAATGTAAACAGTAAACTCGGCATTTGAGACCTGTTTCAACCTATGTTCACTGTATTTTTATTCCAAGGTTTGTAATAAGATTCTTTTGACTTGTTATTCAAGTGTTCCATTTACATCACAGAACAATTCCAGTGTGTATTATTGTGAATTCTTAGAACAGTAACCGCATTTACACAGTGTTCTGAGCTCTTTTAACTCATATTCTTTGGTAACTAAGGAGTTTCTTTAAAAACACCATCAGAATGACGGGAATAGGAAATGTAAACAGTGAACTCGGCATTTCAGAGTATTCTGAACGTTTGTTCAGTGTATTTTTTTCCCCGTTGTGTAATAAGGTTCTTTTGACTTGTTATTCAAGTGTTCCATTTACATCACAGAACAATTCCAGTGTTTATTATTGTGAATTCTTAGAACAGTAACCACATTTAGAGAGTGTTCTGAGCACTTTTAACTTATATACTTTAGTATTCTAAGGAGTTTCTTTTGAAACGCCATCAGAATGACGGGAATAGGAAATGTAAACAGTGAACTCGGCATTTGAGACCTGTTTCAACCTATGTTCACTGTATTTTTATTCCCCGGTTTGTAATAAGGTTCTTTTGACTTGTTATTCAAGTGTTCCATTTACATCACAGAAACATTCCAATGTTTATGATTGTGAATTCTTAGAACAGTAACCACATTTAGAGAGTGTTCTGAGCTCTTTTAACTTATATACTTTAGTATTCTAAGGAGTTTCTTTTAAAACGCCATCAGAATGACGGGAATAGGAAATGTAAACAGTAAACTCGGCATTTGAGACCTGGTTCAACCTATGTTCACTGTATTTTTATTCCCCGGTTTGTAATAAGGTACTTTTGACTTGTTATTCAAGTGTTCCATTTACATCACAGAACAATTCCAGTGTTTATTATTGTGAATTCTTAGAACAGTAACCACATTTAGAGAGTGTTCTGAGCACTTTTATCTTATATACTTTAGTATTCTAAGGAGTTTCTTTTGAAACGCCATCAGAATGACGGGAATAGGAAATATAAACAGAAAACTCGGCATTTGAGACCTGTTTCAACCTATGTTCACTGTATTTTTATTCCCCGGTTTGTAATAAGGTTCTTTTGACTTGTTATTCAAGTGTTCCATTTACATCACAGAAACATTCCAATGTTTATGATTGTGAATTCTTAGAACAGTAACCACAGTTAGAGAGTGTTCTGTGCTCTTTTAACTTATATACTTTAGTATTCTAAGGAGTTTCTTTTAAAACGCCATCAGAATGACGGGAATAGGAAATGTAAACAGTCAACTCGGCATTTGAGACCTGTTTCAACCTATGTTCACTGTATTTTTATTCCCCGGTTTGTAATAAGGTTCTTTTGACTTGTTATTCAAGTGTTCCATTTACGTCACAGAACAATTCCAGTGTGTATTATTGTGAATTCTTAGAATGGTAACCGCATTTACACAGTGTTCTGAGCTCTTTTAACTCATATTCTTTGGTATTCTAAGGAGTTTCTTTAAAAACACCATCAGAATGACGGGAATAGGAAATGTAAACAGTGAACTCGGCATTTCAGAGTATTCTGAACGTTTGTTCAGTGTATTTTTGTTCCCCGTTGTGTAATAAGGTTCTTTTGACTTGTTATTCAAGTGTTCCATTTACATCACAGAAACATTCCAATGTTTATGATTGTGAATTCTTAGAACAGTAACCACATTTAGAGAGTGTTCTGAGCACTTTTATCTTATATACTTTAGTATTCTAAGGAGTTTCTTTGAAACGCCATCAGAATGACGGGAATAGGAAATATAAACAGTAAACTCGGTATTTGAGACCTGTTTCAACCTATGTTCACTGTATTTTTATTCCCCGGTTTGTAATAAGGTTCTTTTGACTTTTTATTCAAGTGTTCCATTTACATCACAGAAACATTCCAATGTTTATGATTGTGAATTCTTAGAACAGTAACAGCATTTACACAGTGTTCTGAGCTCTTTTAACTCATATTCTTTGGTATTCTAAGGAGTTTCTTTAAAAACACCATCAGAATGACGGGAATCGGAAATGTAAACAGTGAACTATGCATTTCAGAGTAATCTGAACGTTTGTTCAGTGTATTTTTGTTCCCCGTTGTTTAATAAGGTTCTTTTGACTTGTTATTCAAGTGTTCCATTTACATCACAGAACAATTCCAGTGTTTATTATTGTGAATTCTTAGAACAGTAACCACATTTAGAGAGTGTTCTGAGCACTTTTATCTTATATACTTTAGTATTCTAAGGAGTTTCTTTGAAACGCCATCAGAATGACGGGAATAGGAAATATAAACAGTAAACTCGGCATTTGAGACCTGTTTCAACCTATGTTCACTGTATTTTTATTCCCCGGTTTGTAATAAGGTTCTTTTGACTTGTTATTCAAGTGTTCCATTTACATCACAGAAACATTCCAATGTTTATGATTGTGAATTCTTAGAACAGTAACAGCATTTACACAGTGTTCTGAGCTCTTTTAACTCATATTCTTTGGTATTCTAAGGAGTTTCTTTAAAAACACCATCAGAATGACGGGAATCGGAAATGTAAACAGTGAACTCTGCATTTCAGAGTAATCTGAACGTTTGTTCAGTGTATTTTTGTTCCCCGTTGTTTAATAAGGTTCTTTTGACTTGTTATTCAAGTGTTCCATTTACATCACAGAACAATTCCAGTGTTTATTATTGTGAACTCTTAGAACGGTAACCACATTTACAGAGTGTTCTGAGCTCTTTTAACTTATATTCTTTAGTATTCTAAGGAGTTTCTTTAAAAACGCCATCAGAATGACGGGAATTGGAAATGTAAACAGTAAACTCGGCATTTTAGACCTGTTTGAACTTATTTTCACTGTATTTTTATTCCCCGGTTTGTAATAAGGTTCTTTTGACTTGTTATTCAAGTGTTCCATTTACATCACAGAAACATTCCAATGTTTATGATTGTGAATTCTTAGAACAGTAACCACATTTAGAGAGTGTTCTGAGCTCTTTTAACTTATATACTTTAGTATTCTAAGGAGTTTCTTTTAAAACGCCATCAGAATGACGGGAATAGGAAATGTAAACAGTAAACTCGGCATTTGAGACCTGTTTCAACCTATGTTCACTGTATTTTTATTCCCCGGTTTGTAATAAGGTTCTTTTGACTTGTTATTCAAGTGTTCCATTTACATCACAGAACAATTCCAGTGTGTATTATTGTGAATTCTTAGAACAGTAACCGCATTTACACAGTGTTCTGAGCTCTTTTAACTCATATTCTTTGGTATTCTAAGGAGTTTCTTTAAAAACACCATCAGAATGACGGGAATAGGAAATGTAAACAGTAAACTCGGCATTTCAGAGTATTCTGAACGTTTGTTCAGTGTATTTTTGTTCCCCGTTGTGTAATAAGGTTCTTTTGACTTGTTATTCAAGTGTTCCATTTACATCACAGAACAATTCCAGTGTTTATTATTGTGAACTCTTAGAACGGTAACCACATTTACAGAGTGTTCTGAGCTCTTTTAACTTATATTCTTTAGTATTCTAAGGAGTTTCTTTAAAAACGCCATCAGAATGACGGGAATTGGAAATGTAAACAGTAAACTCGGCATTTTAGACCTGTTTGAACTTATTTTCACTGTATTTTTATTCCCCGGTTTGTAATAAGGTTCTTTTGACTTGTTATTCAAGTGTTCCATTTACATCACAGAAACATTCCAATGTTTATGATTGTGAATTCTTAGAACAGTAACCACATTTAGAGAGTGTTCTGAGCTCTTTTAACTTATATACTTTAGTATTCTAAGGAGTTTCTTTTAAAACGCCATCAGAATGACGGGAATAGGAAATGTAAACAGTAAACTCGGCATTTGAGACCTGTTTCAACCTATGTTCACTGTATTTTTATTCCCCGGTTTGTAATAAGGTTCTTTTGACTTGTTATTCAAGTGTTCCATTTACATCACAGAACAATTCCAGTGTGTATTATTGTGAATTCTTAGAACAGTAACCGCATTTACACAGTGTTCTGAGCTCTTTTAACTCATATTCTTTGGTATTCTAAGGAGTTTCTTTAAAAACACCATCAGAATGACGGGAATAGGAAATGTAAACAGTGAACTCGGCATTTCAGAGTATTCTGAACGTTTGTTCAGTGTATTTTTGTTCCCCGTTGTGTAATAAGGTTCTTTTGACTTGTTATTCAAGTGTTCCATTTACATCACAGAACAATTCCAGTGTTTATTATTGTGAATTCTTAGAACAGTAACCACATTTAGAGAGTGTTCTGAGCACTTTTAACTTATATACTTTAGTATTTTAAGGAGTTTCTTTTGAAACGCCATCAGAATGACGGGAATAGGAAATATAAACAGTAAACTCGGCATTTGAGACCTGTTTCAACCTATGTTCACTGTATTTTTATTCCCCGGTTTGTAATAAGGTTCTTTTGACTTGTTATTCAAGTGTTCCATTTACATCACAGAAACATTCCAATGTTTATGATTGTGAATTCTTTGAACAGTAACCACATTTAGAGAATGTTCTGAGCTCTTTTAACTTATATACTTTAGTATTCTAAGGAGTTTCTTTTAAAACGCCATCAGAATGACGGGAATAGGAAATGTAAACAGTAAACTCGGCATTTGAGACCTGTTTCAACCTATGTTCCCTGTATTTTTATTCCCCGGTTTGTAATAAGGTACTTTTGACTTGTTATTCAAGTGTTCCATTTACATCACAGAACAATTCCAGTGTTTATTATTGTGAATTCTTAGAACAGTAACCACATTTAGAGAGTGTTCTGAGCACTTTTATCTTATATACTTTAGTATTCTAAGGAGTTTCTTTTGAAACGCCATCAGAATGACGGGAATAGGAAATATAAACAGAAAACTCGGCATTTGAGACCTGTTTCAACCTATGTTCACTGTATTTTTATTCCCCGGTTTGTAATAAGGTTCTTTTGACTTGTTATTCAAGTGTTCCATTTACATCACAGAAACATTCCAATGTTTATGATTGTGAATTCTTAGAACAGTAACCACATTTAGAGAGTGTTCTGAGCTCTTTTAACTTATATACTTTAGTATTCTAAGGAGATTCTTTTAAAATGCCATCAGAATGACGGGAATTGGAAATGTAAACTGTAAACTCGCCATTTGAGACCTGTTTCAACCTATGTTCACTGTATTTTTATTCCCCGGTTTGTAATAAGGTTCTTTTGACTTGTTATTCAAGTGTTCCATTTACATCACAGAAACTTTCCAATGTTTATGATTGTGAATTCTTAGAACAGTAACCACAGTTAGAGAGTGTTCTGTGCTCTTTTAACTTATATACTTTAGTATTCTAAGAAGTTTCTTTAAAAACACCATCAGAGTGACGGGAATAGGAAATGTTAACAGTAAACTCGGCATTTGAGACTTGTTTCAACCTATGTTCACTGTATTTTTATTCCCCGGTTTGTAATAAGGTTTTTTTGACTTGTTATTCAAGTGTTCCATTTACATCACAGAACAATTCCAGTGTTTATTATTGTGAATTCTTAGAACAGTAACCACATTTAGAGAGTGTTCTGAGCACTTTTAACTTATATACTTTAGTATTCTAAGGAGTTTCTTTGAAACGCCATCAGAATGACGGGAATAGGAAATGTAAACAGTAAACTCAGCATTTGAGACCTGTTTCAACCTATGTTCACTGTATTTTTATTCCCCGGTTTGTAATAAGGTTCTTTTGACTTGTTATTCAAGTGTTCCATTTACATCACAGAACAATTCCAGTGTTTATTATTGTGAATTCTTAGAACAGTAACCACATTTAGAGAGTGTTCTGAGCACTTTTATCTTATATACTTTAGTATTCTAAGGAGTTTCTTTGAAACGCCATCAGAATGACGGGAATAGGAAATATAAACAGTAAACTCGGTATTTGAGACCTGTTTCAACCTATGTTCACTGTATTTTTATTCCCTGGTTTGTAATAAGGTTCTTTTGACTTGTTATTCAAGTGTTCCATTTACATCACAGAAACATTCCAATGTTTATGATTGTGAATTCTTAGAACAGTAACCACATTTAGAGAGTGTTCTGAGCTCTTTTAACTTATATACTTTAGTATTCTAAGGAGTTTCTTTTAAAACGCCATCAGAATGACGGGAATAGGAAATGTAAACAGTAAACTCGGCATTTGAGACCTGTTTCAACCTATGTTCACTGTATTTTTATTCCCCGGTTTGTAATAAGGTTCTTTTGACTTGTTATTCAAGTGTTCCATTTACATCACAGAACAATTCCAGTGTGTATTATTGTGAATTCTTAGAACAGTAACCGCATTTACACAGTGTTCTGAGCTCTTTTAACTCATATTCTTTGGTATTCTAAGGAGTTTCTTTAAAAACACCATCAGAATGACGGGAATAGGAAATGTAAACAGTGAACTCGGCATTTCAGAGTATTCTGAACGTTTGTTCAGTGTATTTTTGTTCCCCGTTGTGTAATAAGGTTCTTTTGACTTGTTATTCAAGTGTTCCATTTACATCACAGAACAATTCCAGTGTTTATTATTGTGAACTCTTAGAACGGTAACCACATTTACAGAGTGTTCTGAGCTCTTTTAACTTATATTCTTTAGTATTCTAAGGAGTTTCTTTAAAAACGCCATCAGAATGACGGGAATTGGAAATGTAAACTGTAAACTCGGCATTTTAGACCTGTTTGAACTTATTTTCACTGTATTTTTATTCCCCGGTTTGTAATAAGGTTCTTTTGACTTGTTATTCAAGTGTTCCATTTACATCACAGAAACATTCCAATGTTTATGATTGTGAATTCTTAGAACAGTAACCACATTTAGAGAGTGTTCTGAGCTCTTTTAACTTATATACTTTAGTATTCTAAGGAGTTTCTTTTAAAACGCCATCAGAATGACGGGAATAGGAAATGTAAACAGTAAACTCGGCATTTGAGACCTGTTTCAACCTATGTTCACTGTATTTTTATTCCCCGGTTTGTAATAAGGTTCTTTTGACTTGTTATTCAAGTGTTCCATTTACATCACAGAACAATTCCAGTGTGTATTATTGTGAATTCTTAGAACAGTAACCGCATTTACACAGTGTTCTGAGCTCTTTTAACTCATATTCTTTGGTATTCTAAGGAGTTTCTTTAAAAACACCATCAGAATGACGGGAATAGGAAATGTAAACAGTGAACTCGGCATTTCAGAGTATTCTGAACGTTTGTTCAGTGTATTTTTGTTCCCCGTTGTGTAATAAGGTTCTTTTGACTTGTTATTCAAGTGTTCCATTTACATCACAGAACAATTCCAGTGTTTATTATTGTGAATTCTTAGAACAGTAACCACATTTAGAGAGTGTTCTGAGCACTTTTAACTTATATACTTTAGTATTCTAAGGAGTTTCTTTTGAAACGCCATCAGAATGACGGGAATAGGAAATATAAACAGTAAACTCGGCATTTGAGACCTGTTTCAACCTATGTTCACTGTATTTTTATTCCCCGGTTTGTAATAAGGTTCTTTTGACTTGTTATTCAAGTGTTCCATTTACATCACAGAAACATTCCAATGTTTATGATTGTGAATTCTTTGAACAGTAACCACATTTAGAGAATGTTCTGAGCTATTTTAACTTATATACTTTAGTATTCTAAGGAGTTTCTTTTAAAACGCCATCAGAATGACGGGAATAGGAAATGTAAACAGTAAACTCGGCATTTGAGACCTGTTTCAACCTATGTTCACTGTATTTTTATTCCCCGGTTTGTAATAAGGTACTTTTGACTTGTTATTCAAGTGTTCCATTTACATCACAGAACAATTCCAGTGTTTATTATTGTGAATTCTTAGAACAGTAACCACATTTAGAGAGTGTTCTGAGCACTTTTATCTTATATACTTTAGTATTCTAAGGAGTTTCTTTTGAAACGCCATCAGAATGACGGGAATAGGAAATATAAACAGAAAACTCGGCATTTGAGACCTGTTTCAACCTATGTTCACTGTATTTTTATTCCCCGGTTTGTAATAAGGTTCTTTTGACTTGTTATTCAAGTGTTCCATTTACATCACAGAAACATTCCAATGTTTATGATTGTGAATTCTTAGAACAGTAACCACATTTAGAGAGTGTTCTGAGCTCTTTTAACTTATATACTTTAGTATTCTAAGGAGATTCTTTTAAAATGCCATCAGAATGACGGGAATTGGAAATGTAAACAGTAAACTCGCCATTTGAGACCTGTTTCAACCTATGTTCACTGTATTTTTATTCCCCGGTTTGTAATAAGGTTCTTTTGACTTGTTATTCAAGTGTTCCATTTACATCACAGAAACTTTCCAATGTTTATGATTGTGAATTCTTAGAACAGTAACCACAGTTAGAGAGTGTTCTGTGCTCTTTTAACTTATATACTTTAGTATTCTAAGGAGTTTCTTTTAAAACGCCATCAGAATGACGGGAATAGGAAATATAAATAGTCAACTCGGCATTTGAGACCTGTTTCAACCTATGTTCACTGTATTTTTATTCCCCGGTTTGTAATAAGGTTCTTTTGACTTGTTATTCAAGTTTTCCATTTACGTCACAGAACAATTCCAGTGTGTATTATTGTGAATTCTTAGAACGGTAACCGCATTTACACAGTGTTCTGAGCTCTTTTAACTCATATTCTTTGGTATTCTAAGGAGTTTCTTTAAAAACACCATCAGAATGACGGGAATAGGAAAAGTAAACAGTGAACTCGGCATTTCAGAGTATTCTGAACGTTTGTTCAGTGTATTTTTGTTCCCCGTTGTGTAATAAGGTTCTTTTGACTTGTTATTCAAGTGTTCCATTTACATCACAGAACAATTCCAGTGTTTATTATTGTGAACTCTTAGAACGGTAACCACAGTTAGAGAGTGTTCTGAGCTCTTTTAACTTATATACTTTAGTATTCTAAGGAGATTCTTTTAAAACGCCATCAGAATGACGGGAATAGGAAATGGAAACAGTAAACTCGGCATTTGAGACCTGTTTCAACCTATGTTCACTGTATTTTTATTCCCCGGTTTGTAATAAGGTTCTTTTGACTTGTTATTCAAGTGTTCCATTTACATCACAGAACAATTCCAGTGTTTA
Organism: Myotis nattereri; assembly: GCF_964212035.1. Classification (NCBI taxonomy): domain Eukaryota; kingdom Metazoa; phylum Chordata; class Mammalia; order Chiroptera; family Vespertilionidae; genus Myotis; species Myotis nattereri. The sequence continues at coordinate 35,722,560 of NC_138090.1, forward strand.
TTATTGTGAATTCTTAGAACAGTAACCACATTTAGAGAGTGTTCTGAGCACTTTTAACTTATATACTTTAGTATTCTAAGGAGTTTCTTTTAAAACGCCATCAGAATGACGGGAATAGGAAATGTAAACAGTAAACTCGGTATTTGAGACCTGTTTCAACCTATGTTCACTGTATTTTTATTCCCCGGTTTGTAATAAGGTTCTTTTGACTTGTTATTCAAGTGTTCCATTTACATCACAGAACAATTCCAGTGTTTATTATTGTGAATTCTTAGAACAGTAACCACATTTAGAGAGTGTTCTGAGCACTTTTATCTTATATACTTTAGTATTCTAAGGAGTTTCTTTGAAACGCCATCAGAATGACGGGAATAGGAAATATAAACAGTAAACTCGGTATTTGAGACCTGTTTCAACCTATGTTCACTGTATTTTTATTCCCCGGTTTGTAATAAGGTTCTTTTGACTTGTTATTCAAGTGTTCCATTTACATCACAGAAACATTCCAATGTTTATGATTGTGAATTCTTAGAACAGTAACCACATTTAGAGAGTGTTCTGAGCTCTTTTAACTTATATACTTTAGTATTCTAAGGAGTTTCTTTTAAAACGCCATCAGAATGACGGGAATAGGAAATGTAAACAGTAAACTCGGCATTTGAGACCTGTTTCAACCTATGTTCACTGTATTTTTATTCCCCGGTTTGTAATAAGGTTCTTTTGACTTGTTATTCAAGTGTTCCATTTACATCACAGAACAATTCCAGTGTGTATTATTGTGAATTCTTAGAACAGTAACCACATTTAGAGAGTGTTCTGAGCTCTTTTAACTTATATACTTTAGTATTCTAAGGAGTTTCTTTTAAAACGCCATCAGAATGACGGGAATAGGAAATGTAAACAGTAAACTTGGCATTTGAGACCTCTTTCAACCTATGTTCACTGTATTTTTATTCCCCGGTTTGTAATAAGGTACTTTTGACTTGTTATTCAAGTGTTCCATTTACATCACAGAACAATTCCAGTGTTTATTATTGTGAATTCTTAGAACAGTAACCACATTTAGAGAGTGTTCTGAGCTCTTTTAACTTATATACTTTAGTATTCTAAGGAGTTTCTTTTGAAACGCCATCAGAATGACGGGAATAGGAAATATAAACAGTAAACTCGGCATTTGAGACCTGTTTCAACCTATGTTCACTGTATTTTTATTCCCCGGTTTGTAATAAGGTTCTTTTGACTTGTTATTCAAGTGTTCAATTTACATCACAGAAATATTCCAATGTTTATGATTGTGAATTCTTAGAACAGTAACCACATTTAGAGAGTGTTCTGAGCTCTTTTAACTTATATACTTTAGTATTCTAAGGAGTTTCTTTTAAAACGCCATCAGAATGACGGGAATAGGAAATGTAAACAGTAAACTCGGCATTTGAGACCTCTTTCAACCTATGTTCACTGTATTTTTATTCCCCGGTTTGTAATAAGGTACTTTTGACTTGTTATTCAAGTGTTCCATTTACATCACAGAACAATTCCAGTGTTTATTATTGTGAATTCTTAGAACAGTAACCACATTTAGAGAGTGTTCTGAGCACTTTTATCTTATATACTTTAGTATTCTAAGGAGTTTCTTTTGAAACGCCATCAGAATGACGGGAATAGGAAATATAAACAGAAAACTCGGCATTTGAGACCTGTTTCAACCTATGTTCACTGTATTTTTATTCCCCGGTTTGTAATAAGGTTCTTTTGACTTGTTATTCAAGTGTTCCATTTACATCACAGAAACATTCCAATGTTTATGATTGTGAATTCTTAGAACAGTAACCACATTTAGAGAGTGTTCTGAGCTCTTTTAACTTATATACTTTAGTATTCTAAGGAGATTCTTTTAAAACGCCATCAGAATGACGGGAATAGGAAATGTAAACAGTAAACTCGGCATTTGAGACCTGTTTCAACCTATGTTCACTGTATTTTTATTCCCCGGTTTGTAATAAGGTTCTTTTGACTTGTTATTCAAGTGTTCCATTTACATCACAGAAACATTCCAATGTTTATGATTGTGAATTCTTAGAACAGTAACCACAGTTAGAAAGTGTTCTGTGCTCTTTTAACTTATATACTTTAGTATTCTAAGAAGTTTCTGTAAAAACACCATCAGAGTGACGGGAATAGGAAATGTTAACAGTAAACTCGGCAATTGAGACTTGTTTCAACATATGTTCACTGTATTTTTATTCCCCGGTTTGTAATAAGGTTCTTTTGACTTGTTATTCAAGTGTTCCATTTACATCACAGAACAATTCCAGTGTTTATTATTGTGAATTCTTAGAACAGTAACCACATTTAGAGAGTGTTCTGAGCACTTTTAACTTATATACTTTAGTATTCTAAGGAGTTTCTTTTGAAACGCCATCAGAATGACGGGAATAGGAAATATAAACAGTAAACTCGGCATTTGAGACCTGTTTCAACCTATGTTCACTGTATTTTTATTCCCCAGTTTGTAATAAGGTTCTTTTGACTTGTTATTCAAGTGTTCCATTTACATCACAGAAACATTCCAATGTTTATGATTGTGAATTCTTAGAACAGTAACCACAGTTAGAGAGTGTTCTGAGCTCTTTTAACTTATATACTTTAGTATTCTAAGGAGATTCTTTTAAAACGCCATCAGAATGACGGGAATAGGAAATGTAAACAGTAAACTCGGCATTTGAGACCTGTTTCAACCTATGTTCACTGTATTTTTATTCCCCGGTTTGTAATAAGGTTCTTTTGACTTATTATTCAAGTGTTCCATTTACATCACAGAAACATTCCAATGTTTATGATTGTGAATTCTTAGAACAGTAACCACAGTTAGAAAGTGTTGTGTGCTCTTTTAACTTATATACTTTAGTATTCTAAGAAGTTTCTTTAAAGACACCATCAGAGTGACGGGAATAGGAAATGTTTACAGTAAACTCGGCATTTGAGACTTGTTTCAACCTATGTTCACTGTATTTTTATTCCCCGGTTTGTAATAAGGTTCTTTTGACTTGTTATTCAAGTGTTCCATTTACATCACAGAACAATTCCAGTGTTTATTATTGTGAATTCTTAGAACAGTAACCACATTTAGAGAGTGTTCTGAGCACTTTTATCTTATATACTTTAGTATTCTAAGGAGTTTCTTTGAAACGCCATCAGAATGACGGGAATAGGAAATATAACCAGTAAACTCGGTATTTGAGACCTGTTTCAACCTATGTTCACTGTATTTTTATTCCCCGGTTTGTAATAAGGTTCTTTTGACTTGTTATTCAAGTGTTCCATTTACATCACAGAAACATTCCAATGTTTATGATTGTGAATTCTTAGAACAGTAACAGCATTTACACAGTGTTCTGAGCTCTTTTAACTCATATTCTTTGGTATTCTAAGGAGTTTCTTTAAAAACACCATCAGAATGACGGGAATAGGAAATGTAAACAGTGAACTCGGCATTTCAGAGTATTCTGAACGTTTGTTCAGTGTATTTTTGTTCCCCGTTGTGTAATAAGGTTCTTTTGACTTGTTATTCAAGTGTTCCATTTACATCACAGAACAATTCCAGTGTTTATTATTGTGAATTCTTAGAACAGTAACCACATTTAGAGAGTGTTCTGAGCACTTTTAACTTATATACTTTAGTATTCTAAGGAGTTTCTTTTGAAACGCCATCAGAATGACGGGAATAGGAAATATAAACAGTAAACTCGGCATTTGAGACCTGTTTCAACCTATGTTCACTGTATTTTTATTCCCCGGTTTGTAATAAGGTTCTTTTGACTTGTTATTCAAGTGTTCAATTTACATCACAGAAATATTCCAATGTTTATGATTGTGAATTCTTAGAACAGTAACCACATTTAGAGAGTGTTCTGAGCTCTTTTAACTTATATACTTTAGTATTCTAAGGAGTTTCTTTTAAAACGCCATCAGAATGACGGGAATAGGAAATGTAAACAGTAAACTCGGCATTTGAGACCTCTTTCAACCTATGTTCACTGTATTTTTATTCCCCGGTTTGTAATAAGGTACTTTTGACTTGTTATTCAAGTGTTCCATTTACATCACAGAACAATTCCAGTGTTTATTATTGTGAATTCTTAGAACAGTAACCACATTTAGAGAGTGTTCTGAGCACTTTTATCTTATATACTTTAGTATTCTAAGGAGTTTCTTTTGAAACGCCATCAGAATGACGGGAATAGGAAATATAAACAGAAAACTCGGCATTTGAGACCTGTTTCAACCTATGTTCACTGTATTTTTATTCCCCGGTTTGTAATAAGGTTCTTTTGACTTGTTATTCAAGTGTTCGATTTACATCACAGAAACATTCCAATGTTTATGATTGTGAATTCTTAGAACAGTAACCACATTTAGAGAGTGTTCTGAGCTCTTTTAACTTATATACTTTAGTATTCTAAGGAGATTCTTTTAAAACGCCATCAGAATGACGGGAATAGGAAATGTAAACAGTAAACTCGGCATTTGAGACCTGTTTCAACCTATGTTCACTGTATTTTTATTCCCCGGTTTGTAATAAGGTTCTTTTGACTTGTTATTCAAGTGTTCCATTTACATCACAGAAACATTCCAATGTTTATGATTGTGAATTCTTAGAACAGTAACCACAGTTAGAAAGTGTTCTGTGCTCTTTTAACTTATATACTTTAGTATTCTAAGAAGTTTCTGTAAAAACACCATCAGAGTGACGGGAATAGGAAATGTTAACAGTAAACTCGGCAATTGAGACTTGTTTCAACATATGTTCACTGTATTTTTATTCCCCGGTTTGTAATAAGGTTCTTTTGACTTGTTATTCAAGTGTTCCATTTACATCACAGAACAATTCCAGTGTTTATTATTGTGAATTCTTAGAACAGTAACCACATTTAGAGAGTGTTCTGAGCACTTTTAACTTATATACTTTAGTATTCTAAGGAGTTTCTTTTGAAACGCCATCAGAATGACGGGAATAGGAAATATAAACAGTAAACTCGGCATTTGAGACCTGTTTCAACCTATGTTCACTGTATTTTTATTCCCCAGTTTGTAATAAGGTTCTTTTGACTTGTTATTCAAGTGTTCCATTTACATCACAGAAACATTCCAATGTTTATGATTGTGAATTCTTAGAACAGTAACCACAGTTAGAGAGTGTTCTGAGCTCTTTTAACTTATATACTTTAGTATTCTAAGGAGATTCTTTTAAAACGCCATCAGAATGACGGGAATAGGAAATGTAAACAGTAAACTCGGCATTTGAGACCTGTTTCAACCTATGTTCACTGTATTTTTATTCCCCGGTTTGTAATAAGGTTCTTTTGACTTGTTATTCAAGTGTTCCATTTACATCACAGAAACATTCCAATGTTTATGATTGTGAATTCTTAGAACAGTAACCACAGTTAGAAAGTGTTGTGTGCTCTTTTAACTTATATACTTTAGTATTCTAAGAAGTTTCTTTAAAAACACCATCAGAGTGACGGGAATAGGAAATGTTTACAGTAAACTCGGCATTTGAGACTTGTTTCAACCTATGTTCACTGTATTTTTATTCCCCGGTTTGTAATAAGGTTCTTTTGACTTGTTATTCAAGTGTTCCATTTACATCACAGAACAATTCCAGTGTTTATTATTGTGAATTCTTAGAACAGTAACCACATTTAGAGAGTGTTCTGAGCACTTTTATCTTATATACTTTAGTATTCTAAGGAGTTTCTTTGAAACGCCATCAGAATGACGGGAATAGGAAATATAACCAGTAAACTCGGTATTTGAGACCTGTTTCAACCTATGTTCACTGTATTTTTATTCCCCGGTTTGTAATAAGGTTCTTTTGACTTGTTATTCAAGTGTTCCATTTACATCACAGAAACATTCCAATGTTTATGATTGTGAATTCTTAGAACAGTAACAGCATTTACACAGTGTTCTGAGCTCTTTTAACTCATATTCTTTGGTATTCTAAGGAGTTTCTTTAAAAACACCATCAGAATGACGGGAATCGGAAATGTAAACAGTGAACTCTGCATTTCAGAGTAATCTGAACGTTTGTTCAGTGTATTTTTGTTCCCCGTTGTTTAATAAGGTTCTTTTGACTTGTTATTCAAGTGTTCCATTTACATCACAGAACAATTCCAGTGTTTATTATTGTGAACTCTTAGAACGGTAACCACATTTACAGAGTGTTCTGAGCTCTTTTAACTTATATTCTTCAGTATTCTAAGGAGTTTCTTTAAAAACGCCATCAGAATGACGGGAATTGGAAATGTAAACAGTAAACTCGGCATTTTAGACCTGTTTGAACTTATTTTCACTGTATTTTTATTCCCCGGTTTGTAATAAGGTTCTTTTGACTTGTTATTCAAGTGTTCCATTTACATCACAGAAACATTCCAATGTTTATGATTGTGAATTCTTAGAACAGTAACCACATTTAGAGAGTGTTCTGAGCTCTTTTAACTTATATACTTTAGTATCCTAAGGAGTTTCTTTTAAAACGCCATCAGAATGACGGGAATAGGAAATGTAAACAGTAAACTCGGCATTTGAGACCTGTTTCAACCTATGTTCACTGTATTTTTATTCCCCGGTTTGTAATAAGGTTCTTTTGACTTGTTATTCAAGTGTTCCATTTACATCACAGAACAATTCCAGTGTGTATTATTGTGAATTCTTAGAACAGTAACCGCATTTACACAGTGTTATGAGCTCTTTTAACTCATATTCTTTGGTATTCTAAGGAGTTTCTTTAAAAACACCATCAGAATGACGGGAATAGGAAATGTAAACAGTGAACTCGGCATTTCAGAGTATTCTGAACGTTTGTTCAGTGTATTTTTGTTCCCCGTTGTGTAATAAGGTTCTTTTGACTTGTTATTCAAGTGTTCCATTTACATCACAGAACAATTCCAGTGTTTATTATTGTGAATTCTTAGAACAGTAACCACATTTAGAGAGTGTTCTGAGCTCTTTTAACTTATATACTTTAGTATTCTAAGGAGTTTCTTTTAAAACGCCATCAGAATGACGGGAATAGGAAATGTAAACAGTAAACTCGGCATTTGAGACTTGTTTCAACCTATGTTCACTGTATTTTTATTCCCCGGTTTGTAATAAGGTACTTTTGACTTGTTATTCAAGTGTTCCATTTACATCACAGAACAATTCCAGTGTTTATTATTGTGAATTCTTAGAACAGTAACCACATTTAGAGAGTGTTCTGAGCACTTTTATCTTATATACTTTAGTATTCTAAGGAGTTTCTTTTGAAACGCCATCAGAATGACGGGAATAGGAAATATAAACAGAAAACTCGGCATTTGAGACCTGTTTCAACCTATGTTCACTGTATTTTTATTCCCCGGTTTGTAATAAGGTTCTTTTGACTTGTTATTCAAGTGTTCAATTTACATCACAGAAACATTCCAATGTTTATGATTGTGAATTCTTAGAACAGTAACCACATTTAGAGAGTGTTCTGAGCTCTTTTAACTTATATACTTTAGTATTCTAAGGAGTTTCTTTTAAAACGCCATCAGAATGACGGGAATAGGAAATGTAAACAGTAAACTCGGCATTTGAGACTTGTTTCAACCTATGTTCACTGTATTTTTATTCCCCGGTTTGTAATAAGGTACTTTTGACTTGTTATTCAAGTGTTCCATTTACATCACAGAACAATTCCAATGTTTATTATTGTGAATTCTTAGAACAGTAACCACATTTAGAGAGTGTTCTGAGCACTTTTATCTTATATACTTTAGTATTCTAAGGAGTTTCTTTTGAAACGCCATCAGAATGACGGGAATAGGAAATATAAACAGAAAACTCGGCATTTGAGACCTGTTTCAACCTATGTTCACTGTATTTTTATTCCCCGGTTTGTAATAAGGTTCTTTTGACTTGTTATTCAAGTGTTCCATTTACATCACAGAAACATTCCAATGTTTATGATTGTGAATTCTTAGAACAGTAACCACATTTAGAGAGTGTTCTGAGCTCTTTTAACTTATATACTTTAGTGTTCTAAGGAGATTCTTTTAAAACGCCATCAGAATGACGGGAATAGGAAATGTAAACAGTAAACTCGGCATTTGAGACCTGTTTCAACCTATGTTCACTGTATTTTTATTCCCCGGTTTGTAATAAGGTTCTTTTGACTTGTTATTCAAGTGTTCCATTTACATCACAGAAACATTCCAATGTTTATGATTGTGAATTCTTAGAACAGTAACCACAGTTAGAAAGTGTTCTGTGCTCTTTTAACTTATATACTTTAGTATTCTAAGAAGTTTCTGTAAAAACACCATCAGAGTGACGGGAATAGGAAATGTTAACAGTAAACTCGGCATTTGAGACTTGTTTCAACCTATGTTCACTGTATTTTTATTCCCCGGTTTGTAATAAGGTTCTTTTGACTTGTTATTCAAGTGTTCCATTTACATCACAGAACAATTCCAGTGTTTATTATTGTGAATTCTTAGAACAGTAACCACATTTAGAGAGTGTTCTGAGCACTTTTAACTTATATACTTTAGTATTTTAAGGAGTTTCTTTTGAAACGCCATCAGAATGACGGGAATAGGAAATATAAACAGTAAACTCGGCATTTGAGACCTGTTTCAACCTATGTTCACTGTATTTTTATTCCCCGGTTTGTAATAAGGTTCTTTTGACTTGTTATTCAAGTGTTCCATTTACATCACAGAAACATTCCAATGTTTATGATTGTGAATTCTTAGAACAGTAACCACAGTTAGAGAGTGTTCTGAGCTCTTTTAACTTATATACTTTAGTATTCTAAGGAGTTTCTTTTAAAACGCCATCAGAATGACGGGAATAGGAAATGTAAACAGTAAACTCGGCATTTGAGACCTGTTTCAACCTATGTTCACTGTATTTTTATTCCCCGGTTTGTAATAAGGTTCTTTTGACTTGTTATTCAAGTGTTCCATTTACATCACAGAAACATTCCAATGTTAATGATTGTGAATTCTTAGAACAGTAACCACATTTAGAGAGTGTTCTGAGCTCTTTTAACTTATATAATTTAGTATTCTAAGGAGTTTCTTTTAAAACGCCATCAGAATGACGGGAATAGGAAATGTAAACAGTAAACTCGGCATTTGAGACCTGTTTCAACCTATGTTCACTGTATTTTTATTCCCCGGTTTGTAATAAGGTTCTTTTGACTTGTTATTCAAGTGTTCCATTTACATCACAGAAACATTCCAATGTTTATGATTGTGAATTCTTAGAACAGTAACCACAGTTAGAAAGTGTTGTGTGCTCTTTTAACTTATATACTTTAGTATTCTAAGAAGTTTCTTTAAAAACACCATCAGAGTGACGGGAATAGGAAATGTTTACAGTAAACTCGGCATTTGAGACTTGTTTCAACCTATGTTCACTGTATTTTTATTCCCCGGTTTGTAATAAGGTTCTTTTGACTTGTTATTCAAGTGTTCCATTTACATCACAGAACAATTCCAGTGTTTATTATTGTGAATTCTTAGAACAGTAACCACATTTAGAGAGTGTTCTGAGCACTTTTATCTTATATACTTTAGTATTCTAAGGAGTTTCTTTGAAACGCCATCAGAATGACGGGAATAGGAAATATAACCAGTAAACTCGGTATTTGAGACCTGTTTCAACCTATGTTCACTGTATTTTTATTCCCCGGTTTGTAATAAGGTTCTTTTGACTTGTTATTCAAGTGTTCCATTTACATCACAGAAACATTCCAATGTTTATGATTGTGAATTCTTAGAACAGTAACAGCATTTACACAGTGTTCTGAGCTCTTTTAACTCATATTCTTTGGTATTCTAAGGAGTTTCTTTAAAAACACCATCAGAATGACGGGAATCGGAAATGTAAACAGTGAACTCTGCATTTCAGAGTAATCTGAACGTTTGTTCAGTGTATTTTTGTTCCCCGTTGTTTAATAAGGTTCTTTTGACTTGTTATTCAAGTGTTCCATTTACATCACAGAACAATTCCAGTGTTTATTATTGTGAACTCTTAGAACGGTAACCACATTTACAGAGTGTTCTGAGCTCTTTTAACTTATATTCTTCAGTATTCTAAGGAGTTTCTTTAAAAACGCCATCAGAATGACGGGAATTGGAAATGTAAACAGTAAACTCGGCATTTTAGACCTGTTTGAACTTATTTTCACTGTATTTTTATTCCCCGGTTTGTAATAAGGTTCTTTTGACTTGTTATTCAAGTGTTCCATTTACATCACAGAAACATTCCAATGTTTATGATTGTGAATTCTTAGAACAGTAACCACATTTAGAGAGTGTTCTGAGCTCTTTTAACTTATATACTTTAGTATCCTAAGGAGTTTCTTTTAAAACGCCATCAGAATGACGGGAATAGGAAATGTAAACAGTAAACTCGGCATTTGAGACCTGTTTCAACCTATGTTCACTGTATTTTTATTCCCCGGTTTGTAATAAGGTTCTTTTGACTTGTTATTCAAGTGTTCCATTTACATCACAGAACAATTCCAGTGTGTATTATTGTGAATTCTTAGAACAGTAACCGCATTTACACAGTGTTATGAGCTCTTTTAACTCATATTCTTTGGTATTCTAAGGAGTTTCTTTAAAAACACCATCAGAATGACGGGAATAGGAAATGTAAACAGTGAACTCGGCATTTCAGAGTATTCTGAACGTTTGTTCAGTGTATTTTTGTTCCCCGTTGTGTAATAAGGTTCTTTTGACTTGTTATTCAAGTGTTCCATTTACATCACAGAACAATTCCAGTGTTTATTATTGTGAATTCTTAGAACAGTAACCACATTTAGAGAGTGTTCTGAGCTCTTTTAACTTATATACTTTAGTATTCTAAGGAGTTTCTTTTAAAACGCCATCAGAATGACGGGAATAGGAAATGTAAACAGTAAACTCGGCATTTGAGACTTGTTTCAACCTATGTTCACTGTATTTTTATTCCCCGGTTTGTAATAAGGTACTTTTGACTTGTTATTCAAGTGTTCCATTTACATCACAGAACAATTCCAGTGTTTATTATTGTGAATTCTTAGAACAGTAACCACATTTAGAGAGTGTTCTGAGCACTTTTATCTTATATACTTTAGTATTCTAAGGAGTTTCTTTTGAAACGCCATCAGAATGACGGGAATAGGAAATATAAACAGAAAACTCGGCATTTGAGACCTGTTTCAACCTATGTTCACTGTATTTTTATTCCCCGGTTTGTAATAAGGTTCTTTTGACTTGTTATTCAAGTGTTCAATTTACATCACAGAAACATTCCAATGTTTATGATTGTGAATTCTTAGAACAGTAACCACATTTAGAGAGTGTTCTGAGCTCTTTTAACTTATATACTTTAGTATTCTAAGGAGTTTCTTTTAAAACGCCATCAGAATGACGGGAATAGGAAATGTAAACAGTAAACTCGGCATTTGAGACTTGTTTCAACCTATGTTCACTGTATTTTTATTCCCCGGTTTGTAATAAGGTACTTTTGACTTGTTATTCAAGTGTTCCATTTACATCACAGAACAATTCCAATGTTTATTATTGTGAATTCTTAGAACAGTAACCACATTTAGAGAGTGTTCTGAGCACTTTTATCTTATATACTTTAGTATTCTAAGGAGTTTCTTTTGAAACGCCATCAGAATGACGGGAATAGGAAATATAAACAGAAAACTCGGCATTTGAGACCTGTTTCAACCTATGTTCACTGTATTTTTATTCCCCGGTTTGTAATAAGGTTCTTTTGACTTGTTATTCAAGTGTTCCATTTACATCACAGAAACATTCCAATGTTTATGATTGTGAATTCTTAGAACAGTAACCACATTTAGAGAGTGTTCTGAGCTCTTTTAACTTATATACTTTAGTGTTCTAAGGAGATTCTTTTAAAACGCCATCAGAATGACGGGAATAGGAAATGTAAACAGTAAACTCGGCATTTGAGACCTGTTTCAACCTATGTTCACTGTATTTTTATTCCCCGGTTTGTAATAAGGTTCTTTTGACTTGTTATTCAAGTGTTCCATTTACATCACAGAAACATTCCAATGTTTATGATTGTGAATTCTTAGAACAGTAACCACAGTTAGAAAGTGTTCTGTGCTCTTTTAACTTATATACTTTAGTATTCTAAGAAGTTTCTGTAAAAACACCATCAGAGTGACGGGAATAGGAAATGTTAACAGTAAACTCGGCATTTGAGACTTGTTTCAACCTATGTTCACTGTATTTTTATTCCCCGGTTTGTAATAAGGTTCTTTTGACTTGTTATTCAAGTGTTCCATTTACATCACAGAACAATTCCAGTGTTTATTATTGTGAATTCTTAGAACAGTAACCACATTTAGAGAGTGTTCTGAGCACTTTTAACTTATATACTTTAGTATTTTAAGGAGTTTCTTTTGAAACGCCATCAGAATGACGGGAATAGGAAATATAAACAGTAAACTCGGCATTTGAGACCTGTTTCAACCTATGTTCACTGTATTTTTATTCCCCGGTTTGTAATAAGGTTCTTTTGACTTGTTATTCAAGTGTTCCATTTACATCACAGAAACATTCCAATGTTTATGATTGTGAATTCTTAGAACAGTAACCACAGTTAGAGAGTGTTCTGAGCTCTTTTAACTTATATACTTTAGTATTCTAAGGAGTTTCTTTTAAAACGCCATCAGAATGACGGGAATAGGAAATGTAAACAGTAAACTCGGCATTTGAGACCTGTTTCAACCTATGTTCACTGTATTTTTATTCCCCGGTTTGTAATAAGGTTCTTTTGACTTGTTATTCAAGTGTTCCATTTACATCACAGAAACATTCCAATGTTAATGATTGTGAATTCTTAGAACAGTAACCACATTTAGAGAGTGTTCTGAGCTCTTTTAACTTATATAATTTAGTATTCTAAGGAGTTTCTTTTAAAACGCCATCAGAATGACGGGAATAGGAAATGTAAACAGTAAACTCGGCATTTGAGACATGTTTCAACCTATGTTCACTTTATTTTTATTCCCCGGTTTGTAATAAGGTTCTTTTGACTTGTTATTCAAGTGTTCCATTTACATCACAGAAACATTCCAATGTTTATGATTGTGAATTCTTAGAACAGTAACCACATTTAGAGAGTGTTCTGAGCTCTTTTAACTTATATACTTTAGTATTCTAAGGAGATTCTTTTAAAACGCCATCAGAATGACGGGAATAGGAAATGTAAACAGTAAACTCGGCATTTGAGACCTGTTTCAACCTATGTTCACTGTATTTTTATTCCCCAGTTTGTAATAAGGTTCTTTTGACTTGTTATTCAAGTGTTCCATTTACATCACAGAAACATTCCAATGTTTATGATTGTGAATTCTTAGAACAGTAACCACAGTTAGAGAGTGTTCTGAGCTCTTTTAACTTATATACTTTAGTATTCTAAGGAGATTCTTTTAAAACGCCATCAGAATGACGGGAATAGGAAATGTAAACAGTAAACTCGGCATTTGAGACCTGTTTCAACCTATGTTCACTGTATTTTTATTCCCCGGTTTGTAATAAGGTTCTTTTGACTTGTTATTCAAGTGTTCCATTTACATCACAGAAACATTCCAATGTTTATGATTGTGAATTCTTAGAACAGTAACAGCATTTACACAGTGTTCTGAGCTCTTTTAACTCATATTCTTTGGTATTCTAAGGAGTTTCTTTAAAAACACCATCAGAATGACGGGAATCGGAAATGTAAACAGTGAACTCTGCATTTCAGAGTAATCTGAACGTTTGTTCAGTGTATTTTTGTTCCCCGTTGTTTAATAAGGTTCTTTTGACTTGTTATTCAAGTGTTCCATTTACATCACAGAACAATTCCAGTGTTTATTATTGTGAACTCTTAGAACGGTAACCACATTTACAGAGTGTTCTGAGCTCTTTTAACTTATATTCTTCAGTATTCTAAGGAGTTTCTTTAAAAACGCCATCAGAATGACGGGAATTGGAAATGTAAACAGTAAACTCGGCATTTTAGACCTGTTTGAACTTATTTTCACTGTATTTTTATTCCCCGGTTTGTAATAAGGTTCTTTTGACTTGTTATTCAAGTGTTCCATTTACATCACAGAAACATTCCAATGTTTATGATTGTGAATTCTTAGAACAGTAACCACATTTAGAGAGTGTTCTGAGCTCTTTTAACTTATATACTTTAGTATTCTAAGGAGTTTCTTTTAAAACGCCATCAGAATGACGGGAATAGGAAATGTAAACAGTAAACTCGGCATTTGAGACCTGTTTCAACCTATGTTCACTGTATTTTTATTCCCCGGTTTGTAATAAGGTTCTTTTGACTTGTTATTCAAGTGTTCCATTTACATCACAGAACAATTCCAGTGTGTATTATTGTGAATTCTTAGAACAGTAACCGCATTTACACAGTGTTATGAGCTCTTTTAACTCATATTCTTTGGTATTCTAAGGAGTTTCTTTAAAAACACCATCAGAATGACGGGAATAGGAAATGTAAACAGTGAACTCGGCATTTCAGAGTATTCTGAACGTTTGTTCAGTGTATTTTTGTTCCCCGTTGTGTAATAAGGTTCTTTTGACTTGTTATTCAAGTGTTCCATTTACATCACAGAACAATTCCAGTGTTTATTATTGTGAATTCTTAGAACAGTAACCACATTTAGAGAGTGTTCTGAGCACTTTTAACTTATATACTTTAGTATTCTAAGGAGTTTCTTTTGAAACGCCATCAGAATGACGGGAATAGGAAATATAAACAGTAAACTCGGCATTTGAGACCTGTTTCAACCTATGTTCACTGTATTTTTATTCCCCGGTTTGTAATAAGGTTCTTTTGACTTGTTATTCAAGTGTTCAATTTACATCACAGAAACATTCCAATGTTTATGATTGTGAATTCTTAGAACAGTAACCACATTTAGAGAGTGTTCTGAGCTCTTTTAACTTATATACTTTAGTATTCTAAGGAGTTTCTTTTAAAACGCCATCAGAATGACGGGAATAGGAAATGTAAACAGTAAACTCGGCATTTGAGACTTGTTTCAACCTATGTTCACTGTATTTTTATTCCCCGGTTTGTAATAAGGTACTTTTGACTTGTTATTCAAGTGTTCCATTTACATCACAGAACAATTCCAGTGTTTATTATTGTGAATTCTTAGAACAGTAACCACATTTAGAGAGTGTTCTGAGCACTTTTATCTTATATACTTTAGTATTCTAAGGAGTTTCTTTTGAAACGCCATCAGAATGACGGGAATAGGAAATATAAACAGAAAACTCGGCATTTGAGACCTGTTTCAACCTATGTTCACTGTATTTTTATTCCCCGGTTTGTAATAAGGTTCTTTTGACTTGTTATTCAAGTGTTCCATTTACATCACAGAAACATTCCAATGTTTATGATTGTGAATTCTTAGAACAGTAACCACATTTAGAGAGTGTTCTGAGCTCTTTTAACTTATATACTTTAGTATTCTAAGGAGATTCTTTTAAAACGCCATCAGAATGACGGGAATAGGAAATGTAAACAGTAAACTCGGCATTTGAGACCTGTTTCAACCTATGTTCACTGTATTTTTATTCCCCGGTTTGTAATAAGGTACTTTTGACTTGTTATTCAAGTGTTCCATTTACATCACAGAACAATTCCAGTGTTTATTATTGTGAATTCTTAGAACAGTAACCACATTTAGAGAGTGTTCTGAGCACTTTTATCTTATATACTTTAGTATTCTAAGGAGTTTCTTTTGAAACGCCATCAGAATGACGGGAATAGGAAATATAAACAGAAAACTCGGCATTTGAGACCTGTTTCAACCTATGTTCACTGTATTTTTATTCCCCGGTTTGTAATAAGGTTCTTTTGACTTGTTATTCAAGTGTTCCATTTACATCACAGAAACATTCCAATGTTTATGATTGTGAATTCTTAGAACAGTAACCACAGTTAGAAAGTGTTCTGTGCTCTTTTAACTTATATACTTTAGTATTCTAAGAAGTTTCTGTAAAAACACCATCAGAGTGACGGGAATAGGAAATGTTAACAGTAAACTCGGCATTTGAGACTTGTTTCAACCTATGTTCACTGTATTTTTATTCCCCGGTTTGTAATAAGGTTCTTTTGACTTGTTATTCAAGTGTTCCATTTACATCACAGAACAATTCCAGTGTTTATTATTGTGAATTCTTAGAACAGTAACCACATTTAGAGAGTGTTCTGAGCACTTTTAACTTATATACTTTAGTATTTTAAGGAGTTTCTTTTGAAACGCCATCAGAATGACGGGAATAGGAAATATAAACAGTAAACTCGGCATTTGAGACCTGTTTCAACCTATGTTCACTGTATTTTTATTCCCCGGTTTGTAATAAGGTTCTTTTGACTTGTTATTCAAGTGTTCCATTTACATCACAGAAACATTCCAATGTTTATGATTGTGAATTCTTAGAACAGTAACCACAGTTAGAGAGTGTTCTGAGCTCTTTTAACTTATATACTTTAGTATTCTAAGGAGTTTCTTTTAAAACGCCATCAGAATGACGGGAATAGGAAATGTAAACAGTAAACTCGGCATTTGAGACCTGTTTCAACCTATGTTCACTGTATTTTTATTCCCCGGTTTGTAATAAGGTTCTTTTGACTTGTTATTCAAGTGTTCCATTTACATCACAGAAACATTCCAATGTTAATGATTGTGAATTCTTAGAACAGTAACCACATTTAGAGAGTGTTCTGAGCTCTTTTAACTTATATAATTTAGTATTCTAAGGAGTTTCTTTTAAAACGCCATCAGAATGACGGGAATAGGAAATGTAAACAGTAAACTCGGCATTTGAGACATGTTTCAACCTATGTTCACTTTATTTTTATTCCCCGGTTTGTAATAAGGTTCTTTTGACTTGTTATTCAAGTGTTACATTTACATCACAGAAACATTCCAATGTTTATGATTGTGAATTCTTAGAACAGTAACCACATTTAGAGAGTGTTCTGAGCTCTTTTAACTTATATACTTTAGTATCCTAAGGAGTTTCTTTTAAAACGCCATCAGAATGACGGGAATAGGAAATGTAAACAGTAAACTCGGCATTTGAGACCTGTTTCAACCTATGTTCACTTTATTTTTATTCCCCGGTTTGTAATAAGGTACTTTTGACTTGTTATTCAAGTGTTCCATTTACATCACAGAAACATTCCAATGTTTATGATTGTGAATTCTTAGAACAGTAACCACAGTTAGAGAGTGTTCTGAGCTCTTTTAACTTATATACTTTAGTATTCTAAGGAGATTCTTTTAAAACGCCATCAGAATGACGGGAATAGGAAATGTAAACAGTAAACTCGGCATTTGAGACCTGTTTCAACCTATGTTCACTGTATTTTTATTCCCCGGTTTGTAATAAGGTTCTTTTGACTTGTTATTCAAGTGTTCCATTTACATCACAGAAACATTCCAATGTTTATGATTGTGAATTCTTAGAACAGTAACAGCATTTACACAGTGTTCTGAGCTCTTTTAACTCATATTCTTTGGTATTCTAAGGAGTTTCTTTAAAAACACCATCAGAATGACGGGAATCGGAAATGTAAACAGTGAACTCTGCATTTCAGAGTAATCTGAACGTTTGTTCAGTGTATTTTTGTTCCCCGTTGTTTAATAAGGTTCTTTTGACTTGTTATTCAAGTGTTCCATTTACATCACAGAACAATTCCAGTGTTTATTATTGTGAACTCTTAGAACGGTAACCACATTTACAGAGTGTTCTGAGCTCTTTTAACTTATATTCTTCAGTATTCTAAGGAGTTTCTTTAAAAACGCCATCAGAATGACGGGAATTGGAAATGTAAACAGTAAACTCGGCATTTTAGACCTGTTTGAACTTATTTTCACTGTATTTTTATTCCCCGGTTTGTAATAAGGTTCTTTTGACTTGTTATTCAAGTGTTCCATTTACATCACAGAAACATTCCAATGTTTATGATTGTGAATTCTTAGAACAGTAACCACATTTAGAGAGTGTTCTGAGCTCTTTTAACTTATATACTTTAGTATTCTAAGGAGTTTCTTTTAAAACGCCATCAGAATGACGGGAATAGGAAATGTAAACAGTAAACTCGGCATTTGAGACCTGTTTCAACCTATGTTCACTGTATTTTTATTCCCCGGTTTGTAATAAGGTTCTTTTGACTTGTTATTCAAGTGTTCCATTTACATCACAGAACAATTCCAGTGTGTATTATTGTGAATTCTTAGAACAGTAACCGCATTTACACAGTGTTATGAGCTCTTTTAACTCATATTCTTTGGTATTCTAAGGAGTTTCTTTAAAAACACCATCAGAATGACGGGAATAGGAAATGTAAACAGTGAACTCGGCATTTCAGAGTATTCTGAACGTTTGTTCAGTGTATTTTTGTTCCCCGTTGTGTAATAAGGTTCTTTTGACTTGTTATTCAAGTGTTCCATTTACATCACAGAACAATTCCAGTGTTTATTATTGTGAATTCTTAGAACAGTAACCACATTTAGAGAGTGTTCTGAGCACTTTTAACTTATATACTTTAGTATTCTAAGGAGTTTCTTTTGAAACGCCATCAGAATGACGGGAATAGGAAATATAAACAGTAAACTCGGCATTTGAGACCTGTTTCAACCTATGTTCACTGTATTTTTATTCCCCGGTTTGTAATAAGGTTCTTTTGACTTGTTATTCAAGTGTTCAATTTACATCACAGAAACATTCCAATGTTTATGATTGTGAATTCTTAGAACAGTAACCACATTTAGAGAGTGTTCTGAGCTCTTTTAACTTATATACTTTAGTATTCTAAGGAGTTTCTTTTAAAACGCCATCAGAATGACGGGAATAGGAAATGTAAACAGTAAACTCGGCATTTGAGACTTGTTTCAACCTATGTTCACTGTATTTTTATTCCCCGGTTTGTAATAAGGTACTTTTGACTTGTTATTCAAGTGTTCCATTTACATCACAGAACAATTCCAGTGTTTATTATTGTGAATTCTTAGAACAGTAACCACATTTAGAGAGTGTTCTGAGCACTTTTATCTTATATACTTTAGTATTCTAAGGAGTTTCTTTTGAAACGCCATCAGAATGACGGGAATAGGAAATATAAACAGAAAACTCGGCATTTGAGACCTGTTTCAACCTATGTTCACTGTATTTTTATTCCCCGGTTTGTAATAAGGTTCTTTTGACTTGTTATTCAAGTGTTCCATTTACATCACAGAAACATTCCAATGTTTATGATTGTGAATTCTTAGAACAGTAACCACATTTAGAGAGTGTTCTGAGCTCTTTTAACTTATATACTTTAGTATTCTAAGGAGATTCTTTTAAAACGCCATCAGAATGACGGGAATAGGAAATGTAAACAGTAAACTCGGCATTTGAGACCTGTTTCAACCTATGTTCACTGTATTTTTATTCCCCGGTTTGTAATAAGGTACTTTTGACTTGTTATTCAAGTGTTCCATTTACATCACAGAACAATTCCAGTGTTTATTATTGTGAATTCTTAGAACAGTAACCACATTTAGAGAGTGTTCTGAGCACTTTTATCTTATATACTTTAGTATTCTAAGGAGTTTCTTTTGAAACGCCATCAGAATGACGGGAATAGGAAATATAAACAGAAAACTCGGCATTTGAGACCTGTTTCAACCTATGTTCACTGTATTTTTATTCCCCGGTTTGTAATAAGGTTCTTTTGACTTGTTATTCAAGTGTTCCATTTACATCACAGAAACATTCCAATGTTTATGATTGTGAATTCTTAGAACAGTAACCACAGTTAGAAAGTGTTCTGTGCTCTTTTAACTTATATACTTTAGTATTCTAAGAAGTTTCTGTAAAAACACCATCAGAGTGACGGGAATAGGAAATGTTAACAGTAAACTCGGCATTTGAGACTTGTTTCAACCTATGTTCACTGTATTTTTATTCCCCGGTTTGTAATAAGGTTCTTTTGACTTGTTATTCAAGTGTTCCATTTACATCACAGAACAATTCCAGTGTTTATTATTGTGAATTCTTAGAACAGTAACCACATTTAGAGAGTGTTCTGAGCACTTTTAACTTATATACTTTAGTATTTTAAGGAGTTTCTTTTGAAACGCCATCAGAATGACGGGAATAGGAAATATAAACAGTAAACTCGGCATTTGAGACCTGTTTCAACCTATGTTCACTGTATTTTTATTCCCCGGTTTGTAATAAGGTTCTTTTGACTTGTTATTCAAGTGTTCCATTTACATCACAGAAACATTCCAATGTTTATGATTGTGAATTCTTAGAACAGTAACCACAGTTAGAGAGTGTTCTGAGCTCTTTTAACTTATATACTTTAGTATTCTAAGGAGTTTCTTTTAAAACGCCATCAGAATGACGGGAATAGGAAATGTAAACAGTAAACTCGGCATTTGAGACCTGTTTCAACCTATGTTCACTGTATTTTTATTCCCCGGTTTGTAATAAGGTTCTTTTGACTTGTTATTCAAGTGTTCCATTTACATCACAGAAACATTCCAATGTTAATGATTGTGAATTCTTAGAACAGTAACCACATTTAGAGAGTGTTCTGAGCTCTTTTAACTTATATAATTTAGTATTCTAAGGAGTTTCTTTTAAAACGCCATCAGAATGACGGGAATAGGAAATGTAAACAGTAAACTCGGCATTTGAGACATGTTTCAACCTATGTTCACTTTATTTTTATTCCCCGGTTTGTAATAAGGTTCTTTTGACTTGTTATTCAAGTGTTACATTTACATCACAGAAACATTCCAATGTTTATGATTGTGAATTCTTAGAACAGTAACCACATTTAGAGAGTGTTCTGAGCTCTTTTAACTTATATACTTTAGTATCCTAAGGAGTTTCTTTTAAAACGCCATCAGAATGACGGGAATAGGAAATGTAAACAGTAAACTCGGCATTTGAGACCTGTTTCAACCTATGTTCACTTTATTTTTATTCCCCGGTTTGTAATAAGGTTCTTTTGACTTGTTATTCAAGTGTTCCATTTACATCACAGAAACATTCCAATGTTTATGATTGTGAATTCTTAGAACAGTAACCACATTTGGAGAGTGTTCTGAGCTCTTTTAACTTATATACTTTAGTATTCTAAGGAGATTCTTTTAAAACGCCATCAGAATGACGGGAATAGGAAATGTAAACAGTAAACTCGGCATTTGAGACCTGTTTCAACCTATGTTCACTGTATTTTTATTCCCCGGTTTGTAATAAGGTTCTTTTGACTTGTTATTCAAGTGTTCCATTTACATCACAGAAACATTCCAATGTTTATGATTGTGAATTCTTAGAACAGTAACCACAGTTAGAAAGTGTTCTGTGCTCTTTTAACTTATATACTTTAGTATTCTAAGAAGTTTCTGTAAAAACACCATCAGAGTGACGGGAATAGGAAATGTTAACAGTAAACTCGGCATTTGAGACTTGTTTCAACCTATGTTCACTGTATTTTTATTCCCCGGTTTGTAATAAGGTTCTTTTGACTTGTTATTCAAGTGTTCCATTTACATCACAG
Organism: Myotis nattereri; assembly: GCF_964212035.1. Lineage (NCBI taxonomy): Eukaryota > Metazoa > Chordata > Mammalia > Chiroptera > Vespertilionidae > Myotis > Myotis nattereri. The sequence continues at coordinate 35,744,211 of NC_138090.1, forward strand.
AACAATTCCAGTGTTTATTATTGTGAATTCTTAGAACAGTAACCACATTTAGAGAGTGTTCTGAGCACTTTTAACTTATATACTTTAGTATTTTAAGGAGTTTCTTTTGAAACGCCATCAGAATGACGGGAATAGGAAATATAAACAGTAAACTCGGCATTTGAGACCTGTTTCAACCTATGTTCACTGTATTTTTATTCCCCGGTTTGTAATAAGGTTCTTTTGACTTGTTATTCAAGTGTTCCATTTACATCACAGAAACATTCCAATGTTTATGATTGTGAATTCTTAGAACAGTAACCACAGTTAGAGAGTGTTCTGAGCTCTTTTAACTTATATACTTTAGTATTCTAAGGAGTTTCTTTTAAAACGCCATCAGAATGACGGGAATAGGAAATGTAAACAGTAAACTCGGCATTTGAGACCTGTTTCAACCAATGTTCACTGTATTTTTATTCCCCGGTTTGTAATAAGGTTCTTTTGACTTGTTATTCAAGTGTTCCATTTACATCACAGAAACATTCCAATGTTAATGATTGTGAATTCTTAGAACAGTAACCACATTTAGAGAGTGTTCTGAGCTCTTTTAACTTATATAATTTAGTATTCTAAGGAGTTTCTTTTAAAACGCCATCAGAATGACGGGAATAGGAAATGTAAACAGTAAACTCGGCATTTGAGACCTGTTTCAACCTATGTTCACTGTATTTTTATTCCCCGGTTTGTAATAAGGTTCTTTTGACTTGTTATTCAAGTGTTACATTTACATCACAGAAACATTCCAATGTTTATGATTGTGAATTCTTAGAACAGTAACCACATTTAGAGAGTGTTCTGAGCTCTTTTAACTTATATACTTTAGTATTCTAAGGAGATTCTTTTAAAACGCCATCAGAATGACGGGAATAGGAAATGTAAACAGTAAACTCGGCATTTGAGACCTGTTTCAACCTATGTTCACTTTATTTTTATTCCCCGGTTTGTAATAAGGTTCTTTTGACTTGTTATTCAAGTGTTCCATTTATATCACAGAACAATTCCAGTGTGTATTATTGTGAATTCTTAGAACAGTAACCGCATTTCCACAGTGTTCTGAGCTCTTTTAACTCATATTCTTTGGTATTCTAAGGAGTTTCTTTAAAAACACCATCAGAATGACGGGAATAGGAAATGTAAACAGTGAACTCTGCATTTCAGAGTATTCTGAACGTTTGTTCAGTGTATTTTTGTTCCCCGTTGTGTAATAAGGTTCTTTTGACTTGTTATTCAAGTGTTCCATTTACATCACAGAACAATTCCAGTGTTTATTATTGTGAATTCTTAGAACAGTAACCACATTTAGAGAGTGTTCTGAGCACTTTTAACTTATATACTTTAGTATTCTAAGGAGTTTCTTTTGAAACGCCATCAGAATGACGGGAATAGGAAATATAAACAGTAAACTCGGCATTTGAGACCTGTTTCAACCTATGTTCACTGTATTTTTATTCCCCGGTTTGTAATAAGGTTCTTTTGACTTGTTATTCAAGTGTTCAATTTACATCACAGAAACATTCCAATGTTTATGATTGTGAATTCTTAGAACAGTAACCACATTTAGAGAGTGTTCTGAGCTCTTTTAACTTATATACTTTAGTATTCCTAGGAGTTTCTTTTAAAACGCCATCAGAATGACGGGAATAGGAAATGTAAACAGTAAACTCGGCATTTGAGACTTGTTTCAACCTATGTTCACTGTATTTTTATTCCCCGGTTTGTAATAAGGTACTTTTGACTTGTTATTCAAGTGTTCCATTTACATCACAGAACAATTCCAGTGTTTATTATTGTGAATTCTTAGAACAGTAACCCCATTTAGAGAGTGTTCTTAGCACTTTTATCTTATATACTTTAGTATTCTAAGGAGTTTCTTTTGAAACGCCATCAGAATGACGGGAATAGGAAATATAAACAGAAAACTCGGCATTTGAGACCTGTTTCAACCTATGTTCACTGTATTTTTATTCCCCGGTTTGTAATAAGGTTCTTTTGACTTGTTATTCAAGTGTTCCATTTACATCACAGAAACATTCCAATGTTTATGATTGTGAATTCTTAGAACAGTATCCACATTTAGAGAGTGTTCTGAGCTCTTTTAACTTATATACTTTAGTATTCTAAGGAGATTCTTTTAAAACGCCATCAGAATGACGGGAATAGGAAATGTAAACAGTAAACTCGGCATTTGAGACCTGTTTCAACCTATGTTCACTGTATTTTTATTCCCCAGTTTGTAATAAGGTTCTTTTGACTTGTTATTCAAGTGTTCCATTTACATCACAGAAACATTCCAATGTTTATGATTGTGAATTCTTAGAACAGTAACCACAGTTAGAGAGTGTTCTGAGCTCTTTTAACTTATATACTTTAGTATTCTAAGGAGATTCTTTTAAAACGCCATCAGAATGACGGGAATAGGAAATGTAAACAGTAAACTCGGCATTTGAGACCTGTTTCAACCTATGTTCACTGTATTTTTATTCCCCGGTTTGTAATAAGGTTCTTTTGACTTGTTATTCAAGTGTAACATTTACATCACAGAAACATTCCAATGTTTATGATTGTGAATTCTTAGAACAGTAACCACAGTTAGAAAGTGTTCTGTGCTCTTTTAACTTATATACTTTAGTATTCTAAGAAGTTTCTGTAAAAACACCATCAGAGTGACGGGAATAGGAAATGTTAACAGTAAACTCGGCATTTGAGACTTGTTTCAACCTATGTTCACTGTATTTTTATTCCCCGGTTTGTAATAAGGTTCTTTTGACTTGTTATTCAAGTGTTCCATTTACATCACAGAACAATTCCAGTGTTTATTATTGTGAATTCTTAGAACAGTAACCACATTTAGAGAGTGTTCTGAGCACTTTTAACTTATATACTTTAGTATTTTAAGGAGTTTCTTTTGAAACGCCATCAGAATGACGGGAATAGGAAATATAAACAGTAAACTCGGCATTTGAGACCTGTTTCAACCTATGTTCACTGTATTTTTATTCCCCGGTTTGTAATAAGGTTCTTTTGACTTGTTATTCAAGTGTTCCATTTACATCACAGAAACATTCCAATGTTTATGATTGTGAATTCTTAGAACAGTAACCACAGTTAGAGAGTGTTCTGAGCTCTTTTAACTTATATACTTTAGTATTCTAAGGAGTTTCTTTTAAAACGCCATCAGAATGACGGGAATAGGAAATGTAAACAGTAAACTCGGCATTTGAGACCTGTTTCAACCTATGTTCACTGTATTTTTATTCCCCGGTTTGTAATAAGGTTCTTTTGACTTGTTATTCAAGTGTTCCATTTACATCACAGAAACATTCCAATGTTAATGATTGTGAATTCTTAGAACAGTAACCACATTTAGAGAGTGTTCTGAGCTCTTTTAACTTATATAATTTAGTATTCTAAGGAGTTTCTTTTAAAACGCCATCAAAATGACGGGAATAGGAAATGTAAACAGTAAACTCGGCATTTGAGACCTGTTTCAACCTATGTTCACTGTATTTTTATTCCCCGGTTTGTAATAAGGTTCTTTTGACTTGTTATTCAAGTGTTACATTTACATCACAGAAACATTCCAATGTTTATGATTGTGAATTCTTAGAACAGTAACCACATTTAGAGAGTGTTCTGAGCTCTTTTAACTTATATACTTTAGTATTCTAAGGAGTTTCTTTTAAAACGCCATCAGAATGACGGGAATAGGAAATGTAAACAGTAAACTCGGCATTTGAGACCTGTTTCAACCTATGTTCACTTTATTTTTATTCCCCGGTTTGTAATAAGGTTCTTTTGACTTGTTATTCAAGTGTTCCATTTACATCACAGAACAATTCCAGTGTGTATTATTGTGAATTCTTAGAACAGTAACCGCATTTACACAGTGTTCTGAGCTCTTTTAACTCATATTCTTTGGTATTCTAAGGAGTTTCTTTAAAAACACCATCAGAATGACGGGAATAGGAAATGTAAACAGTGAACTCTGCATTTCAGAGTATTCTGAACGTTTGTTCAGTGTATTTTTGTTCCCCGTTGTGTAATAAGGTTCTTTTGACTTGTTATTCAAGTGTTCCATTTACATCACAGAACAATTCCAGTGTTTATTATTGTGAATTCTTAGAACAGTAACCACATTTAGAGAGTGTTCTGAGCACTTTTATCTTATATACTTTAGTATTCTAAGGAGTTTCTTTTGAAACGCCATCAGAATGACGGGAATAGGAAATATAAACAGAAAACTCGGCATTTGAGACCTGTTTCAACCTATGTTCACTGTATTTTTATTCCCCGGTTTGTAATAAGGTTCTTTTGACTTGTTATTCAAGTGTTCCATTTACATCACAGAAACATTCCAATGTTTATGATTGTGAATTCTTAGAACAGTAACCACATTTAGAGAGTGTTCTGAGCTCTTTTAACTTATATACTTTAGTATTCTAAGGAGATTCTTTTAAAACGCCATCAGAATGACGGGAATAGGAAATGTAAACAGTAAACTCGGCATTTGAGACCTGTTTCAACCTATGTTCACTGTATTTTTATTCCCCGGTTTGTAATAAGGTTCTTTTGACTTGTTATTCAAGTGTTCCATTTACATCACAGAAACATTCCAATGTTTATGATTGTGAATTCTTAGAACAGTAACCACAGTTAGAGAGTGTTCTGAGCTCTTTTAACTTATATACTTTAGTATTCTAAGGAGATTCTTTTAAAACGCCATCAGAATGACGGGAATAGGAAATGTAAACAGTAAACTCGGCATTTGAGACCTGTTTCAACCTATGTTCACTGTATTTTTATTCCCCGGTTTGTAATAAGGTTCTTTTGACTTGTTATTCAAGTGTTCCATTTACATCCCAGAAACATTCCAATGTTTATGATTGTGAATTCTTAGAACAGTAACCACAGTTAGAAAGTGTTGTGTGCTCTTTTAACTTATATACTTTAGTATTCTAAGAAGTTTCTTTAAAAACACCATCAGAGTGACGGGAATAGGAAATGTTAACAGTAAACTCGGCATTTGAGACTTGTTTCAACCAATGTTCACTGTATTTTTATTCCCCGGTTTGTAATAAGGTTCTTTTGACTTGTTATTCAAGTGTTCCATTTACATCACAGAACAATTCCAGTGTTTATTATTGTGAATTCTTAGAACAGTAACCACATTTAGAGAGTGTTCTGAGCACTTTTAACTTATATACTTTAGTATTTTAAGGAGTTTCTTTTGAAACGCCATCAGAATGACGGGAATAGGAAATATAAACAGTAAACTCGGCATTTGAGACCTGTTTCAACCTATGTTCACTGTATTTTTATTCCCCGGTTTGTAATAAGGTTCTTTTGACTTGTTATTCAAGTGTTCCATTTACATCACAGAAACATTCCAATGTTTATGATTGTGAATTCTTAGAACAGTAACCACAGTTAGAGAGTGTTCTGAGCTCTTTTAATTTATATACTTTATTATTCTAAGGAGTTTCTTTTAAAACGCCATCAGAATGACGGGAATAGGAAATGTAAACAGTAAACTCGGCATTTGAGACCTGTTTCAACCTATGTTCACTGTATTTTTATTCCCCGGTTTGTAATAAGGTTCTTTTGACTTGTTATTCAAGTGTTCCATTTACATCACAGAAACATTCCAATGTTAATGATTGTGAATTCTTAGAACAGTAACCACATTTAGAGAGTGTTCTGAGCTCTTTCAACTTATATAATTTAGTATTCTAAGGAGTTTCTTTTAAAACGCCATCAAAATGACGGGAATAGGAAATGTAAACAGTAAACTCGGCATTTGAGACCTGTTTCAACCTATGTTCACTGTATTTTTATTCCCCGGTTTGTAATAAGGTTCTTTTGACTTGTTATTCAAGTGTTCCATTTACATCACAGAAACATTCCAATGTTTATGATTGTGAATTCTTAGAACAGTAACCACATTTAGAGAGTGTTCTGAGCTCTTTTAACTTATATACTTTAGTATTCTAAGGAGATTCTTTTAAAACGCCATCAGAATGACGGGAATAGGAAATGTAAACAGTAAACTCGGCATTTGAGACCTGTTTCAACCTATGTTCACTTTATTTTTATTCCCCGGTTTGTAATAAGGTTCTTTTGACTTGTTATTCAAGTGTTCCATTTACATCACAGAACAATTCCAGTGTGTATTATTGTGAATTCTTAGAACAGTAACCGCATTTACACAGTGTTCTGAGCTCTTTTAACTCATATTCTTTGGTATTCTAAGGAGTTTCTTTAAAAACACCATCAGAGTGACGGGAATAGGAAATGTTAACAGTGAACTCTGCATTTCAGAGTATTCTGAACGTTTGTTCAGTGTATTTTTGTTCCCCGTTGTGTAATAAGGTTCTTTTGACTTGTTATTCAAGTGTTCCATTTACATCACAGAACAATTCCAGTGTTTATTATTGTGAATTCTTAGAACAGTAACCACATTTAGAGAGTGTTCTGAGCACTTTTAACTTATATACTTTAGTATTCTAAGGAGTTTCTTTTGAAACGCCATCAGAATGACGGGAATAGGAAATATAAACAGTAAACTCGGCATTTGAGACCTGTTTCAACCTATGTTCACTGTATTTTTATTCCCCGGTTTGTAATAAGGTTCTTTTGACTTGTTATTCAAGTGTTCCATTTACATCACAGAAACATTCCAATGTTTATGATTGTGAATTCTTAGAACAGTAACCACAGTTAGAGAGTGTTCTGAGCTCTTTTAACTTATATACTTTAGTATTCTAAGGAGTTTCTTTTAAAACGCCATCAGAATGACGGGAATAGGAAATGTAAACAGTAAACTCGGCATTTGAGACCTGTTTCAACCTATGTTCACTGTATTTTTATTCCCCGGTTTGTAATAAGGTTCTTTTGACTTGTTATTCAAGTGTTCCATTTACATCACAGAAACATTCCAATGTTAATGATTGTGAATTCTTAGAACAGTAACCACATTTAGAGAGTGTTCTGAGCTCTTTTAACTTATATAATTTAGTATTCTAAGGAGTTTCTTTTAAAACGCCATCAGAATGACGGGAATAGGAAATGTAAACAGTTAACTCGGCATTTGAGACCTGTTTCAACCTATGTTCACTGTATTTTTATTCCCTGGTTTGTAATAAGGTTCTTTTGACTTGTTATTCAAGTGTTCCATTTACATCACAGAAACATTCCAATGTTTATGATTGTGAATTCTTAGAACAGTATCCACATTTAGAGAGTGTTCTGAGCTCTTTTAACTTATATACTTTAGTATTCTAAGGAGATTCTTTTAAAACGCCATCAGAATGACGGGAATAGGAAATGTAAACAGTAAACTCGGCATTTGAGACCTGTTTCAACCTATGTTCACTGTATTTTTATTCCCCAGTTTGTAATAAGGTTCTTTTGACTTGTTATTCAAGTGTTCCATTTACATCACAGAAACATTCCAATGTTTATGATTGTGAATTCTTAGAACAGTAACCACAGTTAGAGAGTGTTCTGAGCTCTTTTAACTTATATACTTTAGTATTCTAAGGAGATTCTTTTAAAACGCCATCAGAATGACGGGAATAGGAAATGTAAACAGTAAACTCGGCATTTGAGACCTGTTTCAACCTATGTTCACTGTATTTTTATTCCCCGGTTTGTAATAAGGTTCTTTTGACTTGTTATTCAAGTGTAACATTTACATCACAGAAACATTCCAATGTTTATGATTGTGAATTCTTAGAACAGTAACCACAGTTAGAAAGTGTTCTGTGCTCTTTTAACTTATATACTTTAGTATTCTAAGAAGTTTCTGTAAAAACACCATCAGAGTGACGGGAATAGGAAATGTTAACAGTAAACTCGGCATTTGAGACTTGTTTCAACCTATGTTCACTGTATTTTTATTCCCCGGTTTGTAATAAGGTTCTTTTGACTTGTTATTCAAGTGTTCCATTTACATCACAGAACAATTCCAGTGTTTATTATTGTGAATTCTTAGAACAGTAACCACATTTAGAGAGTGTTCTGAGCACTTTTAACTTATATACTTTAGTATTTTAAGGAGTTTCTTTTGAAACGCCATCAGAATGACGGGAATAGGAAATATAAACAGTAAACTCGGCATTTGAGACCTGTTTCAACCTATGTTCACTGTATTTTTATTCCCCGGTTTGTAATAAGGTTCTTTTGACTTGTTATTCAAGTGTTCCATTTACATCACAGAAACATTCCAATGTTTATGATTGTGAATTCTTAGAACAGTAACCACAGTTAGAGAGTGTTCTGAGCTCTTTTAACTTATATACTTTAGTATTCTAAGGAGTTTCTTTTAAAACGCCATCAGAATGACGGGAATAGGAAATGTAAACAGTAAACTCGGCATTTGAGACCTGTTTCAACCTATGTTCACTGTATTTTTATTCCCCGGTTTGTAATAAGGTTCTTTTGACTTGTTATTCAAGTGTTCCATTTACATCACAGAAACATTCCAATGTTAATGATTGTGAATTCTTAGAACAGTAACCACATTTAGAGAGTGTTCTGAGCTCTTTTAACTTATATAATTTAGTATTCTAAGGAGTTTCTTTTAAAACGCCATCAAAATGACGGGAATAGGAAATGTAAACAGTAAACTCGGCATTTGAGACCTGTTTCAACCTATGTTCACTGTATTTTTATTCCCCGGTTTGTAATAAGGTTCTTTTGACTTGTTATTCAAGTGTTACATTTACATCACAGAAACATTCCAATGTTTATGATTGTGAATTCTTAGAACAGTAACCACATTTAGAGAGTGTTCTGAGCTCTTTTAACTTATATACTTTAGTATTCTAAGGAGTTTCTTTTAAAACGCCATCAGAATGACGGGAATAGGAAATGTAAACAGTAAACTCGGCATTTGAGACCTGTTTCAACCTATGTTCACTTTATTTTTATTCCCCGGTTTGTAATAAGGTTCTTTTGACTTGTTATTCAAGTGTTCCATTTACATCACAGAACAATTCCAGTGTGTATTATTGTGAATTCTTAGAACAGTAACCGCATTTACACAGTGTTCTGAGCTCTTTTAACTCATATTCTTTGGTATTCTAAGGAGTTTCTTTAAAAACACCATCAGAATGACGGGAATAGGAAATGTAAACAGTGAACTCTGCATTTCAGAGTATTCTGAACGTTTGTTCAGTGTATTTTTGTTCCCCGTTGTGTAATAAGGTTCTTTTGACTTGTTATTCAAGTGTTCCATTTACATCACAGAACAATTCCAGTGTTTATTATTGTGAATTCTTAGAACAGTAACCACATTTAGAGAGTGTTCTGAGCACTTTTATCTTATATACTTTAGTATTCTAAGGAGTTTCTTTTGAAACGCCATCAGAATGACGGGAATAGGAAATATAAACAGAAAACTCGGCATTTGAGACCTGTTTCAACCTATGTTCACTGTATTTTTATTCCCCGGTTTGTAATAAGGTTCTTTTGACTTGTTATTCAAGTGTTCCATTTACATCACAGAAACATTCCAATGTTTATGATTGTGAATTCTTAGAACAGTAACCACATTTAGAGAGTGTTCTGAGCTCTTTTAACTTATATACTTTAGTATTCTAAGGAGATTCTTTTAAAACGCCATCAGAATGACGGGAATAGGAAATGTAAACAGTAAACTCGGCATTTGAGACCTGTTTCAACCTATGTTCACTGTATTTTTATTCCCCGGTTTGTAATAAGGTTCTTTTGACTTGTTATTCAAGTGTTCCATTTACATCACAGAAACATTCCAATGTTTATGATTGTGAATTCTTAGAACAGTAACCACAGTTAGAGAGTGTTCTGAGCTCTTTTAACTTATATACTTTAGTATTCTAAGGAGATTCTTTTAAAACGCCATCAGAATGACGGGAATAGGAAATGTAAACAGTAAACTCGGCATTTGAGACCTGTTTCAACCTATGTTCACTGTATTTTTATTCCCCGGTTTGTAATAAGGTTCTTTTGACTTGTTATTCAAGTGTTCCATTTACATCCCAGAAACATTCCAATGTTTATGATTGTGAATTCTTAGAACAGTAACCACAGTTAGAAAGTGTTGTGTGCTCTTTTAACTTATATACTTTAGTATTCTAAGAAGTTTCTTTAAAAACACCATCAGAGTGACGGGAATAGGAAATGTTAACAGTAAACTCGGCATTTGAGACTTGTTTCAACCAATGTTCACTGTATTTTTATTCCCCGGTTTGTAATAAGGTTCTTTTGACTTGTTATTCAAGTGTTCCATTTACATCACAGAACAATTCCAGGGTTTATTATTGTGAATTCTTAGAACAGTAACCACATTTAGAGAGTGTTCTGAGCACTTTTAACTTATATACTTTAGTATTTTAAGGAGTTTCTTTTGAAACGCCATCAGAATGACGGGAATAGGAAATATAAACAGTAAACTCGGCATTTGAGACCTGTTTCAACCTATGTTCACTGTATTTTTATTCCCCGGTTTGTAATAAGGTTCTTTTGACTTGTTATTCAAGTGTTCCATTTACATCACAGAAACATTCCAATGTTTATGATTGTGAATTCTTAGAACAGTAACCACAGTTAGAGAGTGTTCTGAGCTCTTTTAATTTATATACTTTAGTATTCTAAGGAGTTTCTTTTAAAACGCCATCAGAATGACGGGAATAGGAAATGTAAACAGTAAACTCGGCATTTGAGACCTGTTTCAACCTATGTTCACTGTATTTTTATTCCCCGGTTTGTAATAAGGTTCTTTTGACTTGTTATTCAAGTGTTCCATTTACATCACAGAAACATTCCAATGTTAATGATTGTGAATTCTTAGAACAGTAACCACATTTAGAGAGTGTTCTGAGCTCTTTCAACTTATATAATTTAGTATTCTAAGGAGTTTCTTTTAAAACGCCATCAAAATGACGGGAATAGGAAATGTAAACAGTAAACTCGGCATTTGAGACCTGTTTCAACCTATGTTCACTGTATTTTTATTCCCCGGTTTGTAATAAGGTTCTTTTGACTTGTTATTCAAGTGTTACATTTACATCACAGAAACATTCCAATGTTTATGATTGTGAATTCTTAGAACAGTAACCACATTTAGAGAGTGTTCTGAGCTCTTTTAACTTATATACTTTAGTATTCTAAGGAGATTCTTTTAAAACGCCATCAGAATGACGGGAATAGGAAATGTAAACAGTAAACTCGGCATTTGAGACCTGTTTCAACCTATGTTCACTTTATTTTTATTCCCCGGTTTGTAATAAGGTTCTTTTGACTTGTTATTCAAGTGTTCCATTTACATCACAGAACAATTCCAGTGTGTATTATTGTGAATTCTTAGAACAGTAACCGCATTTACACAGTGTTCTGAGCTCTTTTAACTCATATTCTTTGGTATTCTAAGGAGTTTCTTTAAAAACACCATCAGAATGACGGGAATAGGAAATGTAAACAGTGAACTCTGCATTTCAGAGTATTCTGAACGTTTGTTCAGTGTATTTTTGTTCCCCGTTGTGTAATAAGGTTCTTTTGACTTGTTATTCAAGTGTTCCATTTACATCACAGAACAATTCCAGTGTTTATTATTGTGAATTCTTAGAACAGTAACCACATTTAGAGAGTGTTCTGAGCACTTTTAACTTATATACTTTAGTATTCTAAGGAGTTTCTTTTGAAACGCCATCAGAATGACGGGAATAGGAAATATAAACAGTAAACTCGGCATTTGAGACCTGTTTCAACCTATGTTCACTGTATTTTTATTCCCCGGTTTGTAATAAGGTTCTTTTGACTTGTTATTCAAGTGTTCCATTTACATCACAGAAACATTCCAATGTTTATGATTGTGAATTCTTAGAACAGTAACCACAGTTAGAGAGTGTTCTGAGCTCTTTTAACTTATATACTTTAGTATTCTAAGGAGTTTCTTTTAAAACGCCATCAGAATGACGGGAATAGGAAATGTAAACAGTAAACTCGGCATTTGAGACCTGTTTCAACCTATGTTCACTGTATTTTTATTCCCCGGTTTGTAATAAGGTTCTTTTGACTTGTTATTCAAGTGTTCCATTTACATCACAGAAACATTCCAATGTTAATGATTGTGAATTCTTAGAACAGTAACCACATTTAGAGAGTGTTCTGAGCTCTTTTAACTTATATAATTTAGTATTCTAAGGAGTTTCTTTTAAAACGCCATCAGAATGACGGGAATAGGAAATGTAAACAGTAAACTCGGCATTTGAGACCTGTTTCAACCTATGTTCACTGTATTTTTATTCCCCGGTTTGTAATAAGGTTCTTTTGACTTGTTATTCAAGTGTTACATTTACATCACAGAAACATTCCAATGTTTATGATTGTGAATTCTTAGAACAGTAACCACATTTAGAGAGTGTTCTGAGCTCTTTTAACTTATATACTTTAGTATTCTAAGGAGATTCTTTTAAAACGCCATCAGAATGACGGGAATAGGAAATGTAAACAGTAAACTCGGCATTTGAGACCTGTTTCAACCTATGTTCACTTTATTTTTATTCCCCGGTTTGTAATAAGGTTCTTTTGACTTGTTATTCAAGTGTTCCATTTACATCACAGAACAATTCCAGTGTGTATTATTGTGAATTCTTAGAACAGTAACCGCATTTACACAGTGTTCTGAGCTCTTTTAACTCATATTCTTTGGTATTCTAAGGAGTTTCTTTAAAAACACCATCAGAATGACGGGAATCGGAAATGTAAACAGTGAACTCTGCATTTCAGAGTAATCTGAACGTTTGTTCAGTGTATTTTTGTTCCCCGTTGTTTAATAAGGTTCTTTTGACTTGTTATTCAAGTGTTCCATTTACATCACAGAACAATTCCAGTGTTTATTATTGTGAACTCTTAGAACGGTAACCACATTTACAGAGTGTTCTGAGCTCTTTTAACTTATATTCTTCAGTATTCTAAGGAGTTTCTTTAAAAACGCCATCAGAATGACGGGAATTGGAAATGTAAACAGTAAACTCGGCATTTTAGACCTGTTTGAACTTATTTTCACTGTATTTTTATTCCCCGGTTTGTAATAAGGTTCTTTTGACTTGTTATTCAAGTGTTCCATTTACATCACAGAAACATTCCAATGTTTATGATTGTGAATTCTTAGAACAGTAACCACATTTAGAGAGTGTTCTGAGCTCTTTTAACTTATATACTTTAGTATTCTAAGGAGTTTCTTTTAAAACGCCATCAGAATGACGGGAATAGGAAATGTAAACAGTAAACTCGGCATTTGAGACCTGTTTCAACCTATGTTCACTGTATTTTTATTCCCCGGTTTGTAATAAGGTTCTTTTGACTTGTTATTCAAGTGTTCCATTTACATCACAGAACAATTCCAGTGTGTATTATTGTGAATTCTTAGAACAGTAACCGCATTTACACAGTGTTATGAGCTCTTTTAACTCATATTCTTTGGTATTCTAAGGAGTTTCTTTAAAAACACCATCAGAATGACGGGAATAGGAAATGTAAACAGTGAACTCGGCATTTCAGAGTATTCTGAACGTTTGTTCAGTGTATTTTTGTTCCCCGTTGTGTAATAAGGTTCTTTTGACTTGTTATTCAAGTGTTCCATTTACATCACAGAACAATTCCAGTGTTTATTATTGTGAATTCTTAGAACAGTAACCACATTTAGAGAGTGTTCTGAGCACTTTTAACTTATATACTTTAGTATTCTAAGGAGTTTCTTTTGAAACGCCATCAGAATGACGGGAATAGGAAATATAAACAGTAAACTCGGCATTTGAGACCTGTTTCAACCTATGTTCACTGTATTTTTATTCCCCGGTTTGTAATAAGGTTCTTTTGACTTGTTATTCAAGTGTTCAATTTACATCACAGAAACATTCCAATGTTTATGATTGTGAATTCTTAGAACAGTAACCACATTTAGAGAGTGTTCTGAGCTCTTTTAACTTATATACTTTAGTATTCTAAGGAGTTTCTTTTAAAACGCCATCAGAATGACGGGAATAGGAAATGTAAACAGTAAACTCGGCATTTGAGACTTGTTTCAACCTATGTTCACTGTATTTTTATTCCCCGGTTTGTAATAAGGTTCTTTTGACTTGTTATTCAAGTGTTCCATTTACATCACAGAACAATTCCAGTGTTTATTATTGTGAATTCTTAGAACAGTAACCACATTTAGAGAGTGTTCTGAGCACTTTTATCTTATATACTTTAGTATTCTAAGGAGTTTCTTTTGAAACGCCATCAGAATGACGGGAATAGGAAATATAAACAGAAAACTCGGCATTTGAGACCTGTTTCAACCTATGTTCACTGTATTTTTATTCCCCGGTTTGTAATAAGGTTCTTTTGACTTGTTATTCAAGTGTTCCATTTACATCACAGAAACATTCCAATGTTTATGATTGTGAATTCTTAGAACAGTAACCACATTTGGAGAGTGTTCTGAGCTCTTTTAACTTATATACTTTAGTATTCTAAGGAGATTCTTTTAAAACGCCATCAGAATGACGGGAATAGGAAATGTAAACAGTAAACTCGGCATTTGAGACCTGTTTCAACCTATGTTCACTGTATTTTTATTCCCCGGTTTGTAATAAGGTTCTTTTGACTTGTTATTCAAGTGTTCCATTTACATCACAGAAACATTCCAATGTTTATGATTGTGAATTCTTAGAACAGTAACCACAGTTAGAAAGTGTTCTGTGCTCTTTTAACTTATATACTTTAGTATTCTAAGAAGTTTCTGTAAAAACACCATCAGAGTGACGGGAATAGGAAATGTTAACAGTAAACTCGGCATTTGAGACTTGTTTCAACCTATGTTCACTGTATTTTTATTCCCCGGTTTGTAATAAGGTACTTTTGACTTGTTATTCAAGTGTTCCATTTACATCACAGAACAATTCCAGTGTTTATTATTGTGAATTCTTAGAACAGTAACCACATTTAGAGAGTGTTCTGAGCACTTTTATCTTATATACTTTAGTATTCTAAGGAGTTTCTTTTGAAACGCCATCAGAATGACGGGAATAGGAAATATAAACAGAAAACTCGGCATTTGAGACCTGTTTCAACCTATGTTCACTGTATTTTTATTCCCCGGTTTGTAATAAGGTTCTTTTGACTTGTTATTCAAGTGTTCCATTTACATCACAGAAACATTCCAATGTTTATGATTGTGAATTCTTAGAACAGTAACCACATTTGGAGAGTGTTCTGAGCTCTTTTAACTTATATACTTTAGTATTCTAAGGAGATTCTTTTAAAACGCCATCAGAATGACGGGAATAGGAAATGTAAACAGTAAACTCGGCATTTGAGACCTGTTTCAACCTATGTTCACTGTATTTTTATTCCCCGGTTTGTAATAAGGTTCTTTTGACTTGTTATTCAAGTGTTCCATTTACATCACAGAAACATTCCAATGTTTATGATTGTGAATTCTTAGAACAGTAACCACAGTTAGAAAGTGTTCTGTGCTCTTTTAACTTATATACTTTAGTATTCTAAGAAGTTTCTGTAAAAACACCATCAGAGTGACGGGAATAGGAAATGTTAACAGTAAACTCGGCATTTGAGACTTGTTTCAACCTATGTTCACTGTATTTTTATTCCCCGGTTTGTAATAAGGTTCTTTTGACTTGTTATTCAAGTGTTCCATTTACATCACAGAACAATTCCAGTGTTTATTATTGTGAATTCTTAGAACAGTAACCACATTTAGAGAGTGTTCTGAGCACTTTTAACTTATATACTTTAGTATTTTAAGGAGTTTCTTTTGAAACGCCATCAGAATGACGGGAATAGGAAATATAAACAGTAAACTCGGCATTTGAGACCTGTTTCAACCTATGTTCACTGTATTTTTATTCCCCGGTTTGTAATAAGGTTCTTTTGACTTGTTATTCAAGTGTTCCATTTACATCACAGAAACATTCCAATGTTTATGATTGTGAATTCTTAGAACAGTAACCACAGTTAGAGAGTGTTCTGAGCTCTTTTAACTTATATACTTTAGTATTCTAAGGAGTTTCTTTTAAAACGCCATCAGAATGACGGGAATAGGAAATGTAAACAGTAAACTCGGCATTTGAGACCTGTTTCAACCAATGTTCACTGTATTTTTATTCCCCGGTTTGTAATAAGGTTCTTTTGACTTGTTATTCAAGTGTTCCATTTACATCACAGAAACATTCCAATGTTAATGATTGTGAATTCTTAGAACAGTAACCACATTTAGAGAGTGTTCTGAGCTCTTTTAACTTATATAATTTAGTATTCTAAGGAGTTTCTTTTAAAACGCCATCAGAATGACGGGAATAGGAAAGGTAAACAGTAAACTCGGCATTTGAGACCTGTTTCAACCTATGTTCACTGTATTTTTATTCCCCGGTTTGTAATAAGGTTCTTTTGACTTGTTATTCAAGTGTTACATTTACATCACAGAAACATTCCAATGTTTATGATTGTGAATTCTTAGAACAGTAACCACATTTAGAGAGTGTTCTGAGCTCTTTTAACTTATATACTTTAGTATTCTAAGGAGATTCTTTTAAAACGCCATCAGAATGACGGGAATAGGAAATGTAAACAGTAAACTCGGCATTTGAGACCTGTTTCAACCTATGTTCACTTTATTTTTATTCCCCGGTTTGTAATAAGGTTCTTTTGACTTGTTATTCAAGTGTTCCATTTATATCACAGAACAATTCCAGTGTGTATTATTGTGAATTCTTAGAACAGTAACCGCATTTCCACAGTGTTCTGAGCTCTTTTAACTCATATTCTTTGGTATTCTAAGGAGTTTCTTTAAAAACACCATCAGAATGACGGGAATAGGAAATGTAAACAGTGAACTCTGCATTTCAGAGTATTCTGAACGTTTGTTCAGTGTATTTTTGTTCCCCGTTGTGTAATAAGGTTCTTTTGACTTGTTATTCAAGTGTTCCATTTACATCACAGAACAATTCCAGTGTTTATTATTGTGAATTCTTAGAACAGTAACCACATTTAGAGAGTGTTCTGAGCACTTTTAACTTATATACTTTAGTATTCTAAGGAGTTTCTTTTGAAACGCCATCAGAATGACGGGAATAGGAAATATAAACAGTAAACTCGGCATTTGAGACCTGTTTCAACCTATGTTCACTGTATTTTTATTCCCCGGTTTGTAATAAGGTTCTTTTGACTTGTTATTCAAGTGTTCAATTTACATCACAGAAACATTCCAATGTTTATGATTGTGAATTCTTAGAACAGTAACCACATTTAGAGAGTGTTCTGAGCTCTTTTAACTTATATACTTTAGTATTCTAAGGAGTTTCTTTTAAAACGCCATCAGAATGACGGGAATAGGAAATGTAAACAATAAACTCGGCATTTGAGACTTGTTTCAACCTATGTTCACTGTATTTTTATTCCCCGGTTTGTAATAAGGTACTTTTGACTTGTTATTCAAGTGTTCCATTTACATCACAGAACAATTCCAGTGTTTATTATTGTGAATTCTTAGAACAGTAACCACATTTAGAGAGTGTTCTGAGCACTTTTATCTTATATACTTTAGTATTCTAAGGAGTTTCTTTTGAAACGCCATCAGAATGACGGGAATAGGAAATATAAACAGAAAACTCGGCATTTGAGACCTGTTTCAACCTATGTTCACTGTATTTTTATTCCCCGGTTTGTAATAAGGTTCTTTTGACTTGTTATTCAAGTGTTCCATTTACATCACAGAAACATTCCAATGTTTATGATTGTGAATTCTTAGAACAGTATCCACATTTAGAGAGTGTTCAGAGCTCTTTTAACTTATATACTTTAGTATTCTAAGGAGATTCTTTTAAAACGCCATCAGAATGACGGGAATAGGAAATGTAAACAGTAAACTCGGCATTTGAGACCTGTTTCAACCTATGTTCACTGTATTTTTATTCCCCAGTTTGTAATAAGGTTCTTTTGACTTGTTATTCAAGTGTTCCATTTACATCACAGAAACATTCCAATGTTTATGATTGTGAATTCTTAGAACAGTAACCACAGTTAGAGAGTGTTCTGAGCTCTTTTAACTTATATACTTTAGTATTCTAAGGAGATTCTTTTAAAACGCCATCAGAATGACGGGAATAGGAAATGTAAACAGTAAACTCGGCATTTGAGACCTGTTTCAACCAATGTTCACTGTATTTTTATTCCCCGGTTTGTAATAAGGTTCTTTTGACTTGTTATTCAAGTGTAACATTTACATCACAGAAACATTCCAATGTTTATGATTGTGAATTCTTAGAACAGTAACCACAGTTAGAAAGTGTTCTGTGCTCTTTTAACTTATATACTTTAGTATTCTAAGAAGTTTCTGTAAAAACACCATCAGAGTGACGGGAATAGGAAATGTTAACAGTAAACTCGGCATTTGAGACTTGTTTCAACCTATGTTCACTGTATTTTTATTCCCCGGTTTGTAATAAGGTTCTTTTGACTTGTTATTCAAGTGTTCCATTTACATCACAGAACAATTCCAGTGTTTATTATTGTGAATTCTTAGAACAGTAACCACATTTAGAGAGTGTTCTGAGCACTTTTAACTTATATACTTTAGTATTTTAAGGAGTTTCTTTTGAAACGCCATCAGAATGACGGGAATAGGAAATATAAACAGTAAACTCGGCATTTGAGACCTGTTTCAACCTATGTTCACTGTATTTTTATTCCCCGGTTTGTAATAAGGTTCTTTTGACTTGTTATTCAAGTGTTCCATTTACATCACAGAAACATTCCAATGTTTATGATTGTGAATTCTTAGAACAGTAACCACAGTTAGAGAGTGTTCTGAGCTCTTTTAACTTATATACTTTAGTATTCTAAGGAGTTTCTTTTAAAACGCCATCAGAATGACGGGAATAGGAAATGTAAACAGTAAACTCGGCATTTGAGACCTGTTTCAACCTATGTTCACTGTATTTTTATTCCCCGGTTTGTAATAAGGTTCTTTTGACTTGTTATTCAAGTGTTCCATTTACATCACAGAAACATTCCAATGTTAATGATTGTGAATTCTTAGAACAGTAACCACATTTAGAGAGTGTTCTGAGCTCTTTTAACTTATATAATTTAGTATTCTAAGGAGTTTCTTTTAAAACGCCATCAAAATGACGGGAATAGGAAATGTAAACAGTAAACTCGGCATTTGAGACCTGTTTCAACCTATGTTCACTGTATTTTTATTCCCCGGTTTGTAATAAGGTTCTTTTGACTTGTTATTCAAGTGTTACATTTACATCACAGAAACATTCCAATGTTTATGATTGTGAATTCTTAGAACAGTAACCACATTTAGAGAGTGTTCTGAGCTCTTTTAACTTATATACTTTAGTATTCTAAGGAGATTCTTTTAAAACGCCATCAGAATGACGGGAATAGGAAATGTAAACAGTAAACTCGGCATTTGAGACCTGTTTCAACCTATGTTCACTTTATTTTTATTCCCCGGTTTGTAATAAGGTTCTTTTGACTTGTTATTCAAGTGTTCCATTTACATCACAGAACAATTCCAGTGTGTATTTTTGTGAATTCTTAGAACAGTAACCGCATTTACACAGTGTTCTGAGCTCTTTTAACTCATATTCTTTGGTATTCTAAGGAGTTTCTTTAAAAACACCATCAGAATGACGGGAATAGGAAATGTAAACAGTGAACTCTGCATTTCAGAGTATTCTGAACGTTTGTTCAGTGTATTTTTGTTCCCCGTTGTGTAATAAGGTTCTTTTGACTTGTTATTCAAGTGTTCCATTTACATCACAGAACAATTCCAGTGTTTATTATTGTGAATTCTTAGAACAGTAACCACATTTAGAGAGTGTTCTGAGCACTTTTATCTTATATACTTTAGTATTCTAAGGAGTTTCTTTTGAAACGCCATCAGAATGACGGGAATAGGAAATATAAACAGAAAACTCGGCATTTGAGACCTGTTTCAACCTATGTTCACTGTATTTTTATTCCCCGGTTTGTAATAAGGTTCTTTTGACTTGTTATTCAAGTGTTCCATTTACATCACAGAAACATTCCAATGTTTATGATTGTGAATTCTTAGAACAGTAACCACATTTAGAGAGTGTTCTGAGCTCTTTTAACTTATATACTTTAGTATTCTAAGGAGATTCTTTTAAAACGCCATCAGAATGACGGGAATAGGAAATGTAAACAGTAAACTCGGCATTTGAGACCTGTTTCAACCTATGTTCACTGTATTTTTATTCCCCGGTTTGTAATAAGGTTCTTTTGACTTGTTATTCAAGTGTTCCATTTACATCACAGAAACATTCCAATGTTTATGATTGTGAATTCTTAGAACAGTAACCACAGTTAGAGAGTGTTCTGAGCTCTTTTAACTTATATACTTTAGTATTCTAAGGAGATTCTTTTAAAACGCCATCAGAATGACGGGAATAGGAAATGTAAACAGTAAACTCGGCATTTGAGACCTGTTTCAACCTATGTTCACTGTATTTTTATTCCCCGGTTTGTAATAAGGTTCTTTTGACTTGTTATTCAAGTGTTCCATTTACATCCCAGAAACATTCCAATGTTTATGATTGTGAATTCTTAGAACAGTAACCACAGTTAGAAAGTGTTGTGTGCTCTTTTAACTTATATACTTTAGTATTCTAAGAAGTTTCTTTAAAAACACCATCAGAGTGACGGGAATAGGAAATGTTAACAGTAAACTCGGCATTTGAGACTTGTTTCAACCAATGTTCACTGTATTTTTATTCCCCGGTTTGTAATAAGGTTCTTTTGACTTGTTATTCAAGTGTTCCATTTACATCACAGAACAATTCCAGTGTTTATTATTGTGAATTCTTAGAACAGTAACCACATTTAGAGAGTGTTCTGAGCACTTTTAACTTATATACTTTAGTATTTTAAGGAGTTTCTTTTGAAACGCCATCAGAATGACGGGAATAGGAAATATAAACAGTAAACTCGGCATTTGAGACCTGTTTCAACCTATGTTCACTGTATTTTTATTCCCCGGTTTGTAATAAGGTTCTTTTGACTTGTTATTCAAGTGTTCCATTTACATCACAGAAACATTCCAATGTTTATGATTGTGAATTCTTAGAACTGTAACCACAGTTAGAGAGTGTTCTGAGCTCTTTTAATTTATATACTTTAGTATTCTAAGGAGTTTCTTTTAAAACGCCATCAGAATGACGGGAATAGGAAATGTAAACAGTAAACTCGGCATTTGAGACCTGTTTCAACCTATGTTCACTGTATTTTTATTCCCCGGTTTGTAATAAGGTTCTTTTGACTTGTTATTCAAGTGTTCCATTTACATCACAGAAACATTCCAATGTTAATGATTGTGAATTCTTAGAACAGTAACCACATTTAGAGAGTGTTCTGAGCTCTTTCAACTTATATAATTTAGTATTCTAAGGAGTTTCTTTTAAAACGCCATCAAAATGACGGGAATAGGAAATGTAAACAGTAAACTCGGCATTTGAGACCTGTTTCAACCTATGTTCACTGTATTTTTATTCCCCGGTTTGTAATAAGGTTCTTTTGACTTGTTATTCAAGTGTTACATTTACATCACAGAAACATTCCAATGTTTATGATTGTGAATTCTTAGAACAGTAACCACATTTAGAGAGTGTTCTGAGCTCTTTTAACTTATATACTTTAGTATTCTAAGGAGATTCTTTTAAAACGCCATCAGAATGACGGGAATAGGAAATGTAAACAGTAAACTCGGCATTTGAGACCTGTTTCAACCTATGTTCACTTTATTTTTATTCCCCGGTTTGTAATAAGGTTCTTTTGACTTGTTATTCAAGTGTTCCATTTACATCACAGAACAATTCCAGTGTGTATTATTGTGAATTCTTAGAACAGTAACCGCATTTACACAGTGTTCTGAGCTCTTTTAACTCATATTCTTTGGTATTCTAAGGAGTTTCTTTAAAAACACCATCAGAATGACGGGAATAGGAAATGTAAACAGTGAACTCTGCATTTCAGAGTATTCTGAACGTTTGTTCAGTGTATTTTTGTTCCCCGTTGTGTAATAAGGTTCTTTTAACTTGTTATTCAAGTGTTCCATTTACATCACAGAACAATTCCAGTGTTTATTATTGTGAATTCTTAGAACAGTAACCACATTTAGAGAGTGTTCTGAGCACTTTTAACTTATATACTTTAGTATTCTAAGGAGTTTCTTTTGAAAAGCCATCAGAATGACGGGAATA
Source organism: Myotis nattereri (assembly GCF_964212035.1). Classification (NCBI taxonomy): domain Eukaryota; kingdom Metazoa; phylum Chordata; class Mammalia; order Chiroptera; family Vespertilionidae; genus Myotis; species Myotis nattereri. The sequence continues at coordinate 35,766,533 of NC_138090.1, forward strand.
GGAAATATAAACAGTAAACTCGGTATTTGAGACCTGTTTCAACCTATGTTCACTGCATTTTTATTCCCCGGTTTGTAATAAGGTTCTTTTGACTTGTTATTCAAGTGTTCAATTTACATCACAGAAACATTCCAATGTTTATGATTGTGAATTCTTAGAACAGTAACCACATTTAGAGAGTGTTCTGAGCTCTTTTAACTTATATACTTTAGTATTCTAAGGAGTTTCTTTTAAAACGCCATCAGAATGACGGGAATAGGAAATGTAAACAGTAAACTCGGCATTTGAGACTTGTTTCAACCTATGTTCACTGTATTTTTATTCCCCGGTTTGTAATAAGGTACTTTTGACTTGTTATTCAAGTGTTCCATTTACATCACAGAACAATTCCAGTGTTTATTATTGTGAATTCTTAGAACAGTAACCACATTTAGAGAGTGTTCTGAGCACTTTTATCTTATATACTTTAGTATTCTAAGGAGTTTCTTTTGAAACGCCATCAGAATGACGGGAATAGGAAATATAAACAGAAAACTCGGCATTTGAGACCTGTTTCAACCTATGTTCACTGTATTTTTATTCCCCGGTTTGTAATAAGGTTCTTTTGACTTGTTATTCAAGTGTTCCATTTACATCACAGAAACATTCCAATGTTTATGATTGTGAATTCTTAGAACAGTAACCACATTTAGAGAGTGTTCTGAGCTCTTTTAACTTATATACTTTAGTATTCTAAGGAGATTCTTTTAAAACGCCATCAGAATGACGGGAATAGGAAATGTAAACAGTAAACTCGGCATTTGAGACCTGTTTCAACCTATGTTCACTGTATTTTTATTCCCCGGTTTGTAATAAGGTTCTTTTGACTTGTTATTCAAGTGTTACATTTACATCACAGAAACATTCCAATGTTTATGATTGTGAATTCTTAGAACAGTAACCACAGTTAGAGAGTGTTCTGAGCTCTTTTAACTTATATACTTTAGTATTCTAAGGAGATTCTTTTAAAACGCCATCAGAATGACGGGAATAGGAAATGTAAACAGTAAACTCGGCATTTGAGACCTGTTTCAACCTATGTTCACTGTATTTTTATTCCCCGGTTTGTAATAAGGTTCTTTTGACTTGTTATTCAAGTGTTCCATTTACATCCCAGAAACATTCCAATGTTTATGATTGTGAATTCTTAGAACAGTAACCACAGTTAGAAAGTGTTGTGTGCTCTTTTAACTTATATACTTTAGTATTCTAAGAAGTTTCTTTAAAAACACCATCAGAGTGACGGGAATAGGAAATGTTAACAGTAAACTCGGCATTTGAGACTTGTTTCAACCAATGTTCACTGTATTTTTATTCCCCGGTTTGTAATAAGGTTCTTTTGACTTGTTATTCAAGTGTTCCATTTACATCACAGAACAATTCCAGTGTTTATTATTGTGAATTCTTAGAACAGTAACCACATTTAGAGAGTGTTCTGAGCACTTTTATCTTATATACTTTAGTATTCTAAGGAGTTTCTTTGAAACGCCATCAGAATGACGGGAATAGGAAATATAACCAGTAAACTCGGTATTTGAGACCTGTTTCAACCTATGTTCACTGTATTTTTATTCCCCGGTTTGTAATAAGGTTCTTTTGACTTGTTATTCAAGTGTTCCATTTACATCACAGAAACATTCCAATGTTTATGATTGTGAATTCTTAGAACAGTAACAGCATTTACACAGTGTTCTGAGCTCTTTTAACTCATATTCTTTGGTATTCTAAGGAGTTTCTTTAAAAACACCATCAGAATGACGGGAATCGGAAATGTAAACAGTGAACTCTGCATTTCAGAATAATCTGAACGTTTGTTCAGTGTATTTTTGTTCCCCGTTGTTTAATAAGGTTCTTTTGACTTGTTATTCAAGTGTTCCATTTACATCACAGAACAATTCCAGTGTTTATTATTGTGAACTCTTAGAACGGTAACCACATTTACAGAGTGTTCTGAGCTCTTTTAACTTATATTCTTCAGTATTCTAAGGAGTTTCTTTAAAAACGCCATCAGAATGACGGGAATTGGAAATGTAAACAGTAAACTCGGCATTTTAGACCTGTTTGAACTTATTTTCACTGTATTTTTATTCCCCGGTTTGTAATAAGGTTCTTTTGACTTGTTATTCAAGTGTTCCATTTACATCACAGAAACATTCCAATGTTTATGATTGTGAATTCTTAGAACAGTAACCACATTTAGAGAGTGTTCTGAGCTCTTTTAACTTATATACTTTAGTATTCTAAGGAGTTTCTTTTAAAACGCCATCAGAATGACGGGAATAGGAAATGTAAACATTAAACTCGGCATTTGAGACCTGTTTCAACCTATGTTCACTGTATTTTTATTCCCCAGTTTGTAATAAGGTTCTTTTGACTTGTTATTCAAGTGTTCCATTTACATCACAGAACAATTCCAGTGTGTATTATTGTGAATTCTTAGAACAGTAACCGCATTTACACAGTGTTCTGAGCTCTTTTAACTTATATAATTTAGTATTCTAAGGAGTTTCTTTAAAAACACCATCAGAATGACGGGAATAGGAAATGTAAACAGTGAACTCGGCATTTCAGAGTATTCTGAACGTTTGTTCAGTGTATTTTTGTTCCCCGTTGTGTAATAAGGTTCTTTTGACTTGTTATTCAAGTGTTCCATTTACATCACAGAACAATTCCAGTGTTTATTATTGTGAATTCTTAGAACAGTAACCACATTTAGAGAGTGTTCTGAGCACTTTTAACTTATATACTTTAGTATTCTAAGGAGTTTCTTTTGAAACGCCATCAGAATAACGGGAATAGGAAATATAAACAGTAAACTCGGCATTTGAGACCTGTTTCAACCTATGTTCACTGTATTTTTATTCCCCGGTTTGTAATAAGGTTCTTTTGACTTGTTATTCAAGTGTTCAATTTACATCACAGAAACATTCCAATGTTTATGATTGTGAATTCTTAGAACAGTAACCACATTTAGAGAGTGTTCTGAGCTCTTTTAACTTATATACTTTAGTATTCTAAGGAGTTTCTTTTAAAACGCCATCAGAATGACGGGAATAGGAAATGTAAACAGTAAACTCGGCATTTGAGACTTGTTTCAACCTATGTTCACTGTATTTTTATTCCCCGGTTTGTAATAAGGTACTTTTGACTTGTTATTCAAGTGTTCCATTTACATCACAGAACAATTCCAGTGTTTATTATTGTGAATTCTTAGAACAGTAACCACATTTAGAGAGTGTTCTGAGCACTTTTATCTTATATACTTTAGTATTCTAAGGAGTTTCTTTTGAAACGCCATCAGAATGACGGGAATAGGAAATATAAACAGAAAACTCGGCATTTGAGACCTGTTTCAACCTATGTTCACTGTATTTTTATTCCCCGGTTTGTAATAAGGTTCTTTTGACTTGTTATTCAAGTGTTCCATTTACATCACAGAAACATTCCAATGTTTATGATTGTGAATTCTTAGAACAGTAACCACATTTAGAGAGTGTTCTGAGCTCTTTTAACTTATATACTTTAGTATTCTAAGGAGATTCTTTTAAAACGCCATCAGAATGACGGGAATAGGAAATGTAAACAGTAAACTCGGCATTTGAGACCTGTTTCAACCTATGTTCACTGTATTTTTATTCCCCGGTTTGTAATAAGGTTCTTTTGACTTGTTATTCAAGTGTTCCATTTACATCACAGAAACATTCCAATGTTTATGATTGTGAATTCTTAGAACAGTAACCACATTTAGAGAGTGTTCTGAGCTCTTTTAACTTATATACTTTAGTATTCTAAGGAGATTCTTTTAAAACGCCATCAGAATGACGGGAATAGGAAATGTAAACAGTAAACTCGGCATTTGAGACCTGTTTCAACCTATGTTCACTGTATTTTTATTCCCCGGTTTGTAATAAGGTTCTTTTGACTTGTTATTCAAGTGTTCCATTTACATCCCAGAAACATTCCAATGTTTATGATTGTGAATTCTTAGAACAGTAACCACAGTTAGAAAGTGTTGTGTGCTCTTTTAACTTATATACTTTAGTATTCTAAGAAGTTTCTTTAAAAACACCATCAGAGTGACGGGAATAGGAAATGTTAACAGTAAACTCGGCATTTGAGACTTGTTTCAACCAATGTTCACTGTATTTTTATTCCCCGGTTTGTAATAAGGTTCTTTTGACTTGTTATTCAAGTGTTCCATTTACATCACAGAACAATTCCAGTGTTTATTATTGTGAATTCTTAGAACAGTAACCACATTTAGAGAGTGTTCTGAGCACTTTTATCTTATATACTTTAGTATTCTAAGGAGTTTCTTTGAAACGCCATCAGAATGACGGGAATAGGAAATATAACCAGTAAACTCGGTATTTGAGACCTGTTTCAACCTATGTTCACTGTATTTTTATTCCCCGGTTTGTAATAAGGTTCTTTTGACTTGTTATTCAAGTGTTCCATTTACATCACAGAAACATTCCAATGTTTATGATTGTGAATTCTTAGAACAGTAAAAGCATTTACACAGTGTTCTGAGCTCTTTTAACTCATATTCTTTGGTATTCTAAGGAGTTTCTTTAAAAACACCATCAGAATGACGGGAATCGGAAATGTAAACAGTGAACTCTGCATTTCAGAATAATCTGAACGTTTGTTCAGTGTATTTTTGTTCCCCGTTGTTTAATAAGGTTCTTTTGACTTGTTATTCAAGTGTTCCATTTACATCACAGAACAATTCCAGTGTTTATTATTGTGAACTCTTAGAACGGTAACCACATTTACAGAGTGTTCTGAGCTCTTTTAACTTATATTCTTCAGTATTCTAAGGAGTTTCTTTAAAAACGCCATCAGAATGACGGGAATTGGAAATGTAAACAGTAAACTCGGCATTTTAGACCTGTTTGAACTTATTTTCACTGTATTTTTATTCCCCGGTTTGTAATAAGGTTCTTTTGACTTGTTATTCAAGTGTTCCATTTACATCACAGAAACATTCCAATGTTTATGATTGTGAATTCTTAGAACAGTAACCACATTTAGAGAGTGTTCTGAGCTCTTTTAACTTATATACTTTAGTATTCTAAGGAGTTTCTTTTAAAACGCCATCAGAATGACGGGAATAGGAAATGTAAACATTAAACTCGGCATTTGAGACCTGTTTCAACCTATGTTCACTGTATTTTTATTCCCCAGTTTGTAATAAGGTTCTTTTGACTTGTTATTCAAGTGTTCCATTTACATCACAGAACAATTCCAGTGTGTATTATTGTGAATTCTTAGAACAGTAACCGCATTTACACAGTGTTCTGAGCTCTTTTAACTTATATAATTTAGTATTCTAAGGAGTTTCTTTAAAAACACCATCAGAATGACGGGAATAGGAAATGTAAACAGTGAACTCGGCATTTCAGAGTATTCTGAACGTTTGTTCAGTGTATTTTTGTTCCCCGTTGTGTAATAAGGTTCTTTTGACTTGTTATTCAAGTGTTCCATTTACATCACAGAACAATTCCAGTGTTTATTATTGTGAATTCTTAGAACAGTAACCACATTTAGGGAGTGTTCTGAGCACTTTTAACTTATATACTTTAGTATTCTAAGGAGTTTCTTTTGAAACGCCATCAGAATGACGGGAATAGGAAATATAAACAGTAAACTCGGCATTTGAGACCTGTTTCAACCTATGTTCACTGTATTTTTATTCCCCGGTTTGTAATAAGGTTCTTTTGACTTGTTATTCAAGTGTTCAATTTACATCACAGAAACATTCCAATGTTTATGATTGTGAATTCTTATAACAGTAACCACATTTAGAGAGTGTTCTGAGCTCTTTTAACTTATATACTTTAGTATTCTAAGGAGTTTCTTTTAAAACGCCATCAGAATGACGGGAATAGGAAATGTAAACAGTAAACTCGGCATTTGAGACTTGTTTCAACCTATGTTCACTGTATTTTTATTCCCCGGTTTGTAATAAGGTACTTTTGACTTGTTATTCAAGTGTTCCATTTACATCACAGAACAATTCCAGTGTTTATTATTGTGAATTCTTAGAACAGTAACCACATTTAGAGAGTGTTCTGAGCACTTTTATCTTATATACTTTAGTATTCTAAGGAGTTTCTTTTGAAACGCCATCAGAATGACGGGAATAGGAAATATAAACAGAAAACTCGGCATTTGAGACCTGTTTCAACCTATGTTCACTGTATTTTTATTCCCCGGTTTGTAATAAGGTTCTTTTGACTTGTTATTCAAGTGTTCCATTTACATCACAGAAACATTCCAATGTTTATGATTGTGAATTCTTAGAACAGTAACCACATTTAGAGAGTGTTCTGAGCTCTTTTAACTTATATACTTTAGTATTCTAAGGAGATTCTTTTAAAACGCCATCAGAATGACGGGAATAGGAAATGTAAACAGTAAACTCGGCATTTGAGACCTGTTTCAACCTATGTTCACTGTATTTTTATTCCCCAGTTTGTAATAAGGTTCTTTTGACTTGTTATTCAAGTGTTCCATTTACATCACAGAAACATTCCAATGTTTATGATTGTGAATTCTTAGAACAGTAACCACAGTTAGAGAGTGTTCTGAGCTCTTTGAACTTATATACTTTAGTATTCTAAGGAGATTCTTTTAAAACGCCATCAGAATGACGGGAATAGGAAATGTAAACAGTAAACTCGGCATTTGAGACCTGTTTCAACCTATGTTCACTGTATTTTTATTCCCCGGTTTGTAATAAGGTTCTTTTGACTTGTTATTCAAGTGTTCCATTTACATCACAGAAACATTCCAATGTTTATGATTGTGAATTCTTAGAACAGTAACCACAGTTAGAAAGTGTTGTGTGCTCTTTTAACTTATATACTTTAGTATTCTAAGAAGTTTCTTTAAAAACACCATCAGAGTGACGGGAATAGGAAATGTTAACAGTAAACTCGGCATTTGAGACTTGTTTCAACCAATGTTCACTGTATTTTTATTCCCCGGTTTGTAATAAGGTTCTTTTGACTTGTTATTCAAGTGTTCCATTTACATCACAGAACAATTCCAGTGTTTATTATTGTGAATTCTTAGAACAGTAACCACATTTAGAGAGTGTTCTGAGCACTTTTATCTTATATACTTTAGTATTCTAAGGAGTTTCTTTGAAACGCCATCAGAATGACGGGAATAGGAAATATAACCAGTAAACTCGGTATTTGAGACCTGTTTCAACCTATGTTCACTGTATTTTTATTCCCCGGTTTGTAATAAGGTTCTTTTGACTTGTTATTCAAGTGTTCCATTTACATCACAGAAACATTCCAATGTTTATGATTGTGAATTCTTAGAACAGTAACAGCATTTACACAGTGTTCTGAGCTCTTTTAACTCATATTCTTTGGTATTCTAAGGAGTTTCTTTAAAAACACCATCAGAATGACGGGAATCGGAAATGTAAACAGTGAACTCTGCATTTCAGAATAATCTGAACGTTTGTTCAGTGTATTTTTGTTCCCCGTTGTTTAATAAGGTTCTTTTGACTTGTTATTCAAGTGTTCCATTTACATCACAGAACAATTCCAGTGTTTATTATTGTGAACTCTTAGAACAGTAACCACATTTAGAGAGTGTTCTGAGCACTTTTAACTTATATACTTTAGTATTTTAAGGAGTTTCTTTTGAAACGCCATCAGAATGACGGGAATAGGAAATGTAAACAGTAAACTCGGCATTTGAGACCTGTTTCAACCTATGTTCACTGTATTTTTATTCCCCGGTTTGTAATAAGGTTCTTTTGACTTGTTATTCAAGTGTTCCATTTACATCACAGAAACATTCCAATGTTTATGATTGTGAATTCTTAGAACAGTAACCACAGTTAGAGAGTGTTCTGAGCTCTTTTAACTTATATACTTTAGTATTCTAAGGAGTTTCTTTTAAAACGCCATCAGAATGACGGGAATAGGAAATGTAAACAGTAAACTCGGCATTTGAGACCTGTTTCAACCTATGTTCACTGTATTTTTATTCCCCGGTTTGTAATAAGGTTCTTTTGACTTGTTATTCAAGTGTTACATTTACATCACAGAAACATTCCAATGTTTATGATTGTGAATTCTTAGAACAGTAACCACATTTAGAGAGTGTTCTGAGCTCTTTTAACTTATATACTTTAGTATTCTAAGGAGATTCTTTTAAAACGCCATCAGAATGACGGGAATAGGAAATGTAAACAGTAAACTCGGCATTTGAGACCTGTTTCAACCTATGTTCACTGTATTTTTATTCCCTGGTTTGTAATAAGGTACTTTTGACTTGTTATTCAAGTGTTCCATTTACATCACAGAAACATTCCAATGTTTATGATTGTGAATTCTTAGAACAGTAACCACATTTAGAGAGTGTTCTGAACTCTTTTAACTTATATACTTTAGTATTCTAAGGAGATTCTTTTAAAACGCCATCAGAATGACGGGAATAGGAAATGTAAACAGTAAACTCGGCATTTGAGACCTGTTTCAACCTATGTTCACTTTATTTTTATTCCCCGGTTTGTAATAAGGTTCTTTTGACTTGTTATTCAAGTGTTCCATTTACATCACAGAACAATTCCAGTGTGTATTATTGTGAATTCTTAGAACAGTAACCGCATTTACACAGTGTTCTGAGCTCTTTTAACTCATATTCTTTGGTATTATAAGGAGTTTCTTTAAAAACACCATCAGAATGACGGGAATAGGAAATGTAAACAGTGAACTCGGCATTTCAGAGTATTCTGAACGTTTGTTCAGTGTATTTTTGTTCCCCGTTGTGTAATAAGGTTCTTTTGACTTGTTATTCAAGTGTTCCATTTACATCACAGAACAATTCCAGTGTTTATTATTGTGAATTCTTAGAACAGTAACCACATTTAGAGAGTGTTCTGAGCACTTTTAACTCTTGTACTTTAGTATTCTAAGGAGTTTCTTTTGAAACGCCATCAGAATGACGGGAATAGGAAATATAAACAGTAAACTCGGCTTTTGAGACCTGTTTCAACCTATGTTCACTGTATTTTTATTCCCCGGTTTGTAATAAGGTTCTTTTGACTTTTTATTCAAGTGTTCCATTTACATCACAGAAACATTCCAATGTTTATGATTGTGAATTCTTAGAACAGTAACCACAGTTAGAGAGTGTTCTGAGCTCTTTTAACTTATATACTTTAGTATTCTAAGGAGTTTCTTTTAAAACGCCATCAGAATGAAGGGAATAGGAAATGTAAACAGTAAACTCGGCATTTGAGACCTGTTTCAACCTATGTTCACTGTATTTTTATTCCCCGGTTTGTAATAAGGTTCTTTTGACTTGTTATTCAAGTGTTCAATTTACATCACAGAAACATTCCAATGTTTATGATTGTGAATTCTTAGAACAGTAACCACATTTAGAGAGTGTTCTGAGCTCTTTTAACTTATATAATTTAGTATTCTAAGGAGTTTCTTTTAAAACGCCATCAGAATGACGGGAATAGGAAATGTTAACAGTAAACTCGGCATTTGAGACTTGTTTCAACCAATGTTCACTGTATTTTTATTCCCCGGTTTGTAATAAGGTTCTTTTGACTTGTTATTCAAGTGTTCCATTTACATCACAGAACAATTCCAGTGTTTATTATTGTGAATTCTTAGAACAGTAACCACATTTAGAGAGTGTTCTGAGCACTTTTAACTTATATACTTTAGTATTCTAAGGAGTTTCTTTTGAAACGCCATCAGAATGACGGGAATAGGAAATATAAACAGTAAACTCGGCATTTGAGACCTGTTTCAACCTATGTTCACTGTATTTTTATTCCCCGGTTTGTAATAAGGTTCTTTTGACTTGTTATTCAAGTGTTCAATTTACATCACAGAAACATTCCAATGTTTATGATTGTGAATTCTTAGAACAGTAACCACATTTAGAGAGTGTTCTGAGCTCTTTTAACTTATATAATTTAGTATTCTAAGGAGTTTCTTTTAAAACGCCATCAGAATGACGGGAATAGGAAATGTAAACAGTAAACTCGGCATTTGAGACCTGTTTCAACCTATGTTCACTGTATTTTTATTCCCCGGTTTTAATAAGGTTCTTTTGACTTGTTATTCAAGTGTTCCATTTACATCACAGAAACATTCCAATGTTTATGATTGTGAATTCTTAGAACAGTAACCACATTTAGAGAGTGTTCTGAGCTCTTTTAACTTACATACTTTAGTATTCTAAGGAGTTTCTTTTAAAACGCCATCAGAATGACGGGAATAGGAAATGTAAACAGTAAACTCGGCATTTGAGACCTGTTTCAACCTATGTTCACTGTATTTTTATTCCCCGGTTTGTAATAAGGTTCTTTTGACTTGTTATTCAAGTGTTCCATTTACATCACAGAACAATTCCAGTGTGTATTATTGTGAATTCTTAGAACAGTAACCGCATTTACACAGTGTTCTGAGCTCTTTTAACTCATATTCTTTGGTATTCTAAGGAGTTTCTTTAAAAACACCATCAGAATGACGGGAATAGGAAATGTAAACAGTGAACTCGGCATTTCAGAGTATTCTGAACGTTTGTTCAGTGTATTTTTGTTCCCCGTTGTGTAATAAGGTTCTTTTGACTTGTTATTCAAGTGTTCCATTTACATCACAGAACAATTCCAGTGTTTATTATTGTGAATTCTTAGAACAGTAACCACATTTAGAGAGTGTTCTGAGCACTTTTAACTCTTGTACTTTAGTATTCTAAGGAGTTTCTTTTGAAAAGCCATCAGAATGACGGGAATAGGAAATATAAACAGTAAACTCGGCATTTGAGACCTGTTTCAACCTATGTTCACTGTATTTTTATTCCCCGGTTTGTAATAAGGTTCTTTTGACTTTTTATTCAAGTGTTCCATTTACATCACAGAAACATTCCAATGTTTATGATTGTGAATTCTTAGAACAGTAACCACAGTTAGAGAGTGTTCTGAGCTCTTTTAACTTATATACTTTAGTATTCTAAGGAGTTTCTTTTAAAACGCCATCAGAATGAAGGGAATAGGAAATGTAAACAGTAAACTCGGCATTTGAGACCTGTTTCAACCTATGTTCACTGTATTTTTATTCCCCGGTTTGTAATAAGGTTCTTTTGACTTGTTATTCAAGTGTTCAATTTACATCACAGAAACATTCCAATGTTTATGATTGTGAATTCTTAGAACAGTAACCACATTTAGAGAGTGTTCTGAGCTCTTTTAACTTATATAATTTAGTATTCTAAGGAGTTTCTTTTAAAACGCCATCAGAATGACGGGAATAGGAAATGTAAACAGTAAACTCGGCATTTGAGACCTGTTTCAACCTATGTTCACTGTATTTTTATTCCCCGGTTTGTAATAAGGTTCTTTTGACTTGTTATTCAAGTGTTCCATTTACATCACAGAAACATTCCAATGTTTATGATTGTGAATTCTTAGAACAGTAACCACATTTAGAGAGTGTTCTGAGCTCTTTTAACTTATATACTTTAGTATTCTAAGGAGTTTCTTTTAAAACGCCATCAGAATGACGGGAATAGGAAATGTAAACAGTAAACTCGGCATTTGAGACCTGTTTCAACCTATGTTCACTGTATTTTTATTCCCCGGTTTGTAATAAGGTTCTTTTGACTTGTTATTCAAGTGTTCCATTTACATCACAGAACAATTCCAGTGTGTATTATTGTGAATTCTTAGAACAGTAACCGCATTTACACAGTGTTCTGAGCTCTTTTAACTCATATTCTTTGGTATTCTAAGGAGTTTCTTTAAAAACACCATCAGAATGACGGGAATAGGAAATGTAAACAGTGAACTCGGCATTTCAGAGTATTCTGAACGTTTGTTCAGTGTATTTTTGTTCCCCGTTGTGTAATAAGGTTCTTTTGACTTGTTATTCAAGTGTTCCATTTACATCACAGAACAATTCCAGTGTTTATTATTGTGAATTCTTAGAACAGTAACCACATTTAGAGAGTGTTCTGAGCACTTTTAACTTATATACTTTAGTATTCTAAGGAGTTTCTTTTGAAACGCCATCAGAATGACGGGAATAGGAAATATAAACAGAAAACTCGGCATTTGAGACCTGTTTCAACCTATGTTCACTGTATTTTTATTCCCCGGTTTGTAATAAGGTTCTTTTGACTTGTTATTCAAGTGTTCCATTTACATCACAGAAACATTCCAATGTTTATGATTGTGAATTCTTAGAACAGTAACCACATTTAGAGAGTGTTCTGAGCTCTTTTAACTTATATACTTTAGTATTCTAAGGAGATTCTTTTAAAACGCCATCAGAATGACGGGAATAGGAAATGTAAACAGTAAACTCGGCATTTGAGACCTGTTTCAACCTATGTTCACTGTATTTTTATTCCCCGGTTTGTAATAAGGTTCTTTTGACTTGTTATTCAAGTGTTCCATTTACATCACAGAAACATTCCAATGTTTATGATTGTGAATTCTTAGAACAGTAACCACAGTTAGAAAGTGTTCTGTGCTCTTTTAACTTATATACTTTAGTATTCTAAGAAGTTTCTGTAAAAACAGCATCAGAGTGACGGGAATAGGAAATGTTAACAGTAAACTCGGCATTTGAGACTTGTTTCAACCTATGTTCACTGTATTTTTATTCCCCGGTTTGTAATAAGGTTCTTTTGACTTGTTATTCAAGTGTTCCATTTACATCACAGAACAATTCCAGTGTTTATTATTGTGAATTCTTAGAACAGTAACCACATTTAGAGAGTGTTCTGAGCACTTTTAACTTATATACTTTAGTATTTTAAGGAGTTTCTTTTGAAACGCCATCAGAATGACGGGAATAGGAAATATAAACAGTAAACTCGGCATTTGAGACCTGTTTCAACCTATGTTCACTGTATTTTTATTCCCCGGTTTGTAATAAGGTTCTTTTGACTTGTTATTCAAGTGTTCCATTTACATCACAGAAACATTCCAATGTTTATGATTGTGAATTCTTAGAACAGTAACCACAGTTAGAGAGTGTTCTGAGCTCTTTTAACTTATATACTTTAGTATTCTAAGGAGTTTCTTTTAAAACGCCATCAGAATGACGGGAATAGGAAATGTAAACAGTAAACTCGGCATTTGAGACCTGTTTCAACCTATGTTCACTGTATTTTTATTCCCCGGTTTGTAATAAGGTTCTTTTGACTTGTTATTCAAGTGTTCCATTTACATCACAGAAACATTCCAATGTTTATGATTGTGAATTCTTAGAACAGTAACCACATTTAGAGAGTGTTCTGAGCTCTTTTAACTTATATAATTTAGTATTCTAAGGAGTTTCTTTTAAAACGCCATCAGAATGACGGGAATAGGAAATGTAAACAGTAAACTCGGCATTTGAGACCGGTTTCAACCTATGTTCACTGTATTTTTATTCCCCGGTTTGTAATAAGGTTCTTTTGACTTGTTATTCAAGTGTTACATTTACATCACAGAAACATTCCAATGTTTATGATTGTGAATTCTTAGAACAGTAACCACATTTAGAGAGTGTTCTGAGCTCTTTTAACTTATATACTTTAGTATTCTAAGGAGATTCTTTTAAAACGCCATCAGAATGACGGGAATAGGAAATGTAAACAGTAAACTCGGCATTTGAGACCTGTTTCAACCTATGTTCACTGTATTTTTATTCCCTGGTTTGTAATAAGGTACTTTTGACTTGTTATTCAAGTGTTCCATTTACATCACAGAAACATTCCAATGTTTATGATTGTGAATTCTTAGAACAGTAACCACATTTAGAGAGTGTTCTGAACTCTTTTAACTTATATACTTTAGTATTCTAAGGAGATTCTTTTAAAACGCCATCAGAATGACGGGAATAGGAAATGTAAACAGTAAACTCGGCATTTGAGACCTGTTTCAACCTATGTTCACTTTATTTTTATTCCCCGGTTTGTAATAAGGTTCTTTTGACTTGTTATTCAAGTGTTCCATTTACATCACAGAACAATTCCAGTGTGTATTATTGTGAATTCTTAGAACAGTAACCGCATTTACACAGTGTTCTGAGCTCTTTTAACTCATATTCTTTGGTATTCTAAGGAGTTTCTTTAAAAACACCATCAGAATGACGGGAATAGGAAATGTAAACAGTGAACTCGGCATTTCAGAGTATTCTGAACGTTTGTTCAGTGTATTTTTGTTCCCCGTTGTGTAATAAGGTTCTTTTGACTTGTTATTCAAGTGTTCCATTTACATCACAGAACAATTCCAGTGTTTATTATTGTGAATTCTTAGAACAGTAACCACATTTAGAGAGTGTTCTGAGCACTTTTAACTCTTGTACTTTAGTATTCTAAGGAGTTTCTTTTGAAACGCCATCAGAATGACGGGAATAGGAAATATAAACAGTAAACTCGGCTTTTGAGACCTGTTTCAACCTATGTTCACTGTATTTTTATTCCCCGGTTTGTAATAAGGTTCTTTTGACTTGTTATTCAAGTGTTCCATTTACATCACAGAAACATTCCAATGTTTATGATTGTGAATTCTTAGAACAGTAACCACATTTAGAGAGTGTTCTGAGCTCTTTTAACTTATATACTTTAGTATTCTAAGGAGATTCTTTTAAAACGCCATCAGAATGACGGGAATAGGAAATGTAAACAGTAAACTCGGCATTTGAGACCTGTTTCAACCTATGTTCACTGTATTTTTATTCCCCGGTTTGTAATAAGGTTCTTTTGACTTGTTATTCAAGTGTTCCATTTACATCACAGAAACATTCCAATGTTTATGATTGTGAATTCTTAGAACAGTAACCACAGTTAGAAAGTGTTCTGTGCTCTTTTAACTTATATACTTTAGTATTCTAAGAAGTTTCTGTAAAAACAGCATCAGAGTGACGGGAATAGGAAATGTTAACAGTAAACTCGGCATTTGAGACTTGTTTCAACCTATGTTCACTGTATTTTTATTCCCCGGTTTGTAATAAGGTTCTTTTGACTTGTTATTCAAGTGTTCCATTTACATCACAGAACAATTCCAGTGTTTATTATTGTGAATTCTTAGAACAGTAACCACATTTAGAGAGTGTTCTGAGCACTTTTAACTTATATACTTTAGTATTTTAAGGAGTTTCTTTTGAAACGCCATCAGAATGACGGGAATAGGAAATATAAACAGTAAACTCGGCATTTGAGACCTGTTTCAACCTATGTTCACTGTATTTTTATTCCCCGGTTTGTAATAAGGTTCTTTTGACTTGTTATTCAAGTGTTCCATTTACATCACAGAAACATTCCAATGTTTATGATTGTGAATTCTTAGAACAGTAACCACAGTTAGAGAGTGTTCTGAGCTCTTTTAACTTATATACTTTAGTATTCTAAGGAGTTTCTTTTAAAACGCCATCAGAATGACGGGAATAGGAAATGTAAACAGTAAACTCGGCATTTGAGACCTGTTTCAACCTATGTTCACTGTATTTTTATTCCCCGGTTTGTAATAAGGTTCTTTTGACTTGTTATTCAAGTGTTCCATTTACATCACAGAAACATTCCAATGTTTATGATTGTGAATTCTTAGAACAGTAACCACATTTAGAGAGTGTTCTGAGCTCTTTTAACTTATATAATTTAGTATTCTAAGGAGTTTCTTTTAAAACGCCATCAGAATGACGGGAATAGGAAATGTAAACAGTAAACTCGGCATTTGAGACCGGTTTCAACCTATGTTCACTGTATTTTTATTCCCCGGTTTGTAATAAGGTTCTTTTGACTTGTTATTCAAGTGTTACATTTACATCACAGAAACATTCCAATGTTTATGATTGTGAATTCTTAGAACAGTAACCACATTTAGAGAGTGTTCTGAGCTCTTTTAACTTATATACTTTAGTATTCTAAGGAGATTCTTTTAAAACGCCATCAGAATGACGGGAATAGGAAATGTAAACAGTAAACTCGGCATTTGAGACCTGTTTCAACCTATGTTCACTGTATTTTTATTCCCTGGTTTGTAATAAGGTACTTTTGACTTGTTATTCAAGTGTTCCATTTACATCACAGAAACATTCCAATGTTTATGATTGTGAATTCTTAGAACAGTAACCACATTTAGAGAGTGTTCTGAACTCTTTTAACTTATATACTTTAGTATTCTAAGGAGATTCTTTTAAAACGCCATCAGAATGACGGGAATAGGAAATGTAAACAGTAAACTCGGCATTTGAGACCTGTTTCAACCTATGTTCACTTTATTTTTATTCCCCGGTTTGTAATAAGGTTCTTTTGACTTGTTATTCAAGTGTTCCATTTACATCACAGAACAATTCCAGTGTGTATTATTGTGAATTCTTAGAACAGTAACCGCATTTACACAGTGTTCTGAGCTCTTTTAACTCATATTCTTTGGTATTCTAAGGAGTTTCTTTAAAAACACCATCAGAATGACGGGAATAGGAAATGTAAACAGTGAACTCGGCATTTCAGAGTATTCTGAACGTTTGTTCAGTGTATTTTTGTTCCCCGTTGTGTAATAAGGTTCTTTTGACTTGTTATTCAAGTGTTCCATTTACATCACAGAACAATTCCAGTGTTTATTATTGTGAATTCTTAGAACAGTAACCACATTTAGAGAGTGTTCTGAGCACTTTTAACTCTTGTACTTTAGTATTCTAAGGAGTTTCTTTTGAAACGCCATCAGAATGACGGGAATAGGAAATATAAACAGTAAACTCGGCTTTTGAGACCTGTTTCAACCTATGTTCACTGTATTTTTATTCCCCGGTTTGTAATAAGGTTCTTTTGACTTTTTATTCAAGTGTTCCAATTACATCACAGAAACATTCCAATGTTTATGATTGTGAATTCTTAGAACAGTAACCACAGTTAGAGAGTGTTCTGAGCTCTTTTAACTTATATACTTTAGTATTCTAAGGAGTTTCTTTTAAAACGCCATCAGAATGAAGGGAATAGGAAATGTAAACAGTAAACTCGGCATTTGAGACCTGTTTCAACCTATGTTCACTGTATTTTTATTCCCCGGTTTGTAATAAGGTTCTTTTGACTTGTTATTCAAGTGTTCAATTTACATCACAGAAACATTCCAATGTTTATGATTGTGAATTCTTAGAACAGTAACCACATTTAGAGAGTGTTCTGAGCTCTTTTAACTTATATAATTTAGTATTCTAAGGAGTTTCTTTTAAAACGCCATCATAATGACGGGAATAGGAAATGTAAACAGTAAACTCGGCATTTGAGACCTGTTTCAACCTATGTTCACTGTATTTTTATTCCCCGGTTTGTAATAAGGTTCTTTTGACTTGTTATTCAAGTGTTCCATTTACATCACAGAAACATTCCAATGTTTATGATTGTGAATTCTTAGAACAGTAACCACATTTAGAGAGTGTTCTGAGCTCTTTTAACTTATATACTTTAGTATTCTAAGGAGTTTCTTTTAAAACGCCATCAGAATGATAGGAATAGGAAATGTAAACAGTAAACTCGGCATTTGAGACCTGTTTCAACCTATGTTCACTGTATTTTTATTCCCCGGTTTGTAATAAGGTTCTTTTGACTTGTTATTCAAGTGTTCCATTTACATCACAGAACAATTCCAGTGTGTATTATTGTGAATTCTTAGAACAGTAACCGCATTTACACAGTGTTCTGAGCTCTTTTAACTCATATTCTTTGGTATTCTAAGGAGTTTCTTTAAAAACACCATCAGAATGACGGGAATAGGAAATGTAAACAGTGAACTCGGCATTTCAGAGTATTCTGAACGTTTGTTCAGTGTATTTTTGTTCCCCGTTGTGTAATAAGGTTCTTTTGACTTGTTATTCAAGTGTTCCATTTACATCACAGAACAATTCCAGTGTTTATTATTGTGAATTCTTAGAACAGTAACCACATTTAGAGAGTGTTCTGAGCACTTTTATCTTATATACTTTAGTATTCTAAGGAGTTTCTTTTGAAACGCCATCAGAATGACGGGAATAGGAAATATAAACAGAAAACTCGGCATTTGAGACCTGTTTCAACCTATGTTCACTGTATTTTTATTCCCCGGTTTGTAATAAGGTTCTTTTGACTTGTTATTCAAATGTTCCATTTACATCACAGAAACATTCCAATGTTTATGATTGTGAATTCTTAGAACAGTAACCACATTTAGAGAGTGTTCTGAGCACTTTTAACTTATATACTTTAGTATTCTAAGGAGATTCTTTTAAAACGCCATCAGAATGACGGGAATAGGAAATGTAAACAGTAAACTCGGCATTTGAGACCTGTTTCAACCTATGTTCACTGTATTTTTATTCCCCGGTTTGTAATAAGGTTCTTTTGACTTGTTATTCAAGTGTTCCATTTACATCACAGAAACATTCCAATGTTTATGATTGTGAATTCTTAGAACAGTAACCACAGTTAGAAAGTGTTCTGTGCTCCTTTAACTTATATACTTTAGTATTCTAAGAAGTTTCTGTAAAAACACCATCAGAGTGACGGGAATAGGAAATGTTAACAGTAAACTCGGCATTTGAGACTTGTTTCAACCTATGTTCACTGTATTTTTATTCCCCGGTTTGTAATAAGGTTCTTTTGACTTGTTATTCAAGTGTTCCATTTACATCACAGAACAATTCCAGTGTTTATTATTGTGAATTCTTAGAACAGTAACCACATTTAGAGAGTGTTCTGAGCACTTTTAACTTATATACTTTAGTATTCTAAGGAGTTTCTTTTAAAACGCCATCAGAATGACGGGAATAGGAAATATAAACAGTAAACTCGGCATTTGAGACCTGTTTCAACCTATGTTCACTGTATTTTTATTCCCCGGTTTGTAATAAGGTTCTTTTGACTTGTTATTCAAGTGTTCCATTTACATCACAGAAACATTCCAATGTTTATGATTGTGAATTCTTAGAACAGTAACCACAGTTAGAGAGTGTTCTGAGCTCTTTTAACTTATATACTTTAGTATTCTAAGGAGTTTCTTTAAAACGCCATCAGAATGACGGGAATAGGAAATGTAAACAGTAAACTCGGCATTTGAGACCTGTTTCAACCTATGTTCACTGTATTTTTATTCCCCGGTTTGTAATAAGGTTCTTTTGACTTGTTATTCAAGTGTTCAATTTACATCACAGAAACATTCCAATGTTTATGATTGTGAATTCTTAGAACAGTAACCACATTTAGAGAGTGTTCTGAGCTCTTTTAACTTATATAATTTAGTATTCTAAGGAGTTTCTTTTAAAACGCCATCAGAATGACGGGAATAGGAAATGTAAACAGTAAACTCGGGATTTGAGACCTGTTTCAACCTATGTTCACTGTATTTTTATTCCCCGGTTTGTAATAAGGTTCTTTTGACTTGTTATTCAAGTGTTCCATTTACATCACAGAAACATTCCAATGTTTATGATTGTGAATTCTTAGAACAGTAAACACATTTAGAGAGTGTTCTGAGCTCTTTTAACTTATATACTTTAGTATTCTAAGGAGATACTTTTAAAACGCCATCAGAATGACGGGAATAGGAAATGTAAACAGTAAACTCGGCATTTGAGACCTGTTTCAACCTATGTTCACTGTATTTTTATTCCCCGGTTTGTAATAAGGTACTTTTGACTTGTTATTCAAGTGATCCATTTACATCACAGAAACATTCCAATGTTTATGATTGTGAATTCTTAGAACAGTAACCACATTTAGAGAGTGTTCTGAGCTCTTTAACTTATATACTTTAGTATTCTAAGGAGATTCTTTTAAAACGCCATCAGAATGACGGGAATAGGAAATGTAAACAGTAAACTCGGCATTTGAGACCTGTTTCAACCTATGTTCACTGTATTTTTATTCCCCGGTTTGTAATAAGGTTCTTTTGACTTGTTATTCAAGTGTTCCATTTACATCACAGAAACATTCCAATGTTTATGATTGTGAATTCTTAGAACAGTAACCACAGTTAGAAAGTGTTCTGTGCTCTTTTAACTTATATACTTTAGTATTCTAAGAAGTTTCTGTAAAAACACCATCAGAGTGACGGGAATAGGAAATGTTAACAGTAAACTCGGCATTGGAGACTTGTTTCAACCTATGTTCACTGTATTTTTATTCCCCGGTTTGTAATAAGGTTCTTTTGACTTGTTATTCAAGTGTTCCATTTACATCACAGAACAATTCCAGTGTTTATTATTGTGAATTCTCAGAACAGTAACCACATTTAGAGAGTGTTCTGAGCACTTTTAACTTATATACTTTAGTATTCTAAGGAGTTTCTTTTGAAACGCCATCAGAATGATGGGAATAGGAAATATAAACAGTAAACTCGGCATTTGAGACCTGTTTCAACCTATGTTCACTGTATTTTTATTCCCCGGTTTGTAATAAGGTTCTTTTGACTTGTTATTCAAGTGTTCCATTTACATCACAGAAACATTCCAATGTTTATGATTGTGAATTCTTAGAACAGTAACCACAGTTAGAGAGTGTTCTGAGCTCTTTTAACTTATATACTTTAGTATTCTAAGGAGTTTCTTTTAAAACGCCATCAGAATGACGGGAATAGGAAATGTAAACAGTCAACTCGGCATTTGAGACCTGTTTCAACCTATGTTCACTGTATTTTTATTCCCCGGTTTGTAATAAGGTTCTTTTGACTTGTTATTCAAGTGTTCAATTTACATCACAGAAACATTCCAATGTTTATGATTGTGAATTCTTAGAACAGTAACCACATTTAGAGAGTGTTCTGAGCTCTTTTAACTTATATAATTTAGTATTCTAAGGAGTTTCTTTTAAAACGCCATCAGAATGACGGGAATAGGAAATGTAAACAGTAAACTCGGCATTTGAGACCTGTTTCAACCTATGTTCACTGTATTTTTATTCCCCGGTTTGTAATAAGGTTCTTTTGACTTGTTATTCAAGTGTTCCATTTACATCACAGAAACATTCCAATGTTTATGATTGTGAATTCTTAGAACAGTAACCACATTTAGAGAGTGTTCTGAGCTCTTTTAACTTACATACTTTAGTATTCTAAGGAGTTTCTTTTAAAACGCCATCAGAATGACGGGAATAGGAAATGTAAACAGTAAACTCGGCATTTGAGACCTGTTTCAACCTATGTTCACTGTATTTTTATTCCCCGGTTTGTAATAAGGTTCTTTTGACTTGTTATTCAAGTGTTCCATTTACATCACAGAACAATTCCAGTGTGTATTATTGTGAATTCTTAGAACAGTAACCGCATTTACACAGTGTTCTGAGCTCTTTTAACTCATATTCTTTGGTATTCTAAGGAGTTTCTTTAAAAACACCATCAGAATGACGGGAATAGGAAATGTAAACAGTGAACTCGGCATTTCAGAGTATTCTGAACGTTTGTTCAGTGTATTTTTGTTCCCCGTTGTGTAATAAGGTTCTTTTGACTTGTTATTCAAGTGTTCCATTTACATCACAGAACAATTCCAGTGTTTATTATTGTGAATTCTTAGAACAGTAACCACATTTAGAGAGTGTTCTGAGCACTTTTAACTCTTGTACTTTAGTATTCTAAGGAGTTTCTTTTGAAAAGCCATCAGAATGACGGGAATAGGAAATATAAACAGTAAACTCGGCATTTGAGACCTGTTTCAACCAATGTTCACTGTATTTTTATTCCCCGGTTTGTAATAAGGTTCTTTTGACTTTTTATTCAAGTGTTCCATTTACATCACAGAAACATTCCAATGTTTATGATTGTGAATTCTTAGAACAGTAACCACAGTTAGAGAGTGTTCTGAGCTCTTTTAACTTATATACTTTAGTATTCTAAGGAGTTTCTTTTAAAACGCCATCAGAATGAAGGGAATAGGAAATGTAAACAGTAAACTCGGCATTTGAGACCTGTTTCAACCTATGTTCACTGTATTTTTATTCCCCGGTTTGTAATAAGGTTCTTTTGACTTGTTATTCAAGTGTTCAATTTACATCACAGAAACATTCCAATGTTTATGATTGTGAATTCTTAGAACAGTAACCACATTTAGAGAGTGTTCTGAGCTCTTTTAACTTATATAATTTAGTATTCTAAGGAGTTTCTTTTAAAACGCCATCAGAATGACGGGAATAGGAAATGTAAACAGTAAACTCGGCATTTGAGACCTGTTTCAACCTATGTTCACTGTATTTTTATTCCCCGGTTTGTAATAAGGTTCTTTTGACTTGTTATTCAAGTGTTCCATTTACATCACAGAAACATTCCAATGTTTATGATTGTGAATTCTTAGAACAGTAACCACATTTAGAGAGTGTTCTGAGCTCTTTTAACTTATATACTTTAGTATTCTAAGGAGTTTCTTTTAAAACGCCATCAGAATGACGGGAATAGGAAATGTAAACAGTAAACTCGGCATTTGAGACCTGTTTCAACCTATGTTCACTGTATTTTTATTCCCCGGTTTGTAATAAGGTTCTTTTGACTTGTTATTCAAGTGTTCCATTTACATCACAGAACAATTCCAGTGTGTATTATTGTGAATTCTTAGAACAGTAACCGCATTTACACAGTGTTCTGAGCTCTTTTAACTCATATTCTTTGGTATTCTAAGGAGTTTCTTTAAAAACACCATCAGAATGACGGGAATAGGAAATGTAAACAGTGAACTCGGCATTTCAGAGTATTCTGAACGTTTGTTCAGTGTATATTTGTTCCCCGTTGTGTAATAAGGTTCTTTTGACTTGTTATTCAAGTGTTCCATTTACATCACAGAACAATTCCAGTGTTTATTATTGTGAATTCTTAGAACAGTAACCACATTTAGAGAGTGTTCTGAGCACTTTTAACTTATATACTTTAGTATTCTAAGGAGTTTCTTTTGAAACGCCATCAGAATGACGGGAATAGGAAATATAAACAGTAAACTCGGCATTTGAGACCTGTTTCAACCTATGTTCACTGTATTTTTATTCCGCGGTTTGTAATAAGGTACTTTTGACTTGTTATTCAAGTGTTCCATTTACATCACAGAACAATTCCAGTGTTTATTATTGTGAATTCTTAGAACAGTAACCACATTTAGAGAGTGTTCTGAGCACTTTCATCTTATATACTTTAGTATTCTAAGGAGTTTCTTTTGAAACGCCATCAGAATGACGGGAATAGGAAATATAAACAGAAAACTCGGCATTTGAGACCTGTTTCAACCTATGTTCACTGTTTTTTTATTCCCCGGTTTGTAATAAGGTTCTTTTGACTTGTTATTCAAATGTTCCATTTACATCACAGAAACATTCCAATGTTTATGATTGTGAATTCTTAGAACAGTAACCACATTTAGAGAGTGTTCTGAGCACTTTTAACTTATATACTTTAGTATTCTAAGGAGATTCTTTTAAAACGCCATCAGAATGACGGGAATAGGAAATGTAAACAGTAAACTCGGCATTTGAGACCTGTTTCAACCTATGTTCACTGTATTTTTATTCCCCGGTTTGTAATAAGGTTCTTTTGACTTGTTATTCAAGTGTTCCATTTACATCACAGAAACATTCCAATGTTTATGATTGTGAATTCTTAGAACAGTAACCACAGTTAGAAAGTGTTCTGTGCTCCTTTAACTTATATACTTTAGTATTCTAAGAAGTTTCTGTAAAAACACCATCAGAGTGACGGGAATAGGAAATGTTAACAGTAAACTCGGCATTTGAGACTTGTTTCAACCTATGTTCACTGTATTTTTATTCCCCGGTTTGTAATAAGGTTCTTTTGACTTGTTATTCAAGTGTTCCATTTACATCACAGAACAATTCCAGTGTTTATTATTGTGAATTCTTAGAACAGTAACCACATTTAGAGAGTGTTCTGAGCACTTTTAACTTATATACTTTAGTATTCTAAGGAGTTTCTTTTGAAACGCCATCAGAATGACGGGAATAGGAAATGTAACCAGTAAACTCGGCATTTGAGACCTGTTTCAACCTATGTTCACTGTATTTTTATTCCCCGGTTTGTAATAAGGTTCTTTTGACTTGTTATTCAAGTGTTCCATTTACATCACAGAAACATTCCAATGTTTATGATTGTGAATTCTTAGAACAGTAACCACAGTTAGAGAGTGTTCTGAGCTCTTTTAACTTATATACTTTAGTATTATAAAGGAGTTTCTTTTAAAACGCCATCAGAATGACGGGAATAGGAAATGTAAACAGTAAACTCGGCATTTGAGACCTGTTTCAACCTATGTTCACTGTATTTTTATTCCCCGGTTTGTAATTAGGTTCTTTTGACTTGTTATTCAAGTGTTCCATTTACATCACAGAAACATTCCAATGTTTATGATTGTGAATTCTTAGAACAGTAACCACAGTTAGAGAGTGTTCTGTGCTCTTTTAACATATATACTTTAGTATTCTAAGGAGTTTCTTTTAAAACGCCATCAGAATGACGGGAATAGGAAATATAAACAGTAAACTCGGCATTTGAGACCTGTTTCAACCAATGTTCACTGTATTTTTATTCCCCGGTTTGTAATAAGGTTCTTTTGACTTGTTATTCAAGTGTTCCATTTACATCACAGAAACATTCCAATGTTTATGATTGTGAATTCTTAGAACAGTAACCACATTTAGAGAGTGTTCTGAGCTCTTTTAACTTATATTCTTTAGTATTCTAAGGAGTTTCTTTTAAAACGCCATCAGAATGACGGGAATAGGAAATGTAAACAGTAAACTCGGCATTTGAGACCTGTTTCAACCTATGTTCACTGTATTTTTATTCCCCGGTTTGTAATAAGGTTCTTTTGACTTGTTATTCAAGTGTTCCATTTACATCACAGAACAATTCCAGTGTGTATTATTGTGAATTCTTAGAACAGTAACCGCATTTAAACAGTGTTCTGAGCTCTTTTAACTCATATTCTTTGGTATTCTAAGGAGTTTCTTTAAAAACACCATCAGAATGACGGGAATAGGAAATGTAAACAGTGAACTCGGCATTTCAGAGTATTCTGAACGTTTGTTCAGTGTATATTTGTTCCCCGTTGTGTAATAAGGTTCTTTTGACTTGTTATTCAAGTGTTCCATTTACATCACAGAACAATTCCAGTGTTTATTATTGTGAATTCTTAGAACAGTAACCACATTTAGAGAGTGTTCTGAGCACTTTTAACTTATATACTTTAGTATTCTAAGGAGTTTCTTTTGAAACGCCATCAGAATGACGGGAATAGGAAATATAAACAGTAAACTCTGCATTTGAGACCTGTTTCAACCTATGTTCACTGTATTTTTATTCCCCGGTTTGTAATAAGGTTCTTTTGACTTGTTATTCAAGTGTTCCATTTAAATCACAGAAACATTCCAATGTTTATGATTGTGAATTCTTAGAACAGTAACCACATTTAGAGAGTGTTCTGAGCTCTTTTAACATATACTTTAGTATTCAAAGGAGTTTCTTTTAAAACGCCATCAGAATGACGGGAATAGGAAATGTAAACAGTAAACTCGGCATTTGAGACCTGTTTCAACCTATGTTCACTGTATTTTTATTCCCCGGTTTGTAATTAGGTTCTTTTGACTTGTTATTCAAGTGTTCCATTTACATCACAGAAACATTCCAATGTTTATGATTGTGAATTCTTAGAACAGTAACCACAGTTAGAGAGTGTTCTGTGCTCTTTTAACATATATACTTTAGTATTCTAAGGAGTTTCTTTTAAAACGCCATCAGAATGACGGGAATAGGAAATATAAACAGTAAACTCGGCATTTGAGACCTGTTTCAACCAATGTTCACTGTATTTTTATTCCCCGGTTTGTAATAAGGTTCTTTTGACTTGTTATTCAAGTGTTCCATTTACATCACAGAAACATTCCAATGTTTATGATTGTGAATTCTTAGAACAGTAACCACATTTAGAGAGTGTTCTGAGCTCTTTTAACTTATATTCTTTAGTATTCTAAGGAGTTTCTTTTAAAACGCCATCAGAATGACGGGAATAGGAAATGTAAACAGTAAACTCGGCATTTGAGACCTGTTTCAACCTATGTTCACTGTATTTTTATTCCCCGGTTTGTAATAAGGTTCTTTTGACTTGTTATTCAAGTGTTCCATTTACATCACAGAAACATTCCAATGTTTATGATTGTGAATTCTTAGAACAGTAACCACAGTTAGAAAGTGTTCTGTGCTCCTTTAACTTATATACTTTAGTATTCTAAGAAGTTTCTGTAAAAACACCATCAGAGTGACGGGAATAGGAAATGTTAACAGTAAACTCGGCATTTGAGACTTGTTTCAACCTATGTTCACTGTATTTTTATTCCCCGGTTTGTAATAAGGTTCTTTTGACTTGTTATTCAAGTGTTCCATTTACATCACAGAACAATTCCAGTGTTTATTATTGTGAATTCTTAGAACAGTAACCACATTTAGAGAGTGTTCTGAGCACTTTTAACTTATATACTTTAGTATTCTAAGGAGTTTCTTTTAAAACGCCATCAGAATGACGGGAATAGGAAATATAAACAGTAAACTCGGCATTTGAGACCTGTTTCAACCTATGTTCACTGTATTTTTATTCCCCGGTTTGTAATAAGGTTCTTTTGACTTGTTATTCAAGTGTTCCATTTACATCACAGAAACATTCCAATGTTTATGATTGTGAATTCTTAGAACAGTAACCACAGTTAGAGAGTGTTCTGAGCTCTTTTAACTTATATACTTTAGTATTCTAAGGAGTTTCTTTAAAACGCCATCAGAATGACGGGAATAGGAAATGTAAACAGTAAACTCGGCATTTGAGACCTGTTTCAACCTATGTTCACTGTATTTTTATTCCCCGGTTTGTAATAAGGTTCTTTTGACTTGTTATTCAAGTGTTCAATTTACATCACAGAAACATTCCAATGTTTATGATTGTGAATTCTTAGAACAGTAACCACATTTAGAGAGTGTTCTGAGCTCTTTTAACTTATATAATTTAGTATTCTAAGGAGTTTCTTTTAAAACGCCATCAGAATGACGGGAATAGGAAATGTAAACAGTAAACTCGGGATTTGAGACCTGTTTCAACCTATGTTCACTGTATTTTTATTCCCCGGTTTGTAATAATGTTCTTTTGACTTGTTATTCAAGTGTTCCATTTACATCACAGAAACATTCCAATGTTTATGATTGTGAATTCTTAGAACAGTAAACACATTTAGAGAGTGTTCTGAGCTCTTTTAACTTATATACTTTAGTATTCTAAGGAGATACTTTTAAAACGCCATCAGAATGACGGGAATAGGAAATGTAAACAGTAAACTCGGCATTTGAGACCTGTTTCAACCTATGTTCACTGTATTTTTATTCCCCGGTTTGTAATAAGGTACTTTTGACTTGTTATTCAAGTGATCCATTTACATCACAGAAACATTCCAATGTTTATGATTGTGAATTCTTAGAACAGTAACCACATTTAGAGAGTGTTCTGAGCTCTTTAACTTATATACTTTAGTATTCTAAGGAGATTCTTTTAAAACGCCATCAGAATGACGGGAATAGGAAATGTAAACAGTAAACTCGGCATTTGAGACCTGTTTCAACCTATGTTCACTGTATTTTTATTCCCCGGTTTGTAATAAGGTTCTTTTGACTTGTTATTCAAGTGTTCCATTTACATCACAGAAACATTCCAATGTTTATGATTGTGAATTCTTAGAACAGTAACCACAGTTAGAAAGTGTTCTGTGCTCTTTTAACTTATATACTTTAGTATTCTAAGAAGTTTCTGTAAAAACACCATCAGAGTGACGGGAATAGGAAATGTTAACAGTAAACTCGGCATTGGAGACTTGTTTCAACCTATGTTCACTGTATTTTTATTCCCCGGTTTGTAATAAGGTTCTTTTGACTTGTTATTCAAGTGTTCCATTTACATCACAGAACAATTCCAGTGTTTATTATTGTGAATTCTCAGAACAGTAACCACATTTAGAGAGTGTTCTGAGCACTTTTAACTTATATACTTTAGTATTCTAAGGAGTTTCTTTTGAAACGCCATCAGAATGATGGGAATAGGAAATATAAACAGTAAACTCGGCATTTGAGACCTGTTTCAACCTATGTTCACTGTATTTTTATTCCCCGGTTTGTAATAAGGTTCTTTTGACTTGTTATTCAAGTGTTCCATTTACATCACAGAAACATTCCAATGTTTATGATTGTGAATTCTTAGAACAGTAACCACAGTTAGAGAGTGTTCTGAGCTCTTTTAACTTATATACTTTAGTATTCTAAGGAGTTTCTTTTAAAACGCCATCAGAATGACGGGAATAGGAAATGTAAACAGTCAACTCGGCATTTGAGACCTGTTTCAACCTATGTTCACTGTATTTTTATTCCCCGGTTTGTAATAAGGTTCTTTTGACTTGTTATTCAAGTGTTCAATTTACATCACAGAAACATTCCAATGTTTATGATTGTGAATTCTTAGAACAGTAACCACATTTAGAGAGTGTTCTGAGCTCTTTTAACTTATATAATTTAGTATTCTAAGGAGTTTCTTTTAAAACGCCATCAGAATGACGGGAATAGGAAATGTAAACAGTAAACTCGGCATTTGAGACCTGTTTCAACCTATGTTCACTGTATTTTTATTCCCCGGTTTGTAATAAGGTTCTTTTGACTTGTTATTCAAGTGTTCCATTTACATCACAGAAACATTCCAATGTTTATGATTGTGAATTCTTAGAACAGTAACCACATTTAGAGAGTGTTCTGAGCTCTTTTAACTTACATACTTTAGTATTCTAAGGAGTTTCTTTTAAAACGCCATCAGAATGACGGGAATAGGAAATGTAAACAGTAAACTCGGCATTTGAGACCTGTTTCAACCTATGTTCACTGTATTTTTATTCCCCGGTTTGTAATAAGGTTCTTTTGACTTGTTATTCAAGTGTTCCATTTACATCACAGAACAATTCCAGTGTGTATTATTGTGAATTCTTAGAACAGTAACCGCATTTACACAGTGTTCTGAGCTCTTTTAACTCATATTCTTTGGTATTCTAAGGAGTTTCTTTAAAAACACCATCAGAATGACGGGAATAGGAAATGTAAACAGTGAACTCGGCATTTCAGAGTATTCTGAACGTTTGTTCAGTGTATTTTTGTTCCCCGTTGTGTAATAAGGTTCTTTTGACTTGTTATTCAAGTGTTCCATTTACATCACAGAACAATTCCAGTGTTTATTATTGTGAATTCTTAGAACAGTAACCACATTTAGAGAGTGTTCTGAGCACTTTTAACTCTTGTACTTTAGTATTCTAAGGAGTTTCTTTTGAAAAGCCATCAGAATGACGGGAATAGGAAATATAAACAGTAAACTCGGCATTTGAGACCTGTTTCAACCAATGTTCACTGTATTTTTATTCCCCGGTTTGTAATAAGGTTCTTTTGACTTTTTATTCAAGTGTTCCATTTACATCACAGAAACATTCCAATGTTTATGATTGTGAATTCTTAGAACAGTAACCACAGTTAGAGAGTGTTCTGAGCTCTTTTAACTTATATACTTTAGTATTCTAAGGAGTTTCTTTTAAAACGCCATCAGAATGAAGGGAATATGAAATGTAAACAGTAAACTCGGCATTTGAGACCTGTTTCAACCTATGTTCACTGTATTTTTATTCCCCGGTTTGTAATAAGGTTCTTTTGACTTGTTATTCAAGTGTTCAATTTACATCACAGAAACATTCCAATGTTTATGATTGTGAATTCTTAGAACAGTAACCACATTTAGAGAGTGTTCTGAGCTCTTTTAACTTATATAATTTAGTATTCTAAGGAGTTTCTTTTAAAACGCCATCAGAATGACGGGAATAGGAAATGTAAACAGTAAACTCGGCATTTGAGACCTGTTTCAACCTATGTTCACTGTATTTTTATTCCCCGGTTTGTAATAAGGTTCTTTTGACTTGTTATTCAAGTGTTCCATTTACATCACAGAAACATTCCAATGTTTATGATTGTGAATTCTTAGAACAGTAACCACATTTAGAGAGTGTTCTGAGCTCTTTTAACTTATATACTTTAGTATTCTAAGGAGTTTCTTTTAAAACGCCATCAGAATGACGGGAATAGGAAATGTAAACAGTAAACTCGGCATTTGAGACCTGTTTCAACCTATGTTCACTGTATTTTTATTCCCCGGTTTGTAATAAGGTTCTTTTGACTTGTTATTCAAGTGTTCCATTTACATCACAGAACAATTCCAGTGTGTATTATTGTGAATTCTTAGAACAGTAACCGCATTTACACAGTGTTCTGAGCTCTTTTAACTCATATTCTTTGGTATTCTAAGGAGTTTCTTTAAAAACACCATCAGAATGACGGGAATAGGAAATGTAAACAGTGAACTCGGCATTTCAGAGTATTCTGAACGTTTGTTCAGTGTATATTTGTTCCCCGTTGTGTAATAAGGTTCTTTTGACTTGTTATTCAAGTGTTCCATTTACATCACAGAACAATTCCAGTGTTTATTATTGTGAATTCTTAGAACAGTAACCACATTTAGAGAGTGTTCTGAGCACTTTTAACTTATATACTTTAGTATTCTAAGGAGTTTCTTTTGAAACGCCATCAGAATGACGGGAATAGGAAATATAAACAGTAAACTCGGCATTTGAGACCTGTTTCAACCTATGTTCACTGTATTTTTATTCCGCGGTTTGTAATAAGGTACTTTTGACTTGTTATTCAAGTGTTCCATTTACATCACAGAACAATTCCAGTGTTTATTATTGTGAATTCTTAGAACAGTAACCACATTTAGAGAGTGTTCTGAGCACTTTCATCTTATATACTTTAGTATTCTAAGGAGTTTCTTTTGAAACGCCATCAGAATGACGGGAATAGGAAATATAAACAGAAAACTCGGCATTTGAGACCTGTTTCAACCTATGTTCACTGTTTTTTTATTCCCCGGTTTGTAATAAGGTTCTTTTGACTTGTTATTCAAATGTTCCATTTACATCACAGAAACATTCCAATGTTTATGATTGTGAATTCTTAGAACAGTAACCACATTTAGAGAGTGTTCTGAGCACTTTTAACTTATATACTTTAGTATTCTAAGGAGATTCTTTTAAAACGCCATCAGAATGACGGGAATAGGAAATGTAAACAGTAAACTCGGCATTTGAGACCTGTTTCAACCTATGTTCACTGTATTTTTATTCCCCGGTTTGTAATAAGGTTCTTTTGACTTGTTATTCAAGTGTTCCATTTACATCACAGAAACATTCCAATGTTTATGATTGTGAATTCTTAGAACAGTAACCACAGTTAGAAAGTGTTCTGTGCTCCTTTAACTTATATACTTTAGTATTCTAAGAAGTTTCTGTAAAAACACCATCAGAGTGACGGGAATAGGAAATGTTAACAGTAAACTCGGCATTTGAGACTTGTTTCAACCTATGTTCACTGTATTTTTATTCCCCGGTTTGTAATAAGGTTCTTTTGACTTGTTATTCAAGTGTTCCATTTACATCACAGAACAATTCCAGTGTTTATTATTGTGAATTCTTAGAACAGTAACCACATTTAGAGAGTGTTCTGAGCACTTTTAACTTATATACTTTAGTATTCTAAGGAGTTTCTTTTGAAACGCCATCAGAATGACGGGAATAGGAAATGTAACCAGTAAACTCGGCATTTGAGACCTGTTTCAACCTATGTTCACTGTATTTTTATTCCCCGGTTTGTAATAAGGTTCTTTTGACTTGTTATTCAAGTGTTCCATTTACATCACAGAAACATTCCAATGTTTATGATTGTGAATTCTTAGAACAGTAACCACAGTTAGAGAGTGTTCTGAGCTCTTTTAACTTATATACTTTAGTATTATAAAGGAGTTTCTTTTAAAACGCCATCAGAATGACGGGAATAGGAAATGTAAACAGTAAACTCGGCATTTGAGACCTGTTTCAACCTATGTTCACTGTATTTTTATTCCCCGGTTTGTAATTAGGTTCTTTTGACTTGTTATTCAAGTGTTCCATTTACATCACAGAAACATTCCAATGTTTATGATTGTGAATTCTTAGAACAGTAACCACAGTTAGAGAGTGTTCTGTGCTCTTTTAACATATATACTTTAGTATTCTAAGGAGTTTCTTTTAAAACGCCATCAGAATGACGGGAATAGGAAATATAAACAGTAAACTCGGCATTTGAGACCTGTTTCAACCAATGTTCACTGTATTTTTATTCCCCGGTTTGTAATAAGGTTCTTTTGACTTGTTATTCAAGTGTTCCATTTACATCACAGAAACATTCCAATGTTTATGATTGTGAATTCTTAGAACAGTAACCACATTTAGAGAGTGTTCTGAGCTCTTTTAACTTATATTCTTTAGTATTCTAAGGAGTTTCTTTTAAAACGCCATCAGAATGACGGGAATAGGAAATGTAAACAGTAAACTCGGCATTTGAGACCTGTTTCAACCTATGTTCACTGTATTTTTATTCCCCGGTTTGTAATAAGGTTCTTTTGACTTGTTATTCAAGTGTTCCATTTACATCACAGAACAATTCCAGTGTGTATTATTGTGAATTCTTAGAACAGTAACCGCATTTAAACAGTGTTCTGAGCTCTTTTAACTCATATTCTTTGGTATTCTAAGGAGTTTCTTTAAAAACACCATCAGAATGACGGGAATAGGAAATGTAAACAGTGAACTCGGCATTTCAGAGTATTCTGAACGTTTGTTCAGTGTATATTTGTTCCCCGTTGTGTAATAAGGTTCTTTTGACTTGTTATTCAAGTGTTCCATTTACATCACAGAACAATTCCAGTGTTTATTATTGTGAATTCTTAGAACAGTAACCACATTTAGAGAGTGTTCTGAGCACTTTTAACTTATATACTTTAGTATTCTAAGGAGTTTCTTTTGAAACGCCATCAGAATGACGGGAATAGGAAATATAAACAGTAAACTCTGCATTTGAGACCTGTTTCAACCTATGTTCACTGTATTTTTATTCCCCGGTTTGTAATAAGGTTCTTTTGACTTGTTATTCAAGTGTTCCATTTAAATCACAGAAACATTCCAATGTTTATGATTGTGAATTCTTAGAACAGTAACCACATTTAGAGAGTGTTCTGAGCTCTTTTAACATATACTTTAGTATTCAAAGGAGTTTCTTTTAAAACGCCATCAGAATGACGGGAATAGGAAATGTAAACAGTAAACTCGGCATTTGAGACCTGTTTCAACCTATGTTCACTGTATTTTTATTCCCCGGTTTGTAATTAGGTTCTTTTGACTTGTTATTCAAGTGTTCCATTTACATCACAGAAACATTCCAATGTTTATGATTGTGAATTCTTAGAACAGTAACCACAGTTAGAGAGTGTTCTGTGCTCTTTTAACATATATACTTTAGTATTCTAAGGAGTTTCTTTTAAAACGCCATCAGAATGACGGGAATAGGAAATATAAACAGTAAACTCGGCATTTGAGACCTGTTTCAACCAATGTTCACTGTATTTTTATTCCCCGGTTTGTAATAAGGTTCTTTTGACTTGTTATTCAAGTGTTCCATTTACATCACAGAAACATTCCAATGTTTATGATTGTGAATTCTTAGAACAGTAACCACATTTAGAGAGTGTTCTGAGCTCTTTTAACTTATATTCTTTAGTATTCTAAGGAGTTTCTTTTAAAACGCCATCAGAATGACGGGAATAGGAAATGTAAACAGTAAACTCGGCATTTGAGACCTGTTTCAACCTATGTTCACTGTATTTTTATTCCCCGGTTTGTAATAAGGTTCTTTTGACTTGTTATTCAAGTGTTCCATTTACATCACAGAACAATTCCAGTGTGTATTATTGTGAATTCTTAGAACAGTAACCGCATTTAAACAGTGTTCTGAGCTCTTTTAACTCATATTCTTTGGTATTCTAAGGAGTTTCTTTAAAAACACCATCAGAATGACGGGAATAGGAAATGTAAACAGTGAACTCGGCATTTCAGAGTATTCTGAACGTTTGTTCAGTGTATATTTGTTCCCCGTTGTGTAATAAGGTTCTTTTGACTTGTTATTCAAGTGTTCCATTTACATCACAGAACAATTCCAGTGTTTATTATTGTGAATTCTTAGAACAGTAACCACATTTAGAGAGTGTTCTGAGCACTTTTAACTTATATACTTTAGTATTCTAAGGAGTTTCTTTTGAAACGCCATCAGAATGACGGGAATAGGAAATATAAACAGTAAACTCGGCATTTGAGACCTGTTTCAACCTATGTTCACTGTATTTTTATTCCCCGGTTTGTAATAAGGTACTTTTGACTTGTTATTCAAGTGTTCCATTTACATCACAGAACAATTCCAGTGTTTATTATTGTGAATTCTTAGAACAGTAACCACATTTAGAGAGTGTTCTGAGCACTTTCATCTTATATACTTTAGTATTCTAAGGAGTTTCTTTTGAAACGCCATCAGAATGACGGGAATAGGAAATATAAACAGAAAACTCGGCATTTGAGACCTGTTTCAACCTATGTTCACTGTTTTTTTATTCCCCGGTTTGTAATAAGGTTCTTTTGACTTGTTATTCAAATGTTCCATTTACATCACAGAAACATTCCAATGTTTATGATTGTGAATTCTTAGAACAGTAACCACATTTAGAGAGTGTTCTGAGCACTTTTAACTTATATACTTTAGTATTCTAAGGAGATTCTTTTAAAACGCCATCAGAATGACGGGAATAGGAAATGTAAACAGTAAACTCGGCATTTGAGACCTGTTTCAACCTATGTTCACTGTATTTTTATTCCCCGGTTTGTAATAAGGTTCTTTTGACTTGTTATTCAAGTGTTCCATTTACATCACAGAAACATTCCAATGTTTATGATTGTGAATTCTTAGAACAGTAACCACAGTTAGAAAGTGTTCTGTGCTCCTTTAACTTATATACTTTAGTATTCTAAGAAGTTTCTGTAAAAACACCATCAGAGTGACGGGAATAGGAAATGTTAACAGTAAACTCGGCATTTGAGACTTGTTTCAACCTATGTTCACTGTATTTTTATTCCCCGGTTTGTAATAAGGTTCTTTTGACTTGTTATTCAAGTGTTCCATTTACATCACAGAACAATTCCAGTGTTTATTATTGTGAATTCTTAGAACAGTAACCACATTTAGAGAGTGTTCTGAGCACTTTTAACTTATATACTTTAGTATTCTAAGGAGTTTCTTTTGAAACGCCATCAGAATGACGGGAATAGGAAATATAAACAATAAACTCGGCATTTGAGACCTGTTTCAACCTATGTTCACTGTATTTTTATTCCCCGGTTTGTAATAAGGTACTTTTGACTTGTTATTCAAGTGTTCCATTTACATCACAGAAACATTCCAATGTTTATGATTGTGAATTCTTAGAACAGTAACCACAGTTAGAGAGTGTTCTGAGCTCTTTTAACTTATATACTTTAGTATTCTAAGGAGTTTCTTTTAAAACGCCATCAGAATGACGGGAATAGGAAATATAAACAGTAAACTCGGCATTTGAGACCTGTTTCAACCTATGTTCACTGTATTTTTATTCCCCGGTTTGTAATAAGGTACTTTTGACTTGTTATTCAAGTGTTCCATTTACATCACAGAACAATTCCAGTGTTTATTATTGTGAATTCTTAGAACAGTAACCACATTTAGAGAGTGTTCTGAGCACTTTCATCTTATATACTTTAGTATTCTAAGGAGTTTCTTTTGAAACGCCATCAGAATGACGGGAATAGGAAATATCAACAGAAAACTCGGCATTTGAGACCTGTTTCAACCTATGTTCACTGTTTTTTTATTCCCCGGTTTGTAATAAGGTTCTTTTGACTTGTTATTCAAATGTTCCATTTACATCACAGAAACATTCCAATGTTTATGATTGTGAATTCTTAGAACAGTAACCACATTTAGAGAGTGTTCTGAGCACTTTTAACTTATATACTTTAGTATTCTAAGGAGATTCTTTTAAAACGCCATCAGAATGACGGGAATAGGAAATGTAAACAGTAAACTCGGCATTTGAGACCTGTTTCAACCTATGTTCACTGTATTTTTATTCCCCGGTTTGTAATAAGGTTCTTTTGACTTGTTATTCAAGTGTTCCATTTACATCACAGAAACATTCCAATGTTTATGATTGTGAATTCTTAGAACAGTAACCACAGTTAGAAAGTGTTCTGTGCTCCTTTAACTTATATACTTTAGTATTCTAAGAAGTTTCTGTAAAAACACCATCAGAGTGACGGGAATAGGAAATGTTAACAGTAAACTCGGCATTTGAGACTTGTTTCAACCTATGTTCACTGTATTTTTATTCCCCGGTTTGTAATAAGGTTCTTTTGACTTGTTATTCAAGTGTTCCATTTACATCACAGAACAATTCCAGTGTTTATTATTGTGAATTCTTAGAACAGTAACCACATTTAGAGAGTGTTCTGAGCACTTTTAACTTATATACTTTAGTATTCTAAGGAGTTTCTTTTGAAACGCCATCAGAATGACGGGAATAGGAAATATAAACAGTAAACTCTGCATTTGAGACCTGTTTCAACCTATGTTCACTGTATTTTTATTCCCCGGTTTGTAATAAGGTTCTTTTGACTTGTTATTCAAGTGTTCCATTTAAATCACAGAAACATTCCAATGTTTATGATTGTGAATTCTTAGAACAGTAACCACATTTAGAGAGTGTTCTGAGCTCTTTTAACATATACTTTAGTATTCAAAGGAGTTTCTTTTAAAACGCCATCAGAATGACGGGAATAGGAAATGTAAACAGTAAACTCGGCATTTGAGACCTGTTTCAACCTATGTTCACTGTATTTTTATTCCCCGGTTTGTAATTAGGTTCTTTTGACTTGTTATTCAAGTGTTCCATTTACATCACAGAAACATTCCAATGTTTATGATTGTGAATTCTTAGAACAGTAACCACAGTTAGAGAGTGTTCTGTGCTCTTTTAACATATATACTTTAGTATTCTAAGGAGTTTCTTTTAAAACGCCATCAGAATGACGGGAATAGGAAATATAAACAGTAAACTCGGCATTTGAGACCTGTTTCAACCAATGTTCACTGTATTTTTATTCCCCGGTTTGTAATAAGGTTCTTTTGACTTGTTATTCAAGTGTTCCATTTACATCACAGAAACATTCCAATGTTTATGATTGTGAATTCTTAGAACAGTAACCACATTTAGAGAGTGTTCTGAGCTCTTTTAACTTATATTCTTTAGTATTCTAAGGAGTTTCTTTTAAAACGCCATCAGAATGACGGGAATAGGAAATGTAAACAGTAAACTCGGCATTTGAGACCTGTTTCAACCTATGTTCACTATATTTTTATTCCCCGGTTTGTAATAAGGTTCTTTTGACTTGTTATTCAAGTGTTCCATTTACATCACAGAACAATTCCAGTGTGTATTATTGTGAATTCTTAGAACAGTAACCGCATTTAAACAGTGTTCTGAGCTCTTTTAACTCATATTCTTTGGTATTCTAAGGAGTTTCTTTAAAAACACCATCAGAATGACGGGAATAGGAAATGTAAACAGTGAACTCGGCATTTCAGAGTATTCTGAACGTTTGTTCAGTGTATATTTGTTCCCCGTTGTGTAATAAGGTTCTTTTGACTTGTTATTCAAGTGTTCCATTTACATCACAGAACAATTCCAGTGTTTATTATTGTGAATTCTTAGAACAGTAACCACATTTAGAGAGTGTTCTGAGCACTTTTAACTTATATACTTTAGTATTCTAAGGAGTTTCTTTTGAAACGCCATCAGAATGACGGGAATAGGAAATATAAACAGTAAACTCTGCATTTGAGACCTGTTTCAACCTATGTTCACTGTATTTTTATTCCCCGGTTTGTAATAAGGTACTTTTGACTTGTTATTCAAGTGTTCCATTTACATCACAGAACAATTCCAGTGTTTATTATTGTGAATTCTTAGAACAGTAACCACATTTAGAGAGTGTTCTGAGCACTTTCATCTTATATACTTTAGTATTCTAAGGAGTTTCTTTTGAAACGCCATCAGAATGACGGGAATAGGAAATATAAACAGAAAACTCGGCATTTGAGACCTGTTTCAACCTATGTTCACTGTTTTTTTATTCCCCGGTTTGTAATAAGGTTCTTTTGACTTGTTATTCAAATGTTCCATTTACATCACAGAAACATTCCAATGTTTATGATTGTGAATTCTTAGAACAGTAACCACATTTAGAGAGTGTTCTGAGCACTTTTAACTTATATACTTTAGTATTCTAAGGAGATTCTTTTAAAACGCCATCAGAATGACGGGAATAGGAAATGTAAACAGTAAACTCGGCATTTGAGACCTGTTTCAACCTATGTTCACTGTATTTTTATTCCCCGGTTTGTAATAAGGTTCTTTTGACTTGTTATTCAAGTGTTCCATTTACATCACAGAAACATTCCAATGTTTATGATTGTGAATTCTTAGAACAGTAACCACAGTTAGAAAGTGTTCTGTGCTCCTTTAACTTATATACTTTAGTATTCTAAGAAGTTTCTGTAAAAACACCATCAGAGTGACGGGAATAGGAAATGTTAACAGTAAACTCGGCATTTGAGACTTGTTTCAACCTATGTTCACTGTATTTTTATTCCCCGGTTTGTAATAAGGTTCTTTTGACTTGTTATTCAAGTGTTCCATTTACATCACAGAAACATTCCAATGTTTATGATTGTGAATTCTTAGAACAGTAACCACAGTTAGAGAGTGTTCTGAGCTCTTTTAACTTATATACTTTAGTATTCTAAGGAGTTTCTTTTAAAACGCCATCAGAATGACGGGAATAGGAAATATAAACAGTAAACTCGGCATTTGAGACCTGTTTCAACCTATGTTCACTGTATTTTTATTCCCCGGTTTGTAATAAGGTTCTTTTGACTTGTTATTCAAGTGTTCAATTTACATCACAGAAACATTCCAATGTTTATGATTGTGAATTCTTAGAACAGTAACCACATTTAGAGAGTGTTCTGAGCTCTTTTAACTTATATAATTTAGTATTCTAAGGAGTTTCTTTTAAAACGCCATCAGAATGACGGGAATAGGAAATGTAAACAGTAAACTCGGCATTTGAGACCTGTTTCAACCTATGTTCACTGTATTTTTATTCCCCGGTTTGTAATAAGGTTCTTTTGACTTGTTATTCAAGTGTTCCATTTACATCACAGAAACATTCCAATGTTTATGATTGTGAATTCTTAGAACAGTAACCACATTTAGAGAGTGTTCTGAGCTCTTTTAACTTATATACTTTAGTATTCTAAGGAGATACTTTTAAAACGCCATCAGAATGACGGGAATAGGAAATGTAAACAGTAAACTCGGCATTTGAGACCTGTTTCAACCTATGTTCACTGTATTTTTATTCCCCGGTTTGTAATAAGGTACTTTTGACTTGTTATTCAAGTGATCCATTTACATCACAGAAACATTCCAATGTTTATGATTGTGAATTCTTAGAACAGTAACCACATTTAGAGAGTGTTCTGAGCTCTTTTAACTTATATACTTTAGTATTCTAAGGAGTTTCTTTTAAAACGCCATCATAATGACGGGAATAGGAAATGTAAACAGTAAACTCGGCATTTGAGACCTGTTTCAACCTATGTTCACTGTATTTTTATTCCCCGGTTTGTAATAAGGTTCTTTTGACTTGTTATTCAAGTGTTCAATTTACATCACAGAAACATTCCAATGTTTATAATTGTGAATTCTTAGAACAGTAACCACAGTTAGAAAGTGTTCTGTGCTCTTTTAACTTATATACTTTAGTATTCTAAGAAGTTTCTTTAAAAACACCATCAGAGTGACGGGAATAGGAAATGTTAACAGTAAACTCGGCATTTGAGACTTGTTTCAACCTATGTTCACTGTATTTTTATTCCCCGGTTTGTAATAAGGTTCTTTTGACTTGTTATTCAAGTGTTCCGTTTACATCACAGAACAATTCCAGTGTTTATTATTGTGAATTCTTAGAACAGTAACCATATTTAGAGAGTGTTCTGAGCACTTTTATGTTATATACTTTAGTATTCTAAGGAGTTTCTTTTGAAACGCCATCAGAATGACGGGAATAGGAAATATAAACAGTAAACTCTGCATTTGAGACCTGTTTCAACCTATGTTCACTGTATTTTTATTCCCCGGTTTGTAATAAGGTTCTTTTGACTTGTTATTCAAGTGTTCCATTTAAATCACAGAAACATTCCAATGTTTATGATTGTGAATTCTTAGAACAGTAACCACATTTAGAGAGTGTTCTGAGCTCTTTTAACATATACTTTAGTATTCAAAGGAGTTTCTTTTAAAACGCCATCAGAATGACGGGAATAGGAAATGTAAACAGTAAACTCGGCATTTGAGACCTGTTTCAACCTATGTTCACTGTATTTTTATTCCCCGGTTTGTAATTAGGTTCTTTTGACTTGTTATTCAAGTGTTCCATTTACATCACAGAAACATTCCAATGTTTATGATTGTGAATTCTTAGAACAGTAACCACAGTTAGAGAGTGTTCTGTGCTCTTTTAACATATATACTTTAGTATTCTAAGGAGTTTCTTTTAAAACGCCATCAGAATGACGGGAATAGGAAATATAAACAGTAAACTCGGCATTTGAGACCTGTTTCAACCAATGTTCACTGTATTTTTATTCCCCGGTTTGTAATAAGGTTCTTTTGACTTGTTATTCAAGTGTTCCATTTACATCACAGAAACATTCCAATGTTTATGATTGTGAATTCTTAGAACAGTAACCACATTTAGAGAGTGTTCTGAGCTCTTTTAACTTATATTCTTTAGTATTCTAAGGAGTTTCTTTTAAAACGCCATCAGAATGACGGGAATAGGAAATGTAAACAGTAAACTCGGCATTTGAGACCTGTTTCAACCTATGTTCACTGTATTTTTATTCCCCGGTTTGTAATAAGGTTCTTTTGACTTGTTATTCAAGTGTTCCATTTACATCACAGAACAATTCCAGTGTGTATTATTGTGAATTCTTAGAACAGTAACCGCATTTAAACAGTGTTCTGAGCTCTTTTAACTCATATTCTTTGGTATTCTAAGGAGTTTCTTTAAAAACACCATCAGAATGACGGGAATAGGAAATGTAAACAGTGAACTCGGCATTTCAGAGTATTCTGAACGTTTGTTCAGTGTATATTTGTTCCCCGTTGTGTAATAAGGTTCTTTTGACTTGTTATTCAAGTGTTCCATTTACATCACAGAACAATTCCAGTGTTTATTATTGTGAATTCTTAGAACAGTAACCACATTTAGAGAGTGTTCAGAGCACTTTTAACTTATATACTTTAGTATTCTAAGGAGTTTCTTTTGAAACGCCATCAGAATGACGGGAATAGGAAATATAAACAGTAAACTCGGCATTTGAGACCTGTTTCAACCTATGTTCACTGTATTTTTATTCCCCGGTTTGTAATAAGGTACTTTTGACTTGTTATTCAAGTGTTCCATTTACATCACAGAACAATTCCAGTGTTTATTATTGTGAATTCTTAGAACAGTAACCACATTTAGAGAGTGTTCTGAGCACTTTCATCTTATATACTTTAGTATTCTAAGGAGTTTCTTTTGAAACGCCATCAGAATGACGGGAATAGGAAATATAAACAGAAAACTCGGCATTTGAGACCTGTTTCAACCTATGTTCACTGTTTTTTTATTCCCCGGTTTGTAATAAGGTTCTTTTGACTTGTTATTCAAATGTTCCATTTACATCACAGAAACATTCCAATGTTTATGATTGTGAATTCTTAGAACAGTAACCACATTTAGAGAGTGTTCTGAGCACTTTTAACTTATATACTTTAGTATTCTAAGGAGATTCTTTTAAAACGCCATCAGAATGACGGGAATAGGAAATGTAAACAGTAAACTCGGCATTTGAGACCTGTTTCAACCTATGTTCACTGTATTTTTATTCCCCGGTTTGTAATAAGGTTCTTTTGACTTGTTATTCAAGTGTTCCATTTACATCACAGAAACATTCCAATGTTTATGATTGTGAATTCTTAGAACAGTAACCACAGTTAGAAAGTGTTCTGTGCTCCTTTAACTTATATACTTTAGTATTCTAAGAAGTTTCTGTAAAAACACCATCAGAGTGACGGGAATAGGAAATGTTAACAGTAAACTCGGCATTTGAGACTTGTTTCAACCTATGTTCACTGTATTTTTATTCCCCGGTTTGTAATAAGGTTCTTTTGACTTGTTATTCAAGTGTTCCATTTACATCACAGAACAATTCCAGTGTTTATTATTGTGAATTCTTAGAACAGTAACCACATTTAGAGAGTGTTCTGAGCACTTTTAACTTATATACTTTAGTATTCTAAGGAGTTTCTTTTGAAACGCCATCAGAATGACGGGAATAGGAAATATAAACAGTAAACTCGGCATTTGAGACCTGTTTCAACCTATGTTCACTGTATTTTTATTCCCCGGTTTGTAATAAGGTACTTTTGACTTGTTATTCAAGTGTTCCATTTACATCACAGAAACATTCCAATGTTTATGATTGTGAATTCTTAGAACAGTAACCACAGTTAGAGAGTGTTCTGAGCTCTTTTAACTTATATACTTTAGTATTCTAAGGAGTTTCTTTTAAAACGCCATCAGAATGACGGGAATAGGAAATATAAACAGTAAACTCGGCATTTGAGACCTGTTTCAACCTATGTTCACTGTATTTTTATTCCCCGGTTTGTAATAAGGTTCTTTTGACTTGTTATTCAAGTGTTCAATTTACATCACAGAAACATTCCAATGTTTATGATTGTGAATTCTTAGAACAGTAACCACATTTAGAGAGTGTTCTGAGCTCTTTTAACTTATATACTTTAGTATTCTAAGGAGTTTCTTTTAAAACGCCATCATAATGACGGGAATAGGAAATGTAAACAGTAAACTCGGCATTTGAGACCTGTTTCAACCTATGTTCACTGTATTTTTATTCCCCGGTTTGTAATAAGGTTCTTTTGACTTGTTATTCAAGTGTTCCATTTACATCACAGAAACATTCCAATGTTTATGATTGTGAATTCTTAGAACAGTAACCACATTTAGAGAGTGTTCTGAGCTCTTTTAACTTATATACTTTAGTATTCTAAGGAGATACTTTTAAAACGCCATCAGAATGACGGGAATAGGAAATGTAAACAGTAAACTCGGCATTTGAGACCTGTTTCAACCTA
Organism: Myotis nattereri; assembly: GCF_964212035.1. Classification (NCBI taxonomy): domain Eukaryota; kingdom Metazoa; phylum Chordata; class Mammalia; order Chiroptera; family Vespertilionidae; genus Myotis; species Myotis nattereri. The sequence continues at coordinate 35,809,909 of NC_138090.1, forward strand.
TGTTCACTGTATTTTTATTCCCCGGTTTGTAATAAGGTACTTTTGACTTGTTATTCAAGTGATCCATTTACATCACAGAAACATTCCAATGTTTATGATTGTGAATTCTTAGAACAGTAACCACATTTAGAGAGTGTTCTGAGCTCTTTTAACTTATATACTTTAGTATTCTAAGGAGTTTCTTTTAAAACGCCATCATAATGACGGGAATAGGAAATGTAAACAGTAAACTCGGCATTTGAGACCTGTTTCAACCTATGTTCACTGTATTTTTATTCCCCGGTTTGTAATAAGGTTCTTTTGACTTGTTATTCAAGTGTTCAATTTACATCACAGAAACATTCCAATGTTTATAATTGTGAATTCTTAGAACAGTAACCACAGTTAGAAAGTGTTCTGTGCTCTTTTAACTTATATACTTTAGTATTCTAAGAAGTTTCTTTAAAAACACCATCAGAGTGACGGGAATAGGAAATGTTAACAGTAAACTCGGCATTTGAGACTTGTTTCAACCTATGTTCACTGTATTTTTATTCCCCGGTTTGTAATAAGGTTCTTTTGACTTGTTATTCAAGTGTTCCGTTTACATCACAGAACAATTCCAGTGTTTATTATTGTGAATTCTTAGAACAGTAACCACATTTAGAGAGTGTTCTGAGCACTTTTATCTTATATACTTTAGTATTCTAAGGAGTTTCTTTTGAAACGCCATCAGAATGACGGGAATAGGAAATATAAACAGTAAACTCTGCATTTGAGACCTGTTTCAACCTATGTTCACTGTATTTTTATTCCCCGGTTTGTAATAAGGTTCTTTTGACTTGTTATTCAAGTGTTCCATTTAAATCACAGAAACATTCCAATGTTTATGATTGTGAATTCTTAGAACAGTAACCACATTTAGAGAGTGTTCTGAGCTCTTTTAACATATACTTTAGTATTCAAAGGAGTTTCTTTTAAAACGCCATCAGAATGACGGGAATAGGAAATGTAAACAGTAAACTCGGCATTTGAGACCTGTTTCAACCTATGTTCACTGTATTTTTATTCCCCGGTTTGTAATTAGGTTCTTTTGACTTGTTATTCAAGTGTTCCATTTACATCACAGAAACATTCCAATGTTTATGATTGTGAATTCTTAGAACAGTAACCACAGTTAGAGAGTGTTCTGTGCTCTTTTAACATATATACTTTAGTATTCTAAGGAGTTTCTTTTAAAACGCCATCAGAATGACGGGAATAGGAAATATAAACAGTAAACTCGGCATTTGAGACCTGTTTCAACCAATGTTCACTGTATTTTTATTCCCCGGTTTGTAATAAGGTTCTTTTGACTTGTTATTCAAGTGTTCCATTTACATCACAGAAACATTCCAATGTTTATGATTGTGAATTCTTAGAACAGTAACCACATTTAGAGAGTGTTCTGAGCTCTTTTAACTTATATTCTTTAGTATTCTAAGGAGTTTCTTTTAAAACGCCATCAGAATGACGGGAATAGGAAATGTAAACAGTAAACTCGGCATTTGAGACCTGTTTCAACCTATGTTCACTGTATTTTTATTCCCCGGTTTGTAATAAGGTTCTTTTGACTTGTTATTCAAGTGTTCCATTTACATCACAGAACAATTCCAGTGTGTATTATTGTGAATTCTTAGAACAGTAACCGCATTTAAACAGTGTTCTGAGCTCTTTTAACTCATATTCTTTGGTATTCTAAGGAGTTTCTTTAAAAACACCATCAGAATGACGGGAATAGGAAATGTAAACAGTGAACTCGGCATTTCAGAGTATTCTGAACGTTTGTTCAGTGTATATTTGTTCCCCGTTGTGTAATAAGGTTCTTTTGACTTGTTATTCAAGTGTTCCATTTACATCACAGAACAATTCCAGTGTTTATTATTGTGAATTCTTAGAACAGTAACCACATTTAGAGAGTGTTCTGAGCACTTTTAACTTATATACTTTAGTATTCTAAGGAGTTTCTTTTGAAACGCCATCAGAATGACGGGAATAGGAAATATAAACAGTAAACTCGGCATTTGAGACCTGTTTCAACCTATGTTCACTGTATTTTTATTCCCCGGTTTGTAATAAGGTACTTTTGACTTGTTATTCAAGTGTTCCATTTACATCACAGAACAATTCCAGTGTTTATTATTGTGAATTCTTAGAACAGTAACCACATTTAGAGAGTGTTCTGAGCACTTTCATCTTATATACTTTAGTATTCTAAGGAGTTTCTTTTGAAACGCCATCAGAATGACGGGAATAGGAAATATAAACAGAAAACTCGGCATTTGAGACCTGTTTCAACCTATGTTCACTGTTTTTTTATTCCCCGGTTTGTAATAAGGTTCTTTTGACTTGTTATTCAAATGTTCCATTTACATCACAGAAACATTCCAATGTTTATGATTGTGAATTCTTAGAACAGTAACCACAGTTAGAAAGTGTTCTGTGCTCCTTTAACTTATATACTTTAGTATTCTAAGAAGTTTCTGTAAAAACAACATCAGAGTGACGGGAATAGGAAATGTTAACAGTAAACTCGGCATTTGAGACTTGTTTCAACCTATGTTCACTGTATTTTTATTCCCCGGTTTGTAATAAGGTTCTTTTGACTTGTTATTCAAGTGTTCCATTTACATCACAGAACAATTCCAGTGTTTATTATTGTGAATTCTTAGAACAGTAACCACATTTAGAGAGTGTTCTGAGCACTTTTAACTTATATACTTTAGTATTCTAAGGAGTTTCTTTTGAAACGCCATCAGAATGACGGGAATAGGAAATATAAACAGTAAACTCGGCATTTGAGACCTGTTTCAACCTATGTTCACTGTATTTTTATTCCCCGGTTTGTAATAAGGTACTTTTGACTTGTTATTCAAGTGTTCCATTTACATCACAGAAACATTCCAATGTTTATGATTGTGAATTCTTAGAACAGTAACCACAGTTAGAGAGTGTTCTGAGCTCTTTTAACTTATATACTTTAGTATTCTAAGGAGTTTCTTTTAAAACGCCATCAGAATGACGGGAATAGGAAATATAAACAGTAAACTCGGCATTTGAGACCTGTTTCAACCTATGTTCACTGTATTTTTATTCCCCGGTTTGTAATAAGGTTCTTTTGACTTGTTATTCAAGTGTTCAATTTACATCACAGAAACATTCCAATGTTTATGATTGTGAATTCTTAGAACAGTAACCACATTTAGAGAGTGTTCTGAGCTCTTTTAACTTATATTCTTTAGTATTCTAAGGAGTTTCTTTTAAAACGCCATCAGAATGACGGGAATAGGAAATGTAAACAGTAAACTCGGCATTTGAGACCTGTTTCAACCTATGTTCACTGTATTTTTATTCCCCGGTTTGTAATAAGGTTCTTTTGACTTGTTATTCAAGTGTTCCATTTACATCAGAGAACAATTCCAGTGTGTATTATTGTGAATTCTTAGAACAGTAACCGCATTTAAACAGTGTTCTGAGCTCTTTTAACTCATATTCTTTGGTATTCTAAGGAGTTTCTTTAAAAACACCATCAGAATGACGGGAATAGGAAATGTAAACAGTGAACTCGGCATTTCAGAGTATTCTGAACGTTTGTTCAGTGTATATTTGTTCCCGGTTGTGTAATAAGGTTCTTTTGACTTGTTATTCAAGTGTTCCATTTACATCACAGAACAATTCCAGTGTTTATTATTGTGAATTCTTAGAACAGTAACCACATTTAGAGAGTGTTCTGAGCACTTTTAACTTATATACTTTAGTATTCTAAGGAGTTTCTTTTGAAACGCCATCAGAATGACGGGAATAGGAAATATAAACAGTAAACTCGGCATTTGAGACCTGTTTCAACCTATGTTCACTGTATTTTTATTCCCCGGTTTGTAATAAGGTACTTTTGACTTGTTATTCAAGTGTTCCATTTACATCACAGAACAATTCCAGTGTTTATTATTGTGAATTCTTAGAACAGTAACCACATTTAGAGAGTGTTCTGAGCACTTTCATCTTATATACTTTAGTATTCTAAGGAGTTTCTTTTGAAACGCCATCAGAATGACGGGAATAGGAAATATAAACAGAAAACTCGGCATTTGAGACCTGTTTCAACCTATGTTCACTGTTTTTTTATTCCCCGGTTTGTAATAAGGTTCTTTTGACTTGTTATTCAAATGTTCCATTTACATCACAGAAACATTCCAATGTTTATGATTGTGAATTCTTAGAACAGTAACCACAGTTAGAAAGTGTTCTGTGCTCCTTTAACTTATATACTTTAGTATTCTAAGAAGTTTCTGTAAAAACACCATCAGAGTGACGGGAATAGGAAATGTTAACAGTAAACTCGGCATTTGAGACTTGTTTCAACCTATGTTCACTGTATTTTTATTCCCCGGTTTGTAATAAGGTTCTTTTGACTTGTTATTCAAGTGTTCCATTTACATCACAGAACAATTCCAGTGTTTATTATTGTGAATTCTTAGAACAGTAACCACATTTAGAGAGTGTTCTGAGCACTTTTAACTTATATACTTTAGTATTCTAAGGAGTTTCTTTTGAAACGCCATCAGAATGACGGGAATAGGAAATATAAACAGTAAACTCGGCATTTGAGACCTGTTTCAACCTATGTTCACTGTATTTTTATTCCCCGGTTTGTAATAAGGTACTTTTGACTTGTTATTCAAGTGTTCCATTTACATCACAGAAACATTCCAATGTTTATGATTGTGAATTCTTAGAACAGTAACCACAGTTAGAGAGTGTTCTGAGCTCTTTTAACTTATATACTTTAGTATTCTAAGGAGTTTCTTTTAAAACGCCATCAGAATGATGGGAATAGGAAATATAAACAGTAAACTCGGCATTTGAGACCTGTTTCAACCTATGTTCACTGTATTTTTATTCCCCGGTTTGTAATAAGGTACTTTTGACTTGTTATTCAAGTGATCCATTTACATCACAGAAACATTCCAATGTTTATGATTGTGAATTCTTAGAACAGTAACCACATTTAGAGAGTGTTCTGAGCTCTTTTAACTTATATACTTTAGTATTCTAAGGAGTTTCTTTTAAAACGCCATCATAATGACGGGAATAGGAAATGTAAACAGTAAACTCGGCATTTGAGACCTGTTTCAACCTATGTTCACTGTATTTTTATTCCCCGGTTTGTAATAAGGTTCTTTTGACTTGTTATTCAAGTGTTCAATTTACATCACAGAAACATTCCAATGTTTATAATTGTGAATTCTTAGAACAGTAACCACAGTTAGAAAGTGTTCTGTGCTCTTTTAACTTATATACTTTAGTATTCTAAGAAGTTTCTTTAAAAACACCATCAGAGTGACGGGAATAGGAAATGTTAACAGTAAACTCGGCATTTGAGACTTGTTTCAACCTATGTTCACTGTATTTTTATACCCCGGTTTGTAATAAGGTTCTTTTGACTTGTTATTCAAGTGTTCCGTTTACATCACAGAACAATTCCAGTGTTTATTATTGTGAATTCTTAGAAGAGTAACCACATTTAGAGAGTGTTCTGAGCACTTTTATCTTATATACTTTAGTATTCTAAGGAGTTTCTTTTGAAACGTCATCAGAATGACGGGAATAGGAAATATAAACAGTAAACTCTGCATTTGAAACCTGTTTCAACCTATGTTCACTGTATTTTTATTCCCCGGTTTGTAATAAGGTTCTTTTGACTTGTTATTCAAGTGTTCCATTTAAATCACAGAAACATTCCAATGTTTATGATTGTGAATTCTTAGAACAGTAACCACATTTAGAGAGTGTTCTGAGCTCTTTTAACATATACTTTAGTATTCAAAGGAGTTTCTTTTAAAACGCCATCAGAATGACGGGAATAGGAAATGTAAACAGTAAACTCGGCATTTGAGACCTGTTTCAACCTATGTTCACTGTATTTTTATTCCCCGGTTTGTAATTAGGTTCTTTTGACTTGTTATTCAAGTGTTCCATTTACATCACAGAAACATTCCAATGTTTATGATTGTGAATTCTTAGAACAGTAACCACAGTTAGAGAGTGTTCTGTGCTCTTTTAACATATATACTTTAGTATTCTAAGGAGTTTCTTTTAAAACGCCATCAGAATGACGGGAATAGGAAATGTAAACAGTAAACTCGGCATTTGAGACCTGTTTCAACCTATGTTCACTGTATTTTTATTCCCCGGTTTGTAATAAGGTTCTTTTGACTTGTTATTCAAGTGTTCCATTTACATCACAGAACAATTCCAGTGTGTATTATTGTGAATTCTTAGAACAGTAACCACAGTTAGAAAGTGTTGTGTGCTCTTTTAACTTATATACTTTAGTATTCTAAGAAGTTTCTTTAAAAACACCATCAGAGTGACGGGAATAGGAAATGTTAACAGTAAACTCGGCATTTGAGACTTGTTTCAACCTATGTTCACTGTATTTTTATTCCCCGGTTTGTAATAAGGTTCTTTTGACTTGTTATTCAAGTGTTCCATTTACATCACAGAACAATTCCAGTGTTTATTATTGTGAAATCTTAGAACAGTAACCACATTTAGAGAGTGTTCTGAGCACTTTTATCTTATATACTTTAGTATTCTAAGGAGTTTCTTTGAAACGCCATCAGAATGACGGGAATAGGAAATATAACCAGTAAACTCGGTATTTGAGACCTGTTTCAACCTATGTTCACTGTATTTTTATTCCCCGGTTTGTAATAAGGTTCTTTTGACTTGTTATTCAAGTGTTCCATTTACATCACAGAAACATTCCAATGTTTATGATTGTGAATTCTTAGAACAGTAACAGCATTTACACAGTGTTCTGAGCTCTTTTAACTCATATTCTTTGGTATTCTAAGGAGTTTCTTTAAAAACACCATCAGAATGACGGGAATCGGAAATGTAAACACTGAACTCTGCATTTCAGAGTAATCTGAACGTTTGTTCAGTGTATTTTTGTTCCCCGTTGTTTAATAAGGTTCTTTTGACTTGTTATTCAAGTGTTCCATTTACATCACAGAACAATTCCAGTGTTTATTATTGTGAACTCTTAGAACGGTAACCACATTTACAGAGTGTTCTGAGCTCTTTTAACTTATATTCTTCAGTATTCTAAGGAGTTTCTTTAAAAACGCCATCAGAATGACGGGAATTGGAAATGTAAACAGTAAACTCGGCATTTTAGACCTGTTTGAACTTATTTTCACTGTATTTTTATTCCCCGGTTTGTAATAAGGTTCTTTTGACTTGTTATTCAAGTGTTCCATTTACATCACAGAAACATTCCAATGTTTATGATTGTGAATTCTTAGAACAGTAACCACATTTAGAGAGTGTTCTGAGCTCTTTTAACTTATATACTTTAGTATTCTAAGGAGTTTCTTTTAAAACGCCATCAGAATGACGGGAATAGGAAATGTAAACAGTAAACTCGGCATTTGAGACCTGTTTCAACCTATGTTCACTGTATTTTTATTCCCCGGTTTGTAATAAGGTTCTTTTGACTTGTTATTCAAGTGTTCCATTTACATCACAGAACAATTCCAGTGTGTATTATTGTGAATTCTTAGAACAGTAACCGCATTTACACAGTGTTATGAGCTCTTTTAACTCATATTCTTTGGTATTCTAAGGAGTTTCTTTAAAAACACCATCAGAATGACGGGAATAGGAAATGTAAACAGTGATCTCGGCATTTCAGAGTATTCTGAACGTTTGTTCAGTGTATTTTTGTTCCCCGTTGTGTAATAAGGTTCTTTTGACTTGTTATTCAAGTGTTCCATTTACATCACAGAACAATTCCAGTGTTTATTATTGTGAATTCTTAGAACAGTAACCACATTTAGAGAGTGTTCTGAGCTCTTTTAACTTATATACTTTAGTATTCTAAGGAGTTTCTTTTAAAACGCCATCATAATGACGGGAATAGGAAATGTAAACAGTAAAATCGGCATTTGAGACCTGTTTCAACCTATGTTCACTGTATTTTTATTCCCCGGTTTGTAATAAGGTTCTTTTGACTTGTTATTCAAGTGTTCAATTTACATCACAGAAACATTCCAATGTTTATAATTGTGAATTCTTAGAACAGTAACCACAGTTAGAAAGTGTTCTGTGCTCTTTTAACTTATATACTTTAGTATTCTAAGAAGTTTCTTTAAAAACACCATCAGAGTGACGGGAATAGGAAATGTTAACAGTAAACTCGGCATTTGAGACTTGTTTCAACCTATGTTCACTGTATTTTTATACCCGGGTTTGTAATAAGGTTCTTTTGACTTGTTATTCAAGTGTTCCGTTTACATCACAGAACAATTCCAGTGTTTATTATTGTGAATTCTTAGAACAGTAACCACATTTAGAGAGTGTTCTGAGCACTTTTATCTTATATACTTTAGTATTCTAAGGAGTTTCTTTTGAAACGTCATCAGAATGACGGGAATAGGAAATATAAACAGTAAACTCTGCATTTGAAACCTGTTTCAACCTATGTTCACTGTATTTTTATTCCCCGGTTTGTAATAAGGTTCTTTTGACTTGTTATTCAAGTGTTCCATTTAAATCACAGAAACATTCCAATGTTTATGATTGTGAATTCTTAGAACAGTAACCACATTTAGAGAGTGTTCTGAGCTCTTTTAACATATACTTTAGTATTCAAAGGAGTTTCTTTTAAAACGCCATCAGAATGACGGGAATAGGAAATGTAAACAGTAAACTCGGCATTTGAGACCTGTTTCAACCTATGTTCACTGTATTTTTATTCCCCGGTTTGTAATTAGGTTCTTTTGACTTGTTATTCAAGTGTTCCATTTACATCACAGAAACATTCCAATGTTTATGATTGTGAATTCTTAGAACAGTAACCACAGTTAGAGAGTGTTCTGTGCTCTTTTAACATATATACTTTAGTATTCTAAGGAGTTTCTTTTAAAACGCCATCAGAATGACGGGAATAGGAAATGTAAACAGTAAACTCGGCATTTGAGACCTGTTTCAACCTATGTTCACTGTATTTTTATTCCCCGGTTTGTAATAAGGTTCTTTTGACTTGTTATTCAAGTGTTCCATTTACATCACAGAACAATTCCAGTGTGTATTATTGTGAATTCTTAGAACAGTAACCACAGTTAGAAAGTGTTGTGTGCTCTTTTAACTTATATACTTTAGTATTCTAAGAAGTTTCTTTAAAAACACCATCAGAGTGACGGGAATAGGAAATGTTAACAGTAAACTCGGCATTTGAGACTTGTTTCAACCTATGTTCACTGTATTTTTATTCCCCGGTTTGTAATAAGGTTCTTTTGACTTGTTATTCAAGTGTTCCATTTACATCACAGAACAATTCCAGTGTTTATTATTGTGAAATCTTAGAACAGTAACCACATTTAGAGAGTGTTCTGAGCACTTTTATCTTATATACTTTAGTATTCTAAGGAGTTTCTTTGAAACGCCATCAGAATGACGGGAATAGGAAATATAACCAGTAAACTCGGTATTTGAGACCTGTTTCAACCTATGTTCACTGTATTTTTATTCCCCGGTTTGTAATAAGGTTCTTTTGACTTGTTATTCAAGTGTTCCATTTACATCACAGAAACATTCCAATGTTTATGATTGTGAATTCTTAGAACAGTAACAACATTTACACAGTGTTCTGAGCTCTTTTAACTCATATTCTTTGGTATTCTAAGGAGTTTCTTTAAAAACACCATCAGAATGACGGGAATCGGAAATGTAAACACTGAACTCTGCATTTCAGAGTAATCTGAACGTTTGTTCAGTGTATTTTTGTTCCCCGTTGTTTAATAAGGTTCTTTTGACTTGTTATTCAAGTGTTCCATTTACATCACAGAACAATTCCAGTGTTTATTATTGTGAACTCTTAGAACGGTAACCACATTTACAGAGTGTTCTGAGCTCTTTTAACTTATATTCTTTAGTATTCTAAGGAGTTTCTTTAAAAACGCCATCAGAATGACGGGAATTGGAAATGTAAACAGTAAACTCGGCATTTTAGACCTGTTTGAACTTATTTTCACTGTATTTTTATTCCCCGGTTTGTAATAAGGTTCTTTTGACTTGTTATTCAAGTGTTCCATTTACATCACAGAAACATTCCAATGTTTATGATTGTGAATTCTTAGAACAGTAACCACATTTAGAGAGTGTTCTGAGCTCTTTTAACTTATATACTTTAGTATTCTAAGGAGTTTCTTTTAAAACGCCATCAGAATGACGGGAATAGGAAATGTAAACAGTAAACTCGGCATTTGAGACCTGTTTCAACCTATGTTCACTGTATTTTTATTCCCCGGTTTGTAATAAGGTTCTTTTGACTTGTTATTCAAGTGTTCCATTTACATCACAGAACAATTCCAGTGTGTATTATTGTGAATTCTTAGAACAGTAACCGCATTTACACAGTGTTCTGAGCTCTTTTAACTCATATTCTTTGGTATTCTAAGGAGGTTCTTTAAAAACACCATCAGAATGACGGGAGTAGGAAATGTAAACAGTGAACTCGGCATTTCAGAGTAATCTGAACGTTTGTTCAGTGTATTTTTGTTCCCCGTTGTGTAATAAGGTTCTTTTGACTTGTTATTCAAGTGTTCCATTTACATCACAGAACAATTCCAGTGTTTATTATTGTGAATTCTTAGAACAGTAACCACATTTAGAGAGTGTTCTGAGCACTTTTAACTTATATACTTTAGTATTCTAAGGAGTTTCTTTTGAAACGCCATCAGAATGACGGGAATAGGAAATATAAACAGTAAACTCGGCATTTGAGACCTGTTTCAACCTATGTTCACTGTATTTTTATTCCCCGGTTTGTAATAAGGTTCTTTTGACTTGTTATTCAAGTGTTCAATTTACATCACAGAAACATTCCAATGTTTATGATTGTGAATTCTTAGAACAGTAACCACATTTAGAGAGTGTTCTGAGCTCTTTTAACTTATATACTTTAGTATTCTAAGGAGTTTCTTTTAAAACGCCATCAGAATGACGGGAATAGGAAATGTAAACAGTAAACTCGGCATTTGAGACTTGTTTCAACCTATGTTCACTGTATTTTTATTCCCCGGTTTTTAATAAGGTACTTTTGACTTGTTATTCAAGTGTTCCATTTACATCACAGAACAATTCCAGTGTTTATTATTGTGAATTCTTAGAACAGTAACCACATTTAGAGAGTGTTCTGAGCACTTTTATCTTATATACTTTAGTATTCTAAGGAGATTCTTTTAAAACGCCATCAGAATGACGGGAATAGGAAATGTAAACAGTAAACTCGGCATTTGAGACCTGTTTCAACCTATGTTCACTGTATTTTTATTCCCCGGTTTGTAATAAGGTTCTTTTGACTTGTTATTCAAGTGTTCCATTTACATCACAGAAACATTCCAATGTTTATGATTGTGAATTCTTAGAACAGTAACCACAGTTAGAAAGTGTTCTGTGCTCTTTTAACTTATATACTTTAGTATTCTAAGAAGTTTCTGTAAAAACACCATCAGAGTGACGGGAATAGGAAATGTTAACAGTAAACTCGGCATTTGAGACTTGTTTCAACATATGTTCACTGTATTTTTATTCCCCGGTTTGTAATAAGGTTCTTTTGACTTGTTATTCAAGTGTTCCATTTACATCACAGAACAATTCCAGTGTTTATTATTGTGAATTCTTAGAACAGTAACCACATTTAGAGAGTGTTCTGAGCACTTTTAACTTATATACTTTAGTATTCTAAGGAGTTTCTTTTGAAACGCCATCAGAATGACGGGAATAGGAAATATAAACAGTAAACTCGGCATTTGAGACCTGTTTCAACCTATGTTCACTGTATTTTTATTCCCCAGTTTGTAATAAGGTTCTTTTGACTTGTTATTCAAGTGTTCCATTTACATCACAGAAACATTCCAATGTTTATGATTGTGAATTCTTAGAACAGTAACCACAGTTAGAGAGTGTTCTGAGCTCTTTTAACTTATATACTTTAGTATTCTAAGGAGATTCTTTTAAAACGCCATCAGAATGACGGGAATAGGAAATGTAAACAGTAAACTCGGCATTTGAGACCTGTTTCAACCTATGTTCACTGTATTTTTATTCCCCGGTTTGTAATAAGGTTCTTTTGACTTGTTATTCAAGTGTTCCATTTACATCACAGAAACATTCCAATGTTTATGATTGTGAATTCTTAGAACAGTAACCACAGTTAGAAAGTGTTGTGTGCTCTTTTAACTTATATACTTTAGTATTCTAAGAAGTTTCTTTAAAAACACCATCAGAGTGACGGGAATAGGAAATGTTAACAGTAAACTCGGCATTTGAGACTTGTTTCAACCTATGTTCACTGTATTTTTATTCCCCGGTTTGTAATAAGGTTCTTTTGACTTGTTATTCAAGTGTTCCATTTACATCACAGAACAATTCCAGTGTTTATTATTGTGAATTCTTAGAACAGTAACCACATTTAGAGAGTGTTCTGAGCACTTTTATCTTATATACTTTAGTATTCTAAGGAGTTTCTTTGAAACGCCATCAGAATGACGGGAATAGGAAATATAACCAGTAAACTCGGTATTTGAGACCTGTTTCAACCTATGTTCACTGTATTTTTATTCCCCGGTTTGTAATAAGGTTCTTTTGACTTGTTATTCAAGTGTTCCATTTACATCACAGAAACATTCCAATGTTTATGATTGTGAATTCTTAGAACAGTAACAGCATTTACACAGTGTTCTGAGCTCTTTTAACTCATATTCTTTGGTATTCTAAGGAGTTTCTTTAAAAACACCATCAGAATGACGGGAATCGGAAATGTAAACACTGAACTCTGCATTTCAGAGTAATCTGAACGTTTGTTCAGTGTATTTTTGTTCCCCGTTGTTTAATAAGGTTCTTTTGACTTGTTATTCAAGTGTTCCATTTACATCACAGAACAATTCCAGTGTTTATTATTGTGAACTCTTAGAACGGTAACCACATTTACAGAGTGTTCTGAGCTCTTTTAACTTATATTCTTCAGTATTCTAAGGAGTTTCTTTAAAAACGCCATCAGAATGACGGGAATAGGAAATGTAAACAGTAAACTCGGCATTTGAGACCTATTTCAACCTATGTTCACTGTATTTTTATTCCCCGGTTTTAATAAGGTTCTTTTGACTTGTTATTCAAGTGTTCCATTTACATCACAGAAACATTCCAATGTTTATGATTGTGAATTCTTAGAACAGTAACCACATTTAGAGAGTGTTCTGAGCTCTTTTAACTTACATACTTTAGTATTCTAAGGAGTTTCTTTTAAAACGCCATCAGAATGACGGGAATAGGAAATGTAAACAGTAAACTCGGCATTTGAGACCTGTTTCAACCTATGTTCACTGTATTTTTATTCCCCGGTTTGTAATAAGGTTCTTTTGACTTGTTATTCAAGTGTTCCATTTACATCACAGAACAATTCCAGTGTGTATTATTGTGAATTCTTAGAACAGTAACCGCATTTACACAGTGTTCTGAGCTCTTTTAACTCATATTCTTTGGTATTCTAAGGAGTTTCTTTAAAAACACCATCAGAATGACGGGAATAGGAAATGTAAACAGTGAACTTGGCATTTCAGAGTATTCTGAACGTTTGTTCAGTGTATTTTTGTTCCCCGTTGTGTAATAAGGTTCTTTTGACTTGTTATTCAAGTGTTCCATTTACATCACAGAACAATTCCAGTGTTTATTATTGTGAATTCTTAGAACAGTAACCACATTTAGAGAGTGTTCTGAGCACTTTTAACTCTTGTACTTTAGTATTCTAAGGAGTTTCTTTTGAAAAGCCATCAGAATGACGGGAATAGGAAATATAAACAGTAAACTCGGCATTTGAGACCTGTTTCAACCTATGTTCACTGTATTTTTATTCCCCGGTTTGTAATAAGGTTCTTTTGACTTGTTATTCAAGTGTTCCATTTACATCACAGAAACATTCCAATGTTTATGATTGTGAATTCTTAGAACAGTAACAGCATTTACACAGTGTTCTGAGCTCTTTTAACTCATATTCTTTGGTATTCTAAGGAGTTTCTTTAAAAACACCATCAGAATGACGGGAATAGGAAATGTAAACAGTGAACTCGGCATTTGAGACCTGTTTCAACCTATGTTCACTGTATTTTTATTCCCCGGTTTGTAATAAGGTACTTTTGACTTGTTATTCAAGTGTTCCATTTACATCACAGAACAATTCCAATGTTTATGATTGTGAATTCTTAGAACAGTAACCACATTTAGAGAGTGTTCTGAGCTCTTTTAACTTATATACTTTAGTATTCTAAGGAGATTCTTTTAAAACGCCATCAGAATGACGGGAATAGGAAATGTAAACAGTAAACTCGGCATTTGAGACCTGTTTCAACCTATGTTCACTGTATTTTTATTCCCCGGTTTGTAATAAGGTTCTTTTGACTTGTTATTCAAGTGTTCCATTTACATCACAGAAACATTCCAATGTTTATGATTGTGAATTCTTAGAACAGTAACCACAGTTAGAAAGTGTTCTGTGCTCTTTTAACTTATATACTTTAGTATTTTAAGAAGTTTCTGTAAAAACACCATCAGAGTGACGGGAATAGGAAATGTTAACAGTAAACTCGGCATTTGAGACTTGTTTCAACCTATGTTCACTGTATTTTTATTCCCCGGTTTGTAATAAGGTTCTTTTGACTTGTTATTCAAGTGTTCCATTTACATCACAGAACAATTCCAGTGTGTATTATTGTGAATTCTTAGAACAGTAACCGCATTTAAACAGTGTTCTGAGCTCTTTTAACTCATATTCTTTGGTATTCTAAGGAGTTTCTTTAAAAACACCATCAGAATGACGGGAATAGGAAATGTAAACAGTGAACTCGGCATTTGAGACCTGTTTCAACCTATGTTCACTGTATTTTTATTCCCCGGTTTGTAATAAGGTACTTTTGACTTGTTATTCAAGTGTTCCATTTACATCACAGAAACATTCCAATGTTTATGATTGTGAATTCTTAGAACAGTAACCACATTTAGAGAGTGTTCTGAGCTCTTTTAACTTATATACTTTAGTATTCTAAGGAGATTCTTTTAAAACGCCATCAGAATGACGGGAATAGGAAATGTAAACAGTAAACTCGGCATTTGAGACCTGTTTCAACCTATGTTCACTGTATTTTTATTCCCCGGTTTGTAATAAGGTTCTTTTGACTTGTTATTCAAGTGTTCCATTTACATCACAGAAACATTCCAATGTTTATGATTGTGAATTCTTAGAACAGTAACCACAGTTAGAAAGTGTTCTGTGCTCCTTTAACTTATATACTTTAGTATTCTAAGAAGTTTCTGTAAAAACACCATCAGAGTGACGGGAATAGGAAATGTTAACAGTAAACTCGGCATTTGAGACTTGTTTCAACCTATGTTCACTGTATTTTTATTCCCTGGTTTGTAATAAGGTTCTTTTGACTTGTTATTCAAGTGTTCCATTTACATCACAGAACAATTCCAGTGTTTATTATTGTGAATTCTTAGAACAGTAACCACATTTAGAGAGTGTTCTGAGCACTTTTAACTTATATACTTTAGTATTCTAAGGAGTTTCTTTTGAAACGCCATCAGAATGACGGGAATAGGAAATATAAACAGTAAACTCGGCATTTGAGACCTGTTTCAACCTATGTTCACTGTATTTTTATTCCCCAGTTTGTAATAAGGTTCTTTTGACTTGTTATTCAAGTGTTCCATTTACATCACAGAAACATTCCAATGTTTATGATTGTGAATTCTTAGAACAGTAACCACAGTTAGAGAGTGTTCTGAGCTCTTTTAACTTATATACTTTAGTATTCTAAGGAGATTCTTTTAAAACGCCATCAGAATGACGGGAATAGGAAATGTAAACAGTAAACTCGGCATTTGAGACCTGTTTCAACCTATGTTCACTGTATTTTTATTCCCCGGTTTGTAATAAGGTTCTTTTGACTTGTTATTCAAGTGTTCCATTTACATCACAGAAACATTCCAATGTTTATGATTGTGAATTCTTAGAACAGTAACCACAGTTAGAAAGTGTTGTGTGCTCTTTTAACTTATATACTTTAGTATTCTAAGAAGTTTCTTTAAAAACACCATCAGAGTGACGGGAATAGGAAATGTTAACAGTAAACTCGGCATTTGAGACTTGTTTCAACCTATGTTCACTGTATTTTTATTCCCCGGTTTGTAATAAGGTTCTTTTGACTTGTTATTCAAGTGTTCCATTTACATCACAGTACAATTCCAGTGTTTATTATTGTGAATTCTTAGAACAGTAACCACATTTAGAGAGTGTTCTGAGCACTTTTATCTTATATACTTTAGTATTCTAAGGAGTTTCTTTGAAACGCCATCAGAATGACGGGAATAGGAAATATAACCAGTAAACTCGGTATTTGAGACCTGTTTCAACCTATGTTCACTGTATTTTTATTCCCCGGTTTGTAATAAGGTTCTTTTGACTTGTTATTCAAGTGTTCCATTTACATCACAGAAACATTCCAATGTTTATGATTGTGAATTCTTAGAACAGTAACAGCATTTACACAGTGTTCTGAGCTCTTTTAACTCATATTCTTTGGTATTCTAAGGAGTTTCTTTAAAAACACCATCAGAATGACGGGAATCGGAAATGTAAACACTGAACTCTGCATTTCAGAGTAATCTGAACGTTTGTTCAGTGTATTTTTGTTCCCCGTTGTTTAATAAGGTTCTTTTGACTTGTTATTCAAGTGTTCCATTTACATCACAGAACAATTCCAGTGTTTATTATTGTGAACTCTTAGAACGGTAACCACATTTACAGAGTGTTCTGAGCTCTTTTAACTTATATTCTTCAGTATTCTAAGGAGTTTCTTTAAAAACGCCATCAGAATGACGGGAATAGGAAATGTAAACAGTAAACTCGGCATTTGAGACCTATTTCAACCTATGTTCACTGTATTTTTATTCCCCGGTTTTAATAAGGTTCTTTTGACTTGTTATTCAAGTGTTCCATTTACATCACAGAAACATTCCAATGTTTATGATTGTGAATTCTTAGAACAGTAACCACATTTAGAGAGTGTTCTGAGCTCTTTTAACTTACATACTTTAGTATTCTAAGGAGTTTCTTTTAAAACGCCATCAGAATGACGGGAATAGGAAATGTAAACAGTAAACTCGGCATTTGAGACCTGTTTCAACCTATGTTCACTGTATTTTTATTCCCCGGTTTGTAATAAGGTTCTTTTGACTTGTTATTCAAGTGTTCCATTTACATCACAGAACAATTCCAGTGTGTATTATTGTGAATTCTTAGAACAGTAACCGCATTTACACAGTGTTCTGAGCTCTTTTAACTCATATTCTTTGGTATTCTAAGGAGTTTCTTTAAAAACACCATCAGAATGACGGGAATAGGAAATGTAAACAGTGAACTCGGCATTTCAGAGTATTCTGAACGTTTGTTCAGTGTATTTTTGTTCCCCGTTGTGTAATAAGGTTCTTTTGACTTGTTATTCAAGTGTTCCATTTACATCACAGAACAATTCCAGTGTTTATTATTGTGAATTCTTAGAACAGTAACCACATTTAGAGAGTGTTCTGAGCACTTTTAACTCTTGTACTTTAGTATTCTAAGGAGTTTCTTTTGAAAAGCCATCAGAATGACGGGAATAGGAAATATAAACAGTAAACTCGGCATTTGAGACCTGTTTCAACCTATGTTCACTGTATTTTTATTCCCCGGTTTGTAATAAGGTTCTTTTGACTTGTTATTCAAGTGTTCCATTTACATCACAGAAACATTCCAATGTTTATGATTGTGAATTCTTAGAACAGTAACAGCATTTACACAGTGTTCTGAGCTCTTTTAACTCATATTCTTTGGTATTCTAAGGAGTTTCTTTAAAAACACCATCAGAATGACGGGAATCGGAAATGTAAACACTGAACTCTGCATTTCAGAGTAATCTGAACGTTTGTTCAGTGTATTTTTGTTCCCCGTCGTTTAATAAGGTTCTTTTGACTTGTTATTCAAGTGTTCCATTTACATCACAGAACAATTCCAGTGTTTATTATTGTGAACTCTTAGAACGGTAACCACATTTACAGAGTGTTCTGAGCTCTTTTAACTTATATTCTTCAGTATTCTAAGGAGTTTCTTTAAAAACGCCATCAGAATGACGGGAATAGGAAATGTAAACAGTAAACTCGGCATTTGAGACCTGTTTCAACCTATGTTCACTGTATTTTTATTCCCCGGTTTGTAATAAGGTTCTTTTGACTTGTTATTCAAGTGTTCCATTTAAATCACAGAAACATTCCAATGTTTATGATTGTGAATTCTTAGAACAGTAACCACATTTAGAGAGTGTTCTGAGCTCTTTTAACATATACTTTAGTATTCAAAGGAGTTTCTTTTAAAACGCCATCAGAATGACGGGAATAGGAAATGTAAACAGTAAACTCGGCATTTGAGACCTGTTTCAACCTATGTTCACTGTATTTTTATTCCCCGGTTTGTAATTAGGTTCTTTTGACTTGTTATTCAAGTGTTCCATTTACATCACAGAAACATTCCAATGTTTATGATTGTGAATTCTTAGAACAGTAACCACAGTTAGAGAGTGTTCTGTGCTCTTTTAACATATATACTTTAGTATTCTAAGGAGTTTCTTTTAAAACGCCATCAGAATGACGGGAATAGGAAATGTAAACAGTAAACTCGGCATTTGAGACCTGTTTCAACCTATGTTCACTGTATTTTTATTCCCCGGTTTGTAATAAGGTTCTTTTGACTTGTTATTCAAGTGTTCCATTTACATCACAGAACAATTCCAGTGTGTATTATTGTGAATTCTTAGAACAGTAACCACAGTTAGAAAGTGTTGTGTGCTCTTTTAACTTATATACTTTAGTATTCTAAGAAGTTTCTTTAAAAACACCATCAGAGTGACGGGAATAGGAAATGTTAACAGTAAACTCGGCATTTGAGACTTGTTTCAACCTATGTTCACTGTATTTTTATTCCCCGGTTTGTAATAAGGTTCTTTTGACTTGTTATTCAAGTGTTCCATTTACATCACAGAACAATTCCAGTGTTTATTATTGTGAAATCTTAGAACAGTAACCACATTTAGAGAGTGTTCTGAGCACTTTTATCTTATATACTTTAGTATTCTAAGGAGTTTCTTTGAAACGCCATCAGAATGACGGGAATAGGAAATATAACCAGTAAACTCGGTATTTGAGACCTGTTTCAACCTATGTTCACTGTATTTTTATTCCCCGGTTTGTAATAAGGTTCTTTGACTTGTTATTCAAGTGTTCCATTTACATCACAGAAACATTCCAATGTTTATGATTGTGAATTCTTAGAACAGTAACAGCATTTACACAGTGTTCTGAGCTCTTTTAACTCATATTCTTTGGTATTCTAAGGAGTTTCTTTAAAAACACCATCAGAATGACGGGAATCGGAAATGTAAACACTGAACTCTGCATTTCAGAGTAATCTGAACGTTTGTTCAGTGTATTTTTGTTCCCCGTTGTGTAATAAGGTGCTTTTGACTTGTTATTCAAGTGTTCCATTTACATCACAGAACAATTCCAGTGTTTATTATTGTGAACTCTTAGAACGGTAACCACATTTACAGAGTGTTCTGAGCTCTTTTAACTTATATTCTTCAGTATTCTAAGGAGTTTCTTTAAAAACGCCATCAGAATGACGGGAATTGGAAATGTAAACAGTAAACTCGGCATTTTAGACCTGTTTGAACTTATTTTCACTGTATTTTTATTCCCCGGTTTGTAATAAGGTTCTTTTGACTTGTTATTCAAGTGTTCCATTTACATCACAGAAACATTCCAATGTTTATGATTGTGAATTCTTAGAACAGTAACCACATTTAGAGAGTGTTCTGAGCTCTTTTAACTTATATACTTTAGTATTCTAAGGAGTTTCTTTTAAAACGCCATCAGAATGACGGGAATAGGAAATGTAAACAGTAAACTCGGCATTTGAGACCTGTTTCAACCTATGTTCACTGTATTTTTATTCCCCGGTTTGTAATAAGGTTCTTTTGACTTGTTATTCAAGTGTTCCATTTACATCACAGAACAATTCCAGTGTGTATTATTGTGAATTCTTAGAACAGTAACCGCATTTACACAGTGTTATGAGCTCTTTTAACTCATATTCTTTGGTATTCTAAGGAGTTTCTTTAAAAACACCATCAGAATGACGGGAATAGGAAATGTAAACAGTGATCTCGGCATTTCAGAGTATTCTGAACGTTTGTTCAGTGTATTTTTGTTCCCCGTTGTGTAATAAGGTTCTTTTGACTTGTTATTCAAGTGTTCCATTTACATCACAGAACAATTCCAGTGTTTATTATTGTGAATTCTTAGAACAGTAACCACATTTAGAGAGTGTTCTGAGCACTTTTAACTTATATACTTTAGTATTCTAAGGAGTTTCTTTTGAAACGCCATCAGAATGACGGGAATAGGAAATATAAACAGTAAACTCGGCATTTGAGACCTGTTTCAACCTATGTTCACTGTATTTTTATTCCCCGGTTTGTAATAAGGTTCTTTTGACTTGTTATTCAAGTGTTCAATTTACATCACAGAAACATTCCAATGTTTATGATTGTGAATTCTTAGAACAGTAACCACATTTAGAGAGTGTTCTGAGCTCTTTTAACTTATATACTTTAGTATTCTAAGGAGTTTCTTTTAAAACGCCATCAGAATGACGGGAATAGGAAATGTAAACAGTAAACTCGGCATTTGAGACTTGTTTCAACCTATGTTCACTGTATTTTTATTCCCCGGTTTGTAATAAGGTACTTTTGACTTGTTATTCAAGTGTTCCATTTACATCACAGAACAATTCCAGTGTTTATTATTGTGAATTCTTAGAACAGTAACCACATTTAGAGAGTGTTCTGAGCACTTTTATCTTATATACTTTAGTATTCTAAGGAGATTCTTTTAAAACGCCATCAGAATGACGGGAATAGGAAATGTAAACAGTAAACTCGGCATTTGAGACCTGTTTCAACCTATGTTCACTGTATTTTTATTCCCCGGTTTGTAATAAGGTTCTTTTGACTTGTTATTCAAGTGTTCCATTTACATCACAGAAACATTCCAATGTTTATGATTGTGAATTCTTAGAACAGTAACCACAGTTAGAAAGTGTTCTGTGCTCTTTTAACTTATATACTTTAGTATTCTAAGAAGTTTCTGTAAAAACACCATCAGAGTGACGGGAATAGGAAATGTTAACAGTAAACTCGGCATTTGAGACTTGTTTCAACATATGTTCACTGTATTTTTATTCCCCGGTTTGTAATAAGGTTCTTTTGACTTGTTATTCAAGTGTTCCATTTACATCACAGAAACATTCCAATGTTTATGATTGTGAATTCTTAGAACAGTAACCACAGTTAGAAAGTGTTGTGTGCTCTTTTAACTTATATACTTTAGTATTCTAAGAAGTTTCTTTAAAAACACCATCAGAGTGACGGGAATAGGAAATGTTAACAGTAAACTCGGCATTTGAGACTTGTTTCAACCTATGTTCACTGTATTTTTATTCCCCGGTTTGTAATAAGGTTCTTTTGACTTGTTATTCAAGTGTTCCATTTACATCACAGAACAATTCCAGTGTTTATTATTGTGAATTCTTAGAACAGTAACCACATTTAGAGAGTGTTCTGAGCACTTTTATCTTATATACTTTAGTATTCTAAGGAGTTTCTTTGAAACGCCATCAGAATGACGGGAATAGGAAATATAACCAGTAAACTCGGTATTTGAGACCTGTTTCAACCTATGTTCACTGTATTTTTATTCCCCGGTTTGTAATAAGGTTCTTTTGACTTGTTATTCAAGTGTTCCATTTACATCACAGAAACATTCCAATGTTTATGATTGTGAATTCTTAGAACAGTAACAGCATTTACACAGTGTTCTGAGCTCTTTTAACTCATATTCTTTGGTATTCTAAGGAGTTTCTTTAAAAACACCATCAGAATGACGGGAATCGGAAATGTAAACACTGAACTCTGCATTTCAGAGTAATCTGAACGTTTGTTCAGTGTATTTTTGTTCCCCGTTGTTTAATAAGGTTCTTTTGACTTGTTATTCAAGTGTTCCATTTACATCACAGAACAATTCCAGTGTTTATTATTGTGAACTCTTAGAACGGTAACCACATTTACAGAGTGTTCTGAGCTCTTTTAACTTATATTCTTCAGTATTCTAAGGAGTTTCTTTAAAAACGCCATCAGAATGACGGGAATAGGAAATGTAAACAGTAAACTCGGCATTTGAGACCTATTTCAACCTATGTTCACTGTATTTTTATTCCCCGGTTTTAATAAGGTTCTTTTGACTTGTTATTCAAGTGTTCCATTTACATCACAGAAACATTCCAATGTTTATGATTGTGAATTCTTAGAACAGTAACCACATTTAGAGAGTGTTCTGAGCTCTTTTAACTTACATACTTTAGTATTCTAAGGAGTTTCTTTTAAAACGCCATCAGAATGACGGGAATAGGAAATGTAAACAGTAAACTCGGCATTTGAGACCTGTTTCAACCTATGTTCACTGTATTTTTATTCCCCGGTTTGTAATAAGGTTCTTTTGACTTGTTATTCAAGTGTTCCATTTACATCACAGAACAATTCCAGTGTGTATTATTGTGAATTCTTAGAACAGTAACCGCATTTACACAGTGTTCTGAGCTCTTTTAACTCATATTCTTTGGTATTCTAAGGAGTTTCTTTAAAAACACCATCAGAATGACGGGA
The DNA here is from genome assembly GCF_964212035.1 of Myotis nattereri. Taxonomy (NCBI): domain Eukaryota; kingdom Metazoa; phylum Chordata; class Mammalia; order Chiroptera; family Vespertilionidae; genus Myotis; species Myotis nattereri. The sequence continues at coordinate 35,832,804 of NC_138090.1, forward strand.
ATAGGAAATGTAAACAGTGAACTCGGCATTTCAGAGTATTCTGAACGTTTGTTCAGTGTATTTTAGTTCCCCGTTGTGTAATAAGGTTCTTTTGACTTGTTATTCAAGTGTTCCATTTACATCACAGAACAATTCCAGTGTTTATTATTGTGAATTCTTAGAACAGTAACCACATTTAGAGAGTGTTCTGAGCACTTTTAACTCTTGTACTTTAGTATTCTAAGGAGTTTCTTTTGAAAAGCCATCAGAATGACGGGAATAGGAAATGTAAACAGTAAACTCGGCATTTGAGACTTGTTTCAACCTATGTTCACTGTATTTTTATTCCCCGGTTTGTAATAAGGTACTTTTGACTTGTTATTCAAGTGTTCCATTTACATCACAGAACAATTCCAGTGTTTATTATTGTGAATTCTTAGAACAGTAACCACATTTAGAGAGTGTTCTGAGCACTTTTATCTTATATACTTTAGTATTCTAAGGAGTTTCTTTTGAAACGCCATCAGAATGACGGGAATAGGAAATATAAACAGAAAACTCGGCATTTGAGACCTGTTTCAACCTATGTTCACTGTATTTTTATTCCCCGGTTTGTAATAAGGTTCTTTTGACTTGTTATTCAAGTGTTCCATTTACATCACAGAAACATTCCAATGTTTATGATTGTGAATTCTTAGAACAGTAACCACATTTAGAGAGTGTTCTGAGCTCTTTTAACTTATATACTTTAGTATTCTAAGGAGATTCTTTTAAAACGCCATCAGAATGACGGGAATAGGAAATGTAAACAGTAAACTCGGCATTTGAGACCTGTTTCAACCTATGTTCACTGTATTTTTATTCCCCGGTTTGTAATAAGGTTCTTTTGACTTGTTATTCAAGTGTTCCATTTACATCACAGAAACATTCCAATGTTTATGATTGTGAATTCTTAGAACAGTAACCACAGTTAGAAAGTGTTCTGTGCTCTTTTAACTTATATACTTTAGTATTCTAAGAAGTTTCTGTAAAAACACCATCAGAGTGACGGGAATAGGAAATGTTAACAGTAAACTCGGCATTTGAGACTTGTTTCAACATATGTTCACTGTATTTTTATTCCCCGGTTTGTAATAAGGTTCTTTTGACTTGTTATTCAAGTGTTCCATTTACATCACAGAACAATTCCAGTGTTTATTATTGTGAATTCTTAGAACAGTAACCACATTTAGAGAGTGTTCTGAGCACTTTTAACTTATATACTTTAGTATTCTAAGGAGTTTCTTTTGAAACGCCATCAGAATGACGGGAATAGGAAATATAAACAGTAAACTCGGCATTTGAGACCTGTTTCAACCTATGTTCACTGTATTTTTATTCCCCAGTTTGTAATAAGGTTCTTTTGACTTGTTATTCAAGTGTTCCATTTACATCACAGAAACATTCCAATGTTTATGATTGTGAATTCTTAGAACAGTAACCACAGTTAGAGAGTGTTCTGAGCTCTTTTAACTTATATACTTTAGTATTCTAAGGAGATTCTTTTAAAACGCCATCAGAATGACGGGAATAGGAAATGTAAACAGTAAACTCGGCATTTGAGACCTGTTTCAACCTATGTTCACTGTATTTTTATTCCCCGGTTTGTAATAAGGTTCTTTTGACTTGTTATTCAAGTGTTCCATTTACATCACAGAAACATTCCAATGTTTATGATTGTGAATTCTTAGAACAGTAACCACAGTTAGAAAGTGTTGTGTGCTCTTTTAACTTATATACTTTAGTATTCTAAGAAGTTTCTTTAAAAACACCATCAGAGTGACTGGAATAGGAAATGTTAACAGTAAACTCGGCATTTGAGACTTGTTTCAACCTATGTTCACTGTATTTTTATTCCCCGGTTTGTAATAAGGTTCTTTTGACTTGTTATTCAAGTGTTCCATTTACATCACAGAACAATTCCAGTGTTTATTATTGTGAATTCTTAGAACAGTAACCACATTTAGAGAGTGTTCTGAGCACTTTTATCTTATATACTTTAGTATTCTAAGGAGTTTCTTTGAAACGCCATCAGAATGACGGGAATAGGAAATATAACCAGTAAACTCGGTATTTGAGACCTGTTTCAACCTATGTTCACTGTATTTTTATTCCCCGGTTTGTAATAAGGTTCTTTTGACTTGTTATTCAAGTGTTCCATTTACATCACAGAAACATTCCAATGTTTATGATTGTGAATTCTTAGAACAGTAACAGCATTTACACAGTGTTCTGAGCTCTTTTAACTCATATTCTTTGGTATTCTAAGGAGTTTCTTTAAAAACACCATCAGAATGACGGGAATCGGAAATGTAAACACTGAACTCTGCATTTCAGAGTAATCTGAACGTTTGTTCAGTGTATTTTTGTTCCCCGTTGTTTAATAAGGTTCTTTTGACTTGTTATTCAAGTGTTCCATTTACATCACAGAACAATTCCAGTGTTTATTATTGTGAACTCTTAGAACGGTAACCACATTTACAGAGTGTTCTGAGCTCTTTTAACTTATATTCTTCAGTATTCTAAGGAGTTTCTTTAAAAACGCCATCAGAATGACGGGAATAGGAAATGTAAACAGTAAACTCGGCATTTGAGACCTATTTCAACCTATGTTCACTGTATTTTTATTCCCCGGTTTTAATAAGGTTCTTTTGACTTGTTATTCAAGTGTTCCATTTACATCACAGAAACATTCCAATGTTTATGATTGTGAATTCTTAGAACAGTAACCACATTTAGAGAGTGTTCTGAGCTCTTTTAACTTACATACTTTAGTATTCTAAGGAGTTTCTTTTAAAACGCCATCAGAATGACGGGAATAGGAAATGTAAACAGTAAACTCGGCATTTGAGACCTGTTTCAACCTATGTTCACTGTATTTTTATTCCCCGGTTTGTAATAAGGTTCTTTTGACTTGTTATTCAAGTGTTCCATTTACATCACAGAACAATTCCAGTGTGTATTATTGTGAATTCTTAGAACAGTAACCGCATTTACACAGTGTTCTGAGCTCTTTTAACTCATATTCTTTGGTATTCTAAGGAGTTTCTTTAAAAACACCATCAGAATGACGGGAATAGGAAATGTAAACAGTGAACTCGGCATTTCAGAGTATTCTGAACGTTTGTTCAGTGTATTTTTGTTCCCCGTTGTGTAATAAGGTTCTTTTGACTTGTTATTCAAGTGTTCCATTTACATCACAGAACAATTCCAGTGTTTATTATTGTGAATTCTTAGAACAGTAACCACATTTAGAGAGTGTTCTGAGCACTTTTAACTCTTGTACTTTAGTATTCTAAGGAGTTTCTTTTGAAAAGCCATCAGAATGACGGGAATAGGAAATATAAACAGTAAACTCGGCATTTGAGACCTGTTTCAACCTATGTTCACTGTATTTTTATTCCCCGGTTTGTAATAAGGTTCTTTTGACTTGTTATTCAAGTGTTCCATTTACATCACAGAAACATTCCAATGTTTATGATTGTGAATTCTTAGAACAGTAACAGCATTTACACAGTGTTCTGAGCTCTTTTAACTCATATTCTTTGGTATTCTAAGGAGTTTCTTTAAAAACACCATCAGAATGACGGGAATCGGAAATGTAAACACTGAACTCTGCATTTCAGAGTAATCTGAACGTTTGTTCAGTGTATTTTTGTTCCCCGTCGTTTAATAAGGTTCTTTTGACTTGTTATTCAAGTGTTCCATTTACATCACAGAACAATTCCAGTGTTTATTATTGTGAACTCTTAGAACGGTAACCACATTTACAGAGTGTTCTGAGCTCTTTTAACTTATATTCTTCAGTATTCTAAGGAGTTTCTTTAAAAACGCCATCAGAATGACGGGAATAGGAAATGTAAACAGTAAACTCGGCATTTGAGACCTGTTTCAACCTATGTTCACTGTATTTTTATTCCCCGGTTTGTAATAAGGTTCTTTTGACTTGTTATTCAAGTGTTCCATTTAAATCACAGAAACATTCCAATGTTTATGATTGTGAATTCTTAGAACAGTAACCACATTTAGAGAGTGTTCTGAGCTCTTTTAACATATACTTTAGTATTCAAAGGAGTTTCTTTTAAAACGCCATCAGAATGACGGGAATAGGAAATGTAAACAGTAAACTCGGCATTTGAGACCTGTTTCAACCTATGTTCACTGTATTTTTATTCCCCGGTTTGTAATTAGGTTCTTTTGACTTGTTATTCAAGTGTTCCATTTACATCACAGAAACATTCCAATGTTTATGATTGTGAATTCTTAGAACAGTAACCACAGTTAGAGAGTGTTCTGTGCTCTTTTAACATATATACTTTAGTATTCTAAGGAGTTTCTTTTAAAACGCCATCAGAATGACGGGAATAGGAAATGTAAACAGTAAACTCGGCATTTGAGACCTGTTTCAACCTATGTTCACTGTATTTTTATTCCCCGGTTTGTAATAAGGTTCTTTTGACTTGTTATTCAAGTGTTCCATTTACATCACAGAACAATTCCAGTGTGTATTATTGTGAATTCTTAGAACAGTAACCACAGTTAGAAAGTGTTGTGTGCTCTTTTAACTTATATACTTTAGTATTCTAAGAAGTTTCTTTAAAAACACCATCAGAGTGACGGGAATAGGAAATGTTAACAGTAAACTCGGCATTTGAGACTTGTTTCAACCTATGTTCACTGTATTTTTATTCCCCGGTTTGTAATAAGGTTCTTTTGACTTGTTATTCAAGTGTTCCATTTACATCACAGAACAATTCCAGTGTTTATTATTGTGAAATCTTAGAACAGTAACCACATTTAGAGAGTGTTCTGAGCACTTTTATCTTATATACTTTAGTATTCTAAGGAGTTTCTTTGAAACGCCATCAGAATGACGGGAATAGGAAATATAACCAGTAAACTCGGTATTTGAGACCTGTTTCAACCTATGTTCACTGTATTTTTATTCCCCGGTTTGTAATAAGGTTCTTTGACTTGTTATTCAAGTGTTCCATTTACATCACAGAAACATTCCAATGTTTATGATTGTGAATTCTTAGAACAGTAACAGCATTTACACAGTGTTCTGAGCTCTTTTAACTCATATTCTTTGGTATTCTAAGGAGTTTCTTTAAAAACACCATCAGAATGACGGGAATCGGAAATGTAAACACTGAACTCTGCATTTCAGAGTAATCTGAACGTTTGTTCAGTGTATTTTTGTTCCCCGTTGTGTAATAAGGTGCTTTTGACTTGTTATTCAAGTGTTCCATTTACATCACAGAACAATTCCAGTGTTTATTATTGTGAACTCTTAGAACGGTAACCACATTTACAGAGTGTTCTGAGCTCTTTTAACTTATATTCTTCAGTATTCTAAGGAGTTTCTTTAAAAACGCCATCAGAATGACGGGAATTGGAAATGTAAACAGTAAACTCGGCATTTTAGACCTGTTTGAACTTATTTTCACTGTATTTTTATTCCCCGGTTTGTAATAAGGTTCTTTTGACTTGTTATTCAAGTGTTCCATTTACATCACAGAAACATTCCAATGTTTATGATTGTGAATTCTTAGAACAGTAACCACATTTAGAGAGTGTTCTGAGCTCTTTTAACTTATATACTTTAGTATTCTAAGGAGTTTCTTTTAAAACGCCATCAGAATGACGGGAATAGGAAATGTAAACAGTAAACTCGGCATTTGAGACCTGTTTCAACCTATGTTCACTGTATTTTTATTCCCCGGTTTGTAATAAGGTTCTTTTGACTTGTTATTCAAGTGTTCCATTTACATCACAGAACAATTCCAGTGTGTATTATTGTGAATTCTTAGAACAGTAACCGCATTTACACAGTGTTATGAGCTCTTTTAACTCATATTCTTTGGTATTCTAAGGAGTTTCTTTAAAAACACCATCAGAATGACGGGAATAGGAAATGTAAACAGTGATCTCGGCATTTCAGAGTATTCTGAACGTTTGTTCAGTGTATTTTTGTTCCCCGTTGTGTAATAAGGTTCTTTTGACTTGTTATTCAAGTGTTCCATTTACATCACAGAACAATTCCAGTGTTTATTATTGTGAATTCTTAGAACAGTAACCACATTTAGAGAGTGTTCTGAGCACTTTTAACTTATATACTTTAGTATTCTAAGGAGTTTCTTTTGAAACGCCATCAGAATGACGGGAATAGGAAATATAAACAGTAAACTCGGCATTTGAGACCTGTTTCAACCTATGTTCACTGTATTTTTATTCCCCGGTTTGTAATAAGGTTCTTTTGACTTGTTATTCAAGTGTTCAATTTACATCACAGAAACATTCCAATGTTTATGATTGTGAATTCTTAGAACAGTAACCACATTTAGAGAGTGTTCTGAGCTCTTTTAACTTATATACTTTAGTATTCTAAGGAGTTTCTTTTAAAACGCCATCAGAATGACGGGAATAGGAAATGTAAACAGTAAACTCGGCATTTGAGACTTGTTTCAACCTATGTTCACTGTATTTTTATTCCCCGGTTTGTAATAAGGTACTTTTGACTTGTTATTCAAGTGTTCCATTTACATCACAGAACAATTCCAGTGTTTATTATTGTGAATTCTTAGAACAGTAACCACATTTAGAGAGTGTTCTGAGCACTTTTATCTTATATACTTTAGTATTCTAAGGAGATTCTTTTAAAACGCCATCAGAATGACGGGAATAGGAAATGTAAACAGTAAACTCGGCATTTGAGACCTGTTTCAACCTATGTTCACTGTATTTTTATTCCCCGGTTTGTAATAAGGTTCTTTTGACTTGTTATTCAAGTGTTCCATTTACATCACAGAAACATTCCAATGTTTATGATTGTGAATTCTTCGAACAGTAACCACAGTTAGAAAGTGTTCTGTGCTCTTTTAACTTATATACTTTAGTATTCTAAGAAGTTTCTGTAAAAACACCATCAGAGTGACGGGAATAGGAAATGTTAACAGTAAACTCGGCATTTGAGACTTGTTTCAACATATGTTCACTGTATTTTTATTCCCCGGTTTGTAATAAGGTTCTTTTGACTTGTTATTCAAGTGTTCCATTTACATCACAGAAACATTCCAATGTTTATGATTGTGAATTCTTAGAACAGTAACCACAGTTAGAAAGTGTTGTGTGCTCTTTTAACTTATATACTTTAGTATTCTAAGAAGTTTCTTTAAAAACACCATCAGAGTGACGGGAATAGGAAATGTTAACAGTAAACTCGGCATTTGAGACTTGTTTCAACCTATGTTCACTGTATTTTTATTCCCCGGTTTGTAATAAGGTTCTTTTGACTTGTTATTCAAGTGTTCCATTTACATCACAGAACAATTCCAGTGTTTATTATTGTGAATTCTTAGAACAGTAACCACATTTAGAGAGTGTTCTGAGCACTTTTATCTTATATACTTTAGTATTCTAAGGAGTTTCTTTGAAACGCCATCAGAATGACGGGAATAGGAAATATAACCAGTAAACTCGGTATTTGAGACCTGTTTCAACCTATGTTCACTGTATTTTTATTCCCCGGTTTGTAATAAGGTTCTTTTGACTTGTTATTCAAGTGTTCCATTTACATCACAGAAACATTCCAATGTTTATGATTGTGAATTCTTAGAACAGTAACAGCATTTACACAGTGTTCTGAGCTCTTTTAACTCATATTCTTTGGTATTCTAAGGAGTTTCTTTAAAAACACCATCAGAATGACGGGAATCGGAAATGTAAACACTGAACTCTGCATTTCAGAGTAATCTGAACGTTTGTTCAGTGTATTTTTGTTCCCCGTTGTTTAATAAGGTTCTTTTGACTTGTTATTCAAGTGTTCCATTTACATCACAGAACAATTCCAGTGTTTATTATTGTGAACTCTTAGAACGGTAACCACATTTACAGAGTGTTCGGAGCTCTTTTAACTTATATTCTTCAGTATTCTAAGGAGTTTCTTTAAAAACGCCATCAGAATGACGGGAATAGGAAATGTAAACAGTAAACTCGGCATTTGAGACCTATTTCAACCTATGTTCACTGTATTTTTATTCCCCGGTTTTAATAAGGTTCTTTTGACTTGTTATTCAAGTGTTCCATTTACATCACAGAAACATTCCAATGTTTATGATTGTGAATTCTTAGAACAGTAACCACATTTAGAGAGTGTTCTGAGCTCTTTTAACTTACATACTTTAGTATTCTAAGGAGTTTCTTTTAAAACGCCATCAGAATGACGGGAATAGGAAATGTAAACAGTAAACTCGGCATTTGAGACCTGTTTCAACCTATGTTCACTGTATTTTTATTCCCCGGTTTGTAATAAGGTTCTTTTGACTTGTTATTCAAGTGTTCCATTTACATCACAGAACAATTCCAGTGTGTATTATTGTGAATTCTTAGAACAGTAACCGCATTTACACAGTGTTCTGAGCTCTTTTAACTCATATTCTTTGGTATTCTAAGGAGTTTCTTTAAAAACACCATCAGAATGACGGGAATAGGAAATGTAAACAGTGAACTCGGCATTTCAGAGTATTCTGAACGTTTGTTCAGTGTATTTTTGTTCCCCGTTGTGTAATAAGGTTCTTTTGACTTGTTATTCAAGTGTTCCATTTACATCACAGAACAATTCCAGTGTTTATTATTGTGAATTCTTAGAACAGTAACCACATTTAGAGAGTGTTCTGAGCACTTTTAACTCTTGTACTTTAGTATTCTAAGGAGTTTCTTTTGAAAAGCCATCAGAATGACGGGAATAGGAAATGTAAACAGTAAACTCGGCATTTGAGACTTGTTTCAACCTATGTTCACTGTATTTTTATTCCCCGGTTTGTAATAAGGTACTTTTGACTTGTTATTCAAGTGTTCCATTTACATCACAGAACAATTCCAGTGTTTATTATTGTGAATTCTTAGAACAGTAACCACATTTAGAGAGTGTTCTGAGCACTTTTATCTTATATACTTTAGTATTCTAAGGAGTTTCTTTTGAAACGCCATCAGAATGACGGGAATAGGAAATATAAACAGAAAACTCGGCATTTGAGACCTGTTTCAACCTATGTTCACTGTATTTTTATTCCCCGGTTTGTAATAAGGTTCTTTTGACTTGTTATTCAAGTGTTCCATTTACATCACAGAAACATTCCAATGTTTATGATTGTGAATTCTTAGAACAGTAACCACATTTAGAGAGTGTTCTGAGCTCTTTTAACTTATATACTTTAGTATTCTAAGGAGATTCTTTTAAAACGCCATCAGAATGACGGGAATAGGAAATGTAAACAGTAAACTCGGCATTTGAGACCTGTTTCAACCTATGTTCACTGTATTTTTATTCCCCGGTTTGTAATAAGGTTCTTTTGACTTGTTATTCAAGTGTTCCATTTACATCACAGAAACATTCCAATGTTTATGATTGTGAATTCTTAGAACAGTAACCACAGTTAGAAAGTGTTCTGTGCTCTTTTAACTTATATACTTTAGTATTCTAAGAAGTTTCTGTAAAAACACCATCAGAGTGACGGGAATAGGAAATGTTAACAGTAAACTCGGCATTTGAGACTTGTTTCAACATATGTTCACTGTATTTTTATTCCCCGGTTTGTAATAAGGTTCTTTTGACTTGTTATTCAAGTGTTCCATTTACATCACAGAACAATTCCAGTGTTTATTATTGTGAATTCTTAGAACAGTAACCACATTTAGAGAGTGTTCTGAGCACTTTTAACTTATATACTTTAGTATTCTAAGGAGTTTCTTTTGAAACGCCATCAGAATGACGGGAATAGGAAATATAAACAGTAAACTCGGCATTTGAGACCTGTTTCAACCTATGTTCACTGTATTTTTATTCCCCAGTTTGTAATAAGGTTCTTTTGACTTGTTATTCAAGTGTTCCATTTACATCACAGAAACATTCCAATGTTTATGATTGTGAATTCTTAGAACAGTAACCACAGTTAGAGAGTGTTCTGAGCTCTTTTAACTTATATACTTTAGTATTCTAAGGAGATTCTTTTAAAACGCCATCAGAATGACGGGAATAGGAAATGTAAACAGTAAACTCGGCATTTGAGACCTGTTTCAACCTATGTTCACTGTATTTTTATTCCCCGGTTTGTAATAAGGTTCTTTTGACTTGTTATTCAAGTGTTCCATTTACATCACAGAAACATTCCAATGTTTATGATTGTGAATTCTTAGAACAGTAACCACAGTTAGAAAGTGTTGTGTGCTCTTTTAACTTATATACTTTAGTATTCTAAGAAGTTTCTTTAAAAACACCATCAGAGTGACGGGAATAGGAAATGTTAACAGTAAACTCGGCATTTGAGACTTGTTTCAACCTATGTTCACTGTATTTTTATTCCCCGGTTTGTAATAAGGTTCTTTTGACTTGTTATTCAAGTGTTCCATTTACATCACAGAACAATTCCAGTGTTTATTATTGTGAATTCTTAGAACAGTAACCACATTTAGAGAGTGTTCTGAGCACTTTTATCTTATATACTTTAGTATTCTAAGGAGTTTCTTTGAAACGCCATCAGAATGACGGGAATAGGAAATATAACCAGTAAACTCGGTATTTGAGACCTGTTTCAACCTATGTTCACTGTATTTTTATTCCCCGGTTTGTAATAAGGTTCTTTTGACTTGTTATTCAAGTGTTCCATTTACATCACAGAAACATTCCAATGTTTATGATTGTGAATTCTTAGAACAGTAACAGCATTTACACAGTGTTCTGAGCTCTTTTAACTCATATTCTTTGGTATTCTAAGGAGTTTCTTTAAAAACACCATCAGAATGACGGGAATCGGAAATGTAAACACTGAACTCTGCATTTCAGAGTAATCTGAACGTTTGTTCAGTGTATTTTTGTTCCCCGTTGTTTAATAAGGTTCTTTTGACTTGTTATTCAAGTGTTCCATTTACATCACAGAACAATTCCAGTGTTTATTATTGTGAACTCTTAGAACGGTAACCACATTTACAGAGTGTTCTGAGCTCTTTTAACTTATATTCTTCAGTATTCTAAGGAGTTTCTTTAAAAACGCCATCAGAATGACGGGAATAGGAAATGTAAACAGTAAACTCGGCATTTGAGACCTATTTCAACCTATGTTCACTGTATTTTTATTCCCCGGTTTTAATAAGGTTCTTTTGACTTGTTATTCAAGTGTTCCATTTACATCACAGAAACATTCCAATGTTTATGATTGTGAATTCTTAGAACAGTAACCACATTTAGAGAGTGTTCTGAGCTCTTTTAACTTACATACTTTAGTATTCTAAGGAGTTTCTTTTAAAACGCCATCAGAATGACGGGAATAGGAAATGTAAACAGTAAACTCGGCATTTGAGACCTGTTTCAACCTATGTTCACTGTATTTTTATTCCCCGGTTTGTAATAAGGTTCTTTTGACTTGTTATTCAAGTGTTCCATTTACATCACAGAACAATTCCAGTGTGTATTATTGTGAATTCTTAGAACAGTAACCGCATTTACACAGTGTTCTGAGCTCTTTTAACTCATATTCTTTGGTATTCTAAGGAGTTTCTTTAAAAACACCATCAGAATGACGGGAATAGGAAATGTAAACAGTGAACTCGGCATTTCAGAGTATTCTGAACGTTTGTTCAGTGTATTTTAGTTCCCCGTTGTGTAATAAGGTTCTTTTGACTTGTTATTCAAGTGTTCCATTTACATCACAGAACAATTCCAGTGTTTATTATTGTGAATTCTTAGAACAGTAACCACATTTAGAGAGTGTTCTGAGCACTTTTAACTCTTGTACTTTAGTATTCTAAGGAGTTTCTTTTGAAAAGCCATCAGAATGACGGGAATAGGAAATGTAAACAGTAAACTCGGCATTTGAGACTTGTTTCAACCTATGTTCACTGTATTTTTATTCCCCGGTTTGTAATAAGGTACTTTTGACTTGTTATTCAAGTGTTCCATTTACATCACAGAACAATTCCAGTGTTTATTATTGTGAATTCTTAGAACAGTAACCACATTTAGAGAGTGTTCTGAGCACTTTTATCTTATATACTTTAGTATTCTAAGGAGTTTCTTTTGAAACGCCATCAGAATGACGGGAATAGGAAATATAAACAGAAAACTCGGCATTTGAGACCTGTTTCAACCTATGTTCACTGTATTTTTATTCCCCGGTTTGTAATAAGGTTCTTTTGACTTGTTATTCAAGTGTTCCATTTACATCACAGAAACATTCCAATGTTTATGATTGTGAATTCTTAGAACAGTAACCACATTTAGAGAGTGTTCTGAGCTCTTTTAACTTATATACTTTAGTATTCTAAGGAGATTCTTTTAAAACGCCATCAGAATGACGGGAATAGGAAATGTAAACAGTAAACTCGGCATTTGAGACCTGTTTCAACCTATGTTCACTGTATTTTTATTCCCCGGTTTGTAATAAGGTTCTTTTGACTTGTTATTCAAGTGTTCCATTTACATCACAGAAACATTCCAATGTTTATGATTGTGAATTCTTAGAACAGTAACCACAGTTAGAAAGTGTTCTGTGCTCTTTTAACTTATATACTTTAGTATTCTAAGAAGTTTCTGTAAAAACACCATCAGAGTGACGGGAATAGGAAATGTTAACAGTAAACTCGGCATTTGAGACTTGTTTCAACATATGTTCACTGTATTTTTATTCCCCGGTTTGTAATAAGGTTCTTTTGACTTGTTATTCAAGTGTTCCATTTACATCACAGAACAATTCCAGTGTTTATTATTGTGAATTCTTAGAACAGTAACCACATTTAGAGAGTGTTCTGAGCACTTTTAACTTATATACTTTAGTATTCTAAGGAGTTTCTTTTGAAACGCCATCAGAATGACGGGAATAGGAAATATAAACAGTAAACTCGGCATTTGAGACCTGTTTCAACCTATGTTCACTGTATTTTTATTCCCCAGTTTGTAATAAGGTTCTTTTGACTTGTTATTCAAGTGTTCCATTTACATCACAGAAACATTCCAATGTTTATGATTGTGAATTCTTAGAACAGTAACCACAGTTAGAGAGTGTTCTGAGCTCTTTTAACTTATATACTTTAGTATTCTAAGGAGATTCTTTTAAAACGCCATCAGAATGACGGGAATAGGAAATGTAAACAGTAAACTCGGCATTTGAGACCTGTTTCAACCTATGTTCACTGTATTTTTATTCCCCGGTTTGTAATAAGGTTCTTTTGACTTGTTATTCAAGTGTTCCATTTACATCACAGAAACATTCCAATGTTTATGATTGTGAATTCTTAGAACAGTAACCACAGTTAGAAAGTGTTGTGTGCTCTTTTAACTTATATACTTTAGTATTCTAAGAAGTTTCTTTAAAAACACCATCAGAGTGACTGGAATAGGAAATGTTAACAGTAAACTCGGCATTTGAGACTTGTTTCAACCTATGTTCACTGTATTTTTATTCCCCGGTTTGTAATAAGGTTCTTTTGACTTGTTATTCAAGTGTTCCATTTACATCACAGAACAATTCCAGTGTTTATTATTGTGAATTCTTAGAACAGTAACCACATTTAGAGAGTGTTCTGAGCACTTTTATCTTATATACTTTAGTATTCTAAGGAGTTTCTTTGAAACGCCATCAGAATGACGGGAATAGGAAATATAACCAGTAAACTCGGTATTTGAGACCTGTTTCAACCTATGTTCACTGTATTTTTATTCCCCGGTTTGTAATAAGGTTCTTTTGACTTGTTATTCAAGTGTTCCATTTACATCACAGAAACATTCCAATGTTTATGATTGTGAATTCTTAGAACAGTAACAGCATTTACACAGTGTTCTGAGCTCTTTTAACTCATATTCTTTGGTATTCTAAGGAGTTTCTTTAAAAACACCATCAGAATGACGGGAATCGGAAATGTAAACACTGAACTCTGCATTTCAGAGTAATCTGAACGTTTGTTCAGTGTATTTTTGTTCCCCGTTGTTTAATAAGGTTCTTTTGACTTGTTATTCAAGTGTTCCATTTACATCACAGAACAATTCCAGTGTTTATTATTGTGAACTCTTAGAACGGTAACCACATTTACAGAGTGTTCTGAGCTCTTTTAACTTATATTCTTCAGTATTCTAAGGAGTTTCTTTAAAAACGCCATCAGAATGACGGGAATAGGAAATGTAAACAGTAAACTCGGCATTTGAGACCTATTTCAACCTATGTTCACTGTATTTTTATTCCCCGGTTTTAATAAGGTTCTTTTGACTTGTTATTCAAGTGTTCCATTTACATCACAGAAACATTCCAATGTTTATGATTGTGAATTCTTAGAACAGTAACCACATTTAGAGAGTGTTCTGAGCTCTTTTAACTTACATACTTTAGTATTCTAAGGAGTTTCTTTTAAAACGCCATCAGAATGACGGGAATAGGAAATGTAAACAGTAAACTCGGCATTTGAGACCTGTTTCAACCTATGTTCACTGTATTTTTATTCCCCGGTTTGTAATAAGGTTCTTTTGACTTGTTATTCAAGTGTTCCATTTACATCACAGAACAATTCCAGTGTGTATTATTGTGAATTCTTAGAACAGTAACCGCATTTACACAGTGTTCTGAGCTCTTTTAACTCATATTCTTTGGTATTCTAAGGAGTTTCTTTAAAAACACCATCAGAATGACGGGAATAGGAAATGTAAACAGTGAACTCGGCATTTCAGAGTATTCTGAACGTTTGTTCAGTGTATTTTTGTTCCCCGTTGTGTAATAAGGTTCTTTTGACTTGTTATTCAAGTGTTCCATTTACATCACAGAACAATTCCAGTGTTTATTATTGTGAATTCTTAGAACAGTAACCACATTTAGAGAGTGTTCTGAGCACTTTTAACTCTTGTACTTTAGTATTCTAAGGAGTTTCTTTTGAAAAGCCATCAGAATGACGGGAATAGGAAATATAAACAGTAAACTCGGCATTTGAGACCTGTTTCAACCTATGTTCACTGTATTTTTATTCCCCGGTTTGTAATAAGGTTCTTTTGACTTGTTATTCAAGTGTTCCATTTACATCACAGAAACATTCCAATGTTTATGATTGTGAATTCTTAGAACAGTAACAGCATTTACAAAGTGTTCTGAGCTCTTTTAACTCATATTCTTTGGTATTCTAAGGAGTTTCTTTAAAAACACCATCAGAATGACGGGAATCGGAAATGTAAACACTGAACTCTGCATTTCAGAGTAATCTGAACGTTTGTTCAGTGTATTTTTGTTCCCCGTCGTTTAATAAGGTTCTTTTGACTTGTTATTCAAGTGTTCCATTTACATCACAGAACAATTCCAGTGTTTATTATTGTGAACTCTTAGAACGGTAACCACATTTACAGAGTGTTCTGAGCTCTTTTAACTTATATTCTTCAGTATTCTAAGGAGTTTCTTTAAAAACGCCATCAGAATGACGGGAATTGGAAATGTAAACAGTAAACTCGGCATTTGAGACCTGTTTCAACCTATGTTCACTGTATTTTTATTCCCCGGTTTGTAATAAGGTTCTTTTGACTTGTTATTCAAGTGTTCCATTTAAATCACAGAAACATTCCAATGTTTATGATTGTGAATTCTTAGAACAGTAACCACATTTAGAGAGTGTTCTGAGCTCTTTTAACATATACTTTAGTATTCAAAGGAGTTTCTTTTAAAACGCCATCAGAATGACGGGAATAGGAAATGTAAACAGTAAACTCGGCATTTGAGACCTGTTTCAACCTATGTTCACTGTATTTTTATTCCCCGGTTTGTAATTAGGTTCTTTTGACTTGTTATTCAAGTGTTCCATTTACATCACAGAAACATTCCAATGTTTATGATTGTGAATTCTTAGAACAGTAACCACAGTTAGAGAGTGTTCTGTGCTCTTTTAACATATATACTTTAGTATTCTAAGGAGTTTCTTTTAAAACGCCATCAGAATGACGGGAATAGGAAATGTAAACAATAAACTCG
Source organism: Myotis nattereri (assembly GCF_964212035.1). Taxonomy (NCBI): domain Eukaryota; kingdom Metazoa; phylum Chordata; class Mammalia; order Chiroptera; family Vespertilionidae; genus Myotis; species Myotis nattereri. The sequence continues at coordinate 35,848,811 of NC_138090.1, forward strand.
GCATTTGAGACCTGTTTCAACCTATGTTCACTGTATTTTTATTCCCCGGTTTGTAATAAGGTTCTTTTGACTTGTTATTCAAGTGTTCCATTTACATCACAGAACAATTCCAGTGTGTATTATTGTGAATTCTTAGAACAGTAACCACAGTTAGAAAGTGTTGTGTGCTCTTTTAACTTATATACTTTAGTATTCTAAGAAGTTTCTTTAAAAACACCATCAGAGTGACGGGAATAGGAAATGTTAACAGTAAACTCGGCATTTGAGACTTGTTTCAACCTATGTTCACTGTATTTTTATTCCCCGGTTTGTAATAAGGTTCTTTTGACTTGTTATTCAAGTGTTCCATTTACATCACAGAACAATTCCAGTGTTTATTATTGTGAAATCTTAGAACAGTAACCACATTTAGAGAGTGTTCTGAGCACTTTTATCTTATATACTTTAGTATTCTAAGGAGTTTCTTTGAAACGCCATCAGAATGACGGGAATAGGAAATATAACCAGTAAACTCGGTATTTGAGACATGTTTCAACCTATGTTCACTGTATTTTTATTCCCCGGTTTGTAATAAGGTTCTTTTGACTTGTTATTCAAGTGTTCCATTTACATCACAGAAACATTCCAATGTTTATGATTGTGAATTCTTAGAACAGTAACAGCATTTACACAGTGTTCTGAGCTCTTTTAACTCATATTCTTTGGTATTCTAAGGAGTTTCTTTAAAAACACCATCAGAATGACGGGAATCGGAAATGTAAACACTGAACTCTGCATTTCAGAGTAATCTGAACGTTTGTTCAGTGTATTTTTGTTCCCCGTTGTTTAATAAGGTTCTTTTGACTTGTTATTCAAGTGTTCCATTTACATCACAGAACAATTCCAGTGTTTATTATTGTGAACTCTTAGAACGGTAACCACATTTACAGAGTGTTCTGAGCTCTTTTAACTTATATTCTTCAGTATTCTAAGGAGTTTCTTTAAAAACGCCATCAGAATGACGGGAATTGGAAATGTAAACAGTAAACTCGGCATTTTAGACCTGTTTGAACTTATTTTCACTGTATTTTTATTCCCCGGTTTGTAATAAGGTTCTTTTGACTTGTTATTCAAGTGTTCCATTTACATCACAGAAACATTCCAATGTTTATGATTGTGAATTCTTAGAACAGTAACCACATTTAGAGAGTGTTCTGAGCTCTTTTAACTTATATACTTTAGTATTCTAAGGAGTTTCTTTTAAAACGCCATCAGAATGACGGGAATAGGAAATGTAAACAGTAAACTCGGCATTTGAGACTTGTTTCAACCTATGTTCACTGTATTTTTATTCCCCGGTTTGTAATAAGGTACTTTTGACTTGTTATTCAAGTGTTCCATTTACATCACAGAACAATTCCAGTGTTTATTATTGTGAATTCTTAGAACAGTAACCACATTTAGAGAGTGTTCTGAGCACTTTTATCTTATATACTTTAGTATTCTAAGGAGTTTCTTTTGAAACGCCATCAGAATGACGGGAATAGGAAATATAAACAGAAAACTCGGCATTTGAGACCTGTTTCAACCTATGTTCACTGTATTTTTATTCCCCCGTTTGTAATAAAGTTCTTTTGACTTGTTATTCAAGTGTTCCATTTACATCACAGAAACATTCCAATGTTTATGATTGTGAATTCTTAGAACAGTAACCACATTTAGAGAGTGTTCTGAGCTCTTTTAACTTATATACTTTAGTATTCTAAGGAGATTCTTTTAAAACGCCATCAGAATGACGGGAATAGGAAATGTAAACAGTAAACTCGGCATTTGAGACCTGTTTCAACCTATGTTCACTGTATTTTTATTCCCCGGTTTGTAATAAGGTTCTTTTGACTTGTTATTCAAGTGTTCCATTTACATCACAGAAACATTCCAATGTTTATGATTGTGAATTCTTAGAACAGTAACCACAGTTAGAAAGTGTTCTGTGCTCTTTTAACTTATATACTTTAGTATTCTAAGAAGTTTCTGTAAAAACACCATCAGAGTGACGGGAATAGGAAATGTTAACAGTAAACTCGGCATTTGAGACTTGTTTCAACCTATGTTCACTGTATTTTTATTCCCCGGTTTGTAATAAGGTTCTTTTGACTTGTTATTCAAGTGTTCCATTTACATCACAGAACAATTCCAGTGTGTATTATTGTGAATTCTTAGAACAGTAACCGCATTTAAACAGTGTTCTGAGCTCTTTTAACTCATATTCTTTGGTATTCTAAGGAGTTTCTTTAAAAACACCATCAGAATGACGGGAATAGGAAATGTAAACAGTGAACTCGGCATTTGAGACCTGTTTCAACCTATGTTCACTGTATTTTTATTCCCCGGTTTGTAATAAGGTACTTTTGACTTGTTATTCAAGTGTTCCATTTACATCACAGAAACATTCCAATGTTTATGATTGTGAATTCTTAGAACAGTAACCACATTTAGAGAGTGTTCTGAGCTCTTTTAACTTATATACTTTAGTATTCTAAGGAGATTCTTTTAAAACGCCATCAGAATGACGGGAATAGGAAATGTAAACAGTAAACTCGGCATTTGAGACCTGTTTCAACCTATGTTCACTGTATTTTTATTCCCCGGTTTGTAATAAGGTTCTTTTGACTTGTTATTCAAGTGTTCCATTTACATCACAGAAACATTCCAATGTTTATGATTGTGAATTCTTAGAACAGTAACCACAGTTAGAAAGTGTTCTGTGCTCTTTTAACTTATATACTTTAGTATTCTAAGAAGTTTCTGTAAAAACACCATCAGAGTGACGGGAATAGGAAATGTTAACAGTAAACTCGGCATTTGAGACTTGTTTCAACATATGTTCACTGTATTTTTATTCCCCGGTTTGTAATAAGGTTCTTTTGACTTGTTATTCAAGTGTTCCATTTACATCACAGAACAATTCCAGTGTTTATTATTGTGAATTCTTAGAACAGTAACCACATTTAGAGAGTGTTCTGAGCACTTTTAACTTATATACTTTAGTATTCTAAGGAGTTTCTTTTGAAACGCCATCAGAATGACGGGAATAGGAAATATAAACAGTAAACTCGGCATTTGAGACCTGTTTCAACCTATGTTCACTGTATTTTTATTCCCCAGTTTGTAATAAGGTTCTTTTGACTTGTTATTCAAGTGTTCCATTTACATCACAGAAACATTCCAATGTTTATGATTGTGAATTCTTAGAACAGTAACCACAGTTAGAGAGTGTTCTGAGCTCTTTTAACTTATATACTTTAGTATTCTAAGGAGATTCTTTTAAAACGCCATCAGAATGACGGGAATAGGAAATGTAAACAGTAAACTCGGCATTTGAGACCTGTTTCAACCTATGTTCACTGTATTTTTATTCCCCGGTTTGTAATAAGGTTCTTTTGACTTGTTATTCAAGTGTTCCATTTACATCACAGAAACATTCCAATGTTTATGATTGTGAATTCTTAGAACAGTAACCACAGTTAGAAAGTGTTGTGTGCTCTTTTAACTTATATACTTTAGTATTCTAAGAAGTTTCTTTAAAAACACCATCAGAGTGACGGGAATAGGAAATGTTAACAGTAAACTCGGCATTTGAGACTTGTTTCAACCTATGTTCACTGTATTTTTATTCCCCGGTTTGTAATAAGGTTCTTTTGACTTGTTATTCAAGTGTTCCATTTACATCACAGAACAATTCCAGTGTTTATTATTGTGAATTCTTAGAACAGTAACCACATTTAGAGAGTGTTCTGAGCACTTTTATCTTATATACTTTAGTATTCTAAGGAGTTTCTTTGAAACGCCATCAGAATGACGGGAATAGGAAATATAACCAGTAAACTCGGTATTTGAGACCTGTTTCAACCTATGTTCACTGTATTTTTATTCCCCGGTTTGTAATAAGGTTCTTTTGACTTGTTATTCAAGTGTTCCATTTACATCACAGAAACATTCCAATGTTTATGATTGTGAATTCTTAGAACAGTAACAGCATTTACACAGTGTTCTGAGCTCTTTTAACTCATATTCTTTGGTATTCTAAGGAGTTTCTTTAAAAACACCATCAGAATGACGGGAATCGGAAATGTAAACACTGAACTCTGCATTTCAGAGTAATCTGAACGTTTGTTCAGTGTATTTTTGTTCCCCGTTGTTTAATAAGGTTCTTTTGACTTGTTATTCAAGTGTTCCATTTACATCACAGAACAATTCCAGTGTTTATTATTGTGAACTCTTAGAACGGTAACCACATTTACAGAGTGTTCTGAGCTCTTTTAACTTATATTCTTCAGTATTCTAAGGAGTTTCTTTAAAAACGCCATCAGAATGACGGGAATAGGAAATGTAAACAGTAAACTCGGCATTTGAGACCTATTTCAACCTATGTTCACTGTATTTTTATTCCCCGGTTTTAATAAGGTTCTTTTGACTTGTTATTCAAGTGTTCCATTTACATCACAGAAACATTCCAATGTTTATGATTGTGAATTCTTAGAACAGTAACCACATTTAGAGAGTGTTCTGAGCTCTTTTAACTTACATACTTTAGTATTCTAAGGAGTTTCTTTTAAAACGCCATCAGAATGACGGGAATAGGAAATGTAAACAGTAAACTCGGCATTTGAGACCTGTTTCAACCTATGTTCACTGTATTTTTATTCCCCGGTTTGTAATAAGGTTCTTTTGACTTGTTATTCAAGTGTTCCATTTACATCACAGAACAATTCCAGTGTGTATTATTGTGAATTCTTAGAACAGTAACCGCATTTACACAGTGTTCTGAGCTCTTTTAACTCATATTCTTTGGTATTCTAAGGAGTTTCTTTAAAAACACCATCAGAATGACGGGAATAGGAAATGTAAACAGTGAACTCGGCATTTCAGAGTATTCTGAACGTTTGTTCAGTGTATTTTTGTTCCCCGTTGTGTAATAAGGTTCTTTTGACTTGTTATTCAAGTGTTCCATTTACATCACAGAACAATTCCAGTGTTTATTATTGTGAATTCTTAGAACAGTAACCACATTTAGAGAGTGTTCTGAGCACTTTTAACTCTTGTACTTTAGTATTCTAAGGAGTTTCTTTTGAAAAGCCATCAGAATGACGGGAATAGGAAATATAAACAGTAAACTCGGCATTTGAGACCTGTTTCAACCTATGTTCACTGTATTTTTATTCCCCGGTTTGTAATAAGGTTCTTTTGACTTGTTATTCAAGTGTTCCATTTACATCACAGAAACATTCCAATGTTTATGATTGTGAATTCTTAGAACAGTAACAGCATTTACACAGTGTTCTGAGCTCTTTTAACTCATATTCTTTGGTATTCTAAGGAGTTTCTTTAAAAACACCATCAGAATGACGGGAATCGGAAATGTAAACACTGAACTCTGCATTTCAGAGTAATCTGAACGTTTGTTCAGTGTATTTTTGTTCCCCGTCGTTTAATAAGGTTCTTTTGACTTGTTATTCAAGTGTTCCATTTACATCACAGAACAATTCCAGTGTTTATTATTGTGAACTCTTAGAACGGTAACCACATTTACAGAGTGTTCTGAGCTCTTTTAACTTATATTCTTCAGTATTCTAAGGAGTTTCTTTAAAAACGCCATCAGAATGACGGGAATAGGAAATGTAAACAGTAAACTCGGCATTTGAGACCTGTTTCAACCTATGTTCACTGTATTTTTATTCCCCGGTTTTAATAAGGTTCTTTTGACTTGTTATTCAAGTGTTCCATTTACATCACAGAAACATTCCAATGTTTATGATTGTGAATTCTTAGAACAGTAACCACATTTAGAGAGTGTTCTGAGCTCTTTTAACTTACATACTTTAGTATTCTAAGGAGTTTCTTTTAAAACGCCATCAGAATGACGGGAATAGGAAATGTAAACAGTAAACTCGGCATTTGAGACCTGTTTCAACCTATGTTCACTGTATTTTTATTCCCCGGTTTGTAATAAGGTTCTTTTGACTTGTTATTCAAGTGTTCCATTTACATCACAGAACAATTCCAGTGTGTATTATTGTGAATTCTTAGAACAGTAACCGCATTTACACAGTGTTCTGAGCTCTTTTAACTCATATTCTTTGGTATTCTAAGGAGTTTCTTTAAAAACACCATCAGAATGACGGGAATAGGAAATGTAAACAGTGAACTCGGCATTTCAGAGTATTCTGAACGTTTGTTCAGTGTATTTTTGTTCCCCGTTGTGTAATAAGGTTCTTTTGACTTGTTATTCAAGTGTTCCATTTACATCACAGAACAATTCCAGTGTTTATTATTGTGAATTCTTAGAACAGTAACCACATTTAGAGAGTGTTCTGAGCACTTTTAACTCTTGTACTTTAGTATTCTAAGGAGTTTCTTTTGAAAAGCCATCAGAATGACGGGAATAGGAAATATAAACAGTAAACTCGGCATTTGAGACCTGTTTCAACCTATGTTCACTGTATTTTTATTCCCCGGTTTGTAATAAGGTTCTTTTGACTTTTTATTCAAGTGTTCCATTTACATCACAGAAACATTCCAATGTTTATGATTGTGAATTCTTAGAACAGTTACCACAGTTAGAGAGTGTTCTGAGCTCTTTTAACTTATATACTTTAGTATTCTAAGGAGTTTCTTTTAAAACGCCATCAGAATGAAGGGAATAGGAAATGTAAACAGTAAACTCGGCATTTGAGACCTGTTTCAACCTATGTTCACTGTATTTTTATTCCCCGGTTTGTAATAAGGTTCTTTTGACTTGTTATTCAAGTGTTCAATTTACATCACAGAAACATTCCAATGTTTATGATTGTGAATTCTTAGAACAGTAACCACATTTAGAGAGTGTTCTGAGCTCTTTTAACTTATATAATTTAGTATTCTAAGGAGTTTCTTTTAAAACGCCATCAGAATGACGGGAATAGGAAATGTAAACAGTAAACTCGGCATTTGAGACCTGTTTCAACCTATGTTCACTGTATTTTTATTCCCCGGTTTGTAATAAGGTTCTTTTGACTTGTTATTCAAGTGTTCCATTTACATCACAGAAACATTCCAATGTTTATGATTGTGAATTCTTAGAACAGTAAACACATTTAGAGAGTGTTCTGAGCTCTTTTAACTTATATACTTTAGTATTCTAAGGAGTTTCTTTTAAAACGCCATCAGAATGACGGGAATAGGAAATGTAAACAGTAAACTCGGCATTTGAGACCTGTTTCAACCTATGTTCACTGTATTTTTATTCCCCGGTTTGTAATAAGGTTCTTTTGACTTGTTATTCAAGTGTTCCATTTACATCACAGAACAATTCCAGTGTGTATTATTGTGAATTCTTAGAACAGTAACCGCATTTACACAGTGTTCTGAGCTCTTTTAACTCATATTCTTTGGTATTCTAAGGAGTTTCTTTAAAAACACCATCAGAATGACGGGAATAGGAAATGTAAACAGTGAACTCGGCATTTCAGAGTATTCTGAACGTTTGTTCAGTGTATATTTGTTCCCCGTTGTGTAATAAGGTTCTTTTGACTTGTTATTCAAGTGTTCCATTTACATCACAGAACAATTCCAGTGTTTATTATTGTGAATTCTTAGAACAGTAACCACATTTAGAGAGTGTTCTGAGCACTTTCATCTTATATACTTTAGTATTCTAAGGAGTTTCTTTTGAAACGCCATCAGAATGACGGGAATAGGAAATATAAACAGAAAACTCGGCATTTGAGACCTGTTTCAACCTATGTTCACTGTTTTTTTATTCCCCGGTTTGTAATAAGGTTCTTTTGACTTGTTATTCAAATGTTCCATTTACATCACAGAAACATTCCAATGTTTATGATTGTGAATTCTTAGAACAGTAACCACATTTAGAGAGTGTTCTGAGCACTTTTAACTTATATACTTTAGTATTCTAAGGAGATTCTTTTAAAACGCCATCAGAATGACGGGAATAGGAAATGTAAACAGTAAACTCGGCATTTGAGACCTGTTTCAACCTATGTTCACTGTATTTTTATTCCCCGGTTTGTAATAAGGTTCTTTTGACTTGTTATTCAAGTGTTCCATTTACATCACAGAAACATTCCAATGTTTATGATTGTGAATTCTTAGAACAGTAACCACAGTTAGAAAGTGTTCTGTGCTCCTTTAACTTATATACTTTAGTATTCTAAGAAGTTTCTGTAAAAACACCATCAGAGTGACGGGAATAGGAAATGTTAACAGTAAACTCGGCATTTGAGACTTGTTTCAACCTATGTTCACTGTATTTTTATTCCCTGGTTTGTAATAAGGTTCTTTTGACTTGTTATTCAAGTGTTCCATTTACATCACAGAACAATTCCAGTGTTTATTATTGTGAACTCTTAGAACGGTAACCACATTTACAGAGTGTTCTGAGCTCTTTTAACTTATATTCTTCAGTATTCTAAGGAGTTTCTTTAAAAACGCCATCAGAATGACGGGAATTGGAAATGTAAACAGTAAACTCGGCATTTTAGACCTGTTTGAACTTATTTTCACTGTATTTTTATTCCCCGGTTTGTAATAAGGTTCTTTTGACTTGTTATTCAAGTGTTCCATTTACATCACAGAAACATTCCAATGTTTATGATTGTGAATTCTTAGAACAGTAACCACATTTAGAGAGTGTTCTGAGCTCTTTTAACTTATATACTTTAGTATTCTAAGGAGTTTCTTTTAAAACGCCATCAGAATGACGGGAATAGGAAATGTAAACAGTAAACTCGGCATTTGAGACTTGTTTCAACCTATGTTCACTGTATTTTTATTCCCCGGTTTGTAATAAGGTACTTTTGACTTGTTATTCAAGTGTTCCATTTACATCACAGAACAATTCCAGTGTTTATTATTGTGAATTCTTAGAACAGTAACCACATTTAGAGAGTGTTCTGAGCACTTTTATCTTATATACTTTAGTATTCTAAGGAGTTTCTTTTGAAACGCCATCAGAATGACGGGAATAGGAAATATAAACAGAAAACTCGGCATTTGAGACCTGTTTCAACCTATGTTCACTGTATTTTTATTCCCCCGTTTGTAATAAAGTTCTTTTGACTTGTTATTCAAGTGTTCCATTTACATCACAGAAACATTCCAATGTTTATGATTGTGAATTCTTAGAACAGTAACCACATTTAGAGAGTGTTCTGAGCTCTTTTAACTTATATACTTTAGTATTCTAAGGAGATTCTTTTAAAACGCCATCAGAATGACGGGAATAGGAAATGTAAACAGTAAACTCGGCATTTGAGACCTGTTTCAACCTATGTTCACTGTATTTTTATTCCCCGGTTTGTAATAAGGTTCTTTTGACTTGTTATTCAAGTGTTCCATTTACATCACAGAAACATTCCAATGTTTATGATTGTGAATTCTTAGAACAGTAACCACAGTTAGAAAGTGTTCTGTGCTCTTTTAACTTATATACTTTAGTATTCTAAGAAGTTTCTGTAAAAACACCATCAGAGTGACGGGAATAGGAAATGTTAACAGTAAACTCGGCATTTGAGACTTGTTTCAACCTATGTTCACTGTATTTTTATTCCCCGGTTTGTAATAAGCTTCTTTTGACTTGTTATTCAAGTGTTCCATTTACATCACAGAACAATTCCAGTGTGTATTATTGTGAATTCTTAGAACAGTAACCGCATTTAAACAGTGTTCTGAGCTCTTTTAACTCATATTCTTTGGTATTCTAAGGAGTTTCTTTAAAAACACCATCAGAATGACGGGAATAGGAAATGTAAACAGTGAACTCGGCATTTGAGACCTGTTTCAACCTATGTTCACTGTATTTTTATTCCCCGGTTTGTAATAAGGTACTTTTGACTTGTTATTCAAGTGTTCCATTTACATCACAGAAACATTCCAATGTTTATGATTGTGAATTCTTAGAACAGTAACCACATTTAGAGAGTGTTCTGAGCTCTTTTAACTTATATACTTTAGTATTCTAAGGAGATTCTTTTAAAACGCCATCAGAATGACGGGAATAGGAAATGTAAACAGTAAACTCGGCATTTGAGACCTGTTTCAACCTATGTTCACTGTATTTTTATTCCCCGGTTTGTAATAAGGTTCTTTTGACTTGTTATTCAAGTGTTCCATTTACATCACAGAAACATTCCAATGTTTATGATTGTGAATTCTTAGAACAGTAACCACAGTTAGAAAGTGTTCTGTGCTCTTTTAACTTATATACTTTAGTATTCTAAGAAGTTTCTGTAAAAACACCATCAGAGTGACGGGAATAGGAAATGTTAACAGTAAACTCGGCATTTGAGACTTGTTTCAACATATGTTCACTGTATTTTTATTCCCCGGTTTGTAATAAGGTTCTTTTGACTTGTTATTCAAGTGTTCCATTTACATCACAGAACAATTCCAGTGTTTATTATTGTGAATTCTTAGAACAGTAACCACATTTAGAGAGTGTTCTGAGCACTTTTAACTTATATACTTTAGTATTCTAAGGAGTTTCTTTTGAAACGCCATCAGAATGACGGGAATAGGAAATATAAACAGTAAACTCGGCATTTGAGACCTGTTTCAACCTATGTTCACTGTATTTTTATTCCCCAGTTTGTAATAAGGTTCTTTTGACTTGTTATTCAAGTGTTCCATTTACATCACAGAAACATTCCAATGTTTATGATTGTGAATTCTTAGAACAGTAACCACAGTTAGAGAGTGTTCTGAGCTCTTTTAACTTATATACTTTAGTATTCTAAGGAGATTCTTTTAAAACGCCATCAGAATGACGGGAATAGGAAATGTAAACAGTAAACTCGGCATTTGAGACCTGTTTCAACCTATGTTCACTGTATTTTTATTCCCCGGTTTGTAATAAGGTTCTTTTGACTTGTTATTCAAGTGTTCCATTTACATCACAGAAACATTCCAATGTTTATGATTGTGAATTCTTAGAACAGTAACCACAGTTAGAAAGTGTTGTGTGCTCTTTTAACTTATATACTTTAGTATTCTAAGAAGTTTCTTTAAAAACACCATCAGAGTGACGGGAATAGGAAATGTTAACAGTAAACTCGGCATTTGAGACTTGTTTCAACCTATGTTCACTGTATTTTTATTCCCCGGTTTGTAATAAGGTTCTTTTGACTTGTTATTCAAGTGTTCCATTTACATCACAGAACAATTCCAGTGTTTATTATTGTGAATTCTTAGAACAGTAACCACATTTAGAGAGTGTTCTGAGCACTTTTATCTTATATACTTTAGTATTCTAAGGAGTTTCTTTGAAACGCCATCAGAATGACGGGAATAGGAAATATAACCAGTAAACTCGGTATTTGAGACCTGTTTCAACCTATGTTCACTGTATTTTTATTCCCCGGTTTGTAATAAGGTTCTTTTGACTTGTTATTCAAGTGTTCCATTTACATCACAGAAACATTCCAATGTTTATGATTGTGAATTCTTAGAACAGTAACAGCATTTACACAGTGTTCTGAGCTCTTTTAACTCATATTCTTTGGTATTCTAAGGAGTTTCTTTAAAAACACCATCAGAATGACGGGAATCGGAAATGTAAACACTGAACTCTGCATTTCAGAGTAATCTGAACGTTTGTTCAGTGTATTTTTGTTCCCCGTTGTTTAATAAGGTTCTTTTGACTTGTTATTCAAGTGTTCCATTTACATCACAGAACAATTCCAGTGTTTATTATTGTGAACTCTTAGAACGGTAACCACATTTACAGAGTGTTCTGAGCTCTTTTAACTTATATTCTTCAGTATTCTAAGGAGTTTCTTTAAAAACGCCATCAGAATGACGGGAATAGGAAATGTAAACAGTAAACTCGGCATTTGAGACCTATTTCAACCTATGTTCACTGTATTTTTATTCCCCGGTTTTAATAAGGTTCTTTTGACTTGTTATTCAAGTGTTCCATTTACATCACAGAAACATTCCAATGTTTATGATTGTGAATTCTTAGAACAGTAACCACATTTAGAGAGTGTTCTGAGCTCTTTTAACTTACATACTTTAGTATTCTAAGGAGTTTCTTTTAAAACGCCATCAGAATGACGGGAATAGGAAATGTAAACAGTAAACTCGGCATTTGAGACCTGTTTCAACCTATGTTCACTGTATTTTTATTCCCCGGTTTGTAATAAGGTTCTTTTGACTTGTTATTCAAGTGTTCCATTTACATCACAGAACAATTCCAGTGTGTATTATTGTGAATTCTTAGAACAGTAACCGCATTTACACAGTGTTCTGAGCTCTTTTAACTCATATTCTTTGGTATTCTAAGGAGTTTCTTTAAAAACACCATCAGAATGACGGGAATAGGAAATGTAAACAGTGAACTCGGCATTTCAGAGTATTCTGAACGTTTGTTCAGTGTATTTTTGTTCCCCGTTGTGTAATAAGGTTCTTTTGACTTGTTATTCAAGTGTTCCATTTACATCACAGAACAATTCCAGTGTTTATTATTGTGAATTCTTAGAACAGTAACCACATTTAGAGAGTGTTCTGAGCACTTTTAACTCTTGTACTTTAGTATTCTAAGGAGTTTCTTTTGAAAAGCCATCAGAATGACGGGAATAGGAAATATAAACAGTAAACTCGGCATTTGAGACCTGTTTCAACCTATGTTCACTGTATTTTTATTCCCCGGTTTGTAATAAGGTTCTTTTGACTTGTTATTCAAGTGTTCCATTTACATCACAGAAACATTCCAATGTTTATGATTGTGAATTCTTAGAACAGTAACAGCATTTACACAGTGTTCTGAGCTCTTTTAACTCATATTCTTTGGTATTCTAAGGAGTTTCTTTAAAAACACCATCAGAATGACGGGAATCGGAAATGTAAACACTGAACTCTGCATTTCAGAGTAATCTGAACGTTTGTTCAGTGTATTTTTGTTCCCCGTCGTTTAATAAGGTTCTTTTGACTTGTTATTCAAGTGTTCCATTTACATCACAGAACAATTCCAGTGTTTATTATTGTGAACTCTTAGAACGGTAACCACATTTACAGAGTGTTCTGAGCTCTTTTAACTTATATTCTTCAGTATTCTAAGGAGTTTCTTTAAAAACGCCATCAGAATGACGGGAATAGGAAATGTAAACAGTAAACTCGGCATTTGAGACCTGTTTCAACCTATGTTCACTGTATTTTTATTCCCCGGTTTTAATAAGGTTCTTTTGACTTGTTATTCAAGTGTTCCATTTACATCACAGAAACATTCCAATGTTTATGATTGTGAATTCTTAGAACAGTAACCACATTTAGAGAGTGTTCTGAGCTCTTTTAACTTACATACTTTAGTATTCTAAGGAGTTTCTTTTAAAACGCCATCAGAATGACGGGAATAGGAAATGTAAACAGTAAACTCGGCATTTGAGACCTGTTTCAACCTATGTTCACTGTATTTTTATTCCCCGGTTTGTAATAAGGTTCTTTTGACTTGTTATTCAAGTGTTCCATTTACATCACAGAACAATTCCAGTGTGTATTATTGTGAATTCTTAGAACAGTAACCGCATTTACACAGTGTTCTGAGCTCTTTTAACTCATATTCTTTGGTATTCTAAGGAGTTTCTTTAAAAACACCATCAGAATGACGGGAATAGGAAATGTAAACAGTGAACTCGGCATTTCAGAGTATTCTGAACGTTTGTTCAGTGTATTTTTGTTCCCCGTTGTGTAATAAGGTTCTTTTGACTTGTTATTCAAGTGTTCCATTTACATCACAGAACAATTCCAGTGTTTATTATTGTGAATTCTTAGAACAGTAACCACATTTAGAGAGTGTTCTGAGCACTTTTAACTCTTGTACTTTAGTATTCTAAGGAGTTTCTTTTGAAAAGCCATCAGAATGACGGGAATAGGAAATATAAACAGTAAACTCGGCATTTGAGACCTGTTTCAACCTATGTTCACTGTATTTTTATTCCCCGGTTTGTAATAAGGTTCTTTTGACTTTTTATTCAAGTGTTCCATTTACATCACAGAAACATTCCAATGTTTATGATTGTGAATTCTTAGAACAGTTACCACAGTTAGAGAGTGTTCTGAGCTCTTTTAACTTATATACTTTAGTATTCTAAGGAGTTTCTTTTAAAACGCCATCAGAATGAAGGGAATAGGAAATGTAAACAGTAAACTCGGCATTTGAGACCTGTTTCAACCTATGTTCACTGTATTTTTATTCCCCGGTTTGTAATAAGGTTCTTTTGACTTGTTATTCAAGTGTTCAATTTACATCACAGAAACATTCCAATGTTTATGATTGTGAATTCTTAGAACAGTAACCACATTTAGAGAGTGTTCTGAGCTCTTTTAACTTATATAATTTAGTATTCTAAGGAGTTTCTTTTAAAACGCCATCAGAATGACGGGAATAGGAAATGTAAACAGTAAACTCGGCATTTGAGACCTGTTTCAACCTATGTTCACTGTATTTTTATTCCCCGGTTTGTAATAAGGTTCTTTTGACTTGTTATTCAAGTGTTCCATTTACATCACAGAAACATTCCAATGTTTATGATTGTGAATTCTTAGAACAGTAACCACATTTAGAGAGTGTTCTGAGCTCTTTTAACTTATATACTTTAGTATTCTAAGGAGTTTCTTTTAAAACGCCATCAGAATGACGGGAATAGGAAATGTAAACAGTAAACTCGGCATTTGAGACCTGTTTCAACCTATGTTCACTGTATTTTTATTCCCCGGTTTGTAATAAGGTTCTTTTGACTTGTTATTCAAGTGTTCCATTTACATCACAGAACAATTCCAGTGTGTATTATTGTGAATTCTTAGAACAGTAACCGCATTTACACAGTGTTCTGAGCTCTTTTAACTCATATTCTTTGGTATTCTAAGGAGTTTCTTTAAAAACACCATCAGAATGACGGGAATAGGAAATGTAAACAGTGAACTCGGCATTTCAGAGTATTCTGAACGTTTGTTCAGTGTATATTTGTTCCCCGTTGTGTAATAAGGTTCTTTTGACTTGTTATTCAAGTGTTCCATTTACATCACAGAACAATTCCAGTGTTTATTATTGTGAATTCTTAGAACAGTAACCACATTTAGAGAGTGTTCTGAGCACTTTCATCTTATATACTTTAGTATTCTAAGGAGTTTCTTTTGAAACGCCATCAGAATGACGGGAATAGGAAATATAAACAGAAAACTCGGCATTTGAGACCTGTTTCAACCTATGTTCACTGTTTTTTTATTCCCCGGTTTGTAATAAGGTTCTTTTGACTTGTTATTCAAATGTTCCATTTACATCACAGAAACATTCCAATGTTTATGATTGTGAATTCTTAGAACAGTAACCACATTTAGAGAGTGTTCTGAGCACTTTTAACTTATATACTTTAGTATTCTAAGGAGATTCTTTTAAAACGCCATCAGAATGACGGGAATAGGAAATGTAAACAGTAAACTCGGCATTTGAGACCTGTTTCAACCTATGTTCACTGTATTTTTATTCCCCGGTTTGTAATAAGGTTCTTTTGACTTGTTATTCAAGTGTTCCATTTACATCACAGAAACATTCCAATGTTTATGATTGTGAATTCTTAGAACAGTAACCACAGTTAGAAAGTGTTCTGTGCTCCTTTAACTTATATACTTTAGTATTCTAAGAAGTTTCTGTAAAAACACCATCAGAGTGACGGGAATAGGAAATGTTAACAGTAAACTCGGCATTTGAGACTTGTTTCAACCTATGTTCACTGTATTTTTATTCCCTGGTTTGTAATAAGGTTCTTTTGACTTGTTATTCAAGTGTTCCATTTACATCACAGAACAATTCCAGTGTTTATTATTGTGAATTCTTAGAACAGTAACCACATTTAGAGAGTGTTCTGAGCACTTTTAACTTATATACTTTAGTATTCTAAGGAGTTTCTTTTGAAACGCCATCAGAATGACGGGAATAGGAAATATAAACAGTAAACTCGGCATTTGAGACCTGTTTCAACCTATGTTCACTGTATTTTTATTCCCCGGTTTGTAATAAGGTACTTTTGACTTGTTATTCAAGTGTTCCATTTACATCACAGAAACATTCCAATGTTTATGATTGTGAATTCTTAGAACAGTAACCACAGTTAGAGAGTGTTCTGAGCTCTTTTAACTTATATACTTTAGTATTCTAAGGAGTTTCTTTTAAAACGCCATCAGAATGACGGGAATAGGAAATATAAACAGTAAACTCGGCATTTGAGACCTGTTTCAACCTATGTTCACTGTATTTTTATTCCCCGGTTTGTAATAAGGTTCTTTTGACTTGTTATTCAAGTGTTCAATTTACATCACAGAAACATTCCAATGTTTATGATTGTGAATTCTTAGAACAGTAACCACATTTAGAGAGTGTTCTGAGCTCTTTTAACTTATATAATTTAGTATTCTAAGGAGTTTCTTTTAAAACGCCATCAGAATGACGGGAATAGGAAATGTAAACAGTAAACTCGGCATTTGAGACCTGTTTCAACCTATGTTCACTGTATTTTTATTCCCCGGTTTGTAATAAGGTTCTTTTGACTTGTTATTCAAGTGTTCCATTTACATCACAGAAACATTCCAATGTTTATGATTGTGAATTCTTAGAACAGTAACCACATTTAGAGAGTGTTCTGAGCTCTTTTAACTTATATACTTTAGTTTTCTAAGGAGTTTCTTTTAAAACGCCATCAGAATGACGGGAATAGGAAATGTAAACAGTAAACTCGGCATTTGAGACCTGTTTCAACCTATGTTCACTGTATTTTTATTCCCCGGTTTGTAATAAGGTACTTTTGACTTGTTATTCAAGTGATCCATTTACATCACAGAAACATTCCAATGTTTATGATTGTGAATTCTTAGAACAGTAACCACATTTAGAGAGTGTTCTGAGCTCTTTTAACTTATATACTTTAGTATTCTAAGGAGTTTCTTTTAAAACGCCATCATAATGACGGGAATAGGAAATGTAAACAGTAAACTCGGCATTTGAGACCTGTTTCAACCTATGTTCACTGTATTTTTATTCCCCGGTTTGTAATAAGGTTCTTTTGACTTGTTATTCAAGTGTTCAATTTACATCACAGAAACATTCCAATGTTTATAATTGTGAATTCTTAGAACAGTAACCACAGTTAGAAAGTGTTCTGTGCTCTTTTAACTTATATACTTTAGTATTCTAAGAAGTTTCTTTAAAAACACCATCAGAGTGACGGGAATAGGAAATGTTAACAGTAAACTCGGCATTTGAGACTTGTTTCAACCTATGTTCACTGTATTTTTATTCCCCGGTTTGTAATAAGGTTCTTTTGACTTGTTATTCAAGTGTTCCGTTTACATCACAGAACAATTCCAGTGTTTATTATTGTGAATTCTTAGAACAGTAACCACATTTAGAGAGTGTTCTGAGCACTTTTATCTTATATACTTTAGTATTCTAAGGAGTTTCTTTTGAAACGCCATCAGAATGACGGGAATAGGAAATATAAACAGTAAACTCTGCATTTGAGACCTGTTTCAACCTATGTTCACTGTATTTTTATTCCCCGGTTTGTAATAAGGTTCTTTTGACTTGTTATTCAAGTGTTCCATTTAAATCACAGAAACATTCCAATGTTTATGATTGTGAATTCTTAGAACAGTAACCACATTTAGAGAGTGTTCTGAGCTCTTTTAACATATACTTTAGTATTCAAAGGAGTTTCTTTTAAAACGCCATCAGAATGACGGGAATAGGAAATGTAAACAGTAAACTCGGCATTTGAGACCTGTTTCAACCTATGTTCACTGTATTTTTATTCCCCGGTTTGTAATTAGGTTCTTTTGACTTGTTATTCAAGTGTTCCATTTACATCACAGAAACATTCCAATGTTTATGATTGTGAATTCTTAGAACAGTAACCACAGTTAGAGAGTGTTCTGTGCTCTTTTAACATATATACTTTAGTATTCTAAGGAGTTTCTTTTAAAACGCCATCAGAATGACGGGAATAGGAAATATAAACAGTAAACTCGGCATTTGAGACCTGTTTCAACCAATGTTCACTGTATTTTTATTCCCCGGTTTGTAATAAGGTTCTTTTGACTTGTTATTCAAGTGTTCCATTTACATCACAGAAACATTCCAATGTTTATGATTGTGAATTCTTAGAACAGTAACCACATTTAGAGAGTGTTCTGAGCTCTTTTAACTTATATTCTTTAGTATTCTAAGGAGTTTCTTTTAAAACGCCATCAGAATGACGGGAATAGGAAATGTAAACAGTAAACTCGGCATTTGAGACCTGTTTCAACCTATGTTCACTGTATTTTTATTCCCCGGTTTGTAATAAGGTTCTTTTGACTTGTTATTCAAGTGTTCCATTTACATCAGAGAACAATTCCAGTGTGTATTATTGTGAATTCTTAGAACAGTAACCGCATTTAAACAGTGTTCTGAGCTCTTTTAACTCATATTCTTTGGTATTCTAAGGAGTTTCTTTAAAAACACCATCAGAATGACGGGAATAGGAAATGTAAACAGTGAACTCGGCATTTCAGAGTATTCTGAACGTTTGTTCAGTGTATATTTGTTCCCCGTTGTGTAATAAGGTTCTTTTGACTTGTTATTCAAGTGTTCCATTTACATCACAGAACAATTCCAGTGTTTATTATTGTGAATTCTTAGAACAGTAACCACATTTAGAGAGTGTTCTGAGCACTTTTAACTTATATACTTTAGTATTCTAAGGAGTTTCTTTTGAAACGCCATCAGAATGACGGGAATAGGAAATATAAACAGAAAACTCGGCATTTGAGACCTGTTTCAACCTATGTTCACTGTTTTTTTATTCCCCGGTTTGTAATAAGGTTCTTTTGACTTGTTATTCAAATGTTCCATTTACATCACAGAAACATTCCAATGTTTATGATTGTGAATTCTTAGAACAGTAACCACATTTAGAGAGTGTTCTGAGCACTTTTAACTTATATACTTTAGTATTCTAAGGAGATTCTTTTAAAACGCCATCAGAATGACGGGAATAGGAAATGTAAACAGTAAACTCGGCATTTGAGACCTGTTTCAACCTATGTTCACTGTATTTTTATTCCCCGGTTTGTAATAAGGTTCTTTTGACTTGTTATTCAAGTGTTCCATTTACATCACAGAAACATTCCAATGTTTATGATTGTGAATTCTTAGAACAGTAACCACAGTTAGAAAGTGTTCTGTGCTCCTTTAACTTATATACTTTAGTATTCTAAGAAGTTTCTGTAAAAACACCATCAGAGTGACGGGAATAGGAAATGTTAACAGTAAACTCGGCATTTGAGACTTGTTTCAACCTATGTTCACTGTATTTTTATTCCCCGGTTTGTAATAAGGTTCTTTTGACTTGTTATTCAAGTGTTCCATTTACATCACAGAACAATTCCAGTGTTTATTATTGTGAATTCTTAGAACAGTAACCACATTTAGAGAGTGTTCTGAGCACTTTTAACTTATATACTTTAGTATTCTAAGGAGTTTCTTTTGAAACGCCATCAGAATGACGGGAATAGGAAATATAAACAGTAAACTCGGCATTTGAGACCTGTTTCAACCTATGTTCACTGTATTTTTATTCCCCGGTTTGTAATAAGGTACTTTTGACTTGTTATTCAAGTGTTCCATTTACATCACAGAAACATTCCAATGTTTATGATTGTGAATTCTTAGAACAGTAACCACAGTTAGAGAGTGTTCTGAGCTCTTTTAACTTATATACTTTAGTATTCTAAGGAGTTTCTTTTAAAACGCCATCAGAATGACGGGAATAGGAAATATAAACAGTAAACTCGGCATTTGAGACCTGTTTCAACCTATGTTCACTGTATTTTTATTCCCCGGTTTGTAATAAGGTTCTTTTGACTTGTTATTCAAGTGTTCAATTTACATCACAGAAACATTCCAATGTTTATGATTGTGAATTCTTAGAACAGTAACCACATTTAGAGAGTGTTCTGAGCTCTTTTAACTTATATAATT
The DNA here is from genome assembly GCF_964212035.1 of Myotis nattereri. Taxonomy (NCBI): domain Eukaryota; kingdom Metazoa; phylum Chordata; class Mammalia; order Chiroptera; family Vespertilionidae; genus Myotis; species Myotis nattereri. Next base: position 35,868,855 of record NC_138090.1, read on the forward strand.
TAGTATTCTAAGGAGTTTCTTTTAAAACGCCATCAGAATGACGGGAATAGGAAATGTAAACAGTAAACTCGGCATTTGAGACCTGTTTCAACCTATGTTCACTGTATTTTTATTCCCCGGTTTGTAATAAGGTTCTTTTGACTTGTTATTCAAGTGTTCCATTTACATCACAGAAACATTCCAATGTTTATGATTGTGAATTCTTAGAACAGTAACCACATTTAGAGAGTGTTCTGAGCTCTTTTAACTTATATACTTTAGTATTCTAAGGAGATACTTTTAAAACGCCATCAGAATGACGGGAATAGGAAATGTAAACAGTAAACTCGGCATTTGAGACCTGTTTCAACCTATGTTCACTGTATTTTTATTCCCCGGTTTGTAATAAGGTACTTTTGACTTGTTATTCAAGTGATCCATTTACATCACAGAAACATTCCAATGTTTATGATTGTGAATTCTTAGAACAGTAACCACATTTAGAGAGTGTTCTGAGCTCTTTTAACTTATATACTTTAGTATTCTAAGGAGTTTCTTTTAAAACGCCATCATAATGACGGGAATAGGAAATGTAAACAGTAAACTCGGCATTTGAGACCTGTTTCAACCTATGTTCACTGTATTTTTATTCCCCGGTTTGTAATAAGGTTCTTTTGACTTGTTATTCAAGTGTTCAATTTACATCACAGAAACATTCCAATGTTTATAATTGTGAATTCTTAGAACAGTAACCACAGTTAGAAAGTGTTCTGTGCTCTTTTAACTTATATACTTTAGTATTCTAAGAAGTTTCTTTAAAAACACCATCAGAGTGACGGGAATAGGAAATGTTAACAGTAAACTCGGCATTTGAGACTTGTTTCAACCTATGTTCACTGTATTTTTATTCCCCGGTTTGTAATAAGGTTCTTTTGACTTGTTATTCAAGTGTTCCGTTTACATCACAGAACAATTCCAGTGTTTATTATTGTGAATTCTTAGAACAGTAACCACATTTAGAGAGTGTTCTGAGCACTTTTATCTTATATACTTTAGTATTCTAAGGAGTTTCTTTTGAAACGCCATCAGAATGACGGGAATAGGAAATATAAACAGTAAACTCTGCATTTGAGACCTGTTTCAACCTATGTTCACTGTATTTTTATTCCCCGGTTTGTAATAAGGTTCTTTTGACTTGTTATTCAAGTGTTCCATTTAAATCACAGAAACATTCCAATGTTTATGATTGTGAATTCTTAGAACAGTAACTACATTTAGAGAGTGTTCTGAGCTCTTTTAACATATACTTTAGTATTCAAAGGAGTTTCTTTTAAAACGCCATCAGAATGACGGGAATAGGAAATGTAAACAGTAAACTCGGCATTTGAGACCTGTTTCAACCTATGTTCACTGTATTTTTATTCCCCGGTTTGTAATTAGGTTCTTTTGACTTGTTATTCAAGTGTTCCATTTACATCACAGAAACATTCCAATGTTTATGATTGTGAATTCTTAGAACAGTAACCACAGTTAGAGAGTGTTCTGTGCTCTTTTAACATATATACTTTAGTATTCTAAGGAGTTTCTTTTAAAACGCCATCAGAATGACGGGAATAGGAAATATAAACAGTAAACTCGGCATTTGAGACCTGTTTCAACCAATGTTCACTGTATTTTTATTCCCCGGTTTGTAATAAGGTTCTTTTGACTTGTTATTCAAGTGTTCCATTTACATCACAGAAACATTCCAATGTTTATGATTGTGAATTCTTAGAACAGTAACCACATTTAGAGAGTGTTCTGAGCTCTTTTAACTTATATTCTTTAGTATTCTAAGGAGTTTCTTTTAAAACGCCATCAGAATGACGGGAATAGGAAATGTAAACAGTAAACTCGGCATTTGAGACCTGTTTCAACCTATGTTCACTGTATTTTTATTCCCCGGTTTGTAATAAGGTTCTTTTGACTTGTTATTCAAGTGTTCCATTTACATCACAGAACAATTCCAGTGTGTATTATTGTGAATTCTTAGAACAGTAACCGCATTTAAACAGTGTTCTGAGCTCTTTTAACTCATATTCTTTGGTATTCTAAGGAGTTTCTTTAAAAACACCATCAGAATGACGGGAATAGGAAATGTAAACAGTGAACTCGGCATTTCAGAGTATTCTGAACGTTTGTTCAGTGTATATTTGTTCCCCGTTGTGTAATAAGGTTCTTTTGACTTGTTATTCAAGTGTTCCATTTACATCACAGAACAATTCCAGTGTTTATTATTGTGAATTCTTAGAACAGTAACCACATTTAGAGAGTGTTCTGAGCACTTTTAACTTATATACTTTAGTATTCTAAGGAGTTTCTTTTGAAACGCCATCAGAATGACGGGAATAGGAAATATAAACAGTAAACTCGGCATTTGAGACCTGTTTCAACCTATGTTCACTGTATTTTTATTCCCCGGTTTGTAATAAGGTACTTTTGACTTGTTATTCAAGTGTTCCATTTACATCACAGAACAATTCCAGTGTTTATTATTGTGAATTCTTAGAACAGTAACCACATTTAGAGAGTGTTCTGAGCACTTTCATCTTATATACTTTAGTATTCTAAGGAGTTTCTTTTGAAACGCCATCAGAATGACGGGAATAGGAAATATAAACAGAAAACTCGGCATTTGAGACCTGTTTCAACCTATGTTCACTGTTTTTTTATTCCCCGGTTTGTAATAAGGTTCTTTTGACTTGTTATTCAAATGTTCCATTTACATCACAGAAACATTCCAATGTTTATGATTGTGAATTCTTAGAACAGTAACCACATTTAGAGAGTGTTCTGAGCACTCTTAACTTATATACTTTAGTATTCTAAGGAGATTCTTTTAAAACGCCATCAGAATGACGGGAATAGGAAATGTAAACAGTAAACTCGGCATTTGAGACCTGTTTCAACCTATGTTCACTGTATTTTTATTCCCCGGTTTGTAATAAGGTTCTTTTGACTTGTTATTCAAGTGTTCCATTTACATCACAGAAACATTCCAATGTTTATGATTGTGAATTCTTAGAACAGTAACCACAGTTAGAAAGTGTTCTGTGCTCCTTTAACTTATATACTTTAGTATTCTAAGAAGTTTCTGTAAAAACACCATCAGAGTGACGGGAATAGGAAATGTTAACAGTAAACTCGGCATTTGAGACTTGTTTCAACCTATGTTCACTGTATTTTTATTCCCCGGTTTGTAATAAGGTTCTTTTGACTTGTTATTCAAGTGTTCCATTTACATCACAGAACAATTCCAGTGTTTATTATTGTGAATTCTTAGAACAGTAACCACATTTAGAGAGTGTTCTGAGCACTTTTAACTTATATACTTTAGTATTCTAAGGAGTTTCTTTTGAAACGCCATCAGAATGACGGGAATAGGAAATATAAACAGTAAACTCGGCATTTGAGACCTGTTTCAACCTATGTTCACTGTATTTTTATTCCCCGGTTTGTAATAAGGTACTTTTGACTTGTTATTCAAGTGTTCCATTTACATCACAGAAACATTCCAATGTTTATGATTGTGAATTCTTAGAACAGTAACCACAGTTAGAGAGTGTTCTGAGCTCTTTTAACTTATATACTTTAGTATTCTAAGGAGTTTCTTTTAAAACGCCATCAGAATGACGGGAATAGGAAATATAAACAGTAAACTCGGCATTTGAGACCTGTTTCAACCTATGTTCACTGTATTTTTATTCCCCGGTTTGTAATAAGGTTCTTTTGACTTGTTATTCAAGTGTTCAATTTACATCACAGAAACATTCCAATGTTTATGATTGTGAATTCTTAGAACAGTAACCACATTTAGAGAGTGTTCTGAGCTCTTTTAACTTATATAATTTAGTATTCTAAGGAGTTTCTTTTAAAACGCCATCAGAATGACGGGAATAGGAAATGTAAACAGTAAACTCGGCATTTGAGACCTGTTTCAACGTATGTTCACTGTATTTTTATTCCCCGGTTTGTAATAAGGTTCTTTTGACTTGTTATTCAAGTGTTCCATTTACATCACAGAAACATTCCAATGTTTATGATTGTGAATTCTTAGAACAGTAACCACATTTAGAGAGTGTTCTGAGCTCTTTTAACTTATATACTTTAGTATTCTAAGGAGTTTCTTTTAAAACGCCATCATAATGACGGGAATAGGAAATGTAAACAGTAAACTCGGCATTTGAGACCTGTTTCAACCTATGTTCACTGTATTTTTATTCCCCGGTTTGTAATAAGGTTCTTTTGACTTGTTATTCAAGTGTTCAATTTACATCACAGAAACATTCCAATGTTTATAATTGTGAATTCTTAGAACAGTAACCACAGTTAGAAAGTGTTCTGTGCTCTTTTAACTCATATTCTTTGGTATTCTAAGGAGTTTCTTTAAAAACACCATCAGAGTGACGGGAATAGGAAATGTTAACAGTAAACTCGGCATTTGAGACTTGTTTCAACCTATGTTCACTGTATTTTTATTCCCCGGTTTGTAATAAGGTTCTTTTGACTTGTTATTCAAGTGTTCCGTTTACATCACAGAACAATTCCAGTGTGTATTATTGTGAATTCTTAGAACAGTAACCACATTTAGAGAGTGTTCTGAGCACTTTTATCTTATATACTTTAGTATTCTAAGGAGTTTCTTTTGAAACGCCATCAGAATGACGGGAATAGGAAATATAAACAGTAAACTCTGCATTTGAAACCTGTTTCAACCTATGTTCACTGTATTTTTATTCCCCGGTTTGTAATAAGGTTCTTTTGACTTGTTATTCAAGTGTTCCATTTAAATCACAGAAACATTCCAATGTTTATGATTGTGAATTCTTAGAACAGTAACCACATTTAGAGAGTGTTCTGAGCTCTTTTAACATATACTTTAGTATTCAAAGGAGTTTCTTTTAAAACTCCATCAGAATGACGGGAATAGGAAATGTAAACAGTAAACTCGGCATTTGAGACCTGTTTCAACCTATGTTCACTGTATTTTTATTCCCCGGTTTGTAATTAGGTTCTTTTGACTTGTTATTCAAGTGTTCCATTTACATCACAGAAACATTCCAATGTTTATGATTGTGAATTCTTAGAACAGTAACCACAGTTAGAGAGTGTTCTGTGCTCTTTTAACATATATACTTTAGTATTCTAAGGAGTTTCTTTTAAAACGCCATCAGAATGACGGGAATAGGAAATGTAAACAGTAAACTCGGCATTTGAGACCTGTTTCAACCTATGTTCACTGTATTTTTATTCCCCGGTTTGTAATAAGGTTCTTTTGACTTGTTATTCAAGTGTTCCATTTACATCACAGAACAATTCCAGTGTGTATTATTGTGAATTCTTAGAACAGTAACCGCATTTAAACAGTGTTCTGAGCTCTTTTAACTCATATTCTTTGGTATTCTAAGGAGTTTCTTTAAAAACACCATCAGAATGACGGGAATAGGAAATGTAAACAGTGAACTCGGCATTTGAGACCTGTTTCAACCTATGTTCACTGTATTTTTATTCCCCGGTTTGTAATAAGGTACTTTTGACTTGTTATTCAAGTGTTCCATTTACATCACAGAAACATTCCAATGTTTATGATTGTGAATTCTTAGAACAGTAACCACAGTTAGAGAGTGTTCTGTGCTCTTTTAACATATATACTTTAGTATTCTAAGGAGTTTCTTTTAAAACGCCATCAGAATGACGGGAATAGGAAATATAAACAGTAAACTCGGCATTTGAGACCTGTTTCAACCAATGTTCACTGTTTTTTATTCCCCGGTTTGTAATAAGGTTCTTTTGACTTGTTATTCAAGTGTTCCATTTACATCACAGAAACATTCCAATGTTTATGATTGTGAATTCTTAGAACAGTAACCACATTTAGAGAGTGTTCTGAGCTCTTTTAACTTATATTCTTTAGTATTCTAAGGAGTTTCTTTTAAAACGCCATCAGAATGACGGGAATAGGAAATGTAAACAGTAAACTCGGCATTTGAGACCTGTTTCAACCTATGTTCACTGTATTTTTATTCCCCGGTTTGTAATAAGGTTCTTTTGACTTGTTATTCAAGTGTTCCATTTACATCACAGAACAATTCCAGTGTGTATTATTGTGAATTCTTAGAACAGTAACCGCATTTAAACAGTGTTCTGAGCTCTTTTAACTCATATTCTTTGGTATTCTAAGGAGTTTCTTTAAAAACACCATCAGAATGACGGGAATAGGAAATGTAAACAGTGAACTCGGCATTTCAGAGTATTCTGAACGTTTGTTCAGTGTATATTTGTTCCCCGTTGTGTAATAAGGTTCTTTTGACTTGTTATTCAAGTGTTCCATTTACATCACAGAACAATTCCAGTGTTTATTATTGTGAATTCTTAGAACAGTAACCACATTTAGAGAGTGTTCTGAGCACTTTTAACTTATATACTTTAGTATTCTAAGGAGTTTCTTTTGAAACGCCATCAGAATGACGGGAATAGGAAATATAAACAGTAAACTCGGCATTTGAGACCTGTTTCAACCTATGTTCACTGTATTTTTATTCCCTGGTTTGTAATAAGGTACTTTTGACTTGTTATTCAAGTGTTCCATTTACATCACAGAACAATTCCAGTGTTTATTATTGTGAATTCTTAGAACAGTAACCACATTTAGAGAGTGTTCTGAGCACTTTCATCTTATATACTTTAGTATTCTAAGGAGTTTCTTTTGAAACGCCATCAGAATGACGGGAATAGGAAATATAAACAGAAAACTCGGCATTTGAGACCTGTTTCAACCTATGTTCACTGTTTTTTTATTCCCCGGTTTGTAATAAGGTTCTTTTGACTTGTTATTCAAATGTTCCATTTACATCACAGAAACATTCCAATGTTTATGATTGTGAATTCTTAGAACAGTAACCACATTTAGAGAGTGTTCTGAGCACTTTTAACTTATATACTTTAGTATTCTAAGGAGATTCTTTTAAAACGCCATCAGAATGACGGGAATAGGAAATGTAAACAGTAAACTCGGCATTTGAGACCTGTTTCAACCTATGTTCACTGTATTTTTATTCCCCGGTTTGTAATAAGGTTCTTTTGACTTGTTATTCAAGTGTTCCATTTACATCACAGAAACATTCCAATGTTTATGATTGTGAATTCTTAGAACAGTAACCACAGTTAGAAAGTGTTCTGTGCTCCTTTAACTTATATACTTTAGTATTCTAAGAAGTTTCTGTAAAAACACCATCAGAGTGACGGGAATAGGAAATGTTAACAGTAAACTCGGCATTTGAGACTTGTTTCAACCTATGTTCACTGTATTTTTATTCCCCGGTTTGTAATAAGGTTCTTTTGACTTGTTATTCAAGTGTTCCATTTACATCACAGAACAATTCCAGTGTTTATTATTGTGAATTCTTAGAACAGTAACCACATTTAGAGAGTGTTCTGAGCACTTTTAACTTATATACTTTAGTATTCTAAGGAGTTTCTTTTGAAACGCCATCAGAATGACGGGAATAGGAAATATAAACAGTAAACTCGGCATTTGAGACCTGTTTCAACCTATGTTCACTGTATTTTTATTCCCCGGTTTGTAATAAGGTACTTTTGACTTGTTATTCAAGTGTTCCATTTACATCACAGAAACATTCCAATGTTTATGATTGTGAATTCTTAGAACAGTAACCACAGTTAGAGAGTGTTCTGAGCTCTTTTAACTTATATACTTTAGTATTCTAAGGAGTTTCTTTTAAAACGCCACCAGAATGACGGGAATAGGAAATATAAACAGTAAACTCGGCATTTGAGACCTGTTTCAACCTATGTTCACTGTATTTTTATTCCCCGGTTTGTAATAAGGTTCTTTTGACTTGTTATTCAAGTGTTCAATTTACATCACAGAAACATTCCAATGTTTATGATTGTGAATTCTTAGAACAGTAACCACATTTAGAGAGTGTTCTGAGCTCTTTTAACTTATATAATTTAGTATTCTAAGGAGTTTCTTTTAAAACGCCATCAGAATGACGGGAATAGGAAATGTAAACAGTAAACTCGGCATTTGAGACCTGTTTCAACCTATGTTCACTGTATTTTTATTCCCCGGTTTGTAATAAGGTTCTTTTGACTTGTTATTCAAGTGTTCCATTTACATCACAGAAACATTCCAATGTTTATGATTGTGAATTCTTAGAACAGTAACCACATTTAGAGAGTGTTCTGAGCTCTTTTAACTTATATACTTTAGTATTCTAAGGAGTTTCTTTTAAAACGCCATCATAATGACGGGAATAGGAAATGTAAACAGTAAACTCGGCATTTGAGACCTGTTTCAACCTATGTTCACTGTATTTTTATTCCCCGGTTTGTAATAAGGTTCTTTTGACTTGTTATTCAAGTGTTCAATTTACATCACAGAAACATTCCAATGTTTATAATTGTGAATTCTTAGAACAGTAACCACAGTTAGAAAGTGTTCTGTGCTCTTTTAACTTATATACTTTAGTATTCTAAGAAGTTTCTTTAAAAACACCATCAGAGTGACAGGAATAGGAAATGTTAACAGTAAACTCGGCATTTGAGACTTGTTTCAACCTATGTTCACTGTATTTTTATTCCCCGGTTTGTAATAAGGTTCTTTTGACTTGTTATTCAAGTGTTCCGTTTACATCACAGAACAATTCCAGTGTGTATTATTGTGAATTCTTAGAACAGTAACCACATTTAGAGAGTGTTCTGAGCACTTTTATCTTATATACTTTAGTATTCTAAGGAGTTTCTTTTGAAACGCCATCAGAATGACGGGAATAGGAAATATAAACAGTAAACTCTGCATTTGAAACCTGTTTCAACCTATGTTCACTGTATTTTTATTCCCCGGTTTGTAATAAGGTTCTTTTGACTTGTTATTCAAGTGTTCCATTTAAATCACAGAAACATTCCAATGTTTATGATTGTGAATTCTTAGAACAGTAACCACATTTAGAGAGTGTTCTGAGCTCTTTTAACATATACTTTAGTATTCAAAGGAGTTTCTTTTAAAACGCCATCAGAATGACGGGAATAGGAAATGTAAACAGTAAACTCGGCATTTGAGACCTGTTTCAACCTATGTTCACTGTATTTTTATTCCCCGGTTTGTAATTAGGTTCTTTTGACTTGTTATTCAAGTGTTCCATTTACATCACAGAAACATTCCAATGTTTATGATTGTGAATTCTTAGAACAGTAACCACAGTTAGAGAGTGTTCTGTGCTCTTTTAACATATATACTTTAGTATTCTAAGGAGTTTCTTTTAAAACGCCATCAGAATGACGGGAATAGGAAATGTAAACAGTAAACTCGGCATTTGAGACCTGTTTCAACCTATGTTCACTGTATTTTTATTCCCCGGTTTGTAATAAGGTTCTTTTGACTTGTTATTCAAGTGTTCCATTTACATCACAGAACAATTCCAGTGTGTATTATTGTGAATTCTTAGAACAGTAACCGCATTTAAACAGTGTTCTGAGCTCTTTTAACTCATATTCTTTGGTATTCTAAGGAGTTTCTTTAAAAACACCATCAGAATGACAGGAATAGGAAATGTAAACAGTGAACTCGGCATTTGAGACCTGTTTCAACCTATGTTCACTGTATTTTTATTCCCCGGTTTGTAATAAGGTACTTTTGACTTGTTATTCAAGTGTTCCATTTACATCACAGAAACATTCCAATGTTTATGATTGTGAATTCTTAGAACAGTAACCACATTTAGAGAGTGTTCTGAGCTCTTTTAACTTATATACTTTAGTATTCTAAGGAGATTCTTTTAAAACGCCATCAGAATGACGGGAATAGGAAATGTAAACAGTAAACTCGGCATTTGAGACCTGTTTCAACCTATGTTCACTGTATTTTTATTCCCCGGTTTGTAATAAGGTTCTTTTGACTTGTTATTCAAGTGTTCCATTTACATCACAGAAACATTCCAATGTTTATGATTGTGAATTCTTAGAACAGTAACCACATTTAGAGAGTGTTCTGAGCTCTTTTAACTTATATACTTTAGTATTCTAAGGAGTTTCTTTTAAAACGCCATCAGAATGACGGGAATAGGAAATGTAAACAGTAAACTCGGCATTTGAGACCTGTTTCAACCTATGTTCACTGTATTTTTATTCCCCGGTTTGTAATAAGGTTCTTTTGACTTGTTATTCAAGTGTTCCATTTACATCACAGAACAATTCCAGTGTGTATTATTGTGAATTCTTAGAACAGTAACCGCATTTACACAGTGTTCTGAGCTCTTTTAACTCATATTCTTTGGTATTCTAAGGAGTTTCTTTAAAAACACCATCAGAATGACGGGAATAGGAAATGTAAACAGTGAACTCGGCATTTCAGAGTATTCTGAACGTTTGTTCAGTGTATATTTGTTCCCCGTTGTGTAATAAGGTTCTTTTGACTTGTTATTCAAGTGTTCCATTTACATCACAGAACAATTCCAGTGTTTATTATTGTGAATTCTTAGAACAGTAACCACATTTAGAGAGTGTTCTGAGCACTTTTAACTTATATACTTTAGTATTCTAAGGAGTTTCTTTTGAAACGCCATCAGAATGACGGGAATAGGAAATATAAACAGTAAACTCGGCATTTGAGACCTGTTTCAACCTATGTTCACTGTATTTTTATTCCCCGGTTTGTAATAAGGTACTTTTGACTTGTTATTCAAGTGTTCCATTTACATCACAGAACAATTCCAGTGTTTATTATTGTGAATTCTTAGAACAGTAACCACATTTAGAGAGTGTTCTGAGCACTTTCATCTTATATACTTTAGTATTCTAAGGAGTTTCTTTTGAAACGCCATCAGAATGACGGGAATAGGAAATATAAACAGAAAACTCGGCATTTGAGACCTGTTTCAACCTATGTTCACTGTTTTTTTATTCCCCGGTTTGTAATAAGGTTCTTTTGACTTGTTATTCAAATGTTCCATTTACATCACAGAAACATTCCAATGTTTATGATTGTGAATTCTTAGAACAGTAACCACATTTAGAGAGTGTTCTGAGCACGTTTAACTTATATACTTTAGTATTCTAAGGAGATTCTTTTAAAACGCCATCAGAATGACGGGAATAGGAAATGTAAACAGTAAACTCGGCATTTGAGACCTGTTTCAACCTATGTTCACTGTATTTTTATTCCCCGGTTTGTAATAAGGTTCTTTTGACTTGTTATTCAAGTGTTCCATTTACATCACAGAAACATTCCAATGTTTATGATTGTGAATTCTTAGAACAGTAACCACAGTTAGAAAGTGTTCTGTGCTCCTTTAACTTATATACTTTAGTATTCTAAGAAGTTTCTGTAAAAACACCATCAGAGTGACGGGAATAGGAAATGTTAACAGTAAACTCGGCATTTGAGACTTGTTTCAACCTATGTTCACTGTATTTTTATTCCCTGGTTTGTAATAAGGTTCTTTTGACTTGTTATTCAAGTGTTCCATTTACATCACAGAACAATTCCAGTGTGTATTATTGTGAATTCTTAGAACAGTAACCGCATTTACACAGTGTTCTGAGCTCTTTTAACTCATATTCTTTGGTATTCTAAGGAGTTTCTTTAAAAACACCATCAGAATGACGGGAATAGGAAATGTAAACAGTGAACTCGGCATTTCAGAGTATTCTGAACGTTTGTTCAGTGTATTTTTGTTCCCCGTTGTGTAATAAGGTTCTTTTGACTTGTTATTCAAGTGTTCCATTTACATCACAGAACAATTCCAGTGTTTATTATTGTGAATTCTTAGAACAGTAACCACATTTAGAGAGTGTTCTGAGCACTTTTAACTCTTGTACTTTAGTATTCTAAGGAGTTTCTTTTGAAAAGCCATCAGAATGACGGGAATAGGAAATATAAACAGTAAACTCGGCATTTGAGACCTGTTTCAACCTATGTTCACTGTATTTTTATTCCCCGGTTTGTAATAAGGTTCTTTTGACTTGTTATTCAAGTGTTCCATTTACATCACAGAAACATTCCAATGTTTATGATTGTGAATTCTTAGAACAGTAACAGCATTTACACAGTGTTCTGAGCTCTTTTAACTCATATTCTTTGGTATTCTAAGGAGTTTCTTTAAAAACACCATCAGAATGACGGGAATCGGAAATGTAAACACTGAACTCTGCATTTCAGAGTAATCTGAACGTTTGTTCAGTGTATTTTTGTTCCCCGTTGTTTAATAAGGTTCTTTTGACTTGTTATTCAAGTGTTCCATTTACATCACAGAACAATTCCAGTGTTTATTATTGTGAACTCTTAGAACGGTAACCACATTTACAGAGTGTTCTGAGCTCTTTTAACTTATATTCTTCAGTATTCTAAGGAGTTTCTTTAAAAACGCCATCAGAATGACGGGAATAGGAAATGTAAACAGTAAACTCGGCATTTGAGACCTGTTTCAACCTATGTTCACTGTATTTTTATTCCCCGGTTTTAATAAGGTTCTTTTGACTTGTTATTCAAGTGTTCCATTTACATCACAGAAACATTCCAATGTTTATGATTGTGAATTCTTAGAACAGTAACCACATTTAGAGAGTGTTCTGAGCTCTTTTAACTTACATACTTTAGTATTCTAAGGAGTTTCTTTTAAAACGCCATCAGAATGACGGGAATAGGAAATGTAAACAGTAAACTCGGCATTTGAGACCTGTTTCAACCTATGTTCACTGTATTTTTATTCCCCGGTTTGTAATAAGGTTCTTTTGACTTGTTATTCAAGTGTTCCATTTACATCACAGAACAATTCCAGTGTGTATTATTGTGAATTCTTAGAACAGTAACCGCATTTACACAGTGTTCTGAGCTCTTTTAACTCATATTCTTTGGTATTCTAAGGAGTTTCTTTAAAAACACCATCAGAATGACGGGAATAGGAAATGTAAACAGTGAACTCGGCATTTCAGAGTATTCTGAACGTTTGTTCAGTGTATTTTTGTTCCCCGTTGTGTAATAAGGTTCTTTTGACTTGTTATTCAAGTGTTCCATTTACATCACAGAACAATTCCAGTGTTTATTATTGTGAATTCTTAGAACAGTAACCACATTTAGAGAGTGTTCTGAGCACTTTTAACTCTTGTACTTTAGTATTCTAAGGAGTTTCTTTTGAAAAGCCATCAGAATGACGGGAATAGGAAATATAAACAGTAAACTCGGCATTTGAGACCTGTTTCAACCTATGTTCACTGTATTTTTATTCCCCGGTTTGTAATAAGGTTCTTTTGACTTTTTATTCAAGTGTTCCATTTACATCACAGAAACATTCCAATGTTTATGATTGTGAATTCTTAGAACAGTTACCACAGTTAGAGAGTGTTCTGAGCTCTTTTAACTTATATACTTTAGTATTCTAAGGAGTTTCTTTTAAAACGCCATCAGAATGAAGGGAATAGGAAATGTAAACAGTAAACTCGGCATTTGAGACCTGTTTCAACCTATGTTCACTGTATTTTTATTCCCCGGTTTGTAATAAGGTTCTTTTGACTTGTTATTCAAGTGTTCAATTTACATCACAGAAACATTCCAATGTTTATGATTGTGAATTCTTAGAACAGTAACCACATTTAGAGAGTGTTCTGAGCTCTTTTAACTTATATATTTTAGTATTCTAAGGAGTTTCTTTTAAAACGCCATCAGAATGACGGGAATAGGAAATGTAAACAGTAAACTCGGCATTTGAGACCTGTTTCAACCTATGTTCACTGTATTTTTATTCCCCGGTTTGTAATAAGGTTCTTTTGACTTGTTATTCAAGTGTTCCATTTACATCACAGAAACATTCCAATGTTTATGATTGTGAATTCTTAGAACAGTAACCACATTTAGAGAGTGTTCTGAGCTCTTTTAACTTATATACTTTAGTATTCTAAGGAGTTTCTTTTAAAACGCCATCAGAATGACGGGAATAGGAAATGTAAACAGTAAACTCGGCATTTGAGACCTGTTTCAACCTATGTTCACTGTATTTTTATTCCCCGGTTTGTAATAAGGTTCTTTTGACTTGTTATTCAAGTGTTCCATTTACATCACAGAACAATTCCAGTGTGTATTATTGTGAATTCTTAGAACAGTAACCGCATTTACACAGTGTTATGAGCTCTTTTAACTCATATTCTTTGGTATTCTAAGGAGTTTCTTTAAAAACACCATCAGAATGACGGGAATAGGAAATGTAAACAGTGAACTCGGCATTTCAGAGTATTCTGAACGTTTGTTCAGTGTATTTTTGTTCCCCGTTGTGTAATAAGGTTCTTTTGACTTGTTATTCAAGTGTTCCATTTACATCACAGAACAATTCCAGTGTTTATTATTGTGAATTCTTAGAACAGTAACCACATTTAGAGAGTGTTCTGAGCACTTTTAACTTATATACTTTAGTATTCTAAGGAGTTTCTTTTGAAACGCCATCAGAATGACGGGAATAGGAAATATAAACAGTAAACTCGGCATTTGAGACCTGTTTCAACCTATGTTCACTGTATTTTTATTCCCCGGTTTGTAATAAGGTTCTTTTGACTTCTTATTCAAGTGTTCAATTTACATCACAGAAACATTCCAATGTTTATGATTGTGAATTCTTAGAACAGTAACCACATTTAGAGAGTGTTCTGAGCTCTTTTAACTTATATAATTTAGTATTCTAAGGAGTTTCTTTTAAAACGCCATCAGAATGACGGGAATAGGAAATGTAAACAGTAAACTCGGCATTTGAGACTTGTTTCCACCTATGTTCACTGTATTTTTATTCCCCGGTTTGTAATAAGGTACTTTTGACTTGTTATTCAAGTGTTCCATTTACATCACAGAACAATTCCACTGTTTATTATTGTGAATTCTTAGAACAGTAACCACATTTAGAGAGTGTTCTGAGCACTTTTATCTTATATACTTTAGTATTCTAAGGAGTTTCTTTTGAAACGACATCAGAATGACGGGAATAGGAAATATAAACAGAAAACTCGGCATTTGAGACCTGTTTCAACCTATGTTCACTGTATTTTTATTCCCCGGTTTGTAATAAGGTTCTTTTGACTTGTTATTCAAGTGTTCCATTTACATCACAGAAACATTCCAATGTTTATGATTGTGAATTCTTAGAACAGTAACCACATTTAGAGAGTGTTCTGAGCTCTTTTAACTTATATACTTTAGTATTCTAAGGAGATTCTTTTAAAACGCCATCAGAATGACGGGAATAGGAAATGTAAACAGTAAACTCGGCATTTGAGACCTGTTTCAACCTATGTTCACTGTATTTTTATTCCCCGGTTTGTAATAAGGTTCTTTTGACTTGTTATTCAAGTGTTCCATTTACATCACAGAAACATTCCAATGTTTATGATTGTGAATTCTTAGAACAGTAACCACAGTTAGAAAGTGTTCTGTGCTCTTTTAACTTATATACTTTAGTATTCTAAGAAGTTTCTGTAAAAACACCATCAGAGTGACGGGAATAGGAAATGTTAACAGTAAAGTCGGCATTTGAGACTTGTTTCAACCTATGTTCACTGTATTTTTATTCCCCGGTTTGTAATAAGGTTCTTTTGACTTGTTATTCAAGTGTTCCATTTACATCACAGAACAATTCCAGTGTGTATTATTGTGAATTCTTAGAACAGTAACCGCATTTAAACAGTGTTCTGAGCTCTTTTAACTCATATTCTTTGGTATTCTAAGGAGTTTCTTTAAAAACACCATCAGAATGACGGGAATAGGAAATGTAAACAGTGAACTCGGCATTTGAGACCTGTTTCAACCTATGTTCACTGTATTTTTATTCCCCGGTTTGTAATAAGGTACTTTTGACTTGTTATTCAAGTGTTCCATTTACATCACAGAAACATTCCAATGTTTATGATTGTGAATTCTTAGAACAGTAACCACATTTAGAGAGTGTTCTGAGCTCTTTTAACTTATATACTTTAGTATTCTAAGGAGATTCTTTTAAAACGCCATCAGAATGACGGGAATAGGAAATGTAAACAGTAAACTCGGCATTTGAGACCTGTTTCAACCTATGTTCACTGTATTTTTATTCCCCGGTTTGTAATAAGGTTCTTTTGACTTGTTATTCAAGTGTTCCATTTACATCACAGAAACATTCCAATGTTTATGATTGTGAATTCTTAGAACAGTAACCACAGTTAGAAAGTGTTCTGTGCTCTTTTAACTTATATACTTTAGTATTCTAAGAAGTTTCTGTAAAAACACCATCAGAGTGACGGGAATAGGAAATGTTAACAGTAAACTCGGCATTTGAGACTTGTTTCAACATATGTTCACTGTATTTTTATTCCCCGGTTTGTAATAAGGTTCTTTTGACTTGTTATTCAAGTGTTCCATTTACATCACAGAACAATTCCAGTGTTTATTATTGTGAATTCTTAGAACAGTAACCACATTTAGAGAGTGTTCTGAGCACTTTTAACTTATATACTTTAGTATTCTAAGGAGTTTCTTTTGAAACGCCATCAGAATGACGGGAATAGGAAATATAAACAGTAAACTCGGCATTTGAGACCTGTTTCAACCTATGTTCACTGTATTTTTAGTCCCCAGTTTGTAATAAGGTTCTTTTGACTTGTTATTCAAGTGTTCCATTTACATCACAGAAACATTCCAATGTTTATGATTGTGAATTCTTAGAACAGTAACCACAGTTAGAGAGTGTTCTGAGCTCTTTTAACTTATATACTTTAGTATTCTAAGGAGATTCTTTTAAAACGCCATCAGAATGACGGGAATAGGAAATGTAAACAGTAAACTCGGCATTTGAGACCTGTTTCAACCTATGTTCACTGTATTTTTATTCCCCGGTTTGTAATAAGGTTCTTTTGACTTGTTATTCAAGTGTTCCATTTACATCACAGAAACATTCCAATGTTTATGATTGTGAATTCTTAGAACAGTAACCACAGTTAGAAAGTGTTGTGTGCTCTTTTAACTTATATACTTTAGTATTCTAAGAAGTTTCTTTAAAAACACCATCAGAGTGACGGGAATAGGAAATGTTAACAGTAAACTCGGCATTTGAGACTTGTTTCAACCTATGTTCACTGTATTTTTATTCCCCGGTTTGTAATAAGGTTCTTTTGACTTGTTATTCAAGTGTTCCATTTACATCACAGAACAATTCCAGTGTTTATTATTGTGAATTCTTAGAACAGTAACCACATTTAGAGAGTGTTCTGAGCACTTTTATCTTATATACTTTAGTATTCTAAGGAGTTTCTTTGAAACGCCATCAGAATGACGGGAATAGGAAATATAACCAGTAAACTCGGTATTTGAGACCTGTTTCAACCTATGTTCACTGTATTTTTATTCCCCGGTTTGTAATAAGGTTCTTTTGACTTGTTATTCAAGTGTTCCATTTACATCACAGAAACATTCCAATGTTTATGATTGTGAATTCTTAGAACAGTAACAGCATTTACACAGTGTTCTGAGCTCTTTTAACTCAAATTCTTTGGTATTCTAAGGAGTTTCTTTAAAAACACCATCAGAATGACGGGAATCGGAAATGTAAACACTGAACTCTGCATTTCAGAGTAATCTGAACGTTTGTTCAGTGTATTTTTGTTCCCCGTTGTTTAATAAGGTTCTTTTGACTTGTTATTCAAGTGTTCCATTTACATCACAGAACAATTCCAGTGTTTATTATTGTGAACTCTTAGAACGGTAACCACATTTACAGAGTGTTCTGAGCTCTTTTAACTTATATTCTTCAGTATTCTAAGGAGTTTCTTTAAAAACGCCATCAGAATGACGGGAATTGGAAATGTAAACAGTAAACTCGGCATTTTAGACCTGTTTGAACTTATTTTCACTGTATTTTTATTCCCCGGTTTGTAATAAGGTTCTTTTGACTTGTTATTCAAGTGTTCCATTTACATCACAGAAACATTCCAATGTTTATGATTGTGAATTCTTAGAACAGTAACCACATTTAGAGAGTGTTCTGAGCTCTTTTAACTTATATACTTTAGTATTCTAAGGAGTTTCTTTTAAAACGCCATCAGAATGACGGGAATAGGAAATGTAAACAGTAAACTCGGCATTTGAGACCTGTTTCAACCTATGTTCACTGTATTTTTATTCCCCGGTTTGTAATAAGGTTCTTTTGACTTGTTATTCAAGTGTTCCATTTACATCACAGAACAATTCCAGTGTGTATTATTGTGAATTCTTAGAACAGTAACCGCATTTACACAGTGTTATGAGCTCTTTTAACTCATATTCTTTGGTATTCTAAGGAGTTTCTTTAAAAACACCATCAGAATGACGGGAATAGGAAATGTAAACAGTGAACTCGGCATTTCAGAGTATTCTGAACGTTTGTTCAGTGTATTTTTGTTCCCCGTTGTGTAATAAGGTTCTTTTGACTTGTTATTCAAGTGTTCCATTTACATCACAGAACAATTCCAGTGTTTATTATTGTGAATTCTTAGAACAGTAACCACATTTAGAGAGTGTTCTGAGCACTTTTAACTTATATACTTTAGTATTCTAAGGAGTTTCTTTTGAAACGCCATCAGAATGACGGGAATAGGAAATATAAACAGTAAACTCGGCATTTGAGACCTGTTTCAACCTATGTTCACTGTATTTTTATTCCCCGGTTTGTAATAAGGTTCTTTTGACTTGTTATTCAAGTGTTCAATTTACATCACAGAAACATTCCAATGTTTATGATTGTGAATTCTTAGAACAGTAACCACATTTAGAGAGTGTTCTGAGCTCTTTTAACTTATATACTTTAGTATTCTAAGGAGTTTCTTTTAAAACGCCATCAGAATGACGGGAATAGGAAATGTAAACAGTAAACTCGGCATTTGAGACTTGTTTCAACCTATGTTCACTGTATTTTTATTCCCCGGTTTGTAATAAGGTACTTTTGACTTGTTATTCAAGTGTTCCATTTACATCACAGAACAATTCCAGTGTTTATTATTGTGAATTCTTAGAACAGTAAGCACATTTAGAGAGTGTTCTGAGCACTTTTATCTTATATACTTTAGTATTCTAAGGAGTTTCTTTTGAAACGCCATCAGAATGACGGGAATAGGAAATATAAACAGAAAACTCGGCATTTGAGACGTGTTTCAACCTATGTTCACTGTATTTTTATTCCCCGGTTTGTAATAAGGTTCTTTTGACTTGTTATTCAAGTGTTCCATTTACATCACAGAAACATTCCAATGTTTATGATTGTGAATTCTTAGAACAGTAACCACAGTTAGAAAGTGTTCTGTGCTCTTTTAACTTATATACTTTAGTATTCTAAGAAGTTTCTGTAAAAACACCATCAGAGTGACGGGAATAGGAAATGTTAACAGTAAACTCGGCATTTGAGACTTGTTTCAACCTATGTTCACTGTATTTTTATTCCCCGGTTTGTAATAAGGTTCTTTTGACTTGTTATTCAAGTGTTCCATTTACATCACAGAACAATTCCAGTGTTTATTATTGTGAATTCTTAGAACAGTAACCACATTTAGAGAGTGTTCTGAGCACTTTTAACTTATATACTTTAGTATTTTAAGGAGTTTCTTTTGAAACGCCATCAGAATGACGGGAATAGGAAATATAAACAGTAAACTCGGCATTTGAGACCTGTTTCAACCTATGTTCACTGTATTTTTATTCCCCGGTTTGTAATAAGGTTCTTTTGACTTGTTATTCAAGTGTTCCATTTACATCACAGAAACATTCCAATGTTTATGATTGTGAATTCTTAGAACAGTAACCACAGTTAGAGAGTGTTCTGAGCTCTTTTAACTTATATACTTTAGTATTCTAAGGAGTTTCTTTTAAAACGCCATCAGAATGACGGGAATAGGAAATGTAAACAGTAAACTCGGCATTTGAGACCTGTTTCAACCTATGTTCACTGTATTTTTATTCCCCGGTTTGTAATAAGGTTCTTTTGACTTGTTATTCAAGTGTTCCATTTACATCACAGAAACATTCCAATGTTTATGATTGTGAATTCTTAGAACAGTAACCACATTTAGAGAGTGTTCTGAGCTCTTTTAACTTATATAATTTAGTATTCTAAGGAGTTTCTTTTAAAACGCCATCAGAATGACGGGAATAGGAAATGTAAACAGTAAACTCGGCATTTGAGACCTGTTTCAACCTATGTTCACTGTATTTTTATTCCCCGGTTTGTAATAAGGTTCTTTTGACTTGTTATTCAAGTGTTACATTTACATCACAGAAACATTCCAATGTTTATGATTGTGAATTCTTAGAACAGTAACCACATTTAGAGAGTGTTCTGAGCTCTTTTAACTTATATACTTTAGTATTCTAAGGAGATTCTTTTAAAACGCCATCAGAATGACGGGAATAGGAAATGTAAACAGTAAACTCGGCATTTGAGACCTGTTTCAACCTATGTTCACTTTACTTTTATTGCCCGGTTTGTAATAAGGTTCTTTTGACTTGTTATTCAAGTGTTCCATTTACATCACAGAACAATTCCAGTGTGTATTATTGTGAATTCTTAGAACAGTAACCGCATTTACAGAGTGTTCTGAGCTCTTTTAACTCATATTCTTTGGTATTCTAAGGAGTTTCTTTAAAAACACCATCAGAATGACGGGAATATTAAATGTAAACAGTGAACTCGGCATTTCAGAGTATTCTGAACGTTTGTTCAGTGTATTTTTGTTCCCCGTTGTGTAATAAGGTTCTTTTGACTTGTTATTCAAGTGTTCCATTTACATCACAGAACAATTCCAGTGTTTATTATTGTGAATTCTTAGAACAGTAACCACATTTAGAGAGTGTTCTGAGCACTTTTAACTCTTGTACTTTAGTATTCTAAGGAGTTTCTTTTGAAACGCCATCAGAATGACGGGAATAGGAAATATAAACAGTAAACTCGGCTTTTGAGACCTGTTTCAACCTATGTTCACTGTATTTTTATTCCCCGGTTTGTAATAAGGTTCTTTTGACTTTTTAATCAAGTGTTCCATTTACATCACAGAAACATTCCAATGTTTATGATTGTGAATTCGTAGAACAGTAACCACAGTTAGAGAGTGTTCTGAGCTCTTTTAACTTATATAATTTAGTATTCTAAGGAGTTTCTTTTAAAACGCCATCAGAATGACGGGAATAGGAAATGTAAACAGTAAACTCGGCATTTGAGACCTGTTTCAACCTATGTTCACTGTATTTTTATTCCCCGGTTTGTAATAAGGTTCTTTTGACTTGTTATTCAAGTGTTCCATTTACATCACAGAAACATTCCAATGTTTATGATTGTGAATTCTTAGAACAGTAACCACATTTAGAGAGTGTTCTGAGCTCTTTTAACTTATATACTTTAGTATTCTAAGGAGTTTCTTTTAAAACGCCATCAGAATGACGGGAATAGGAAATGTAAACAGTAAACTCGGCATTTGAGACCTGTTTCAACCTATGTTCACTGTATTTTTATTCCCCGGTTTGTAATAAGGTTCTTTTGACTTGTTATTCAAGTGTTCCATTTACATCACAGAACAATTCCAGTGTGTATTATTGTGAATTCTTAGAACAGTAACCGCATTTACACAGTGTTCTGAGCTCTTTTAACTCATATTCTTTGGTATTCTAAGGAGTTTCTTTAAAAACACCATCAGAATGACGGGAATAGGAAATGTAAACAGTGAACTCGGCATTTCAGAGTATTCTGAACGTTTGTTCAGTGTATTTTTGTTCCCCGTTGTGTAATAAGGTTCTTTTGACTTGTTATTCAAGTGTTCCATTTACATCACAGAACAATTCCAGTGTTTATTATTGTGAATTCTTAGAACAGTAACCACATTTAGAGAGTGTTCTGAGCACTTTTATCTTATATACTTTAGTATTCTAAGGAGTTTCTTTTGAAACGCCATCAGAATGACGGGAATAGGAAATATAAACAGAAAACTCGGCATTTGAGACCTGTTTCAACCTATGTTCACTGTATTTTTATTCCCCGGTTTGTAATAAGGTTCTTTTGACTTGTTATTCAAATGTTCCATTTACATCACAGAAACATTCCAATGTTTATGATTGTGAATTCTTAGAACAGTAACCACATTTAGAGAGTGTTCTGAGCACTTTTAACTTATATACTTTAGTATTCTAAGGAGATTCTTTTAAAACGCCATCAGAATGACGGGAATAGGAAATGTAAACAGTAAACTCGGCATTTGAGACCTGTTTCAACCTATGTTCACTGTATTTTTATTCCCCGGTTTGTAATAAGGTTCTTTTGACTTGTTATTCAAGTGTTCCATTTACATCACAGAAACATTCCAATGTTTATGATTGTGAATTCTTAGAACAGTAACCACAGTTAGAAAGTGTTCTGTGCTCCTTTAACTTATATACTTTAGTATTCTAAGAAGTTTCTGTAAAAACACCATCAGAGTGACGGGAATAGGAAATGTTAACAGTAAACTCGGCATTTGAGACTTGTTTCAACCTATGTTCACTGTATTTTTATTCCCCGGTTTGTAATAAGGTTCTTTTGACTTGTTATTCAAGTGTTCCATTTACATCACAGAACAATTCCAGTGTTTATTATTGTGAATTCTTAGAACAGTAACCACATTTAGAGAGTGTTCTGAGCACTTTTAACTTATATACTTTAGTATTCTAAGGAGTTTCTTTTGAAACGCCATCAGAATGACGGGAATAGGAAATATAAACAGTAAACTCGGCATTTGAGACCTGTTTCAACCTATGTTCACTGTATTTTTATTCCCCGGTTTGTAATAAGGTTCTTTTGACTTGTTATTCAAGTGTTCCATTTACATCACAGAAACATTCCAATGTTTATGATTGTGAATTCTTAGAACAGTAACCACAGTTAGAGAGTGTTCTGAGCTCTTTTAACTTATATACTTTAGTATTCTAAGGAGTTTCTTTTAAAACGCCATCAGAATGACGGGAATAGGAAATATAAACAGTAAACTCGGCATTTGAGACCTGTTTCAACCTATGTTCACTGTATTTTTATTCCCCGGTTTGTAATAAGGTTCTTTTGACTTGTTATTCAAGTGTTCAATTTACATCACAGAAACATTCCAATGTTTATGATTGTGAATTCTTAGAACAGTAACCACATTTAGAGAGTGTTCTGAGCTCTTTTAACTTATATAATTTAGTATTCTAAGGAGTTTCTTTTAAAACGCCATCAGAATGACGGGAATAGGAAATGTAAACAGTAAACGCGGGATTTGAGACCTGTTTCAACCTATGTTCACTGTATTTTTATTCCCCGGTTTGTAATAAGGTTCTTTTGACTTGTTATTCAAGTGTTCCATTTACATCACAGAAACATTCCAATGTTTATGATTGTGAATTCTTAGAACAGTAACCACATTTAGAGAGTGTTCTGAGCTCTTTTAACTTATATACTTTAGTATTCTAAGGAGATACTTTTAAAACGCCATCAGAATGACGGGAATAGGAAATGTAAACAGTAAACTCGGCATTTGAGACCTGTTTCAACCTATGTTCACTGTATTTTTATTCCCCGGTTTGTAATAAGGTACTTTTGACTTGTTATTCAAGTGATCCATTTACATCACAGAAACATTCCAATGTTTATGATTGTGAATTCTTAGAACAGTAACCACATTTAGAGAGTGTTCTGAGCTCTTTTAACTTATATACTTTAGTATTCTAAGGAGATTCTTTTAAAACGCCATCAGAATGACGGGAATAGGAAATGTAAACAGTAAACTCGGCATTTGAGACCTGTTTCAACCTATGTTCACTGTATTTTTATTCCCCGGTTTGTAATAAGGTTCTTTTGACTTGTTATTCAAGTGTTCCATTTACATCACAGAAACATTCCAATGTTTATGATTGTGAATTCTTAGAACAGTAACCACAGTTAGAAAGTGTTCTGTGCTCTTTTAACTTATATACTTTAGTATTCTAAGAAGTTTCTGTAAAAACACCATCAGAGTGACGGGAATAGGAAATGTTAACAGTAAACTCGGCATTGGAGACTTGTTTCAACCTATGTTCACTGTATTTTTATTCCCCGGTTTGTAATAAGGTTCTTTTGACTTGTTATTCAAGTGTTCCATTTACATCACAGAACAATTCCAGTGTTTATTATTGTGAATTCTCAGAACAGTAACCACATTTAGAGAGTGTTCTGAGCACTTTTAACTTATATACTTTAGTATTCTAAGGAGTTTCTTTTGAAACGCCATCAGAATGATGGGAATAGGAAATATAAACAGTAAACTCGGCATTTGAGACCTGTTTCAACCTATGTTCACTGTATTTTTATTCCCCGGTTTGTAATAAGGTTCTTTTGACTTGTTATTCAAGTGTTCCATTTACATCACAGAAACATTCCAATGTTTATGATTGTGAATTCTTAGAACAGTAACCACAGTTAGAGAGTGTTCTGAGCTCTTTTAACTTATATACTTTAGTATTCTAAGGAGTTTCTTTTAAAACGCCATCAGAATGACGGGAATAGGAAATGTAAACAGTAAACTCGGCATTTGAGACCTGTTTCAACCTATGTTCACTGTATTTTTATTCCCCGGTTTGTAATAAGGTTCTTTTGACTTGTTATTCAAGTGTTCAATTTACATCACAGAAACATTCCAATGTTTATGATTGTGAACTCTTAGAACAGTAACCGCATTTACACAGTGTTCTGAGCTCTTTTAACTCATATTATTTGGTATTCTAAGGAGTTTCTTTAAAAACACCATCAGAATGACGGGAATAGGAAATGTAAACAGTGAACTCGGCATTTCAGAGTATTCTGAACGTTTGTTCAGTGTATTTTTGTTCCCCGTTGTGTAATAAGGTTCTTTTGACTTGTTATTCAAGTGTTCCATTTACATCACAGAACAATTCCAGTGTTTATTATTGTGAATTCTTAGAACAGTAACCACATTTAGAGAGTGTTCTGAGCACTTTTAACTCTTGTACTTTAGTATTCTAAGGAGTTTCTTTTGAAAAGCCATCAGAATGACGGGAATAGGAAATATAAACAGTAAACTCGGCATTTGAGACCTGTTTCAACCTATGTTCACTGTATTTTTATTCCCCGGTTTGTAATAAGGTTCTTTTGACTTTTTATTCAAGTGTTCCATTTACATCACAGAAACATTCCAATGTTTATGATTGTGAATTCTTAGAACAGTAACCACATTTAGAGAGTGTTCTGAGCTCTTTTAACTTATATACTTTAGTATTCTAAGGAGTTTCTTTTAAAACGCCATCAGAATGAAGGGAATAGGAAATGTAAACAGTAAACTCGGCATTTGAGACCTGTTTCAACCTATGTTCACTGTATTTTTATTCCCCGGTTTGTAATAAGGTTCTTTTGACTTGTTATTCAAGTGTTCAATTTACATCACAGAAACATTCCAATGTTTATGATTGTGAATTCTTAGAACAGTAACCACATTTAGAGAGTGTTCTGAGCTCTTTTAACTTATATAATTTAGTATTCTAAGGAGTTTCTTTTAAAACGCCATCAGAATGACGGGAATAGGAAATGTAAACAGTAAACTGGGCATTTGAGACCTGTTTCAACCTATGTTCACTGTATTTTTATTCCCCGGTTTGTAATAAGGTTCTTTTGACTTGTTATTCAAGTGTTCAATTTACATCACAGAAACATTCCAATGTTTATGATTGTGAATTCTTAGAACAGTAACCACATTTAGAGAGTGTTCTGAGCTCTTTTAACTTATATACTTTAGTATTCTAAGGAGTTTCTTTTAAAACGCCATCAGAATGACGGGAATAGGAAATGTAAACAGTAAACTCGGCATTTGAGACCTGTTTCAACCTATGTTCACTGTATTTTTATTCCCCGGTTTGTAATAAGGTTCTTTTGACTTGTTATTCAAGTGTTCCATTTACATCACAGAACAATTCCAGTGTGTATTATTGTGAATTCTTAGAACAGTAACCGCATTTACACAGTGTTCTGAGCTCTTTTAACTCATATTCTTTGGTATTCTAAGGAGTTTCTTTAAAAACACCATCAGAATGACGGGAATAGGAAATGTAAACAGTGAACTCGGCATTTCAGAGTATTCTGAACGTTTGTTCAGTGTATTTTTGTTCCCCGTTGTGTAATAAGGTTCTTTTGACTTGTTATTCAAGTGTTCCATTTACATCACAGAACAATTCCAGTGTTTATTATTGTGAATTCTTAGAACAGTAACCACATTTAGAGAGTGTTCTGAGCACTTTTAACTTATATACTTTAGTATTTTAAGGAGTTTCTTTTGAAACGCCATCAGAATGACGGGAATAGGAAATATAAACAGTAAACTCGGCATTTGAGACCTGTTTCAACCTATGTTCACTGTATTTTTATTCCCCGGTTTGTAATAAGGTTCTTTTGACTTGTTATTCAAGTGTTCCATTTACATCACAGAAACATTCCAATGTTTATGATTGTGAATTCTTAGAACAGTAACCACAGTTAGAGAGTGTTCTGAGCTCTTTTAACTTATATACTTTAGTATTCTAAGGAGTTTCTTTTAAAACGCCATCAGAATGACGGGAATAGGAAATGTAAACAGTAAACTCGGCATTTGAGACCTGTTTCAACCTATGTTCACTGTATTTTTATTCCCCGGTTTGTAATAAGGTTCTTTTGACTTGTTATTCAAGTGTTCCATTTACATCACAGAAACATTCCAATGTTTATGATTGTGAATTCTTAGAACAGTAACCACATTTAGAGAGTGTTCTGAGCTCTTTTAACTTATATAATTTAGTATTCTAAGGAGTTTCTTTTAAAACGCCATCAGAATGACGGGAATAGGAAATGTAAACAGTAAACTCGGCATTTGAGACCTGTTTCAACCTATGTTCACTGTATTTTTATTCCCCGGTTTGTAATAAGGTTCTTTTGACTTGTTATTCAAGTGTTACATTTACATCACAGAAACATTCCAATGTTTATGATTGTGAATTCTTAGAACAGTAACCACATTTAGAGAGTGTTCTGAGCTCTTTTAACTTATATACTTTAGTATTCTAAGGAGATTCTTTTAAAACGCCATCAGAATGACGGGAATAGGAAATGTAAACAGTAAACTCGGCATTTGAGACCTGTTTCAACCTATGTTCACTTTACTTTTATTGCCCGGTTTGTAATAAGGTTCTTTTGACTTGTTATTCAAGTGTTCCATTTACATCACAGAACAATTCCAGTGTGTATTATTGTGAATTCTTAGAACAGTAACCGCATTTACAGAGTGTTCTGAGCTCTTTTAACTCATATTCTTTGGTATTCTAAGGAGTTTCTTTAAAAACACCATCAGAATGACGGGAATATTAAATGTAAACAGTGAACTCGGCATTTCAGAGTATTCTGAACGTTTGTTCAGTGTATTTTTGTTCCCCGTTGTGTAATAAGGTTCTTTTGACTTGTTATTCAAGTGTTCCATTTACATCACAGAACAATTCCAGTGTTTATTATTGTGAATTCTTAGAACAGTAACCACATTTAGAGAGTGTTCTGAGCACTTTTAACTCTTGTACTTTAGTATTCTAAGGAGTTTCTTTTGAAACGCCATCAGAATGACGGGAATAGGAAATATAAACAGTAAACTCGGCTTTTGAGACCTGTTTCAACCTATGTTCACTGTATTTTTATTCCCCGGTTTGTAATAAGGTTCTTTTGACTTTTTAATCAAGTGTTCCATTTACATCACAGAAACATTCCAATGTTTATGATTGTGAATTCGTAGAACAGTAACCACAGTTAGAGAGTGTTCTGAGCTCTTTTAACTTATATAATTTAGTATTCTAAGGAGTTTCTTTTAAAACGCCATCAGAATGACGGGAATAGGAAATGTAAACAGTAAACTCGGCATTTGAGACCTGTTTCAACCTATGTTCACTGTATTTTTATTCCCCGGTTTGTAATAAGGTTCTTTTGACTTGTTATTCAAGTGTTCCATTTACATCACAGAAACATTCCAATGTTTATGATTGTGAATTCTTAGAACAGTAACCACATTTAGAGAGTGTTCTGAGCTCTTTTAACTTATATACTTTAGTATTCTAAGGAGTTTCTTTTAAAACGCCATCAGAATGACGGGAATAGGAAATGTAAACAGTAAACTCGGCATTTGAGACCTGTTTCAACCTATGTTCACTGTATTTTTATTCCCCGGTTTGTAATAAGGTTCTTTTGACTTGTTATTCAAGTGTTCCATTTACATCACAGAACAATTCCAGTGTGTATTATTGTGAATTCTTAGAACAGTAACCGCATTTACACAGTGTTCTGAGCTCTTTTAACTCATATTCTTTGGTATTCTAAGGAGTTTCTTTAAAAACACCATCAGAATGACGGGAATAGGAAATGTAAACAGTGAACTCGGCATTTCAGAGTATTCTGAACGTTTGTTCAGTGTATTTTTGTTCCCCGTTGTGTAATAAGGTTCTTTTGACTTGTTATTCAAGTGTTCCATTTACATCACAGAACAATTCCAGTGTTTATTATTGTGAATTCTTAGAACAGTAACCACATTTAGAGAGTGTTCTGAGCACTTTTATCTTATATACTTTAGTATTCTAAGGAGTTTCTTTTGAAACGCCATCAGAATGACGGGAATAGGAAATATAAACAGAAAACTCGGCATTTGAGACCTGTTTCAACCTATGTTCACTGTATTTTTATTCCCCGGTTTGTAATAAGGTTCTTTTGACTTGTTATTCAAATGTTCCATTTACATCACAGAAACATTCCAATGTTTATGATTGTGAATTCTTAGAACAGTAACCACATTTAGAGAGTGTTCTGAGCACTTTTAACTTATATACTTTAGTATTCTAAGGAGATTCTTTTAAAACGCCATCAGAATGACGGGAATAGGAAATGTAAACAGTAAACTCGGCATTTGAGACCTGTTTCAACCTATGTTCACTGTATTTTTATTCCCCGGTTTGTAATAAGGTTCTTTTGACTTGTTATTCAAGTGTTCCATTTACATCACAGAAACATTCCAATGTTTATGATTGTGAATTCTTAGAACAGTAACCACAGTTAGAAAGTGTTCTGTGCTCCTTTAACTTATATACTTTAGTATTCTAAGAAGTTTCTGTAAAAACACCATCAGAGTGACGGGAATAGGAAATGTTAACAGTAAACTCGGCATTTGAGACTTGTTTCAACCTATGTTCACTGTATTTTTATTCCCCGGTTTGTAATAAGGTTCTTTTGACTTGTTATTCAAGTGTTCCATTTACATCACAGAACAATTCCAGTGTTTATTATTGTGAATTCTTAGAACAGTAACCACATTTAGAGAGTGTTCTGAGCACTTTTAACTTATATACTTTAGTATTCTAAGGAGTTTCTTTTGAAACGCCATCAGAATGACGGGAATAGGAAATATAAACAGTAAACTCGGCATTTGAGACCTGTTTCAACCTATGTTCACTGTATTTTTATTCCCCGGTTTGTAATAAGGTTCTTTTGACTTGTTATTCAAGTGTTCCATTTACATCACAGAAACATTCCAATGTTTATGATTGTGAATTCTTAGAACAGTAACCACAGTTAGAGAGTGTTCTGAGCTCTTTTAACTTATATACTTTAGTATTCTAAGGAGTTTCTTTTAAAACGCCATCAGAATGACGGGAATAGGAAATATAAACAGTACACTCGGCATTTGAGACCTGTTTCAACCTATGTTCACTGTATTTTTATTCCCCGGTTTGTAATAAGGTTCTTTTGACTTGTTATTCAAGTGTTCAATTTACATCACAGAAACATTCCAATGTTTATGATTGTGAATTCTTAGAACAGTAACCACATTTAGAGAGTGTTCTGAGCTCTTTTAACTTATATAATTTAGTATTCTAAGGAGTTTCTTTTAAAACGCCATCAGAATGACGGGAATAGGAAATGTAAACAGTAAACGCGGGATTTGAGACCTGTTTCAACCTATGTTCACTGTATTTTTATTCCCCGGTTTGTAATAAGGTTCTTTTGACTTGTTATTCAAGTGTTCCATTTACATCACAGAAACATTCCAATGTTTATGATTGTGAATTCTTAGAACAGTAACCACATTTAGAGAGTGTTCTGAGCTCTTTTAACTTATATACTTTAGTATTCTAAGGAGATACTTTTAAAACGCCATCAGAATGACGGGAATAGGAAATGTAAACAGTAAACTCGGCATTTGAGACCTGTTTCAACCTATGTTCACTGTATTTTTATTCCCCGGTTTGTAATAAGGTACTTTTGACTTGTTATTCAAGTGATCCATTTACATCACAGAAACATTCCAATGTTTATGATTGTGAATTCTTAGAACAGTAACCACATTTAGAGAGTGTTCTGAGCTCTTTTAACTTATATACTTTAGTATTCTAAGGAGATTCTTTTAAAACGCCATCAGAATGACGGGAATAGGAAATGTAAACAGTAAACTCGGCATTTGAGACCTGTTTCAACCTATGTTCACTGTATTTTTATTCCCCGGTTTGTAATAAGGTTCTTTTGACTTGTTATTCAAGTGTTCCATTTACATCACAGAAACATTCCAATGTTTATGATTGTGAATTCTTAGAACAGTAACCACAGTTAGAAAGTGTTCTGTGCTCTTTTAACTTATATACTTTAGTATTCTAAGAAGTTTCTGTAAAAACACCATCAGAGTGACGGGAATAGGAAATGTTAACAGTAAACTCGGCATTGGAGACTTGTTTCAACCTATGTTCACTGTATTTTTATTCCCCGGTTTGTAATAAGGTTCTTTTGACTTGTTATTCAAGTGTTCCATTTACATCACAGAACAATTCCAGTGTTTATTATTGTGAATTCTCAGAACAGTAACCACATTTAGAGAGTGTCCTGAGCACTTTTAACTTATATACTTTAGTATTCTAAGGAGTTTCTTTTGAAACGCCATCAGAATGATGGGAATAGGAAATATAAACAGTAAACTCGGCATTTGAGACCTGTTTCAACCTATGTTCACTGTATTTTTATTCCCCGGTTTGTAATAAGGTTCTTTTGACTTGTTATTCAAGTGTTCCATTTACATCACAGAAACATTCCAATGTTTATGATTGTGAATTCTTAGAACAGTAACCACAGTTAGAGAGTGTTCTGAGCTCTTTTAACTTATATACTTTAGTATTCTAAGGAGTTTCTTTTAAAACGCCATCAGAATGACGGGAATAGGAAATGTAAACAGTAAACTCGGCATTTGAGACCTGTTTCAACCTATGTTCACTGTATTTTTATTCCCCGGTTTGTAATAAGGTTCTTTTGACTTGTTATTCAAGTGTTCAATTTACATCACAGAAACATTCCAATGTTTATGATTGTGAACTCTTAGAACAGTAACCGCATTTACACAGTGTTCTGAGCTCTTTTAACTCATATTATTTGGTATTCTAAGGAGTTTCTTTAAAAACACCATCAGAATGACGGGAATAGGAAATGTAAACAGTGAACTCGGCATTTCAGAGTATTCTGAACGTTTGTTCAGTGTATTTTTGTTCCCCGTTGTGTAATAAGGTTCTTTTGACTTGTTATTCAAGTGTTCCATTTACATCACAGAACAATTCCAGTGTTTATTATTGTGAATTCTTAGAACAGTAACCACATTTAGAGAGTGTTCTGAGCACTTTTAACTCTTGTACTTTAGTATTCTAAGGAGTTTCTTTTGAAAAGCCATCAGAATGACGGGAATAGGAAATATAAACAGTAAACTCGGCATTTGAGACCTGTTTCAACCTATGTTCACTGTATTTTTATTCCCCGGTTTGTAATAAGGTTCTTTTGACTTTTTATTCAAGTGTTCCATTTACATCACAGAAACATTCCAATGTTTATGATTGTGAATTCTTAGAACAGTAACCACATTTAGAGAGTGTTCTGAGCTCTTTTAACTTATATACTTTAGTATTCTAAGGAGTTTCTTTTAAAACGCCATCAGAATGAAGGGAATAGGAAATGTAAACAGTAAACTCGGCATTTGAGACCTGTTTCAACCTATGTTCACTGTATTTTTATTCCCCGGTTTGTAATAAGGTTCTTTTGACTTGTTATTCAAGTGTTCAATTTACATCACAGAAACATTCCAATGTTTATGATTGTGAATTCTTAGAACAGTAACCACATTTAGAGAGTGTTCTGAGCTCTTTTAACTTATATAATTTAGTATTCTAAGGAGTTTCTTTTAAAACGCCATCAGAATGACGGGAATAGGAAATGTAAACAGTAAACTCGGCATTTGAGACCTGTTTCAACCTATGTTCACTGTATTTTTATTCCCCGGTTTGTAATAAGGTTCTTTTGACTTGTTATTCAAGTGTTCAATTTACATCACAGAAACATTCCAATGTTTATGATTGTGAATTCTTAGAACAGTAACCACATTTAGAGAGTGTTCTGAGCTCTTTTAACTTATATACTTTAGTATTCTAAGGAGTTTCTTTTAAAACGCCATCAGAATGACGGGAATAGGAAATGTAAACAGTAAACTCGGCATTTGAGACCTGTTTCAACCTATGTTCACTGTATTTTTATTCCCCGGTTTGTAATAAGGTTCTTTTGACTTGTTATTCAAGTGTTCCATTTACATCACAGAACAATTCCAGTGTGTATTATTGTGAATTCTTAGAACAGTAACCGCATTTACACAGTGTTCTGAGCTCTTTTAACTCATATTCTTTGGTATTCTAAGGAGTTTCTTTAAAAACACCATCAGAATGACGGGAATAGGAAATGTAAACAGTGAACTCGGCATTTCAGAGTATTCTGAACGTTTGTTCAGTGTATTTTTGTTCCCCGTTGTGTAATAAGGTTCTTTTGACTTGTTATTCAAGTGTTCCATTTACATCACAGAACAATTCCAGTGTTTATTATTGTGAATTCTTAGAACAGTAACCACATTTAGAGAGTGTTCTGAGCACTTTTAACTTATATACTTTAGTATTCTAAGGAGTTTCTTTTGAAACGCCATCAGAATGACGGGAATAGGAAATATAAACAGTAAACTCGGCATTTGAGACCTGTTTCAACCTATGTTCACTGTATTTTTATTCCCCGGTTTGTAATAAGGTTCTTTTGACTTGTTATTCAAGTGTTCAATTTACATCACAGAAACATTCCAATGTTTATGATTGTGAATTCTTAGAACAGTAACCACATTTAGAGAGTGTTCTGAGCTCTTTTAACTTATATACTTTAGTATTCTAAGGAGTTTCTTTTAAAACGCCATCAGAATGACGGGAATAGGAAATGTAAACAGTAAACTCGGCATTTGAGACCTGTTTCAACCTATGTTCACTGTATTTTTATTCCCCGGTTTGTAATAAGGTACTTTTGACTTGTTATTCAAGTGTTCCATTTACATCACAGAACAATTCCAGTGTTTATTATTGTGAATTCTTAGAACAGTAACCACATTTAGAGAGTGTTCTGAGCACTTTCATCTTATATACTTTAGTATTCTAAGGAGTTTCTTTTGAAACGCCATCAGAATGACGGGAATAGGAAATATAAACAGAAAACTCGGCATTTGAGACCTGTTTCAACCTATGTTCACTGTATTTTTATTCCCCGGTTTGTAATAAGGTTCTTTTGACTTGTTATTCAAATGTTCCATTTACATCACAGAAACATACCAATGTTTATGATTGTGAATTCTTAGAACAGTAACCACATTTAGAGAGAGTTCTGAGCAATTTTAACTTATATACTTTAGTATTCTAAGGAGATTCTTTTAAAACGCCATCAGAATGACGGGAATAGGAAATGTAAACAGTAAACTCGGCATTTGAGACCTGTTTCAACCTATGTTCACTGTATTTTTATTCCCCGGTTTGTAATAAGGTTCTTTTGACTTGTTATTCAAGTGTTCCATTTACATCACAGAAACATTCCAATGTTTATGATTGTGAATTCTTAGAACAGTAACCACAGTTAGAAAGTGTTCTGTGCTCCTTTAACTTATATACTTTAGTATTCTAAGAAGTTTCTGTAAAAACACCATCAGAGTGACGGGAATAGGAAATGTTAACAGTAAACTCGGCATTTGAGACTTGTTTCAACCTATGTTCACTGTATTTTTATTCCCCGGTTTGTAATAAGGTTCTTTTGACTTGTTATTCAAGTGTTCCATTTACATCACAGAACAATTCCAGTGTTTATTATTGTGAATTCTTAGAACAGTAACCACATTTAGAGAGTGTTCTGAGCACTTTTAACTTATATACTTTAGTATTCTAAGGAGTTTCTTTTGAAACGCCATCACAATGACGGGAATAGGAAATATAAACAGTAAACTCGGCATTTGAGACCTGTTTCAACCTATGTTCACTGTATTTTTATTCCCCGGTTTGTAATAAGGTTCTTTTGACTTGTTATTCAAGTGTTCCATTTACATCACAGAAACATTCCAATGTTTATGATTGTGAATTCTTAGAACAGTAACCACAGTTAGAGAGTGTTCTGAGCTCTTTTAACTTATATACTTTAGTATTCTAAGGAGTTTCTTTTAAAACGCCATCAGAATGACGGGAATAGGAAATATAAACAGTAAACTCGGCATTTGAGACCTGTTTCAACCTATGTTCACTGTATTTTTATTCCCCGGTTTGTAATAAGGTTCTTTTGACTTGTTATTCAAGTGTTCCATTTACATCACAGAAACATTCCAATGTTTATGATTGTGAATTCTTAGAACAGTAACCACAGTTAGAGAGTGTTCTGAGCTCTTTTAACTTATATACTTTAGTATTCTAAGGAGTTTCTTTTAAAACGCCATCAGAATGACGGGAATAGGAAATGTAAACAGTAAACTCGGCATTTGAGACCTGTTTCAACCTATGTTCACTGTATTTTTATTCCCCGGTTTGTAATAAGGTTCTTTTGACTTGTTATTCAAGTGTTCCATTTACATCACAGAAACATTCCAATGTTTATGATTGTGAATTCTTAGAACAGTAACCACAGTTAGAAAGTGTTCTGTGCTCTTTTAACTTATATACTTTAGTATTCTAAGAAGTTTCTGTAAAAACACCATCAGAGTGACGGGAATAGGAAATGTTAACAGTAAACTCGGCATTGGAGACTTGTTTCAACCTATGTTCACTGTATTTTTATTCCCCGGTTTGTAATAAGGTACTTTTGACTTGTTATTCAAGTGTTCCATTTACATCACAGAACAATTCCAGTGTTTATTATTGTGAATTCTTAGAACAGTAACCACATTTAGAGAGTGTTCTGAGCACTTTCATCTTATATACTTTAGTATTCTAAGGAGTTTCTTTTGAAACGCCATCAGAATGACGGGAATAGGAAATATAAACAGAAAACTCGGCATTTGAGACCTGTTTCAACCTATGTTCACTGTATTTTTATTCCCCGGTTTGTAATAAGGTTCTTTTGACTTGTTATTCAAGTGTTCCATTTACATCACAGAAACATTCCAATGTTTATGATTGTGAATTCTTAGAACAGTAACCACATTTAGAGAGAGTTCTGAGCAATTTTAACTTATATACTTTAGTATTCTAAGGAGATTCTTTTAAAACGCCATCAGAATGACGGGAATAGGAAATGTAAACAGTAAACTCGGCATTTGAGACCTGTTTCAACCTATGTTCACTGTATTTTTATTCCCCGGTTTGTAATAAGGTTCTTTTGACTTGTTATTCAAGTGTTCCATTTACATCACAGAAACATTCCAATGTTTATGATTGTGAATTCTTAGAACAGTAACCACAGTTAGAAAGTGTTCTGTGCTCCTTTAACTTATATACTTTAGTATTCTAAGAAGTTTCTGTAAAAACACCATCAGAGTGACGGGAATAGGAAATGTTAACAGTAAACTCGGCATTTGAGACTTGTTTCAACCTATGTTCACTGTATTTTTATTCCCCGGTTTGTAATAAGGTTCTTTTGACTTGTTATTCAAGTGTTCCATTTACATCACAGAACAATTCCAGTGTTTATTATTGTGAATTCTTAGAACAGTAACCACATTTAGAGAGTGTTCTGAGCACTTTTAACTTATATACTTTAGTATTCTAAGGAGTTTCTTTTGAAACGCCATCAGAATGACGGGAATAGGAAATATAAACAGTAAACTCGGCATTTGAGACCTGTTTCAACCTATGTTCACTGTATTTTTATTCCCCGGTTTGTAATAAGGTTCTTTTGACTTGTTATTCAAGTGTTCCATTTACATCACAGAAACATTCCAATGTTTATGATTGTGAATTCTTAGAACAGTAACCACAGTTAGAGAGTGTTCTGAGCTCTTTTAACTTATATACTTTAGTATTCTAAGGAGTTTCTTTTAAAACGCCATCAGAATGACGGGAATAGGAAATATAAACAGTAAACTCGGCATTTGAGACCTGTTTCAACCTATGTTCACTGTATTTTTATTCCCCGGTTTGTAATAAGGTTCTTTTGACTTGTTATTCAAGTGTTCAATTTACATCACAGAAACATTCCAATGTTTATGATTGTGAATTCTTAGAACAGTAACCACATTTAGAGAGTGTTCTGAGCTCTTTTAACTTATATAATTTAGTATTCTAAGGAGTTTCTTTTAAAACGCCATCAGAATGACGGGAATAGGAAATGTAAACAGTAAACTCGGCATTTGAGACCTGTTTCAACCTATGTTCACTGTATTTTTATTCCCCGGTTTGTAATAAGGTTCTTTTGACTTGTTATTCAAGTGTTCCATTTACATCACAGAAACATTCCAATGTTTATGATTGTGAATTCTTAGAACAGTAACCACATTTAGAGAGTGTTCTGAGCTCTTTTAACTTATATACTTTAGTATTCTAAGGAGATACTTTTAAAACGCCATCAGAATGACGGGAATAGGAAATGTAAACAGTAAACTCGGCATTTGAGACCTGTTTCAACCTATGTTCACTGTATTTTTATTCCCCGGTTTGTAATAAGGTACTTTTGACTTGTTATTCAAGTGATCCATTTACATCACAGAAACATTCCAATGTTTATGATTGTGAATTCTTAGAACAGTAACCACATTTAGAGAGTGTTCTGAGCTCTTTTAACTTATATACTTTAGTATTCTAAGGAGATTCTTTTAAAACGCCATCAGAATGACGGGAATAGGAAATGTAAACAGTAAACTCGGCATTTGAGACCTGTTTCAACCTATGTTCACTGTATTTTTATTCCCCGGTTTGTAATAAGGTTCTTTTGACTTGTTATTCAAGTGTTCCATTTACATCACAGAAACATTCCAATGTTTATGATTGTGAATTCTTAGAACAGTAACCACAGTTAGAAAGTGTTCTGTGCTCTTTTAACTTATATACTTTAGTATTCTAAGGAGTTTCTTTTAAAACGCCATCAGAATGACGGGAATAGGAAATGTAAACAGTAAACTCGGCATTTGAGACCTGTTTCAACCTATGTTCACTGTATTTTTATTCCCCGGTTTGTAATAAGGTTCTTTTGACTTGTTATTCAAGTGTTCCATTTACATCACAGAAACATTCCAATGTTTATGATTGTGAATTCTTAGAACAGTAACCACAGTTAGAAAGTGTTCTGTGCTCTTTTAACTTATATACTTTAGTATTCTAAGAAGTTTCTGTAAAAACACCATCAGAGTGACGGGAATAGGAAATGTTAACAGTAAACTCGGCATTGGAGACTTGTTTCAACCTATGTTCACTGTATTTTTATTCCCCGGTTTGTAATAAGGTACTTTTGACTTGTTATTCAAGTGTTCCATTTACATCACAGAACAATTCCAGTGTTTATTATTGTGAATTCTTAGAACAGTAACCACATTTAGAGAGTGTTCTGAGCACTTTCATCTTATATACTTTAGTATTCTAAGGAGTTTCTTTTGAAACGCCATCAGAATGACGGGAATAGGAAATATAAACAGAAAACTCGGCATTTGAGACCTGTTTCAACCTATGTTCACTGTATTTTTATTCCCCGGTTTGTAATAAGGTTCTTTTGACTTGTTATTCAAGTGTTCCATTTACATCACAGAAACATTCCAATGTTTATGATTGTGAATTCTTAGAACAGTAACCACATTTAGAGAGAGTTCTGAGCAATTTTAACTTATATACTTTAGTATTCTAAGGAGATTCTTTTAAAACGCCATCAGAATGACGGGAATAGGAAATGTAAACAGTAAACTCGGCATTTGAGACCTGTTTCAACCTATGTTCACTGTATTTTTATTCCCCGGTTTGTAATAAGGTTCTTTTGACTTGTTATTCAAGTGTTCCATTTACATCACAGAAACATTCCAATGTTTATGATTGTGAATTCTTAGAACAGTAACCACAGTTAGAAAGTGTTCTGTGCTCCTTTAACTTATATACTTTAGTATTCTAAGAAGTTTCTGTAAAAACACCATCAGAGTGACGGGAATAGGAAATGTTAACAGTAAACTCGGCATTTGAGACTTGTTTCAACCTATGTTCACTGTATTTTTATTCCCCGGTTTGTAATAAGGTTCTTTTGACTTGTTATTCAAGTGTTCCATTTACATCACAGAACAATTCCAGTGTTTATTATTGTGAATTCTTAGAACAGTAACCACATTTAGAGAGTGTTCTGAGCACTTTTAACTTATATACTTTAGTATTCTAAGGAGTTTCTTTTGAAACGCCATCAGAATGACGGGAATAGGAAATATAAACAGTAAACTCGGCATTTGAGACCTGTTTCAACCTATGTTCACTGTATTTTTATTCCCCGGTTTGTAATAAGGTTCTTTTGACTTGTTATTCAAGTGTTCCATTTACATCACAGAAACATTCCAATGTTTATGATTGTGAATTCTTAGAACAGTAACCACAGTTAGAGAGTGTTCTGAGCTCTTTTAACTTATATACTTTAGTATTCTAAGGAGTTTCTTTTAAAACGCCATCAGAATGACGGGAATAGGAAATATAAACAGTAAACTCGGCATTTGAGACCTGTTTCAACCTATGTTCACTGTATTTTTATTCCCCGGTTTGTAATAAGGTTCTTTTGACTTGTTATTCAAGTGTTCAATTTACATCACAGAAACATTCCAATGTTTATGATTGTGAATTCTTAGAACAGTAACCACATTTAGAGAGTGTTCTGAGCTCTTTTAACTTATATAATTTAGTATTCTAAGGAGTTTCTTTTAAAACGCCATCAGAATGACGGGAATAGGAAATGTAAACAGTAAACTCGGCATTTGAGACCTGTTTCAACCTATGTTCACTGTATTTTTATTCCCCGGTTTGTAATAAGGTTCTTTTGACTTGTTATTCAAGTGTTCCATTTACATCACAGAAACATTCCAATGTTTATGATTGTGAATTCTTAGAACAGTAACCACATTTAGAGAGTGTTCTGAGCTCTTTTAACTTATATACTTTAGTATTCTAAGGAGATACTTTTAAAACGCCATCAGAATGACGGGAATAGGAAATGTAAACAGTAAACTCGGCATTTGAGACCTGTTTCAACCTATGTTCACTGTATTTTTATTCCCCGGTTTGTAATAAGGTACTTTTGACTTGTTATTCAAGTGATCCATTTACATCACAGAAACATTCCAATGTTTATGATTGTGAATTCTTAGAACAGTAACCACATTTAGAGAGTGTTCTGAGCTCTTTTAACTTATATACTTTAGTATTCTAAGGAGATTCTTTTAAAACGCCATCAGAATGACGGGAATAGGAAATGTAAACAGTAAACTCGGCATTTGAGACCTGTTTCAACCTATGTTCACTGTATTTTTATTCCCCGGTTTGTAATAAGGTTCTTTTGACTTGTTATTCAAGTGTTCCATTTACATCACAGAAACATTCCAATGTTTATGATTGTGAATTCTTAGAACAGTAACCACAGTTAGAAAGTGTTCTGTGCTCTTTTAACTTATATACTTTAGTATTCTAAGAAGTTTCTGTAAAAACACCATCAGAGTGACGGGAATAGGAAATGTTAACAGTAAACTCGGCATTGGAGACTTGTTTCAACCTATGTTCACTGTATTTTTATTCCCCGGTTTGTAATAAGGTTCTTTTGACTTGTTATTCAAGTGTTCCATTTACATCACAGAACAATTCCAGTGTTTATTATTGTGAATTCTCAGAACAGTAACCACATTTAGAGAGTGTTCTGAGCACTTTTAACTTATATACTTTAGTATTCTAAGGAGTTTCTTTTGAAACGCCATCAGAATGATGGGAATAGGAAATATAAACAGTAAACTCGGCATTTGAGACCTGTTTCAACCTATGTTCACTGTATTTTTATTCCCCGGTTTGTAATAAGGTTCTTTTGACTTGTTATTCAAGTGTACCATTTACATCACAGAAACATTCCAATGTTTATGATTGTGAATTCTTAGAACAGTAACCACAGTTAGAGAGTGTTCTGAGCTCTTTTAACTTATATACTTTAGTATTCTAAGGAGTTTCTTTTAAAACGCCATCAGAATGACGGGAATAGGAAATGTAAACAGTAAACTCGGCATTTGAGACCTGTTTCAACCTATGTTCACTGTATTTTTATTCCCCGGTTTGTAATAAGGTTCTTTTGACTTGTTATTCAAGTGTTCCATTTACATCACAGAAACATTCCAATGTTTATGATTGTGAATTCTTAGAACAGTAACCACATTTAGAGAGTGTTCTGAGCTCTTTTAACTTATATAATTTAGTATTCTAAGGAGTTTCTTTTAAAACGCCATCAGAATGACGGGAATAGGAAATGTAAACAGTAAACTCGGCATTTGAGACCTGTTTCAACCTATGTTCACTGTATTTTTATTCCCCGGTTTTAATAAGGTTCTTTTGACTTGTTATTCAAGTGTTCCATTTACATCACAGAAACATTCCAATGTTTATGATTGTGAATTCTTAGAACAGTAACCACATTTAGAGAGTGTTCTGAGCTCTTTTAACTTACATACTTTAGTATTCTAAGGAGTTTCTTTTAAAACGCCATCAGAATGACGGGAATAGGAAATGTAAACAGTAAACTCGGCATTTGAGACCTGTTTCAACCTATGTTCACTGTATTTTTATTCCCCGGTTTGTAATAAGGTTCTTTTGACTTGTTATTCAAGTGTTCCATTTACATCACAGAAACATTCCAATGTTTATGATTGTGAATTCTTAGAACAGTAACCACAGTTAGAGAGTGTTCTGGGCTCTTTTAACTTATATACTTTAGTATTCTAAGGAGTTTCTTTTGAAACGCCATCAGAATGACGGGAATAGGAAATGTAAACAGTAAACTCGGCATTTGAGACCTGTTTCAACCTATGTTCACTGTATTTTTATTCCGCGGTTTGTAATAAGGTTCTTTTGACTTGTTATTCAAGCGTTCCATTTACATCACAGAACAATTCCAATGTTTATGATTGTGAATTCTTAGAACAGTAACAGCATTTACACAGTGTTCTGAGCTCTTTTAACTCATATTCTTTGGTATTCTAAGGAGTTTCTTTAAAAACACCATCAGAATGACGGGAATCGGAAATGTAAACAGTGAACTCTACATTTCAGAGTAATCTGAACGTTTGTTCAGTGTATTTTTGTTCCCCGTTGTTTAATAAGGTTCTTTTGACTTGTTATTCAAGTGTTCCATTTACATCACAGAACAATTCCAGTGTTTATTATTGTGAACTCTTAGAACGGTAACCACATTTACAGAGTGTTCTGAGCTCTTTTAACTTATATTCTTTAGTATTCTAAGGAGTTTCTTTACAAATGCCATCAGAATGACGGGAATTGGAAATGTAAACAGTCAACTCGGCATTTGAGACTTGTTTCAACCTATGTTCACTGTATTTTTATTCCCCGGTTTGTAATAAGGTTCTTTTGACTTGTTATTCAAGTGTTCCATTTACATCACAGAAACATTCCAATGTTTATGATTGTGAATTCTTAGAACAGTAACCACAGTTAGAGAGTGTTCTGTGCTCTTTTAACTTATATACTTTAGTATTTTAAGGAGTTTCTTTTAAAACGCCATCAGAATGACGGGAATTGGAAATATAAACAGTAAACTCGGCATTTGAGACCTGTTTCAACCTATGTTCACTGTATTTTTATTCCCCGGTTTGTAATAAGGTTCTTTTGACTTGTTATTCAAGTGTTCCATTTACATCACAGAAACATTCCAATGTTTATGATTGTGAATTCTTAGAACAGTAACCACATTTTAGAGTGTTCTGAGCTCTTTTACCTTATATACTTTAGTATTCTAAGGAGTTTCTTTTAAAACGCCATCAGAATGACGGGAATAGGAAATGTAAACAGTAAACTGGGCATTTGAGACCTGTTTCAACCTATGTTCACTGTATTTTTATTCCCCGGTTTGTAATAAGGTTCTTTTGACTTGTTATTCAAGTGTTCCATTTACATCACAGAAACATTCCAATGTTTATGATTGTGAACTCTTAGAACAGTAACCACAGTTAGAGAGTGTTCTGTGCTCTTTTAACTTATATACTTTAGTATTCTAAGGAGTTTCTTTTAAAACGCCATCAGAATGACGGGAATTGGAAATGTTAACAGTAAACTCGGCATTTGAGACTTGTTTCAACCTATGTTCACTGTATTTTTATTCCCCGGTTTGTAATAAGGTTCTTTTGACTTGTTATTCAAGTGTTCCATTTACATCACCGAACAATTCCAGTGTTTATGATTGTGAATTCTTAGAACAGTAACCACATTTAGAGAGTGTTCTGAGCACTTTTATCTTATAAACTTTAGTATTCTAAGGAGTTTCTTTTGAGACGCCATCAGAATGACGGGAATAGGAAATATAAACAGTAAACTCGGCATTTGAGACCTGTTTCAACCTATGTTCACTGTATTTTTATTCCCCGGTTTGTAATAAGGTTCTTTTGACTTGTTATTCAAGTGTTCCATTTACATCACAGAACAATTCCAGTGTGTATTATTGTGAATTCTTAGAACAGTAACCGCATTTACACAGTGTTCTGAGCTCTTTTAACTCATATTCTTTGGTATTCTAAGGAGTTTCTTTAAAAACACCATCAGAATGACGGGAATAGGAAATGTAAACAGTGAACTCGGCATTTCAGAGTATTCTGAACGTTTGTTCAGTGTATTTTTGTTCCCCGTTGTGTAATAAGGTTCTTTTGACTTGTTATTCAAGTGTTCCATTTACATCACAGAACAATTCCAGTGTTTATTATTGTGAATTCTTAGAACAGTAACCACATTTAGAGAGTGTTCTGAGCACTTTTATCTCTTGTACTTTAGTATTCTAAGGAGTTTCTTTTGAAACGCCATCAGAATGACGGGAATAGGAAATATAAACAGTAAACTCGGCATCTGAGACCTGTTTCAACCTATGTTCACTGTATTTTTATTCCCCGGTTTGTAATAAGGTTCTTTTGACTTTTTATTCAAGTGTTCCATTTACATCACAGAAACATTCCAATGTTTATGATTGTGAATTCTTAGAACAGTAACCACAGTTAGAGAGTGTTCTGAGCTCTTTTAACTTATATACTTTAGTATTCTAAGGAGTTTCTTTTAAAACGCCATCAGAATGACGGGAATAGGAAATGTAAACAGTAAACTGGGCATTTGAGACCTGTTTCAACCTATGTTCACTGTATTTTTATTCCCCGGTTTGTAATAAGGTTCTTTTGACTTGTTATTCAAGTGTTCCATTTACATCACAGAACAATTCCAGTGTGTATTATTGTGAATTCTTAGAACGGTAACCACATTTACACAGTGTTCTGAGCTCTTTTAACTCATATTCTTTGGTATTCTAAGGAGTTTCTTTAAAAACACCATCAGAATGACGGGAATAGGAAATGTAAACAGTGAACTCAGCATTTCAGAGTATTCTGAACGTTTGTTCAGTGTATTTTTGTTCCCCGTTGTGTAATAAGGTTCTTTTGACTTGTTATTCAAGTGTTCCATTTACATCACAGAACAATTCCAGTGTTTATTATTGTGAATTCTTAGAACAGTAACCACATTTAGAGAGTGTTCTGAGCACTTTTAACTTATATACTTTAGTATTCTAAGGAGTTTCTTTTGAAACGCCATCAGAATGACAGGAATAGGAAATATAAACAGTAAACTCGGCATTTGAGACCTGTTTCAACCTATGTTCACTGTATTTTTATTCCCCGGTTTGTAATAAGGTTCTTTTGACTTGTTATTCAAGTGTTCAATTTACATCACAGAAACATTCCAATGTTTATGATTGTGAATTCTTAGAACAGTAACCACATTTAGAGAGTGTTCTGAGCTCTTTTAACTTGTATACTTTAGTATTCTAAGGAGTTTCTTTTAAAACGCCATCAGAATGACGGGAATAGGAAATATAAACAGTAAACTCGGCATTTGAGACCTGTTTCAACCTATGTTCACTGTATTTTTATTCCCCGGTTTGTAATAAGGTTCTTTTGACTTGTTATTCAAGTGTTCCATTTACATCACAGAAACATTCCAATGTTTATGATTGTGAATTCTTAGAACAGTAACCACATTTTAGAGTGTTCTGAGCTCTTTTAACT
The DNA here is from genome assembly GCF_964212035.1 of Myotis nattereri. NCBI lineage: Eukaryota > Metazoa > Chordata > Mammalia > Chiroptera > Vespertilionidae > Myotis > Myotis nattereri. The sequence continues at coordinate 35,913,468 of NC_138090.1, forward strand.
TATATACTTTAGTATTCTAAGGAGTTTCTTTTAAAACGCCATCAGAATGACGGGAATAGGAAATGTAAACAGTAAACTCGGCATTTGAGACCTGTTTCAACCTATGTTCACTGTATTTTTATTCCCCGGTTTGTAATAAGGTTCTTTTGACTTGTTATTCAAGTGTTCATTTTACATCACAGAAACTTTCCAGTGTTTATTATTGTGAACTCTTAGAACGGTAACCACATTTAGAGAGTGTTCTGAGCTCTTTTAACTTATATTCTTTAGTATTCTAAGGAATTTCTTTAAAAACGCCATCAGAATGACGGGAATTGGAAATGTTAACAGTAAACTCGGCATTTGAGACTTGTTTCAACCTATGTTCACTGTATTTTTATTCCCCGGTTTGTAATAAGGTTCTTTTGACTTGTTATTCAAGTGTTCCATTTACATCACAGAACAATTCCAGTGTTTATGATTGTGAATTCTTAGAACAGTAACCACATTTAGAGAGTGTTCTGAGCACTTTTATCTTATAAATTTTAGTATTCTAAGGAGTTTCTTTTGAGACGCCATCAGAATGACGGGAATAGGAAATATAAACAGTAAACTCGGCATTTGAGACCTGTTTCAACCTATGTTCACTGTATTTTTATTCCCCGGTTTGTAATAAGGTTCTTTTGACTTGTTATTCAAGTGTTCCATTTACATCACAGAAACATTCCAATGTTTATGATTGTGAATTCTTAGAACAGTAACCACAGTTAGAGAGTGTTCTGTGCTCTTTTAACTTATATACTTTAGTATTCTAAGGAGTTTCTTTTAAAACGCCATCAGAATGACGGGAATAGGAAATGTAAACAGTAAACTCGGCATTTGAGACCTGTTTCAACCTATGTTCACTGTATTTTTATTCCCCGGTTTGTAATAAGGTTCTTTTGACTTGTTATTTAAGTGTTCCATTTACATCACAGAACAATTCCAGTGTGTATTATTGTGAATTCTTAGAACAGTAACCGCATTTACACAGTGTTCTGAGCTCTTTTAACTCATATTCTTTGGTATTCTAAGGAGTTTCTTTAAAAACACCATCAGAATGACGGGAATAGGAAATGTAAACAGTGAACTCGGCATTTCAGAGTATTCTGAACGTTTGTTCAGTGTATTTTTGTTCCCCGTTGTGTAATAAGGTTCTTTTGACTTGTTATTCAAGTGTTCCATTTACATCACAGAACAATTCCAGTGTTTATTATTGTGAATTCTTAGAACAGTAACCATATTTAGAGAGTGTTCTGAGCACTTTTATCTCTTGTACTTTAGTATTCTAAGGAGTTTCTTTTGAAACGCCATCTGAATTACGGGAATAGGAAATGTAAACAGTAAACTCGGCATTTGAGACCTGTTTCAACATATGTTCACTGTATTTTTATTCCCCGGTTTGTAATAAGGTTCTTTTGACTTGTTATTCAAGTGTTCAATTTACATCACAGAAACATTCCAATGTTTATGATTGTGAATTCTTAGAACAGTAACCACATTTAGAGAGTGTTCTGAGCTCTTTTAACTTATATACTTTAGTATTCTAAGGAGTTTCTTTTAAAACGCCATCAGAATGACGGGAATAGGAAATGTAAACAGTAAACTTGGCATTTGAGACCTGTTTCAACCTATGTTCACTGTATTTTTATTCCCCGGTTTGTAATAAGGTTCTTTTGACTTGTTATTCAAGTGTTCCATTTACATCACAGAAACATTCCAATGTTTATGATTGTGAATTCTTAGAACATTAACCACATTTAGAGAGTGTTCTGAGCTCTTTTAACTTATATACTTTAGTATTCTAAGGAGTTTCTTTTAAAACGCCATCAGAATGACGGGAATAGGAAAGGTAAACAGGAAACTCGGCATTTGAGACCTGTTTCAACCTATGTTCACTGCATTTTTATTCCCCGGTTTGTAATAAGGTTCTTTTGACTTGTTATTCAAGTGTTCATTTTACATCACAGAAACTTTCCAATGTTTATGATTGTGAATTCTTAGAACAGTAACCACAGTTAGAGAGTGTTCTGTGCTCTTTTAACTTATATACTTTAGTATTCTAAGGAGTTTCTTTTAAAACGCCATCAGAATGACGGGAATAGGAAATGTAAACAGTCAACTCGGCATTTGAGACCTGTTTCAACCTATGTTCACTGTATTTTTATTCCCCGGTTTGTAATAAGGTTCTTTTGACTTGTTATTCAAGTGTTCCATTTACGTCACAGAACAATTCCAGTGTGTATTATTGTGAATTCTTAGAACGGTAACCGCATTTACACAGTGTTCTGAGCTCTTTTAACTCATATTCTTTGGTATTCTAAGGAGTTTCTTTAAAAACACCATCAGAATGACGGGAATAGGAAATGTAAACAGTGAACTCAGCATTTCAGAGTATTCTGAACGTTTGTTCAGTGTATTTTTGTTCCCCGTTGTGTAATAAGGTTCTTTTGACTTGTTATTCAAGTGTTCCATTTACATCACAGAACAATTCCAGTGATTATTATTGTGAATTCTTAGAACAGTAACCACATTTAGAGAGTGTTCTGAGCACTTTTAACTTTTGTACTTTAGTATTCTAAGGAGTTTCTTTTGAAACGCCATCAGAATGACGGGAATAGGAAATATAAACAGTAAACTCGGCATCTGAGACCTGTTTCAACCTATGTTCACTGTATTTTTATTCCCCGGTTTGTAATAAGGTTCTTTTGACTTTTTATTCAAGTGTTCCATTTACATCACAGAAACATTCCAATGTTTATGATTGTGAATTCTTAGAACAGTAACCACAGTTAGAGAGTGTTCTGAGCTCTTTTAACTTATATACTTTAGTATTCTAAGGAGTTTCTTTTAAAACGCCATCAGAATGACGGGAATAGGAAATGTAAACAGTAAACTCGGCATTTGAGACCTGTTTCAACCTATGTTCACTGTATTTTTATTCCCCGGTTTGTAATAAGGTTCTTTTGACTTGTTATTCAAGTGTTCCATTTACATCACAGAAACATTCCAATGTTTATGATTGTGAATTCTTAGAACAGTAACCACATTTTAGAGTGTTCTGAGCTCTTTTAACTTATATACTTTAGTATTCTAAGGAGTTTCTTTTAAAACGCCATCAGAATGACGGGAATAGGAAATGTAAACAGTAAACTCGGCATTTGAGACCTGTTTCAACCTATGTTCACTGTATTTTTATTCCCCGGTTTGTAATAAGGTTCTTTTGACTTGTTATTCAAGTGTTCATTTTACATCACAGAAACTTTCCAGTGTTTATTATTGTGAACTCTTAGAACGGTAACCACATTTAGAGAGTGTTCTGAGCTCTTTTAACTTATATTCTTTAGTATTCTAAGGAATTTCTTTAAAAACGCCATCAGAATGACGGGAATTGGAAATGTTAACAGTAAACTCGGCATTTGAGACTTGTTTCAACCTATGTTCACTGTATTTTTATTCCCCGGTTTGTAATAAGGTTCTTTTGACTTGTTATTCAAGTGTTCCATTTACATCACAGAACAATTCCAGTGTTTATGATTGTGAATTCTTAGAACAGTAACCACATTTAGAGAGTGTTCTGAGCACTTTTATCTTATAAATTTTAGTATTCTAAGGAGTTTCTTTTGAGACGCCATCAGAATGACGGGAATAGGAAATATAAACAGTAAACTCGGCATTTGAGACCTGTTTCAACCTATGTTCACTGTATTTTTATTCCCCGGTTTGTAATAAGGTTCTTTTGACTTGTTATTCAAGTGTTCCATTAACATCACAGAAACATTCCAATGTTTATGATTGTGAATTCTTAGAACAGTAACCACAGTTAGAGAGTGTTCTGTGCTCTTTTAACTTATATACTTTAGTATTCTAAGGAATTTCTTTTAAAACGCCATCAGAATGACGGGAATAGGAAATGTAAACAGTAAACTCGGCATTTGAGACCTGTTTCAACCTATGTTTACTGTATTTTTATTCCCCGGTTTGTAATAAGGTTCTTTTGACTTGTTATTTAAGTGTTCCATTTACATCACAGAACAATTCCAGTGTGTATTATTGTGAATTCTTAGAACAGTAACCGCATTTACACAGTGTTCTGAGCTCTTTTAACTCATATTCTTTGGTATTCTAAGGAGTTTCTTTAAAAACACCATCAGAATGACGGGAATAGGAAATGTAAACAGTGAACTCGGCATTTCAGAGTATTCTGAACGTTTGTTCAGTGTATTTTTGTTCCCCGTTGTGTAATAAGGTTCTTTTGACTTGTTATTCAAGTGTTCCATTTACATCACAGAACAATTCCAGTGTTTATTATTGTGAATTCTTAGAACAGTAACCACATTTAGAGAGTGTTCTGAGCACTTTTAACTTATATACTTTAGTATTCTAAGGAGTTTCTTTTGAAACGCCATCAGAATGACGGGAATAGGAAATATAAACAGTAAACTCGGCATTTGAGACCTGTTTCAACCTATGTTCACTGTATTTTTATTCCCCGGTTTGTAATAAGGTACTTTTGACTTGTTATTCAAGTGTTCCATTTACATCACAGAAACATTCCAATGTTTATGATTGTGAATTCTTAGAACAGTAACCACAGTTAGAGAGTGTTCTGAGCTCTTTTAACTTATATACTTTAGTATTCTAAGGAGTTTCTTTTAAAACGCCATCAGAATGACGGGAATAGGAAATATAAACAGTAAACTCGGCATTTGAGACCTGTTTCAACCTATGTTCACTGTATTTTTATTCCCCGGTTTGTAATAAGGTTCTTTTGACTTGTTATTCAAGTGTTCAATTTACATCACAGAAACATTCCAATGTTTATGATTGTGAATTCTTAGAACAGTAACCACATTTAGAGAGTGTTCTGAGCTCTTTTAACTTATATAATTTAGTATTCTAAGGAGTTTCTTTTAAAACGCCATCAGAATGACGGGAATAGGAAATGTAAACAGTAAACTCGGCATTTGAGACCTGTTTCAACCTATGTTCACTGTATTTTTATTCCCCGGTTTGTAATAAGGTTCTTTTGACTTGTTATTCAAGTGTTCCATTTACATCACAGAAACATTCCAATGTTTATGATTGTGAATTCTTAGAACAGTAACCACATTTAGAGAGTGTTCTGAGCTCTTTTAACTTATATACTTTAGTATTCTAAGGAGATACTTTTAAAACGCCATCAGAATGACGGGAATAGGAAATGTAAACAGTAAACTCGGCATTTGAGACCTGTTTCAACCTATGTTCACTGTATTTTTATTCCCCGGTTTGTAATAAGGTACTTTTGACTTGTTATTCAAGTGATCCATTTACATCACAGAAACATTCCAATGTTTATGATTGTGAATTCTTAGAACAGTAACCACATTTAGAGAGTGTTCTGAGCTCTTTTAACTTATATACTTTAGTATTCTAAGGAGTTTCTTTTAAAACGCCATCATAATGACGGGAATAGGAAATGTAAACAGTAAACTCGGCATTTGAGACCTGTTTCAACCTATGTTCACTGTATTTTTATTCCCCGGTTTGTAATAAGGTTCTTTTGACTTGTTATTCAAGTGTTCAATTTACATCACAGAAACATTCCAATGTTTATAATTGTGAATTCTTAGAACAGTAACCACAGTTAGAAAGTGTTCTGTGCTCTTTTAACTTATATACTTTAGTATTCTAAGAAGTTTCTTTAAAAACACCATCAGAGTGACGGGAATAGGAAATGTTAACAGTAAACTCGGCATTTGAGACTTGTTTCAACCTATGTTCACTGTATTTTTATTCCCCGGTTTGTAATAAGGTTCTTTTGACTTGTTATTCAAGTGTTCCGTTTACATCACAGAACAATTCCAGTGTTTATTATTGTGAATTCTTAGAACAGTAACCACATTTAGAGAGTGTTCTGAGCACTTTTATCTTATATACTTTAGTATTCTAAGGAGTTTCTTTTGAAACGCCATCAGAATGACGGGAATAGGAAATATAAACAGTAAACTCTGCATTTGAGACCTGTTTCAACCTATGTTCACTGTATTTTTATTCCCCGGTTTGTAATAAGGTTCTTTTGACTTGTTATTCAAGTGTTCCATTTAAATCACAGAAACATTCCAATGTTTATGATTGTGAATTCTTAGAACAGTAACCACATTTAGAGAGTGTTCTGAGCTCTTTTAACATATACTTTAGTATTCAAAGGAGTTTCTTTTAAAACGCCATCAGAATGACGGGAATAGGAAATGTAAACAGTAAACTCGGCATTTGAGACCTGTTTCAACCTATGTTCACTGTATTTTTATTCCCCGGTTTGTAATTAGGTTCTTTTGACTTGTTATTCAAGTGTTCCATTTACATCACAGAAACATTCCAATGTTTATGATTGTGAATTCTTAGAACAGTAACCACAGTTAGAGAGTGTTCTGTGCTCTTTTAACATATATACTTTAGTATTCTAAGGAGTTTCTTTTAAAACGCCATCAGAATGACGGGAATAGGAAATATAAAAAGTAAACTCGGCATTTGAGACCTGTTTCAACCAATGTTCACTGTATTTTTATTCCCCGGTTTGTAATAAGGTTCTTTTGACTTGTTATTCAAGTGTTCCATTTACATCACAGAAACATTCCAATGTCTATGATTGTGAATTCTTAGAACAGTAACCACATTTAGAGAGTGTTCTGAGCTCTTTTAACTTATATTCTTTAGTATTCTAAGGAGTTTCTTTTAAAACGCCATCAGAATGACGGGAATAGGAAATGTAAACAGTAAACTCGGCATTTGAGACCTGTTTCAACCTATGTTCACTGTATTTTTATTCCCCGGTTTGTAATAAGGTTCTTTTGACTTGTTATTCAAGTGTTCCATTTACATCACAGAACAATTCCAGTGTGTATTATTGTGAATTCTTAGAACAGTAACCGCATTTAAACAGTGTTCTGAGCTCTTTTAACTCATATTCTTTGGTATTCTAAGGAGTTTCTTTAAAAACACCATCAGAATGACGGGAATAGGAAATGTAAACAGTGAACTCGGCATTTCAGAGTATTCTGAACGTTTGTTCAGTGTATATTTGTTCCCCGTTGTGTAATAAGGTTCTTTTGACTTGTTATTCAAGTGTTCCATTTACATCACAGAACAATTCCAGTGTTTATTATTGTGAATTCTTAGAACAGTAACCACATTTAGAGAGTGTTCTGAGCACTTTTAACTTATATACTTTAGTATTCTAAGGAGTTTCTTTTGAAACGCCATCAGAATGACGGGAATAGGAAATATAAACAGTAAACTCGGCATTTGAGACCTGTTTCAACCTATGTTCACTGTATTTTTATTCCCCGGTTTGTAATAAGGTACTTTTGACTTGTTATTCAAGTGTTCCATTTACATCACAGAACAATTCCAGTGTTTATTATTGTGAATTCTTAGAACAGTAACCACATTTAGAGAGTGTTCTGAGCACTTTCATCTTATATACTTTAGTATTCTAAGGAGTTTCTTTTGAAACGCCATCAGAATGACGGGAATAGGAAATATAAACAGAAAACTCGGCATTTGAGACCTGTTTCAACCTATGTTCACTGTTTTTTTATTCCCCGGTTTGTAATAAGGTTCTTTTGACTTGTTATTCAAATGTTCCATTTACATCACAGAAACATTCCAATGTTTATGATTGTGAATTCTTAGAACAGTAACCACATTTAGAGAGTGTTCTGAGCACTTTTATCTTATATACTTTAGTATTCTAAGGAGATTCTTTTAAAACGCCATCAGAATGACGGGAATAGGAAATGTAAACAGTAAACTCGGCATTTGAGACCTGTTTCAACCTATGTTCACTGTATTTTTATTCCCCGGTTTGTAATAAGGTTCTTTTGACTTGTTATTCAAGTGTTCCATTTACATCACAGAAACATTCCAATGTTTATGATTGTGAATTCTTAGAACAGTAACCACAGTTAGAAAGTGTTCTGTGCCCCTTTAACTTATATACTTTAGTATTCTAAGAAGTTTCTGTAAAAACACCATCAGAGTGACGGGAATAGGAAATGTTAACAGTAAACTCGGCATTTGAGACTTGTTTCAACCTATGTTCACTGTATTTTTATTCCCCGGTTTGTAATAAGGTTCTTTTGACTTGTTATTCAAGTGTTCCATTTACATCACAGAACAATTCCAGTGTTTATTATTGTGAATTCTTAGAACAGTAACCACATTTAGAGAGTGTTCTGAGCACTTTTAACTTATATACTTTAGTATTCTAAGGAGTTTCTTTTGAAACGCCATCAGAATGACGGGAATAGGAAATATAAACACTAAACTCGGCATTTGAGACCTGTTTCAACCTATGTTCACTGTATTTTTATTCCCCGGTTTGTAATAAGGTACTTTTGACTTGTTATTCAAGTGTTCCATTTACATCACAGAAACATTCCAATGTTTATGATTGTGAATTCTTAGAACAGTAACCACAGTTAGAGAGTGTTCTGAGCTCTTTTAACTTATATACTTTAGTATTCTAAGGAGTTTCTTTTAAAACGCCATCAGAATGACGGGAATAGGAAATATAAACAGTAAACTCGGCATTTGAGACCTGTTTCAACCTATGTTCACTGTATTTTTATTCCCCGGTTTGTAATAAGGTTCTTTTGACTTGTTATTCAACTGTTCCATTTACATCACAGAAACATTCCAATGTTTATGATTGTGAATTCTTAGAACAGTAACCACATTTAGAGAGTGTTCTGAGCTCTTTTAACTTATATAATTTAGTATTCTAAGGAGTTTCTTTTAAAACGCCATCAGAATGACGGGAATAGGAAATGTAAACAGTAAACTCGGCATTTGAGACCTGTTTCAACCTATGTTCACTGTATTTTTATTCCCCGGTTTGTAATAAGGTTCTTTTGACTTGTTATTCAAGTGTTCCATTTACATCACAGAAACATTCCAATGTTTATGATTGTGAATTCTTAGAACAGTAACCACATTTAGAGAGTGTTCTGAGCTCTTTTAACTTATATACTTTAGTATTCTAATTAGATACTTTTAAAACGCCATCAGAATGACGGGAATAGGAAATGTAAACAGTAAACTCGGCATTTGAGACCTGTTTCAACCTATGTTCACTGTATTTTTATTCCCCGGTTTGTAATAAGGTACTTTTGACTTGTTATTCAAGTGATCCATTTACATCACAGAAACATTCCAATGTTTATGATTGTGAATTCTTAGAACAGTAACCACATTTAGAGAGTGTTCTGAGCTCTTTTAACTTATATACTTTAGTATTCTAAGGAGTTTCTTTTAAAACGCCATCATAATGACGGGAATAGGAAATGTAAACAGTAAACTCGGCATTTGAGACCTGTTTCAACCTATGTTCACTGTATTTTTATTCCCCGGTTTGTAATAAGGTTCTTTTGACTTGTTATTCAAGTGTTCCATTTAAATCACAGAAACATTCCAATGTTTATGATTGTGAATTCTTAGAACAGTAACCACATTTAGAGAGTGTTCTGAGCTCTTTTAACATATACTTTAGTATTCAAAGGAGTTTCTTTTAAAACGCCATCAGAATGACGGGAATAGGAAATGTAAACAGTAAACTCGGCATTTGAGACCTGTTTCAACCTATGTTCACTGTATTTTTATTCCCCGGTTTGTAATTAGGTTCTTTTGACTTGTTATTCAAGTGTTCCATTTACATCACAGAAACATTCCAATGTTTATGATTGTGAATTCTTAGAACAGTAACCACAGTTAGAGAGTGTTCTGTGCTCTTTTAACATATATACTTTAGTATTCTAAGGAGTTTCTTTTAAAACGCCATCAGAATGACGGGAATAGGAAATATAAACAGTAAACTCGGCATTTGAGACCTGTTTCAACCAATGTTCACTGTATTTTTATTCCCCGGTTTGTAATAAGGTTCTTTTGACTTGTTATTCAAGTGTTCCATTTACATCACAGAAACATTCCAATGTTTATGATTGTGAATTCTTAGAACAGTAACCACATTTAGAGAGTGTTCTGAGCTCTTTTAACTTATATTCTTTAGTATTCTAAGGAGTTTCTTTTAAAACGCCATCAGAATGACGGGAATAGGAAATGTAAACAGTAAACTCGGCATTTGAGACCTGTTTCAACCTATGTTCACTGTATTTTTATTCCCCGGTTTGTAATAAGGTTCTTTTGACTTGTTATTCAAGTGTTCCATTTACATCACAGAACAATTCCAGTGTGTATTATTGTGAATTCTTAGAACAGTAACCGCATTTAAACAGTGTTCTGAGCTCTTTTAACTCATATTCTTTGGTATTCTAAGGAGTTTCTTTAAAAACACCATCAGAATGACGGGAATAGGAAATGTAAACAGTGAACTCGGCATTTGAGACCTGTTTCAACCTATGTTCACTGTATTTTTATTCCCCGGTTTGTAATAAGGTACTTTTGACTTGTTATTCAAGTGTTCCATTTACATCACAGAAACATTCCAATGTTTATGATTGTGAATTCTTAGAACAGTAACCACATTTAGAGAGTGTTCTGAGCTCTTTTAACTTATATACTTTAGTATTCTAAGGAGATTCTTTTAAAACGCCATCAGAATGACGGGAATAGGAAATGTAAACAGTAAACTCGGCATTTGAGACCTGTTTCAACCTATGTTCACTGTATTTTTATTCCCCGGTTTGTAATAAGGTTCTTTTGACTTGTTATTCAAGTGTTCCATTTACATCACAGAAACATTCCAATGTTTATGATTGTGAATTCTTAGAACAGTAACCACAGTTAGAAAGTGTTCTGTGCTCTTTTAACTTATATACTTTAGTATTCTAAGAAGTTTCTGTAAAAACACCATCAGAGTGACGGGAATAGGAAATGTTAACAGTAAACTCGGCATTTGAGACTTGTTTCAACATATGTTCACTGTATTTTTATTCCCCGGTTTGTAATAAGGTTCTTTTGACTTGTTATTCAAGTGTTCCATTTACATCACAGAACAATTCCAGTGTTTATTATTGTGAATTCTTAGAACAGTAACCACATTTAGAGAGTGTTCTGAGCACTTTTAACTTATATACTTTAGTATTCTAAGGAGTTTCTTTTGAAACGCCATCAGAATGACGGGAATAGGAAATATAAACAGTAAACTCGGCATTTGAGACCTGTTTCAACCTATGTTCACTGTATTTTTATTCCCCAGTTTGTAATAAGGTTCTTTTGACTTGTTATTCAAGTGTTCCATTTACATCACAGAAACATTCCAATGTTTATGATTGTGAATTCTTAGAACAGTAACCACAGTTAGAGAGTGTTCTGAGCTCTTTTAACTTATATACTTTAGTATTCTAAGGAGATTCTTTTAAAACGCCATCAGAATGACGGGAATAGGAAATGTAAACAGTAAACTCGGCATTTGAGACCTGTTTCAACCTATGTTCACTGTATTTTTATTCCCCGGTTTGTAATAAGGTTCTTTTGACTTGTTATTCAAGTGTTCCATTTACATCACAGAAACATTCCAATGTTTATGATTGTGAATTCTTAGAACAGTAACCACAGTTAGAAAGTGTTGTGTGCTCTTTTAACTTATATACTTTAGTATTCTAAGAAGTTTCTTTAAAAACACCATCAGAGTGACGGGAATAGGAAATGTTAACAGTAAACTCGGCATTTGAGACTTGTTTCAACCTATGTTCACTGTATTTTTATTCCCCGGTTTGTAATAAGGTTCTTTTGACTTGTTATTCAAGTGTTCCATTTACATCACAGAACAATTCCAGTGTTTATTATTGTGAATTCTTAGAACAGTAACCACATTTAGAGAGTGTTCTGAGCACTTTTATCTTATATACTTTAGTATTCTAAGGAGTTTCTTTGAAACGCCATCAGAATGACGGGAATAGGAAATATAACCAGTAAACTCGGTATTTGAGACCTGTTTCAACCTATGTTCACTGTATTTTTATTCCCCGGTTTGTAATAAGGTTCTTTTGACTTGTTATTCAAGTGTTCCATTTACATCACAGAACAATTCCAGTGTGTATTATTGTGAATTCTTAGAACAGTAACAGCATTTACACAGTGTTCTGAGCTCTTTTAACTCATATTCTTTGGTATTCTAAGGAGTTTCTTTAAAAACACCATCAGAATGACGGGAATCGGAAATGTAAACACTGAACTCTGCATTTCAGAGTAATCTGAACGTTTGTTCAGTGTATTTTTGTTCCCCGTTGTTTAATAAGGTTCTTTTGACTTGTTATTCAAGTGTTCCATTTACATCACAGAACAATTCCAGTGTTTATTATTGTGAACTCTTAGAACGGTAACCACATTTACAGAGTGTTCTGAGCTCTTTTAACTTATATTCTTCAGTATTCTAAGGAGTTTCTTTAAAAACGCCATCAGAATGACGGGAATTGGAAATGTAAACAGTAAACTCGGCATTTTAGACCTGTTTGAACTTATTTTCACTGTATTTTTATTCCCCGGTTTGTAAAAAGGTTCTTTTGACTTGTTATTCAAGTGTTCCATTTACATCACAGAAACATTCCAATGTTTATGATTGTGAATTCTTAGAACAGTAACCACATTTAGAGAGTGTTCTGAGCTCTTTTAACTTATATACTTTAGTATTCTAAGGAGTTTCTTTTAAAACGCCATCAGAATGACGGGAATAGGAAATGTAAACAGTAAACTCGGCATTTGAGACCTGTTTCAACCTATGTTCACTGTATTTTTATTCCCCGGTTTGTAATAAGGTTCTTTTGACTTGTTATTCAAGTGTTCCATTTACATCACAGAACAATTCCAGTGTGTATTATTGTGAATTCTTAGAACAGTAACCGCATTTACACAGTGTTATGAGCTCTTTTAACTCATATTCTTTGGTATTCTAAGGAGTTTCTTTAAAAACACCATCAGAATGACGGGAATAGGAAATGTAAACAGTGAACTCGGCATTTCAGAGTATTCTGAACGTTTGTTCAGTGTATTTTTGTTCCCCGTTTTGTAATAAGGTTCTTTTGACTTGTTATTCAAGTGTTCCATTTACATCACAGAACAATTCCAGTGTTTATTATTGTGAATTCTTAGAACAGTAACCACATTTAGAGAGTGTTCTGAGCACTTTTAACTTATATACTTTAGTATTCTAAGGAGTTTCTTTTGAAACGCCATCAGAATGACGGGAATAGGAAATATAAACAGTAAACTCGGCATTTGAGACCTGTTTCAACCTATGTTCACTGTATTTTTATTCCCCGGTTTGTAATAAGGTTCTTTTGACTTGTTATTCAAGTGTTCAATTTACATCACAGAAACATTCCAATGTTTATGATTGTGAATTCTTAGAACAGTAACCACATTTAGAGAGTGTTCTGAGCTCTTTTAACTTATATACTTTAGTATTCTAAGGAGTTTCTTTTAAAACGCCATCAGAATGACGGGAATAGGAAATGTAAACAGTAAACTCGGCATTTGAGACTTGTTTCAACCTATGTTCACTGTATTTTTATTCCCCGGTTTGTAATAAGGTTCTTTTGACTTGTTATTCAAGTGTTCCATTTACATCACAGAACAATTCCAGTGTGTATTATTGTGAATTCTTAGAACAGTAACCGCATTTAAACAGTGTTCTGAGCTCTTTTAACTCATATTCTTTGGTATTCTAAGGAGTTTCTTTAAAAACACCATCAGAATGACGGGAATAGGAAATGTAAACAGTGAACTCGGCATTTGAGACCTGTTTCAACCTATGTTCACTGTATTTTTATTCCCCGGTTTGTAATAAGGTACTTTTGACTTGTTATTCAAGTGTTCCATTTACATCACAGAAACATTCCAATGTTTATGATTGTGAATTCTTAGAACAGTAACCACATTTAGAGAGTGTTCTGAGCTCTTTTAACTTATATACTTTAGTATTCTAAGGAGATTCTTTTAAAACGCCATCAGAATGACGGGAATAGGAAATGTAAACAGTAAACTCGGCATTTGAGACCTGTTTCAACCTATGTTCACTGTATTTTTATTCCCCGGTTTGTAATAAGGTTCTTTTGACTTGTTATTCAAGTGTTCCATTTACATCACAGAAACATTCCAATGTTTATGATTGTGAATTCTTAGAACAGTAACCACAGTTAGAAAGTGTTCTGTGCTCTTTTAACTTATATACTTTAGTATTCTAAGAAGTTTCTGTAAAAACACCATCAGAGTGACGGGAATAGGAAATGTTAACAGTAAACTCGGCATTTGAGACTTGTTTCAACATATGTTCACTGTATTTTTATTCCCCGGTTTGTAATAAGGTTCTTTTGACTTGTTATTCAAGTGTTCCATTTACATCACAGAACAATTCCAGTGTTTATTATTGTGAATTCTTAGAACAGTAACCACATTTAGAGAGTGTTCTGAGCACTTTTAACTTATATACTTTAGTATTCTAAGGAGTTTCTTTTGAAACGCCATCAGAATGACGGGAATAGGAAATATAAACAGTAAACTCGGCATTTGAGACCTGTTTCAACCTATGTTCACTGTATTTTTATTCCCCAGTTTGTAATAAGGTTCTTTTGACTTGTTATTCAAGTGTTCCATTTACATCACAGAAACATTCCAATGTTTATGATTGTGAATTCTTAGAACAGTAACCACAGTTAGAGAGTGTTCTGAGCTCTTTTAACTTATATACTTTAGTATTCTAAGGAGATTCTTTTAAAACGCCATCAGAATGACGGGAATAGGAAATGTAAACAGTAAACTCGGCATTTGAGACCTGTTTCAACCTATGTTCACTGTATTTTTATTCCCCGGTTTGTAATAAGGTTCTTTTGACTTGTTATTCAAGTGTTCCATTTACATCACAGAAACATTCCAATGTTTATGATTGTGAATTCTTAGAACAGTAACCACAGTTAGAAAGTGTTGTGTGCTCTTTTAACTTATATACTTTAGTATTCTAAGAAGTTTCTTTAAAAACACCATCAGAGTGACGGGAATAGGAAATGTTAACAGTAAACTCGGCATTTGAGACTTGTTTCAACCTATGTTCACTGTATTTTTATTCCCCGGTTTGTAATAAGGTTCTTTTGACTTGTTATTCAAGTGTTCCATTTACATCACAGAACAATTCCAGTGTTTATTATTGTGAATTCTTAGAACAGTAACCACATTTAGAGAGTGTTCTGAGCACTTTTATCTTATATACTTTAGTATTCTAAGGAGTTTCTTTGAAACGCCATCAGAATGACGGGAATAGGAAATGTAACCAGTAAACTCGGTATTTGAGACCTGTTTCAACCTATGTTCACTGTATTTTTATTCCCCGGTTTGTAATAAGGTTCTTTTGACTTGTTATTCAAGTGTTCCATTTACATCACAGAAACATTCCAATGTTTATGATTGTGAATTCTTAGAACAGTAACAGCATTTACACAGTGTTCTGAGCTCTTTTAACTCATATTCTTTGGTATTCTAAGGAGTTTCTTTAAAAACACCATCAGAATGACGGGAATCGGAAATGTAAACACTGAACTCTGCATTTCAGAGTAATCTGAACGTTTGTTCAGTGTATTTTTGTTCCCCGTTGTTTAATAAGGTTCTTTTGACTTGTTATTCAAGTGTTCCATTTACATCACAGAACAATTCCAGTGTTTATTATTGTGAACTCTTAGAACGGTAACCACATTTACAGAGTGTTCTGAGCTCTTTTAACTTATATTCTTCAGTATTCTAAGGAGTTTCTTTAAAAACGCCATCAGAATGACGGGAATTGGAAATGTAAACAGTAAACTCGGCATTTTAGACCTGTTTGAACTTATTTTCACTGTATTTTTATTCCCCGGTTTGTAATAAGGTTCTTTTGACTTGTTATTCAAGTGTTCCATTTACATCACAGAAACATTCCAATGTTTATGATTGTGAATTCTTAGAACAGTAACCACATTTAGAGAGTGTTCTGAGCTCTTTTAACTTATATACTTTAGTATTCTAAGGAGTTTCTTTTAAAACGCCATCAGAATGACGGGAATAGGAAATGTAAACAGTAAACTCGGCATTTGAGACCTGTTTCAACCTATGTTCACTGTATTTTTATTCCCCGGTTTGTAATAAGGTTCTTTTGACTTGTTATTCAAGTGTTCCATTTACATCACAGAACAATTCCAGTGTGTATTATTGTGAATTCTTAGAACAGTAACCGCATTTACACAGTGTTATGAGCTCTTTTAACTCATATTCTTTGGTATTCTAAGGAGTTTCTTTAAAAACACCATCAGAATGACGGGAATAGGAAATGTAAACAGTGAACTCGGCATTTCAGAGTATTCTGAACGTTTGTTCAGTGTATTTTTGTTCCCCGTTGTGTAATAAGGTTCTTTTGACTTGTTATTCAAGTGTTCCATTTACATCACAGAACAATTCCAGTGTTTATTATTGTGAATTCTTAGAACAGTAACCACATTTAGAGAGTGTTCTGAGCACTTTTAACTTATATACTTTAGTATTCTAAGGAGTTTCTTTTGAAACGCCATCAGAATGACGGGAATAGGAAATATAAACAGTAAACTCGGCATTTGAGACCTGTTTCAACCTATGTTCACTGTATTTTTATTCCCCGGTTTGTAATAAGGTTCTTTTGACTTGTTATTCAAGTGTTCAATTTACATCACAGAAACATTCCAATGTTTATGATTGTGAATTCTTAGAACAGTAACCACATTTAGAGAGTGTTCTGAGCTCTTTTAACTTATATACTTTAGTATTCTAAGGAGTTTCTTTTAAAACGCCATCAGAATGACGGGAATAGGAAATGTAAACAGTAAACTCGGCATTTGAGACTTGTTTCAACCTATGTTCACTGTATTTTTATTCCCCGGTTTGTAATAAGGTTCTTTTGACTTGTTATTCAAGTGTTCCATTTACATCACAGAACAATTCCAGTGTTTATTATTGTGAATTCTTAGAACAGTAACCACATTTAGAGAGTGTTCTGAGCACTTTTATCTTATATACTTTAGTATTCTAAGGAGTTTCTTTTGAAACGCCATCAGAATGACGGGAATAGGAAATATAAACAGAAAACTCGGCATTTGAGACCTGTTTCAACCTATGTTCACTGTATTTTTATTCCCCGGTTTGTAATAAGGTTCTTTTGACTTGTTATTCAAGTGTTCCATTTACATCACAGAAACATTCCAATGTTTATGATTGTGAATTCTTAGAACAGTAACCACATTTAGAGAGTGTTCTGAGCTCTTTTAACTTATATACTTTAGTATTCTAAGGAGATTCTTTTAAAACGCCATCAGAATGACGGGAATAGGAAATGTAAACAGTAAACTCGGCATTTGAGACCTGTTTCAACCTATGTTCACTGTATTTTTATTCCCCGGTTTGTAATAAGGTTCTTTTGACTTGTTATTCAAGTGTTCCATTTACATCACAGAAACATTCCAATGTTTATGATTGTGAATTCTTAGAACAGTAACCACAGTTAGAAAGTGTTCTGTGCTCTTTTAACTTATATACTTTAGTATTCTAAGAAGTTTCTGTAAAAACACCATCAGAGTGACGGGAATAGGAAATGTTAACAGTAAACTCGGCATTTGAGACTTGTTTCAACCTATGTTCACTGTATTTTTATTCCCCGGTTTGTAATAAGGTTCTTTTGACTTGTTATTCAAGTGTTCCATTTACATCACAGAACAATTCCAGTGTTTATTATTGTGAATTCTTAGAACAGTAACCACATTTAGAGAGTGTTCTGAGCACTTTTAACTTATATACTTTAGTATTTTAAGGAGTGTCTTTTGAAACGCCATCAGAATGACGGGAATAGGAAATATAAACAGTAAACTCGGCATTTGAGACCTGTTTCAACCTATGTTCACTGTATTTTTATTCCCCGGTTTGTAATAAGGTTCTTTTGACTTGTTATTCAAGTGTTCCATTTACATCACAGAAACATTCCAATGTTTATGATTGTGAATTCTTAGAACAGTAACCACAGTTAGAGAGTGTTCTGAGCTCTTTTAACTTATATACTTTAGTATTCTAAGGAGTTTCTTTTAAAACGCCATCAGAATGACGGGAATAGGAAATGTAAACAGTAAACTCGGCATTTGAGACCTGTTTCAACCTATGTTCACTGTATTTTTATTCCCCGGTTTGTAATAAGGTTCTTTTGACTTGTTATTCAAGTGTTCCATTTACATCACAAAAACATTCCAATGTTTATGATTGTGAATTCTTAGAACAGTAACCACATTTAGAGAGTGTTCTGAGCTCTTTTAACTTATATAATTTAGTATTCTAAGGAGTTTCTTTTAAAACGCCATCAGAATGACGGGAATAGGAAATGTAAACAGTAAACTCGGCATTTGAGACCTGTTTCAACCTATGTTCACTGTATTTTTATTCCCCGGTTTGTAATAAGGTTCTTTTGACTTGTTATTCAAGTGTTACATTTACATCACAGAAACATTCCAATGTTTATGATTGTGAATTCTTAGAACAGTAACCACATTTAGAGAGTGTTCTGAGCTCTTTTAACTTATATACTTTAGTATTCTAAGGAGATTCTTTTAAAACGCCATCAGAATGACGGGAATAGGAAATGTAAACAGTAAACTCGGCATTTGAGACCTGTTTCAACCTATGTTCACTTTATTTTTATTGCCCGGTTTGTAATAAGGTTCTTTTGACTTGTTATTCAAGTGTTCCATTTACATCACAGAAAAATTCCAGTGTGTATTATTGTGAATTCTTAGAACAGTAACCGCATTTACAGAGTGTTCTGAGCTCTTTTAACTCATATTCTTTGGTATTCTAAGGAGTTTCTTTAAAAACACCATCAGAATGACGGGAATAGGAAATGTAAACAGTGAACTCGGCATTTCAGAGTATTCTGAACGTTTGTTCAGTGTATTTTTGTTCCCCGTTGTGTAATAAGGTTCTTTTGACTTGTTATTCAAGTGTTCCATTTACATCACAGAACAATTCCAGTGTTTATTATTGTGAATTCTTAGAACAGTAACCACATTTAGAGAGTGTTCTGAGCACTTTTAACTCTTGTACTTTAGTATTCTAAGGAGTTTCTTTTGAAACGCCATCAGAATGACGGGAATAGGAAATATAAACAGTAAACTCGGCTTTTGAGACCTGTTTCAACCTATGTTCACTGTATTTTTATTCCCCGGTTTGTAATAAGGTTCTTTTGACTTTTTAATCAAGTGTTCCATTTAAATCACAGAAACATTCCAATGTTTATGATTGTGAATTCGTAGAACAGTAACCACAGTTAGAGAGTGTTCTGAGCTCTTTTAACTTATATAATTTAGTATTCTAAGGAGTTTCTTTTAAAACGCCATCAGAATGACGGGAATAGGAAATGTAAACAGTAAACTCGGCATTTGAGACCTGTTTCAACCTATGTTCACTGTATTTTTATTCCCCGGTTTGTAATAAGGTTCTTTTGACTTGTTATTCAAGTGTTCCATTTACATCACAGAAACATTCCAATGTTTATGATTGTGAATTCTTAGAACAGTAACCACATTTAGAGAGTGTTCTGAGCTCTTTTAACTTATATACTTTAGTATTCTAAGGAGTTTCTTTTAAAACGCCATCAGAATGACGGGAATAGGAAATGTAAACAGTAAACTCGGCATTTGAGACCTGTTTCAACCTATGTTCACTGTATTTTTATTCCCCGGTTTGTAATAAGGTTCTTTTGACTTGTTATTCAAGTGTTCCATTTACATCACAGAACAATTCCAGTGTGTATTATTGTGAATTCTTAGAACAGTAACCGCATTTACACAGTGTTCTGAGCTCTTTTAACTCATATTCTTTGGTATTCTAAGGAGTTTCTTTAAAAACACCATCAGAATGACGGGAATAGGAAATGTAAACAGTGAACTCGGCATTTCAGAGTATTCTGAACGTTTGTTCAGTGTATTTTTGTTCCCCGTTGTGTAATAAGGTTCTTTTGACTTGTTATTCAAGTGTTCCATTTACATCACAGAACAATTCCAGTGTTTATTATTGTGAATTCTTAGAACAGTAACCACATTTAGAGAGTGTTCTGAGCACTTTTATCTTATATACTTTAGTATTCTAAGGAGTTTCTTTTGAAACGCCATCAGAATGACGGGAATAGGAAATATAAACAGAAAACTCGGCATTTGAGACCTGTTTCAACCTATGTTCACTGTATTTTTATTCCCCGGTTTGTAATAAGGTTCTTTTGACTTGTTATTCAAATGTTCCATTTACATCACAGAAACATTCCAATGTTTATGATTGTGAATTCTTAGAACAGTAACCACATTTAGAGAGTGTTCTGAGCACTTTTAACTTATATATTTTAGTATTCTAAGGAGATTCTTTTAAAACGCCATCAGAATGACGGGAATAGGAAATGTAAACAGTAAACTCGGCATTTGAGACCTGTTTCAACCTATGTTCACTGTATTTTTATTCCCCGGTTTGTAATAAGGTTCTTTTGACTTGTTATTCAAGTGTTCCATTTACATCACAGAAACATTCCAATGTTTATGATTGTGAATTCTTAGAACAGTAACCACAGTTAGAAAGTGTTCTGTGCTCCTTTAACTTATATACTTTAGTATTCTAAGAAGTTTCTGTAAAAACACCATCAGAGTGACGGGAATAGGAAATGTTAACAGTAAACTCGGCATTTGAGACTTGTTTCAACCTATGTTCACTGTATTTTTATTCCCCGGTTTGTAATAAGGTTCTTTTGACTTGTTATTCAAGTGTTCCATTTACATCACAGAACAATTCCAGTGTTTATTATTGTGAATTCTTAGAACAGTAACCACATTTAGAGAGTGTTCTGAGCACTTTTAACTTATATACTTTAGTATTCTAAGGAGTTTCTTTTGAAACGCCATCAGAATGACGGGAATAGGAAATATAAACAGTAAACTCGGCATTTGAGACCTGTTTCAACCTATGTTCACTGTATTTTTATTCCCCGGTTTGTAATAAGGTTCTTTTGACTTGTTATTCAAGTGTTCCATTTACATCACAGAAACATTCCAATGTTTATGATTGTGAATTCTTAGAACAGTAACCACAGTTAGAGAGTGTTCTGAGCTCTTTTAACTTATATACTTTAGTATTCTAAGGAGTTTCTTTTAAAACGCCATCAGAATGACGGGAATAGGAAATATAAACAGTAAACTCGGCATTTGAGACCTGTTTCAACCTATGTTCACTGTATTTTTATTCCCCGGTTTGTAATAAGGTTCTTTTGACTTGTTATTCAAGTGTTCAATTTACATAACAGAAACATTCCAATGTTTATGATTGTGAATTCTTAGAACAGTAACCACATTTAGAGAGTGTTCTGAGCTCTTTTAACTTATATAATTTAGTATTCTAAGGAGTTTCTTTTAAAACGCCATCAGAATGACGGGAATAGGAAATGTAAACAGTAAACTCGGGATTTGAGACCTGTTTCAACCTATGTTCACTGTATTTTTATTCCCCGGTTTGTAATGAGGTTCTTTTGACTTGTTATTCAAGTGTTCCATTTACATCACAGAAACATTCCAATGTTTATGATTGTGAATTCTTAGAACAGTAACCACATTTAGAGAGTGTTCTGAGCTCTTTTAACTTATATACTTTAGTATTCTAAGGAGATACTTTTAAAACGCCATCAGAATGACGGGAATAGGAAATGTAAACAGTAAACTCGGCATTTGAGACCTGTTTCAACCTATGTTCACTGTATTTTTATTCCCCGGTTTGTAATAAGGTACTTTTGACTTGTTATTCAAGTGATCCATTTACATCACAGAAACATTCCAATGTTTATGATTGTGAATTCTTAGAACAGTAACCACATTTAGAGAGTGTTCTGAGCTCTTTTAACTTATATACTTTAGTATTCTAAGGAGATTCTTTTAAAACGCCATCAGAATGACGGGAATAGGAAATGTAAACAGTAAACTCGGCATTTGAGACCTGTTTCAACCTATGTTCACTGTATTTTTATTCCCCGGTTTGTAATAAGGTTCTTTTGACTTGTTATTCAAGTGTTCCATTTACATCACAGAAACATTCCAATGTTTATGATTGTGAATTCTTAGAACAGTAACCACAGTTAGAAAGTGTTCTGTGCTCTTTTAACTTATATACTTTAGTATTCTAAGAAGTTTCTGTAAAAACACCATCAGAGTGACGGGAATAGGAAATGTTAACAGTAAACTCGGCATTGGAGACTTGTTTCAACCTATGTTCACTGTATTTTTATTCCCCGGTTTGTAATAAGGTTCTTTTGACTTGTTATTCAAGTGTTCCATTTACATCACAGAACAATTCCAGTGTTTATTATTGTGAATTCTCAGAACAGTAACCACATTTAGAGAGTGTTCTGAGCACTTTTAACTTATATACTTTAGTATTCTAAGGAGTTTCTTTTGAAACGCCATCAGAATGATGGGAATAGGAAATATAAACAGTAAACTCGGCATTTGAGACCTGTTTCAACCTATGTTCACTGTATTTTTATTCCCCGGTTTGTAATAAGGTTCTTTTGACTTGTTATTCAAGTGTTCCATTTACATCACAGAAACATTCCAATGTTTATGATTGTGAATTCTTAGAACAGTAACCACAGTTAGAGAGTGTTCTGAGCTCTTTTAACTTATATACTTTAGTATTCTAAGGAGTTTCTTTTAAAACGCCATCAGAATGACGGGAATAGGAAATGTAAACAGTAAACTCGGCATTTGAGACCTGTTTCAACCTATGTTCACTGTATTTTTATTCCCCGGTTTGTAATAAGGTTCTTTTGACTTGTTATTCAAGTGTTCAATTTACATCACAGAAACATTCCAATGTTTATGATTGTGAATTCTTAGAACAGTAACCACATTTAGAGAGTGTTCTGAGCTCTTTTAACTTATATAATTTAGTATTCTAAGGAGTTTCTTTTAAAACGCCATCAGAATGACGGGAATAGGAAATGTAAACAGTAAACTCGGCATTTGAGACCTGTTTCAACCTATGTTCACTGTATTTTTATTCCCCGGTTTTAATAAGGTTCTTTTGACTTGTTATTCAAGTGTTCCATTTACATCACAGAAACATTCCAATGTTTATGATTGTGAATTCTTAGAACAGTAACCACATTTAGAGAGTGTTCTGAGCTCTTTTAACTTACATACTTTAGTATTCTAAGGAGTTTCTTTTAAAACGCCATCAGAATGACGGGAATAGGAAATGTAAACAGTAAACTCGGCATTTGAGACCTGTTTCAACCTATGTTCACTGTATTTTTATTCCCCGGTTTGTAATAAGGTTCTTTTGACTTGTTATTCAAGTGTTCCATTTACATCACAGAACAATTCCAGTGTGTATTATTGTGAATTCTTAGAACAGTAACCGCATTTACACAGTGTTCTGAGCTCTTTTAACTCATATTCTTTGGTATTCTAAGGAGTTTCTTTAAAAACACCATCAGAATGACGGGAATAGGAAATGTAAACAGTGAACTCGGCATTTCAGAGTATTCTGAACGTTTGTTCAGTGTATTTTTGTTCCCCGTTGTGTAATAAGGTTCTTTTGACTTGTTATTCAAGTGTTCCATTTACATCACAGAACAATTCCAGTGTTTATTATTGTGAATTCTTAGAACAGTAACCACATTTAGAGAGTGTTCTGAGCACTTTTAACTCTTGTACTTTAGTATTCTAAGGAGTTTCTTTTGAAAAGCCATCAGAATGACGGGAATAGGAAATATAAACAGTAAACTCGGCATTTGAGACCTGTTTCAACCTATGTTCACTGTATTTTTATTCCCCGGTTTGTAATAAGGTTCTTTTGACTTTTTATTCAAGTGTTCCATTTACATCACAGAAACATTCCAATGTTTATGATTGTGAATTCTTAGAACAGTAACCACAGTTAGAGAGTGTTCTGAGCTCTTTTAACTTATATACTTTAGTATTCTAAGGAGTTTCTTTTAAAACGCCATCAGAATGAAGGGAATAGGAAATGTAAACAGTAAACTCGGCATTTGAGACCTGTTTCAACCTATGTTCACTGTATTTTTATTCCCCGGTTTGTAATAAGGTTCTTTTGACTTGTTATTCAAGTGTTCAATTTACATCACAGAAACATTCCAATGTTTATGATTGTGAATTCTTAGAACAGTAACCACATTTAGAGAGTGTTCTGAGCTCTTTTAACTTATATAATTTAGTATTCTAAGGAGTTTCTTTTAAAACGCCATCAGAATGACGGGAATAGGGAATATAAACAGTAAACTCGGCATTTGAGACCTGTTTCAACCTATGTTCACTGTATTTTTATTCCCCGGTTTGTAATAAGGATCTTTTGACTTGTTATTCAAGTGTTCAATTTACATCACAGAAACATTCCAATGTTTATGATTGTGAATTCTTAGAACAGTAACCACATTTAGAGAGTGTTCTGAGCTCTTTTAACTTATATACTTTAGTATTCTAAGGAGTTTCTTTTAAAACGCCATCAGAATGACGGGAATAGGAAATGTAAACAGTAAACTCGGCATTTGAGACCTGTTTCAACCTATGTTCACTGTATTTTTATTCCCCGGTTTGTAATAAGGTTCTTTTGACTTGTTATTCAAGTGTTCCATTTACATCACAGAACAATTCCAGTGTGTATTATTGCGAATTCTTAGAACAGTAACCGCATTTACACAGTGTTCTGAGCTCTTTTAACTCATATTCTTTGGTATTCTAAGGAGTTTCTTTAAAAACACCATCAGAATGACGGGAATAGGAAATGTAAACAGTGAACTCGGCATTTCAGAGTATTCTGAACGTTTGTTCAGTGTATTTTTGTTCCCCGTTGTGTAATAAGGTTCTTTTGACTTGTTATTCAAGTGTTCCATTTACATCACAGAACAATTCCAGTGTTTATTATTGTGAATTCTTAGAACAGTAACCACATTTAGAGAGTGTTCTGAGCACTTTTAACTTATATACTTTAGTATTCTAAGGAGTTTCTTTTGAAACGCCATCAGAATGACGGGAATAGGAAATATAAACAGTAAACTCGGCATTTGAGACCTGTTTCAACCTATGTTCACTGTATTTTTATTCCCCGGTTTGTAATAAGGTTCTTTTGACTTGTTATTCAAGTGTTCAATTTACATCACAGAAACATTCCAATGTTTATGATTGTGAATTCTTAGAACAGTAACCACATTTAGAGAGTGTTCTGAGCTCTTTTAACTTATATACTTTAGTATTCTAAGGAGTTTCTTTTAAAACGCCATCAGAATGACGGGAATAGGAAATGTAAACAGTAAACTCGGCATTTGAGACCTGTTTCAACCTATGTTCACTGTATTTTTATTCCCCGGTTTGTAATAAGGTACTTTTGACTTGTTATTCAAGTGTTCCATTTACATCACAGAACAATTCCAGTGTTTATTATTGTGAATTCTTAGAACAGTAACCACATTTAGAGAGTGTTCTGAGCACTTTCATCTTATATACTTTAGTATTCTAAGGAGTTTCTTTTGAAACGCCATCAGAATGACGGGAATAGGAAATATAAACAGAAAACTCGGCATTTGAGACCTGTTTCAACCTATGTTCACTGTATTTTTATTCCCCGGTTTGTAATAAGGTTCTTTTGACTTGTTATTCAAATGTTCCATTTACATCACAGAAACATTCCAATGTTTATGATTGTGAATTCTTAGAACAGTAACCACATTTAGAGAGAGTTCTGAGCAATTTTAACTTATATACTTTAGTATTCTAAGGAGTTTCTTTTAAAACGCCATCAGAATGACGGGAATAGGAAATGTAAACAGTAAACTCGGCATTTGAGACCTGTTTCAACCTATGTTCACTGTATTTTTATTCCCCGGTTTGTAATAAGGTTCTTTTGACTTGTTATTCAAGTGTTCCATTTACATCACAGAAACATTCCAATGTTTATGATTGTGAATTCTTAGAACAGTAACCACAGTTAGAAAGTGTTCTGTGCTCCTTTAACTTATATACTTTAGTATTCTAAGAAGTTTCTGTAAAAACACCATCAGAGTGACGGGAATAGGAAATGTTAACAGTAAACTCGGCATTTGAGACTTGTTTCAACCTATGTTCACTGTATTTTTATTCCCCGGTTTGTAATAAGGTTCTTTTGACTTGTTATTCAAGTGTTCCATTTACATCACAGAACAATTCCAGTGTTTATTATTGTGAATTCTTAGAACAGTAACCACATTTAGAGAGTGTTCTGAGCACTTTTAACTTATATACTTTAGTATTCTAAGGAGTTTCTTTTGAAACGCCATCAGAATGACGGGAATAGGAAATATAAACAGTAAACTCGGCATTTGAGACCTGTTTCAACCTATGTTCACTGTATTTTTATTCCCCGGTTTGTAATAAGGTTCTTTTGACTTGTTATTCAAGTGTTCCATTTACATCACAGAAACATTCCAATGTTTATGATTGTGAATTCTTAGAACAGTAACCACAGTTAGAGAGTGTTCTGAGCTCTTTTAACTTATATACTTTAGTATTCTAAGGAGTTTCTTTTAAAACGCCATTAGAATGACGGGAATAGGAAATATAAACAGTAAACTCGGCATTTGAGACCTGTTTCAACCTATGTTCACTGTATTTTTATTCCCCGGTTTGTAATAAGGTTCTTTTGACTTGTTATTCAAGTGTTCCATTTACATAACAGAAACATTCCAATGTTTATGATTGTGAATTCTTAGAACAGTAACCACATTTAGAGAGTGTTCTGAGCTCTTTTAACTTATATAATTTAGTATTCTAAGGAGTTTCTTTTAAAACGCCATCAGAATGACGGGAATAGGAAATGTAAACAGTAAACTCGGGATTTGAGACCTGTTTCAACCTATGTTCACTGTATTTTTATTCCCCGGTTTGTAATGAGGTTCTTTTGACTTGTTATTCAAGTGTTCCATTTACATCACAGAAACATTCCAATGTTTATGATTGTGAATTCTTAGAACAGTAACCACATTTAGAGAGTGTTCTGAGCTCTTTTAACTTATATACTTTAGTATTCTAAGGAGATACTTTTAAAACGCCATCAGAATGACGGGAATAGGAAATGTAAACAGTAAACTCGGCATTTGAGACCTGTTTCAACCTATGTTCACTGTATTTTTATTCCCCGGTTTGTAATAAGGTACTTTTGACTTGTTATTCAAGTGATCCATTTACATCACAGAAACATTCCAATGTTTATGATTGTGAATTCTTAGAACAGTAACCACATTTAGAGAGTGTTCTGAGCTCTTTTAACTTATATACTTTAGTATTCTAAGGAGATTCTTTTAAAACGCCATCAGAATGACGGGAATAGGAAATGTAAACAGTAAACTCGGCATTTGAGACCTGTTTCAACCTATGTTCACTGTATTTTTATTCCCCGGTTTGTAATAAGGTTCTTTTGACTTGTTATTCAAGTGTTCCATTTACATCACAGAAACATTCCAATGTTTATGATTGTGAATTCTTAGAACAGTAACCACAGTTAGAAAGTGTTCTGTGCTCTTTTAACTTATATACTTTAGTATTCTAAGAAGTTTCTGTAAAAACACCATCAGAGTGACGGGAATAGGAAATGTTAACAGTAAACTCGGCATTGGAGACTTGTTTCAACCTATGTTCACTGTATTTTTATTCCCCGGTTTGTAATAAGGTTCTTTTGACTTGTTATTCAAGTGTTCCATTTACATCACAGAACAATTCCAGTGTTTATTATTGTGAATTCTCAGAACAGTAACCACATTTAGAGAGTGTTCTGAGCACTTTTAACTTATATACTTTAGTATTCTAAGGAGTTTCTTTTGAAACGCCATCAGAATGATGGGAATAGGAAATATAAACAGTAAACTCGGCATTTGAGACCTGTTTCAACCTATGTTCACTGTATTTTTATTCCCCGGTTTGTAATAAGGTTCTTTTGACTTGTTATTCAAGTGTTCCATTTACATCACAGAAACATTCCAATGTTTATGATTGTGAATTCTTAGAACAGTAACCACAGTTAGAGAGTGTTCTGAGCTCTTTTAACTTATATACTTTAGTATTCTAAGGAGTTTCTTTTAAAACGCCATCAGAATGACGGGAATAGGAAATGTAAACAGTAAACTCGGCATTTGAGACCTGTTTCAACCTATGTTCACTGTATTTTTATTCCCCGGTTTGTAATAAGGTTCTTTTGACTTGTTATTCAAGTGTTCAATTTACATCACAGAAACATTCCAATGTTTATGATTGTGAATTCTTAGAACAGTAACCACATTTAGAGAGTGTTCTGAGCTCTTTTAACTTATATAATTTAGTATTCTAAGGAGTTTCTTTTAAAACGCCATCAGAATGACGGGAATAGGAAATGTAAACAGTAAACTCGGCATTTGAGACCTGTTTCAACCTATGTTCACTGTATTTTTATTCCCCGGTTTTAATAAGGTTCTTTTGACTTGTTATTCAAGTGTTCCATTTACATCACAGAAACATTCCAATGTTTATGATTGTGAATTCTTAGAACAGTAACCACATTTAGAGAGTGTTCTGAGCTCTTTTAACTTACATACTTTAGTATTCTAAGGAGTTTCTTTTAAAACGCCATCAGAATGACGGGAATAGGAAATGTAAACAGTAAACTCGGCATTTGAGACCTGTTTCAACCTATGTTCACTGTATTTTTATTCCCCGGTTTGTAATAAGGTTCTTTTGACTTGTTATTCAAGTGTTCCATTTACATCACAGAAACATTCCAATGTTTATGATTGTGAATTCTTAGAACAGTAACCACAGTTAGAAAGTGTTCTGTGCTCCTTTAACTTATATACTTTAGTATTCTAAGAAGTTTCTGTAAAAACACCATCAGAGTGACGGGAATAGGAAATGTTAACAGTAAACTCGGCATTTGAGACTTGTTTCAACCTATGTTCACTGTATTTTTATTCCCCGGTTTGTAATAAGGTTCTTTTGACTTGTTATTCAAGTGTTCCATTTACATCACAGAACAATTCCAGTGTTTATTATTGTGAATTCTTAGAACAGTAACCACATTTAGAGAGTGTTCTGAGCACTTTTAACTTATATACTTTAGTATTCTAAGGAGTTTCTTTTGAAACGCCATCAGAATGACGGGAATAGGAAATATAAACAGTAAACTCGGCATTTGAGACCTGTTTCAACCTATGTTCACTGTATTTTTATTCCCCGGTTTGTAATAAGGTTCTTTTGACTTGTTATTCAAGTGTTCCATTTACATCACAGAAACATTCCAATGTTTATGATTGTGAATTCTTAGAACAGTAACCACAGTTAGAGAGTGTTCTGAGCTCTTTTAACTTATATACTTTAGTATTCTAAGGAGTTTCTTTTAAAACGCCATTAGAATGACGGGAATAGGAAATATAAACAGTAAACTCGGCATTTGAGACCTGTTTCAACCTATGTTCACTGTATTTTTATTCCCCGGTTTGTAATAAGGTTCTTTTGACTTGTTATTCAAGTGTTCCATTTACATAACAGAAACATTCCAATGTTTATGATTGTGAATTCTTAGAACAGTAACCACATTTAGAGAGTGTTCTGAGCTCTTTTAACTTATATAATTTAGTATTCTAAGGAGTTTCTTTTAAAACGCCATCAGAATGACGGGAATAGGAAATGTAAACAGTAAACTCGGGATTTGAGACCTGTTTCAACCTATGTTCACTGTATTTTTATTCCCCGGTTTGTAATGAGGTTCTTTTGACTTGTTATTCAAGTGTTCCATTTACATCACAGAAACATTCCAATGTTTATGATTGTGAATTCTTAGAACAGTAACCACATTTAGAGAGTGTTCTGAGCTCTTTTAACTTATATACTTTAGTATTCTAAGGAGATACTTTTAAAACGCCATCAGAATGACGGGAATAGGAAATGTAAACAGTAAACTCGGCATTTGAGACCTGTTTCAACCTATGTTCACTGTATTTTTATTCCCCGGTTTGTAATAAGGTACTTTTGACTTGTTATTCAAGTGATCCATTTACATCACAGAAACATTCCAATGTTTATGATTGTGAATTCTTAGAACAGTAACCACATTTAGAGAGTGTTCTGAGCTCTTTTAACTTATATACTTTAGTATTCTAAGGAGATTCTTTTAAAACGCCATCAGAATGACGGGAATAGGAAATGTAAACAGTAAACTCGGCATTTGAGACCTGTTTCAACCTATGTTCACTGTATTTTTATTCCCCGGTTTGTAATAAGGTTCTTTTGACTTGTTATTCAAGTGTTCCATTTACATCACAGAAACATTCCAATGTTTATGATTGTGAATTCTTAGAACAGTAACCACAGTTAGAAAGTGTTCTGTGCTCTTTTAACTTATATACTTTAGTATTCTAAGAAGTTTCTGTAAAAACACCATCAGAGTGACGGGAATAGGAAATGTTAACAGTAAACTCGGCATTGGAGACTTGTTTCAACCTATGTTCACTGTATTTTTATTCCCCGGTTTGTAATAAGGTTCTTTTGACTTGTTATTCAAGTGTTCCATTTACATCACAGAACAATTCCAGTGTTTATTATTGTGAATTCTCAGAACAGTAACCACATTTAGAGAGTGTTCTGAGCACTTTTAACTTATATACTTTAGTATTCTAAGGAGTTTCTTTTGAAACGCCATCAGAATGATGGGAATAGGAAATATAAACAGTAAACTCGGCATTTGAGACCTGTTTCAACCTATGTTCACTGTATTTTTATTCCCCGGTTTGTAATAAGGTTCTTTTGACTTGTTATTCAAGTGTTCCATTTACATCACAGAAACATTCCAATGTTTATGATTGTGAATTCTTAGAACAGTAACCACAGTTAGAGAGTGTTCTGAGCTCTTTTAACTTATATACTTTAGTATTCTAAGGAGTTTCTTTTAAAACGCCATCAGAATGACGGGAATAGGAAATGTAAACAGTAAACTCGGCATTTGAGACCTGTTTCAACCTATGTTCACTGTATTTTTATTCCCCGGTTTGTAATAAGGTTCTTTTGACTTGTTATTCAAGTGTTCAATTTACATCACAGAAACATTCCAATGTTTATGATTGTGAATTCTTAGAACAGTAACCACATTTAGAGAGTGTTCTGAGCTCTTTTAACTTATATAATTTAGTATTCTAAGGAGTTTCTTTTAAAACGCCATCAGAATGACGGGAATAGGAAATGTAAACAGTAAACTCGGCATTTGAGACCTGTTTCAACCTATGTTCACTGTATTTTTATTCCCCGGTTTTAATAAGGTTCTTTTGACTTGTTATTCAAGTGTTCCATTTACATCACAGAAACATTCCAATGTTTATGATTGTGAATTCTTAGAACAGTAACCACATTTAGAGAGTGTTCTGAGCTCTTTTAACTTACATACTTTAGTATTCTAAGGAGTTTCTTTTAAAACGCCATCAGAATGACGGGAATAGGAAATGTAAACAGTAAACTCGGCATTTGAGACCTGTTTCAACCTATGTTCACTGTATTTTTATTCCCCGGTTTGTAATAAGGTTCTTTTGACTTGTTATTCAAGTGTTCCATTTACATCACAGAACAATTCCAGTGTGTATTATTGTGAATTCTTAGAACAGTAACCGCATTTACACAGTGTTCTGAGCTCTTTTAACTCATATTCTTTGGTATTCTAAGGAGTTTCTTTAAAAACACCATCAGAATGACGGGAATAGGAAATGTAAACAGTGAACTCGGCATTTCAGAGTATTCTGAACGTTTGTTCAGTGTATTTTTGTTCCCCGTTGTGTAATAAGGTTCTTTTGACTTGTTATTCAAGTGTTCCATTTACATCACAGAACAATTCCAGTGTTTATTATTGTGAATTCTTAGAACAGTAACCACATTTAGAGAGTGTTCTGAGCACTTTTAACTCTTGTACTTTAGTATTCTAAGGAGTTTCTTTTGAAAAGCCATCAGAATGACGGGAATAGGAAATATAAACAGTAAACTCGGCATTTGAGACCTGTTTCAACCTATGTTCACTGTATTTTTATTCCCCGGTTTGTAATAAGGTTCTTTTGACTTTTTATTCAAGTGTTCCATTTACATCACAGAAACATTCCAATGTTTATGATTGTGAATTCTTAGAACAGTAACCACAGTTAGAGAGTGTTCTGAGCTCTTTTAACTTATATACTTTAGTATTCTAAGGAGTTTCTTTTAAAACGCCATCAGAATGAAGGGAATAGGAAATGTAAACAGTAAACTCGGCATTTGAGACCTGTTTCAACCTATGTTCACTGTATTTTTATTCCCCGGTTTGTAATAAGGTTCTTTTGACTTGTTATTCAAGTGTTCAATTTACATCACAGAAACATTCCAATGTTTATGATTGTGAATTCTTAGAACAGTAACCACATTTAGAGAGTGTTCTGAGCTCTTTTAACTTATATAATTTAGTATTCTAAGGAGTTTCTTTTAAAACGCCATCAGAATGACGGGAATAGGGAATATAAACAGTAAACTCGGCATTTGAGACCTGTTTCAACCTATGTTCACTGTATTTTTATTCCCCGGTTTGTAATAAGGATCTTTTGACTTGTTATTCAAGTGTTCAATTTACATCACAGAAACATTCCAATGTTTATGATTGTGAATTCTTAGAACAGTAACCACATTTAGAGAGTGTTCTGAGCTCTTTTAACTTATATACTTTAGTATTCTAAGGAGTTTCTTTTAAAACGCCATCAGAATGACGGGAATAGGAAATGTAAACAGTAAACTCGGCATTTGAGACCTGTTTCAACCTATGTTCACTGTATTTTTATTCCCCGGTTTGTAATAAGGTTCTTTTGACTTGTTATTCAAGTGTTCCATTTACATCACAGAACAATTCCAGTGTGTATTATTGCGAATTCTTAGAACAGTAACCGCATTTACACAGTGTTCTGAGCTCTTTTAACTCATATTCTTTGGTATTCTAAGGAGTTTCTTTAAAAACACCATCAGAATGACGGGAATAGGAAATGTAAACAGTGAACTCGGCATTTCAGAGTATTCTGAACGTTTGTTCAGTGTATTTTTGTTCCCCGTTGTGTAATAAGGTTCTTTTGACTTGTTATTCAAGTGTTCCATTTACATCACAGAACAATTCCAGTGTTTATTATTGTGAATTCTTAGAACAGTAACCACATTTAGAGAGTGTTCTGAGCACTTTTAACTTATATACTTTAGTATTCTAAGGAGTTTCTTTTGAAACGCCATCAGAATGACGGGAATAGGAAATATAAACAGTAAACTCGGCATTTGAGACCTGTTTCAACCTATGTTCACTGTATTTTTATTCCCCGGTTTGTAATAAGGTTCTTTTGACTTGTTATTCAAGTGTTCAATTTACATCACAGAAACATTCCAATGTTTATGATTGTGAATTCTTAGAACAGTAACCACATTTAGAGAGTGTTCTGAGCTCTTTTAACTTATATACTTTAGTATTCTAAGGAGTTTCTTTTAAAACGCCATCAGAATGACGGGAATAGGAAATGTAAACAGTAAACTCGGCATTTGAGACCTGTTTCAACCTATGTTCACTGTATTTTTATTCCCCGGTTTGTAATAAGGTACTTTTGACTTGTTATTCAAGTGTTCCATTTACATCACAGAACAATTCCAGTGTTTATTATTGTGAATTCTTAGAACAGTAACCACATTTAGAGAGTGTTCTGAGCACTTTCATCTTATATACTTTAGTATTCTAAGGAGTTTCTTTTGAAACGCCATCAGAATGACGGGAATAGGAAATATAAACAGAAAACTCGGCATTTGAGACCTGTTTCAACCTATGTTCACTGTATTTTTATTCCCCGGTTTGTAATAAGGTTCTTTTGACTTGTTATTCAAATGTTCCATTTACATCACAGAAACATTCCAATGTTTATGATTGTGAATTCTTAGAACAGTAACCACATTTAGAGAGAGTTCTGAGCAATTTTAACTTATATACTTTAGTATTCTAAGGAGATTCTTTTAAAACGCCATCAGAATGACGGGAATAGGAAATGTAAACAGTAAACTCGGCATTTGAGACCTGTTTCAACCTATGTTCACTGTATTTTTATTCCCCGGTTTGTAATAAGGTTCTTTTGACTTGTTATTCAAGTGTTCCATTTACATCACAGAAACATTCCAATGTTTATGATTGTGAATTCTTAGAACAGTAACCACAGTTAGAAAGTGTTCTGTGCTCCTTTAACTTATATACTTTAGTATTCTAAGAAGTTTCTGTAAAAACACCATCAGAGTGACGGGAATAGGAAATGTTAACAGTAAACTCGGCATTTGAGACTTGTTTCAACCTATGTTCACTGTATTTTTATTCCCCGGTTTGTAATAAGGTTCTTTTGACTTGTTATTCAAGTGTTCCATTTACATCACAGAACAATTCCAGTGTTTATTATTGTGAATTCTTAGAACAGTAACCACATTTAGAGAGTGTTCTGAGCACTTTTAACTTATATACTTTAGTATTCTAAGGAGTTTCTTTTGAAACGCCATCAGAATGACGGGAATAGGAAATATAAACAGTAAACTCGGCATTTGAGACCTGTTTCAACCTATGTTCACTGTATTTTTATTCCCCGGTTTGTAATAAGGTTCTTTTGACTTGTTATTCAAGTGTTCCATTTACATCACAGAAACATTCCAATGTTTATGATTGTGAATTCTTAGAACAGTAACCACAGTTAGAGAGTGTTCTGAGCTCTTTTAACTTATATACTTTAGTATTCTAAGGAGTTTCTTTTAAAACGCCATCAGAATGACGGGAATAGGAAATATAAACAGTAAACTCGGCATTTGAGACCTGTTTCAACCTATGTTCACTGTATTTTTATTCCCCGGTTTGTAATAAGGTTCTTTTGACTTGTTATTCAAGTGTTCCATTTACATCACAGAAACATTCCAATGTTTATGATTGTGAATTCTTAGAACAGTAACCACAGTTAGAAAGTGTTCTGTGCTCCTTTAACTTATATACTTTAGTATTCTAAGAAGTTTCTGTAAAAACACCATCAGAGTGACGGGAATAGGAAATGTTAACAGTAAACTCGGCATTTGAGACTTGTTTCAACCTATGTTCACTGTATTTTTATTCCCCGGTTTGTAATAAGGTTCTTTTGACTTGTTATTCAAGTGTTCCATTTACATCACAGAACAATTCCAGTGTTTATTATTGTGAATTCTTAGAACAGTAACCACATTTAGAGAGTGTTCTGAGCACTTTTAACTTATATACTTTAGTATTCTAAGGAGTTTCTTTTGAAACGCCATCAGAATGACGGGAATAGGAAATGTAAACAGTAAACTCGGCATTTGAGACCTGTTTCAACCTATGTTCACTGTATTTTTATTCCCCGGTGTGTAATAAGGTTCTTTTGACTTGTTATTCAAGTGTTCCATTTACATCACAGAAACATTCCAATGTTTATGATTGTGAATTCTTAGAACAGTAACCACAGTTAGAGAGTGTTCTCGGCTCTTTTAACTTATATACTTTAGTATTCTAAGGAGTTTCTTTTGAAACGCCATCAGAATGACGGGAATAGGAAATGTAAACAGTAAACTCGGCATTTGAGACCTGTTTCAACCTATGTTCACTGTATTTTTATTCCGCGGTTTGTAATAAGGTTCTTTTGACTTGTTATTCAAGCGTTCCATTTACATCACAGAACAATTCCAATGTTTATGATTGTGAATTCTTAGAACAGTAACAGCATTTACACAGTGTTCTGAGCTCTTTTAACTCATATTCTTTGGTATTCTAAGGAGTTTCTTTAAAAACACCATCAGAATGACGGGAATCGGAAATGTAAACAGTGAACTCTACATTTCAGAGTAATCTGAACGTTTGTTCAGTGTATTTTTGTTCCCCGTTGTTTAATAAGGTTCTTTTGACTTGTTATTCAAGTGTTCCATTTACATCACAGAACAATTCCAGTGTTTATTATTGTGAACTCTTAGAACGGTAACCACATTTACAGAGTGTTCTGAGCTCTTTTAACTTATATTCTTTAGTATTCTAAGGAGTTTCTTTACAAATGCCATCAGAATGACGGGAATTGGAAATGTAAACAGTCAACTCGGCATTTGAGACTTGTTTCAACCTATGTTCACTGTATTTTTATTCCCCGGTTTGTAATAAGGTTCTTTTGACTTGTTATTCAAGTGTTCCATTTACATCACAGAAACATTCCAATGTTTATGATTGTGAATTCTTAGAACAGTAACCACAGTTAGAGAGTGTTCTGTGCTCTTTTAACTTATATACTTTAGTATTTTAAGGAGTTTCTTTTAAAACGCCATCAGAATGACGGGAATTGGAAATATAAACAGTAAACTCGGCATTTGAGACCTGTTTCAACCTATGTTCACTGTATTTTTATTCCCCGGTTTGTAATAAGGTTCTTTTGACTTGTTATTCAAGTGTTCCATTTACATCACAGAAACATTCCAATGTTTATGATTGTGAATTCTTAGAACAGTAACCACATTTTAGAGTGTTCTGAGCTCTTTTACCTTATATACTTTAGTATTCTAAGGAGTTTCTTTTAAAACTCCATCAGAATGACGGGAATAGGAAATGTAAACAGTAAACTCGGCATTTGAGACCTGTTTCAACCTATGTTCACTGTATTTTTATTCCCCGGTTTGTAATAAGGTTCTTTTGACTTGTTATTCAAGTGTTCATTTTACATCACAGAAACTTTCCAGTGTTTATTATTGTGAACTCTTAGAACGGTAACCACATTTAGAGAGTGTTCTGAGCTCTTTTAACTTATATTCTTTAGTATTCTAAGGAATTTCTTTAAAAACGCCATCAGAATGACGGGAATTGGAAATGTTAACAGTAAACTCGGCATTTGAGACTTGTTTCAACCTATGTTCACTGTATTTTTATTCCCCGGTTTGTAATAAGGTTCTTTTGACTTGTTATTCAAGTGTTCCATTTACATCACCGAACAATTCCAGTGTTTATGATTGTGAATTCTTAGAACAGTAACCACATTTAGAGAGTGTTCTGAGCACTTTTATCTTATAAACTTTAGTATTCTAAGGAGTTTCTTTTGAGACGCCATCAGAATGACGGGAATAGGAAATATAAACAGTAAACTCGGCATTTGAGACCTGTTTCAACCTATGTTCACTGTATTTTTATTCCCCGGTTTGTAATAAGGTTCTTTTGACTTGTTATTCAAGTGTTCCATTTACATCACAGAAACATTCCAATGTTTATGATTGTGAATTCTTAGAACAGTAACCACAGTTAGAGAGTGTTCTGTGCTCTTTTAACTTATATACTTTAGTATTCTAAGGAGTTTCTTTTAAAACGCCATCAGAATGACGGGAATA
Source organism: Myotis nattereri (assembly GCF_964212035.1). Classification (NCBI taxonomy): domain Eukaryota; kingdom Metazoa; phylum Chordata; class Mammalia; order Chiroptera; family Vespertilionidae; genus Myotis; species Myotis nattereri. Next base: position 35,950,925 of record NC_138090.1, read on the forward strand.
GGAAATGTAAACAGTAAACTCGGCATTTGAGACCTGTTTCAACCTATGTTCACTGTATTTTTATTCCCCGGTTTGTAATAAGGTTCTTTTGACTTGTTATTTAAGTGTTCCATTTACATCACAGAACAATTCCAGTGTGTATTATTGTGAATTCTTAGAACAGTAACCGCATTTACACAGTGTTCTGAGCTCTTTTAACTCATATTCTTTGGTATTCTAAGGAGTTTCTTTAAAAACACCATCAGAATGACGGGAATAGGAAATGTAAACAGTGAACTCGGCATTTCAGAGTATTCTGAACGTTTGTTCAGTGTATTTTTGTTCCCCGTTGTGTAATAAGGTTCTTTTGACTTGTTATTCAAGTGTTCCATTTACATCACAGAACAATTCCAGTGTTTATTATTGTGAATTCTTAGAACAGTAACCACATTTAGAGAGTGTTCTGAGCACTTTTATCTCTTGTACTTTAGTATTCTAAGGAGTTTCTTTTGAAACGCCATCAGAATGACGGGAATAGGAAATATAAACAGTAAACTCGGCATCTGAGACCTGTTTCAACCTATGTTCACTGTATTTTTATTCCCCGGTTTGTAATAAGGTTCTTTTGAGTTTTTATTCAAGTGTTCCATTTACATCACAGAAACATTCCAATGTTTATGATTGTGAATTCTTAGAACAGTAACCACAGTTAGAGAGTGTTCTGAGCTCTTTTAACTTATATACTTTAGTATTCTAAGGAGTTTCTTTTAAAACGCCATCAGAATGACGGGAATAGGAAATGTAAACAGTAAACTCGGCATTTGAGACCTGTTTCAACCTATGTTCACTGTATTTTTATTCCCCGGTTTGTAATAAGGTTCTTTTGACTTGTTATTCAAGTGTTCCATTTACATCACAGAACAATTCCAGTGTGTATTATTGTGAATTCTTAGAACGGTAACCACATTTACACAGTGTTCTGAGCTCTTTTAACTCATATTCTTTGGTATTCTAAGGAGTTTCTTTAAAAACACCATCAGAATGACGGGAATAGGAAATGTAAACAGTGAACTCAGCATTTCAGAGCATTCTGAACGTTTGTTCAGTGTATTTTTGTTCCCCGTTGTGTAATAAGGTTCTTTTGACTTGTTATTCAAGTGTTCCATTTACATCACAGAACAATTCCAGTGTTTATTATTGTGAATTCTTAGAACAGTAACCACATTTAGAGAGTGTTCTGAGCACTTTTAACTTATATACTTTAGTATTCTAAGGAGTTTCTTTTGAAACGCCATCAGAATGACAGGAATAGGAAATATAAACAGTAAACTCGGCATTTGAGACCTGTTTCAACCTATGTTCACTGTATTTTTATTCCCCGGTTTGTAATAAGGTTCTTTTGACTTGTTATTCAAGTGTTCAATTTACATCACAGAAACATTCCAATGTTTATGATTGTGAATTCTTAGAACAGTAACCACATTTAGAGAGTGTTCTGAGCTCTTTTAACTTGTATACTTTAGTATTCTAAGGAGTTTCTTTTAAAACGCCATCAGAATGACGGGAATAGGAAATATAAACAGTAAACTCGGCATTTGAGACCTGTTTCAACCTATGTTCACTGTATTTTTATTCCCCGGTTTGTAATAAGGTTCTTTTGACTTGTTATTCAAGTGTTCCATTTACATCACAGAAACATTCCAATGTTTATGATTGTGAATTCTTAGAACAGTAACCACATTTTAGAGTGTTCTGAGCTCTTTTAACTTATATACTTTAGTATTCTAAGGAGTTTCTTTTAAAACGCCATCAGAATGACGGGAATAGGAAATGTAAACAGTAAACTCGGCATTTGAGACCTGTTTCAACCTATGTTCACTGTATTTTTATTCCCCGGTTTGTAATAAGGTTCTTTTGACTTGTTATTCAAGTGTTCATTTTACATCACAGAAACTTTCCAGTGTTTATTATTGTGAACTCTTAGAACGGTAACCACATTTAGAGAGTGTTCTGAGCTCTTTTAACTTATATTCTTTAGTATTCTAAGGAATTTCTTTAAAAACGCCATCAGAATGACGGGAATTGGAAATGTTAACAGTAAACTCGGCATTTGAGACTTGTTTCAACCTATGTTCACTGTATTTTTATTCCCCGGTTTGTAATAAGGTTCTTTTGACTTGTTATTCAAGTGTTCCATTTACATCACAGAACAATTCCAGTGTTTATGATTGTGAATTCTTAGAACAGTAACCACATTTAGAGAGTGTTCTGAGCACTTTTATCTTATAAATTTTAGTATTCTAAGGAGTTTCTTTTGAGACGCCATCAGAATGACGGGAATAGGAAATATAAACAGTAAACTCGGCATTTGAGACCTGTTTCAACCTATGTTCACTGTATTTTTATTCCCCGGTTTGTAATAAGGTTCTTTTGACTTGTTATTCAAGTGTTCCATTTACATCACAGAAACATTCCAATGTTTATGATTGTGAATTCTTAGAACAGTAACCACAGTTAGAGAGTGTTCTGTGCTCTTTTAACTTATATACTTTAGTATTCTAAGGAGTTTCTTTTAAAACGCCATCAGAATGACGGGAATAGGAAATGTAAACAGTAAACTCGGCATTTGAGACCTGTTTCAACCTATGTTCACTGTATTTTTATTCCCCGGTTTGTAATAAGGTTCTTTTGACTTGTTATTTAAGTGTTCCATTTACATCACAGAACAATTCCAGTGTGTATTATTGTGAATTCTTAGAACAGTAACCGCATTTACACAGTGTTCTGAGCTCTTTTAACTCATATTCTTTGGTATTCTAAGGAGTTTCTTTAAAAACACCATCAGAATGACGGGAATAGGAAATGTAAACAGTGAACTCGGCATTTCAGAGTATTCTGAACGTTTGTTCAGTGTATTTTTGTTCCCCGTTGTGTAATAAGGTTCTTTTGACTTGTTATTCAAGTGTTCCATTTACATCACAGAACAATTCCAGTGTTTATTATTGTGAATTCTTAGAACAGTAATCACATTTAGAGAGTGTTCTGAGCACTTTTATCTCTTGTACTTTAGTATTCTAAGGAGTTTCTTTTGAAACGCGATCAGAATGACGGGAATAGGAAATATAAACAGTAAACTCGGCATCTGAGACCTGTTTCAACCTATGTTCACTGTATTTTTATTCCCCGGTTTGTAATAAGGTTCTTTTGACTTGTTATTCAAGTGTTCATTTTACATCACAGAAACTTTCCAGTGTTTATTATTGTGAACTCTTAGAACGGTAACCACATTTAGAGAGTGTTCTGAGCTCTTTTAACTTATATACTTTAGTATTCTAAGGAGTTTCTTTTAAAACGCCATCTGAATGACGGGAATAGGAAATGTAAACAGTAAACTCGGCATTTGAGACCTGTTTCAACCTATGTTCACTGTATTTTTATTCCCCGGTTTGTAATAAGGTTCTTTTGACTTGTTATTCAAGTGTTCAATTTACATCACAGAAACATTCCAATGTTTATGATTGTGAATTCTTAGAACAGTAACCACATTTAGAGAGTGTTCTGAGCTCTTTTAACTTATATACTTTAGTATTCTAAGGAGTTTCTTTTAAAACGCCATCAGAATGACGGGAATAGGAAATGTAAACAGTAAACTTGGCATTTGAGACCTGTTTCAACCTATGTTCACTGTATTTTTATTCCCCGGTTTGTAATAAGGTTCTTTTGACTTGTTATTCAAGTGTTCCATTTACATCACAGAAACATTCCAATGTTTATGATTGTGAATTCTTAGAACATTAACCACATTTAGAGAGTGTTCTGAGCTCTTTTAACTTATATACTTTAGTATTCTAAGGAGTTTCTTTTAAAACGCCATCAGAATGACGGGAATAGGAAAGGTAAACAGTAAACTCGGCATTTGAGACCTGTTTCAACCTATGTTCACTGCATTTTTATTCCCCGGTTTGTAATAAGGTTCTTTTGACTTGTTATTCAAGTGTTCATTTTACATCACAGAAACTTTCCAATGTTTATGATTGTGAATTCTTAGAACAGTAACCACAGTTAGAGAGTGTTCTGTGCTCTTTTAACTTATATACTTTAGTATTCTAAGGAGTTTCTTTTAAAACGCCATCAGAATGACGGGAATAGGAAATATAAACAGTAAACTCGGCATTTGAGACCTGTTTCAACCTATGTTCACTGTATTTTTATTCCCCGGTTTGTAATAAGGTTCTTTTGTCTTGTTATTCAAGTGTTCAATTTACATCACAGAAACATTCCAATGTTTATGATTGTGAATTCTTAGAACAGTAACCACATTTAGAGAGTGTTCTGAGCTCTTTTAACTTGTATACTTTAGTATTCTAAGGAGTTTCTTTTAAAACGCCATCAGAATGACGGGAATAGGAAATATAAACAGTAAACTCGGCATTTGAGACCTGTTTCAACCTATGTTCACTGTATTTTTATTCCCCGGTTTGTAATAAGGTTCTTTTGACTTGTTATTCAAGTGTTCCATTTACATCACAGAAACATTCCAATGTTTATGATTGTGAATTCTTAGAACAGTAACCACATTTTAGAGTGTTCTGAGCTCTTTTAACTTATATACTTTAGTATTCTAAGGAGTTTCTTTTAAAACGCCATCAGAATGACGGGAATAGGAAATGTAAACAGTAAACTCGGCATTTGAGACCTGTTTCAACCTATGTTCACTGTATTTTTATTCCCCGGTTTGTAATAAGGTTCTTTTGACTTGTTATTCAAGTGTTCATTTTACATCACAGAAACTTTCCAGTGTTTATTATTGTGAACTCTTAGAACGGTAACCACATTTAGAGAGTGTTCTGAGCTCTTTTAACTTATATTCTTTAGTATTCTAAGGAATTTCTTTAAAAACGCCATCAGAATGACGGGAATTGGAAATGTTAACAGTAAACTCGGCATTTGAGACTTGTTTCAACCTATGTTCACTGTATTTTTATTCCCCGGTTTGTAATAAGGTTCTTTTGACTTGTTATTCAAGTGTTCCATTTACATCACAGAACAATTCCAGTGTTTATGATTGTGAATTCTTAGAACAGTAACCACATTTAGAGAGTGTTCTGAGCACTTTTATCTTATAAATTTTAGTATTCTAAGGAGTTTCTTTTGAGACGCCATCAGAATGACGGGAATAGGAAATATAAACAGTAAACTCGGCATTTGAGACCTGTTTCAACCTATGTTCACTGTATTTTTATTCCCCGGTTTGTAATAAGGTTCTTTTGACTTGTTATTCAAGTGTTCCATTTACATCACAGAAACATTCCAATGTTTATGATTGTGAATTCTTAGAACAGTAACCACAGTTAGAGAGTGTTCTGTGCTCTTTTAACTTATATACTTTAGTATTCTAAGGAGTTTCTTTTAAAACGCCATCAGAATGACGGGAATAGGAAATGTAAACAGTAAACTCGGCATTTGAGACCTGTTTCAACCTATGTTCACTGTATTTTTATTCCCCGGTTTGTAATAAGGTTCTTTTGACTTGTTATTTAAGTGTTCCATTTACATCACAGAACAATTCCAGTGTGTATTATTGTGAATTCTTAGAACAGTAACCGCATTTACACAGTGTTCTGAGCTCTTTTAACTCATATTCTTTGGTATTCTAAGGAGTTTCTTTAAAAACACCATCAGAATGACGGGAATAGGAAATGTAAACAGTGAACTCGGCATTTCAGAGTATTCTGAACGTTTGTTCAGTGTATTTTTGTTCCCCGTTGTGTAATAAGGTTCTTTTGACTTGTTATTCAAGTGTTCCATTTACATCACAGAACAATTCCAGTGTTTATTATTGTGAATTCTTAGAACAGTAACCACATTTAGAGAGTGTTCTGAGCACTTTTATCTCTTGTACTTTAGTATTCTAAGGAGTTTCTTTTGAAACGCGATCAGAATGACGGGAATAGGAAATATAAACAGTAAACTCGGCATCTGAGACCTGTTTCAACCTATGTTCACTGTATTTTTATTCCCCGGTTTGTAATAAGGTTCTTTTGACTTTTTATTCAAGTGTTCCATTTACATCACAGAAACATTCCAATGTTTATGATTGTGAATTCTTAGAACAGTAACCACAGTTAGAGAGTGTTCTGAGCTCTTTTAACTTATATACTTTAGTATTCTAAGGAGTTTCTTTTAAAACGCCATCTGAATGACGGGAATAGGAAATGTAAACAGTAAACTCGGCATTTGAGACCTGTTTCAACCTATGTTCACTGTATTTTTATTCCCCGGTTTGTAATAAGGTTCTTTTGACTTGTTATTCAAGTGTTCAATTTACATCACAGAAACATTCCAATGTTTATGATTGTGAATTCTTAGAACAGTAACCACATTTAGAGAGTGTTCTGAGCTCTTTTAACTTATATACTTTAGTATTCTAAGGAGTTTCTTTTAAAACGCCATCAGAATGACGGGAATAGGAAATGTAAACAGTAAACTTGGCATTGGAGACCTGTTTCAACCTATGTTCACTGTATTTTTATTCCCCGGTTTGTAATAAGGTTCTTTTGACTTGTTATTCAAGTGTTCCATTTACATCACAGAAACATTCCAATGTTTATGATTGTGAATTCTTAGAACATTAACCACATTTAGAGAGTGTTCTGAGCTCTTTTAACTTATATACTTTAGTATTCTAAGGAGTTTCTTTTAAAACGCCATCAGAATGACGGGAATAGGAAAGGTAAACAGTAAACTCGGCATTTGAGACCTGTTTCAACCTATGTTCACTGCATTTTTATTCCCCGGTTTGTAATAAGGTTCTTTTGACTTGTTATTCAAGTGTTCATTTTACATCACAGAAACTTTCCAATGTTTATGATTGTGAATTCTTAGAACAGTAACCACAGTTAGAGAGTGTTCTGTGCTCTTTTAACTTATATACTTTAGTATTCTAAGGAGTTTCTTTTAAAACGCCATCAGAATGACGGGAATAGGAAATGTAAACAGTCAACTCGGCATTTGAGACCTGTTTCAACCTATGTTCACTGTATTTTTATTCCCCGGTTTGTAATAAGGTTCTTTTGACTTGTTATTCAAGTGTTCCATTTACGTCACAGAACAATTCCAGTGTGTATTATTGTGAATTCTTAGAACGGTAACCGCATTTACACAGTGTTCTGAGCTCTTTTAACTCATATTCTTTGGTATTCTAAGGAGTTTCTTTAAAAACACCATCAGAATGACGGGAATAGGAAATGTAAACAGTGAACTCAGCATTTCAGAGTATTCTGAACGTTTGTTCAGTGTATTTTTGTTCCCCGTTGTGTAATAAGGTTCTTTTGACTTGTTATTCAAGTGTTCCATTTACATCACAGAACAATTCCAGTGTTTATTATTGTGAATTCTTAGAACAGTAACCACATTTAGAGAGTGTTCTGAGCACTTTTAACTTTTGTACTTTAGTATTCTAAGGAGTTTCTTTTGAAACGCCATCAGAATGACGGGAATAGGAAATATAAACAGTAAACTCGGCATCTGAGACCTGTTTCAACCTATGTTCACTGTATTTTTATTCCCCGGTTTGTAATAAGGTTCTTTTGACTTTTTATTCAAGTGTTCCATTTACATCACAGAAACATTCCAATGTTTATGATTGTGAATTCTTAGAACAGTAACCACAGTTAGAGAGTGTTCTGAGCTCTTTTAACTTATATACTTTAGTATTCTAAGGAGTTTCTTTTAAAACGCCATCAGAATGACGGGAATAGGAAATGTAAACAGTAAACTCGGCATTTGAGACCTGTTTCAACCTATGTTCACTGTATTTTTATTCCCCGGTTTGTAATAAGGTTCTTTTGACTTGTTATTCAAGTGTTCCATTTACATCACAGAAACATTCCAATGTTTATGATTGTGAATTCTTAGAACAGTAACCACATTTTAGAGTGTTCTGAGCTCTTTTAACTTATATACTTTAGTATTCTAAGGAGTTTCTTTTAAAACGCCATCAGAATGACGGGAATAGGAAATGTAAACAGTAAACTCGGCATCTGAGACCTGTTTCAACCTATGTTCACTGTATTTTTATTCCCCGGTTTGTAATAAGGTTCTTTTGACTTTTTATTCAAGTGTTCCATTTACATCACAGAAACATTCCAATGTTTATGATTGTGAATTCTTAGAACAGTAACCACAGTTAGAGAGTGTTCTGAGCTCTTTTAACTTATATACTTTAGTATTCTAAGGAGTTTCTTTTAAAACGCCATCTGAATGACGGGAATAGGAAATGTAAACAGTAAACTCGGCATTTGAGACCTGTTTCAACCTATGTTCACTGTATTTTTATTCCCCGGTTTGTAATAAGGTTCTTTTGACTTGTTATTCAAGTGTTCAATTTACATCACAGAAACATTCCAATGTTTATGATTGTGAATTCTTAGAACAGTAACCACATTTAGAGAGTGTTCTGAGCTCTTTTAACTTATATACTTTAGTATTCTAAGGAGTTTCTTTTAAAACGCCATCAGAATGACGGGAATAGGAAATGTAAACAGTAAACTTGGCATTTGAGACCTGTTTCAACCTATGTTCACTGTATTTTTATTTCCCGGTTTGTAATAAGGTTCTTTTGACTTGTTATTCAAGTGTTCCATTTACATCACAGAAACATTCCAATGTTTATGATTGTGAATTCTTAGAACAGTAACCACAGTTAGAGAGTGTTCTGTGCTCTTTTAACTTATATACTTTAGTATTCTAAGGAGTTTCTTTTAAAACGCCATCAGAATGACGGGAATAGGAAATGTAAACAGTCAACTCGGCATTTGAGACCTGTTTCAACCTATGTTCACTGTATTTTTATTCCCCGGTTTGTAATAAGGTTCTTTTGACTTGTTATTCAAGTGTTCCATTTACATCACAGAACAATTCCAGTGTGTATTATTGTGAATTCTTAGAACGGTAACCACATTTACACAGTGTTCTGAGCTCTTTTAACTCATATTCTTTGGTATTCTAAGGAGTTTCTTTAAAAACACCATCAGAATGACGGGAATAGGAAATGTAAACAGTGAACTCAGCATTTCAGAGCATTCTGAACGTTTGTTCAGTGTATTTTTGTTCCCCGTTGTGTAATAAGGTTCTTTTGACTTGTTATTCAAGTGTTCCATTTACATCACAGAACAATTCCAGTGTTTATTATTGTGAATTCTTAGAACAGTAACCACATTTAGAGAGTGTTCTGAGCACTTTTAACTTATATACTTTAGTATTCTAAGGAGTTTCTTTTGAAACGCCATCAGAATGACAGGAATAGGAAATATAAACAGTAAACTCGGCATTTGAGACCTGTTTCAACCTATGTTCACTGTATTTTTATTCCCCGGTTTGTAATAAGGTTCTTTTGTCTTGTTATTCAAGTGTTCAATTTACATCACAGAAACATTCCAATGTTTATGATTGTGAATTCTTAGAACAGTAACCACATTTAGAGAGTGTTCTGAGCTCTTTTAACTTGTATACTTTAGTATTCTAAGGAGTTTCTTTTAAAACGCCATCAGAATGACGGGAATAGGAAATATAAACAGTAAACTCGGCATTTGAGACCTGTTTCAACCTATGTTCACTGTATTTTTATTCCCCGGTTTGTAATAAGGTTCTTTTGACTTGTTATTCAAGTGTTCCATTTACATCACAGAAACATTCCAATGTTTATGATTGTGAATTCTTAGAACAGTAACCACATTTTAGAGTGTTCTGAGCTCTTTTAACTTATATACTTTAGTATTCTAAGGAGTTTCTTTTAAAACGCCATCAGAATGACGGGAATAGGAAATGTAAACAGTAAACTCGGCATTTGAGACCTGTTTCAACCTATGTTCACTGTATTTTTATTCCCCGGTTTGTAATAAGGTTCTTTTGACTTGTTATTCAAGTGTTCATTTTACATCACAGAAACTTTCCAGTGTTTATTATTGTGAACTCTTAGAACGGTAACCACATTTAGAGAGTGTTCTGAGCTCTTTTAACTTATATTCTTTAGTATTCTAAGGAATTTCTTTAAAAACGCCATCAGAATGACGGGAATTGGAAATGTTAACAGTAAACTCGGCATTTGAGACTTGTTTCAACCTATGTTCACTGTATTTTTATTCCCCGGTTTGTAATAAGGTTCTTTTGACTTGTTATTCAAGTGTTCCATTTACATCACAGAACAATTCCAGTGTTTATGATTGTGAATTCTTAGAACAGTAACCACATTTAGAGAGTGTTCTGAGCACTTTTATCTTATAAATTTTAGTATTCTAAGGAGTTTCTTTTGAGACGCCATCAGAATGACGGGAATAGGAAATATAAACAGTAAACTCGGCATTTGAGACCTGTTTCAACCTATGTTCACTGTATTTTTATTCCCCGGTTTGTAATAAGGTTCTTTTGACTTGTTATTCAAGTGTTCCATTTACATCACAGAAACATTCCAATGTTTATGATTGTGAATTCTTAGAACAGTAACCACAGTTAGAGAGTGTTCTGTGCTCTTTTAACTTATATACTTTAGTATTCTAAGGAGTTTCTTTTAAAACGCCATCAGAATGACGGGAATAGGAAATGTAAACAGTAAACTCGGCATTTGAGACCTGTTTCAACCTATGTTCACTGTATTTTTATTCCCCGGTTTGTAATAAGGTTCTTTTGACTTGTTATTTAAGTGTTCCATTTACATCACAGAACAATTCCAGTGTGTATTATTGTGAATTCTTAGAACAGTAACCGCATTTACACAGTGTTCTGAGCTCTTTTAACTCATATTCTTTGGTATTCTAAGGAGTTTCTTTAAAAACACCATCAGAATGACGGGAATAGGAAATGTAAACAGTGAACTCGGCATTTCAGAGTATTCTGAACGTTTGTTCAGTGTATTTTTGTTCCCCGTTGTGTAATAAGGTTCTTTTGACTTGTTATTCAAGTGTTCCATTTACATCACAGAACAATTCCAGTGTTTATTATTGTGAATTCTTAGAACAGTAACCACATTTAGAGAGTGTTCTGAGCACTTTTATCTCTTGTACTTTAGTATTCTAAGGAGTTTCTTTTGAAACGCGATCAGAATGACGGGAATAGGAAATATAAACAGTAAACTCGGCATCTGAGACCTGTTTCAACCTATGTTCACTGTATTTTTATTCCCCGGTTTGTAATAAGGTTCTTTTGACTTTTTATTCAAGTGTTCCATTTACATCACAGAAACATTCCAATGTTTATGATTGTGAATTCTTAGAACAGTAACCACAGTTAGAGAGTGTTCTGAGCTCTTTTAACTTATATACTTTAGTATTCTAAGGAGTTTCTTTTAAAACGCCATCTGAATGACGGGAATAGGAAATGTAAACAGTAAACTCGGCATTTGAGACCTGTTTCAACCTATGTTCACTGTATTTTTATTCCCCGGTTTGTAATAAGGTTCTTTTGACTTGTTATTCAAGTGTTCAATTTACATCACAGAAACATTCCAATGTTTATGATTGTGAATTCTTAGAACAGTAACCACATTTAGAGAGTGTTCTGAGCTCTTTTAACTTATATACTTTAGTATTCTAAGGAGTTTCTTTTAAAACGCCATCAGAATGACGGGAATAGGAAATGTAAACAGTAAACTTGGCATTTGAGACCTGTTTCAACCTATGTTCACTGTATTTTTATTCCCCGGTTTGTAATAAGGTTCTTTTGACTTGTTATTCAAGTGTTCCATTTACATCACAGAAACATTCCAATGTTTATGATTGTGAATTCTTAGAACATTAACCACATTTAGAGAGTGTTCTGAGCTCTTTTAACTTATATACTTTAGTATTCTAAGGAGTTTCTTTTAAAACGCCATCAGAATGACGGGAATAGGAAAGGTAAACAGTAAACTCGGCATTTGAGACCTGTTTCAACCTATGTTCACTGCATTTTTATTCCCCGGTTTGTAATAAGGTTCTTTTGACTTGTTATTCAAGTGTTCATTTTACATCACAGAAACTTTCCAATGTTTATGATTGTGAATTCTTAGAACAGTAACCACAGTTAGAGAGTGTTCTGTGCTCTTTTAACTTATATACTTTAGTATTCTAAGGAGTTTCTTTTAAAACGCCATCAGAATGACGGGAATAGGAAATGTAAACAGTCAACTCGGCATTTGAGACCTGTTTCAACCTATGTTCACTGTATTTTTATTCCCCGGTTTGTAATAAGGTTCTTTTGACTTGTTATTCAAGTGTTCCATTTACGTCACAGAACAATTCCAGTGTGTATTATTGTGAATTCTTAGAACGGTAACCGCATTTACACAGTGTTCTGAGCTCTTTTAACTCATATTCTTTGGTATTCTAAGGAGTTTCTTTAAAAACACCATCAGAATGACGGGAATAGGAAATGTAAACAGTGAACTCAGCATTTCAGAGTATTCTGAACGTTTGTTCAGTGTATTTTTGTTCCCCGTTGTGTAATAAGGTTCTTTTGACTTGTTATTTAAGTGTTCCATTTACATCACAGAACAATTCCAGTGTTTATTATTGTGAATTCTTAGAACAGTAACCACATTTAGAGAGTGTTCTGAGCACTTTTAACTTTTGTACTTTAGTATTCTAAGGAGTTTCTTTTGAAACGCCATCAGAATGACGGGAATAGGAAATATAAACAGTAAACTCGGCATCTGAGACCTGTTTCAACCTATGTTCACTGTATTTTTATTCCCCGGTTTGTAATAAGGTTCTTTTGACTTTTTATTCAAGTGTTCCATTTACATCACAGAAACATTCCAATGTTTATGATTGTGAATTCTTAGAACAGTAACCACAGTTAGAGAGTGTTCTGAGCTCTTTTAACTATATACTTTAGTATTCTAAGGAGTTTCTTTTAAAACGCCATCAGAATGACGGGAATAGGAAATGTAAACAGTAAACTCGGCATTTGAGACCTGTTTCAACCTATGTTCACTGTATTTTTATTCCCCGGTTTGTAATAAGGTTCTTTTGACTTGTTATTCAAGTGTTCCATTTACATCACAGAAACATTCCAATGTTTATGATTGTGAATTCTTAGAACAGTAACCACATTTTAGAGTGTTCTGAGCTCTTTTAACTTATATACTTTAGTATTCTAAGGAGTTTCTTTTAAAACGCCATCAGAATGACGGGAATAGGAAATGTAAACAGTAAACTCGGCATTTGAGACCTGTTTCAACCTATGTTCACTGTATTTTTATTCCCCGGTTTGTAATAAGGTTCTTTTGACTTGTTATTCAAGTGTTCATTTTACATCACAGAAACTTTCCAGTGTTTATTATTGTGAACTCTTAGAACGGTAACCACATTTAGAGAGTGTTCTGAGCTCTTTTAACTTATATTTTTTAGTATTCTAAGGAATTTCTTTAAAAACGCCATCAGAATGACGGGAATTGGAAATGTTAACAGTAAACTCGGCATTTGAGACTTGTTTCAACCTATGTTCACTGTATTTTTATTCCCCGGTTTGTAATAAGGTTCTTTTGACTTGTTATTCAAGTGTTCCATTTACATCACAGAACAATTCCAGTGTTTATGATTGTGAATTCTTAGAACAGTAACCACATTTAGAGAGTGTTCTGAGCACTTTTATCTTATAAATTTTAGTATTCTAAGGAGTTTCTTTTGAGACGCCATCAGAATGACGGGAATAGGAAATATAAACAGTAAACTCGGCATTTGAGACCTGTTTCAACCTATGTTCACTGTATTTTTATTCCCCGGTTTGTAATAAGGTTCTTTTGACTTGTTATTCAAGTGTTCCATTAACATCACAGAAACATTCCAATGTTTATGATTGTGAATTCTTAGAACAGTAACCACAGTTAGAGAGTGTTCTGTGCTCTTTTAACTTATATACTTTAGTATTCTAAGGAGTTTCTTTTAAAACGCCATCAGAATGACGGGAATAGGAAATGTAAACAGTAAACTCGGCATTTGAGACCTGTTTCAACCTATGTTTACTGTATTTTTATTCCCCGGTTTGTAATAAGGTTCTTTTGACTTGTTATTTAAGTGTTCCATTTACATCACAGAACAATTCCAGTGTGTATTATTGTGAATTCTTAGAACAGTAACCGCATTTACACAGTGTTCTGAGCTCTTTTAACTCATATTCTTTGGTATTCTAAGGAGTTTCTTTAAAAACACCATCAGAATGACGGGAATAGGAAATGTAAACAGTGAACTCGGCATTTCAGAGTATTCTGAACGTTTGTTCAGTGTATTTTTGTTCCCCGTTGTGTAATAAGGTTCTTTTGACTTGTTATTCAAGTGTTCCATTTACATCACAGAACAATTCCAGTGTTTATTATTGTGAATTCTTAGAACAGTAACCACATTTAGAGAGTGTTCTGAGCACTTTTATCTCTTGTACTTTAGTATTCTAAGGAGTTTCTTTTGAAACGCGATCAGAATGACGGGAATAGGAAATATAAACAGTAAACTCGGCATCTGAGACCTGTTTCAACCTATGTTCACTGTATTTTTATTCCCCGGTTTGTAATAAGGTTCTTTTGACTTTTTATTCAAGTGTTCCATTTACATCACAGAAACATTCCAATGTTTATGATTGTGAATTCTTAGAACAGTAACCACAGTTAGAGAGTGTTCTGAGCTCTTTTAACTTATATACTTTAGTATTCTAAGGAGTTTCTTTTAAAACGCCATCTGAATGACGGGAATAGGAAATGTAAACAGTAAACTCGGCATTTGAGACCTGTTTCAACCTATGTTCACTGTATTTTTATTCCCCGGTTTGTAATAAGGTTCTTTTGACTTGTTATTCAAGTGTTCAATTTACATCACAGAAACATTCCAATGTTTATGATTGTGAATTCTTAGAACAGTAACCACATTTAGAGAGTGTTCTGAGCTCTTTTAACTTATATACTTTAGTATTCTAAGGAGTTTCTTTTAAAACGCCATCAGAATGACGGGAATAGGAAATGTAAACAGTAAACTTGGCATTTGAGACCTGTTTCAACCTATGTTCACTGTATTTTTATTCCCCGGTTTGTAATAAGGTTCTTTTGACTTGTTATTCAAGTGTTCCATTTACATCACAGAAACATTCCAATGTTTATGATTGTGAATTCTTAGAACATTAACCACATTTAGAGAGTGTTCTGAGCTCTTTTAACTTATATACTTTAGTATTCTAAGGAGTTTCTTTTAAAACGCCATCAGAATGACGGGAATAGGAAAGGTAAACAGTAAACTCGGCATTTGAGACCTGTTTCAACCTATGTTCACTGCATTTTTATTCCCTGGTTTGTAATAAGGTTCTTTTGACTTGTTATTCAAGTGTTCATTTTACATCACAGAAACTTTCCAATGTTTATGATTGTGAATTCTTAGAACAGTAACCACAGTTAGAGAGTGTTCTGTGCTCTTTTAACTTATATACTTTAGTATTCTAAGGAGTTTCTTTTAAAACGCCATCAGAATGACGGGAATAGGAAATGTAAACAGTCAACTCGGCATTTGAGACCTGTTTCAACCTATGTTCACTGTATTTTTATTCCCCGGTTTGTAATAAGGTTCTTTTGACTTGTTATTCAAGTGTTCCATTTACGTCACAGAACAATTCCAGTGTGTATTATTGTGAATTCTTAGAACGGTAACCGCATTTACACAGTGTTCTGAGCTCTTTTAACTCATATTCTTTGGTATTCTAAGGAGTTTCTTTAAAAACACCATCAGAATGACGGGAATAGGAAATGTAAACAGTGAACTCAGCATTTCAGAGTATTCTGAACGTTTGTTCAGTGTATTTTTGTTCCCCGTTGTGTAATAAGGTTCTTTTGACTTGTTATTCAAGTGTTCCATTTACATCACAGAACAATTCCAGTGTTTATTATTGTGAATTCTTAGAACAGTAACCACATTTAGAGAGTGTTCTGAGCACTTTTAACTTTTGTACTTTAGTATTCTAAGGAGTTTCTTTTGAAACGCCATCAGAATGACGGGAATAGGAAATATAAACAGTAAACTCGGCATCTGAGACCTGTTTCAACCTATGTTCACTGTATTTTTATTCCCCGGTTTGTAATAAGGTTCTTTTGACTTTTTATTCAAGTGTTCCATTTACATCACAGAAACATTCCAATGTTTATGATTGTGAATTCTTAGAACAGTAACCACAGTTAGAGAGTGTTCTGAGCTCTTTTAACTTATATACTTTAGTATTCTAAGGAGTTTCTTTTAAAACGACATCAGAATGACGGGAATAGGAAATGTAAACAGTAAACTCGGCATTTGAGACCTGTTTCAACCTATGTTCACTGTATTTTTATTCCCCGGTTTGTAATAAGGTTCTTTTGACTTGTTATTCAAGTGTTCAATTTACATCACAGAAACATTCCAATGTTTATGATTGTGAATTCTTAGAACAGTAACCACATTTAGACAGTGTTCTGAGCTCTTTTAACTTATATACTTTAGTTTTCTAAGGAGTTTCTTTTAAAACGCCATCAGAATGACGGGAATAGGAAATGTAAACAGTAAACTCGGCATTTGAGACCTGTTTCAACCTATGTTCACTGTATTTTTATTCCCCGGTTTGTAATAAGGTTCTTTTGACTTGTTATTCAAGTGTTCCATTTACATCACAGAACAATTCCAGTGTGTATTATTGTGAATTCTTAGAACGGTAACCGCATTTACACAGTGTTCTGAGCTCTTTTAACTCATATTCTTTGGTATTCTAAGGAGTTTCTTTAAAAACACCATCAGAATGACGGGAATAGGAAATGTAAACAGTGAACTCAGCATTTCAGAGTATTCTGAACGTTTGTTCAGTGTATTTTTGTTCCCCGTTGTGTAATAAGGTTCTTTTGACTTGTTATTCAAGTGTTCCATTTACATCACAGAACAATTCCAGTGTTTATTATTGTGAATTCTTAGAACAGTAACCACATTTAGAGAGTGTTCTGAGCACTTTTAACTTATATACTTTAGTATTCTAAGGAGTTTCTTTTGAAACGCCATCAGAATGACAGGAATAGGAAATATAAACAGTAAACTCGGCATTTGAGACCTGTTTCAACCTATGTTCACTGTATTTTTATTCCCCGGTTTGTAATAAGGTTCTTTTGACTTGTTATTCAAGTGTTCAATTTACATCACAGAAACATTCCAATGTATATGATTGTGAATTCTTAGAACAGTAACCACATTTAGAGAGTGTTCTGAGCTCTTTTAACTTGTATACTTTAGTATTCTAAGGAGTTTCTTTTAAAACGCCATCAGAATGACGGGAATAGGAAATATAAACAGTAAACTCGGCATTTGAGACCTGTTTCAACCTATGTTCACTGTATTTTTATTCCCCGGTTTGTAATAAGGTTCTTTTGACTTGTTATT
The DNA here is from genome assembly GCF_964212035.1 of Myotis nattereri. Taxonomy (NCBI): domain Eukaryota; kingdom Metazoa; phylum Chordata; class Mammalia; order Chiroptera; family Vespertilionidae; genus Myotis; species Myotis nattereri. The sequence goes on from NC_138090.1 coordinate 35,968,306, forward strand.
CAAGTGTTCCATTTACATCACAGAAACATTCCAATGTTTATGATTGTGAATTCTTAGAACAGTAACCACATTTTAGAGTGTTCTGAGCTCTTTTAACTTATATACTTTAGTATTCTAAGGAGTTTCTTTTAAAACGCCATCAGAATGACGGGAATAGGAAATGTAAACAGTAAACTCGGCATTTGAGACCTGTTTCAACCTATGTTCACTGTATTTTTATTCCCCGGTTTGTAATAAGGTTCTTTTGACTTGTTATTCAAGTGTTCATTTTACATCACAGAAACTTTCCAGTGTTTATTATTGTGAACTCTTAGAACGGTAACCACATTTAGAGAGTGTTCTGAGCTCTTTTAACTTATATTCTTTAGTATTCTAAGGAATTTCTTTAAAAACGCCATCAGAATGACGGGAATTGGAAATCTTAACAGTAAACTCGGCATTTGAGACTTGTTTCAACCTATGTTCACTGTATTTTTATTCCCCGGTTTGTAATAAGGTTCTTTTGACTTGTTATTCAAGTGTTCCATTTACATCACAGAACAATTCCAGTGTTTATTATTGTGAATTCTTAGAACAGTAACCACATTTAGAGAGTGTTCTGAGCACTTTTAACTTATATACTTTAGTATTCTAAGGAGTTTCTTTTGAAACGCCATCAGAATGACAGGAATAGGAAATATAAACAGTAAACTCTGCATTTGAGACCTGTTTCAACCTATGTTCACTGTATTTTTATTCCCCGGTTTGTAATAAGGTTCTTTTGACTTGTTATTCAAGTGTTCAATTTACATCACAGAAACATTCCAATGTTTATGATTGTGAATTCTTAGAACAGTAACCACATTTAGAGAGTGTTCTGAGCTCTTTTAACTTGTATACTTTAGTATTCTAAGGAGTTTCTTTTAAAACGCCATCAGAATGACGGGAATAGGAAATATAAACAGTAAACTCGGCATTTGAGACCTGTTTCAACCTATGTTCACTGTATTTTTATTCCCCGGTTTGTAATAAGGTTCTTTTGACTTGTTATTCAAGTGTTCATTTTACATCACAGAAACTTTCCAATGTTTATGATTGTGAATTCTTAGAACAGTAACCACAGTTAGAGAGTGTTCTGTGCTCTTTTAACTTATATACTTTAGTATTCTAAGGAGTTTCTTTTAAAACGCCATCAGAATGACGGGAATAGGAAATGTAAACAGTCAACTCGGCATTTGAGACCTGTTTCAACCTATGTTCACTGTATTTTTATTCCCCGGTTTGTAATAAGGTTCTTTTGACTTGTTATTCAAGTGTTCCATTTACGTCACAGAACAATTCCAGTGTGTATTATTGTGAATTCTTAGAACGGTAACCGCATTTACACAGTGTTCTGAGCTCTTTTAACTCATATTCTTTGGTATTCTAAGGAGTTTCTTTAAAAACACCATCAGAATGACGGGAATAGGAAATGTAAACAGTGAACTCGGCATTTCAGAGTATTCTGAACGTTTGTTCAGTGTATTTTTGTTCCCCGTTGTGTAATAAGGTTCTTTTGACTTGTTATTCAAGTGTTCCATTTATATCACAGAACAATTCCAGTGTTTATTATTGTGAATTCTTAGAACAGTAACCACATTTAGAGAGTGTTCTGAGCACTTTTAACTTATATACTTTAGTAGTCTAAGGAGTTTCTTTTGAAACGCCATCAGAATGACAGGAATAGGAAATATAAACAGTAAACTCGGCATTTGAGACCTGTTTCAACCTATGTTCACTGTATTTTTATTCCCCGGTTTGTAATAAGGTTCTTTTGACTTGTTATTCAAGTGTTCAATTTACATCACAGAAACATTCCAATGTTTATGATTGTGAATTCTTAGAACAGTAACCACATTTAGAGAGTGTTCTGAGCTCTTTTAACTTGTATACTTTAGTATTCTAAGGAGTTTCTTTTAAAACGCCATCAGAATGACGGGAATAGGAAATATAAACAGTAAATTCGGCATTTGAGACCTGTTTCAACCTATGTTCACTGTATTTTTATTCCCCGGTTTGTAATAAGGTTCTTTTGACTTGTTATTCAAGTGTTCCATTTACATCACAGAAACATTCCAATGTTTATGATTGTGAATTCTTAGAACAGTAACCACATTTTAGAGTGTTCTGAGCTCTTTTAACTTATATACATTAGTATTCTAAGGAGTTTCTTTTAAAACGCCATCAGAATGACGGGAATAGGAAATGTAAACAGTAAACTCGGCATTTGAGACCTGTTTCAACCTATGTTCACTGTATTTTTATTCCCCGGTTTGTAATAAGGTTCTTTTGACTTGTTATTCAAGTGTTCATTTTACATCACAGAAACTTTCCAGTGTTTATTATTGTGAACTCTTAGAACGGTAACCACATTTAGAGAGTGTTCTGAGCTCTTTTAACTTATATTCTTTAGTATTCTAAGGAATTTCTTTAAAAACGCCATCAGAATGACGGGAATTGGAAATGTTAACAGTAAACTCGGCATTTGAGACTTGTTTCAACCTATGTTCACTGTATTTTTATTCCCCGGTTTGTAATAAGGTTCTTTTGACTTGTTATTCAAGTGTTCCATTTACATCACAGAACAATTCCAGTGTTTATGATTGTGAATTCTTAGAACAGTAACCACATTTAGAGAGTGTTCAGAGCACTTTTATCTTATAAACTTTAGTATTCTAAGGAGTTTCTTTTGAGACGCCATCAGAATGACGGGAATAGGAAATATAAACAGTAAACTCGGCATTTGAGACCTGTTTCAACCTATGTTCACTGTATTTTTATTCCCCGGTTTGTAATAAGGTTCTTTTGACTTGTTATTCAAGTGTTCCATTTACATCACAGAACAATTCCAGTGTTTATTATTGTGAATTCTTAGAACAGTAACCACATTTAGAGAGTGTTCTGAGCACTTTTAACTTTTGTACTTTAGTATTCTAAGGAGTTTCTTTTGAAACGCCATCAGAATGACGGGAATAGGAAATATAAACAGTAAACTCGGCATCTGAGACCTGTTTCAACCTATGTTCACTGTATTTTTATTCCCCGGTTTGTAATAAGGTTCTTTTGACTTTTTATTCAAGTGTTCCATTTACATCACAGAAACATTCCAATGTTTATGATTGTGAATTCTTAGAACAGTAACCACAGTTAGAGAGTGTTCTGAGCTCTTTTAACTTATATACTTTAGTATTCTAAGGAGTGTCTTTTAAAACGCCATCAGAATGACGGGAATAGGAAATGTAAACAGTAAACTCGGCATTTGAGACCTGTTTCAACCTATGTTCACTGTATTTTTATTCCCCGGTTTGTAATAAGGTTCTTTTGACTTGTTATTCAAGTGTTCAATTTACATCACAGAAACATTCCAATGTTTATGATTGTGAATTCTTAGAACAGTAACCACATTTAGAGAGTGTTCTGAGCTCTTTTAACTTATATACTTTAGTTTTCTAAGGAGTTTCTTTTAAAACGCCATCAGAATGACGGGAATAGGAAATGTAAACAGTAAACTCGGCATTTGAGACCTGTTTCAACCTATGTTCACTGTATTTTTATTCCCCGGTTTGTAATAAGGTTCTTTTGACTTGTTATTCAAGTGTTCCATTTACATCACAGAACAATTCCAGTGTGTATTATTGTGAATTCTTAGAACGGTAACCGCATTTACACAGTGTTCTGAGCTCTTTTAACTCATATTCTTTGGTATTCTAAGGAGTTTCTTTAAAAACACCATCAGAATGACGGGAATAGGAAATGTAAACAGTGAACTCAGCATTTCAGAGTATTCTGAACGTTTGTTCAGTGTATTTTTGTTCCCCGTTGTGTAATAGGGTTCTTTTGACTTGTTATTCAAGTGTTCCATTTACATCACAGAACAATTCCAGTGTTTATTATTGTGAATTCTTAGAACAGTAACCACATTTAGAGAGTGTTCTGAGCACTTTTAACTTATATACTTTAGTATTCTAAGGAGTTTCTTTTGAAACGCCATCAGAATGACAGGAATAGGAAATATAAACAGTAAACTCGGCATTTGAGACCTGTTTCAACCTATGTTCACTGTATTTTTATTCCCCGGTTTGTAATAAGGTTCTTTTGACTTGTTATTCAAGTGTTCAATTTACATCACAGAAACATTCCAATGTTTATGATTGTGAATTCTTAGAACAGTAACCACATTTAGAGAGTGTTCTGAGCTCTTTTAACTTGTATACTTTAGTATTCTAAGGAGTTTCTTTTAAAACGCCATCAGAATGACGGGAATAGGAAATATAAACAGTAAACTCGGCATTTGAGACCTGTTTCAACCTATGTTCACTGTATTTTTATTCCCCGGTTTGTAATAAGGTTCTTTTGACTTGTTATTCAAGTGTTCCATTTACATCACAGAAACATTCCAATGTTTATGATTGTGAATTCTTAGAACAGTAAGCACATTTTAGAGTGTTCTGAGCTCTTTTAACTTATATACTTTAGTATTCTAAGGAGTTTCTTTTAAAACGCCATCAGAATGACGGGAATAGGAAATGTAAACAGTAAACTCGGCATTTGAGACCTGTTTCAACCTATGTTCACTGTATTTTTATTCCCCGGTTTGTAATAAGGTTCTTTTGACTTGTTATTCAAGTGTTCATTTTACATCACAGAAACTTTCCAGTGTTTATTATTGTGAACTCTTAGAACGGTAACCACATTTAGAGAGTGTTCTGAGCTCTTTTAACTTATATTCTTTAGTATTCTAAGGAATTTCTTTAAAAACGCCATCAGAATGACGGGAATTGGAAATGTTAACAGTAAACTCGGCATTTGAGACTTGTTTCAACCTATGTTCACTGTATTTTTATTCCCCGGTTTGTAATAAGGTTCTTTTGACTTGTTATTCAAGTGTTCCATTTACATCACAGAAACATTCCAATGTTTATGATTGTGAATTCTTAGAACAGTAAGCACATTTTAGAGTGTTCTGAGCTCTTTTAACTTATATACTTTAGTATTCTAAGGAGTTTCTTTTAAAACGCCATCAGAATGACGGGAATAGGAAATGTAAACAGTCAACTCGGCATTTGAGACCTGTTTCAACCTATGTTCACTGTATTTTTATTCCCCGGTTTGTAATAAGGTTCTTTTGACTTTTATTCAAGTGTTCCATTTACGTCACAGAACAATTCCAGTGTGTATTATTGTGAATTCTTAGAACGGTAACCGCATTTACACAGTGTTCTGAGCTCTTTTAACTCATATTCTTTGGTATTCTAAGGAGTTTCTTTAAAAACACCATCAGAATGACGGGAATAGGAAATGTAAACAGTGAACTCGGCATTTCAGAGTATTCTGAACGTTTGTTCAGTGTATTTTTGTTCCCCGTTGTGTAATAAGGTTCTTTTGACTTGTTATTCAAGTGTTCCATTTACATCACAGAACAATTCCAGTGTTTATTATTGTGAATTCTTAGAACAGTAACCACATTTAGAGAGTGTTCTGAGCACTTTTAACTTATATACTTTAGTATTCTAAGGAGTTTCTTTTGAAACGCCATCAGAATGACAGGAATAGGAAATATAAACAGTAAACTCGGCATTTGAGACCTGTTTCAACCTATGTTCACTGTATTTTTATTCCCCGGTTTGTAATAAGGTTCTTTTGACTTGTTATTCAAGTGTTCAATTTACATCACAGAAACATTCCAATGTTTATGATTGTGAATTCTTAGAACAGTAACCACATTTAGAGAGTGTTCTGAGCTCTTTTAACTTGTATACTTTAGTATTCTAAGGAGTTTCTTTTAAAACGCCATCAGAATGACGGGAATAGGAAATATAAACAGTAAACTCGGCATTTGAGACCTGTTTCAACCTATGTTCACTGTATTTTTATTCCCCGGTTTGTAATAAGGTTCTTTTGACTTGTTATTCAAGTGTTCCATTTACATCACAGAAACATTCCAATGTTTATGATTGTGAATTCTTAGAACAGTAACCACATTTTAGAGTGTTCTGAGCTCTTTTAACTTATATACTTTAGTATTCTAAGGAGTTTCTTTTAAAACGCCATCAGAATGACGGGAATAGGAAATGTAAACAGTAAACTCGGCATTTGAGACCTGTTTCAACCTATGTTCACTGTATTTTTATTCCCCGGTTTGTAATAAGGTTCTTTTGACTTGTTATTCAAGTGTTCATTTTACATCACAGAAACTTTCCAGTGTTTATTATTGTGAACTCTTAGAACGGTAACCACATTTAGAGAGTGTTCTGAGCTCTTTTAACTTATATTCTTTAGTATTCTAACGAATTTCTTTAAAAACGCCATCAGAATGACGGGAATTGGAAATGTTAACAGTAAACTCGTCATTTGAGACTTGTTTCAACCTATGTTCACTGTATTTTTATTCCCCGGTTTGTAATAAGGTTCTTTTGACTTGTTATTCAAGTGTTCCATTTACATCACAGAACAATTCCAGTGTTTATGATTGTGAATTCTTAGAACAGTAACCACATTTAGAGAGTGTTCTGAGCACTTTTATCTTATAAACTTTAGTATTCTAAGGAGTTTCTTTTGAGACGCCATCAGAATGACGGGAATAGGAAATATAAACAGTAAACTCGGCATTTGAGACCTGTTTCAACCTATGTTCACTGTATTTTTATTCCCCGGTTTGTAATAAGGTTCTTTTGACTTGTTATTCAAGTGTTCCATTTACATCACAGAACAATTCCAGTGTTTATTATTGTGAATTCTTAGAACAGTAACCACATTTAGAGAGTGTTCTGAGCACTTTTAACTTATATACTTTAGTATTCTAAGGAGTTTCTTTTGAAACGCCATCAGAATGACAGGAATAGGAAATATAAACAGTAAACTCGGCATTTGAGACCTGTTTCAACCTATGTTCACTGTATTTTTATTCCCCGGTTTGTAATAAGGTTCTTTTGACTTGTTATTCAAGTGTTCAATTTACATCACAGAAACATTCCAATGTTTATGATTGTGAATTCTTAGAACAGTAACCACATTTAGAGAGTGTTCTGAGCTCTTTTAACTTGTATACTTTAGTATTCTAAGGAGTTTCTTTTAAAACGCCATCAGAATGACGGGAATAGGAAATGTAAACAGTAAACTCGGCATTTGAGACCTGTTTCAACCTATGTTCACTGTATTTTTATTCCCCGGTTTGTAATAAGGTTCTTTTGACTTGTTATTCAAGTGTTCATTTTACATCACAGAAACTTTCCAATGTTTATGATTGTGAATTCTTAGAACAGTAACCACAGTTAGAGAGTGTTCTGTGCTCTTTTAACTTATATACTTTAGTATTCTAAGGAGTTTCTTTTAAAACGCCATTAGAATGACGGGAATAGGAAATGTAAACAGTCAACTCGGCATTTGAGACCTGTTTCAACCTATGTTCACTGTATTTTTATTCCCCGGTTTGTAATAAGGTTCTTTTGACTTGTTATTCAAGTGTTCCATTTACGTCACAGAACAATTCCAGTGTGTATTATTGTGAATTCTTAGAACGGTAACCGCATTTACACAGTGTTCTGAGCTCTTTTAACTCATATTCTTTGGTATTCTAAGGAGTTTCTTTAAAAACACCATCAGAATGACGGGAATAGGAAATGTAAACAGTGAACTCGGCATTTCAGAGTATTCTGAACGTTTGTTCAGTGTATTTTTGTTCCCCGTTGTGTAATAAGGTTCTTTTGACTTGTTATTCAAGTGTTCCATTTACATCACAGAACAATTCCAGTGTTTATTATTGTGAATTCTTAGAACAGTAACCACATTTAGAGAGTGTTCTGAGCACTTTTAACTTTTGTACTTTAGTATTCTAAGGAGTTTCTTTTGAAACGCCATCAGAATGACGGGAATAGGAAATATAAACAGTAAACTCGGCATCTGAGACCTGTTTCAACCTATGTTCACTGTATTTTTATTCCCCGGTTTGTAATAAGGTTCTTTTGACTTTTTATTCAAGTGTTCCATTTACATCACAGAAACATTCCAATGTTTATGATTGTGAATTCTTAGAACAGTAACCACATTTAGAGAGTGTTCTGAGCTCTTTTAACTTATATACTTTAGTATTCTAAGGAGTTTCTTTTAAAACGCCATCAGAATGACGGGAATAGGAAATGTAAACAGTAAACTCGGCATTTGAGACCTGTTTCAACCTATGTTCACTGTATTTTTATTCCCCGGTTTGTAATAAGGTTCTTTTGACTTGTTATTCAAGTGTTCAATTTACATCACAGAAACATTCCAATGTTTATGATTGTGAATTCTTAGAACAGTAACCACATTTAGAGAGTGTTCTGAGCTCTTTTAACTTATATACTTTAGTTTTCTAAGGAGTTTCTTTTAAAACGCCATCAGAATGACGGGAATAGGAAATGTAAACAGTAAACTCGGCATTTGAGACCTGTTTCAACCTATGTTCACTGTATTTTTATTCCCCGGTTTGTAATAAGGTTCTTTTGACTTGTTATTCAAGTGTTCCATTTACATCACAGAACAATTCCAGTGTGTATTATTGTGAATTCTTAGAACGGTAACCGCATTTACACAGTGTTCTGAGCTCTTTTAACTCATATTCTTTGGTATTCTAAGGAGTTTCTTTAAAAACACCATCAGAATGACGGGAATAGGAAATGTAAACAGTGAACTCAGCATTTCAGAGTATTCTGAACGTTTGTTCAGTGTATTTTTGTTCCCCGTTGTGTAATAAGGTTCTTTTGACTTGTTATTCAAGTGTTCCATTTACATCACAGAACAATTCCAGTGTTTATTATTGTGAATTCTTAGAACAGTAACCACATTTAGAGAGTGTTCTGAGCACTTTTAACTTATATACTTTAGTATTCTAAGGAGTTTCTTTTGAAACGCCATCAGAATGACGGGAATAGGAAATATAAACAGTAAACTCGGCATTTGAGACCTGTTTCAACCTATGTTCACTGTATTTTTATTCCCCGGTTTGTAATAAGGTTCTTTTGACTTGTTATTCAAGTGTTCAATTTACATCACAGAAACATTCCAATGTTTATGATTGTGAATTCTTAGAACAGTAACCACATTTAGAGAGTGTTCTGAGCTCTTTTAACTTGTATACTTTAGTATTCTAAGGAGTTTCTTTTAAAACGCCATCAGAATGACGGGAATAGGAAATATAAACAGTAAACTCGGCATTTGAGACCTGTTTCAACCTATGTTCACTGTATTTTTATTCCCCGGTTTGTAATAAGGTTCTTTTGACTTGTTATTCAAGTGTTCCATTTACATCACAGAAACATTCCAATGTTTATGATTGTGAATTCTTAGAACAGTAACCACATTTTAGAGTGTTCTGAGCTCTTTTAACTTATATACTTTAGTATTCTAAGGAGTTTCTTTTAAAACGCCATCAGAATGACGGGAATAGGAAATGTAAACAGTAAACTCGGCATTTGAGACCTGTTTCAACCTATGTTCACTGTATTTTTATTCCCCGGTTTGTAATAAGGTTCTTTTGACTTGTTATTCAAGTGTTCATTTTACATCACAGAAACTTTCCAGTGTTTATTATTGTGAACTCTTAGAACGGTAACCACATTTAGAGAGTGTTCTGAGCTCTTTTAACTTATATTCTTTAGTATTCTAAGGAATTTCTTTAAAAACGCCATCAGAATGACGGGAATTGGAAATGTTAACAGTAAACTCGGCATTTGAGACTTGTTTCAACCTATGTTCACTGTATTTTTATTCCCCGGTTTGTAATAAGGTTCTTTTGACTTGTTATTCAAGTGTTCCATTTACATCACAGAACAATTCCAGTGTTTATGATTGTGAATTCTTAGAACAGTAACCACATTTAGAGAGTGTTCTGAGCACTTTTATCTTATAAACTTTAGTATTCTAAGGAGTTTCTTTTGAGACGCCATCTGAATGACGGGAATAGGAAATATAAACAGTAAACTCGGCATTTGAGACCTGTTTCAACCTATGTTCACTGTATTTTTATTCCCCGGTTTGTAATAAGGTTCTTTTGACTTGTTATTCAAGTGTTCCATTTACATCACAGAACAATTCCAGTGTTTATTATTGTGAATTCTTAGAACAGTAACCACATTTAGAGAGTGTTCTGAGCACTTTTAACTTATATACTTTAGTATTCTAAGGAGTTTCTTTTAAAACGCCATTAGAATGACGGGAATAGGAAATGTAAACAGTCAACTCGGCATTTGAGACCTGTTTCAACCTATGTTCACTGTATTTTTATTCCCCGGTTTGTAATAAGGTTCTTTTGACTTGTTATTCAAGTGTTCCATTTACGTCACAGAACAATTCCAGTGTGTATTATTGTGAATTCTTAGAACGGTAACCGCATTTACACAGTGTTCTGAGCTCTTTTAACTCATATTCTTTGGTATTCTAAGGAGTTTCTTTAAAAACACCATCAGAATGACGGGAATAGGAAATGTAAACAGTGAACTCGGCATTTCAGAGTATTCTGAACGTTTGTTCAGTGTATTTTTGTTCCCCGTTGTGTAATAAGGTTCTTTTGACTTGTTATTCAAGTGTTCCATTTACATCACAGAACAATTCCAGTGTTTATTATTGTGAATTCTTAGAACAGTAACCACATTTAGAGAGTGTTCTGAGCACTTTTAACTTTTGTACTTTAGTATTCTAAGGAGTTTCTTTTGAAACGCCATCAGAATGACGGGAATAGGAAATATAAACAGTAAACTCGGCATCTGAGACCTGTTTCAACCTATGTTCACTGTATTTTTATTCCCCGGTTTGTAATAAGGTTCTTTTGACTTTTTATTCAAGTGTTCCATTTACATCACAGAAACATTCCAATGTTTATGATTGTGAATTCTTAGAACAGTAACCACATTTAGAGAGTGTTCTGAGCTCTTTTAACTTATATACTTTAGTATTCTAAGGAGTTTCTTTTAAAACGCCATCAGAATGACGGGAATAGGAAATGTAAACAGTAAACTCGGCATTTGAGACCTGTTTCAACCTATGTTCACTGTATTTTTATTCCCCGGTTTGTAATAAGGTTCTTTTGACTTGTTATTCAAGTGTTCAATTTACATCACAGAAACATTCCAATGTTTATGATTGTGAATTCTTAGAACAGTAACCACATTTAGAGAGTGTTCTGAGCTCTTTTAACTTATATACTATAGTTTTCTAAGGAGTTTCTTTTAAAACGCCATCAGAATGACGGGAATAGGAAATGTAAACAGTAAACTCGGCATTTGAGACCTGTTTCAACCTATGTTCACTGTATTTTTATTCCCCGGTTTGTAATAAGGTTCTTTTGACTTGTTATTCAAGTGTTCCATTTACATCACAGAACAATTCCAGTGTGTATTATTGTGAATTCTTAGAACGGTAACCGCATTTACACAGTGTTCTGAGCTCTTTTAACTCATATTCTTTGGTATTCTAAGGAGTTTCTTTAAAAACACCATCAGAATGACGGGAATAGGAAATGTAAACAGTGAACTCAGCATTTCAGAGTATTCTGAACGTTTGTTCAGTGTATTTTTGTTCCCCGTTGTGTAATAAGGTTCTTTTGACTTGTTATTCAAGTGTTCCATTTACATCACAGAACAATTCCAGTGTTTATTATTGTGAATTCTTAGAACAGTAACCACATTTAGAGAGTGTTCTGAGCACTTTTAACTTATATACTTTAGTATTCTAAGGAGTTTCTTTTGAAACGCCATCAGAATGACAGGAATAGGAAATATAAACAGTAAACTCGGCATTTGAGACCTGTTTCAACCTATGTTCACTGTATTTTTATTCCCCGGTTTGTAATAAGGTTCTTTTGACTTGTTATTCAAGTGTTCAATTTACATCACAGAAACATTCCAATGTTTATGATTGTGAATTCTTAGAACAGTAACCACATTTAGAGAGTGTTCTGAGCTCTTTTAACTTGTATACTTTAGTATTCTAAGGAGTTTCTTTTAAAACGCCATCAGAATGACGGGAATAGGAAATATAAACAGTAAACTCGGCATTTGAGACCTGTTTCAACCTATGTTCACTGTATTTTTATTCCCCGGTTTGTAATAAGGTTCTTTTGACTTGTTATTCAAGTGTTCCATTTACATCACAGAAACATTCCAATGTTTATGATTGTGAATTCTTAGAACAGTAAGCACATTTTAGAGTGTTCTGAGCTCTTTTAACTTATATACTTTAGTATTCTAAGGAGTTTCTTTTAAAACGCCATCAGAATGACGGGAATAGGAAATGTAAACAGTTAACTCGGCATTTGAGACCTGTTTCAACCTATGTTCACTGTATTTTTATTCCCCGGTTTGTAATAAGGTTCTTTTGACTTGTTATTCAAGTGTTCATTTTACATCACAGAAACTTTCCAGTGTTTATTATTGTGAACTCTTAGAACGGTAACCACATTTAGAGAGTGTTCTGAGCTCTTTTAACTTATATTCTTTAGTATTCTAAGGAATTTCTTTAAAAACGCCATCAGAATGACGGGAATTGGAAATGTTAACAGTAAACTCGGCATTTGAGACTTGTTTCAACCTATGTTCACTGTATTTTTATTCCCCGGTTTGTAATAAGGTTCTTTTGACTTGTTATTCAAGTGTTCCATTTACATCACAGAACAATTCCAGTGTTTATGATTGTGAATTCTTAGAACAGTAACCACATTTAGAGAGTGTTCTGAGCACTTTTATCTTATAAACTTTAGTATTCTAAGGAGTTTCTTTTGAGACGCCATCAGAATGACGGGAATAGGAAATGTAAACAGTAAACTCGGCATTTGAGACCTGTTTCAACCTATGTTCACTGTATTTTTATTCCCCGGTTTGTAATAAGGTTCTTTTGACTTGTTATTTAAGTGTTCCATTTACATCACAGAACAATTCCAGTGTGTATTATTGTGAATTCTTAGAACAGTAACCGCATTTACACAGTGTTCTGAGCTCTTTTAACTCATATTCTTTGGTATTCTAAGGAGTTTCTTTAAAAACACCATCAGAATGACGGGAATAGGAAATGTAAACAGTGAACTCGGCATTTCAGAGTATTCTGAACGTTTGTTCAGTGTATTTTTGTTACCCGTTGTGTAATAAGGTTCTTTTTACTTGTTATTCAAGTGTTCCATTTACATCACAGAACAATTCCAGTGTTTATTATTGTGAATTCTTAGAACAGTAACCACATTTAGAGAGTGTTCTGAGCACTTTTATCTCTTGTACTTTAGTATTCTAAGGAGTTTCTTTTGAAACGCCATCAGAATGACGGGAATAGGAAATATAAACAGTAAACTCAGCATCTGAGACCTGTTTCAACCTATGTTCACTGTATTTTTATTCCCCGGTTTGTAATAAGGTTCTTTTGACTTTTTATTCAAGTGTTCCATTTACATCACAGAAACATTCCAATGTTTATGATTGTGAATTCTTAGAACAGTAACCACAGTTAGAGAGTGTTCTGAGCTCTTTTAACTTATATACTTTAGTATTCTAAGGAGTTTCTTTTAAAACGCCATCAGAATGACGGGAATAGGAAATGTAAACAGTAAACTCGGCATTTGAGACCTGTTTCAACCTATGTTCACTGTATTTTTATTCCCCGGTTTGTAATAAGGTTCTTTTGACTTGTTATTCAAGTGTTCCATTTACATCACAGAAACATTCCAATGTTTATGATTGTGAATTCTTAGAACATTAACCACATTTAGAGAGTGTTCTGAGCTCTTTTAACTTATATACTTTAGTATTCTAAGGAGTTTCTTTTAAAACGCCATCAGAATGACGGGAATAGGAAAGGTAAACAGTAAACTCGGCATTTGAGACCTGTTTCAACCTATGTTCACTGCATTTTTATTCCCCGGTTTGTAATAAGGTTCTTTTGACTTGTTATTCAAGTGTTCATTTTACATCACAGAAACTTTCCAATGTTTATGATTGTGAATTCTTAGAACAGTAACCACAGTTAGAGAGTGTTCTGTGCTCTTTTAACTTATATACTTTAGTATTCTAAGGAGTTTCTTTTAAAACGCCATCAGAATGACGGGAATAGGAAATGTAAACAGTCAACTCGGCATTTGAGACCTGTTTCAACCTATGTTCACTGTATTTTTATTCCCCGGTTTGTAATAAGGTTCTTTTGACTTGTTATTCAAGTGTTCCATTTACGTCACAGAACAATTCCAGTGTGTATTATTGTGAATTCTTAGAACGGTAACCGCATTTACACAGTGTTCTGAGCTCTTTTAACTCATATTCTTTGGTATTCTAAGGAGTTTCTTTAAAAACACCATCAGAATGACGGGAATAGGAAATGTAAACAGTGAACTCGGCATTTCAGAGTATTCTGAACGTTTGTTCAGTGTATTTTTGTTCCCCGTTGTGTAATAAGGTTCTTTTGACTTGTTATTCAAGTGTTCCATTTACATCACAGAACAATTCCAGTGTTTATTATTGTGAATTCTTAGAACAGTAACCACATTTAGAGAGTGTTCTGAGCACTTTTAACTTTTGTACTTTAGTATTCTAAGGAGTTTCTTTTGAAACGCCATCAGAATGACGGGAATAGGAAATATAAACAGTAAACTCGGCATCTGAGACCTGTTTCAACCTATGTTCACTGTATTTTTATTCCCCGGTTTGTAATAAGGTTCTTTTGACTTTTTATTCAAGTGTTCCATTTACATCACAGAAACATTCCAATGTTTATGATTGTGAATTCTTAGAACAGTAACCACAGTTAGAGAGTGTTCTGAGCTCTTTTAACTTATATACTTTAGTATTCTAAGGAGTTTCTTTTAAAACGCCATCAGAATGACGGGAATAGGAAATGTAAACAGTAAACTCGGCATTTGAGACCTGTTTCAACCTATGTTCACTGTATTTTTATTCCCCGGTTTGTAATAAGGTTCTTTTGACTTGTTATTCAAGTGTTCAATTTACATCACAGAAACATTCCAATGTTTATGATTGTGAATTCTTAGAACAGTAACCACATTTAGAGAGTGTTCTGAGCTCTTTTAACTTATATACTTTAGTTTTCTAAGGAGTTTCTTTTAAAACGCCATCAGAATGACGGGAATAGGAAATGTAAACAGTAAACTCGGCATTTGAGACCTGTTTCAACCTATGTTCACTGTATTTTTATTCCCCGGTTTGTAATAAGGTTCTTTTGACTTGTTATTCAAGTGTTCCATTTACATCACAGAACAATTCCAGTGTGTATTATTGTGAATTCTTAGAACGGTAACCGCATTTACACAGTGTTCTGAGCTCTTTTAACTCATATTCTTTGGTATTCTAAGGAGTTTCTTTAAAAACACCATCAGAATGACGGGAATAGGAAATGTAAACAGTGAACTCAGCATTTCAGAGTATTCTGAACGTTTGTTCAGTGTATTTTTGTTCCCCGTTGTGTAATAAGGTTCTTTTGACTTGTTATTCAAGTGTTCCATTTACATCACAGAACAATTCCAGTGTTTATTATTGTGAATTCTTAGAACAGTAACCACATTTAGAGAGTGTTCTGAGCACTTTTAACTTATATACTTTAGTATTCTAAGGAGTTTCTTTTGAAACGCCATCAGAATGACAGGAATAGGAAATATAAACAGTAAACTCGGCATTTGAGACCTGTTTCAACCTATGTTCACTGTATTTTTATTCCCCGGTTTGTAATAAGGTTCTTTTGACTTGTTATTCAAGTGTTCAATTTACATCACAGAAACATTCCAATGTTTATGATTGTGAATTCTTAGAACAGTAACCACATTTAGAGAGTGTTCTGAGCTCTTTTAACTTGTATACTTTAGTATTCTAAGGAGTTTCTTTTAAAACGCCATCAGAATGACGGGAATAGGAAATATAAACAGTAAACTCGGCATTTGAGACCTGTTTCAACCTATGTTCACTGTATTTTTATTCCCCGGTTTGTAATAAGGTTCTTTTGACTTGTTATTCAAGTGTTCCATTTACATCACAGAAACATTCCAATGTTTATGATTGTGAATTCTTAGAACAGTAACCACATTTTAGAGTGTTCTGAGCTCTTTTAACTTATATACTTTAGTATTCTAAGGAGTTTCTTTTAAAACGCCATCAGAATGACGGGAATAGGAAATGTAAACAGTAAACTCGGCATTTGAGACCTGTTTCAACCTATGTTCACTGTATTTTTATTCCCCGGTTTGTAATAAGGTTCTTTTGACTTGTTATTCAAGTGTTCATTTTACATCACAGAAACTTTCCAGTGTTTATTATTGTGAACTCTTAGAACGGTAACCACATTTAGAGAGTGTTCTGAGCTCTTTTAACTTATATTCTTTAGTATTCTAAGGAATTTCTTTAAAAACGCCATCAGAATGACGGGAATTGGAAATGTTAACAGTAAACTCGGCATTTGAGACCTGTTTCAACCTATGTTCACTGTATTTTTATTCCCCGGTTTGTAATAAGGTTCTTTTGACTTGTTATTCAAGTGTTCCATTTACATCACAGAAACATTCCAGTGTTTATGATTGTGAATTCTTAGAACAGTAACCACATTTTAGAGTGTTCTGAGCTCTTTTAACTTATATACTTTAGTATTCTAAGGAGTTTCTTTTAAAACGCCATCAGAATGACGGGAATAGGAAATGTAAACAGTAAACTCGGCATTTGAGACCTGTTTCAACCTATGTTCACTGTATTTTTATTCCCCGGTTTGTAATAAGGTTCTTTTGACTTGTTATTCAAGTGTTCATTTTACATCACAGAAACTTTCCAGTGTTTATTATTGTGAACTCTTAGAACGGTAACCACATTTAGAGAGTGTTCTGAGCTCTTTTAACTTATATTCTTTAGTATTCTAAGGAATTTCTTTAAAAACGCCATCAGAATGACGGGAATTGGAAATGTTAACAGTAAACTCGGCATTTGAGACTTGTTTCAACCTATGTTCACTGTATTTTTATTCCCCGGTTTGTAATAAGGTTCTTTTGACTTGTTATTCAAGTGTTCCATTTACATCACAGAACAATTCCAGTGTTTATGATTGTGAATTCTTAGAACAGTAACCACATTTAGAGAGTGTTCTGAGCACTTTTATCTTATAAACTTTAGTATTCTAAGGAGTTTCTTTTGAGACGCCATCAGAATGACGGGAATAGGAAATATAAACAGTAAACTCGGCATTTGAGACCTGTTTCAACCTATGTTCACTGTATTTTTATTCCCCGGTTTGTAATAAGGTTCTTTTGACTTGTTATTCAAGTGTTCCATTTACATCACAGAAACATTCCAATGTTTATGATTGTGAATTCTTAGAACAGTAACCACAGTTAGAGAGTGTTCTGTGCTCTTTTAACTTATATACTTTAGTATTCTAAGGAGTTTCTTTTAAAACGCCATCAGAATGACGGGAATAGGAAATGTAAACAGTAAACTCGGCATTTGAGACCTGTTTCAACCTATGTTCACTGTATTTTTATTCCCCGGTTTGTAATAAGGTTCTTTTGACTTGTTATTTAAGTGTTCCATTTACATCACAGAACAATTCCAGTGTGTATTATTGTGAATTCTTAGAACAGTAACCGCATTTACACAATGTTCTGAGCTCTTTTAACTCATATTCTTTGGTATTCTAAGGAGTTTCTTTAAAAACACCATCAGAATGACGGGAATAGGAAATGTAAACAGTGAACTCGGCATTTCAGAGTATTCTGAACGTTTGTTCAGTGTATTTTTGTTCCCCGTTGTGTAATAAGGTTCTTTTGACTTGTTATTCAAGTGTTCCATTTACATCACAGAACAATTCCAGTGTTTATTATTGTGAATTCTTAGAACAGTAACCACATTTAGAGAGTGTTCTGAGCACTTTTATCTCTTGTACTTTAGTATTCTAAGGAGTTTCTTTTGAAACGCCATCAGAATGACGGGAATAGGAAATATAAACAGTAAACTCGGCATCTGAGACCTGTTTCAACCTATGTTCACTGTATTTTTATTCCCCGGTTTGTAATAAGGTTCTTTTGACTTTTTATTCAAGTGTTCCATTTACATCACAGAAATATTCCAATGTTTATGATTGTGAATTCTTAGAACAGTAACCACAGTTAGAGAGTGTTCTGAGCTCTTTTAACTTATATACTTTAGTATTCTAAGGAGTTTCTTTTAAAACGCCATCAGAATGACGGGAATAGGAAATGTAAACAGTAAACTCGGCATTTGAGACCTGTTTCAACCTATGTTCACTGTATTTTTATTCCCCGGTTTGTAATAAGGTTCTTTTGACTTGTTATTCAAGTGTTCCATTTACATCACAGAAACATTCCAATGTTTATGATTGTGAATTCTTAGAACATTAACCACATTTAGAGAGTGTTCTGAGCTCTTTTAACTTATATACTTTAGTATTCTAAGGAGTTTCTTTTAAAACGCCATCAGAATGACGGGAATAGGAAAGGTAAACAGTAAACTCGGCATTTGAGACCTGTTTCAACCTATGTTCACTGCATTTTTATTCCCCGGTTTGTAATAAGGTTCTTTTGACTTGTTATTCAAGTGTTCATTTTACATCACAGAAACTTTCCAATGTTTATGATTGTGAATTCTTAGAACAGTAACCACAGTTAGAGAGTGTTCTGTGCTCTTTTAACTTATATACTTTAGTATTCTAAGGAGTTTCTTTTAAAACGCCATCAGAATGACGGGAATAGGAAATGTAAACAGTCAACTCGGCATTTGAGACCTGTTTCAACCTATGTTCACTGTATTTTTATTCCCCGGTTTGTAATAAGGTTCTTTTGACTTGTTATTCAAGTGTTCCATTTACGTCACAGAACAATTCCAGTGTGTATTATTGTGAATTCTTAGAACGGTAACCGCATTTACACAGTGTTCTGAGCTCTTTTAACGCATATTCTTTGGTATTCTAAGGAGTTTCTTTAAAAACACCATCAGAATGACGGGAATAGGAAATGTAAACAGTGAACTCGGCATTTCAGAGTATTCTGAACGTTTGTTCAGTGTATTTTTGTTCCCCGTTGTGTAATAAGGTTCTTTTGACTTGTTATTCAAGTGTTCCATTTACATCACAGAACAATACCAGTGTTTATTATTGTGAATTCTTAGAACAGTAACCACATTTAGAGAGTGTTCTGAGCACTTTTAACTTTTGTACTTTAGTATTCTAAGGAGTTTCTTTTGAAACGCCATCAGAATGACGGGAATAGGAAATATAAACAGTAAACTCGGCATCTGAGACCTGTTTCAACCTATGTTCACTGTATTTTTATTCCCCGGTTTGTAATAAGGTTCTTTTGACTTTTTATTCAAGTGTTCCATTTACATCACAGAAACATTCCAATGTTTATGATTGTGAATTCTTAGAACAGTAACCACAGTTAGAGAGTGTTCTGAGCTCTTTTAACTTATATACTTTAGTATTCTAAGGAGTTTCTTTTAAAACGCCATCAGAATGACGGGAATAGGAAATGTAAACAGTAAACTCGGCATTTGAGACCTGTTTCAACCTATGTTCACTGTATTTTTATTCCCCGGTTTGTAATAAGGTTCTTTTGACTTGTTATTCAAGTGTTCAATTTACATCACAGAAACATTCCAATGTTTATGATTGTGAATTCTTAGAACAGTAACCACATTTAGAGAGTGTTCTGAGCTCTTTAACTTATATATTTTAGTTTTCTAAGGAGTTTCTTTTAAAACGCCATCAGAATGACGGGAATAGGAAATGTAAACAGTAAACTCGGCATTTGAGACCTGTTTCAACCTATGTTCACTGTATTTTTATTCCCCGGTTTGTAATAAGGTTCTTTTGACTTGTTATTCAAGTGTTCCATTTACATCACAGAACAATTCCAGTGTGTATTATTGTGAATTCTTAGAACGGTAACCGCATTTACACAGTGTTCTGAGCTCTTTTAACTCATATTCTTTGGTATTCTAAGGAGTTTCTTTAAAAACACCATCAGAATGACGGGAATAGGAAATGTAAACAGTGAACTCAGCATTTCAGAGTATTCTGAACGTTTGTTCAGTGTATTTTTGTTCCCCGTTGTGTAATAAGGTTCTTTTGACTTGTTATTCAAGTGTTCCATTTACATCACAGAACAATTCCAGTGTTTATTATTGTGAATTCTTAGAACAGTAACCACATTTAGAGAGTGTTCTGAGCACTTTTAACTTATATACTTTAGTATTCTAAGGAGTTTCTTTTGAAACGCCATCAGAATGACAGGAATAGGAAATATAAACAGTAAACTCGGCATTTGAGACCTGTTTCAACCTATGTTCACTGTATTTTTATTCCCCGGTTTGTAATAAGGTTCTTTTGACTTGTTATTCAAGTGTTCAATTTACATCACAGAAACATTCCAATGTTTATGATTGTGAATTCTTAGAACAGTAACCACATTTAGAGAGTGTTCTGAGCTCTTTTAACTTGTATACTTTAGTATTCTAAGGAGTTTCTTTTAAAACGCCATCAGAATGACGGGAATAGGAAATATAAACAGTAAACTCGGCATTTGAGACCTGTTTCAACCTATGTTCACTGTATTTTTATTCCCCGGTTTGTAATAAGGTTCTTTTGACTTGTTATTCAAGTGTTCCATTTACATCACAGAAACATTCCAATGTTTATGATTGTGAATTCTTAGAACAGTAACCACATTTTAGAGTGTTCTGAGCTCTTTTAACTTATATACTTTAGTATTCTAAGGAGTTTCTTTTAAAACGTCATCAGAATGACGGGAATAGGAAATGTAAACAGTAAACTCGGCATTTGAGACCTGTTTCAACCTATGTTCACTGTATTTTTATTCCCCGGTTTGTAATAAGGTTCTTTTGACTTGTTATTCAAGTGTTCATTTTACATCACAGAAACTTTCCAGTGTTTATTATTGTGAACTCTTAGAACGGTAACCACATTTAGAGAGTGTTCTGAGCTCTTTTAACTTATATTCTTTAGTATTCTAAGGAATTTCTTTAAAAACGCCATCAGAATGACGGGAATTGGAAATGTTAACAGTAAACTCGGCATTTGAGACTTGTTTCAACCTATGTTCACTGTATTTTTATTCCCCGGTTTGTAATAAGGTTCTTTTGACTTGTTATTCAAGTGTTCCATTTACATCACAGAACAATTCCAGTGTTTATGATTGTGAATTCTTAGAACAGTAACCACATTTAGAGAGTGTTCTGAGCACTTTTATCTTATAAACTTTAGTATTCTAAGGAGTTTCTTTTGAGACGCCATCAGAATGACGGGAATAGGAAATATAAACAGTAAACTCGGCATTTGAGACCTGTTTCAACCTATGTTCACTGTATTTTTATTCCCCGGTTTGTAATAAGGTTCTTTTGACTTGTTATTCAAGTGTTCCATTTACATCACAGAAACATTCCAATGTTTATGATTGTGAATTTTTAGAACAGTAACCACAGTTAGAGAGTGTTCTGTGCTCTTTTAACTTATATACTTTAGTATTCTAAGGAGTTTCTTTTAAAACGCCATCAGAATGACGGGAATAGGAAATGTAAACAGTAAACTCGGCATTTGAGACCTGTTTCAACCTATGTTCACTGTATTTTTATTCCCCGGTTTGTAATAAGGTTCTTTTGACTTGTTATTTAAGTGTTCCATTTACATCACAGAACAATTCCAGTGTGTATTATTGTGAATTCTTAGAACAGTAACCGCATTTACACAGTGTTCTGAGCTCTTTTAACTCATATTCTTTGGTATTCTAAGGAGTTTCTTTAAAAACACCATCAGAATGACGGGAATAGGAAATGTAAACAGTGAACTCAGCATTTCAGAGTATTCTGAACGTTTGTTCAGTGTATTTTTGTTCCCCGTTGTGTAATAAGGTTCTTTTGACTTGTTATTCAAGTGTTCCATTTACATCACAGAACAATTCCAGTGTTTATTATTGTGAATTCTTAGAACAGTAACCACATTTAGAGAGTGTTCTGAGCACTTTTAACTTATATACTTTAGTATTCTAAGGAGTTTCTTTTGAAACGCCATCAGAATGACAGGAATAGGAAATATAAACAGTAAACTCGGCATTTGAGACCTGTTTCAACCTATGTTCACTGTATTTTTATTCCCCGGTTTGTAATAAGGTTCTTTTGACTTGTTATTCAAGTGTTCAATTTACATCACAGAAACATTCCAATGTTTATGATTGTGAATTCTTAGAACAGTAACCACATTTAGAGAGTGTTCTGAGCTCTTTTAACTTGTATACTTTAGTATTCTAAGGAGTTTCTTTTAAAACGCCATCAGAATGACGGGAATAGGAAATATAAACAGTAAACTCGGCATTTGAGACCTGTTTCAACCTATGTTCACTGTATTTTTATTCCCCGGTTTGTAATAAGGTTCTTTTGACTTGTTATTCAAGTGTTCCATTTACATCACAGAAACATTCCAATGTTTATGATTGTGAATTCTTAGAACAGTAACCACATTTTAGAGTGTTCTGAGCTCTTTTAACTTATATACTTTAGTATTCTAAGGAGTTTCTTTTAAAACGCCATCAGAATGACGGGAATAGGAAATGTAAACAGTAAACTCGGCATTTGAGACCTGTTTCAACCTATGTTCACTGTATTTTTATTCCCCGGTTTGTAATAAGGTTCTTTTGACTTGTTATTCAAGTGTTCCATTTACATCACAGAACAATTCCAGTGTTTATTATTGTGAATTCTTAGAACAGTAACCACATTTAAAGAGTGTTCTGAGCACTTTTAACTTATATACTTTAGTATTCTAAGGAGTTTCTTTTGAAACGCCATCAGAATGACAGGAATAGGAAATATAAACAGTAAACTCGGCATTTGAGACCTGTTTCAACCTATGTTCACTGTATTTTTATTC
The DNA here is from genome assembly GCF_964212035.1 of Myotis nattereri. Lineage (NCBI taxonomy): Eukaryota > Metazoa > Chordata > Mammalia > Chiroptera > Vespertilionidae > Myotis > Myotis nattereri. The sequence goes on from NC_138090.1 coordinate 35,991,220, forward strand.
CCCGGTTTGTAATAAGGTTCTTTTGACTTGTTATTCAAGTGTTCCATTTACATCACAGAAACATTCCAATGTTTATGATTGTGAATTATTAGAACAGTAACCACATTTAGAGAGTGTTCTGAGCTCTTTTAACTTGTATACTTTAGTATTCTAAGGAGTTTCTTTTAAAACGCCATCAGAATGACGGGAATAGGAAATGTAAACAGTAAACTCGGCATTTGAGACCTGTTTCAACCTATGTTCACTGTATTTTTATTCCCAGGTTTGTAATAAGGTTCTTTTGACATGTTATTCAAGTGTTCAATTTACATCACAGAAACATTCCAATGTTTATGATTGTGAATTCTTAGAACAGTAACCACAGTTAGAGAGTGTTCTGTGCTCTTTTAACTCATATACTTTAGTATTCTAAGAAGTTTCTATAAAAACACCATCAGAGTGACGGGAATAGGAAATGTTAACAGTAAACTCGGCATTTGAGACTTGTTTCAACCTATGTTCACTGTATTTTTATTCCCCGGTTTGTAATAAGGTTCTTTTGACTTGTTATTCAAGTGTTCCATTTACATCACAGAACAATTCCAGTGTGTATTATTGTGAATTCTTAGAACGGTAACCGCATTTACACAGTGTTCTGAGCTCTTTTAACTCATATTCTTTGGTATTCTAAGGAGTTTCTTTAAAAACACCATCAGAATGACGGGAATCGGAAATGTAAACAGTGAACTCAGCATTTCAGAGTATTCTGAACGTTTGTTCAGTGTATTTTTGTTCCCCGTTGTGTAATAAGGTTCTTTTGACTTGTTATTCAAGTGTTCCATTTACATCACAGAAACATTCCAATGTTTATGATTGTGAATTCTTAGAACAGTAACCACAGTTAGAGATTGTTCTGTGCTCTTTTAACTTGTATACTTTAGTATTCTAAGGAGTTTCTTTTAAAACGCCATCAGAATGACGGGAATAGGAAATATAAACAGTAAACTCGGCATTTGAGACCTGTTTCAACCAATGTTCACTGTATTTTTATTCCCCGGTTTGTAATAAGGTTCTTTTGACTTGTTATTCAAGTGTTCCATTTACATCACAGAAACATTCCAATGTTTATGATTGTGAATTCTTAGAACAGTAACCACATTTAGAGAGTGTTCTGAGCTCTTTTAACTTATATTCTTTAGTATTCTAAGGAGTTTCTTTTAAAACGCCATCAGAATGACGGGAATAGGAAATGTAAACAGTAAACTCGGCATTTGAGACCTGTTTCAACCTATGTTCACTGTATTTTTATTCCCCGGTTTGTAATAAGGTTCTTTTGACTTTTTATTCTAGTGTTCCATTTACATCACAGAAACATTCCAGTGTTTATGATTGTTAGTTCTTAGAACAGTAACCACATTTAGAGAGTGTTCTGAGCTCTTTTAACTTGTATACTTTAGTATTCTAAGGAGTTTCTTTTAAAACGCCATCAGAATGACGGGAATAGGAAATGTAAACAGTAAACTCGGCATTTGAGACCTGTTTCAACCTATGTTCACTGTATTTTTATTCCCCGGTTTGTAATAAGGTTCTTTTGACTTGTTATTCAAGTGTTCAATTTACATCACAGAAACATTCCAATGTTTATGATTGTGAATTCTTAGAACAGTATCCACATTTAGAGAGTGTTCTGAGCTCTTTTAACTTATATACTTTAGTATTCTAAGGAGTTTCTTTTAAAACGCCATCATAATGACGGGAATAGGAAATGTAAACAGTAAACTCGGCATTTGAGACCTGTTTCAACCTATGTTCACTGTATTTTTATTCCCCGGTTTGTAATAAGGTTCTTTTGACTTGTTATTCAAGTGTTCAATTTACATCACAGAAACATTCCAATGTTTATAATTGTGAATTCTTAGAACAGTAACCACAGTTAGAAAGTGTTCTGTGCTCTTTTAACTTATATACTTTAGTATTCTAAGAAGTTTCTTTAAAAACACCATCAGAGTGACGGGAATAGGAAATGTTAACAGTAAACTCGGCATTTGAGACTTGTTTCAACCTATGTTCACTGTATTTTTATTCCCCGGTTTGTAATAAGGTTCTTTTGACTTGTTATTCAAGTGTTCCGTTTACATCACAGAACAATTCCAGTGTTTATTATTGTGAATTCTTAGAACAGTAACCACATTTAGAGAGTGTTCTGAGCACTTTTATCTTATATACTTTAGTATTCTAAGGAGTTTCTTTTGAAACGCCATCAGAATGACGGGAATAGGAAATATAAACAGTAAACTCTGCATTTGAGACCTGTTTCAACCTATGTTCACTGTATTTTTATTCCCCGGTTTGTAATAAGGTTCTTTTGACTTTTTATTCAAGTGTTCCATTTACATCACAGAAACATTCCAATGTTTATGATTGTGAATTCTTAGAACAGTAACCACATTTAGAGAGTGTTCTGAGCTCTTTTAACTTATATACTTTAGTATTCAAAGGAGTTTCTTTTAAAACGCCATCAGAATGACGGGAATAGGAAATGTAAACAGTAAACTCGGCATTTGAGACCTGTTTCAACCTATGTTCACTGTATTTTTATTCCCCCGTTTGTAATAAGGTTCTTTTGACTTGTTATTCAAGTGTTCCATTTACATCACAGAAACATTCCAATGTTTATGATTGTGAATTCTTAGAACAGTAACCACATTTTAGAGTGTTCTGAGCTCTTTTAACTTATATACTTTAGTATTCTAAGGAGTTTCTTTTAAAACGCCATCAGAATGACGGGAATAGGAAATGTAAACAGTAAACTCGGCATTTGAGACCTGTTTCAACCTATGTTCACTGTATTTTTATTCCCCGGTTTGTAATAAGGTTCTTTTGACTTGTTATTCAAGTGTTCCATTTACATCACAGAAACATTCCAATGTTTATGATTGTGAATTCTTAGAACAGTAACCACATTTAGAGAGTGTTCTGAGCTCTTTTAACTTATATTCTTTAGTATTCTAAGGAGTTTCTTTTAAAACGCCATCAGAATGACGGGAATAGGAAATGTAAACAGTAAACTCGGCATTTGAGACCTGTTTCAACCTATGTTCACTGTATTTTTATTCCCCGGTTTGTAATAAGGTTCTTTTGACTTGTTATTCAAGTGTTCCATTTACATCACAGAAACATTCCAATGTTTATGATTGTGAATTCTTAGAACAGTAACCACATTTAGAGAGTGTTCTGAGCTCTTTTAACTTATATACTTTAGTATTCTAAGGAGTTTCTTTTAAAACGCCATCAGAATGACGGGAATAGGAAATGTAAACAGTAAACTCGGCATTTGAGACCTGTTTCAACCTATGTTCACTGTATTTTTATTCCCCGGTTTGTAATAATGTTCTTTTGACTTGTTATTCAAGTGTTCAATTTACATCACAGAAACATTCCAATGTTTATGATTGTGAATTCTTAGAACAGAAACCACAGTTAGAGAGTGTTCTGTGCTCTTTTAACTTATATACTTTAGTATTCTAAGGAGTTTCTTTTAAAACGCCATCAGAATGACAGGAATAGGAAATATAAACAGTAAACTCGGCATTTGAGACCTGTTTCAACCTATGTTCACTGTATTTTTATTCCCCGGTTTGTAATAAGGTTCTTTTGACTTGTTATTCAAGTGTTCCATTTACATCACAGAAACATTCCAGTGTTTATGATTGTGAATTCTTAGAACAGTAACCACATTTAGAGAGTGTTCTGAGCTCTTTTAACTTGTATACTTTAGTATTCTAAGGAGTTTCTTTTAAAACGCCATCAGAATGACGGGAATAGGAAATGTAAACAGTAAACTCGGCATTTGAGACCTGTTTCAACCTATGTTCACTGTATTTTTATTCCCCGGTTTGTAATATGGTTTTTTTGACTTGTTATTCAAGTGTTCAATTTACATCACAGAAACATTCCAATGTTTATGATTGTGAATTCTTAGAACAGTAACCACATTTAGAGAGTGTTCTGAGCTCTTTTAACTTATATACTTTAGTATTCTAAGGAGTTTCTTTTAAAACGCCATCAGAATGACAGGAATAGGAAATGTAAACAGTAAACTCGGCATTTGAGACCTGTTTCAACCTATGTTCACTGTATTTTTATTCCCCGGTTTGTAATAAGGTTCTTTTGACTTGTTATTCAAGTGTTCCATTTACATCACAGAAACATTCCAATGTTTATGATTGTGAATTCTTAGAACAGTAACCACAGTTAGAGAGTGTTCTGAGCTCTTTTAACTTATATACTTTAGTATTCTAAGGAGTTTCTTTTAAAACGCCATCAGAATGACGGGAATAGGAAATGTAAACAGTAAACTCGGCATTTGAGACCTGTTTCAACCTATGTTCACTGTATTTTTATTCCCCGGTTTGTAATAAGGTTCTTTTGACTTGTTATTCAAGTGTTCCATTTACATCACAGAAACATTCCAATGTTTATGATTGTGAATTCTTAGAACATTAACCACATTTAGAGAGTGTTCTGAGCTCTTTTAACTTATATACTTTAGTACTCTAAGGAGTTTCTTTTAAAACGCCATCAGAATGACGGGAATAGGAAATGTAAACAGTAAACTCGGCATTTGAGACCTGTTTCAACCTATGTTCACTGCATTTTTATTCCCCGGTTTGTAATAAGGTTCTTTTGACTTGTTATTCAAGTGTTCATTTTACATCACAGAAACTTTCCAATGTTTATGATTGTGAATTCTTAGAACAGTAACCACAGTTAGAGAGTGTTCTGAGCTCTTTTAACTTATATACTTTAGTATTCTAAGGAGTTTCTTTTAAAACGCCATCAGAATGACGGGAATAGGAAATGTAAACAGTAAACTCGGCATTTGAGACCTGTTTCAACCTATGTTCACTGTATTTTTATTCCCCGGTTTGTAATAAGGTTCTTTTGACTTGTTATTCAAGTGTTCCATTTACATCACAGAACAATTCCAGTGTGTATTATTGTGAATTCTTAGAACGGTAACCGCATTTACACAGTGTTCTGAGCTCTTTTAACTCATATTCTTTGGTATTCTAAGGAGTTTCTTTAAAAACACCATCAGAATGACGGGAATAGGAAATGTAAACAGTGAACTCAGCATTTCAGAGTATTCTGAACGTTTGTTCAGTGTATTTTTGTTCCCCGTTGTGTAATAAGGTTCTTTTGACTTGTTATTCAAGTGTTCCATTTACATCATAGAAACATTCCAATGTTTATGATTGTGAATTCTTAGAACAGTAACCACAGTTAGAGAGTGTTCTGTGCTCTTTTAACTTATATACTTTAGTATTCTAAGGAGTTTCTTTTAAAACGCCATCAGAATGACGGGAATAGGAAATATAAACAGTAAACTCGGCATTTGAGACCTGTTTCAACCAATGTTCACTGTATTTTTATTCCCCGGTTTGTAATAAGGTTCTTTTGACTTTTTATTCTAGTGTTCCATTTACATCACAGAAACATTCCAATGTTTATGATTGTGAGTTCTTAGAACAGTAACCACATTTAGAGAGTGTTCTGAGCTCTTTTAACTTGTATACTTTAGTATTCTAAGGAGTTTCTTTTAAAACGCCATCAGAATGACGGGAATAGGAAATGTAAACAGTAAACTCGGCATTTGAGACCTGTTTCAACCTATGTTCACTGTATTTTTATTCCCCGGTTTGTAATAAGGTTCTTTTGACTTGTTATTCAAGTGTTCAATTTACATCACAGAAACATTCCAATGTTTATGATTGTGAATTCTTAGAACAGTAACCACAGTTAGAGAGTGTTCTGAGCTCTTTTAACTTGTATACTTTAGTATTCTAAGGAGTTTCTTTTAAAACGCCATCAGAATGACGGGAATAGGAAATATAAACAGTAAACTCGGCATTTGAGACCTGTTTCAACCTATGTTCACTGTATTTTTATTCCCCGGTTTGTAATAAGGTTCTTTTGACTTGTTATTCAAGTGTTCCATTTACATCACAGAAACATTCCAATGTTTATGATTGTGAATTCTTAGAACAGTAACCACATTTTAGAGTGTTCTGAGCTCTTTTAACTTATATACTTTAGTACTCTAAGGAGTTTCTTTTAAAACGCCATCAGAATGACGGGAATAGGAAATGTAAACAGTAAACTCGGCATTTGAGACCTGTTTCAACCTATGTTCACTGCATTTTTATTCCCCGGTTTGTAATAAGGTTCTTTTGACTTGTTATTCAAGTGTTCATTTTACATCACAGAAACTTTCCATTGTTTATGATTGTGAATTCTTAGAACAGTAACCACAGTTAGAGAGTGTTCTGAGCTCTTTTAACTTATATACTTTAGTATTCTAAGGAGTTTCTTTTAAAACGCCATCAGAATGACGGGAATAGGAAATGTAAACAGTAAACTCGGCATTTGAGACCTGTTTCAACCTATGTTCACTGTATTTTTATTCCCCGGTTTGTAATAAGGTTCTTTTGACTTGTTATTCAAGTGTTCCATTTACATCACAGAACAATTCCAGTGTGTATTATTGTGAATTCTTAGAACGGTAACCGCATTTACACAGTGTTCTGAGCTCTTTTAACTCATATTCTTTGGTATTCTAAGGAGTTTCTTTAAAAACACCATCAGAATGACGGGAATAGGAAATGTAAACAGTGAACTCAGCATTTCAGAGTATTCTGAACGTTTGTTCAGTGTATTTTTGTTCCCCGTTGTGTAATAAGGTTCTTTTGACTTGTTATTCAAGTGTTCCATTTACATCACAGAAACATTCCAATGTTTATGATTGTGAATTCTTAGAACAGTAACCACAGTTAGAGAGTGTTCTGTGCTCTTTTAACTTATATACTTTAGTATTCTAAGGAGTTTCTTTTAAAACGCCATCAGAATGACGGGAATAGGAAATATAAACAGTAAACTCGGCATTTGAGACCTGTTTCAACCAATGTTCACTGTATTTTTATTCCCCGGTTTGTAATAAGGTTCTTTTGACTTTTTATTCTAGTGTTCCATTTACATCACAGAAACATTCCAATGTTTATGATTGTGAGTTCTTAGAACAGTAACCACATTTAGAGAGTGTTCTGAGCTCTTTTAACTTGTATACTTTAGTATTCTAAGGAGTTTCTTTTAAAACGCCATCAGAATGACGGGAATAGGAAATGTAAACAGTAAACTCCGCATTTGAGACCTGTTTCAACCTATGTTCACTGTATTTTTATTCCCCGGTTTGTAATAAGGTTCTTTTGACTTGTTATTCAAGTGTTCAATTTACATCACAGAAACATTCCAATGTTTATGATTGTGAATTCTTAGAACAGTAACCACATTTAGAGAGTGTTCTGAGCTCTTTTAACTTATATACTTTAGTATTCTAAGGAGTTTCTTTTAAAACGCCATCATAATGACGGGAATAGGAAATGTAAACAGTAAACTCTGCATTTGAGACCTGTTTCAACCTATGTTCACTGTATTTTTATTCCCCGGTTTGTAATAAGGTTCTTTTGACTTGTTATTCAAGTGTTCAATTTACATCACAGAAACATTCCAATGTTTATAATTGTGAATTCTTAGAACAGTAACCACAGTTAGAAAGTGTTCTGTGCTCTTTTAACTTATATACTTTAGTATTCTAAGAAGTTTCTTTAAAAACACCATCAGAGTGACGGGAATAGGAAATGTTAACAGTAAACTCGGCATTTGAGACTTGTTTCAACCTATGTTCACTGTATTTTTATTCCCCGGTTTGTAATAAGGTTCTTTTGACTTGTTATTCAAGTGTTCCGTTTACATCACAGAACAATTCCAGTGTTTATTATTGTGAATTCTTAGAACAGTAACCACATTTAGAGAGTGTTCTGAGCACTTTTATCTTATATACTTTAGTATTCTAAGGAGTTTCTTTTGAAACGCCATCAGAATGACGGGAATAGGAAATATAAACAGTAAACTCTGCATTTGAGACCTGTTTCAACCTATGTTCACTGTATTTTTATTCCCCGGTTTGTAATAAGGTTCTTTTGACTTGTTATTCAAGTGTTCCATTTACATCACAGAAACATTCCAATGTTTATGATTGTGAATTCTTAGAACAGTAACCACATTTAGAGAGTGTTCTGAGCTCTTTTAACTTATATACTTTAGTATTCAAAGGAGTTTCTTTTAAAACGCCATCAGAATGACGGGAATAGGAAATGTAAACAGTAAACTCGGCATTTGAGACCTGTTTCAACCTATGTTCACTGTATTTTTATTCCCCGGTTTGTAATAAGGTTCTTTTGACTTGTTATTCAAGTGTTCCATTTACATCACAGAACAATTCCAGTGTTTATTATTGTGAATTCTTAGAACAGTAACCACAGTTAGAGAGTGTTCTGTGCTCTTTTAACTTATATACTTTAGTATTCTAAGGAGTTTCTTTTAAAACGCCATCAGAATGACGGGAATAGGAAATGTAAACAGTAAACTCGGCATTTGAGACCTGTTTCAACCTATGTTCACTGTATTTTTATTCCCCGGTTTGTAATAAGGTTCTTTTGACTTGTTATTCAAGTGTTCCATTTACATCACAGAAACATTCCAATGTTTATGATTGTGAATTCTTAGAACAGTAACCACATTTAGAGAGTGTTCTGAGCTCTTTTAACTTATATACTTTAGTATTCTAAGGAGTTTCTTTTAAAACGCCATCAGAATGACGGGAATAGGAAATGTAAACAGTAAACTCGGCATTTGAGACCTGTTTCAACCTATGTTCACTGTATTTTTATTCCCCGGTTTGTAATAAGGTTCTTTTGACTTGTTATTCAAGTGTTCAATTTACATCACAGAAACATTCCAATGTTTATGATTGTGAATTCTTAGAACAGTAACCACATTTAGAGAGTGTTCTGAGCTCTTTTAACTTATATACTTTAGTATTCTAAGGAGTTTCTTTTAAAACGCCATAAGAATGACGGGAATAGGAAATGTAAACAGTAAACTCGGCATTTGAGACCTGTTTCAACCTATGTTCACTGTATTTTTTTTCCCCGGTTTGTAATAAGGTTCTTTTGACTTGTTATTCAAGTGTTCCATTTACATCACAGAAACATTCCAATGTTTATGATTGTGAATTCTTAGAACAGTAACCACAGTTAGAGAGTGTTCTGTGCTCTTTTAACTTATATACTTTAGTATTCTAAGGAGTTTCTTTTAAAACGCCATCAGAATGACGGGAATAGGAAATGTAAACAGTAAACTCGGCATTTGAGACCTGTTTCAACCTATGTTCACTGTATTTTTATTCCCCGGTTTGTAATAAGGTTCTTTTGACTTGTTATTTAAGTGTTCCATTTACATCACAGAACAATTCCAGTGTGTATTATTGTGAATTCTTAGAACAGTAACCGCATTTACACAGTGTTCTGAGCTCTTTTAACTCATATTCTTTGGTATTCTAAGGAGTTTCTTTAAAAACACCATCAGAATGACGGGAATAGGAAATGTAAACAGTGAACTCGGCATTTCAGAGTATTCTGAACGTTTGTTCAGTGTATTTTTGTTCCCCGTTGTGTAATAAGGTTCTTTTGACTTGTTATTCAAGTGTTCCATTTACATCACAGAACAATTCCAGTGTTTATTATTGTGAATTCTTAGAACAGTAACCACATTTAGAGAGTGTTCTGAGCACTTTTATCTCTTGTACTTTAGTATTCTAAGGAGTTTCTTTTGAAACGCCATCAGAATGACGGGAATAGGAAATATAAACAGTAAACTCGGCATTTGAGACCTGTTTCAACCTATGTTCACTGTATTTTTATTCCCCGGTTTGTAATAAGGTTCTTTTGACTTTTTATTCAAGTGTTCCATTTACATCACAGAAACATTCCAATGTTTATGATTGTGAATTCTTAGAACAGTAACCACAGTTAGAGAGTGTTCTGAGCTCTTTTAACTTATATACTTTAGTATTCTAAGGAGTTTCTTTTAAAACGCCATCAGAATGACGGGAATAGGAAATGTAAACAGTAAACTCGGCATTTGAGACCTGTTTCAACCTATGTTCACTGTATTTTTATTCCCCGGTTTGTAATAAGGTTCTTTTGACTTGTTATTCAAGTGTTCAATTTACATCACAGAAACATTCCAATGTTTATGATTGTGAATTCTTAGAACAGTAACCACATTTAGAGAGTGTTCTGAGCTCTTTTAACTTATATACTTTAGTATTCTAAGGAGTTTCTTTTAAAACGCCATCAGAATGACGGGAATAGGAAATGTAAACAGTAAACTCGGCATTTGAGACCTGTTTCAACCTATGTTCACTGTATTTTTATTCCCCGGTTTGTAATAATGTTCTTTTGACTTGTTATTCAAGTGTTTAATTTACATCACAGAAACATTCCAATGTTTATGATTGTGAATTCTTAGAACAGTAACCACAGTTAGAGAGTGTTCTGTGCTCTTTTAACTTATATACTTTAGTATTCTAAGGAGTTTCTTTTAAAACGCCATCAGAATGACAGGAATAGGAAATATAAACAGTAAACTCGGCATTTGAGACCTGTTTCAACCTATGTTCACTGTATTTTTATTCCCCGGTTTGTAATAAGGTTCTTTTGACTTGTTATTCAAGTGTTCCATTTACATCACAGAAACATTCCAGTGTTTATGATTGTGAATTCTTAGAACAGTAACCACATTTAGAGAGTGTTCTGAGCTCTTTTAACTTGTATACTTTAGTATTCTAAGGAGTTTCTTTTAAAACGCCATCAGAATGACGGGAATAGGAAATGTAAACAGTAAACTCGGCATTTGAGACCTGTTTCAACCTATGTTCACTGTATTTTTATTCCCCGGTTTGTAATAAGGTTCTTTTGACTTGTTATTCAAGTGTTCCATTTACATCACAGAAACATTCCAATGTTTATGATTGTGAATTCTTAGAACAGTAACCACAGTTAGAGAGTGTTCTGTGCTCTTTTAACTTATATACTTTAGTATTCAAAGGAGTTTCTTTTAAAACGCCATCAGAATGACGGGAATAGGAAATGTAAACAGTAAACTCGGCATTTGAGACCTGTTTCAACCTATGTTCACTGTATTTTTATTCCCCGGTTTGTAATAAGGTTCTTTTGACTTGTTATTTAAGTGTTCCATTTACATCACAGAACAATTCCAGTGTGTATTATTGTGAATTCTTAGAACAGTAACCGCATTTACACAGTGTTCTGAGCTCTTTTAACTCATATTCTTTGGTATTCTAAGGAGTTTCTTTAAAAACACCATCAGAATAACGGGAATAGGAAATGTAAACAGTGAACTCGGCATTTCAGAGTATTCTGAACGTTTGTTCAGTGTATTTTTGTTCCCCGTTGTGTAATAAGGTTCTTTTGACTTGTTATTCAAGTGTTCCATTTACATCACAGAACAATTCCAGTGTTTATTATTGTGAATTCTTAGAACAGTAACCACATTTAGAGAGTGTTCTGAGCACTTTTATCTCTTGTACTTTAGTATTCTAAGGAGTTTCTTTTGAAACGCCATCAGAATGACGGGAATAGGAAATATAAACAGTAAACTCGGCATTTGAGACCTGTTTCAACCTATGTTCACTGTATTTTTATTCCCCGGTTTGTAATAAGGTTGTTTTGACTTTTTATTCAAGTGTTCCATTTACATCACAGAAACATTCCAATGTTTATGATTGTGAATTCTTAGAACAGTAACCACAGTTAGAGAGTGTTCTGAGCTCTTTTAACTTATATACTTTAGTATTCTAAGGAGTTTCTTTTAAAACGCCATCAGAATGACGGGAATAGGAAATGTAAACAGTAAACTCGGCATTTGAGACCTGTTTCAACCTATGTTCACTGTATTTTTATTCCCCGGTTTGTAATAAGGTTCTTTTGACTTGTTATTCAAGTGTTCAATTTACATCACAGAAACATTCCAATGTTTATGATTGTGAATTCTTAGAACAGTAACCACATTTAGAGAGTGTTCTGAGCTCTTTTAACTTATATTCTTTAGTATTCTAAGGAGTTTCTTTTAAAACGCCATCAGAATGACGGGAATAGGAAATGTAAACAGTAAACTCGGCATTTGAGACCTGTTTCAACCTATGTTCACTGTATTTTTATTCCCCGGTTTGTAATAAGGTTCTTTTGACTTGTTATTCAAGTGTTCCATTTACATCACAGAAACATTCCAATGTTTATGATTGTGAATTCTTAGAACAGTAACCACATTTAGAGAGTGTTCTGAGCTCTTTTAACTTATATACTTTAGTATTCTAAGGAGTTTCTTTTAAAACGCCATCAGAATGACGGGAATAGGAAATGTAAACAGTAAACTCGGCATTTGAGACCTGTTTCAACCTATGTTCACTGTATTTTTATTCCCCGGTTTGTAATAATGTTCTTTTGACTTGTTATTCAAGTGTTCAATTTACATCACAGAAACATTCCAATGTTTATGATTGTGAATTCTTAGAACAGTAACCACAGTTAGAGAGTGTTCTGTGCTCTTTTAACTTATATACTTTAGTATTCAAAGGAGTTTCTTTTAAAACGCCATCAGAATGACGGGAATAGGAAATGTAAACAGTAAACTCGGCATTTGAGACCTGTTTCAACCTATGTTCACTGTATTTTTATTCCCCGGTTTGTAATAAGGTTCTTTTGACTTGTTATTTAAGTGTTCCATTTACATCACAGAACAATTCCAGTGTGTATTATTGTGAATTCTTAGAACAGTAACCGCATTTACACAGTGTTCTGAGCTCTTTTAACTCATATTCTTTGGTATTCTAAGGAGTTTCTTTAAAAACACCATCAGAATAACGGGAATAGGAAATGTAAACAGTGAACTCGGCATTTCAGAGTATTCTGAACGTTTGTTCAGTGTATTTTTGTTCCCCGTTGTGTAATAAGGTTCTTTTGACTTGTTATTCAAGTGTTCCATTTACATCACAGAACAATTCCAGTGTTTATTATTGTGAATTCTTAGAACAGTAACCACATTTAGAGAGTGTTCTGAGCACTTTTATCTCTTGTACTTTAGTATTCTAAGGAGTTTCTTTTGAAACGCCATCAGAATGACGGGAATAGGAAATATAAACAGTAAACTCGGCATTTGAGACCTGTTTCAACCTATGTTCACTGTATTTTTATTCCCCGGTTTGTAATAAGGTTGTTTTGACTTTTTATTCAAGTGTTCCATTTACATCACAGAAACATTCCAATGTTTATGATTGTGAATTCTTAGAACAGTAACCACAGTTAGAGAGTGTTCTGAGCTCTTTTAACTTATACACTTTAGTATTCTAAGGAGTTTCTTTTAAAACGCCATCAGAATGACGGGAATAGGAAATGTAAACAGTAAACTCGGCATTTGAGACCTGTTTCAACCTATGTTCACTGTATTTTTATTCCCCGGTTTGTAATAAGGTTCTTTTGACTTGTTATTCAAGTGTTCAATTTACATCACAGAAACATTCCAATGTTTATGATTGTGAATTCTTAGAACAGTAACCACATTTAGAGAGTGTTCTGAGCTCTTTTAACTTATATTCTTTAGTATTCTAAGGAGTTTCTTTTAAAACGCCATCAGAATGACGGGAATAGGAAATGTAAACAGTAAACTCGGCATTTGAGACCTGTTTCAACCTATGTTCACTGTATTTTTATTCCCCGGTTTGTAATAAGGTTCTTTTGACTTGTTATTCAAGTGTTCCATTTACATCACAGAAACATTCCAATGTTTATGATTGTGAATTCTTAGAACAGTAACCACATTTAGAGAGTGTTCTGAGCTCTTTTAACTTATATACTTTAGTATTCTAAGGAGTTTCTTTTAAAACGCCATCAGAATGACGGGAATAGGAAATGTAAACAGTAAACTCGGCATTTGAGACCTGTTTCAACCTATGTTCACTGTATTTTTATTCCCCGGTTTGTAATAATGTTCTTTTGACTTGTTATTCAAGTGTTCAATTTACATCACAGAAACATTCCAATGTTTATGATTGTGAATTCTTAGAACAGTAACCACAGTTAGAGAGTGTTCTGTGCTCTTTTAACTTATATACTTTAGTATTCTAAGGAGTTTCTTTTAAAACGCCATCAGAATGACAGGAATAGGAAATATAAACAGTAAACTCGGCATTTGAGACCTGTTTCAACCTATGTTCACTGTATTTTTATTCCCCGGTTTGTAATAAGGTTCTTTTGACTTGTTATTCAAGTGTTCCATTTACATCACAGAAACATTCCAGTGTTTATGATTGTGAATTCTTAGAACAGTAACCACATTTAGAGAGTGTTCTGAGCTCTTTTAACTTGTATACTTTAGTATTCTAAGGAGTTTCTTTTAAAACGCCATCAGAATGACGGGAATAGGAAATGTAAACAGTAAACTCGGCATTTGAGACCTGTTTCAACCTATGTTCACTGTATTTTTATTCCCCGGTTTGTAATAAGGTTCTTTTGACTTGTTATTCAAGTGTTCAATTTACATCACAGAAACATTCCAATGTTTATGATTGTGAATTCTTAGAACAGTAACCACATTTAGAGAGTGTTCTGAGCTCTTTTAACTTATATACTTTAGTATTCTAAGGAGTTTCTTTTAAAACGCCATCAGAATGACGGGAATAGGAAATATAAACAGTAAACTCGGCATTTGAGACCTGTTTCAACCTATGTTCACTGCATTTTTATTCCCCGGTTTGTAATCAGGTTCTTTTGACTTGTTATTCAAGTGTTCCATTTACATCACAGAAACATTCCAATGTTTATGATTGTGAATTCTTAGAATAGTAACCACAGTTAGAGAGTGTTCTGAGCTCTTTTAAATTATATACTTTAGTATTCTAAGGAGTTTCTTTTAAAACGCCATCAGAATGACGGGAATAGGAAATGTAAACAGTAAACTCGGCATTTGAGACCTGTTTCAACCTATGTTCACTGTATTTTTATTCCCCGGTTTGTAATAAGGTTCTTTTGACTTGTTATTCAAGTGTTCCATTTACATCACAGAAACATTCCAATGTTTATGATTGTGAATTCTTAGAACATTAACCACATTTAGAGAGTGTTCTGAGCTCTTTTAACTTATATACTTTAGTACTCTAAGGAGTTTCTTTTAAAACGCCATCAGAATGACGGGAATAGGAAATGTAAACAGTAAACTCGGCATTTGAGACCTGTTTCAACCTATGTTCACTGCATTTTTATTCCCCGGTTTGTAATAAGGTTCTTTTGACTTGTTATTCAAGTGTTCATTTTACATCACAGAAACTTTCCAATGTTTATGATTGTGAATTCTTAGAACAGTAACCACAGTTAGAGAGTGTTCTGTGCTCTTTTAACTTATATACTTTAGTATTCTAAGGAGTTTCTTTTAAAACGCCATCAGAATGACGGGAATAGGAAATGTAAACAGTCAACTCGGCATTTGAGACCTGTTTCAACCTATGTTCACTGTATTTTTATTCCCCGGTTTGTAATAAGGTTCTTTTGACTTGTTATTCAAGTGTTCCATTTACGTCACAGAACAATTCCAGTGTGTATTATTGTGAATTCTTAGAACGGTAACCGCATTTACACAGTGTTCTGAGCTCTTTTAACTCATATTCTTTGGTATTCTAAGGAGTTTCTTTAAAAACACCATCAGAATGACGGGAATAGGAAATGTAAACAGTGAACTCGGCATTTCAGAGTATTCTGAACGTTTGTTCAGTGTATTTTTGTTCCCCGTTGTGTAATAAGGTTCTTTTGACTTGTTATTCAAGTGTTCCATTTACATCACAGAACAATTCCAGTGTTTATTATTGTGAATTCTTAGAACAGTAACCACATTTAGAGAGTGTTCTGAGCACTTTTAACTTTTGTACTTTAGTATTCTAAGGAGTTTCTTTTGAAACGCCATCAGAATGACGGGAATAGGAAATATAAACAGTAAACTCGGCATCTGAGACCTGTTTCAACCTATGTTCACTGTATTTTTATTCCCCGGTTTGTAATAAGGTTCTTTTGACTTTTTATTCAAGTGTTCCATTTACATCACAGAAACATTCCAATGTTTATGATTGTGAATTCTTAGAACAGTAACCACAGTTAGAGAGTGTTCTGAGCTCTTTTAACTTATATACTTTAGTATTCTAAGGAGTTTCTTTTAAAACGCCATCAGAATGACGGGAATAGGAAATGTAAACAGTAAACTCGGCATTTGAGACCTGTTTCAACCTATGTTCACTGTATTTTTATTCCCCGGTTTGTAATAAGGTTCTTTTGACTTGTTATTCAAGTGTTCAATTTACATCACAGAAACATTCCAATGTTTATGATTGTGAATTCTTAGAACAGTAACCACATTTAGAGAGTGTTCTGAGCTCTTTTAACTTATATACTTTAGTTTTCTAAGGAGTTTCTTTTAAAACGCCATCAGAATGACGGGAATAGGAAATGTAAACAGTAAACTCGGCATTTGAGACCTGTTTCAACCTATGTTCACTGTATTTTTATTCCCCGGTTTGTAATAAGGTTCTTTTGACTTGTTATTCAAGTGTTCCATTTACATCACAGAACAATTCCAGTGTGTATTATTGTGAATTCTTAGAACGGTAACCGCATTTACACAGTGTTCTGAGCTCTTTTAACTCATATTCTTTGGTATTCTAAGGAGTTTCTTTAAAAACACCATCAGAATGACGGGAATAGGAAATGTAAACAGTGAACTCAGCATTTCACAGTATTCTGAACGTTTGTTCAGTGTATTTTTGTTCCCCGTTGTGTAATAAGGTTCTTTTGACTTGTTATTCAAGTGTTCCATTTACATCACAGAACAATTCCAGTGTTTATTATTGTGAATTCTTAGAACAGTAACCACATTTAGAGAGTGTTCTGAGCACTTTTAACTTATATACTTTAGTATTCTAAGGAGTTTCTTTTGAAACGCCATCAGAATGACAGGAATAGGAAATATAAACAGTAAACTCGGCATTTGAGACCTGTTTCAACCTATGTTCACTGTATTTTTATTCCCCGGTTTGTAATAAGGTTCTTTTGACTTGTTATTCAAGTGTTCAATTTACATCACAGAAACATTCCAATGTTTATGATTGTGAATTCTTAGAACAGTAACCACATTTAGAGAGTGTTCTGAGCTCTTTTAACTTGTATACTTTAGTATTCTAAGGAGTTTCTTTTAAAACGCCATCAGAATGACGGGAATAGGAAATATAAACAGTAAACTCGGCATTTGAGACCTGTTTCAACCTATGTTCACTGTATTTTTATTCCCCGGTTTGTAATAAGGTTCTTTTGACTTGTTATTCAAGTGTTCCATTTACATCACAGAAACATTCCAATGTTTATGATTGTGAATTCTTAGAACAGTAACCACATTTTAGAGTGTTCTGAGCTCTTTTAACTTATATACTTTAGTATTCTAAGGAGTTTCTTTTAAAACGCCATCAGAATGACGGGAATAGGAAATGTAAACAGTAAACTCGGCATTTGAGACCTGTTTCAACCTATGTTCACTGTATTTTTATTCCCCGGTTTGTAATAAGGTTCTTTTGACTTGTTATTCAAGTGTTCATTTTACATCACAGAAACTTTCCAGTGTTTATTATTGTGAACTCTTAGAACGGTAACCACATTTAGAGAGTGTTCTGAGCTCTTTTAACTTATATTCTTTAGTATTCTAAGGAATTTCTTTAAAAACGCCATCAGAATGACGGGAATTGGAAATGTTAACAGTAAACTCGGCATTTGAGACCTGTTTCAACCTATGTTCACTGTATTTTTATTCCCCGGTTTGTAATAAGGTTCTTT
Source organism: Myotis nattereri (assembly GCF_964212035.1). Taxonomy (NCBI): domain Eukaryota; kingdom Metazoa; phylum Chordata; class Mammalia; order Chiroptera; family Vespertilionidae; genus Myotis; species Myotis nattereri. The sequence goes on from NC_138090.1 coordinate 36,009,042, forward strand.
TGACTTGTTATTCAAGTGTTCCATTTACATCACAGAAACATTCCAATGTTTATGATTGTGAATTCTTAGAACAGTAACCACATTTTAGAGTGTTCTGAGCTCTTTTAACTTATATACTTTAGTATTCTAAGGAGTTTCTTTTAAAACGCCATCAGAATGACGGGAATAGGAAATGTAAACAGTAAACTCGGCATTTGAGACCTGTTTCAACCTATGTTCACTGTATTTTTATTCCCCGGTTTGTAATAAGGTTCTTTTGACTTGTTATTCAAGTGTTCATTTTACATCACAGAAACTTTCCAGTGTTTATTATTGTGAACTCTTAGAACGGTAACCACATTTAGAGAGTGTTCTGAGCTCTTTTAACTTATATTCTTTAGTATTCTAAGGAATTTCTTTAAAAACGCCATCAGAATGACGGGAATTGGAAATGTTAACAGTAAACTCGGCATTTGAGACTTGTTTCAACCTATGTTCACTGTATTTTTATTCCCCGGTTTGTAATAAGGTTCTTTTGACTTGTTATTCAAGTGTTCCATTTACATCACAGAACAATTCCAGTGTTTATGATTGTGAATTCTTAGAACAGTAACCACATTTAGAGAGTGTTCTGAGCACTTTTATCTTATAAACTTTAGTATTCTAAGGAGTTTCTTTTGAGACGCCATCAGAATGACGGGAATAGGAAATATAAACAGTAAACTCGGCATTTGAGACCTGTTTCAACCTATGTTCACTGTATTTTTATTCCCCGGTTTGTAATAAGGTTCTTTTGACTTGTTATTCAAGTGTTCCATTTACATCACAGAAACATTCCAATGTTTATGATTGTGAATTCTTAGAACAGTAACCACAGTTAGAGAGTGTTCTGTGCTCTTTTAACTTATATACTTTAGTATTCTAAGGAGTTTCTTTTAAAACGCCATCAGAATGACGGGAATAGGAAATGTAAACAGTAAACTCGGCATTTGAGACCTGTTTCAACCTATGTTCACTGTATTTTTATTCCCCGGTTTGTAATAAGGTTCTTTTGACTTGTTATTTAAGTGTTCCATTTACATCACAGAACAATTCCAGTGTGTATTATTGTGAATTCTTAGAACAGTAACCGCATTTACACAGTGTTCTGAGCTCTTTTAACTCATATTCTTTGGTATTCTAAGGAGTTTCTTTAAAAACACCATCAGAATGACGGGAATAGGAAATGTAAACAGTGAACTCGGCATTTCAGAGTATTCTGAACGTTTGTTCAGTGTATTTTTGTTCCCCGTTGTGTAATAAGGTTCTTTTGACTTGTTATTCAAGTGTTCCATTTACATCACAGAACAATTCCCGTGTTTATTATTGTGAATTCTTAGAACAGTAACCACATTTAGAGAGTGTTCTGAGCACTTTTATCTCTTGTACTTTAGTATTCTAAGGAGTTTCTTTTGAAACGCCATCAGAATGACGGGAATAGGAAATATAAACAGTAAACTCGGCATCTGAGACCTGTTTCAACCTATGTTCACTGTATTTTTATTCCCCGGTTTGTAATAAGGTTCTTTTGACTTTTTATTCAAGTGTTCCATTTACATCACAGAAACATTCCAATGTTTATGATTGTGAATTCTTAGAACAGTAACCACAGTTAGAGAGTGTTCTGAGCTCTTTTAACTTATATACTTTAGTATTCTAAGGAGTTTCTTTTAAAACGCCATCAGAATGACGGGAATAGGAAATGTAAACAGTAAACTCGGCATTTGAGACCTGTTTCAACCTATGTTCACTGTATTTTTATTCCCCGGTTTGTAATAAGGTTCTTTTGACTTGTTATTCAAGTGTTCCATTTACATCACAGAAACATTCCAATGTTTATGATTGTGAATTCTTAGAACATTAACCACATTTAGAGAGTGTTCTGAGCTCTTTTAACTTATATACTTTAGTATTCTAAGGAGTTTCTTTTAAAACGCCATCAGAATGACGGGAATAGGAAAGGTAAACAGTAAACTCGGCATTTGAGACCTGTTTCAACCTATGTTCACTGCATTTTTATACCCCGGTTTGTAATAAGGTTCTTTTGACTTGTTATTCAAGTGTTCATTTTACATCACAGAAACTTTCCAATGTTTATGATTGTGAATTCTTAGAACAGTAACCACAGTTAGAGAGTGTTCTGTGCTCTTTTAACTTATATACTTTAGTATTCTAAGGAGTTTCTTTTAAAACGCCATCAGAATGACGGGAATAGGAAATATAAACAGTAAACTCGGCATTTGAGACCTGTTTCAACCTATGTTCACTGTATTTTTATTCCCCGGTTTGTAATAAGGTTCTTTTGACTTGTTATTCAAGTGTTCCATTTACATCACAGAACAATTCCAGTGTTTATTATTGTGAATTCTTAGAACAGTAACCACATTTAGAGAGTGTTCTGAGCACTTTTAACTTATATACTTTAGTATTCTAAGGAGTTTCTTTTGAAACGCCATCAGAATGACAGGAATAGGAAATATAAACAGTAAACTCGGCATTTGAGACCTGTTTCAACCTATGTTCACTGTATTTTTATTCCCCGGTTTGTAATAAGGTTCTTTTGACTTGTTATTCAAGTGTTCAATTTACATCACAGAAACATTCCAATGTTTATGATTGTGAATTCTTAGAACAGTAACCACATTTAGAGAGTGTTCTGAGCTCTTTTAACTTGTATACTTTAGTATTCTAAGGAGTTTCTTTTAAAACGCCATCAGAATGACGGGAATAGGAAATATAAACAGTAAACTCGGCATTTGAGACCTGTTTCAACCTATGTTCACTGTATTTTTATTCCCCGGTTTGTAATAAGGTTCTTTTGACTTGTTATTCAAGTGTTCCATTTACATCACAGAAACATTCCAATGTTTATGATTGTGAATTCTTAGAACAGTAACCACATTTTAGAGTGTTCTGAGCTCTTTTAACTTATATACTTTAGTATTCTAAGGAGTTTCTTTTAAAACGCCATCAGAATGACGGGAATAGGAAATGTAAACAGTAAACTCGGCATTTGAGACCTGTTTCAACCTATGTTCACTGTATTTTTATTCCCCGGTTTGTAATAAGGTTCTTTTGACTTGTTATTCAAGTGTTCATTTTACATCACAGAAACTTTCCAGTGTTTATTATTGTGAACTCTTAGAACGGTAACCACATTTAGAGAGTGTTCTGAGCTCTTTTAACTTATATTCTTTAGTATTCTAAGGAATTTCTTTAAAAACGCCATCAGAATGACGGGAATTGGAAATGTTAACAGTAAACTCGGCATTTGAGACCTGTTTCAACCTATGTTCACTGTATTTTTATTCCCCGGTTTGTAATAAGGTTCTTTTGACTTGTTATTCAAGTGTTCCATTTACATCACAGAAACATTCCAATGTTTATGATTGTGAATTCTTAGAACAGTAACCACATTTTAGAGTGTTCTGAGCTCTTTTAACTTATATACTTTAGTATTCTAAGGAGTTTCTTTTAAAACGCCATCAGAATGACGGGAATAGGAAATGTAAACAGTAAACTCGGCATTTGAGACCTGTTTCAACCTATGTTCACTGTATTTTTATTCCCCGGTTTGTAATAAGGTTCTTTTGACTTGTTATTCAAGTGTTCATTTTACATCACAGAAACTTTCCAGTGTTTATTATTGTGAACTCTTAGAACGGTAACCACATTTAGAGAGTGTTCTGAGCTCTTTTAACTTATATTCTTTAGTATTCTAAGGAATTTCTTTAAAAACGCCATCAGAATGACGGGAATTGGAAATGTTAACAGTAAACTCGGCATTTGAGACTTGTTTCAACCTATGTTCACTGTATTTTTATTCCCCGGTTTGTAATAAGGTTCTTTTGACTTGTTATTCAAGTGTTCCATTTACATCACAGAACAATTCCAGTGTTTATGATTGTGAATTCTTAGAACAGTAACCACATTTAGAGAGTGTTCTGAGCACTTTTATCTTATAAACTTTAGTATTCTAAGGAGTTTCTTTTGAGACGCCATCAGAATGACGGGAATAGGAAATATAAACAGTAAACTCGGCATTTGAGACCTGTTTCAACCTATGTTCACTGTATTTTTATTCCCCGGTTTGTAATAAGGTTCTTTTGACTTGTTATTCAAGTGTTCCATTTACATCACAGAAACATTCCAATGTTTATGATTGTGAATTCTTAGAACAGTAACCACAGTTAGAGAGTGTTCTGTGCTCTTTTAACTTATATACTTTAGTATTCTAAGGAGTTTCTTTTAAAACGCCATCAGAATGACGGGAATAGGAAATGTAAACAGTAAACTCGGCATTTGAGACCTGTTTCAACCTATGTTCACTGTATTTTTATTCCCCGGTTTGTAATAAGGTTCTTTTGACTTGTTATTTAAGTGTTCCATTTACATCACAGAACAATTCCAGTGTGTATTATTGTGAATTCTTAGAACAGTAACCGCATTTACACAGTGTTCTGAGCTCTTTTAACTCATATTCTTTGGTATTCTAAGGAGTTTCTTTAAAAACACCATCAGAATGACGGGAATAGGAAATGTAAACAGTGAACTCGGCATTTCAGAGTATTCTGAACGTTTGTTCAGTGTATTTTTGTTCCCCGTTGTGTAATAAGGTTCTTTTGACTTGTTATTCAAGTGTTCCATTTACATCACAGAACAATTCCAGTGTTTATTATTGTGAATTCTTAGAACAGTAACCACATTTAGAGAGTGTTCTGAGCACTTTTATCTCTTGTACTTTAGTATTCTAAGGAGTTTCTTTTGAAACGCCATCAGAATGACGGGAATAGGAAATATAAACAGTAAACTCGGCATCTGAGACCTGTTTCAACCTATGTTCACTGTATTTTTATTCCCCGGTTTGTAATAAGGTTCTTTTGACTTTTTATTCAAGTGTTCCATTTACATCACAGAAACATTCCAATGTTTATGATTGTGAATTCTTAGAACAGTAACCACAGTTAGAGAGTGTTCTGAGCTCTTTTAACTTATATACTTTAGTATTCTAAGGAGTTTCTTTTAAAACGCCATCAGAATGACGGGAATAGGAAATGTAAACAGTAAACTCGGCATTTGAGACCTGTTTCAACCTATGTTCACTGTATTTTTATTCCCCGGTTTGTAATAAGGTTCTTTTGACTTGTTATTCAAGTGTTCCATTTACATCACAGAAACATTCCAATGTTTATGATTGTGAATACTTAGAACATTAACCACATTTAGAGAGTGTTCTGAGCTCTTTTAACTTATATACTTTAGTATTCTAAGGAGTTTCTTTTAAAACGCCATCAGAATGACGGGAATAGGAAAGGTAAACAGTAAACTCGGCATTTGAGACCTGTTTCAACCTATGTTCACTGCATTTTTATACCCCGGTTTGTAATAAGGTTCTTTTGACTTGTTATTCAAGTGTTCATTTTACATCACAGAAACTTTCCAATGTTTATGATTGTGAATTCTTAGAACAGTAACCACAGTTAGAGAGTGTTCTGTGCTCTTTTAACTTATATACTTTAGTATTCTAAGGAGTTTCTTTTAAAACGCCATCAGAATGACGGGAATAGGAAATGTAAACAGTCAACTCGGCATTTGAGACCTGTTTCAACCTATGTTCACTGTATTTTTATTCCCCGGTTTGTAATAAGGTTCTTTTGACTTGTTATTCAAGTGTTCCATTTACGTCACAGAACAATTCCAGTGTGTATTATTGTGAATTCTTAGAACGGTAACCGCATTTACACAGTGTTCTGAGCTCTTTTAACTCATATTCTTTGGTATTCTAAGGAGTTTCTTTAAAAACACCATCAGAATGACGGGAATAGGAAATGTAAACAGTGAACTCGGCATTTCAGAGTATTCTGAACGTTTGTTCAGTGTATTTTTGTTCCCCGTTGTGTAATAAGGTTCTTTTGACTTGTTATTCAAGTGTTCCATTTACATCACAGAACAATTCCAGTGTTTATTATTGTGAATTCTTAGAACAGTAACCACATTTAGAGAGTGTTCTGAGCACTTTTAACTTTTGTACTTTAGTATTCTAAGGATTTTCTTTTGAAACGCCATCAGAATGACGGGAATAGGAAATATAAACAGTAAACTCGGCATCTGAGACCTGTTTCAACCTATGTTCACTGTATTTTTATTCCCCGGTTTGTAATAAGGTTCTTTTGACTTTTTATTCAAGTGTTCCATTTACATCACAGAAACATTCCAATGTTTATGATTGTGAATTCTTAGAACAGTAACCACAGTTAGAGAGTGTTCTGAGCTCTTTTAACTTATATACTTTAGTATTCTAAGGAGTTTCTTTTAAAACGCCATCAGAATGACGGGAATAGGAAATGTAAACAGTAAACTCGGCATTTGAGACCTGTTTCAACCTATGTTCACTGTATTTTTATTCCCCGGTTTGTAATAAGGTTCTTTTGACTTGTTATTCAAGTGTTCAATTTACATCACAGAAACATTCCAATGTTTATGATTGTGAATTCTTAGAACAGTAACCACATTTAGAGAGTGTTCTGAGCTCTTTTAACTTATATACTTTAGTTTTCTAAGGAGTTTCTTTTAAAACGCCATCAGAATGACGGGAATAGGAAATGTAAACAGTAAACTCGGCATTTGAGACCTGTTTCAACCTATGTTCACTGTATTTTTATTCCCCGGTTTGTAATAAGGTTCTTTTGACTTGTTATTCAAGTGTTCCATTTACATCACAGAACAATTCCAGTGTGTATTATTGTGAATTCTTAGAACGGTAACCGCATTTACACAGTGTTCTGAGCTCTTTTAACTCATATTCTTTGGTATTCTAAGGAGTTTCTTTAAAAACACCATCAGAATGACGGGAATAGGAAATGTAAACAGTGAACTCAGCATTTCAGAGTATTCTGAACGTTTGTTCAGTGTATTTTTGTTCCCCGTTGTGTAATAAGGTTCTTTTGACTTGTTATTCAAGTGTTCCATTTACATCACAGAACAATTCCAGTGTTTATTATTGTGAATTCTTAGAACAGTAACCACATTTAGAGAGTGTTCTGAGCACTTTTAACTTATATACTTTAGTATTCTAAGGAGTTTCTTTTGAAACGCCATCAGAATGACAGGAATAGGAAATATAAACAGTAAACTCGGCATTTGAGACCTGTTTCAACCTATGTTCACTGTATTTTTATTCCCCGGTTTGTAATAAGGTTCTTTTGACTTGTTATTCAAGTGTTCAATTTACATCACAGAAACATTCCAATGTTTATGATTGTGAATTCTTAGAACAGTAACCACATTTAGAGAGTGTTCTGAGCTCTTTTAACTTGTATACTTTAGTATTCTAAGGAGTTTCTTTTAAAACGCCATCAGAATGACGGGAATAGGAAATATAAACAGTAAACTCGGCATTTGAGACCTGTTTCAACCTATGTTCACTGTATTTTTATTCCCCGGTTTGTAATAAGGTTCTTTTGACTTGTTATTCAAGTGTTCCATTTACATCACAGAAACATTCCAATGTTTATGATTGTGAATTCTTAGAACAGTAACCACATTTTAGAGTGTTCTGAGCTCTTTTAACTTATATACTTTAGTATTCTAAGGAGTTTCTTTTAAAACGCCATCAGAATGACGGGAATAGGAAATGTAAACAGTAAACTCGGCATTTGAGACCTGTTTCAACCTATGTTCACTGTATTTTTATTCCCCGGTTTGTAATAAGGTTCTTTTGACTTGTTATTCAAGTGTTCATTTTACATCACAGAAACTTTCCAGTGTTTATTATTGTGAACTCTTAGAACGGTAACCACATTTAGAGAGTGTTCTGAGCTCTTTTAACTTATATTCTTTAGTATTCTAAGGAATTTCTTTAAAAACGCCATCAGAATGACGGGAATTGGAAATGTTAACAGTAAACTCGGCATTTGAGACCTGTTTCAACCTATGTTCACTGTATTTTTATTCCCCGGTTTGTAATAAGGTTCTTTTGACTTGTTATTCAAGTGTTCCATTTACATCACAGAAACATTCCAATGTTTATGATTGTGAATTCTTAGAACAGTAACCACATTTTAGAGTGTTCTGAGCTCTTTTAACTTATATACTTTAGTATTCTAAGGAGTTTCTTTTAAAACGTCATCAGAATGACGGGAATAGGAAATGTAAACAGTAAACTCGGCATTTGAGACCTGTTTCAACCTATGTTCACTGTATTTTTATTCCCCGGTTTGTAATAAGGTTCTTTTGACTTGTTATTCAAGTGTTCATTTTACATCACAGAAACTTTCCAGTGTTTATTATTGTGAACTCTTAGAACGGTAACCACATTTAGAGAGTGTTCTGAGCTCTTTTAACTTATATTCTTTAGTATTCTAAGGAATTTCTTTAAAAACGCCATCAGAATGACGGGAATTGGAAATGTTAACAGTAAACTCGGCATTTGAGACTTGTTTCAACCTATGTTCACTGTATTTTTATTCCCCGGTTTGTAATAAGGTTCTTTTGACTTGTTATTCAAGTGTTCCATTTACATCACAGAACAATTCCAGTGTTTATGATTGTGAATTCTTAGAACAGTAACCACATTTAGAGAGTGTTCTGAGCACTTTTATCTTATAAACTTTAGTATTCTAAGGAGTTTCTTTTGAGACGCCATCAGAATGACGGGAATAGGAAATATAAACAGTAAACTCGGCATTTGAGACCTGTTTCAACCTATGTTCACTGTATTTTTATTCCCCGGTTTGTAATAAGGTTCTTTTGACTTGTTATTCAAGTGTTCCATTTACATCACAGAAACATTCCAATGTTTATGATTGTGAATTCTTAGAACAGTAACCACAGTTAGAGAGTGTTCTGTGCTCTTTTAACTTATATACTTTAGTATTCTAAGGAGTTTCTTTTAAAACGCCATCAGAATGACGGGAATAGGAAATGTAAACAGTAAACTCGGCATTTGAGACCTGTTTCAACCTATGTTCACTGTATTTTTATTCCCCGGTTTGTAATAAGGTTCTTTTGACTTGTTATTTAAGTGTTCCATTTACATCACAGAACAATTCCAGTGTGTATTATTGTGAATTCTTAGAACAGTAACCGCATTTACACAGTGTTCTGAGCTCTTTTAACTCATATTCTTTGGTATTCTAAGGAGTTTCTTTAAAAACACCATCAGAATGACGGGAATAGGAAATGTAAACAGTGAACTCAGCATTTCAGAGTATTCTGAACGTTTGTTCAGTGTATTTTTGTTCCCCGTTGTGTAATAAGGTTCTTTTGACTTGTTATTCAAGTGTTCCATTTACATCACAGAACAATTCCAGTGTTTATTATTGTGAATTCTTAGAACAGTAACCACATTTAGAGAGTGTTCTGAGCACTTTTAACTTATATACTTTAGTATTCTAAGGAGTTTCTTTTGAAACGCCATCAGAATGACAGGAATAGGAAATATAAACAGTAAACTCGGCATTTGAGACCTGTTTCAACCTATGTTCACTGTATTTTTATTCCCCGGTTTGTAATAAGGTTCTTTTGACTTGTTATTCAAGTGTTCAATTTACATCACAGAAACATTCCAATGTTTATGATTGTGAATTCTTAGAACAGTAACCACATTTAGAGAGTGTTCTGAGCTCTTTTAACTTGTATACTTTAGTATTCTAAGGAGTTTCTTTTAAAACGCCATCAGAATGACGGGAATAGGAAATATAAACAGTAAACTCGGCATTTGAGACCTGTTTCAACCTATGTTCACTGTATTTTTATTCCCCGGTTTGTAATAATGTTCTTTTGACTTGTTATTCAAGTGTTCCATTTACATCACAGAAACATTCCAATGTTTATGATTGTGAATTCTTAGAACAGTAACCACATTTTAGAGTGTTCTGAGCTCTTTTAACTTATATACTTTAGTATTCTAAGGAGTTTCTTTTAAAACGCCATCAGAATGACGGGAATAGGAAATGTAAACAGTAAACTCGGCATTTGAGACCTGTTTCAACCTATGTTCACTGTATTTTTATTCCCCGGTTTGTAATAAGGTTCTTTTGACTTTTTATTCAAGTGTTCCATTTACATCACAGAAACATTCCAATGTTTATGATTGTGAATTCTTAGAACAGTAACCACAGTTAGAGAGTGTTCTGAGCTCTTTTAACTTATATACTTTAGTATTCTAAGGAGTTTCTTTTAAAACGCCATCAGAATGACGGGAATAGGAAATGTAAACAGTAAACTCGGCATTTGAGACCTGTTTCAACCTATGTTCACTGTATTTTTATTCCCCGGTTTGTAATAAGGTTCTTTTGACTTGTTATTCAAGTGTTCAATTTACATCACAGAAACATTCCAATGTTTATGATTGTGAATTCTTAGAACAGTAACCACATTTAGAGAGTGTTCTGAGCTCTTTTAACTTATATACTTTAGTTTTCTAAGGAGTTTCTTTTAAAACGCCATCAGAATGACGGGAATAGGAAATGTAAACAGTAAACTCGGCATTTGAGACCTGTTTCAACCTATGTTCACTGTATTTTTATTCCCCGGTTTGTAATAAGGTTCTTTTGACTTGTTATTCAAGTGTTCCATTTACATCACAGAAACATTCCAATGTTTATGATTGTGAATTCTTAGAACATTAACCACATTTAGAGAGTGTTCTGAGCTCTTTTAACTTATATACTTTAGTATTCTAAGGAGTTTCTTTTAAAACGCCATCAGAATGACGGGAATAGGAAAGGTAAACAGTAAACTCGGCATTTGAGACCTGTTTCAACCTATGTTCACTGCATTTTTATACCCCGGTTTGTAATAAGGTTCTTTTGACTTGTTATTCAAGTGTTCATTTTACATCACAGAAACTTTCCAATGTTTATGATTGTGAATTCTTAGAACAGTAACCACAGTTAGAGAGTGTTCTGTGCTCTTTTAACTTATATACTTTAGTATTCTAAGGAGTTTCTTTTAAAACGCCATCAGAATGACGGGAATAGGAAATGTAAACAGTCAACTCGGCATTTGAGACCTGTTTCAACCTATGTTCACTGTATTTTTATTCCCCGGTTTGTAATAAGGTTCTTTTGACTTGTTATTCAAGTGTTCCATTTACGTCACAGAACAATTCCAGTGTGTATTATTGTGAATTCTTAGAACGGTAACCGCATTTACACAGTGTTCTGAGCTCTTTTAACTCATATTCTTTGGTATTCTAAGGAGTTTCTTTAAAAACACCATCAGAATGACGGGAATAGGAAATGTAAACAGTGAACTCGGCATTTCAGAGTATTCTGAACGTTTGTTCAGTGTATTTTTGTTCCCCGTTGTGTAATAAGGTTCTTTTGACTTGTTATTCAAGTGTTCCATTTACATCACAGAACAATTCCAGTGTTTATTATTGTGAATTCTTAGAACAGTAACCACATTTAGAGAGTGTTCTGAGCACTTTTAACTTTTGTACTTTAGTATTCTAAGGAGTTTCTTTTGAAACGCCATCAGAATGACGGGAATAGGAAATATAAACAGTAAACTCGGCATCTGAGACCTGTTTCAACCTATGTTCACTGTATTTTTATTCCCCGGTTTGTAATAAGGTTCTTTTGACTTTTTATTCAAGTGTTCCATTTACATCACAGAAACATTCCAATGTTTATGATTGTGAATTCTTAGAACAGTAACCACAGTTAGAGAGTGTTCTGAGCTCTTTTAACTTATATACTTTAGTATTCTAAGGAGTTTCTTTTAAAACGCCATCAGAATGACGGGAATAGGAAATGTAAACAGTAAACTCGGCATTTGAGACCTGTTTCAACCTATGTTCACTGTATTTTTATTCCCCGGTTTGTAATAAGGTTCTTTTGACTTGTTATTCAAGTGTTCAATTTACATCACAGAAACATTCCAATGTTTATGATTGTGAATTCTTAGAACAGTAACCACATTTAGAGAGTGTTCTGAGCTCTTTTAACTTATATACTTTAGTTTTCTAAGGAGTTTCTTTTAAAACGCCATCAGAATGACGGGAATAGGAAATGTAAACAGTAAACTCGGCATTTGAGACCTGTTTCAACCTATGTTCACTGTATTTTTATTCCCCGGTTTGTAATAAGGTTCTTTTGACTTGTTATTCAAGTGTTCCATTTACATCACAGAACAATTCCAGTGTGTATTATTGTGAATTCTTAGAACGGTAACCGCATTTATACAGTGTTCTGAGCTCTTTTAACTCATATTCTTTGGTATTCTAAGGAGTTTCTTTAAAAACACCATCAGAATGACGGGAATAGGAAATGTAAACAGTGAACTCAGCATTTCAGAGTATTCTGAACGTTTGTTCAGTGTATTTTTGTTCCCCGTTGTGTAATAAGGTTCTTTTGACTTGTTATTCAAGTGTTCCATTTACATCACAGAACAATTCCAGTGTTTATTATTGTGAATTCTTAGAACAGTAACCACATTTAGAGAGTGTTCTGAGCACTTTTAACTTATATACTTTAGTATTCTAAGGAGTTTCTTTTGAAACGCCATCAGAATGACAGGAATAGGAAATATAAACAGTAAACTCGGCATTTGAGACCTGTTTCAACCTATGTTCACTGTATTTTTATTCCCCGGTTTGTAATAAGGTTCTTTTGACTTGTTATTCAAGTGTTCAATTTACATCACAGAAACATTCCAATGTTTATGATTGTGAATTCTTAGAACAGTAACCACATTTAGAGAGTGTTCTGAGCTCTTTTAACTTGTATACTTTAGTATTCTAAGGAGTTTCTTTTAAAACGCCATCAGAATGACGGGAATAGGAAATATAAACAGTAAACTCGGCATTTGAGACCTGTTTCAACCTATGTTCACTGTATTTTTATTCCCCGGTTTGTAATAAGGTTCTTTTGACTTGTTATTCAAGTGTTCCATTTACATCACAGAAACATTCCAATGTTTATGATTGTGAATTCTTAGAACAGTAACCACATTTTAGAGTGTTCTGAGCTCTTTTAACTTATATACTTTAGTATTCTAAGGAGTTTCTTTTAAAACGCCATCAGAATGACGGGAATAGGAAATGTAAACAGTAAACTCGGCATTTGAGACCTGTTTCAACCTATGTTCACTGTATTTTTATTCCCCGGTTTGTAATAAGGTTCTTTTGACTTGTTATTCAAGTGTTCATTTTACATCACAGAAACTTTCCAGTGTTTATTATTGTGAACTCTTAGAACGGTAACCACATTTAGAGAGTGTTCTGAGCTCTTTTAACTTATATTCTTTAGTATTCTAAGGAATTTCTTTAAAAACGCCATCAGAATGACGGGAATTGGAAATGTTAACAGTAAACTCGGCATTTGAGACCTGTTTCAACCTATGTTCACTGTATTTTTATTCCCCGGTTTGTAATAAGGTTCTTTTGACTTGTTATTCAAGTGTTCCATTTACATCACAGAAACATTCCAATGTTTATGATTGTGAATTCTTAGAACAGTAACCACATTTTAGAGTGTTCTGAGCTCTTTTAACTTATATACTTTAGTATTCTAAGGAGTTTCTTTTAAAACGTCATCAGAATGACGGGAATAGGAAATGTAAACAGTAAACTCGGCATTTGAGACCTGTTTCAACCTATGTTCACTGTATTTTTATTCCCCGGTTTGTAATAAGGTTCTTTTGACTTGTTATTCAAGTGTTCATTTTACATCACAGAAACTTTCCAGTGTTTATTATTGTGAACTCTTAGAACGGTAACCACATTTAGAGAGTGTTCTGAGCTCTTTTAACTTATATTCTTTAGTATTCTAAGGAATTTCTTTAAAAACGCCATCAGAATGACGGGAATTGGAAATGTTAACAGTAAACTCGGCATTTGAGACTTGTTTCAACCTATGTTCACTGTATTTTTATTCCCCGGTTTGTAATAAGGTTCTTTTGACTTGTTATTCAAGTGTTCCATTTACATCACAGAACAATTCCAGTGTTTATGATTGTGAATTCTTAGAACAGTAACCACATTTAGAGAGTGTTCTGAGCACTTTTATCTTATAAACTTTAGTATTCTAAGGAGTTTCTTTTGAGACGCCATCAGAATGACGGGAATAGGAAATATAAACAGTAAACTCGGCATTTGAGACCTGTTTCAACCTATGTTCACTGTATTTTTATTCCCCGGTTTGTAATAAGGTTCTTTTGACTTGTTATTCAAGTGTTCCATTTACATCACAGAAACATTCCAATGTTTATGATTGTGAATTCTTAGAACAGTAACCACAGTTAGAGAGTGTTCTGTGCTCTTTTAACTTATATACTTTAGTATTCTAAGGAGTTTCTTTTAAAACGCCATCAGAATGACGGGAATAGGAAATGTAAACAGTAAACTCGGCATTTGAGACCTGTTTCAACCTATGTTCACTGTATTTTTATTCCCCGGTTTGTAATAAGGTTCTTTTGACTTGTTATTTAAGTGTTCCATTTACATCACAGAACAATTCCAGTGTGTATTATTGTGAATTCTTAGAACAGTAACCGCATTTACACAGTGTTCTGAGCTCTTTTAACTCATATTCTTTGGTATTCTAAGGAGTTTCTTTAAAAACACCATCAGAATGACGGGAATAGGAAATGTAAACAGTGAACTCAGCATTTCAGAGTATTCTGAACGTTTGTTCAGTGTATTTTTGTTCCCCGTTGTGTAATAAGGTTCTTTTGACTTGTTATTCAAGTGTTCCATTTACATCACAGAACAATTCCAGTGTTTATTATTGTGAATTCTTAGAACAGTAACCACATTTAGAGAGTGTTCTGAGCACTTTTAACTTATATACTTTAGTATTCTAAGGAGTTTCTTTTGAAACGCCATCAGAATGACAGGAATAGGAAATATAAACAGTAAACTCGGCATTTGAGACCTGTTTCAACCTATGTTCACTGTATTTTTATTCCCCGGTTTGTAATAAGGTTCTTTTGACTTGTTATTCAAGTGTTCAATTTACATCACAGAAACATTCCAATGTTTATGATTGTGAATTCTTAGAACAGTAACCACATTTAGAGAGTGTTCTGAGCTCTTTTAACTTGTATACTTTAGTATTCTAAGGAGTTTCTTTTAAAACGCCATCAGAATGACGGGAATAGGAAATATAAACAGTAAACTCGGCATTTGAGACCTGTTTCAACCTATGTTCACTGTATTTTTATTCCCCGGTTTGTAATAATGTTCTTTTGACTTGTTATTCAAGTGTTCCATTTACATCACAGAAACATTCCAATGTTTATGATTGTGAATTCTTAGAACAGTAACCACATTTTAGAGTGTTCTGAGCTCTTTTAACTTATATACTTTAGTATTCTAAGGAGTTTCTTTTAAAACGCCATCAGAATGACGGGAATAGGAAATGTAAACAGTAAACTCGGCATTTGAGACCTGTTTCAACCTATGTTCACTGTATTTTTATTCCCCGGTTTGTAATAAGGTTCTTTTGACTTTTTATTCAAGTGTTCCATTTACATCACAGAAACATTCCAATGTTTATGATTGTGAATTCTTAGAACAGTAACCACAGTTAGAGAGTGTTCTGAGCTCTTTTAACTTATATACTTTAGTATTCTAAGGAGTTTCTTTTAAAACGCCATCAGAATGACGGGAATAGGAAATGTAAACAGTAAACTCGGCATTTGAGACCTGTTTCAACCTATGTTCACTGTATTTTTATTCCCCGGTTTGTAATAAGGTTCTTTTGACTTGTTATTCAAGTGTTCAATTTACATCACAGAAACATTCCAATGTTTATGATTGTGAATTCTTAGAACAGTAACCACATTTAGAGAGTGTTCTGAGCTCTTTTAACTTATATACTTTAGTTTTCTAAGGAGTTTCTTTTAAAACGCCATCAGAATGACGGGAATAGGAAATGTAAACAGTAAACTCGGCATTTGAGACCTGTTTCAACCTATGTTCACTGTATTTTTATTCCCCGGTTTGTAATAAGGTTCTTTTGACTTGTTATTCAAGTGTTCCATTTACATCACAGAACAATTCCAGTGTGTATTATTGTGAATTCTTAGAACGGTAACCGCATTTACACAGTGTTCTGAGCTCTTTTAACTCATATTCTTTGGTATTCTAAGGAGTTTCTTTAAAAACACCATCAGAATGACGGGAATAGGAAATGTAAACAGTGAACTCAGCATTTCAGAGTATTCTGAACGTTTGTTCAGTGTATTTTTGTTCCCCGTTGTGTAATAAGGTTCTTTTGACTTGTTATTCAAGTGTTCCATTTACATCACAGAACAATTCCAGTGTTTATTATTGTGAATTCTTAGAACAGTAACCACATTTAGAGAGTGTTCTGAGCACTTTTAACTTATATACTTTAGTATTCTAAGGAGTTTCTTTTGAAACGCCATCAGAATGACAGGAATAGGAAATATAAACAGTAAACTCGGCATTTGAGACCTGTTTCAACCTATGTTCACTGTATTTTTATTCCCCGGTTTGTAATAAGGTTCTTTTGACTTGTTATTCAAGTGTTCAATTTACATCACAGAAACATTCCAATGTTTATGATTGTGAATTCTTAGAACAGTAACCACATTTAGAGAGTGTTCTGAGCTCTTTTAACTTGTATACTTTAGTATTCTAAGGAGTTTCTTTTAAAACGCCATCAGAATGACGGGAATAGGAAATATAAACAGTAAACTCGGCATTTGAGACCTGTTTCAACCTATGTTCACTGTATTTTTATTCCCCGGTTTGTAATAAGGTTCTTTTGACTTGTTATTCAAGTGTTCCATTTACATCACAGAAACATTCCAATGTTTATGATTGTGAATTCTTAGAACAGTAACCACATTTTAGAGTGTTCTGAGCTCTTTTAACTTATATACTTTAGTATTCTAAGGAGTTTCTTTTAAAACGCCATCAGAATGACGGGAATAGGAAATGTAAACAGTAAACTCGGCATTTGAGACCTGTTTCAACCTATGTTCACTGTATTTTTATTCCCCGGTTTGTAATAAGGTTCTTTTGACTTGTTATTCAAGTGTTCATTTTACATCACAGAAACTTTCCAGTGTTTATTATTGTGAACTCTTAGAACGGTAACCACATTTAGAGAGTGTTCTGAGCTCTTTTAACTTATATTCTTTAGTATTCTAAGGAATTTCTTTAAAAACGCCATCAGAATGACGGGAATTGGAAATGTTAACAGTAAACTCGGCATTTGAGACCTGTTTCAACCTATGTTCACTGTATTTTTATTCCCCGGTTTGTAATAAGGTTCTTTTGACTTGTTATTCAAGTGTTCCATTTACATCACAGAAACATTCCAATGTTTATGATTGTGAATTCTTAGAACAGTAACCACATTTTAGAGTGTTCTGAGCTCTTTTAACTTATATACTTTAGTATTCTAAGGAGTTTCTTTTAAAACGTCATCAGAATGACGGGAATAGGAAATGTAAACAGTAAACTCGGCATTTGAGACCTGTTTCAACCTATGTTCACTGTATTTTTATTCCCCGGTTTGTAATAAGGTTCTTTTGACTTGTTATTCAAGTGTTCATTTTACATCACAGAAACTTTCCAGTGTTTATTATTGTGAACTCTTAGAACGGTAACCACATTTAGAGAGTGTTCTGAGCTCTTTTAACTTATATTCTTTAGTATTCTAAGGAATTTCTTTAAAAACGCCATCAGAATGACGGGAATTGGAAATGTTAACAGTAAACTCGGCATTTGAGACTTGTTTCAACCTATGTTCACTGTATTTTTATTCCCCGGTTTGTAATAAGGTTCTTTTGACTTGTTATTCAAGTGTTCCATTTACATCACAGAACAATTCCAGTGTTTATGATTGTGAATTCTTAGAACAGTAACCACATTTAGAGAGTGTTCTGAGCACTTTTATCTTATAAACTTTAGTATTCTAAGGAGTTTCTTTTGAGACGCCATCAGAATGACGGGAATAGGAAATATAAACAGTAAACTCGGCATTTGAGACCTGTTTCAACCTATGTTCACTGTATTTTTATTCCCCGGTTTGTAATAAGGTTCTTTTGACTTGTTATTCAAGTGTTCCATTTACATCACAGAAACATTCCAATGTTTATGATTGTGAATTCTTAGAACAGTAACCACAGTTAGAGAGTGTTCTGTGCTCTTTTAACTTATATACTTTAGTATTCTAAGGAGTTTCTTTTAAAACGCCATCAGAATGACGGGAATAGGAAATGTAAACAGTAAACTCGGCATTTGAGACCTGTTTCAACCTATGTTCACTGTATTTTTATTCCCCGGTTTGTAATAAGGTTCTTTTGACTTGTTATTTAAGTGTTCCATTTACATCACAGAACAATTCCAGTGTGTATTATTGTGAATTCTTAGAACAGTAACCGCATTTACACAGTGTTCTGAGCTCTTTTAACTTATATACTTTAGTACTCTAAGGAGTTTCTTTTAAAACGCCATCAGAATGACGGGAATAGGAAATGTAAACAGTAAACTCGGCATTTGAGACCTGTTTCAACCTATGTTCACTGCATTTTTATTCCCCGGTTTGTAATAAGGTTCTTTTGACTTGTTATTCAAGTGTTCATTTTACATCACAGAAACTTTCCAATGTTTATGATTGTGAATTCTTAGAACAGTAACCACAGTTAGAGAGTGTTCTGAGCTCTTTTAACTTATATACTTTAGTATTCTAAGGAGTTTCTTTTAAAACGCCATCAGAATGACGGGAATAGGAAATGTAAACAGTAAACTCGGCATTTGAGACCTGTTTCAACCTATGTTCACTGTATTTTTATTCCCCGGTTTGTAATAAGGTTCTTTTGACTTGTTATTCAAGTGTTCCATTTACATCACAGAACAATTCCAGTGTGTATTATTGTGAATTCTTAGAACGGTAACCGCATTTACACAGTGTTCTGAGCTCTTTTAACTCATATTCTTTGGTATTCTAAGGAGTTTCTTTAAAAACACCATCAGAATGACGGGAATAGGAAATGTAAACAGTGAACTCAGCATTTCAGAGTATTCTGAACGTTTGTTCAGTGTATTTTTGTTCCCCGTTGTGTAATAAGGTTCTTTTGACTTGTTATTCAAGT
This sequence comes from Myotis nattereri, assembly GCF_964212035.1. Taxonomy (NCBI): domain Eukaryota; kingdom Metazoa; phylum Chordata; class Mammalia; order Chiroptera; family Vespertilionidae; genus Myotis; species Myotis nattereri. The sequence goes on from NC_138090.1 coordinate 36,028,140, forward strand.
GTTCCATTTACATCACAGAAACATTCCAATGTTTATGATTGTGAATTCTTAGAACAGTAACCACAGTTAGAGAGTGTTCTGTGCTCTTTTAACTTATATACTTTAGTATTCTAAGGAGTTTCTTTTAAAACGCCATCAGAATGACGGGAATAGGAAATATAAACAGTAAACTCGGCATTTGAGACCTGTTTCAACCAATGTTCACTGTATTTTTATTCCCCGGTTTGTAATAAGGTTCTTTTGACTTTTTATTCTAGTGTTCCATTTACATCACAGAAACATTCCAATGTTTATGATTGTGAGTTCTTAGAACAGTAACCACATTTAGAGAGTGTTCTGAGCTCTTTTAACTTGTATACTTTAGTATTCTAAGGAGTTTCTTTTAAAACGCCATCAGAATGACGGGAATAGGAAATGTAAACAGTAAACTCGGCATTTGAGACCTGTTTCAACCTATGTTCACTGTATTTTTATTCCCCGGTTTGTAATAAGGTTCTTTTGACTTGTTATTCAAGTGTTCAATTTACATCACAGAAACATTCCAATGTTTATGATTGTGAATTCTTAGAACAGTAACCACATTTAGAGAGTGTTCTGAGCTCTTTTAACTTATATACTTTAGTATTCTAAGGAGTTTCTTTTAAAACGCCATCATAATGACGGGAATAGGAAATGTAAACAGTAAACTCGGCATTTGAGACCTGTTTCAACCTATGTTCACTGTATTTTTATTCCCCGGTTTGTAATAAGGTTCTTTTGACTTGTTATTCAAGTGTTCAATTTACATCACAGAAACATTCCAATGTTTATAATTGTGAATTCTTAGAACAGTAACCACAGTTAGAAAGTGTTCTGTGCTCTTTTAACTTATATACTTTAGTACTCTAAGGAGTTTCTTTTAAAACGCCATCAGAATGACGGGAATAGGAAATGTAAACAGTAAACTCGGCATTTGAGACCTGTTTCAACCTATGTTCACTGCATTTTTATTCCCCGGTTTGTAATAAGGTTCTTTTGACTTGTTATTCAAGTGTTCATTTTACATCACAGAAACTTTCCAATGTTTATGATTGTGAATTCTTAGAACAGTAACCACAGTTAGAGAGTGTTCTGAGCTCTTTTAACTTATATACTTTAGTATTCTAAGGAGTTTCTTTTAAAACGCCATCAGAATGACGGGAATAGGAAATGTAAACAGTAAACTCGGCATTTGAGACCTGTTTCAACCTATGTTCACTGTATTTTTATTCCCCGGTTTGTAATAAGGTTCTTTTGACTTGTTATTCAAGTGTTCCATTTACATCACAGAACAATTCCAGTGTGAATTATTGTGAATTCTTAGAACGGTAACCGCATTTACACAGTGTTCTGAGCTCTTTTAACTCATATTCTTTGGTATTCTAAGGAGTTTCTTTAAAAACACCATCAGAATGACGTGAATAGGAAATGTAAACAGTGAACTCAGCATTTCAGAGTATTCTGAACGTTTGTTCAGTGTATTTTTGTTCCCCGTTGTGTAATAAGGTTCTTTTGACTTGTTATTCAAGTGTTCCATTTACATCACAGAAACATTCCAATGTTTATGATTGTGAATTCTTAGAACAGTAACCACAGTTAGAGAGTGTTCTGTGCTCTTTTAACTTATATACTTTAGTATTCTAAGGAGTTTCTTTTAAAACGCCATCAGAATGACGGGAATAGGAAATATAAACAGTAAACTCGGCATTTGAGACCTGTTTCAACCAATGTTCACTGTATTTTTATTCCCCGGTTTGTAATAAGGTTCTTTTGACTTTTTATTCTAGTGTTCCATTTACATCACAGAAACATTCCAATGTTTATGATTGTGAGTTCTTAGAACAGTAACCACATTTAGAGAGTGTTCTGAGCTCTTTTAACTTGTATACTTTAGTATTCTAAGGAGTTTCTTTTAAAACGCCATCACAATGACGGGAATAGGAAATGTAAACAGTAAACTCGGCATTTGAGACCTGTTTCAACCTATGTTCACTGTATTTTTATTCCCCGGTTTGTAATAAGGTTCTTTTGACTTGTTATTCAAGTGTTCAATTTACATCACAGAAACATTCCAATGTTTATGATTGTGAATTCTTAGAACAGTAACCACAGTTAGAGAGTGTTCTGAGCTCTTTTAACTTATATACTTTAGTATTCTAAGGAGTTTCTTTTAAAACGCCATCAGAATGACGGGAATAGGAAATGTAAACAGTAAACTCGGCATTTGAGACCTGTTTCAACCTATGTTCACTGTATTTTTATTCCCCGGTTTGTAATAAGGTTCTTTTGACTTGTTATTCAAGTGTTCCATTTACATCACAGAAACATTCCAATGTTTATGATTGTGAATTCTTAGAACATTAACCACATTTAGAGAGTGTTCTGAGCTCTTTTAACTTATATACTTTAGTACTCTAAGGAGTTTCTTTTAAAACGCCATCAGAATGACGGGAATAGGAAATGTAAACAGTAAACTCGGCATTTGAGACCTGTTTCAACCTATGTTCACTGCATTTTTATTCCCCGGTTTGTAATAAGGTTCTTTTGACTTGTTATTCAAGTGTTCATTTTACATCACAGAAACTTTCCAATGTTTATGATTGTGAATTCTTAGAACAGTAACCACAGTTAGAGAGTGTTCTGAGCTCTTTTAACTTATATACTTTAGTATTCTAAGGAGTTTCTTTTAAAACGCCATCAGAATGACGGGAATAGGAAATGTAAACAGTAAACTCGGCATTTGAGACCTGTTTCAACCTATGTTCACTGTATTTTTATTCCCCGGTTTGTAATAAGGTTCTTTTGACTTGTTATTCAAGTGTTCCATTTACATCACAGAACAATTCCAGTGTGTATTATTGTGAATTCTTAGAACGGTAACCGCATTTACACAGTGTTCTGAGCTCTTTTAACTCATATTCTTTGGTATTCTAAGGAGTTTCTTTAAAAACACCATCAGAATGACGGGAATAGGAAATGTAAACAGTGAACTCAGCATTTCAGAGTATTCTGAACGTTTGTTCAGTGTATTTTTGTTCCCCGTTGTGTAATAAGGTTCTTTTGACTTGTTATTCAAGTGTTCCATTTACATCACAGAAACATTCCAATGTTTATGATTGTGAATTCTTAGAACAGTAACCACAGTTAGAGAGTGTTCTGTGCTCTTTTAACTTATATACTTTAGTATTCTAAGGAGTTTCTTTTAAAACGCCATCAGAATGACGGGAATAGGAAATATAAACAGTAAACTCGGCATTTGAGACCTGTTTCAACCAATGTTCACTGTATTTTTATTCCCCGGTTTGTAATAAGGTTCTTTTGACTTTTTATTCTAGTGTTCCATTTACATCACAGAAACATTCCAATGTTTATGATTGTGAGTTCTTAGAACAGTAACCACATTTAGAGAGTGTTCTGAGCTCTTTTAACTTGTATACTTTAGTATTCTAAGGAGTTTCTTTTAAAACGCCATCAGAATGACGGGAATAGGAAATGTAAACAGTAAACTCGGCATTTGAGACCTGTTTCAACCTATGTTCACTGTATTTTTATTCCCCGGTTTGTAATAAGGTTCTTTTGACTTGTTATTCAAGTGTTCAATTTACATCACAGAAACATTCCAATGTTTATGATTGTGAATTCTTAGAACAGTAACCACATTTAGAGAGTGTTCTGAGCTCTTTTAACTTATATACTTTAGTATTCTAAGGAGTTTCTTTTAAAACGCCATCATAATGACGGGAATAGGAAATGTAAACAGTAAACTCGGCATTTGAGACCTGTTTCAACCTATGTTCACTGTATTTTTATTCCCCGGTTTGTAATAAGGTTCTTTTGACTTGTTATTCAAGTGTTCAATTTACATCACAGAAACATTCCAATGTTTATAATTGTGAATTCTTAGAACAGTAACCACAGTTAGAAAGTGTTCTGTGCTCTTTTAACTTATATACTTTAGTACTCTAAGGAGTTTCTTTTAAAACGCCATCAGAATGACGAGAATAGGAAATGTAAACAGTAAACTCGGCATTTGAGACCTGTTTCAACCTATGTTCACTGCATTTTTATTCCCCGGTTTGTAATAAGGTTCTTTTGACTTGTTATTCAAGTGTTCAATTTACATCACAGAAACATTCCAATGTTTATGATTGTGAATTCTTAGAACAGTAACCACATTTAGAGAGTGTTCTGAGCTCTTTTAACTTATATACTTTAGTATTCTAAGGAGTTTCTTTTAAAACGCCATCATAATGACGGGAATAGGAAATGTAAACAGTAAACTCGGCATTTGAGACCTGTTTCAACCTATGTTCACTGTATTTTTATTCCCCGGTTTGTAATAAGGTTCTTTTGACTTGTTATTCAAGTGTTCAATTTACATCACAGAAACATTCCAATGTTTATAATTGTGAATTCTTAGAACAGTAACCACAGTTAGAAAGTGTTCTGTGCTCTTTTAACTTATATACTTTAGTACTCTAAGGAGTTTCTTTTAAAACGCCATCAGAATGACGGGAATAGGAAATGTAAACAGTAAACTCGGCATTTGAGACCTGTTTCAACCTATGTTCACTGCATTTTTATTCCCCGGTTTGTAATAAGGTTCTTTTGACTTGTTATTCAAGTGTTCATTTTACATCACAGAAACTTTCCAATGTTTATGATTGTGAATTCTTAGAACAGTAACCACAGTTAGAGAGTGTTCTGAGCTCTTTTAACTTATATACTTTAGTATTCTAAGGAGTTTCTTTTAAAACGCCATCAGAATGACGGGAATAGGAAATGTAAACAGTAAACTCGGCATTTGAGACCTGTTTCAACCTATGTTCACTGTATTTTTATTCCCCGGTTTGTAATAAGGTTCTTTTGACTTGTTATTCAAGTGTTCCATTTACATCACAGAACAATTCCAGTGTGAATTATTGTGAATTCTTAGAACGGTAACCGCATTTACACAGTGTTCTGAGCTCTTTTAACTCATATTCTTTGGTATTCTAAGGAGTTTCTTTAAAAACACCATCAGAATGACGTGAATAGGAAATGTAAACAGTGAACTCAGCATTTCAGAGTATTCTGAACGTTTGTTCAGTGTATTTTTGTTCCCCGTTGTGTAATAAGGTTCTTTTGACTTGTTATTCAAGTGTTCCATTTACATCACAGAAACATTCCAATGTTTATGATTGTGAATTCTTAGAACAGTAACCACAGTTAGAGAGTGTTCTGTGCTCTTTTAACTTATATACTTTAGTATTCTAAGGAGTTTCTTTTAAAACGCCATCAGAATGACGGGAATAGGAAATATAAACAGTAAACTCGGCATTTGAGACCTGTTTCAACCAATGTTCACTGTATTTTTATTCCCCGGTTTGTAATAAGGTTCTTTTGACTTTTTATTCTAGTGTTCCATTTACATCACAGAAACATTCCAATGTTTATGATTGTGAGTTCTTAGAACAGTAACCACATTTAGAGAGTGTTCTGAGCTCTTTTAACTTGTATACTTTAGTATTCTAAGGAGTTTCTTTTAAAACGCCATCACAATGACGGGAATAGGAAATGTAAACAGTAAACTCGGCATTTGAGACCTGTTTCAACCTATGTTCACTGTATTTTTATTCCCCGGTTTGTAATAAGGTTCTTTTGACTTGTTATTCAAGTGTTCAATTTACATCACAGAAACATTCCAATGTTTATGATTGTGAATTCTTAGAACAGTAACCACAGTTAGAGAGTGTTCTGAGCTCTTTTAACTTATATACTTTAGTATTCTAAGGAGTTTCTTTTAAAACGCCATCAGAATGACGGGAATAGGAAATGTAAACAGTAAACTCGGCATTTGAGACGTGTTTCAACCTATGTTCACTGTATTTTTATTCCCCGGTTTGTAATAAGGTTCTTTTGACTTGTTATTCAAGTGTTCCATTTACATCACAGAAACATTCCAATGTTTATGATTGTGAATTCTTAGAACATTAACCACATTTAGAGAGTGTTCTGAGCTCTTTTAACTTATATACTTTAGTACTCTAAGGAGTTTCTTTTAAAACGCCATCAGAATGACGGGAATAGGAAATGTAAACAGTAAACTCGGCATTTGAGACCTGTTTCAACCTATGTTCACTGCATTTTTATTCCCCGGTTTGTAATAAGGTTCTTTTGACTTGTTATTCAAGTGTTCATTTTACATCACAGAAACTTTCCAATGTTTATGATTGTGAATTCTTAGAACAGTAACCACAGTTAGAGAGTGTTCTGAGCTCTTTTAACTTATATACTTTAGTATTCTAAGGAGTTTCTTTTAAAACGCCATCAGAATGACGGGAATAGGAAATGTAAACAGTAAACTCGGCATTTGAGACCTGTTTCAACCTATGTTCACTGTATTTTTATTCCCCGGTTTGTAATAAGGTTCTTTTGACTTGTTATTCAAGTGTTCCATTTACATCACAGAACAATTCCAGTGTGTATTATTGTGAATTCTTAGAACGGTAACCGCATTTACACAGTGTTCTGAGCTCTTTTAACTCATATTCTTTGGTATTCTAAGGAGTTTCTTTAAAAACACCATCAGAATGACGGGAATAGGAAATGTAAACAGTGAACTCAGCATTTCAGAGTATTCTGAACGTTTGTTCAGTGTATTTTTGTTCCCCGTTGTGTAATAAGGTTCTTTTGACTTGTTATTCAAGTGTTCCATTTACATCACAGAAACATTCCAATGTTTATGATTGTGAATTCTTAGAACAGTAACCACAGTTAGAGAGTGTTCTGTGCTCTTTTAACTTATATACTTTAGTATTCTAAGGAGTTTCTTTTAAAACGCCATCAGAATGACGGGAATAGGAAATATAAACAGTAAACTCGGCATTTGAGACCTGTTTCAACCAATGTTCACTGTATTTTTATTCCCCGGTTTGTAATAAGGTTCTTTTGACTTTTTATTCTAGTGTTCCATTTACATCACAGAAACATTCCAATGTTTATGATTGTGAGTTCTTAGAACAGTAACCACATTTAGAGAGTGTTCTGAGCTCTTTTAACTTGTATACTTTAGTATTCTAAGGAGTTTCTTTTAAAACGCCATCAGAATGACGGGAATAGGAAATGTAAACAGTAAACTCGGCATTTGAGACCTGTTTCAACCTATGTTCACTGTATTTTTATTCCCCGGTTTGTAATAAGGTTCTTTTGACTTGTTATTCAAGTGTTCAATTTACATCACAGAAACATTCCAATGTTTATGATTGTGAATTCTTAGAACAGTAACCACATTTAGAGAGTGTTCTGAGCTCTTTTAACTTATATACTTTAGTATTCTAAGGAGTTTCTTTTAAAACGCCATCATAATGACGGGAATAGGAAATGTAAACAGTAAACTCGGCATTTGAGACCTGTTTCAACCTATGTTCACTGTATTTTTATTCCCCGGTTTGTAATAAGGTTCTTTTGACTTGTTATTCAAGTGTTCAATTTACATCACAGAAACATTCCAATGTTTATAATTGTGAATTCTTAGAACAGTAACCACAGTTAGAAAGTGTTCTGTGCTCTTTTAACTTATATACTTTAGTACTCTAAGGAGTTTCTTTTAAAACGCCATCAGAATGACGAGAATAGGAAATGTAAACAGTAAACTCGGCATTTGAGACCTGTTTCAACCTATGTTCACTGCATTTTTATTCCCCGGTTTGTAATAAGGTTCTTTTGACTTGTTATTCAAGTGTTCATTTTACATCACAGAAACTTTCCAATGTTTATGATTGTGAATTCTTAGAACAGTAACCACAGTTAGAGAGTGTTCTGAGCTCTTTTAACTTATATACTTTAGTATTCTAAGGAGTTTCTTTTAAAACGCCATCAGAATGACGGGAATAGGAAATGTAAACAGTAAACTCGGCATTTGAGACCTGTTTCAACCTATGTTCACTGTATTTTTATTCCCCGGTTTGTAATAAGGTTCTTTTGACTTGTTATTCAAGTGTTCCATTTACATCACAGAACAATTCCAGTGTGAATTATTGTGAATTCTTAGAACGGTAACCGCATTTACACAGTGTTCTGAGCTCTTTTAACTCATATTCTTTGGTATTCTAAGGAGTTTCTTTAAAAACACCATCAGAATGACGGGAATAGGAAATGTAAACAGTGAACTCAGCATTTCAGAGTATTCTGAACGTTTGTTCAGTGTATTTTTGTTCCCCGTTGTGTAATAAGGTTCTTTTGACTTGTTATTCAAGTGTTCCATTTACATCACAGAAACATTCCAATGTTTATGATTGTGAATTCTTAGAACAGTAACCACAGTTAGAGAGTGTTCTGTGCTCTTTTAACTTATATACTTTAGTATTCTAAGGAGTTTCTTTTAAAACGCCATCAGAATGACGGGAATAGGAAATATAAACAGTAAACTCGGCATTTGAGACCTGTTTCAACCAATGTTCACTGTATTTTTATTCCCCGGTTTGTAATAAGGTTCTTTTGACTTTTTATTCTAGTGTTCCATTTACATCACAGAAACATTCCAATGTTTATGATTGTGAGTTCTTAGAACAGTAACCACATTTAGAGAGTGTTCTGAGCTCTTTTAACTTGTATACTTTAGTATTCTAAGGAGTTTCTTTTAAAACGCCATCACAATGACGGGAATAGGAAATGTAAACAGTAAACTCGGCATTTGAGACCTGTTTCAACCTATGTTCACTGTATTTTTATTCCCCGGTTTGTAATAAGGTTCTTTTGACTTGTTATTCAAGTGTTCAATTTACATCACAGAAACATTCCAATGTTTATGATTGTGAATTCTTAGAACAGTAACCACAGTTAGAGAGTGTTCTGAGCTCTTTTAACTTATATACTTTAGTATTCTAAGGAGTTTCTTTTAAAACGCCATCAGAATGACGGGAATAGGAAATGTAAACAGTAAACTCGGCATTTGAGACCTGTTTCAACCTATGTTCACTGTATTTTTATTCCCCGGTTTGTAATAAGGTTCTTTTGACTTGTTATTCAAGTGTTCCATTTACATCACAGAAACATTCCAATGTTTATGATTGTGAATTCTTAGAACATTAACCACATTTAGAGAGTGTTCTGAGCTCTTTTAACTTATATACTTTAGTACTCTAAGGAGTTTCTTTTAAAACGCCATCAGAATGACGGGAATAGGAAATGTAAACAGTAAACTCGGCATTTGAGACCTGTTTCAACCTATGTTCACTGCATTTTTATTCCCCGGTTTGTAATAAGGTTCTTTTGACTTGTTATTCAAGTGTTCATTTTACATCACAGAAACTTTCCAATGTTTATGATTGTGAATTCTTAGAACAGTAACCACAGTTAGAGAGTGTTCTGAGCTCTTTTAACTTATATACTTTAGTATTCTAAGGAGTTTCTTTTAAAACGCCATCAGAATGACGGGAATAGGAAATGTAAACAGTAAACTCGGCATTTGAGACCTGTTTCAACCTATGTTCACTGTATTTTTATTCCCCGGTTTGTAATAAGGTTCTTTTGACTTGTTATTCAAGTGTTCCATTTACATCACAGAACAATTCCAGTGTGTATTATTGTGAATTCTTATAACGGTAACCGCATTTACACAGTGTTCTGAGCTCTTTTAACTCATATTCTTTGGTATTCTAAGGAGTTTCTTTAAAAACACCATCAGAATGACGGGAATAGGAAATGTAAACAGTGAACTCAGCATTTCAGAGTATTCTGAACGTTTGTTCAGTGTATTTTTGTTCCCCGTTGTGTAATAAGGTTCTTTTGACTTGTTATTCAAGTGTTCCATTTACATCACAGAAACATTCCAATGTTTATGATTGTGAATTCTTAGAACAGTAACCACAGTTAGAGAGTGTTCTGTGCTCTTTTAACTTATATACTTTAGTATTCTAAGGAGTTTCTTTTAAAACGCCATCAGAATGACGGGAATAGGAAATATAAACAGTAAACTCGGCATTTGAGACCTGTTTCAACCAATGTTCACTGTATTTTTATTCCCCGGTTTGTAATAAGGTTCTTTTGACTTTTTATTCTAGTGTTCCATTTACATCACAGAAACATTCCAATGTTTATGATTGTGAGTTCTTAGAACAGTAACCACATTTAGAGAGTGTTCTGAGCTCTTTTAACTTGTATACTTTAGTATTCTAAGGAGTTTCTTTTAAAACGCCATCAGAATGACGGGAATAGGAAATGTAAACAGTAAACTCGGCATTTGAGACCTGTTTCAACCTATGTTCACTGTATTTTTATTCCCCGGTTTGTAATAAGGTTCTTTTGACTTGTTATTCAAGTGTTCAATTTACATCACAGAAACATTCCAATGTTTATGATTGTGAATTCTTAGAACAGTAACCACATTTAGAGAGGGTTCTGAGCTCTTTTAACTTATATACTTTAGTATTCTAAGGAGTTTCTTTTAAAACGCCATCATAATGACGGGAATAGGAAATGTAAACAGTAAACTCGGCATTTGAGACCTGTTTCAACCTATGTTCACTGTATTTTTATTCCCCGGTTTGTAATAAGGTTCTTTTGACTTGTTATTCAAGTGTTCAATTTACATCACAGAAACATTCCAATGTTTATAATTGTGAATTCTTAGAACAGTAACCACAGTTAGAAAGTGTTCTGTGCTCTTTTAACTTATATACTTTAGTATTCTAAGAAGTTTCTTTAAAAACACCATCAGAGTGACGGGAATAGGAAATGTTAACAGTAAACTCGGCATTTGAGACTTGTTTCAACCTATGTTCACTGTATTTTTATTCCCCGGTTTGTAATAAGGTTCTTTTGACTTGTTATTCAAGTGTTCCGTTTACATCACAGAACAATTCCAGTGTTTATTATTGTGAATTCTTAGAACAGTAACCACATTTAGAGAGTGTTCTGAGCACTTTTATCTTATATACTTTAGTATTCTAAGGAGTTTCTTTTGAAACGCCATCAGAATGACGGGAATAGGAAATATAAACAGTAAACTCTGCATTTGAGACCTGTTTCAACCTATGTTCACTGTATTTTTATTCCCCGGTTTGTAATAAGGTTCTTTTGACTTGTTATTCAAGTGTTCCATTTACATCACAGAAACATTCCAATGTTTATGATTGTGAATTCTTAGAACAGTAACCACATTTAGAGAGTGTTCTGAGCTCTTTTAACTTATATACTTTAGTATTCAAAGGAGTTTCTTTTAAAACGCCATCAGAATGACGGGAATAGGAAATGTAAACAGTAAACTCGGCATTTGAGACCTGTTTCAACCTATGTTCACTGTATTTTTATTCCCCGGTTTGTAATAAGGTTCTTTTGACTTGTTATTCAAGTGTTCCATTTACATCACAGAACAATTCCAGTGTTTATTATTGTGAATTCTTAGAACAGTAACCACAGTTAGAGAGTGTTCTGTGCTCTTTTAACTTATATACTTTAGTATTCTAAGGAGTTTCTTTTAAAACGCCATCAGAATGACGGGAATAGGAAATGTAAACAGTAAACTCGGCATTTGAGACCTGTTTCAACCTATGTTCACTGTATTTTTATTCCCCGGTTTGTAATAAGGTTCTTTTGACTTGTTATTCAAGTGTTCCATTTACATCACAGAAACATTCCAATGTTTATGATTGTGAATTCTTAGAACAGTAACCACATTTAGAGAGTGTTCTGAGCTCTTTTAACTTATATACTTTAGTATTCTAAGGAGTTTCTTTTAAAACGCCATCAGAATGACGGGAATAGGAAATGTAAACAGTAAACTCGGCATTTGAGACCTGTTTCAACCTATGTTCACTGTATTTTTATTCCCCGGTTTGTAATAAGGTTCTTTTGACTTGTTATTCAAGTGTTCAATTTACATCACAGAAACATTCCAATGTTTATGATTGTGAATTCTTAGAACAGTAACCACATTTAGAGAGTGTTCTGAGCTCTTTTAACTTATATACTTTAGTATTCTAAGGAGTTTCTTTTAAAACGCCATCAGAATGACGGGAATAGGAAATGTAAACAGTAAACTCGGCATTTGAGACCTGTTTCAACCTATGTTCACTGTATTTTTTTTCCCCGGTTTGTAATAAGGTTCTTTTGACTTGTTATTCAAGTGTTCCATTTACATCACAGAAACATTCCAATGTTTATGATTGTGAATTCTTAGAACAGTAACCACAGTTAGAGAGTGTTCTGTGCTCTTTTAACTTATATACTTTAGTATTCTAAGGAGTTTCTTTTAAAACGCCATCAGAATGACGGGAATAGGAAATGTAAACAGTAAACTCGGCATTTGAGACCTGTTTCAACCTATGTTCACTGTATTTTTATTCCCCGGTTTGTAATAAGGTTCTTTTGACTTGTTATTTAAGTGTTCCATTTACATCACAGAACAATTCCAGTGTGTATTATTGTGAATTCTTAGAACAGTAACCGCATTTACACAGTGTTCTGAGCTCTTTTAACTCATATTCTTTGGTATTCTAAGGAGTTTCTTTAAAAACACCATCAGAATGACGGGAATAGGAAATGTAAACAGTGAACTCGGCATTTCAGAGTATTCTGAACGTTTGTTCAGTGTATTTTTGTTCCCCGTTGTGTAATAAGGTTCTTTTGACTTGTTATTCAAGTGTTCCATTTACATCACAGAACAATTCCAGTGTTTATTATTGTGAATTCTTAGAACAGTAACCACATTTAGAGAGTGTTCTGAGCACTTTTATCTCTTGTACTTTAGTATTCTAAGGAGTTTCTTTTGAAACGCCATCAGAATGACGGGAATAGGAAATATAAACAGTAAACTCGGCATTTGAGACCTGTTTCAACCTATGTTCACTGTATTTTTATTCCCCGGTTTGTAATAAGGTTCTTTTGACTTTTTATTCAAGTGTTCCATTTACATCACAGAAACATTCCAATGTTTATGATTGTGAATTCTTAGAACAGTAACCACAGTTAGAGAGTGTTCTGAGCTCTTTTAACTTATATACTTTAGTATTCTAAGGAGTTTCTTTTAAAACGCCATCAGAATGACGGGAATAGGAAATGTAAACAGTAAACTCGGCATTTGAGACCTGTTTCAACCTATGTTCACTGTATTTTTATTCCCCGGTTTGTAATAAGGTTCTTTTGACTTGTTATTCAAGTGTTCAATTTACATCACAGAAACATTCCAATGTTTATGATTGTGAATTCTTAGAACAGTAACCACATTTAGAGAGTGTTCTGAGCTCTTTTAACTTATATTCTTTAGTATTCTAAGGAGTTTCTTTTAAAACGCCATCAGAATGACGGGAATAGGAAATGTAAACAGTAAACTCGGCATTTGAGACCTGTTTCAACCTATGTTCACTGTATTTTTATTCCCCGGTTTGTAATAAGGTTCTTTTGACTTGTTATTCAAGTGTTCAATTTACATCACAGAAACATTCCAATGTTTATGATTGTGAATTCTTAGAACAGTAACCACAGTTAGAGAGTGTTCTGAGCTCTTTTAACTTATATACTTTAGTATTCTAAGGAGTTTCTTTTAAAACGCCATCAGAATGACGGGAATAGGAAATGTAAACAGTAAACTCGGCATTTGAGACCTGTTTCAACCTATGTTCACTGTATTTTTATTCCCCGGTTTGTAATAAGGTTCTTTTGACTTGTTATTCAAGTGTTCCATTTACATCACAGAAACATTCCAATGTTTATGATTGTGAATTCTTAGAACATTAACCACATTTAGAGAGTGTTCTGAGCTCTTTTAACTTATATACTTTAGTACTCTAAGGAGTTTCTTTTAAAACGCCATCAGAATGACGGGAATAGGAAATGTAAACAGTAAACTCGGCATTTGAGACCTGTTTCAACCTATGTTCACTGCATTTTTATTCCCCGGTTTGTAATAAGGTTCTTTTGACTTGTTATTCAAGTGTTCATTTTACATCACAGAAACTTTCCAATGTTTATGATTGTGAATTCTTAGAACAGTAACCACAGTTAGAGAGTGTTCTGAGCTCTTTTAACTTATATACTTTAGTATTCTAAGGAGTTTCTTTTAAAACGCCATCAGAATGACGGGAATAGGAAATGTAAACAGTAAACTCGGCATTTGAGACCTGTTTCAACCTATGTTCACTGTATTTTTATTCCCCGGTTTGTAATAAGGTTCTTTTGACTTGTTATTCAAGTGTTCCATTTACATCACAGAACAATTCCAGTGTGTATTATTGTGAATTCTTAGAACGGTAACCGCATTTACACAGTGTTCTGAGCTCTTTTAACTCATATTCTTTGGTATTCTAAGGAGTTTCTTTAAAAACACCATCAGAATGACGGGAATAGGAAATGTAAACAGTGAACTCAGCATTTCAGAGTATTCTGAACGTTTGTTCAGTGTATTTTTGTTCCCCGTTGTGTAATAAGGTTCTTTTGACTTGTTATTCAAGTGTTCCATTTACATCACAGAAACATTCCAATGTTTATGATTGTGAATTCTTAGAACAGTAACCACAGTTAGAGAGTGTTCTGTGCTCTTTTAACTTATATACTTTAGTATTCTAAGGAGTTTCTTTTAAAACGCCATCAGAATGACGGGAATAGGAAATGTAAACAGTAAACTCGGCATTTGAGACCTGTTTCAACCAATGTTCACTGTATTTTTATTCCCCGGTTTGTAATAAGGTTCTTTTGACTTTTTATTCTAGTGTTCCATTTACATCACAGAAACATTCCAATGTTTATGATTGTGAGTTCTTAGAACAGTAACCACATTTAGAGAGTGTTCTGAGCTCTTTTAACTTGTATACTTTAGTATTCTAAGGAGTTTCTTTTAAAACGCCATCAGAATGACGGGAATAGGAAATGTAAACAGTAAACTCGGCATTTGAGACCTGTTTCAACCTATGTTCACTGTATTTTTATTCCCCGGTTTGTAATAAGGTTCTTTTGACTTGTTATTCAATTGTTCAATTTACATCACAGAAACATTCCAATGTTTATGATTGTGAATTCTTAGAACAGTAACCAGATTTAGAGAGTGTTCTGAGCTCTTTTAACTTATATACTTTAGTATTCTAAGGAGTTTCTTTTAAAACGCCATCATAATGACGGGAATAGGAAATGTAAACAGTAAACTCGGCATTTGAGACCTGTTTCAACCTATGTTCACTGTATTTTTATTCCCCGGTTTGTAATAAGGTTCTTTTGACTTGTTATTCAAGTGTTCAATTTACATCACAGAAACATTCCAATGTTTATAATTGTGAATTCTTAGAACAGTAACCACAGTTAGAAAGTGTTCTGTGCTCTTTTAACTTATATACTTTAGTACTCTAAGGAGTTTCTTTTAAAACGCCATCAGAATGACGGGAATAGGAAATGTAAACAGTAAACTCGGCATTTGAGACCTGTTTCAACCTATGTTCACTGCATTTTTATTCCCCGGTTTGTAATAAGGTTCTTTTGACTTGTTATTCAAGTGTTCATTTTACATCACAGAAACTTTCCAATGTTTATGATTGTGAATTCTTAGAACAGTAACCACAGTTAGAGAGTGTTCTGAGCTCTTTTAACTTATATACTTTAGTATTCTAAGGAGTTTCTTTTAAAACGCCATCAGAATGACGGGAATAGGAAATGTAAACAGTAAACTCGGCATTTGAGACCTGTTTCAACCTATGTTCACTGTATTTTTATTCCCCGGTTTGTAATAAGGTTCTTTTGACTTGTTATTCAAGTGTTCCATTTACATCACAGAAACATTCCAATGTTTATGATTGTGAATTCTTAGAACATTAACCACATTTAGAGAGTGTTCTGAGCTCTTTTAACTTATATACTTTAGTACTCTAAGGAGTTTCTTTTAAAACGCCATCAGAATGACGGGAATAGGAAATGTAAACAGTAAACTCGGCATTTGAGACCTGTTTCAACCTATGTTCACTGCATTTTTATTCCCCGGTTTGTAATAAGGTTCTTTTGACTTGTTATTCAAGTGTTCATTTTACATCACAGAAACTTTCCAATGTTTATGATTGTGAATTCTTAGAACAGTAACCACAGTTAGAGAGTGTTCTGAGCTCTTTTAACTTATATACTTTAGTATTCTAAGGAGTTTCTTTTAAAACGCCATCAGAATGACGGGAATAGGAAATGTAAACAGTAAACTCGGCATTTGAGACCTGTTTCAACCTATGTTCACTGTATTTTTATTCCCCGGTTTGTAATAAGGTTCTTTTGACTTGTTATTCAAGTGTTCCATTTACATCACAGAACAATTCCAGTGTGTATTATTGTGAATTCTTAGAACGGTAACCGCATTTACACAGTGTTCTGAGCTCTTTTAACTCATATTCTTTGGTATTCTAAGGAGTTTCTTTAAAAACACCATCAGAATGACGGGAATAGGAAATGTAAACAGTGAACTCAGCATTTCAGAGTATTCTGAACGTTTGTTCAGTGTATTTTTGTTCCCCGTTGTGTAATAAGGTTCTTTTGACTTGTTATTCAAGTGTTCCATTTACATCACAGAAACATTCCAATGTTTATGATTGTGAATTCTTAGAACAGTAACCACAGTTAGAGAGTGTTCTGTGCTCTTTTAACTTATATACTTTAGTATTCTAAGGAGTTTCTTTTAAAACGCCATCAGAATGACGGGAATAGGAAATATAAACAGTAAACTCGGCATTTGAGACCTGTTTCAACCAATGTTCACTGTATTTTTATTCCCCGGTTTGTAATAAGGTTCTTTTGACTTTTTATTCTAGTGTTCCATTTACATCACAGAAACATTCCAATGTTTATGATTGTGAGTTCTTAGAACAGTAACCACATTTAGAGAGTGTTCTGAGCTCTTTTAACTTGTATACTTTAGTATTCTAAGGAGTTTCTTTTAAAACGCCATCAGAATGACGGGAATAGGAAATGTAAACAGTAAACTCGGCATTTGAGACCTGTTTCAACCTATGTTCACTGTATTTTTATTCCCCGGTTTGTAATAAGGTTCTTTTGACTTGTTATTCAAGTGTTCAATTTACATCACAGAAACATTCCAATGTTTATAATTGTGAATTCTTAGAACAGTAACCACAGTTAGAAAGTGTTCTGTGCTCTTTTAACTTATATACTTTAGTACTCTAAGGAGTTTCTTTTAAAACGCCATCAGAATGACGGGAATAGGAAATGTAAACAGTAAACTCGGCATTTGAGACCTGTTTCAACCTATGTTCACTGCATTTTTATTCCCCGGTTTGTAATAAGGTTCTTTTGACTTGTTATTCAAGTGTTCATTTTACATCACAGAAACTTTCCAATGTTTATGATTGTGAATTCTTAGAACAGTAACCACAGTTAGAGAGTGTTCTGAGCTCTTTTAACTTATATACTTTAGTATTCTAAGGAGTTTCTTTTAAAACGCCATCAGAATGACGGGAATAGGAAATGTAAACAGTAAACTCGGCATTTGAGACCTGTTTCAACCTATGTTCACTGTATTTTTATTCCCCGGTTTGTAATAAGGTTCTTTTGACTTGTTATTCAAGTGTTCCATTTACATCACAGAAACATTCCAATGTTTATGATTGTGAATTCTTAGAACATTAACCACATTTAGAGAGTGTTCTGAGCTCTTTTAACTTATATACTTTAGTACTCTAAGGAGTTTCTTTTAAAACGCCATCAGAATGACGGGAATAGGAAATGTAAACAGTAAACTCGGCATTTGAGACCTGTTTCAACCTATGTTCACTGCATTTTTATTCCCCGGTTTGTAATAAGGTTCTTTTGACTTGTTATTCAAGTGTTCATTTTACATCACAGAAACTTTCCAATGTTTATGATTGTGAATTCTTAGAACAGTAACCACAGTTAGAGAGTGTTCTGAGCTCTTTTAACTTATATACTTTAGTATTCTAAGGAGTTTCTTTTAAAACGCCATCAGAATGACGGGAATAGGAAATGTAAACAGTAAACTCGGCATTTGAGACCTGTTTCAACCTATGTTCACTGTATTTTTATTCCCCGGTTTGTAATAAGGTTCTTTTGACTTGTTATTCAAGTGTTCCATTTACATCACAGAACAATTCCAGTGTGTATTATTGTGAATTCTTAGAACGGTAACCGCATTTACACAGTGTTCTGAGCTCTTTTAACTCATATTCTTTGGTATTCTAAGGAGTTTCTTTAAAAACACCATCAGAATGACGGGAATAGGAAATGTAAACAGTGAACTCAGCATTTCAGAGTATTCTGAACGTTTGTTCAGTGTATTTTTGTTCCCCGTTGTGTAATAAGGTTCTTTTGACTTGTTATTCAAGTGTTCCATTTACATCACAGAAACATTCCAATGTTTATGATTGTGAATTCTTAGAACAGTAACCACAGTTAGAGAGTGTTCTGTGCTCTTTTAACTTATATACTTTAGTATTCTAAGGAGTTTCTTTTAAAACGCCATCAGAATGACGGGAATAGGAAATATAAACAGTAAACTCGGCATTTGAGACCTGTTTCAACCAATGTTCACTGTATTTTTATTCCCCGGTTTGTAATAAGGTTCTTTTGACTTTTTATTCTAGTGTTCCATTTACATCACAGAAACATTCCAATGTTTATGATTGTGAGTTCTTAGAACAGTAACCACATTTAGAGAGTGTTCTGAGCTCTTTTAACTTGTATACTTTAGTATTCTAAGGAGTTTCTTTTAAAACGCCATCAGAATGACGGGAATAGGAAATGTAAACAGTAAACTCGGCATTTGAGACCTGTTTCAACCTATGTTCACTGTATTTTTATTCCCCGGTTTGTAATAAGGTTCTTTTGACTTGTTATTCAAGTGTTCAATTTACATCACAGAAACATTCCAATGTTTATGATTGTGAATTCTTAGAACAGTAACCAGATTTAGAGAGTGTTCTGAGCTCTTTTAACTTATATACTTTAGTATTCTAAGGAGTTTCTTTTAAAACGCCATCATAATGACGGGAATAGGAAATGTAAACAGTAAACTCGGCATTTGAGACCTGTTTCAACCTATGTTCACTGTATTTTTATTCCCCGGTTTGTAATAAGGTTCTTTTGACTTGTTATTCAAGTGTTCAATTTACATCACAGAAACATTCCAATGTTTATAATTGTGAATTCTTAGAACAGTAACCACAGTTAGAAAGTGTTCTGTGCTCTTTTAACTTATATACTTTAGTACTCTAAGGAGTTTCTTTTAAAACGCCATCAGAATGACGGGAATAGGAAATGTAAACAGTAAACTCGGCATTTGAGACCTGTTTCAACCTATGTTCACTGCATTTTTATTCCCCGGTTTGTAATAAGGTTCTTTTGACTTGTTATTCAAGTGTTCATTTTACATCACAGAAACTTTCCAATGTTTATGATTGTGAATTCTTAGAACAGTAACCACAGTTAGAGAGTGTTCTGAGCTCTTTTAACTTATATACTTTAGTATTCTAAGGAGTTTCTTTTAAAACGCCATCAGAATGACGGGAATAGGAAATGTAAACAGTAAACTCGGCATTTGAGACCTGTTTCAACCTATGTTCACTGTATTTTTATTCCCCGGTTTGTAATAAGGTTCTTTTGACTTGTTATTCAAGTGTTCCATTTACATCACAGAACAATTCCAGTGTGAATTATTGTGAATTCTTAGAACGGTAACCGCATTTACACAGTGTTCTGAGCTCTTTTAACTCATATTCTTTGGTATTCTAAGGAGTTTCTTTAAAAACACCATCAGAATGACGGGAATAGGAAATGTAAACAGTGAACTCAGCATTTCAGAGTATTCTGAACGTTTGTTCAGTGTATTTTTGTTCCCCGTTGTGTAATAAGGTTCTTTTGACTTGTTATTCAAGTGTTCCATTTACATCACAGAAACATTCCAATGTTTATGATTGTGAATTCTTAGAACAGTAACCACAGTTAGAGAGTGTTCTGTGCTCTTTTAACTTATATACTTTAGTATTCTAAGGAGTTTCTTTTAAAACGCCATCAGAATGACGGGAATAGGAAATATAAACAGTAAACTCGGCATTTGAGACCTGTTTCAACCAATGTTCACTGTATTTTTATTCCCCGGTTTGTAATAAGGTTCTTTTGACTTTTTATTCTAGTGTTCCATTTACATCACAGAAACATTCCAATGTTTATGATTGTGAGTTCTTAGAACAGTAACCACATTTAGAGAGTGTTCTGAGCTCTTTTAACTTGTATACTTTAGTATTCTAAGGAGTTTCTTTTAAAACGCCATCACAATGACGGGAATAGGAAATGTAAACAGTAAACTCGGCATTTGAGACCTGTTTCAACCTATGTTCACTGTATTTTTATTCCCCGGTTTGTAATAAGGTTCTTTTGACTTGTTATTCAAGTGTTCAATTTACATCACAGAAACATTCCAATGTTTATGATTGTGAATTCTTAGAACAGTAACCACAGTTAGAGAGTGTTCTGAGCTCTTTTAACTTATATACTTTAGTATTCTAAGGAGTTTCTTTTAAAACGCCATCAGAATGACGGGAATAGGAAATGTAAACAGTAAACTCGGCATTTGAGACCTGTTTCAACCTATGTTCACTGTATTTTTATTCCCCGGTTTGTAATAAGGTTCTTTTGACTTGTTATTCAAGTGTTCCATTTACATCACAGAAACATTCCAATGTTTATGATTGTGAATTCTTAGAACATTAACCACATTTAGAGAGTGTTCTGAGCTCTTTTAACTTATATACTTTAGTACTCTAAGGAGTTTCTTTTAAAACGCCATCAGAATGACAGGAATAGGAAATGTAAACAGTAAACTCGGCATTTGAGACCTGTTTCAACCTATGTTCACTGCATTTTTATTCCCCGGTTTGTAATAAGGTTCTTTTGACTTGTTATTCAAGTGTTCATTTTACATCACAGAAACTTTCCAATGTTTATGATTGTGAATTCTTAGAACAGTAACCACAGTTAGAGAGTGTTCTGAGCTCTTTTAACTTATATACTTTAGTATTCTAAGGAGTTTCTTTTAAAACGCCATCAGAATGACGGGAATAGGAAATGTAAACAGTAAACTCGGCATTTGAGACCTGTTTCAACCTATGTTCACTGTATTTTTATTCCCCGGTTTGTAATAAGGTTCTTTTGACTTGTTATTCAAGTGTTCCATTTACATCACAGAACAATTCCAGTGTGTATTATTGTGAATTCTTATAACGGTAACCGCATTTACACAGTGTTCTGAGCTCTTTTAACTCATATTCTTTGGTATTCTAAGGAGTTTCTTTAAAAACACCATCAGAATGACGGGAATAGGAAATGTAAACAGTGAACTCAGCATTTCAGAGTATTCTGAACGTTTGTTCAGTGTATTTTTGTTCCCCGTTGTGTAATAAGGTTCTTTTGACTTGTTATTCAAGTGTTCCATTTACATCACAGAAACATTCCAATGTTTATGATTGTGAATTCTTAGAACAGTAACCACAGTTAGAGAGTGTTCTGTGCTCTTTTAACTTATATACTTTAGTATTCTAAGGAGTTTCTTTTAAAACGCCATCAGAATGACGGGAATAGGAAATATAAACAGTAAACTCGGCATTTGAGACCTGTTTCAACCAATGTTCACTGTATTTTTATTCCCCGGTTTGTAATAAGGTTCTTTTGACTTTTTATTCTAGTGTTCCATTTACATCACAGAAACATTCCAATGTTTATGATTGTGAGTTCTTAGAACAGTAACCACATTTAGAGAGTGTTCTGAGCTCTTTTAACTTGTATACTTTAGTATTCTAAGGAGTTTCTTTTAAAACGCCATCAGAATGACGGGAATAGGAAATGTAAACAGTAAACTCGGCATTTGAGACCTGTTTCAACCTATGTTCACTGTATTTTTATTCCCCGGTTTGTAATAAGGTTCTTTTGACTTGTTATTCAAGTGTTCAATTTACATCACAGAAACATTCCAATGTTTATGATTGTGAATTCTTAGAACAGTAACCACATTTAGAGAGGGTTCTGAGCTCTTTTAACTTATATACTTTAGTATTCTAAGGAGTTTCTTTTAAAACGCCATCATAATGACGGGAATAGGAAATGTAAACAGTAAACTCGGCATTTGAGACCTGTTTCAACCTATGTTCACTGTATTTTTATTCCCCGGTTTGTAATAAGGTTCTTTTGACTTGTTATTCAAGTGTTCAATTTACATCACAGAAACATTCCAATGTTTATAATTGTGAATTCTTAGAACAGTAACCACAGTTAGAAAGTGTTCTGTGCTCTTTTAACTTATATACTTTAGTATTCTAAGAAGTTTCTTTAAAAACACCATCAGAGTGACGGGAATAGGAAATGTTAACAGTAAACTCGGCATTTGAGACTTGTTTCAACCTATGTTCACTGTATTTTTATTCCCCGGTTTGTAATAAGGTTCTTTTGACTTGTTATTCAAGTGTTCCGTTTACATCACAGAACAATTCCAGTGTTTATTATTGTGAATTCTTAGAACAGTAACCACATTTAGAGAGTGTTCTGAGCACTTTTATCTTATATACTTTAGTATTCTAAGGAGTTTCTTTTGAAACGCCATCAGAATGACGGGAATAGGAAATATAAACAGTAAACTCTGCATTTGAGACCTGTTTCAACCTATGTTCACTGTATTTTTATTCCCCGGTTTGTAATAAGGTTCTTTTGACTTGTTATTCAAGTGTTCCATTTACATCACAGAAACATTCCAATGTTTATGATTGTGAATTCTTAGAACAGTAACCACATTTAGAGAGTGTTCTGAGCTCTTTTAACTTATATACTTTAGTATTCAAAGGAGTTTCTTTTAAAACGCCATCAGAATGACGGGAATAGGAAATGTAAACAGTAAACTCGGCATTTGAGACCTGTTTCAACCTATGTTCACTGTATTTTTATTCCCCGGTTTGTAATAAGGTTCTTTTGACTTGTTATTCAAGTGTTCCATTTACATCACAGAACAATTCCAGTGTTTATTATTGGGAATTCTTAGAACAGTAACCACAGTTAGAGAGTGTTCTGTGCTCTTTTAACTTATATACTTTAGTATTCTAAGGAGTTTCTTTTAAAACGCCATCAGAATGACGGGAATAGGAAATGTAAACAGTAAACTCGGCATTTGAGACCTGTTTCAACCTATGTTCACTGTATTTTTATTCCCCGGTTTGTAATAAGGTTCTTTTGACTTGTTATTCAAGTGTTCCATTTACATCACAGAAACATTCCAATGTTTATGATTGTGAATTCTTAGAACAGTAACCACATTTAGAGAGTGTTCTGAGCTCTTTTAACTTATATACTTTAGTATTCTAAGGAGTTTCTTTTAAAACGCCATCAGAATGACGGGAATAGGAAATGTAAACAGTAAACTCGGCATTTGAGACCTGTTTCAACCTATGTTCACTGTATTTTTATTCCCCGGTTTGTAATAAGGTTCTTTTGACTTGTTATTCAAGTGTTCAATTTACATCACAGAAACATTCCAATGTTTATGATTGTGAATTCTTAGAACAGTAACCACATTTAGAGAGTGTTCTGAGCTCTTTTAACTTATATACTTTAGTATTCTAAGGAGTTTCTTTTAAAACGCCATCAGAATGACGGGAATAGGAAATGTAAACAGTAAACTCGGCATTTGAGACCTGTTTCAACCTATGTTCACTGTATTTTTTTTCCCCGGTTTGTAATAAGGTTCTTTTGACTTGTTATTCAAGTGTTCCATTTACATCACAGAAACATTCCAATGTTTATGATTGTGAATTCTTAGAACAGTAACCACAGTTAGAGAGTGTTCTGTGCTCTTTTAACTTATATACTTTAGTATTCTAAGGAGTTTCTTTTAAAACGCCATCAGAATGACGGGAATAGGAAATGTAAACAGTAAACTCGGCATTTGAGACCTGTTTCAACCTATGTTCACTGTATTTTTATTCCCCGGTTTGTAATAAGGTTCTTTTGACTTGTTATTTAAGTGTTCCATTTACATCACAGAACAATTCCAGTGTGTATTATTGTGAATTCTTAGAACAGTAACCGCATTTACACAGTGTTCTGAGCTCTTTTAACTCATATTCTTTGGTATTCTAAGGAGTTTCTTTAAAAACACCATCAGAATGACGGGAATAGGAAATGTAAACAGTGAACTCGGCATTTCAGAGTATTCTGAACGTTTGTTCAGTGTATTTTTGTTCCCCGTTGTGTAATAAGGTTCTTTTGACTTGTTATTCAAGTGTTCCATTTACATCACAGAACAATTCCAGTGTTTATTATTGTGAATTCTTAGAACAGTAACCACATTTAGAGAGTGTTCTGAGCACTTTTATCTCTTGTACTTTAGTATTCTAAGGAGTTTCTTTTGAAACGCCATCAGAATGACGGGAATAGGAAATATAAACAGTAAACTCGGCATTTGAGACCTGTTTCAACCTATGTTCACTGTATTTTTATTCCCCGGTTTGTAATAAGGTTCTTTTGACTTTTTATTCAAGTGTTCCATTTACATCACAGAAACATTCCAATGTTTATGATTGTGAATTCTTAGAACAGTAACCACAGTTAGAGAGTGTTCTGAGCTCTTTTAACTTATATACTTTAGTATTCTAAGGAGTTTCTTTTAAAACGCCATCAGAATGACGGGAATAGGAAATGTAAACAGTAAACTCGGCATTTGAGACCTGTTTCAACCTATGTTCACTGTATTTTTATTCCCCGGTTTGTAATAAGGTTCTTTTGACTTGTTATTCAAGTGTTCAATTTACATCACAGAAACATTCCAATGTTTATGATTGTGAATTCTTAGAACAGTAACCACATTTAGAGAGTGTTCTGAGCTCTTTTAACTTATATTCTTTAGTATTCTAAGGAGTTTCTTTTAAAACGCCATCAGAATGACGGGAATAGGAAATGTAAACAGTAAACTCGGCATTTGACACCTGTTTCAACCTATGTTCACTGTATTTTTATTCCCCGGTTTGTAATAAGGTTCTTTTGACTTGTTATTCAAGTGTTCCATTTACATCACAGAAACATTCCAATGTTTATGATTGTGAATTCTTAGAACAGTAACCACATTTAGAGAGTGTTCTGAGCTCTTTTAACTTATATACTTTAGTATTCTAAGGAGTTTCTTTTAAAACGCCATCAGAATGACGGGAATAGGAAATGTAAACAGTAAACTCGGCATTTGAGACCTGTTTCAACCTATGTTCACTGTATTTTTATTCCCCGGTTTGTAATAATGTTCTTTTGACTTGTTATTCAAGTGTTCAATTTACATCACAGAAACATTCCAATGTTTATGATTGTGAATTCTTAGAACAGTAACCACAGTTAGAGAGTGTTCTGTGCTCTTTTAACTTATATACTTTAGTATTCTAAGGAGTTTCTTTTAAAACGCCATCAGAATGACAGGAATAGGAAATATAAACAGTAAACTCGGCATTTGAGACCTGTTTCAACCTATGTTCACTGTATTTTTATTCCCCGGTTTGTAATAAGGTTCTTTTGACTTGTTATTCAAGTGTTCCATTTACATCACAGAAACATTCCAGTGTTTATGATTGTGAATTCTTAGAACAGTAACCACATTTAGAGAGTGTTCTGAGCTCTTTTAACTTGTATACTTTAGTATTCTAAGGAGTTTCTTTTAAAACGCCATCAGAATGACGGGAATAGGAAATGTAAACAGTAAACTCGGCATTTGAGACCTGTTTCAACCTATGTTCACTGTATTTTTATTCCCCGGTTTGTAATAAGGTTCTTTTGACTTGTTATTCAAGTGTTCAATTTACATCACAGAAACATTCCAATGTTTATGATTGTGAATTCTTAGAACAGTAACCACATTTAGAGAGTGTTCTGAGCTCTTTTAACTTATATACTTTAGTATTCTAAGGAGTTTCTTTTAAAACGCCATCAGAATGACGGGAATAGGAAATGTAAACAGTAAACTCGGCATTTGAGACCTGTTTCAACCTATGTTCACTGTATTTTTATTCCCCGGTTTGTAATAAGGTTCTTTTGACTTGTTATTCAAGTGTTCCATTTACATCACAGAAACATTCCAATGTTTATGATTGTGAATTCTTAGAACAGTAATCACAGTTAGAGAGTGTTCTGTGCTCTTTTAACTTATATACTTTAGTATTCTAAGGAGTTTCTTTTAAAACGCCATCAGAATGACGGGAATAGGAAATGTAAACAGTAAACTCGGCATTTGAGACCTGTTTCAACCTATGTTCACTGTATTTTTATTCCCCGGTTTGTAATAAGGTTCTTTTGACTTGTTATTTAAGTGTTCCATTTACATCACAGAACAATTCCAGTGTGTATTATTGTGAATTCTTAGAACAGTAACCGCATTTACACAGTGTTCTGAGCTCTTTTAACTCATATTCTTTGGTATTCTAAGGAGTTTCTTTAAAAACACCATCAGAATGACGGGAATAGGAAATGTAAACAGTGAACTCGGCATTTCAGAGTATTCTGAACGTTTGTTCAGTGTATTTTTGTTCCCCGTTGTGTAATAAGGTTCTTTTGACTTGTTATTCAAGTGTTCCATTTACATCACAGAACAATTCCAGTGTTTATTATTGTGAATTCTTAGAACAGTAACCACATTTAGAGAGTGTTCTGAGCACTTTTATCTCTTGTACTTTAGTATTCTAAGGAGTTTCTTTTGAAACGCCATCAGAATGACGGGAATAGGAAATATAAACAGTAAACTCGGCATTTGAGACCTGTTTCAACCTATGTTCACTGTATTTTTATTCCCCGGTTTGTAATAAGGTTCTTTTGACTTTTTATTCAAGTGTTCCATTTACATCACAGAAACATTCCAATGTTTATGATTGTGAATTCTTAGAACAGTAACCACAGTTAGAGAGTGTTCTGAGCTCTTTTAACTTATATACTTTAGTATTCTAAGGAGTTTCTTTTAAAACGCCATCAGAATGACGGGAATAGGAAATGTAAACAGTAAACTCGGCATTTGAGACCTGTTTCAACCTATGTTCACTGTATTTTTATTCCCCGGTTTGTAATAAGGTTCTTTTGACTTGTTATTCAAGTGTTCAATTTACATCACAGAAACATTCCAATGTTTATGATTGTGAATTCTTAGAACAGTAACCACATTTAGAGAGTGTTCTGAGCTCTTTTAACTTATATACTTTAGTATTCTAAGGAGTTTCTTTTAAAACGCCATCAGAATGACGGGAATAGGAAATGTAAACAGTAAACTCGGCATTTGAGACCTGTTTCAACCTATGTTCACTGTATTTTTATTCCCCGGTTTGTAATAATGTTCTTTTGACTTGTTATTCAAGTGTTCAATTTACATCACAGAAACATTCCAATGTTTATGATTGTGAATTCTTAGAACAGTAACCACAGTTAGAGAGTGTTCTGTGCTCTTTTAACTTATATACTTTAGTATTCTAAGGAGTTTCTTTTAAAACGCCATCAGAATGACAGGAATAGGAAATATAAACAGTAAACTCGGCATTTGAGACCTGTTTCAACCTATGTTCACTGTATTTTTATTCCCCGGTTTGTAATAAGGTTCTTTTGACTTGTTATTCAAGTGTTCCATTTACATCACAGAAACATTCCAGTGTTTATGATTGTGAATTCTTAGAACAGTAACCACATTTAGAGAGTGTTCTGAGCTCTTTTAACTTGTATACTTTAGTATTCTAAGGAGTTTCTTTTAAAACGCCATCAGAATGACGGGAATAGGAAATGTAAACAGTAAACTCGGCATTTGAGACCTGTTTCAACCTATGTTCACTGTATTTTTATTCCCCGGTTTGTAATAAGGTTCTTTTGACTTGTTATTCAAGTGTTCCATTTACATCACAGAAACATTCCAATGTTTATGATTGTGAATTCTTAGAACAGTAACCACAGTTAGAGAGTGTTCTGTGCTCTTTTAACTTATATACTTTAGTATTCAAAGGAGTTTCTTTTAAAACGCCATCAGAATGACGGGAATAGGAAATGTAAACAGTAAACTCGGCATTTGAGACCTGTTTCAACCTATGTTCACTGTATTTTTATTCCCCGGTTTGTAATAAGGTTCTTTTGACTTGTTATTTAAGTGTTCCATTTACATCACAGAACAATTCCAGTGTGTATTATTGTGAATTCTTAGAACAGTAACCGCATTTACACAGTGTTCTGAGCTCTTTTAACTCATATTCTTTGGTATTCTAAGGAGTTTCTTTAAAAACACCATCAGAATAACGGGAATAGGAAATGTAAACAGTGAACTCGGCATTTCAGAGTATTCTGAACGTTTGTTCAGTGTATTTTTGTTCCCCGTTGTGTAATAAGGTTCTTTTGACTTGTTATTCAAGTGTTCCATTTACATCACAGAACAATTCCAGTGTTTATTATTGTGAATTCTTAGAACAGTAACCACATTTAGAGAGTTTTCTGAGCACTTTTATCTCTTGTACTTTAGTATTCTAAGGAGTTTCTTTTGAAACGCCATCAGAATGACGGGAATAGGAAATATAAACAGTAAACTCGGCATTTGAGACCTGTTTCAACCTATGTTCACTGTATTTTTATTCCCCGGTTTGTAATAAAGTTGTTTTGACTTTTTATTCAAGTGTTCCATTTACATCACAGAAACATTCCAATGTTTATGATTGTGAATTCTTAGAACAGTAACCACAGTTAGAGAGTGTTCTGAGCTCTTTTAACTTATATACTTTAGTATTCTAAGGAGTTTCTTTTAAAACGCCATCAGAATGACGGGAATAGGAAATGTAAACAGTAAACTCGGCATTTGAGACCTGTTTCAACCTATGTTCACTGTATTTTTATTCCCCGGTTTGTAATAAGGTTCTTTTGACTTGTTATTCAAGTGTTCAATTTACATCACAGAAACATTCCAATGTTTATGATTGTGAATTCTTAGAACAGTAACCACATTTAGAGAGTGTTCTGAGCTCTTTTAACTTATATTCTTTAGTATTCTAAGGAGTTTCTTTTAAAACGCCATCAGAATGACGGGAATAGGAAATGTAAACAGTAAACTCGGCATTTGAGACCTGTTTCAACCTATGTTCACTGTATTTTTATTCCCCGGTTTGTAATAAGGTTCTTTTGACTTGTTATTCAAGTGTTCCATTTACATCACAGAAACATTCCAATGTTTATGATTGTGAATTCTTAGAACAGTAACCACATTTAGAGAGTGTTCTGAGCTCTTTTAACTTATATACTTTAGTATTCTAAGGAGTTTCTTTTAAAACGCCATCAGAATGACGGGAATAGGAAATGTAAACAGTAAACTCGGCATTTGAGACCTGTTTCAACCTATGTTCACTGTATTTTTATTCCCCGGTTTGTAATAAGGTTCTTTTGACTTGTTATTCAAGTGTTCAATTTACATCACAGAAACATTCCAATGTTTATGATTGTGAATTCTTAGAACAGTAACCACAGTTAGAGAGTGTTCTGTGCTCTTTTAACTTATATACTTTAGTATTCAAAGGAGTTTCTTTTAAAACGCCATCAGAATGACGGGAATAGGAAATGTAAACAGTAAACTCGGCATTTGAGACCTGTTTCAACCTATGTTCACTGTATTTTTATTCCCCGGTTTGTAATAAGGTTCTTTTGACTTGTTATTTAAGTGTTCCATTTACATCACAGAACAATTCCAGTGTGTATTATTGTGAATTCTTAGAACAGTAACCGCATTTACACAGTGTTCTGAGCTCTTTTAACTCATATTCTTTGGTATTCTAAGGAGTTTCTTTAAAAACACCATCAGAATAACGGGAATAGGAAATGTAAACAGTGAACTCGGCATTTCAGAGTATTCTGAACGTTTGTTCAGTGTATTTTTGTTCCCCGTTGTGTAATAAGGTTCTTTTGACTTGTTATTCAAGTGTTCCATTTACATCACAGAACAATTCCAGTGTTTATTATTGTGAATTCTTAGAACAGTAACCACATTTAGAGAGTGTTCTGAGCACTTTTATCTCTTGTACTTTAGTATTCTAAGGAGTTTCTTTTAAAACGCCATCAGAATGACGGGAATAGGAAATATAAACAGTAAACTCGGCATTTGAGACCTGTTTCAACCTATGTTCACTGCATTTTTATTCCCCGGTTTGTAATCAGGTTCTTTTGACTTGTTATTCAAGTGTTCCATTTACATCACAGAAACATTCCAATGTTTATGATTGTGAATTCTTAGAACAGTAACCACAGTTAGAGAGTGTTCTGAGCTCTTTTAACTTATATACTTTAGTATTCTAAGGAGTTTCTTTTAAAACGCCATCAGAATGACGGGAATAGGAAATGTAAACAGTAAACTCGGCATTTGAGACCTGTTTCAACCTATGTTCACTGTATTTTTATTCCCCGGTTTGTAATAAGGTTCTTTTGACTTGTTATTCAAGTGTTCCATTTACATCACAGAAACATTCCAATGTTTATGATTGTGAATTCTTAGAACATTAACCACATTTAGAGAGTGTTCTGAGCTCTTTTAACTTATATACTTTAGTACTCTAAGGAGTTTCTTTTAAAACGCCATCAGAATGACGGGAATAGGAAATGTAAACAGTAAACTCGGCATTTGAGACCTGTTTCAACCTATGTTCACTGCATTTTTATTCCCCGGTTTGTAATAAGGTTCTTTTGACTTGTTATTCAAGTGTTCATTTTACATCACAGAAACTTTCCAATGTTTATGATTGTGAATTCTTAGAACAGTAACCACAGTTAGAGAGTGTTCTGAGCTCTTTTAACTTATATACTTTAGTATTCTAAGGAGTTTCTTTTAAAACGCCATCAGAATGACGGGAATAGGAAATGTAAACAGTAAACTCGGCATTTGAGACCTGTTTCAACCTATGTTCACTGTATTTTTATTCCCCGGTTTGTAATAAGGTTCTTTTGACTTATTATTCAAGTGTTCCATTTACATCACAGAACAATTCCAGTGTGTATTATTGTGAATTCTTAGAACGGTAACCGCATTTACACAGTGTTCTGAGCTCTTTTAACTCATATTCTTTGGTATTCTAAGGAGTTTCTTTAAAAACACCATCAGAATGACGGGAATAGGAAATGTAAACAGTGAACTCAGCATTTCAGAGTATTCTGAACGTTTGTTCAGTGTATTTTTGTTCCCCGTTGTGTAATAAGGTTCTTTTGACTTGTTATTCAAGTGTTCCATTTACATCACAGAAACATTCCAATGTTTATGATTGTGAATTCTGAGAACAGTAACCACAGTTAGAGAGTGTTCTGAGCTCTTTTAACTTATATACTTTAGTATTCAAAGGAGTTTCTTTTAAAACGCCATCAGAATGACGGGAATAGGAAATGTAAACAGTAAACTCGGCATTTGAGACCTGTTTCAACCTATGTTCACTGTATTTTTATTCCCCGGTTTGTAATAAGGTTCTTTTGACTTGTTATTCAAGTGTTCCATTTACATCACAGAAACATTCCAATGTTTATGATTGTGAATTCTTAGAACAGTAACCACATTTAGAGAGTGTTCTGAGCTCTTTTAACTTATATACTTTAGTATTCTAAGGAGTTTCTTTTAAAACGCCATCAGAATGACGGGAATAGGAAATGTAAACAGTAAACTCGGCATTTGAGACCTGTTTCAACCTATGTTCACTGTATTTTTATTCCCCGGTTTGTAATAAGGTTCTTTTGACTTGTTATTCAAGTGTTCAATTTACATCACAGAAACATTCCAATGTTTATAATTGTGAATTCTTAGAACAGTAACCACAGTTAGAAAGTGTTCTGTGCTCTTTTAACTTATATACTTTAGTATTCTAAGAAGTTTCTTTAAAAACACCATCAGAGTGACGGGAATAGGAAATGTTAACAGTAAACTCGGCATTTGAGACTTGTTTCAACCTATGTTCACTGTATTTTTATTCCCCGGTTTGTAATAAGGTTCTTTTGACTTGTTATTCAAGTGTTCCGTTTACATCACAGAACAATTCCAGTGTTTATTATTGTGAATTATTAGAACAGTAACCACATTTAGAGAGTGTTCTGAGCACTTTTATCTTATATACTTTAGTATTCTAAGGAGTTTCTTTTGAAACGCCATCAGAATGACGGGAATAGGAAATATAAACAGTAAACTCTGCATTTGAGACCTGTTTCAACCTATGTTCACTGTATTTTTATTCCCCGGTTTGTAATAAGGTTCTTTTGACTTGTTATTCAAGTGTTCCATTTGAATCACAGAAACATTCCAATGTTTATGATTGTGAATTCTTAGAACAGTAACCACATTTAGAGAGTGTTCTGAGCTCTTTTAACTTATATACTTTAGTATTCAAAGGAGTTTCTTTTAAAACGCCATCAGAATGACGAGAATAGGAAATGTAAACAGTAAACTCGGCATTTGAGACCTGTTTCAACCTATGTTCACTGTATTTTTATTCCCCGGTTTGTAATAAGGTTCTTTTGACTTGTTATTCAAGTGTTCCATTTACATCACAGAAACATTCCAATGTTTATGATTGTGAATTCTTAGAACAGTAACCACAGTTAGAGAGTGTTCTGTGCTCCTTTAACTTATATACTTTAGTATTCTAAGGAGTTTCTTTTAAAACGCCATCAGAATGACGGGAATAGGAAATATAAACAGTAAACTCGGCATTTGAGACCTGTTTCAACCAATGTTCACTGTATTTTTATTCCCCGGTTTGTAATAAGGTTCTTTTGACTTGTTATTCAAGTGTTCCATTTACATCACAGAAACATTCCAATGTTTATGATTGTGAATTCTTAGAACAGTAACCACATTTAGAGAGTGTTCTGAGCTCTTTTAACTTATATTCTTTAGTATTCTAAGGAGTTTCTTTTAAAACGCCATCAGAATGACGGGAATAGGAAATGTAAACAGTAAACTCGGCATTTGAGACCTGTTTCAACCTATGTTCACTGTATTTTTATTCCCCGGTTTGTAATAAGGTTCTTTTGACTTGTTATTCAAGTGTTCCATTTACATCACAGAAACATTCCAATGTTTATGATTGTGAATTCTTAGAACAGTAACCACATTTAGAGAGTGTTCTGAGCTCTTTTAACTTATATACTTTAGTATTCTAAGGAGTTTCTTTTAAAACGCCATCAGAATGACGGGAATAGGAAATGTAAACAGTAAACTCGGCATTTGAGACCTGTTTCAACCTATGTTCACTGTATTTTTATTCCCCGGTTTGTAATAATGTTCTTTTGACTTGTTATTCAAGTGTTCAATTTACATCACAGAAACATTCCAGTGTTTATGATTGTGAATTCTTAGAAAAGAAACCACAGTTAGAGAGTGTTCTGTGCTCTTTTAACTTATATACTTTAGTATTCTAAGGAGTTTCTTTTAAAACGCCATCAGAATGACAGGAATAGGAAATATAAACAGTAAACTCGGCATTTGAGACCTGTTTCAACCTATGTTCACTGTATTTTTATTCCCCGGTTTGTAATAAGGTTCTTTTGACTTGTTATTCAAGTGTTCAATTTACATCACAGAAACATTCCAATGTTTATAATTGTGAATTCTTAGAACAGTAACCACAGTTAGAAAGTGTTCTGTGCTCTTTTAACTTATATACTTTAGTATTCTAAGAAGTTTCTTTAAAAACACCATCAGAGTGACGGGAATAGGAAATGTTAACAGTAAACTCGGCATTTGAGACTTGTTTCAACCTATGTTCACTGTATTTTTATTCCCCGGTTTGTAATAAGGTTCTTTTGACTTGTTATTCAAGTGTTCCGTTTACATCACAGAACAATTCCAGTGTTTATTATTGTGAATTCTTAGAACAGTAACCACATTTAGAGAGTGTTCTGAGCAGTTTTATCTTATATACTTTAGTATTCTAAGGAGTTTCTTTTGAAACGCCATTAGAATGACGGGAATAGGAAATATAAACAGTAAACTCTGCATTTGAGACCTGTTTCAACCTATGTTCACTGTATTTTTATTCCCCGGTTTGTAATAAGGTTCTTTTGACTTGTTATTCAAGTGTTCCATTTAAATCACAGAAACATTCCAATGTTTATGATTGTGAATTCTTAGAACAGTAACCACATTTAGAGAGTGTTCTGAGCTCTTTTAACTTATATACTTTAGTATTCAAAGGAGTTTCTTTTAAAACGCCATCAGAATGACGGGAATAGGAAATGTAAACAGTAAACTCGGCATTTGAGACCTGTTTCAACCTATGTTCACTGTATTTTTATTCCCCGGTTTGTAATAAGGTTCTTTTGACTTGTTATTCAAGTGTTCCATTTACATCACAGAAACATTCCAATGTTTATGATTGTGAATTCTTAGAACAGTAACCACAGTTAGAGAGTGTTCTGTGCTCTTTTCACTTATATACTTTAGTATTCTAAGGAGTTTCTTTTAAAACGCCATCAGAATGACGGGAATAGGAAATATAAACAGTAAACTCGGCATTTGAGACCTGTTTCAACCAATGTTCACTGTATTTTTATTCCCCGGTTTGTAATAAGGTTCTTTTGACTTGTTATTCAAGTGTTCCATTTACATCACAGAAACATTCCAATGTTTATGATTGTGAATTCTTAGAACAGTAACCACATTTAGAGACTGTTCTGAGCTCTTTTAACTTATATTCTTTAGTATTCTAAGGAGTTTCTTTTAAAACGCCATCAGAATGACGGGAATAGGAAATGTAAACAGTAAACTCGGCATTTGAGACCTGTTTCAACCTATGTTCACTGTATTTTTATTCCCCGGTTTGTAATAAGGTTCTTTTGACTTGTTATTCAAGTGTTCCATTTACATCACAGAAACATTCCAATGTTTATGATTGTGAATTCTTAGAACAGTAACCACATTTAGAGAGTGTTCTGAGCTCTTTTAACTTATATACTTTAGTATTCTAAGGAGTTTCTTTTAAAACGCCATCAGAATGACGGGAATAGGAAATGTAAACAGTAAACTCGGCATTTGAGACCTGTTTCAACCTATGTTCACTGTATTTTTATTCCCCGGTTTGTAATAAGGTTCTTTTGACTTGTTATTCAAGTGTTCAATTTACATCACAGAAACATTCCAATGTTTATAATTGTGAATTCTTAGAACAGTAACCACAGTTAGAAAGTGTTCTGTGCTCTTTTAACTTATATACTTTAGTATTCTAAGAAGTTTCTTTAAAAACACCATCAGAGTGACGGGAATAGGAAATGTTAACAGTAAACTCGGCATTTGAGACTTGTTTCAACCTATGTTCACTGTATTTTTATTCCCCGGTTTGTAATAAGTTTCTTTTGACTTGTTATTCAAGTGTTCCGTTTACATCACAGAACAATTCCAGTGTTTATTATTGTGAATTATTAGAACAGTAACCACATTTAGAGAGTGTTCTGAGCACTTTTATCTTATATACTTTAGTATTCTAAGGAGTTTCTTTTGAAACGCCATCAGAATGACGGGAATAGGAAATATAAACAGTAAACTCTGCATTTGAGACCTGTTTCAACCTATGTTCACTGTATTTTTATTCCCCGGTTTGTAATAAGGTTCTTTTGACTTGTTATTCAAGTGTTCCATTTAAATCACAGAAACATTCCAATGTTTATGGTTGTGAATTCTTAGAACAGTAACCACATTTAGAGAGTGTTCTGAGCTCTTTTAACTTATATACTTTAGTATTCAAAGGAGTTTCTTTTAAAACGCCATCAGAATGACGAGAATAGGAAATGTAAACAGTAAACTCGGCATTTGAGACCTGTTTCAACCTATGTTCACTGTATTTTTATTCCCCGGTATGTAATAAGGTTCTTTTGACTTGTTATTCAAGTGTTCCATTTACATCACAGAAACATTCCAATGTTTATGATTGTGAATTCTTAGAACAGTAACCACAGTTAGAGAGTGTTCAGGGCTCTTTTAACTTATATACTTTAGTATTCTAAGGAGTTTCTTTTAAAACGCCATCAGAATGACGGGAATAGGAAATATAAACAGTAAACTCGGCATTTGAGACCTGTTTCAACCAATGTTCACTGTATTTTTATTCCCCGGTTTGTAATAAGGTTCTTTTGACTTGTTATTCAAGTGTTCCATTTACATCACAGAAACATTCCAATGTTTATGATTGTGAATTCTTAGAACAGTAACCACATTTAGAGAGTGTTCTGAGCTCTTTTAACTTATATTCTTTAGTATTCTAAGGAGTTTCTTTTAAAACGCCATCAGAATGACGGGAATAGGAAATGTAAACAGTAAACTCGGCATTTGAGACCTGTTTCAACCTATGTTCACTGTATTTTTATTCCCCGGTTTGTAATAAGGTTCTTTTGACTTGTTATTCAAGTGTTCCATTTACATCACAGAAACATTCCAATGTTTATGATTGTGAATTCTTAGAACAGTAACCACATTTAGAGAGTGTTCTGAGCTCTTTTAACTTATATACTTTAGTATTCTAAGGAGTTTCTTTTAAAACGCCATCAGAATGACGGGAATAGGAAATGTAAACAGTAAACTCGGCATTTGAGACCTGTTTCAACATATGTTCACTGTATTTTTATTCCCCGGTTTGTAATAATGTTCTTTTGAATGGTTATTCAAGTGTTCAATTTACATCACAGAAACATTCCAATGTTTATGATTGTGAATTCTTAGAACAGAAACCACAGTTAGAGAGTGTTCTGTGCTCTTTTAACTTATATACTTTAGTATTCTAAGGAGTTTCTTTTAAAACGCCATCAGAATGACAGGAATAGGAAATATAAACAGTAAACTCGGCATTTGAGACCTGTTTCAACCTATGTTCACTGTATTTTTATTCCCCGGTTTGTAATAAGGTTCTTTTGACTTGTTATTCAAGTGTTCCATTTACATCACAGAAACATTCCAGTGTTTATGATTGTGAATTCTTAGAACAGTAACCACATTTAG